>NC_090932.1:1392175131-1393425131 GCF_040938575.1 Ambystoma mexicanum
TTGACCCATGCTGAATCAATAGACTGGGTAGATGTGGAGATGAGCTGTCGCCGCCCATCATTCCATCCCAGAGTCCAGGAGAACCGCGCAGTTGTGCGCATACCAAAAGCGCCAGGGGTGAAAGGTGGTGCCAAGGAAAAATAGCCGCACCTGTCAGAGCAAAAGCGCTTTTAAATCGCCTCTGTTTCTTTGAGGGCAAGCTCTAAATGTCAAGTTCAAACATTGCAAGATAGCTAATACCGGAGACCTTTGTTCAAAAATCTGTTTTACTGATGTCAAAAAGTTGCTGAAATCATGGGCACAAGACCACTCTAAAGATTCAACCTTCTTGTGGGGGGGGGTTCCACATAACCACTCTAATGTAAGGATGCCTATCAAAATAATAGCAAAAATCTCCTGTCAAATTCAAGACAACTCAAAAATGGATGCAGTACCGACAAATTCCATAAGGCGGCGCTAGCGGTCTAAACTCTGACAGGAGAACTGGCTGACAAAGGGACCTGAGTCAACTGGACTTCAAAGCCTGTGGGTTAATTAAAAAATCTTAGCCACCTGCTGTTCCCAGAGGCCAAGAGGCTGAGAACTCTTAACACCCCAGAGACTCAAAACAGGAGGCAGGATATCACATGGCCCTTCTGAGTGAGAGGGAGGGGGTCTCCCCTTCAGCCTGGAGGAGAGAGACAATAGCCCCTTTCAGTTGAATGGGGTATGTTAATTTTGAGTGTTTCCTGTCAACAGCCCTCTGCCAGCAAGGAGAGACATGTGATCACTGATCCACCTAGACTTCTGGAGGCGGACCCAAACACTTTGGTGAGTTGAATTGCAACAAATATATATTTTATAGAAACAGTGATAACTTATGTAACCACATGACAGGAATGTACAACTTTGAGAGTCTGAGTATGAAAAATGCCCTCGCGTTTTGAGTCCAAACTCTAATTTGTACCATGTTCTGGGGCAAAACCCTGCTAATTATGAATATTGTAGACACCGTATTTAAGCTAGAGACATGGAAAGTTACTGGGATATATGTGGAAGGGAAATGTACTTTGTATAATTTTTGCTAAAAATCCCATATTGCCAAACCCACTAAAATCGAAAATAAGTTGCCATTTTTGAATGCAAGCTCCTAGAAACGCCAGAGTCGGACAGAGACTACCGGAAGCAATGTGTAATATGTACATGTAATGTCAACCACTTGTGTACCTGGGAAATATGTATTTGGATCAGAAATAGATTTGTGTTCACATTGACCAGGGGAGTGTCATTTCTGTAGGTCATAAAAATGACATCACTCTGACACACCATCCCTTCCCAAATCAGGGACCAAAGAATCTATTGACCTATCAAATCAAGAGAGGGGCAGGCTTAGTGAAGCTAGCCTCTCCACCCACTTTCTAAACACATAAAAGCAGACAGTGCAGGACAGATGGGGACATACATTTTCCATTTCTGCGGAGCATTTTGACGGCCGACATCCCATCCAGACAGAGACCAGTACCAGGGACCCATAGACTACAGAACTTTGAACCTGGAAGGCCCACTGCAAGCAAAAGTATTCTAGGCAGGCCTTCAGAATCCAGCAAACCTAACCAAACTATTCAACAACCAGGTGAGCAGTTTGAATTCTATGCCAAGAACTTTTGCCGGAACCGCAGACCAGGCCCAGACCGCTGTGAGCAGAACCAGAGACCCGGATCGCTGTGAGCAGAACCGGTGCCTGATTGACCCGCCGAGCAGAGAGAACCGCCGCTGGACGTGTTGACCAGATCCGTGACGAGGCCCATTCATTTCAAAATTAGGAGTGAGTATCCGCCAGAACTGTGCAGAACCCAATCTCTTAGTTAAAATAATCTATCCAAACTATTTTAACCTAATTAGAACAGCCTCCTAGAAATCGTGTCATATGTCATTTTTAAAGCTGCACAACTGTCACCTGTCAATTCTGCAGCTGCAAGCTGTCACCTGTCATTTTCAGTTTACTTTAAATCCGAAAAACTACCTTCACAAAATCGTCCGTCTCTCTGGAACCGTTTGTCCTAGGAATGGGATTTAACTTTCCTCTGAAAGCTTAGAATCTAAGCTTTCCAACAAGCCTAGAACCAACTTCCTATTCCTTACACTTTTACCGCAATCGCGATTTATGCACTCGCAAAATTTACCGCGATTTGCGATTTGGCCTGATTTCGTCATCTGTAAAAAGATAGCCGCTTTTGCCTGAACTGCTCAAATTCGTTTGCAACCTAATAACCATTCCTGAACCATTGTTAGGGCTGACCTGAACTGATTTAAAGTGTCTACCACTCACCCTGAACCTCCTATAGGGAATTAAAAGCAATTTTAGCATTTTTCACTTCCTTGCCACCACTACAAAGCACTCTTGCCCGTGTTTTACACAGCATACCTGTTGTCTAAGCTTGCTGGGGGGGAACTGAATTCCGTATTGTATTTGATTGTATTCCTGAAGACTGTGTGTGTTACTTCCATCTCCTTGCATTGCATATGGGGGGGTGAATTGCCACCAGGGGAAAAGTGAACATATTATCTCTTGTGAAACCATATCAGTTTATTTTCTGTACTGCATTTATTGCACCTTGCATTTCCTTGAAACCATAAAGCATTTCAGCTACCTCATCCTCTATACTACTTCTAAGTAACCAAATCAGTTTACCAGTAGAACATTATCCATTGTTGATCACTGTCATATTTTAAGTGTGATATCCAATATTAATTTATTATAAAAGTGTGATAGATATATTTTGTTATATTTCTCAAATAAACCTTTTATATTTGCAAAACAGACCTACTTCTTGGCTCAGTGGGGTCAGGGGGATTCTAAGAGAGGGGTGTTATATAAGGGTTGTCATCCAGAGTACATGAACTGGACCTAAAAATATATCAATAAGGGTTTCCCTCAGCATCCCAGACTAGGCATTGACTTAGCTGTAGTGTTGAAGTGCGGCCGCTTAACAGGGTAATCTCCCTGTCAATGTAGCTCTTGCTTTGGCTGCAATCCAGGTGCTGTTCTTGATGATAGGTTTGCTTGCCTGGTGGTATTTTGCTTGATCTCGTGACAGGGTTTGACAAAATCAGCCCCAGAGTTCTTCTTGGTATTCTTTGATAAGGATCGGGCTTTAGTGACTCCTTCCTTGACTGTGTTTATTCGTTTCTAGCCATTTATTTGTCATTTGGTTCAGACGGGCACTAGTGGTAGGATACCCTATGGTTACCCTTTGAGGTGCAACAGGGTCCCCTTTTTCACCCATATTATTCAATCTCTGGATGGACTTGTTAAATATTCTGGAAGCCAGCATGGTCATCCTCAGGTGCAAATACACAAATGACACCCAGTTGTCCCCCATGTCTGTCATCAAAGGAGACTATCCATATTCTTAAGGGCTGCCAGCAGATGGTCAAGAGTTAAATAGCTTCATATGTTTTGTTCCCATTAAACACCTCTAAAACCATGCTTCTCATGTTAGCGTGATCAGTCGTTGGGTGGCCATCCTGCACGGAATGGTTGGTGCTTGTGTTCTTGGTGCCCCATTCTTCATGTTCCTCCTCTGCTAAATCTCTTGACTTCATGTTGGATCCCTTCCATCCCTCGCATTGAGCTGGTGATGATGTCTGACAATTATCATAATCATCATTATGTTAGAAGGCTTTTATACTGCATAGTTTCCCTGCCATAGACATTTTACAGTGTCAAGACATGTCCTCGTGTTGCTGTGTTGTTGCATATTGTGCCCCCACCAGGGGTATCCATACTGAGGATAAGAAAAAGGAAAAACTGAAAAGAGGTTAAAGGCGGGGTGAAGTGGGAACAGGGTTAGTAGGCAGAGCTGTCTGCTGAGAGATGTGATTGGTGGGGCCAAAGGTAGTGTTGTGGGCTTTTGGGTGTCTGTATTAATCGAAGAGAAAGTGTCGAAATAGCACTTCCAGTTGTATTGTGTCTTTACTAGTGGTGACTTTTTCATGAAGTTTCGGCGGGGAAATCCAAAAGTTATATAAGTTGTTTGTGGCTCTGTGATGGATTTGCTCAAGTAGACCCTTTTGGAAAGGAGATTTTCTTTTTTTGGGGGTGGGGGGTTTGCACTTGCTGACTCAGAATCAAAGTCTGAACACTAAATCAGTGACTGCCAAGCCTGGCTGCCAGGAGTAGCAGAATGAAGGGCAGCCTGTGTAAAAGGGCAATGCGGAAAGATATATTGAGGATGAACAGAGAGTGTAAGGTCTAGGGATGGGATCATGTGTGTGCTGTGAATGCCTGGCAATGCATTGTATCTGTGAATCTAATCAATGAAGGTCGGGTGCTGACCTGTGCTGTGCGATGTACGAAGTCATTTATTGTGGGCTAACATAGCAAAGTGAACTGTAGAGTAGTAAATCCTAATGGATTGCTGCAACATTGGAAGAGCGAAAAAGGAGCAAATGTAAGCAAGAGGTACATTCACAGCGCAGAAAAAGAACTAAAACCTAGCAGGCCAGTTATACAACCTTAGCAAATATTGTAATAAAAAGAGAAAAGGCACGACTCGGCCTCCCAGCATAACCTAGGCAGTGCAGCAGAGGTAAATGACGTCTGTCCAATAGTGGTGCAATTATAGTAAGAAAGAGCAACTGCAGGCGATAACTGACTGACAGCCTCGATCTTTCAGACCCAAAATCGTAGTTTATGCAGATACATATTCCATAAACTTTTATAACAATACATGTTTAAACAAATGAGAAGAATTCAAATTGGCTATTTCACAAAGCTCTAGCGTATAAGGTTGTACAATGCAAATAGTTCCTCAAATCCTGCGCCCCCACATGATGTGGAAAATCCCTTGAAAAGGCTTTGTGATTCACGGCCATATCAAAAAGGCGTACAGCTTTTATTAAGTAGCTTTTTGTGGAACCAGTCCGTCCATAAAAGTGAGACACCCAGAAACTGCATTCCTACAGAATGAGATGTTCTATAATGCAAGCAAATAGCTTTTACTTTTCTAATACAGCCTTACAGAAATTTACAGAAATGTGAGTAATGTCCATCACTTATGAATCTGAGCAAACGATGGGCAAAAGAAGAGAATGTTTTTGGTCGTTTTGTGAAAATGATTTCTACTGGTAGAACTGCCAACGCAAACATCATCATACAATATAATAAAAGGCCAGCTATATGTTTGTCTGATGCAGTCATGCGCAGTAGAGACTACCCGCTTTGCCTGTGGTCATTGTTAGAAGCAGCAGTTGCCTTAGGAAACACACCTGTGTAAACAGGCTTTCACACTAGTACATACATAGTACATGTTCAGGTTCCATTAAAAACAGGCACTTCACCTGTATCGGGAGATGTTTTTGCTTAATGTAATGAATGCCCATAGAGATATCCCTCAAACACCTGTTGCTTATTGTTCTGTCCACAATCTATATGAGGGTGAAATCGTTGTGTCTGCCCTTTATGGAGCAAACATTCGAAAGCTGGAAAACATAACAAACCTGGGTTCTCCTAAGATGCACCTTTATCATATCCTATTAAAATTATCCATGTGTGCTCTTAAATACTAGTTAACACTTTGGGGGATCTAATCATGCAGTCTGCACAAGTGTTATATGTAAACACATCCTTTCTAAATGTATGGTGATCAGATGCATATATGAGTTGAGCTGGGAGGTTGAAGGCGCTCAGCAATCAGCGTTTTGCCTCTGTGATTTTTCTTCGGTCATCCTGATTGAAGGTTCCATGTTGGTGTGTAGTGTGAAATCCTGCTAGAGAGGTATTTATGTCACATTCTCCAGTAAACTCTTTGTACAGTATGGAAATGTTGAGCTGTTGCTCAATGGGGAGACAGCATACAAGCTTGTTGTTGCTTGGAGATGAAGTTCTGTTTGCACAAGCATAAGACCATTGGGGCATGTCTATTTGAAAACAATTATAATGTTAGTATTTGTTTTTACGAAGGCCAGCATGCACAATACTTCAATTGCCAATTTTAGACAGGACCAAAGAAGGGTAACATTAAAATGATGGTGCAATTTCAGTAAGTGCACTTGGCAGTGGCATGGACCCTCAATGCACTGGTTTGGTGGGCAAGGGAAAGATTGGTTGCAAACATAATTCCAAGGTCTCTGGCTCTTCCCAAAGGACTAGGAGAGGGAAGCTAAGATGGGGTAACCAATTACAAGGAATTTGTGTAAAACGAATATTCTAGCGTAGAAAGATTTCAGATTCTGATCCATTTAGTCAGAGGCTGCTGTCAATCATCGTTTCGTGAATGGCTACAAGGAGGTTGGATAGTTTTGTTAGGTAAATACCAACCTATGCTAGGCAGATCCACTTAGAGGAAAACATGTATGGTGAAACTGTCTATCAAGGAACCTTAAGGCCACGGGTTGGGATAGGAAGTCCCATACCTTCAATCTGGCAGAGCGGTTTTCCATTATCCATTGTTTGTTTAAGAAGTAGAAGGTACAGCAGGGATTTGCACTTCAGAGTTTGAAGGAGTCACTCAAAATGCTCACACAAGGTGATTTAAAAAAGCATGATTCCGATTAAGGCTGAAAATAGAGCTGTAGTTTATGAGTTGCCAATACATTTTGCCTTCATGATACGCAGTAGCCTCCCTTCTATCTCCCAGGCACTTTGTGTAAATTGCTATTTTTCTTTTTGCAATTAGGCATACCAAGCCTATTGTTTCAAATCCACACTTGAATCAATGGCCATTTTAAATTTGGATATCGTAACTCTATGATTAGTAGGTTTACCCCAGTCGCTTATGCTCCTTTACCTCTGTGGTTGTTAGGTTAACCCAGTTAATCTGCTGCCCTGAATTAGGATTTCAGGATGGTCATGGTGCGTTAAGATTCAATGTGATTTCCCTAATTCTGAAAAAGCAAATAATGATGTTCACTTAAATATTTGTAGCATGCCTATTTTATCCACTTCAAGGTAGGTCCACATACCTCCAACCTCTGTGAGGTAGCCTCTGATCTATCAATTTAAGGGGGCTTGAGAGGTATTAGGAGCTACTTCTTATTGATGTTCCCATTTAATCTGCATCAACATGACAGGTTTCATTGTCTCTCCCTCGCCTCGCCATTAACTACGCCTCTCCGCTCTCTCTTACAAACTGAGCTTCATGAGGCCTCCCGAATGGTGGACTATGCGTGAAACAGGCCCACATACCCAGATTGCATTGCTCATCCACATCAAAGAGCTTATTTGAGGATGTAGCAATTGCCTTTTGGCGTGGCATTATAGTCTACTTCCTACAAATGTGTAACCTAATGATATTTGAAAAGTACATTATAACATTGCTATGGCCAAAGGCTTTCTCTTAACAATACTGGGCCTGCTTTTCCTAGCGGTTTTGAATGTTCTTTCATATTGGTTCTCTAGGGCACTTTTACCTTTGTTCCACCAGATGTTTGGGAATAAACCTACCACCATTCCTACAAAGCACAGCCCGTGGTTAGGGACCATTGGACCATAGTCCAAAACATCTGGTGAGGCAAATATTTCATACCCCTGTAATATTCAAATATGGCTGTCTGGTTCTGATGGTGTTTTATATATGTTGTAAGATATTTTATTGTGCATGTCTATCTTCATGTACAGTACTGTGACACACACAGATTTTATTGTGTTTAATTTATGTATTTTGTAATACAATTAACAAAACCCTTTAAATGCACACCATTTAAATCAATTATTTCCATTTTTAACATACACTGATTAAAGATTGCTACATTATTATTTCTTTGCTGTAGAACAGTAGGCTTCTTTCCCCTTTAGGATTATTTGTATAGTCCCAGTAGATTAAAATGTCCAGGAAAAATGGCTTTGTCCATACATTTATCTCTACCATGCATTCCTTGCATTGTGTCATGCTGTGGTATCACACGTATGCACATAACGTGGAGAGCTGCAATAGTCCGCCATTCACCTATACATGTTTGTTTCTGGCATTCTTTCTTTCCCTAACCAACGCCTTCACAATTGGCTAAGGCAGTCAGGTGGGCCTTTCCTTTTGCTCTGGCAGCCTTCTCTGACTGCTTGCCCCTTTCTTTCCTGATTGTGATCTGCAGCCATCCTGCACAGCAACAGCTTGGTAAGGAGTTTGACAGCTTACTTGGTGCTCCTTGGAGGGATCTGTGTGTGTTTTAGTTTGATATCCAATCCATTTTCTGGCCTTGTTGGATGCCTTTGGAGTGATTTGTGTGTGTTTCCATCAGTTTTTTTTGGCCTTTTTGGTGCTCTTTGAAGGGATCTGTATGTGTATTTACTTTGACTTCTAACACGTTTTTGAGCTGGTCTGAGGCTAGAGTTCCCTGTCTTTGTTTAATAGTTGTTTGTGTCCGGCTTTCTTCTTTTCCCCACCCAAAGCCTTCACAATTGGCTAAGGCAGTCAGGTGTGCCTTTCCTTTTGTCCTGAAAGCCTTCTTTGATTGCTTCCCTCTGCCTTCTTCCATTCACCTCATCCACTCCCTGACCCTCCCTCCCCAATCCCACCTACCTGCCCGTTCAGTTCTCATTGGTCTGTGCCTCCCCACGTGACCAGAACAGCTGCATTTCAGAGGACCTCCCAGGGCAGTCAGAGGCAAAGGACAGCTCACCTCTGGCCAGCTCCCATTTCCCGGTTACCCCTGTTCAGCCATGGATGCCTAATGGGACACCCTACAGCTAGACTCAGGTAAGCTAGTATGGGTGGGGAGTACAACCATTACTGTGCTCAGGTAAAACCCTACTACTCCTACATGAATACTACCTACTCATGACTTTATGATGTCCTGCATTGTTCTCTTGGTTTTGCCCTTTTATTGCATTTAGAAGAATTGTGAAGGTTAACCTATGTGTTTTACTTAGAAGTGTGTAGGCTAGCATATGATGTATTTTACTTGAATGAATTTTGGAGGTGGGCAATGTGTTGCACTTAGATGTATTTTGTGTGTGTCTTGCACTTAGATGTATTATGGGAGTAGGCATTGTGTTGCACTTAGATGTATTTTGGGGCAGGCAATGTGTTTATTTTATTTATTTATTAATTGATCATTTGATCACTGTATGGGGTAAGTTTTAGGCTCTAGGAATGGAACCTGCCAGCGGAGCACCGCCCAGGACTCCAGACGGAACATAGAGGGCTCAACAGGAGCCAGGACTGCCGTAAAGGACAGTTTATATTACAGAACCCCATTTTGGGCACACAGCAAACCGCAACTGGCCTTGAGAACGACCGTAAGGTCGAAACACGTGTCGGCTGACCTAACTTGCTTGTCAAGTTCCAAAGAGTGTTTTTCATAAACACATGTATTTTAAAAAGAAAAAATCACCCAGAAAAACAACGAACAATAAACGAAGTAATTCATACTAACCAAGGTGTCAGAAATAATTATTTCACAAACTACAAGCAAGATATCCGGGAGCAACAAACCTTTCTTTTCTTAATCAAAGTATGCACTTAATGAAGTATGCACTTCATACAATAGAATTGTATTTCAAAGATGGCTAAGACACTTAGCTGTATTTTGGGAACAGGCGTTGTGTTGCACTTAGATGTATTTTGATGAATATACAATCTATCCAGTGCATGGTGTCTAGTTGACTGTAGAATGTTGCTAGTGCAAAGATGTTATGTGAACATTGAATGTAGCTAGAGCACTGGGGCACTCATAAAAAAACAACCAATGCTTTTTAAACCTGTTGCACACCATGCTTATGGAACTTTAACCAAAGGCATGGCCGCAGACCCGCACGCATCTGCCATCGTACACCACTCATAAACACTCTGCACAACACCTCTGCATAGGAATGGAGCTATTGTTCACGACAAAAATTGTATATATTACTGCAAACATAATAGCTATCCTGCTCTCGCATCTGCCCTCTAGACTGCCTCTCACCACCCATCCACATGCCGGCTCACCATGAGTGGCTAGCAGGGACCTGGCCTACCCTTCATACCTTTCTACTGGTCTTTATGCACACACTCATACAAGCACTTCTTGGATTTTCTCATACCTTCTGTCCCCTGAGGGCGTTCAACCTACAGCGCGTTCAGACCATACCAATGGTGAAATGCGCTAAACAAATGATATAATTCAATACGAAACAGTACACTACAATGTGGATTCTAAATGAGTGAAATTACGTGCATTGCTGCCAAGGAAACAAGGAATAATGTCACAGTTTGGACAAGGCATGGGAAGAGAACTTCAGAAAATGCTTCTGAAATGGTTCCACAACAGCTACACTACTGGATGTGGCAGCAGTGGCACTATTTTCTGAGCATTTGACTTTTCCAACCCTCAGAACAAGGGTGTTTATGTTTCAGGATCGATCACGAATATAGAATTATAGATTGGTAGCTATCAACTACGGCAATATATTCCACCTTGGGGTTCCTAGTGACATCTGGGCCAGATCATCAGAACTGCTTATTTTATATTAAAATCTTTTTAATAGGGCAAACATGAAGCTGACTGTTTAATTCACTAAATGTACTATATGTGTTGTGTAGCATGAAAAGCTGTGTAGGAAACACACTTCTTTTTATGTTATGCAGCAAACATAGTACAAACAAAATGCTTTTTTGCCCCAGTGCAAATGTTTTAGATAATACGGATTGTGGGAAAACTAATTTGCTACATTCCGTACTATTGAAGCATCAACTGAAGTTTTAGAACTGGAGCCAATTACAGATAATATGACCCCTGATAGGCAATGAGACAAGCTTGAGTTGCTTATGCTGTCACTTGGAACTCTGCAGTGGAAAACACATTATGGTTGAAAGCTACCCATCTTTAATTTTACATTATGCATGGCCCCCCCTTTGTCCCTTTTACACCCCTCATCCTGCCCACATGGGAAGGCAGTTGCTGAAGAGGGGAAGTTTGGGTGGATTATTTACAGTGTAAATAATTCCAGGTTCCTACCCCCCACAGGCCACAGCACCTTAAAAAGTAAATCTGTCAAGGAAAATGCTGTATTCTCCTGCTGTGAGGTCATAGCAGTCAATCATTACCATTACCGCTTAAGGAAATGCCCCTAACGAAGGCACCGGGTGCATTACATTGCATGGTAATGGCGCGTCGGCAAGGGAGTTATTTCCATTAGTACCCTGGCCCATTAGATCAGGGTACTAATGGTGTTTTTTTTTTTTTTTGGTGCGAGATGCGTTGCGTTTCGCAGTCAAAAAATAAAAAAAAAATAAGAGAAATGTCTACAGCGGACTGGGATATGTAGTCCATTCTTCCTTTCCAATGTGGCCATAGTAAATAAAGTAAATGGCCACCATAGTATGGGTGAAGGGACAACACGTAGTCCCTTCTCTCTTTCCATGAAGGCCATTCGAGAAAATGGAAAAAAATGTAAACACCAAAAATGTGCGTCATGAAACAGGGAGAAGGGACTACATGTAGGCCTTCTCCCTTTCCATGGTGGCTTGAAAAAAAAAACGAAGAGCGGCGTGAGGGACATGCAAGGACGTGAGCAGGCTTAGCGTCTGGTAAGGCACGCAAAATGCCCCAATCGATGCGTTTGTCTTATTTATAGTAACCCGGGCTGGGTACTAATTCTAATTGTTTCTATGGAAGACATTTGCAACATTTCAGTAAGTAAACACTAAATCATGACCCTTTATCTTGAGCAATGTAATACGGATTTCGCAAAAAAGAATCACAGCCAAAATGATGAAAAGGAAATAACGGATCGATAGAAAAACAGACCACAGAACAGGAGGAATGTTTGGGCTCGTGACACAACATTCCCCATTAATGTCTGTTTCCTTCATTGTGCACCCAGTGCCCGCGTAAATATTGTTAATAACCCTTTTTGAAGATGAAGAGCCATGTGTACCATTGCTGAAGGGGCACTCCTGTCACACACGGGGCACACAGAAATATTAATGGAACCTACCTTTCAATTACTTTTATCTGTATGGGCTCAGACCACGCTTATGAAATTCGTGTCTTCTTCCCGCTAAAGTGCATCTGTCAGGCCGGCTTTCATGCTTTCATGCTGCACTGGTCCTTTTTATTGGTTTTCATCACTTTTGACATTGGCAACAATGAACCTTGAAGCAAAGTTCCAGGACTGAGAGTGTCATTGCAAAAAAAACGCCTCTCTGTCATTTTTATAAATTAGGTGATGAATTTAGACCTTGTGAAAAGTGCACGCCAGGCAGAGGCAGAGACGTCATTCTGTCTACGCTGCTAGGCCCATCGCACTGAGACAGTGAAACAATTAGCAATTTCATTAAATGAAGATTTTCATTACGCAGTGGAAGAGGATAATCGACCTAATTATTGAAGTCAAAATATTAGTGTAGAATTTCTACTTATATTATGTTTAACATACTAACCCTTTGAGTGTCATAGGGAGTGTATACCCCTTTAAATGATATAGCGGCTTCACAAAAATGCATGAACAAAAGTCTTCTACCTGAATTGTGAGAGTTGAAAAGGCCATTTCAGATAATAAGTCACACATGAGACAGTGTCCCCCAGAAGGCAAGCCTGGAAGTTCACCTCCAGTCCAAAGCCACTGAGAAATGGATCATGGGTATGCAAATTAGCTGAAAATCATTCCTCTTTGTTTCAGATAATTGCTTTGGTCGTATAGGGGAAGCCCTGTTTTATACATAGCTTTATCAAACACCATTTGGGGGAGGATTGACAGCTCAGGGGTAACCCGTTTCTCTTGGAAGCACCATAGCAAAAAAAAATGTTGTGCACATGGGGCGCCTTGTTCTGGAGGGTTGGGTAGCCTAAGATTTACTGCCCATCCCCCAAATTAGGATGCATATATGTACCCAAAGTGAAAAATTAGACTTGTATGGTGTATTTAATCCACATAGAGCTTAATCCTGAAAAACTGTTTTGTTGAAATACCCTGAGATTCATGTTTCTTCTGTTCACTCCCCTCTAACTTCAGTGAGGGGTGTCAGCCAATTGAGTCATTTACTAGACAAAACAATAGTGGGGGGCTGAGTACCTCACTCCTATGCAATGCTCCCCTAGCATTTACTGAAGCAAGTGATTCCAACCTTCAGAGCAGGGCTCACGATTACACCGATTGGAAGCAGATACTCATTGCAATCAGAGTCTATACACCTCATTAAAGTGAAATGCAGTTTCTCACCTTCATGTTAAACAGTACAAGGGTCTCTATGGGTTGTGTTGCACTCCACAACAGGCCCCCGGAGTTGGTGTGGAAGTTCAATCACTGCCTTCTCTTTTGCGAGATGTGGGTCCGCTTCATAAGTTGCTAGTCTGTCCCAACTAAAAAGAGCATTTGCTAGTGATATCATGTAGCATGCACGACATTGCAGAGTGCCAGTTCATATTTTCGTGGCCCTGCTCGTTTCTGGGGTGCAAGGCAGAAAACATACTAATGTCCTTTATGAAGTTACTAGCATAGACAAAATCTTGAGGCCAATAGATGGGAACCTCACGTTAACCCTCAGTAATTGGATGTATCTACTTAATGGGTATTACGTTTTTGATAATGACAGTTCTAGAGCTTGATGAAACGCGATCTTGCGTATACGCTGTTTGATGGGGAGTTATGCTGACAGATTACACAGGCAATAGTATATTCTACGTCTACATGTTATGCATGAAATGCCATTATTTATCCTATGTGGATGATCTGGACATCTGTGACCCTACTCCTATTGGGCTACAGAGGTATTTAGGTGCACTGACTGCTTTCATGGATGTGGCAATACACAGGCAAAAAAACAAAAGTCATGCTGACTGGTTCCATACAGAAGAAATGTTCCTTTCTATAGAAAATCAAAAATGTAAGATTAGACCAAATGCACCAATATAAATACTTAGGAAGAGGAACACCTGGATTATATTAAAAGGAAATGTGTAGCATACGGATCTCAAATTAAGCGAGTTACTGGCAGATATGGGACATATTCATTATGACTGATAATTACTTAGTAGGCAATGAAGGTGCTGCCTGCTATTTTTTGTGATACATACCTTTTATCAAATAGCCAGGAAAGTGACAGTATCTTACTTGATGGCCAAATTCGGTGTTGGGGTTTGGGGTTACCAAACTGTGTTCCGGCTTCTGTAATTCGACTGTCTATGAGTGCGCGATTGAAGTGGCGGTCCCTTGTTCTGTTTTGAAAAGTCAATGTTCCCGGTGTGAACTCTCTACTTAGTAAGATAAATGTGACTATGTTGGATAACAGTTGTCAATATTTCACCAAATGGTTGCAGATTAATAAGTTGTTATTAACGTCTATGGGGCCGTCAATAGAGAATTTAGGGCAGAATCCATCGAAAGTGATAATAGCAATCTGGGTGAATGATTGGATTGATACGTGTGATTACAATAAGAAATATATTCTATTTAGAACGGGGTTGAAAGGTGAGAAACCACTCTCAGAAGGTGAGCCTTACTTACATTAACAGGTTTCCCTGCCCCTATTGGTGAAATACATTTGTGAGGTTTCAAATTAATCTTTTACCGACAATGAACATATAAGGTACTTGTTGTAAAATGGAAAGGGTAAAAGACCATGTAGGATTTTCTATGGACAAAGAGTCCATTGAAACCTTGGAACACCTCCTAACGTGTTGTCCTCAAACATTATTGGTAAGATCTCAATATTTGTAGATAGTAAAATGATTTTTAATAATACTTGTTTTTGGAACGAAATTGTAAGTGGAAGACACATTTCTTTGATTTTAGCGTCATTAAAGCTTATTGATGACATTTTGAATCTTTAAGACATTTCCTTGAGAGCATGAAACTGTATATCTGTTTATTTCCTTGTTTGGCCCTTGTATTATATTTATGAGAGTTGTGTAAGGTTTTATTCTAAACCATGTTCATAAATAAATAAATAAATAAATAAATACATAAATAAATAAATAAAAGTATATTCTATTCTGAAATACACAGGAGGGATTGACATACAGAACTCAATTATAACGTCATTTTAATTTTCTTTTTCCTTCCTTTTCTCTAATTCAGTATGTAAGCTTATGGAGCTGTGTGTTTGACCATGCTACTGTAATCATCATGACTGTATTGTATTGCATGAATTGTCTTGTTTTACAGAAAAAGTTAAAAATATATGTCTTTGCCGACGCAAGAGTTGCTAAGAAGCATTCTTTTTTATATGCTAAACTTGAGTGAAAGAACTGTCAAAAACCTAGCCTTAAGGCTCTGGTAAATATTTTACCCTCTGATTATTTTGTGGTTTATCCTGAAACATTTGTTATTTGATCAACCTCCAAATATATGGAACCTCGACATAAAAAAGCTGACCCTATTCAATGAATGGCTGGAGAGGTAGGGCAGCAGCAGTGTATCAGTGAGGGGGTGGGGGGCTCCCAAACTTATCTTAAGCCAGTCGGAGTATGCCTGGTGCATCCTGGCACAATAGCAGCAGCATGGGGGTACTTTATGGAGTCCTAGCTGGGCTTAATTACAGCAGAAGTGAGGGCCACATGAATTCCATATCTGCCAGCAGAGGCTCGGGAAGTCAATGTGCACACCTTAGCATTGGGCGGGCCCAGTAAAATGCAAGTAGCACTCCCCTTCCTTGGCAAGGAGTGCTGCATAATCAAAAGAAGTCCAAGCGGCTGACAGTCAAGATAGCACCCCCGGTGCCTACAGGGAGCAAGAAACAGCGAGCCGGGCATGCGACAGAGAACACCAGCACAGCATCCTTCATTGCAACAGGGCATGCCACTTCCAGCCAGAAGGATCAACCAGGTATTTTTTTTATAGCATTACGTAGAGGACTGGGCTCAATCCCCCTTTCACCTGATCCCTCTCTTTCATCTTCCCTCTCAGCAACCCAGTTCTCGGCCTCCTTCATTCTCTGATTTACCCCTGCCTCTCTCTCCTCATCTTCTAACCCAACCACATCCCCTTCAGCTCCACCTCCACCTGTTAAATACACTTTCTCCTCTTTTCATTTACTCTCTGACTCAGACACTCTTAATTGGGATGTTTTAACCCACTTCTGCTTTGCTATGCTGCAGCACTGTGTTATGAGGGTGCCAGAAATAGCAAAATGGCCGTGAAACCCTTGTGCGCGCTAAAACCTGTGGAAATCGCAATTTGCAAAGCACAAAAAGATGGCTGCCCAATCTGCCACGTATGTTGTCAGTGGTGGAACAGAGATCTCACTCCTGGAATATGTCACTGGGCTCCACAACATGTGAAAATGGAATACAGAAGGAAAAAGCAGTGTTGCTAAATGAAAACCCAAAATCTTGCTTTAAATCCCTTTTTTTCTTTGGTGCTAAAACTGCAGAATGCCGGTACAAAAAACACTCAAACAGCCAAAATTCTTGCTGGGTGCTACAAGTCACTTAGTCTAAGAAATCATTGTGAACTTGTAAGGTCCTGAAAAGCTGAAAGTATAAAGGGATTTCCACAGCAAAAGTGGCCTGTCTGTGGAATCTCCGTGCAGCAGAGGGCTGCTGGAATGTCAGCTGTCAGGAGCCTGCCTGATTAAACTTTAAACATGGATAAACTGAAATCAAATGTTTGCAATCTAAGAGGCCTGTTACTGAGAGTAACCCATGTTGTAATTGTTTTGATCCCATGGTTTAAAATCTTGAATAAGTATTCTAGCTGCTATTTTGAAATCACAAGTTTGTTTTAAGCTAAGGAAAAATGCAACAGAATTAACAATTATATCAAGCCTGGCTAAAAGCTACCAAAATGGAATATCAGGTATCTCCACAGAAGGATGGCCTTTCCCCCCACCAGGAAATCACACCAAAGCGATAATTATAGGGTTTGGAAAGATCTTGGTCTACAGAGGCAAAAGGGAACAATGAACAGCTGCTAATAAGGAAATGTGGAGTGTGAGGACAGTCGTAAATGGCCTCTGCCAAGAGCAAACAGGGCGGAGACTGCTTGTGGACTGCAGGAGAGTAAAAGAGGCAGACCCGAACAACCATCTGTGGCTGAACCTTCACAAAGAACACTATTTTAAAAGACTTATAATTTGCCAGTTAAAATTGGGAAAAATATAAAAGTCATAGATTTGTGATTCTAAATTTTGGCTGCACGTTTCAAGAGGCGGAAAAATTGTGTGACATGTTCTGGAGAGAAAGGGCAAGAAATTTGATTTTACACAAAATGTATTTCTGTTAGAAGTATGAAACTTTATACACGTATGCCCATGTTAAACGCGCACACTTGTAGAAATGTGCTTATGAATTGGACTTTGTGTTCCTGATGAAAAAGGGCAAAATTCTGTGAAAAGCCAAGACAAGATCCCACAGCTCTGGGGATTTGAGGGATAGTTGCTATATAAAATATGTAATCTGTATATGTGATTGTCATAGAGGTTGCACATGTGTAAATATGTATGTGCCAAAAGTAGATGTTGTGTTCAAGGGGCTAGGGGTGGATTCTCTGCCTCATAAAATCACACCATAAAGGTGATACCCTGTTGCTCTCCTCCTATCAAGGCAGAGAGGAGACTCTGACCCAATCACCTGTCAAAAGGGGCAAGCTTAGGATAAACCAGCCCACATACCCCCTTTATCATCACATAAATAGAGACAGCTCATCACTCAAAAAGACAGACAGATTCACTCACTATCCTGATACTGGCAGAGCACCCTGCTGCTGAACTCTACATCTTCATTGCTCCAGACTCCAGAAACTTGGCAAAGCAGAAACCCATTGCATATCTCAACCATGTTTAGCTAGGCCTCAAATTCAAGAACCAGAACCCCACAAACCTAAGGGGATGCATCAAACTACAGCCGGGGTGCGCTGTACTGCTTGCCTGTTAAAAGAATTATCATCAGAACAAAGAAGGGCAGATCCAATCCAGTCCTGTGCCGTGCTGTGACCAGAGCACCTTGCTGATTGCAGATCCAATCCGATGTGCCCAGCTGTCCCTCCTAGAGCCAGATCTAGTTCCCTGGCCAGAATCTTGATGGACCAGAATCCTGACGGTTCCATTTAAAAATATATCTAGTGAGTATCTATAGATAGAACTGTGTCACTAGCATATGTACTGCCCATATTCAATCCCTATCTTAAACCCATCCTATCTTCTGTTCAGAACCTGTTTTGCTAGGAGTATTTTTGAATTGTCTGTACTCACTATTCCAATTCATCCTATCTTCCTCCTGACCTAGTATTGCTAAAACTATCTTTGCGCCGATCTTTTCTCATCTGAAGAAGGCGAGTTTCTTTAGCAGGCAGTCATTCTGATCAAGTGGCTGTGTTCCTGTGGGGCATTCGTTTTATTCATAGTCATCCTCTAGTGTTAGAAATCCTTTTGTCATTTTAAAAGCGCATTCCTGTTTTCCATTCCCGCGCCTATCTCGAAAAAACGACCTCCACTAAAACGTCCACTAAAACGTCCATAACATCCCCGTTTGTGCTAGAAACAATTTCAACGTCTGCTTGTAGCTAACATCCACAGCTTTAAATTGCATCTAAAACCAATTCCCAAATCCATACAGTTCTCCTGTTATCACAATTATCGTGTAGTGAAAAATTTGCAGAGAATTTCGTTTTTGGGAAATTCTGACACGTGTAAAACAGCTTTTGATTGCTTCCGACTTGAATTTTAAGATTTCAAATGATTTCTTGGTATTAAATCATTGCTTGTTTTTGTGTGCAACTATCCAAAGCAGCTCCCATAAGAATGTATAGCAATTTCAGCAATTTTGACCATGTTTTGTGTATTTACCCAGTCCATTTTAAGATAACTTTAAAAGCCATTCTGACAGCTTAATATTCAATTCGTTTTTCTCTTGTGTTTGCT
Source organism: Ambystoma mexicanum (assembly GCF_040938575.1). Classification (NCBI taxonomy): domain Eukaryota; kingdom Metazoa; phylum Chordata; class Amphibia; order Caudata; family Ambystomatidae; genus Ambystoma; species Ambystoma mexicanum. Next base: position 1,392,193,890 of record NC_090932.1, read on the forward strand.
GGGGGAAAGTGGGATTGATATTCTGTTTGATTCTGCCATTCCTGAATACATGCTCTCTCCTCCTATCTCTTTACATTGCCTATTGTGGGTTGTGGGGTGTGCAGGAGGAACCTTTAACCACAGTGCTATCTGATCTGAACACACACACACAAAGTATTATTTCTGTGTGATTTTTTTGCTCACTACTACTCCTTGTGTATTAAATAGACTATTCTGTGTTGCATCACCCCGTTGGTGATTATTGTATACCCATTAAAGTATAGTGTGATTAAATTGTAAATACATAAATAAATATTTTAACTTTGCAAACCAGCCTGATTCCTGGTTCAGTGTGAGTGGGGGGGGTTCCAGGAGAGGGGCGTGATATGAGTGGTACATCGTTCAGAATAAATAACTTTTAGACAAAAATAAATAAGGATTTCAGTTGTGCATTACACGCTAGGCGTTGACTTCGGTGTGTGCCAGATTTAAATCACTTACAGCTACCTACTTGCCTCATGCTCATCCTACTTCCCCAAACTTAGACCCTCTCCCTTCATCATATCTTCGATCTAACCCCTTTGTATTCCACATACTTGTCTCTTTAATCTGCCTCTCTTTCCTCAGCTCTTGTTCTTTCTTCTTTTAAACATGTTATTGTCATTCCTATTCTTAAAAACCTTCCTTCAACCCCTCCTTTTGCTTTAACTGTTTTCCCATTTTTCTTCGTCTTTTTCTCTCTAAACTGCTTGAATGGATACTCTGTGCTTAGATTTCTTCTTACCTTAACATGCCTCCTCTACAATCTAATTTCCATCAGGCCCATTTCACAGAAAAAGTCCTTCTTCATGTTACTAGCTTTCTTGATCCTTTCTTCTGTTTGGCTCTTGGACATCCATCTTGCCCCCCTCTTTTAAGTCTTCAACTCTTCCATGTGCTGTATGTTCTCTCTTCCTGCTCTTGTCTGTATTTTGGATTCATCTTTGCTTTGCTTCCCTTCTTTCATCTGAGAACCAACTTCTGTTTCATTTTCTTTGCATAGTTTACAAATATGGTCTTGCCCTTTCCTATCTGGCCTCTCTCATCTCCCTTTATATCCGCACACGTTCTTTTCACTCTGCGGCCCTTATTCACAGAGCATTTTTCAATGGGGTTTTGGGTTCTGCATGGTTTTTCCATCGTGGAAAATCAGTGACAGTAAAGTTTGCATGAGAAATGTGCGAACCACAAAAGGTTTGCACATTTCCCATGCGAACACGCATTCAAAACCCCTTCATACCCACACTCCCTCCCACACCCACAACATACCCACAACACTCCCTCACCCACACCCCCAACACACCCCCACCCACACCCCCAACATAAACCCTACTTAACCTTTTTTACATGCTGAGTCCCTGCAGCGGCAGTTCCCTTTCACTTCCATGATCGGGAACCGGTGCTGCAGGGTCCTTTTCTTTTCTTTTTTTTTCAGGAGCTGCAGGGGTGTTCCCAACAACCCCTGCTCACTATACCACACAGTATAGTTACCTGGGTGTCGCGGGGGACACCCCTGCAGCCCCCGTTTAAAAAAAAATGTATTTATTTATTTTTTGGGCGTGCTGCGGGGGTTCCCCCGCAACACCCCGCTCTCTATACCACACAGTATAGTGAGCGGGGTGTTGCGAGGGAAACTCCTGAAGACCCCGCAGTCTTTTTCTTTTATACTTACCTACAATGCTACCACCAAAGGTTCAAACTTTTTGTGATCGAACCTTTGGTGGTTGAATTTTTTGGACTTTTTGTACAGTCAGACCTTTTTTTCGGTCCGATCGTACAATTCCGGATTTTGCCATTATAAAACTTTTCTTCGAATTAGGCCCTTAATATCTTCTCTCTGTTCACAAACCCCCTGTGTCTCCTCCCATTTTCCCCTCTTCCCTTTTCCTATCCGCTCTGCTACCTCTCTCCATCTTTCCACGCAGCTACGAGAAATAATCATTTAATCTCATTACACTAATGTGTGCTTTCTGTTCATCTTTATTTTGTGATATTATAAATTACTATAGACAATCTTTTACTATTCAGTGCCTTTGCAAAGCGCTATATAAAAATTAAATTAAATCCAATTCCAAATAGTGTTGTGCTTTTTTCAACTGTCACCAAACATTGTCCCGTACCGCTGATTTGAACATTTTCTTTGTTTTGGTTTGAACGTTGCAGCGCATGCTTGCAGGGTTGCCTTTCCATTGTTAATCCCAATGCCTGCCATTGTATATGGTATTTGAAGGCGGCAATCCAGTGAATGGTGCCATAACAGGAGACAAAACTCAGTTAAACAATCCTTGTTATTGATGTTTATGGCAATCACCCCGTGTGGGGAGCGGACATGGTAGGTAACAGCTCACCAGTCCGAGCATAGGCAGGCCAAAGCAAAACCTTGGAGAGGGATGTGGTATGTTACTGGCCATTTCCGCCCCTGACAAGGCGATGATAGCCATTCACACCTCAGGATTCATCCTGGGTGAAAAAGTATGTTCAGGAGATGGGCTCCATGTGAAGTAGTTCCTTTTCCATTTCTATGGCGGCGGTCGCGGATGGGAGCAGAGCCGGGACCAGAGCAGAAAGCTCTGCTCCAGCTGGTAAGTGGATAGAGAGAGAGTGGGGTGAGAAAGGGGTTAGGTTTTTTTGGGACGTGGGGAGGCAACAGGGAGAGTCTACCTGTTGCCTCCCTACTATCAAGTTGACGCCACCCGGAGAAGGGCCTCGCGTGGCTGGAAACACCAGGCGGTACACAGTGTATTCTCGGCTGCCAGTCAGCCACCTGACTGGCTAAGTGCCCTTCACCGGTTGCGAATATTGGTGAGATCAGTATGGGAAAAGAGAACCGCTTCCAGTATTTTTACCAAAATCCACTTAACATGTGGTCATTTTACACAAAAGTCCACCAGGGACAAAAACAGCATTACTGTCCCATGCACGTCATTGCCTTTCCAGAATGCCCCGTTTATCGGGCTTCATTGTTCTCATTGTTCACATGTGTGAACCTACATCCCCATATGCTTTACAACGGCGTCTCGGTAGGATAGCTCAGCGTCAACGTGCTTGCCTTGGAAGCAGGACAACACAGAGCAACATGGGTTCGATCCCCAAGTCTGCGCTTAGAAACCTCTGGGTATTAAGTGCGTTACAAATAACATATCATATCATATATCCAACATTGCAGTGGACAACTTGTTTATCATGATGTCTGCCAATTGCACCACAACAAGCGTCAACACCCTTAAACAACTGATTGTGTGCCATTGGGCTAGAAAAGCATGCCATTATCATGCAATGTTATCATTGAGAGCAGCTGTCACTTGAAGCGTGTCAAAGGGGTGTTTTTTTGGACTATGAAATTGGCAGAGAGGTGCACACACAGCAGGGGGTGCCATGGCCATTCTCTTTGAAGCTTGTTCAGAGAGGCCGCATAACTCAAGGTGCAGGAGAAGCAGAGGCTCGCCACAGGGGTTAGAGATGAGCGAAGACAAATCTGGCCTTCAATGATTGAATACTATGTGATGTCAGGAAGTCTTCTCGGTTTCGCCTTTCATCGGATCCCGCCACAATATATCAAACGCCAAGGTGTGATGTGGAATTCTAAATATTAGATACCGCACCATGAAAGATGGTGTCTGATGTTTCCTCGCCCGAGTGTATGATCTGCAAAATTAATCAAACCCTTTCTTGTTATGATTATTTTATTCGGAGAACAAAAAGTGTTAAGAATTTGCGCCCAGGGGGAAAGAAGATGCTGATATTTTAATGAACAGTGGGAAATATTTGCTCAAAATTCCTTCAAGATGAAGACTTCTTGTTCCTAAAGATTGGCATTTGATTGGAACACACATTAAACTTTGTTGCAACAAACATCCTTTCTTTCAGATTGGGAATGGTGGGAAATGGAACAATACAGCTGCAACTTTTAAAACATTGTTACACATGCACATTTTCGTTTTCATGAAATTCTGTTGGAAAAAAAAAGTTTTGTTTAAATTTACCTAAAACTTTGAAAAATAAAATCACAATGTTGAAAGCATTACCCTGGCTATTCTGGGAACTAACAAAAGGACCAAAAAGACTTGTTTCTATCTCTTAACAATCAGGTAAGTGGCGAAGTAGTTGTCAAGTGGGATCAGCAGTCGGCACTGGGCAGTCGATTGTTTTCTTGTACAAGGAACACTGAATTACTCACATCTACCTGTGAGGCTTTGGTTTTTTCTACAGCGTAGTGTTTTACAGCACAGCCCCTCCCCCTGGGAGTTAAATACAGACTCCCACAGCAATGCGGTCTGCCTAGTGGGAGCAGCAGTCGGCAGTCAGCTAGTCAGTGAGCAGTGAGTACTGTAACTCTGTTGTCCCGACTGACTCATTTCGAGGACGTCTGGCTTGACTCTATTTTTAGGATTCTAAGTTGTTTGTTGTTGCTCCCACTTCAGTAAACGAGTATGGAGTGATTCTTTGTTTGAGGTCTTTAACCTATGACTTGGGTGAGCAGTGGTTCTTCTGTTTTATGTGTAATTTGCCTGTTTTGCTACATGCTGATACATTCTGTGAATTGGCGGGACATGAAATGCCCTTGAACATGTATTCCCTCAGAAGTAGAGCAAAGGTGGAAACAAAGTCCCAGGGCAGAGGCTTGTTCAGTGAAATGTCTGTGGTGAAACCGGTGCAGCAAATTGCAGACTTGAGTGCAGCTTCTCTATCTCCCGGTGATGAGGTGTGTTCGGAAATTAGAAAGAGCCCTCTTGCTTCCAGTATAAACTCCCCGCAGACATCTATGACAGACTCATCTATGCTAAATGGAGTTTTTACAAATAGGGGCCCCTTGGACTTGGTAGAAAGAGAGGGAGCTATGCAAGTGGACAATGGTGCTGGATTCCAAGCACGCTGTATAACTTATTCATCTGGAGTTTGTATAATCCCAGGCACAAATTTGTCACAATCTCCATCACGTTTTTGATCAGACTCTCCAAATCTGGAAATTTTAAATGCTTGATATGATAGTTTATTTATATAGCGCCTATACACAATGTGTATTAACTTGCTCTATTAACTTATCCATGCAAGATTCCCACCCCCAAGGGTGGCAACTCGCTCTGCATTGGGTGCATCTTTACTCGAGGTACCTGCTACCCCAGGATCGGCTTTGCGTGCACTGAACTTCACACTGGATCAATTAGCAAACTCCACAGAAAGCATTGCAGAGGAATTCCGAGAACAGAGAGCCACAACTACCATCACTGCATCTACATTGGCTGTTCATGGAAGGGGTTGTCTATGGGCCCATGCAACAGAAATATGACATTTGTCTGATAGTACGGGACCTTAAACCAGTTCTTTCTCAAAAGATAGTGGAATCGCCCGTGGAACTGGAGGACAATATTTATGTACATTCTTCAATGGCCTGTAGTTCTCTGTCTCAATCTATGAAATGTTTGGAGGTTCAAACTTCACAGCTACCGCCAGTTCCAAAAGTATTGGTAGGAACATTAAATAGCATGGCAGCTTCTACTTTATCATTGGTTCCATCTATTGTAGTTCAGGGTTTACAATCTCAGAGTGATGTGCCACGTCCCTCATTAGAGATTTTTAGTGTACCTAGTCTAACGAGGAAAGATATGGCTACAAATACGGTTTCAATATTTCCTCTTGCAGAAAAGAAATAAAAAAATATGAATCATCTTTCAAAACAAAATATAAAGGTTCTCCTATATTGCTGAGGAATTTGAGGCATGGGGATGTGTTAAATCCACACCAAAATGTTAGTCTTGTATCCATTGATGATCTTAAGCTATATATCTAAGATGGAGCAAGCGGGGTTTCAGAACCAGCTGTTAAACCAGTGTCTCTCACAAGAAAAGTCAAAAGTAAGAAAATATGTTTGGAAAAAACTATGTCAATGTGAGTTCAGGGTTCATTTAAGAATGATTTGAAGCTTATTGCTGAAGTTCATGATGAATTCCTTTGTCTGTTTATTCCGAGATGGAAAGCATTGGGGCGCCTATTGAAAGGTCTCTTGCAGTTCAAGTTGACACTCTTCCCCTGCTCTTGGCAGTAAATCAGCCTGGTTTGACTGAAACTATTAAACCTTTAGCACCATTTTTTTTGCCAAGAAATGTTCCATCTTATCAGCCAATTTTAAACCCTGTTTTATGTGATAAGACAGTTAATTTGAACACACAGTTTATCTATTCAAATCAAGGCCTGGATAAATATGTGACGCTTTCATTACCCTTGGATGGGGCCAAAGATCAATCATTGACCTATCAAGCTAAATGTGTTCCAAAATGTATCACCCTTTGGTGAAAAGGAAAATAATTTGACTGAGGTTTTTGAGACGTTGTCTCATGTTGGTCCTTTGGTGGTAAAGACCCACATTTTCTCAGCTCAGCCTTTTGTGACTTTAGAGGAAAAAAGATGTTCTTTTTTGCAAAACCCTTCTATATCAAAGGTCTCATGGGTTTTGAGTTCTCCTCCTATTTTAAGTACTCTAACAAGACCATTTAATAAGATCTCAAGTCATGTGTCTGCACCCATTCAGGTACAACAGGCAGTAGCTAAACAGGGCATACATGGCTTCACTCATCCCACTAATTTCTAAGATGATCAAACCTTATTTATTGCACAGATTTTAGTGGATGGATTCCGATTATCCCTTAAATCATTGGCATTTGATGAATCTGTTCCGAGAAATATCAAATTTACATCTGATAACATCAAAAGATATTGCACAGGTCGAGTCAGCAAAGAGATTGTATTTAGTCAAATTATATTTCTTTTCTCATATGATCAGAAATTTGGCATTGTCAGAATTGGAATCTTTCATGTCATTAGTTTATGATGTTATGAAATTGCTTAAGGGGGAAACTGTAAACAAGACAGTTGGTAGATCTGAATCGTGTACACATTTGAGGACATTGAGCTGGCCCAGAAAGTCTCATCAATGTTAACTCTAACCTGTGGCCCAGATTCAGTACGTGATGTGGTTGACCAAAATCACTTGGACGCATGCCCAAGGTATGAGTGGTCTTCTATTTTGTCCGCATTGCACAGGGATTCATCTGGGGTTACACATTCTGATTGAAGAAGTGTGTTTACCGTCGACTCTTGGAATTGCAGGGTAAATACTTTTTTGAAAACACATTTTAATCTGTTATGGCACAATTATCAAATTTGTTTACAGGCGACCTATTTAACGCGTTCTCCATATGTGAATAGTTTCACCATTTGTACCATAAACGCGCAACATGGTCCATGTGGTAGACCGTCAGGGGGAATGCTGTGCGCCCTTCAAAATTGGCTGGGTTCGAAGATATCCCCAATTAAAACAAGACAGGGTGACATTCAGTTGGTCAAAATAGAGAAACACTACAGTAAAATCAATAATGAATTTGTTTCGTGTTTAATGTATATTTTAATCCATCAACTATGAATATAGAAATGTAATTAGATAGCCTATCTGATCTTATATCTGAGGCTGTGGGTGGAACTTTATGCAGTGTTCTCATTCTTTCAATGGTGAATGTTTGGATCTCGAGGACTATAACATGTCTGATAGAAGAAAAGCCTTGTCCCGGGCTTTGGAAAGAGGTAGGCTCATAAGGGGGAGATGAAGGGTTACCAACGAAGAACTAGGAGAAGCTGTGGAAGACTTGTTCAGCTGCAGTTATTACTATGTGCTAAGTTTAGACAGAAGGAAGCAACGATGGTCATCTGCCAAACAAGTTCCAGCAAACATGTTTTCACCAACACCATACATGTAGTGAGCAAGAAATAAGGAAGGCTGTATGAGTGATGGCTGAACAGTGTAGTCATTGTCCTCGACCACCAATAGAAGTCATTGATGAAAGTGATAATTGCACATCGTTCACATGACAATGCTGTGGGCGAAGTGAAAGTGTCAACATGAAGGAAAGAATAAGGTAAACATTTCAACAATAATTCTGAAATAAACAAACCAATATTGCCCAACATTAATGAGATTTTATTTGCATCGCTGTGTACGTTGCTTGAGCCATAACAGAGCCGTAGCCAAGCTACACAAACAACTACTGAGTTTTAATCTAAGCTCACATCTCCTTATCACGAAGTGGCTAATTTTTTCAGTCCCTGTAATGTGGCGGTCGGGGAGCCGTTATGTGACCAGTTCAATGTAAATGGCTCCCTGTCACAACATTTTTGTCATTTGCATGGCAGAGTGCAAATGTGCAGGGGAAAAGGTGCCTAACAAGCGTGTATGCCGCCTTTTGTCCTGCACTTTTGCACTCTGCTGTGCAAACACAGTGGGCCTCATTACGACCCTGGCGCTGACGGAATGAAGGGGGCCGGTCAGGGCCGATTACGAGGTTCCCTTTGCGGGACCCGGATCAGACGTCTGGTAAAACCAGATGTCTTTTCTGGGTCCCGCGAGGGGAAGAGGGAGATAACAACGGGACACTTGTAATGTGCCCGTTGTTACCACCATCCACATTCCCATTGAGCCCTATGGGGGCTCAAATGGGAATGGGGAATGGTTCCTGCAAGGAGGAATTACCGGGTCCTCCTATGTCGGAATGACCCAGTTATTCCTCATTGCAGGAACCCGGTAATGGAGCCCGGTTTGGAGGCAGCCATAGAGCTAATAGCTCCATGGCTACCTCCAAACTCGTAATGAGGCCCAGTGTCATGGTATTTCACCCCATTCTGCCCTGGGATCTAAGGCCAACAAGTGAGACACCAGCTCGTTTCTGAATATCCTTTCATTATAGCAGAATTAGCCTTCTTAATAATAGCAAAACTAGCATTAGCTTTAAAAGCACAAGTAAAAGTAGTGCCTTAAAGTGGAGAAGCAAGAAATGTCCCTATATTGTATTCTGTGAGTAGAAGAGCTAGTAGTGTGGTACATGCTTACGGGCAGTTTAAACTGTTATATTTAGAATGACAGGAGAAGTGCTTCGATCAGCACAAGTATACTCAAAGCACTTTACTGCTCAAATGGGCACCTAGAGGCCTACATTAGAATTATATTGAAATACAGCTACATAGCAAAAGAGCTATTGAGAAGCTAGTGAGCAGTGTGTTTCTGTGTTAACATACTTTTATTCATTTATAAATAATATTATAATGAACTTCAGAGGGAACAAGCTTCCTGGAATGAACCCAACAGGAGTGTACACCAAGGCCAGATGGCAAATACTCACCACGCCTTCTCTTAAATGAGTCCCTGCTCACCAAGCTGACAATGCTATGACATACAAAGCCTGTGGTTGTATAATTGTTAATTCCACTAGCCACCATGTCATAACCAGACATGGATTATATTTAAATATTGATAACTGCCCCTAGCCTGTCGGGTTCCACAATTATAATATTTTGAACGAGAGGTGTAGATGGTTAAATGCCACCTCTGCCTGTTGAAAGTTTGTGTTCCAGCATCTGTGTTCAGGAATGTAACTGTGACCCTTAAACCTGTCCTCCTGCCACTGAAGGGAAGCTGCTGGGGATGTCAGGAGAGGGTCACAGCAAGGTACATGTGTGCAATATGCTTTTCGGCATGTAACAATACAAAAATGTCATCTGAATAAATAGAATTCTATGCATCGTTCTATGATTAAAAGTCATAAACGCTCAGTACATCGCACCCTCACAAGATATGTTCACTGTCATCAAACCACTGAAAAAAAAATCACTTCCTCATCTGGTACTCTGCTGTAGTATGCTGTGTGTCACCCAGACCACTGGTCCCACTTCTGTTCTGTCATCACAGCAGTGGGGACAAATATAACTTATTGCACAGCATGTCATCTGTACTTGCTGGGGACAAACAGTGCATTTTTCAGTAGAAGGCACCACTTGTTTCATGATTAAAACCAATATGCAGACTTTCTGGAAACATGTATTTATTATGAGCAGGGGTGTCGTGTGCAGGTTAACTGTCAGCTTTCAAGCAGGGCTACCCCGCTGCTACCTGCATCAACAAAGTGTGTTACACATGTGCAGTACGTACTGTCCAACATGCAGGTATCCACACTTATTAATCCCTCATGACTTACAGCATCCTTAATGAGTGATACTTTTTCTTTGGTCAGGTGTAATTATGTTGAAATGAGGGCCCACCACCTCTGCTCTTAGAATGTTCATTCATTAGCTGGTCCTGTTCCCTAACACATTCGGCCTCATTACACGGCAGGCGGTAACCATGGCGCTATTAGCTACCGCAAATTGCAGTACCGTAATTACCTTCAGAGTCCCTTTGCGGGTCTCGTACTTAACGGCTGGTAAATCCCTTACCGCCATTCGTGTAATGAGGCCCATTCTCTTATATTGTACCAGTATTTCTCCATCTTATGACTTATCCTCCTTGTGCTGTTGACACACTTACTTTCACTGCCATTGCTTTCATATGCATGGCTTAACTGTCACTGGGATTTGGTGTCAAGGGCCCTGAAGACCTTGCATTCGTTTGCCTGTTCCTCGTTTTTAGGTGTTTTCAGTACTTGGTCAGAAAATATCACCTTCCTTTCCCTGCCAAATCCTGTAGGTTCCATGGCCTCATGTGACTTCCCTAGCTCGTTCACCCGACTGACCACCTGTACTCGTTTGCTCCCCCACTAATTAATCTCCCTGTGGGGTTACCTGCACATTTCCTTCAGTGTTAGTTGTCTTCTTTAGGGATCTGTGGCATTCAACAGTGAACTCTATTCCATAAAACTGCACATACACCTGCCACTTGCTCATCACTTGCACATCACATCTGCCCACGGTTTTCTGTGCTGCCACCACATCTACAACTCCTACCAGAGATCCGGCACAAGTGCTACAAGTACTTCAGTCTCTGGAGGCCCAAGATATTAAGTTGCTGACACGTCCACATGTGTCTGTTGACATCTGCAAATGGCTGTAGATCATTCAGACATGACTGCTGTCTCAAAACCTTTTCACTATTTTCTGAGATTGGGTGTTTGTATGTTATATATAACGCTTCTTGCACCAACACAACAGTCGGTACAGGCTCATATACCCTTTGCAAACCCCACCTTCAACTCTGTCTGTCCCGCCTTCAAATTCACGGTGGGGCAGCACATGAAGCAGTGTGCAATGCTATCCATCAGTCTGGCTTCGGAGCTGCCAGAAGCATGGAAACTGCTCTCCTGAACATCTGTGAAGACCTGCTCACCAACCTTGACTCAAACACCTCTTGCATTCTCATCTTGCTTGATCTCTCTTCTGCCTTTGACACTGTCAACCATGCCATCCTGCTCAACCGTCTCTGTGATAACCTGGGTATCACTGGGCAGGCTCTGGCGTGGCTGACTTCTTTCCTCTCCAACCGACCCTCCCAGGTCCAACTTGGGTCCTTCCTCTCTGACATCTTTTTCTCTACCTGTGGTGTCCCCCAGGGAACTAACCTCTCTCCCTGGCTGTTCAACCAATACCTGGCACTCCTTGCCCACCATATCGCTGCTCTCTGTCCCAACTTTCAGTGCTATGCGGATGATACCCAGCTCATTTTCAGGCTACCCTTGGCCTCCTCCTCTCCTTCCCTCATCTCTGACTGTCTGTCTGCCATCCAGGAGTGGTGCGCCGCCAACGACCTCTGCCTTAATGCCAGTAAGACTGAGATTCTACTCATCGCCACACCCACTCCCTCCTTCCCTGCAGCTCTCTGGCCGGCCTCTCTTGGCCCTCTTCCTACTCCCACCTGCAAGGCTAAAAACCACGGGGTCATCTTCGACTCTGCACTCTCCTTCTCCCCTCACATCACTGACGTCTCTAAGAAGTCACACTACCAGCTACACCTCCTCAGAGGTATTCTTCCTTTCCTCTCCTTCCCCCAGAAGCACACTGTCTCCAGAGCTCTGGTCCTCTCTAAGCTGGACTACTGTAACAGCCTCTATCTAAATCTGCCTGCCTCTACTCTCCGCCCTCTGCAACTTATCCAGAACCGGACTGCAAGTCTTGTCCTTGGCCTCAAGCCCAGGGACCATAACTCTCCAGGAATGAAATCTCTGTACTGGCTCCCAGTGGCTGCGAGGATTAAGTTCAAAACCCTCTGCATTGTCCCCCTTTGTCCCCCCCTTGCCTCGTTGCACCTTGAAACACTTGTGTATAGGCGCGTTATAAATGCCATATCATATCATATCATATCATATCCGTCGACCACAGCTTTGTGTATAATGATAATAAGAGAATTGGGCCAAAAGTCTCTCTTCCCTACTTTATCTTGTTCAGGTTTCATTAGATTGCTCTGATCTGAACTCCATTAGCGATATTGAATTAGTCATTGATGCATTCCTGTCCTTGACCAGCATGGCTCACGAAGAAAAAGATCATTTTAAAACAAATGTTTGCATACATTTCAGTAACAGGAGTTTGTTATCCAATTATCTCAATGTGATTGTGAGGTAGTTCATAGTAGTTCATATTGTTGCAACAATGGTGTTAAGTAGCTTTCCCCAAGATTTCTTTTATCACGGACAAGAGGGCAACAAACATCAAGATTCTGGAGGGACAATTCTCGATGATCGTCTGTTGGGGTAGTTTGGTCCCATATCAAGTAACCTTTATGGCTAGTGCACAGAGGTGTGTAGGTGATCTGCCTTTCTTCAGGAAACACATGAAGCAATATGAGGGCTGTTAGTATATGGTCTCTAGGTTTCAGGCACAATATTAGTCTAGCAGCCTTTTTGTTTGTAGCTGGTGTACAAGGCCTTCAGAGAAACCCAGGTACAAGCTATTGTATCAATCTAGATAGTCTATATCCGTGATCCCTGTGACATCCACTTGTTTTGAGATGGGTGAATGCATTTCTGTGTATCCAGTTGGTAATTTGACCTCTTGGTGATGACTCTTTAACATGTGGGGCAAAGGAGGCCGAGATATTGAATGTGATGACCAAGATTTCTTAAAAACAAACACAGGGCGGGCACACCTATGGTGATGGGTTTTGGGAAATATAAGCCTAGAGGGACAGGAGCACCAAGATATAGGATCCACTTTTGGAGGTATTAAGGCACAAACAGTTCTTGATCATTAATTGATGCAGGACATGATAGGCTATGGAGTCCACATCATGTAGGGGAGGACCCATGGTGAAGGCAATCTGGGTATTGTCAACATTGACATAAATCTAAAGGGATACAAAGCATGGGTCAATGACGACTGCAAGTGGTTGGAGCTAGTTACTAAATGTCCATGGTGACAGGATAGAACCTTGTGGCATGCCACAAGTCAATACCGATGGACTGGATGGAAAGGGTCCTTGCATCGCATACAACTCTCTTTGGTTGTGGAAGGAAGCAAATCAATCAAGACCCTGGACAGGAGGAGGTTGAGTAGTATGGTTTGGTTCCCCATAACAAAAGATGTGGTCGACGAATCAGGGAGGATGATTGATTGATGGTGGGCCACTCTCCAGTAAGTGCAGCCTCATTAGATGTAAGGCACACTATTTCCCTCAGGGAGTCCAGAAGCCTAATTGATGGCTCTGCAATAAGTTATTTGCTTCACTGTAACACATCAGTTGTTGAATTGCCATGAATCTTTCCCAAGAATGGAATGTAACGCCAAAAGGCAATAGTTATCCAAACAGGTTGGGTATTATGATGGTTTCTTTAAAAGGGGAGTGATGAAGGTTTTCTTTAGGGTGTGTGTGAATTAATACCTGCTGAGTGAGCTATTAACTGGGATAGCTAAACCCTGATTCCAGAGACATAATATTATCTTTGGTAGTGGGTGCTTAGCAACGGTGAAGCTGTTCTGATATCATCTTTAGGAGTCATGTGATTTAAAGCAGCAAAAGCAGAAACAGGGTAAGAAATAGACAGCTAATGAGCAGTGGAATGTAGATGAGTGACAATGTTAGAAAGTGTGGACTGTGCTTTCTTGAGGTCGAAGGAGAACATATTGTCTATAAGGGCTTGTGAGTTGGCAGTCATTGAAGAAGCTTCTGATGCGAGAGAGGCTCCTTAAAAGTCTTCATAAATTCCGTTGAGATGCTGCCACCTGCAAGCAATCTTTCTTCTCATGGTTGATTGCATCATTATAAATGCAGTGAACCACAGGAAGTACAGCGTGTCTTCCTGCAAGCAGGGACTCTGCTAGATGTGTTCTTGTGCCTGTTTATTTCTCTTCAGGAGGGCAAGCTCAGTGGCATCCCAATTGTTCCTTCTATGTGGTGGTTTCTTCGTCTTGGAGTTGCTGGGTGCCAAATTAACCAGGGTTATTATGATCTCATAATGTAGACCAGACAGTACCTCCATTGAGAGGCCTGTTGAGAAACTGGAGCTCTCAAAGGTTTCAGCACAGACGATGGTAGTCACCTGTCTAAATGTCTCATTGGCAAACGTGTACAAACTCTGTGACCTGTGTCTAAAAGTTGCCCAGTCATGTGCAGCTTGGCCTGCAGAAGGTGACGGTCTGATCAAGGAAGAGGAGTGATGCTGATATGCAGGGAAAGGGACCCGCAAGTAAGGTAGGCATCAAGATGATGGCCTTGGAGTGAGAGGACTGATGGCCAATAAAGAGATTGCTAAGAAGTCACGCAGATTTTTTGAAGGAAGGGGGGTTTGTGTTGTTTTCAGGATTTCAAGCCAAAAATCCCCATAGGGATATGGTTGGAGTTGGTCTTCAAGTTGAACACAGACCATTCAGTTAGAAACTGGGAATTATCACCAAGGAGCATATACTTTGTGATGATGATAAGAGATATGTTTGAAGGACATTGGTGACCATGTGGACATCATTATGGTGGAGACATAAACTGGGGAGATAAAAGGGTGGCCATCCTCAAAAAGGCAAAGAACAGGCAGAGTTCTGTAAAAGGATAGGTCTCTCGATTTGCTAAGCCTAAATCATTAATCTTCAAGTCGGCAAACCTCATCCATACCAGATTTTCAGGATAACCACAGAACCACTACCTATGCAAACAATGTCTATTTAAATGTCCCAGGTGGAAGTGTATTTTGCATTTATAAGCTAAGCATTTGGTGGATTTGGCTCTTTAGGGCTATCATTAGGACTATCCTAGGAAACCTCTGTTGTAATTGCACTTATATATATGTTTCACTTTCTATTTACTATGTCAGCAAACGCTTGTTGTTTCCCTCTCTTATTTCAAAGTGTTTGTGAAAGATAAGTCTACTTCTTTTTCTCTGTTGTATTTCATTTGCAATTCGACCTCAATTTTCGACAGAACTTAGACAATATTTATGCAAATACGAATACATGTATCACTTGGACAAATTTTTATGAGGAAAAACACAGTGGCTGTTTCTCACCCTATATCCCTAAATGGAAACGAAAAAATTCGTATTCAAATCAATGTAATATTTTCCAGAAATATGAGAGGTGCGTTTGCGATACCGATTGCACACTTAGTCAATCCTCCCTTTATAATATGTGCTAAGTTTATAGAATGTATTTCTACCCGAGTGAAGTACATGGTGCACACATCAGAGATAGTGGGGATATTCCATTGAAGTGAGAGTTTTGCTAGCTCAAGGTCGCGCATCCTTGCTGGTGTGAGACCGGTCTGGCCTGCAGTGTCTTTTCTCCCACAATGCTCCACAACAGAAGGTTAGCAGAAGGAAGGGCGTCTTAAGCGCCTTGCATCTCTAGCACCACTGAATTAGAGATGTGGTGCACACAGTAGTTCTGCGATCTCACGCGTGCTTCCTGCCCTACCTGCCAGCTGCATGTGGCTGACCCAACAGCGGCTCCTTAAATAAGCATGCTCACATTTGCATATTTAATGAGGGGAAATCGGCTGCACACCAGCCTCCGTCCTCAACAGAGAGATGTGTAAGGGTTCATTTAATTTCCACGATTGATCAAATTAGCACAAAGTGTGTATCGGTGCAGCATGACTACTTATAGTAAATGTGTGCCAAATCATCGCTCACTGCACACGTATTCCATTTAGTTCAGTGACCCGACAGACGAAAAACCACCACAGTAAGTACACAGGGCTGAGGGAGAGTTGGTTTCGGCCCCGTTCAGGTTCTCTGCAGTGGGCTATTCAATGTGTAGAATTTAAAGTCCTGTGTGGCAGCCAAACACCAACATTCAAGTGATAGGTACATGTATGCCCTTCTCCTCCTTCTCCTCCACCTACTCCTCCTCTTCCTTCCCCACCCCTTCTTCCATATGCTATTCCTGCAACAAGGCCGACACATTTTATGCTCTTACAAAGGAAGTGGACTGCCATACTTGCTGATCTGGTTCCTAGTCGCGAGACTAGAGATTGGGTAATATAAAATATCACAATAATAAAAGCATTTCACTATATTAAATATTTACTCCCACCACTAAGCGCTGTAATGATAGGGTTACTATTAACTAATTTAATGGTACTGGATGTGTAGACCTTGGAAGGCTGAAGGGCCAGGTTAGCCATGCTATGCTGCGTATTAAACATGTGATTGCAGGTTGCACACTTATTGAAGAAGTTGTCCACTTATCTCATTGAATTATCTTTCTGAGTCTCTAGCAATATGTGGATAAGAAATCTATTTGTCTCTCCCCATTCTACAGAAGCTGGACATACAATAGGGCAAGTGCCCACATCCCGCTCCAGCAATTAAAGAGGAAAGTTATTGGGCCTCATTACGAGTTTGGAGGTAGCCATGGAGCTATTAGCACCATGGCTGCGACCAAACCGGGCTCCATTACTGGGTTCCTGCAATGGGGATTTACTGGGTCATTCCGACATAGGCGGACCCAGTAATTCCTCCCTGCAGGAACCATTAAGCATTCCCATTTGATCCCCCATAGGGCTCAATGGGAATGGGGAGGGAGGTAACAACGGGCACATTACAAGTGTCCCGTTGTTACCTCCCTCTTCCCCTCGTGGGACCCGGAAAAGACGTCTGGTTTTACCAGACGTCTGATCCTGGTCCCGCAAAGGGAACCTCGTAATCGGCGCTCGCGTAATGAAGGGGGCCGGTCCTGTACCAGCCCCCTTCATTACGGGAGCGCCACCCTTGTAATGAGGCCCATTGTCACTTTAAGAGAGTGGTCAAGAAAAACTTGTAAGTACCATACTACTCTACTTACACATTGGGCCTCATTACAAGGTTGGAGGTAGCCTTGCCGGTAAAACTTGCAACAGGGTCCGGCACCCGCGAATGGGCAATTACCGGGGTATTCTGGCCCCGCCAGACCTGGTAATTGCCCTTTCGCGGTGCCGGAGCTGGTAGATCCCCATTCCCATTTGAGCCTCATAGGGCTCAATGGGAATGGGGATGCCTGTAGCACCGGCGCGGTTCATTACTGTGCCAGTGTTACAGGCTTGCTGTGCTCACGGGTGCCTTTCATTCCACCAGGTCAGACCTGGCGGAATGAAAGGCACCCCCGAGCACAACTCAGAGTTTGCTGGTCCATATACAACAGTACCAGTAAGCTTACCGGTACCGTTGTATCCAGACCAGCAACCTTATAATGAGGCCATTTGACTTGTCTTAGACAATAAGTCTTACGTAGCAGGCCATACCAGCTGGTAACAGCCTCACAGAACATGTGTATCATGCAAGCCATCTAGTAAGGAATACCCTACCACTGCTGTGTACCAATTGGAGGTGGCTTTCCATTATTTTGTTTTCTACCTGATGCTCTCTCTAATTGGGACAATTTCCCACTATCCAGGTATGCCAAGTCTAACTGCTTCCGACTGACTACTGTTCCTCAAATGTAGGCAATTTCTCCCTCTAGCCAGGAATCACACATTTAACTGCTTCCTATTGACTGCTGTATTTCAATTTTAGGCCGTTGTTCCGACTATACAGGTATCTCAGATCTAGCTGCTTTCTAGTAACTGCTGTGCCTCAAATGTAGGCATTTTCTCCCACATGCCAGGTATCTCAGATCTCCCTCTTTGAACACAACCTTTCCTCCTCCTGCCCCATCCAACCACTACTTCAACACCCCACCCGTCACCTTGGAACCAATCACAAATAGCACCAAGCCTAACACCACCAATTACCCCATCCCACTTACCACCCCCACCAACCTCCATTCCCATGACACTCATCGCACATAGGCCTGCAACCACCCTCTCTCTCTTCCTGCTCCCGATCCCCATCCACACTCTTGGCTCTCAATAACAGAATCCCTCAACCCAACCAACATCATCCCTCCAGTCCCACGGACCAACCCAACCCATTGCACTGTCCTTCCCATTGAACACAATCCAACCAGCCATCCTGACCAATCCGGTCCGGCTTGTCGTGTGTACTGACAGGGAGGAACCGCCCCCTCATACTCCCACAAAGTCACCTGTCTCATTTTCAATGCCCACTCTGTGGCCAAAAGCAAACACAGCTTCCATGACCTCCTAACCTCTTACAATTGTGACCTCATTTTCATCACAGAAACATGGTTCTCACTCGATTTCAAACCAAATGCACACAAATCATTCCCTCCAGTGTACTTACTCATCAACCACAACAGGTCCTTGAGAGGAGGTGGTGTAGTGATCCTCCACAAACCACACATTGCTATCACCCTCATCCAAACACAGCCCTCCACAGCAAACTGCGTACCCTTTCTAGTCAAACTCTCCCTTCTGTCCACCCACTCACACAGCTTCATACTCATATACAAGCCGGATATGACAGACATTTCACCAACAGCCTATGTGACTCAATAGCAACTACATTAGTTAACCACCCAACACTCAATTCAAAGGCTGGTTTGACATTTCCAAAAACTCCATGACCCAACCCCTCGTTGACAGTTTAGAGGCACTCAACCTGACCCGGCATACACCAAGCAACACGATACCTAACGTTTCTCTCTGCTGCACTACACTATAATTACTGAAAATTGTATATAACTATATATATATATCTACTGATCTTCTATGTTTCGTCACACTATATAACTTGTATATATTGTATATCTTTTGTAATTATAATTTGCTGTATCGGCTCTCATTGCTTTTGATGTTCCAACAATGTAACATCAGTTGGAATCTATCTATGGCGCCACTGTAACTAAGCTTTACAATCCTCTTGCAGCTTCTGCGCCTTGCTACCCTTGGGTTAGGTGCGAATTACAAATAAAATAAACAAACAGGACCAACCCACACTGCAGGCCACATCCTTGATGCTATTTTCAGCTCCTCTGACCTAGTCTCAGCATACACCCCTCATCTGGACAGAACACTCAACCATACCTTTCTCCCTCCGCACACCGCCTGCCGCCTAAGTCCTCTTCATTACCCCCTTCTCAGTTTTAGTGCTGGAACAAGATCAAGGCACTACCTGACCTGGCTGAATCCATGCTATGCACCCTGCCCTCTTTCCTGGCCACAGATATACCCATACCCATCGAACTCTTTGACTCCTGGCTAAATGACTCACTCCTTCCTCTGACCCCATCCAGCTCCACTCTGTCCCGAATAGTACCAACCCCCAAATAGTTCTGCCCCCACCTGAAGGTGCTCAAAACCCATCATCGCTCCCTAGAGCACAAATGGCAAACCTCCATACCCCTCAAAGCAATTCAGTGTTCGCCCACCATCACCGTAACTACAAATTTGAGATCCAAAAGGCCAAAAAAGCCTACTACAACAAAAGAATTCTGAGCTGATACTGCAGCAGCAAAGAGCTCCACAAGGTCATCACTGAATTCCTTTACCCTTTCTGTACCTCTGACCCGACCACTTCCTCGCAAACGCTCTGTAACTCCCTTTGTAAACATTTCCACAAAACAGCCCTAGACAGGACAGCCACCCATCTTTCTGCTCTTTCAACCCTATTTCGAGCAAGGAGTTTGTCAAACTACTATCCGACAGAAGACCCGTCAGCTCACCCCATTCAGTGTTCCTTCCTTATGCCCCACGCCCCCACCGCTCATATATTTGTGTATCACAAGTGGTTGAAGCGACTATGACACCCCCTAGTAGGATGATCTCCTTGAAGCGTGGAGAGTATGGAAAGCCATATGGAGTGCTGTGCAATCTTTTCAGCATTAGCGTATGTCCTACTCTCTCTGTCCCGGCCCCTATCTATCCAGTGGGGCCTACACACTCAACCTCATCACCTCACTCTTAAGGTCTGCGCAAATAATTATAATAACCATTATACTCATGTATCAACTCACAGTACCCATGGTGCTAGCTGCTGCCACCCTCCCAATCCAAATATAATAATATTGGGTGCCCTTCTTTATCAGATTCCTACTGCATCTAAGTGCTGTAATAACAGATTGTAGTATTTCCCAATTCATGGTAATCCTTTCAGTAATCTAGGCACAATGAAGGGTTCAGTACTCGTGAACTAACTACCTAGAGCTAAAGAGAGAGGTCATGTTTTGCTTAGGTACATTTTACATGCAACCGGATGGACATACATTAATGTGTTGCTTGTTGTGGCATCAGGGATCCTATCACTATTGGCAAACCGGGGGAGGCATCAGCAGTCAGGGATGTGTGGGATTTCAGTCAGCCCGTTTCTAAAACATTTAAAAGAGTCCCTTGCATGCCTCACTGTGAACGCTACGATGCACAGAAGCACCGCCACAAAAATAGACTTCCACATCCATTGCTAACATGGCTGTGTCATCATGTAATGAAATGATGTTCTCTATTAACATAACTGTTAATAATGTGTTTAGGCGGTGCGTCTTCCCATGTTTCACAGCACTGTTGTTCATACACACTATTACCTAGAAATAGGAACTGATGTGGCTCTTCCTGGGCTTAAACTTGGCAGCTTCAGTGTGAGTGTGAGCACACACAGACCTCAGCATCAAGCACCTAACGCACTGAACTATTTGCACTGCATGTGAACATGAACAATATGAATGTGGGTGGCGAGCGACCAGTCTTCTGTTTACAGTGATTGTGCAAGGTAGGTTCTGCAGAAAGTCTCACACGCTCTTTTAGTTATGTTAATGTGTACTTATGTGTTGTTTCAGTTGATGCAGCTTTTAGCTTGCGAGGTAATGGTGGAGAGTGCTGATAACATGCAGGGAAGCAGCCATAACCCAACAAAGGACCAGCCTTGAAGTCTTTGATGCTGTTGGCCCATGGAACAAACGCCCAACCTGTTTAATGGCCAGTCTGCCCTTGCCTGCCACCACTCATAGGGCATCCACATCGCATGCAATGGCAGACAACGAGCACAGCCAATGGGCCTGATTTACCGAAAAGTGTGCGGCATCCGCCAACGTTGGAGCCGAAAATGACTTAGCATGTCCCTCGCATGTGCGGTGTGCGTGTTCATGGCATTTTCCCGGCAGAACAACCCTATGTGCAAGTAGCTGCTGGAACACCCATGACACGACCCCACGCAGAGCAATTCCAGATGCTCAGTCAGATCTTTATGCACTCCTGGTCTTCAAAGTGATGCACCCCAGCAATACTGCATGCAAACCCCCACAACCAAGGCAGCACCCCGTGGACACTGCATGGGGTCCCCCATAACTATGTACAGCACCACATCAATATTCATACCATATTTCGTAACTGTAGTCAGTCCCCGGTACATATGTGTGTAAATCACTATAAACTGTGTCTGCACCCTGTTACACTGCTAACATACACCCCTAACTTCAGTCGAAACCGAAAATGCATGAATGCACCCTATATAACTGATCGGATCTTACCTTTGTGCAGTGATTCCTATGCGTATGGGACTTTACGCATGCCTTCCGGTGGCAGTTAGATCGCAAGCTTTGTGTGCTGATTTCCCCGACGTGAGGTTGCACATTCAGATTCATGAATAGTCTTGGTTTTGCACAGTTGTGGGCGTGTAACTGCGTCGCGAGGGCTGTCCCTCGGCATGCCCACAACTTTCCTTGTTCTTCCTCATTCTGCTTGTTCCATCCCCTATTTTGAGCTCTGCGTAGGCCCAACCCACACTCTGCGTGGACTCTCACCAACACGTTCAACTGCACGCAGCCACACGCCCAATGAGTGCGAAGGCCCTGCAGTGTACAGAAAAGTCCTGCAAAGTTGATTCCATGAATCGACGAAGGGGGGTTTTGCATGGAGAATGGCCTGCCAAGTCCCTATTTACCCCGCAAAGTATTCCATTTGTTTGCGCCAATAAGAACTCAAATAGACAAACCAACGGTGCAGTTCTCGGCAAAGTCAAAACCAGAGAGAAAGAAGTACAATAGGAATGGAATTTACGCATGCACGTTGAATTCCTCATAGATGTTTTCATAAATATTGATCTCTAAGTGGCATTGGGTTACTTGATAACTGGTCATAATACAAACAAGTAATGAGGTGCTAAATTGGCCCAGAGGACAGGTCGAGGGCAACATGCTCATCTTGGGAACAAGACTACGCCCCAGTGCTTAGAAGCTGGAGGAGTCAGGCAATAAGCACAATATAAGTAACCAATCACTCACAATACAAGTTGCTTTGATGGAAAGTAGCAATGATGTGCAAAGTAGGCATTCGGTAGACTGGTAATGATATGATAGCTGGGTTCAAATTAGAATGGGTGAGTGCTTATGTGCTCAATTGAAGAAAAGGTTCGAATTGGCTGGAGGCATTCAAACCTCCAAACAGATGGTTCACAAGTCCAACTCAGCTCAAATAAATTTGAGCCAATTGAGCAATAGATAACTATGGATTAAGTTGGGTTACAAACCTTTTAAAAAAACATATGCGCATCTCATCCCTTTTGCCCTCTT
Source organism: Ambystoma mexicanum (assembly GCF_040938575.1). Taxonomy (NCBI): domain Eukaryota; kingdom Metazoa; phylum Chordata; class Amphibia; order Caudata; family Ambystomatidae; genus Ambystoma; species Ambystoma mexicanum. The sequence goes on from NC_090932.1 coordinate 1,392,216,522, forward strand.
CTCAAAGGGCTTCTGAATGTGCATATCACATGCGCATATTCAGATGACCTTTTTCACCCTCTTTGCGCTTTTGTGCAAATAAACCGGCATTTCAAAGAGCCTCCCGAATCCACAAATGCAATTAAAATGCACAGAAAATACTATATTCCCCTTCGCCTATTTGGTTTTAAACTGCTGCTGTGCCACTTGCACTTGCAAAACCGAAATTTGCCAGTCATGGTAAGCTAAGCAACCATAACTCACGCCACCACAGTGTACTTCTAAGACTAACACCCAGGACATCAAAGATGACATCACAAATGTCATTGATAGACATCACTGATGAAATCACATATGAAATTATTTTTTATGAGAAGTCAATGCAAGGGCTTGTGTTTATAATGTTGGTAACAAGATGTCAGGGGTAATCGGGAGAACTATTGTGAACTCTTTAATGTATTAAAGAATGTACTGATCTAAACAAAACATTACATTGTGGAGTGTTGTTGTTAATACAGGAACCTATACATATACATAGGCAATGGCTGCAGCATGCACCATAGAAGTACAATATTTGTAATCTGGTATTTTTGGATAGTGAAATGATGAATGCTATCAGAGTTTTGAGTAATGTTAAACATGGAATACATGGCTAATAAATCATGATGTACTTCATAATTGTTGGCACCCAATACAAGGCCAACAATAAAATAAGTGCATGATGAATGAAGTTCTGAACCAGGAATAATGCTCTTTAATCAAGGCCAGCACAAGTCACGTTCTTCTCCATCGCTTGCCTGCCTGTGGTTGGCCTTGGCCTGATAGAGCAGATGGTCAGATGGGCTGATGTCTGAAACCAGATTTGAGGCTGACAGGAGCCTGGCGCTGATGGAACTGGTGAAGCGTAGCAATTCCCAGGTAGGGTGCGCATGCAGGAGAGTATTCGTAAGTACACTTACTAATAATATCGCAGCGATAGTATGATATTACAGTGTTTTTTTTCTGTCTAAACCCTCTTAATCTCTGTCATTTAGGCTTTCGGTTTTTGACAGCTGTGCATTTGCGTTTCTGTTTCATTAACGCACGTTCACTGCATTTCCATACCTGTCAGAATTCAAAAGCTGTTGAAAGGGGGGTTTGGATGCTTCAGAGACACGTTTGAAGCTCAGACAGATTTGCATTTAAGTTGATGACGGACTGCATCTGGAGTGACAAAGAAACAATTTACAATATTATTCCTGCAGATGGTAAGGTACTCTTAGCCGGGTTGCTTTTATGAAACCACTTTTTCTTGATCGATGCACTTGTTTATGTATTTTTTTTTATTTTCTTACTTATTCGTATTTGTGTAACTTTACATATACATAAGCACGGCCAGGCCACTTCCAGCGTCAGAGACCTGTACACTGTCAGTGGCCTCCTTTCAGGCTGCGCCTGCTCATTTCTATCAGGTCCATGGGTCATGAAGCTTTCTACAGTACAAATCATCATAGCTGTAATAGTTATCAAGGTGAGTAATACAAGACACCTTCTCAGATGCACTGAAAAATGGGGCACATCCTCCCCCTTCTAAAGAAACTCATAGTCGCCCCGGATGACCTGGCCAACAATCACTCTATCACAATTCTACCCTTGCTTCGCCAAGTGATTGAGAAGACTATCGCCATCCAGCTGTGCATAACAAGATCACTCAGCACAATTTCCTACACAACTACCAATCCGGTTTTGAACCAAATTTATCTATGCACCCAGGAAACATGGAGACACCTGCATACTCATCCTCGTTGACTTTTCTGCTAACTTCCATACCGTTAACCATGAAGACTTTATTAACATACTCCTCACAGGCATGGAACTTCTGCAGAGACCAGCTGGTCCAGATGTGTCCCAATATAGTTCAGCTCGACCCAGTAACCTATGAATGTCCACAAGGCTCCATCCTGTCCCCTCTCATCTTTAATCACCATATGAAACCTCTGGGGGAACTCATCGGCAACACTGCCATCAACCTACACCAACATGCAATGACACACAGATTCATGACTGAATTTCATGAGCCTACCTGACACGCAAGCCTACAAAGATCATTCAATTCTCTTAAGCAATGGTGCTCAGGCCTACAGGAAACCCTGTATAATTCCTTATTGGTCTCTGCACCATGGCCACTTTGTGTACGTACCCTGTTTTTTGTCCCCCATCCACCCTGCCTCCTTCCTTCCATCACTCATCCACCCCCACATACATTGAACGTAAATAATGTGTTATAAAGCTACCAGTATATTACTCCTCACCCCTAACACATCTTATATCCCAGTTCTTTTGTTAAGTTTACCTACTTTGTAATCTCTCTCCATATATAAGGGAAATTAGTGGATATGTGTGTGTGTCTTTTTGAAATGTTCAGCATACTTCCCAACATGCTACACACCTGAAATGTGGCATGTGGGTAGGTGCCATGGTGTAGACAATGTAACAGGTATACAATATATACTTTGCTAATTTGTGCGATCGGCAATGCTTGGATATGTGTGTTTTTGTCTGTTTGAAATGTTCAGCGTACTTCCCAACATGCCTCAGACCTGAAATGTGGCATCTGGGCAGGTTACATGATGTAGACAATGTAAAAATTCTAAAACATATTTTTCTAATTTTAGATTTTTTAAGCAGTCTGCAATGCTTGGCTATGTGTGTTTGTCTGTTCTAAATGTTCAGCATACTTCCCAACATGCTCCAAACATGAAATGTGGCATGTGGGTAGGTTTAGTTGTGTAGACAATGTAACAAATATAAAATATACCTTGTTCGGGCTCATATTTGTTTTAAGCAGTCTGCAATGCTTACAAGTTTCATGCTGTAGTTCATTTTTCCTAAAGTTCAGCAGTCCATGAAAACTTCAGCAGTTAATTGTTGCTAAATTTTCCACACTATTAGCATTCTAGCTGACATGAGCGGCACTCACTTTTGAAGTCATTCGCGTGACACAATATGGTGCTTTTGCAGTGATGCGGGTGACAGGAAACGGTGCATATCTCTTCAATAGTGTCCGCAATGACGCTGTCCATCACATTGTAGCAAATCTCTCATGATAATTACAGAAACTTGATTTCGCACAGAAATTGATGAATGTATGCCATCTCAACAGTACAAAGATTACATGCTTCAGCCATGCACGTACGGGTATGGCATTTCAAGCTTACATGCTTCAGCTCTACACGTAAACCACTTATGTAGGGGTCAGCTCTACACGTACGCCACTTATGTTGGGGTCAGCTCTAGACGTATGCCACTTAGGTTGGGGTCGCTGCTGCCTCGGTTGTAGATTGGGACACCAATAATGTTGCTACGCAGTCTCAACGCTCCAACTCATAGTAGCTGGAACCGATTTACAGGATTCATGCTTTTCTCATGGTCAGCTTTATGTGGCTTGCTCCATTAGTTAGAAACAAAGACAATTTGTTCACACTAGCTCCTACAGGAAGGACTTGCAATATTGTCTACAAAGAAGCATTGGTTTAGTTAATTGAATAAACTTCAAACTAGGATGGAAGTAGGATTTAGCATGCTAAGAACAGGTAAACCTGCTAATCATTATATAGGGACAAAAGTGCTTTGAAATTCAAAATGCTGCCCCATTTTAGGGGAGAACTCCCCAAAGCATAATTAGGGGGGTGTTCTTGATCAATATATATTTGTTTCCAAAGTATAAATTGGGTCACTTTTGGAGTTCAGTCCACGCTGGCTATTAGGACACCCCCATCAAGCATATCCAAATCCAGAATGGACTGACTGACATGTAGCTCAACAGTATCTCGGCCAGTGCAAAATCTTTTGGCATAACTATCGACTGATTTCTCATTCAAAACGTACATCCACAAAGCCAAGTCTTTCATCCCTGCCCCGAGTTCAGAACAATTGGCAAGCCCTGGTGAGCTCCCACATGAACTGTGGCCTGGTCCTACTAGCAGGTTTCCCAGATGCCACCTTGGCCCTTCTGAAATCACAAGAGTTAGAAAATAAAACCACATCATCTCAATCCTCGAGGAGCTGCACTGGATAACCCTTCATGGATGGATCACATTCAGGACAGCCTACACCACCGTCAAAGGAGTCACAACCAAGATGCCACTGTACTTGGCCAAGGAACTCACCAAATTCAGGGGTCAGCTCATCAGCAGAATCCACAACATTGCCAGATTGGAAACAAAGAACTATAAGATGGAAAAACCAAAAAACAGACCTTTTCATGCTACGCATGCTGCCTTTGAAACAAGTTATCAACTCCACCATCCCACACTTCATTAAAGACCTGAAGACCCTAATCTTCAACCTGCATCTTGCCAATTGCTGATCTCTCCACCAACCCTTTTTCTTCCACCGTTGGAGTTTCCTATCCCGCCTACTCCCCTCTACCGTTCTCAGCACGATCACCAGCCTTGCACCCTTCTTGTAGCCCGTGGGTGCTCACTTTTGTAGAGCTTGCTATTGCTTCCCAGCTAAGTGTGCACGCTATAAATCCCATACATACACACATACATACATACATAAATACATACATGTTATTGAATGGGTTTTAAATTTAATGTAATTGACTTTCGTGTTTAGAAATTCAGTTTTAGAGAAACAAACTTGAAAAGGTGAACTTGATGGTTCCAATACATGAGTCAATGAACAGTGCTTTTTGAAGTCAATTATATCCAAAGGTAGAAATGTGCGTTAGAGAATGCATATGAATATATTTGATTTACTATTAAATACCTGTGTGTTCTGCCAGTGTATTAAATTACATGAAAATATCAGAAATTAGGCCGTATTCATTTAAGATTTAAAGTTATATGGGTGTGCACACACCTACAGTAAGGTTTAGACATGTAGGCAAATTAATCCAAGGTTCAAATATGCAAAAGACTGTGCTTTTATATTATGTATATATTATTTATGTTGTGTTATGCTATACTATGTTGAATATTATGTTACATGGGATTTGTATAGTGCATTTGTTACCAGCTAGACAACCTTGTTGCACTATAGGAATATATGGATAATTAGTGGTATCCAGTGACCGTACAGTACCATTCATGTATGTGTCACATGTTGAACAAATTATATGTATTGAAATAGAGAATTGATTATTATTGTGCAATATATGGTCTTTTTTTTACTTTTGAAGCAGTCAGTCACCTAGCACGGTGCTTATATGTAGTAGGATATTGAAAACCACCAATACAGTATGTTCAACAATGACATCTCAAAAGGTCTTAGTCATGTATACCAACATTATAGATGTCTGTGGAAAACTTTAAAGTACTTTACATGATTACTACCATGATCCATCAGTTACTTGTCTATGCGTTGCTTTTACGCCTTGATTTAGCACTCTGCCCTATTTAAAATATGGCTGTCATTGTTCCTCCTAACTCACAGGAGTATGTTTTAGTTACTATGTTGGCAAACCTTTGTGATGGCAAAACACGCCATGCTGTTGTGCCTTATGGCTCCTGCCCATGGTGATGATAATACAGTGAGACTGTGGCACAGTGATCAGTAGGCTTACGCACTGAGGGAATCACGCTGGTCTGGTATGTGGAAGCGAAACACGCAAGCACCGAATCCTAAAAGAGAAGGGCCTGGCCGGACTGAAAAATAGATGAAGAGAGGTGGCTGTTTGGGGTCCACTAGGGGAAGCGCTCTGAGTGATGATGATATGATGCACTGCTCCTGGCTCCTACCACATCCACAGAGCACTAAGACGCCCAAAGAGTTGATGTAGCCCAGTAAATAAGAACTGAGAAGCAGGAGACAGATGGTGCTTGCGACTCGGTACGGCTTCGGACATTGGGCTACCTCCTCCAAAAGACCCCTTGCATGCACTGAGAATAAGCCATCCGACTCAATTCAACAGATGACAGACTGGAAGAGCACAGCTTTTCTGTTAGTGCCTACCTATTGAACCACCTCTGGAGCATCTCTTCTTCACTAAGGTAATGCAACTCTAGTGACTGTGAGCTGAAGAGGACCTGGTGGACTGCTCCTGACTCCTCAGCCAGTTCATCACCCCAGTGAAATGCCCTTCTATGAAGACGCCCAGGGCAGAGACGCCCAGGAAGTTAGAAATATGGATGGGTGACAAGGGATGACAGTGTGATGGGGCAGCAGCATCTGAAGGTCCTTTCCTCTTCAAGTGAGCGGGCAGCAGTGATGGTGCTGTGATGGTCACTGCACAGGAAGCTGGTCAAGATGTTATGGGGACCAAGCAGACAAGCTGAGGCACCAGTTATAGAAATTAGCTCAAACCGCAATTGCGAAACCTTGAGAGTACTTTATTTTTGGGTATTGCTCCTTCAGCATAAGTATCGGTTCCTATTCCAATCAAGCCTCAGATGAAGAGCCGTGGAAGGCTTGAAACACGTGTTAGGCTGTTTCTTGAATCAATTTATTGGACTGCAAAAGCTGTTCTTCAAATAAATTACTTTGACTCCTTACTCTCATTTGCTATTCTTGGCACAGTGGAACTGGGACTTGCACGTGTTGTATTTGTACCTACCTCAGTGGAACTATACTGGCAGTATATCCACACTACCCAGATACCTGCAGCCTTGACGCTCTTTGCTTAATTGATATTTACAAGCGCTGTGGATTGTGACTTTTTCTGCCAACTTGCCCTTTATGGTATAAGAGTGCTAATGAAGAAAATATTTAAAAGCAACGTTTGTTTGAATGCAGTCAAAGTGAAGTACAAATTCAATACCAATAAGAAGAATGTTTAAATGCAGACATAGCAATGTACAAAGGCAACATTTGTTTGTATGAGGTCAAGGCAAATTGAAAAGGCAATGTTTGTTGAAAGCAGTCGAGGCAAAGTACAAAGGCATGATTTCATCAGCAGAATATTTGAATGCAGACAAGACAAAGTAAAAATGGAAACCCCAATCAAGTAAAGATGAATGAGCTGCCAATGTGGGTGAGAAGTCTTGAGGAAATACGTTTGAGAAAATATTACCATAGATAGATATGCCAAGCACCACATAGTATATGCTATTGTGGCACATCAAAGAACTGTGAAATGCACGAGAGCCCTGGCAGGTGAATATCCCAGGCAGCTGAAGTTGTATCAAGGAACTGTGAAACACATAAGAAGTCCTAACAGGCAGGTATACCAGGAAGTTGAAGTTGTACAAAGATTCCTGGCAGGCAAGTTCACCCGTCAGCTGACATTTGTATAAAGATTCTGTGCAGGGGAGTCTACCAGGTAATCTGCAGTTACAGGAATTTCTACAGAAAGACTGTAGCATGACTGTTTGCTTGAAAAAGAACTTTGGGAGGTCAGTGAAGACCCAAAGGAACTGTTAGCTAAAGAAACATTGTTGCCATCCTGTTTAAGAATCCAGGGTAAGGGAACAACCCTCTGGATCCAATGGTTTTTACTTTGTAGAACATTTTTGTTGGAGTTATTTTTATATTTTTGGTTTTTAAACACTTTCTCTACCTTCAAGTTAAAGACATTTCCTTGCACCTTTTGTTGTTTGTTTATATGTGTGAGGGTCAGGATAGGTTGATTTGGACACAAGGAGGCCTTTTAAGTTACTGACATCCTGACACAGACAGATCCTTATTTTAGTTTCTGGGTAGGGAAGTTCCTCTTTAGAACAGGACTAGAGGGGCGTTCTCTCAACCCTTTTTTATTTAACAAAAATGGCTTTAAACAAGAATACAACACACTTATGTCTGTCTCTCATTTCTGACCCCTCACAGAAGGATCCCAAATGTAATGGAATTGAGAGTCTGCGGATCATACTTCTATTAATCATTGTATTGAAATAAAATAGAAACACTCACTAAAACGTAAACATGTGAATTTCCAAAACAGGTGTTTTGTAGCGGCCTGTGTAATTTCTGCACATCATGCATACATTGGGCCGAATAAGTTAAGATGTAGTCCTCTTAACTGGGGATCAATACATGTGATCTTTGATATTCTTTTAAACCATGGTAAGATTTACATCTGTGTTCATTTTTTTCATATTAGCCCGTATGTCAAACACATGTTTCACATTAATGGATATGTTAAGCTCTCCTTCCTAGCTATTATGGAATGGACAGAGAACAACTTGTAAAGAGAAGAGTCTTATAGAAATTGCACTTAGTCATGATAATGCACAATCTAAGTGTTATGGATGAATCAGTAAGCATAGTTTATATTTAAATGTAAGGGTCTCACAACAGACTGGTCCAGATATCTATGAATTTGAGAATTACATTTTTCCCATGAATTTCCATGTAATTTTTATGCTTGGAATTAGTTTCTAGCTTGGACATAGATACAAGTGTATTTGGTAGAGATAACTTGGTTGCACTCATTCTACATGATTGCGTTCAGAGCAGAAGTGTTTATTTTGGAGAGAAAATATCATGAGGGGTTGGCAACAGTTTACAAACCCAGAAGAAAACAATCTAAATTTTCAGTATACACCAAATTAACTTTTTGTACAGTTTAAGTTAATGGAAAGAGCATTAGGTTAGCCAACTTTCATGCAATAAAACGAGCTGTGGCAGGAAAGCAAGGTTGCATAAAGCATTCATTCAAAAATGAGATTATAAAATAAAAATAGAAGAGGAATCAACAACTTCATTTCTATTTGAATTTGCTTTCCAACAAAGACAAAATCCTTATATTTTTGTGATTTGTTAAAATAAATGTTGTTTATTTAAATTGACATTACTTTCTTGAGGATTAATGGAAGAATATAACCTTCCAATTCAACTTTAGGAAGAAGGAAACTTTATTCAGAGTTCTTCTATTCTTATTTAAACTACTAGCAAAACGTAATTGTGTTGTGGACAGACACAACAATGCTCTCATCAATTGCTAAAAATCATTGATCCTGTAGGTTGGTGTTCCGATTCGCACTCTGAAGAAAACTGCACTTAGAATGGACGAATGTGGCTGGCTGACATACCCTGGAGCAGACATTGGGGGAGGCTGAGAGTTGGTTTGCTGCTGCATCCTGGGACTTACTGTGCTCTCTCCCGACCCGTTGCCTCATCCTGGGGTGAAGCAGTTCATTGCAGTGCATTGTGGTGCAAATTTTCAAGAAACCGTGCACCACATTGATGTTTCACCGATTTCAGGCAACCGTCTCACGTGTGAAGGTGCTGAAGTCTGGAGAAAGTGGTGGTGTGTCCAAATGTTATGAAGCCAGTAATGTCTCGAGGGTCGTAACAGGTTGATGCAGATTGGTGAAATGGTGTGAAACTGTATAAGGAACAACGCTTTGCCAAGCAACAAACCAACAAACAAATGAAGAGTTTTGCTGAAATCCGGGAAAATGGGTGGGAAGTAAACATTTGAAGTAGCCAGTAATGGACGGAGGGTCCTAGCAGGTTACTATGCAAAATTTGGTGCAAATTGGAGAAATGGTGTGGAATTGTATATGGAACACTTTGCCAATCCACAAACCCACAAACAAATGTAGAGGTTGCTGAAATTCGGGGAAAGAGTGGGGTGTCCAGATGTCATGTAGCCAGTAATGTCTGGAGGGTCGTAACAGGCAGTTATGCAAAATGTGGTGCAGATTGGTAAAACGGTGGGCAATTTTATGAGGAACAACGCTTTGCCAAGCCACAAACCCAGCCACAAACCCACACATTTTCACTTTTATAAACATAGACGGTTTTCTATGATCATGATGTTTTTTCAATACATGATCATCTGTGTGACAGGTACAACACCCTCTCAAACCCATATATTATTTCTTCTAGTTAAAATTCAGAGAATTCATTATTAATTGGTTACTGTCAGAGACTAATATGCACAACAGAAATATGGATTCTATGGCATTCTATTTTAAATGTGCTTAGTGCCTCATCACGAGTTGGGTGGTAGCCCTTACATGCAGAGGTAGTACTATTACAATCAGATTTAAGGGTTGGCCCTATTATAGTTGGGCAGTAAGTTGGAGTTTTACGTCCAGCAAAAAGCTGGAGGTAGAAATTCCACTTACCGGCAGTTTTCAGCTGTTTTCAGCACTATTCCCACTGGCGCAATAACTGCTGTTGGTAACAGCGCTCCCAACCCCATTGGGTCCTATAGACAAAATGGGGAATATGCAGTAACCGCCCAAATGCTACTGGTGATATGACGCCAATAGCACTCGACAGAGTAGTGGTAACACTATTTGCACTGGTGGTATCATGGCGGTATTACTGCAGGGATACTGCCAGACTCGTGATGAGGCCCTTAGACAAATATTCATTTACAGACCTAGCTCCACTTTCTGTGACATAGCTTGTAAACATAGTTCCCCAAAATATTTTCAATTGCTATCAGGGGTTTAATTAATTCTTGAGATATTTATCTAAATGTTCTGGGGTTAATGTACTCACTTATGGTTTGTCTTCCAAAGGCCCAGGGCAGGCACGGAAAGCAACAGCTCCAATGAACAGCACTAAATAGCGTCTTCTTTTCAGTCTATCTGGCTGCTACCAAAATCCCTGTCAGCTAATTTGGTTCTGAGTTGGGGAAGTGCTCAGCATTCAGTTGCTTCTGGAAAAGACTGTCTTAAGGTGGTTTCCTTCAGTTTCATCCAGGTGGAATCCAATGAGCTTTTCTACAGTAGGACATAATCTCTCCCTTTTTTGCTTTCCCCAAAACCTTCCCTTCTTCCTATGAGTTTGAATTTAAATACCCAGAAAATGCCACCCATGCAGCATCATTTTATACACCAATTTTGGATTGAACAGAGCCTCAATAGGCCCAAGATACTTTATTGTATAGTAAGAAAATCAGTTTAGCTGTGGGTTAGCCCTCCCCTCAGGAATTATGGTAAAATTGGACTGAAATATGTCTTTCCCTTACAAATCCTTGTATGACCTGTGAAATTAATAGGAATCATATATTCTTACGTTTATCTAGCAGCGTGCATAACAAAGTTATTTAAATATTCAAAATCATTAATAAGTCAAACATTTTAATATAGCCTTTTGAACACATGAATGGGCTGCTCAGCTAAATGTGAATCGGTTTTTGGTTTGGTTTACAAATCAGACAAACGGGTTAAAACGGGTTAAAAATGGGAGCTGAAAATATATTTTATTAGTTTTCTTTTACTTTAAACCACATTGGAGTACAATCTTAAAGGTTTTAGTGGCACAAATGATGAGATGCACTACCGCGTCTCATTGATGGGCGCTACCCCAAAAATATGCATCCTCTCCTCAAAGGTCATTTGAATCTATGCATCATAGGCTCACTTATTCATATGCCTTCTTCGACCACATTTGTGCATTTGTGCAAATCAGCATGCAATTCATATCAAAACACGGATGCATTTTAAAATACTTAGAAAACAAAGACGACCTCCTGAACATGATGCATTTTAAAATACTTAGAAAACAAAGACGACCTCCTGCTCCAGCCCTTGAAGGGCCTGTCACTATGAAATGCAAATAAAAAAGAAAAGCATTTCTATCCCATATTGAGGGATGGAAATTGAAGTAGGACACAGAGGCTCAATTCAGCTGCTGTCCCACACAATAAAATGCATAGAAATGTTAGGATTGACCCTGTTATGCAATGCACATCTCCCTTTTTCTGTTCCAAACTGGTTTAAGGGGGTGTATTTGTTTTCTAGGCATTTTAAAGTGTCCCTCTTGTTTTAAATCAGATGTATTTTAAAATGTGCAGAATTTTAGCAAGTTACATGCTAAAGAAAAAATTATCTCTTGGTTTAATTTGTTTCTAGTAATGGTAATCTAAAAGTGTAGGACTATTAACAACTTTCACTAATTCAATCATGTAACTTATAATACACATTCTGTCTATCATTCCCTTTCAGAATGCTAATATATGAGTGCATAGTTTCCTATGGTCTTCATGAAAAGTAGCTGCATAAACAAAGAAACTCTTTTGAATTAGCTAAATTTGTTTTGAAATGCAACACTTGTTCGTGTGTTTAGCATTAGTTTACATGATATTTAAATGCAAATAATTCAAAATCCACATTGCTTAATAAAAATTGCTAAAGGTAGTCAAATAATTTCCAGGCAGGTTCGACCTGGCAACTGGTAGCTTGAAGTACAGATGATGTGGAAGTTGTATAGCACTGGCAGCTCAATAGAAATTCAATTTTGGATTGATCAGCTCAATATAGTAAGATTCATGACATTATGAATGTTGTCACTAGTATTGCCAAGGGAGCACCTTTGGGCTTGTTGCATGCACAGGTGCTTTCTGCAGGCCCATTGTAGAAAATTAAGTTTTGCCCGCTTTATCCAATCCATGGAATTATTTCAGATGCAGTTTCTTTCAGGGTGCTGACCCAGTTCTGGGCAGTGCTCCCTTGTTGCTAGTAGTCTTCAGTAGCAGACAGTCTTCCTTCCATCTATTACCTCTCTTCTCACCCAGAGGTGGTTGAGGGGAGAGCTGTTAAACCTGCTAATTTTGTCTCCACCCAATCTCAAGGACTTCGAGAAGCTTTAGGTCCAATAAGATTTCTATTTGGATCCTTGAATTATCCTCAGCAGAGTCACGGTATGTTTAGAAGATATTTATTTTCACAAAGTATACTTCTTCATATGCCCCACCAGCAGCTGCTTACCCTCTTCCTTTTCAACCATCTCTCCTTCTTCCCCTGCCCTCGCAATATACATTCTCTCTCTTCCATTTCACATTCCACCACTTGCTAGCATATTCCACAGCTCTCATTTATCCGGTATGATGTTGATACCTTGACAGAGGTTTTTTTTTAATGAGTTTTTAGCTTACAGTTTTGTGCAGAAGAAATGTATAGAAAAATAGGGGGTGTGGGTAAGGAGATAAAGAGTAAGGGGGAATAGTGAGTATATAATAAGAAAGGGGTGGTTGCAGGGGAACCCCAACAATAAAAATAACAATATTTTTATGAGTTTGCTTGGAAAAAAAACTGTCAGAAAAACCCCATCTATTAAACACCGGCCATGTTGGGACATAGAGCCCTTTCACCCATAAACAATGTAATCCTTTAGATGACCCGATTGTCTCAATATTCTTCAGAACTCCTCACTGTGGATTCATGTCCCATCACTTCATCTCTCTTTAATCCCCTCCTCATTTTAACTTCCCTATTCATATTTCATGTTGAACCTCTCCAGTTCTGGCCGCTACATGAAGAACTTCAATTACTCTCTGGAGCAGTGGCCACTTCATTGTGCCCCTCCCCAGAGAATATGGTAGTTTCAACCTCACAAAATGACCTTCCCCTATCTCTCTCACCATCACCCCTTTCCTCTCATCATATCTCCTTTTATTCTAGCACTGTTTCTCCTTGATGCGTGACTTGGCACTCTCTACATCTTCCCTGACCCATCTTGATCTTCCCAGCCAGGGGGGGCACATTTTACATTTTGGATACCTCTCATTTCTCATTTTAAAAGGGTACAGCCCTGTGGTGATCTGTGATGGAACCTCTGATCTGTTATCCTGTCTATAATCACTTTTTCCCAATCTCCGTTATTACACCCAGCCCACCTGATACAATCCTTTATTACTTTATTGAACTTATCTGTGATCCCATTAGCTTCGGGTTGATAAAGCAATTTGAACTTATGCATGAGGCCGTTCTCCTGAAGAAACTTCTATTTCTCTAAACGTAATTCTTACCCATTATCTGTCAGGAGTTTCTACGGATCCTCCAAGCTTAAATATTTCTTCCATAATGTCTATTACTTTTCTTGTCATTATAGTTGTAGTTATTTTCACCTCAACCCACTTGGACAAAATGTCCACTAACACAACGCAAAACAGTGCTATTCCGTGATTGGACATTGATCCAACAATATCCATCCTGACTCTCCCACGACATGTTAGAGATGGCCATTTCGCATCATTGGGTTTTCCCTTGACTTAAGCCCCTTCTCACTCAAATCACATTAAATACAGTTTCTCACCACTCTTTGAATCTCTAAATCACATCCAGGCCCCTAATATTCTGATCAAACCCTCTGTTTGGTTTCAGTGATATCTTCATGGGCCATTTGTATGATGTATGTCTTACTCCACAGGTAAGTATCACCCTGTCATCCCTCGGGACACTCTCACCAATCACTTGTAATTCATTCCTAATGAACCACAATCCATCCAATTACATCCCTTCTGCATATCCTTTTGATACAGACCCTTTCTCTATCAAGTCATGTTTTACTCCCTTTTACACACCTATTTCTAAACATGCACCCTATTCATCTTTTGAAATCAATGTATGCTCAATATGCAGTGTACAGTGTTCCTCTTCTTCCTCTTTGTCATCTTGCAGACCATCTTCTCCATGCGCTACTATTCTCAATAAGCAATATGCAGGTATACTCCTCTCTCCTGGAACATATTCCACATCTAAAGAATATTCTTGGATAGTCATATCCTATCTTCTTATTCCTGAAGAAACTTTGTCCAATCCTTTTGTCTGCAGAGTTTCTGTTAGCGGTTTATGGTCTGTGCTGAATATGAATGTCGATCACCAAAGGAAGCTGCTGAATTTGTTCTATTGAACATTTTATTGTCAGAGGTTCTTTCTCAATAGTAAGATAGTTAACTTCTGCCCACCTGAGGAGTCTGGAAGCAAACACAATGATGTACTTCTTGTTGTTCTCCACTTGCATTAGGATCCCACATAGTCTTGTATTGTTGGCATCTGTGGATATGATTGTTTGCCTTCCAACCATGACATTCTTAAGCAATGGTGTTTGATCCAGGCTGTCCTTGATTCTGATGCATTCCTTTCCACACTCTGCATTCTATTCATATTTGGTTCTGTCTTTTAGCAGTAGTTTTATGTTTACTGTCTTTTCTGCAAAATTAAAATTAATGTGGAATAATTTTCTGCCATGCCTAAAACCAAGTGCAATGTGTCTTTATTAATAGGTTCTGGTGTGCTTATGGAGGAGTTGACCACATCTTTTTTCTGCTAACATCATTAGCAGATATATTGTGTGTCCCATGTAATCAATCATATTTTGATTAAATGTGCACTTCACTTAATGTGAGACCTTTCTCCACTAACATTCTCATTACCTTGGCCATCCTTTTGCGTGACAAGATTGGTCATTGCCAAATACTAATATATTGGCGAGTTTCATCCTCAAAAATCACATACATAATTCTCTGAAACTCTGATGTAGTTGAGAACAATCCAAAAGGCATGCAGATAAATGAAAACAGACCTTGAGGTGTGATGAATGCCGTTCATTCTTTAGAATGCGGGTGAAGCCTTATTTGGTGATATGCAGAGGTAAGGTCCAATGAAGAGAATACCTTGGCATCACCTAGCATTGATAGGGATTGCGCTATACTGGGAAATGGATGATGGTTCAGGAATACGCAGTTGTTGTGGGAACAGAGAGCTACACAGAGCCTCAACTTCCCATTTGGTTTTGCTTCTATAGCGAGTGGGGACACCCACTCAGATGCTTCGAGCCTCTCAATGATTCCATCTGCCTCGAGCTTGCACAATTATTCCTTTTACTTTTCTCTAATGGACATTGGAATGTTCTTAACTTTGTCTGCAACAGACTTGGAACCTTGGTTTAATCTAATTTGATGTAGAAGCACTTAAAAAAAAAGCTGGTTTCTAACTAAATAATTAATTTGCTCTGCTGCGACTGCCCTACATGACAGTCTCACATGAATTGGGGGTTATGTTTTATCTACAGTTTTTTTCTGTTGGTGCCAACTCAGCAAAGGAGTTGTTCCGTTTCCTGAGACATATATCTTGCTTGAGGCAATTCTGACTCTGAATTCGAAGTTAGCTGCAAGCCATCTTACAAATTCCTATCTTCACACCTTTGTATGCTACTGGTTTAATGTCCACCTCCATTAGTTTCTCATTTGGAAATAGGAATTCAAATATTGTTACTGAGAGGATGAACCTTGCACCTGAATATATCATCATTTCCACATTTCTTCCATTGATGTTCACATTGTCTCGTTGCCCATCTAAGTATTCTTCATCTTCACCTACTGCCAACACAACATCCTCCTCGTTTTCATACGTGCCCTCAATCAGGTTGACTGTCTGCGATTTTCAACACTTAGTTAGATGTCCTTTCCTCTTGCATCATGCACAATTTGCTCCCAGAGCAGGGCAGGAAGGACTATTTTCAAAATATCCAACTGAGTCACATCTGAAACACCTTTTCTATGCAGGCATTGTCCCTCGTGAACCAGTTTGTTTAGTCCCTGCAATGTGATATTTGGTCATTTTAGTTTTCGATTGAGCACTGGATATAGTGGAGATGACTTCAGTAGTTTTCAGCCTTTCTCTTGTGCTGTTTTGTACTGTTGGGATTTATTCTCCAAGGTTTGGACACAAATATTGGAATGCCCAACTTCTTTAGCTATTCTCAGGGCCTCCTGGAGTGGGGGATCACCTTTGGCCCATAGCTGTGATCTTGCCGTCTCTGAACTCAAGCAGAAACTGATCTTTGATTTTCTCATCTGTCTGCCGCCCCTCAGTGCCATGATGAATTATTAAATGCATTCCTCTTCTCTATGTGTTCTTTTCCCAAACTTGCATCCCTCCAGGATAACACTCATTCTGGTCTCATAGTGTTGGTCCATTTTTGCAATGCACTTTCCATACTCATTCAAGTTATCTGACTCTTCTGGAGAGAGATTGGGCATATCATCGCATTTGGCTTGATCCGCCGTGCCTTGGCAATGCATTAATGGTGATTTATTTCTATTTTGTAACTTGTGCCACAGACAATAGCTGCACAATATGGCTTTCACGCCCCGACTGGAGGGAAGACACAGGGTTTAACGGCCCACCAGCTTGGGATTTGTAGGCCAGAGTGAAACGAGGGCCTCAGTCCAGGCTGCGGGCTATTAAACCCTGTTCCCGTGCCCGAGCCGGGGCCTGAAAGCCATTTGAGCCGCAGCATTAACCAGGGTGTGAATAGTTTTCATTTCTTTCCCTTCTGACAGGAGATGAGCTCCACGCGATCCATCTACCATCGGATTGTAAAAAGATTGACAAAAAATGGCTGCCACCATAACATTAGAAAAGGGTCTACTTCCCTTTTCAAATGACGGCGGCCATGGAAAACCTGTTCCAAAATGACCACCGGCATACGAAAAGGGACCTGCTCCCTTTTCTATTTAAATGGCAGCAACCATTATTTTGCTTTTTTTTCCTAAGTGCTGCGAGCAGTGAATGCAGAATCGCACTCGGGAAAGGCGGATTCTGATTGATCAGACTGCCTTTCCCCAGTGCCAATTTCCCAAAAGATTTCCACTGCTTCCAATGTACTGCTGGTTCTCCAGGTGAAGCGAGGAATGTCATTAGAGGAGATATATTTTGTAACATGGTAGTTACTGAACTTCAACCTACACTGATGTCCCCTGAGACTTCTATCTTGGCAGTAGATTATTTCTCCTTTTTTTCCAGATGCTATGTATTTATTGACTGGTATACTTGTATTAAACAGTTTTTATTCTTCTTGAGCACACCCTCATGAGAAGCGAGATTGCCTTTGTCACTCTTCTTTTCTCCCTTTTTTTATCTGAAGCACGCGCTCGCTTATGCGGGTGTGCCTTTGTTGCAGTTGATACAGGCCACATTATATGAGTGCTCGCTTTTGTTTACCATTGTTGCCAGGCAATGCCATGGTCCACATCAGAGGGTTCTTTCCTCTAAGGATTGGCATTGACTCTAAGCTGGTGCCTGCGCATGGCATGCAGTAAGGTACTATGCCCTTCAGTCAGTTTGCCCTGTTCTGCTAAATTGTCCACTGACTCTCTTCAGTACAGAATGTACCTTGCAATCCTGTGTCATGGAACAATCTTCTCAGTCAGAGCCATGGCACAGTCAGTGATACCAAGATGAACAAGAAGACAGAGCTGGTAGGGTGCTTTGCTGCCACAATTGAAGTATCCGCAGTAGTCAGGTTACTTTTTAGAAGGTATTTATTTTCACAAAGTATATTTCTTCACATGCCCCACCAGCACGTATACGTACGTTATACCAAACTTCACATGCCCCACCAGCACGTATACGTACATTATACCAAATACAATTTTACCTAAGGGGATTTGCACAAATGTATTTCACCCAAATTGGTAAGTAAAGTGGTACCTGTATAGTGCATAATAGGTGGGGTGTGGGGTAAGGGTATAAGTTACGGTAGGGAGGGGTGAGGGGGGCTGTGGGGTGTCTCTCCCCACATTATAAAATAAATGTAGAAAAGGTAAAAAGTACATTTCATTTTTCTGTGAAATATATTTGGTGAAATCTCCATTAGGTAAACTATTTTCGAATAAATCGCATACATCCCCACCAGCAGCTGCTCACGCTCTTCCTTCCTGACTGTCTCTCTTTCTTCCCCTGTCCTGCATTCCACATTTTCTCTCTTCCATTTCAGATTCCACCAGCTGCTAGCATATTACAATCCTTCTTCTGTTCCAGGAGTCCGAAAGATGATTCACAAAACGGGGGCTTCAGCCCTACATCTCGTCCCATCCTAACAGTTGATTGGCACTTTCTCAAGCCTTCTTTTGAGGGCCAATCCATCTCTCTGTTACAGATTGTTCCTCCTTTGCATTGACAGACCCAGAGTCTGTGCTTTGCAGGCATTAAATGGGAGTGGGTTAAGCAGGAAGTAATGTGCACTAAGATTCAAGATGGCAAAAGCATTTTGGCTGTAGGTTTCTGGCCTTTTGTGGTCAAGTGTGTTAGTGGCATGAATGACCATGCATTTTCAAAGGACTCTCTGTTGAATTGGATTTTCTGAGGGGAATGTGGGAAGTTTGCATATTATTTCATATATGTGTTTAGCGCCTCTGTGAATTTCCTTACAGGTTTGCTGACAGAGGCTTAGTATATGCCCAGAGTGTCAACTGCAACGCATTTCAGTGAGCGTATTGTGTAATAGTGCAGCCTACTGACCAATTTTAGCTTTGCTAACAAGGCGTTAGTGGTTCGGTTTTTCAGTGTGCTGCCATCCTCTGTCATGTGAAGGAGGCTTTGTACAAGGTCTTTATTGAGTCAGTGGGCCTCATTAGATGTTTGCTGGTCTGGAAACAAGGGTGCCTGTATGCTCACTGGCACCCTTGTTTGCAGACTAGCAAACTATAAGTCTGCCTGCCGGAGCCGCTGTGCCCAACAGGTTTGACCCTGCCGGTCTGTGGCTGTGGGGGTGGTCATGGTGTGTTTTCAGGTGTTTGGTGACCACTCCTTAATCACAGGTGGATTTCTGTGTCACTCGCTTCAGTAAACGTTTAGCAATGGATGTTTCACCTCTCTGACATTAAAATAAAGATTCATGGATTCAGTTATGACACAGTTTGCAAACTTTAGAACTTGATTGGGACCCTGTATTTAAACGGTTGTCACATCAAAAGTGCTCCCAGTTATTGTGTGATTAGATTAATAGCTGTGGATCAGCCCTTGGATTTTTATGTTCATAACAATCAAAATCATAGTTCATGCCATTATTTTAATACCAGGCATGGCGGATTCATGGCAGTGCTCTATAAGAGTTTATTCTGGAGGTAAATGTTTCCCAACATTGTACATCTAACCAACAAAATTGATCAAGACCTGTGTGTCGAACGGATACAGCTATGTGATATACACAGCAAAACTGCTCAATTCTTCAAAAAATAAATACATTGTTATTCATTATTTTCAACACATATTAGAAGCATCCTTTCATTCGATGCACCTGTTCTATGGGACATGAAATAAAGACCAAAGAAATGTAAGAAAAGTGCACAAATTACACAAAAGACACACCTACTCCTACCTATTATCAAAAAAAATGGCATCATAAAGGACATTGACATCACCTACATATCAACTTGTAGCCCCATCATAAAAAAGCACAGGACTAAAAAAGTTACAATAATGCATACAAAAACACATTAATGTCACAATTAATACAATTCCCTTCTACAATTGTTAGGGCTGAAATAGCCAAATACAGTACATTTTCTTTTTTAAAACACCTGAACCTATGTGACACAGTGTGTATTTCTTTGAAGTTTTTTCCGGTCAGCTCTTCGTGTTTCGGCCGATTAGTGAGCAATTCCTGTGCCCCAACTAAACATGGCCTTCGTCGGCACATGAGTGGTGCTCAATCACACACCACTCCTATAGAATCCTGTGCTCACGTGTGTCTACAGGAAAAACATACAACCATCTATTAGTTCCACATAATCTGTCCCAACACATTATTTATGTGAGCAACGAATCAGAATATACTTTTGAACATCAATTATTGAACCATAAACTGTGTACCTTTTTGTACACCCTGCCACACTTTTTGTGAGTATATGAAAGTTGAACATGCATTCCACTTCTTCGTGGGATACCTACTAGGATGATACAAACACACACTCAGTTCGTCCAATTGCCTAGACTGTAGCACATAATGCTATGTCACTTGGTTAACTATTATATTTTGCTCATTTCATTACAGGGTGTCGCTGGGTCTCAGTATATTAATTACGTCACCCAGAGGGGAGGACCATCATACTCCGAATGCTGGTCTGATAGAGTCTGTGGATGACAATACATGGATACCCATATAAGTTTGCAAACATTCCAAGGCGATCTGTCTCTAGAGCATGTCTCTACAAAGACTCCTTTGAATGTTTCTTAATTTGTCATATCACACCATACCAATGTGTACATGCATGTCAGCAGTTTATCTTTCGCATACTTAGCAAACCCTGCCCACCTGGTGCCTTCCTGCTTGCTGCTCTTTTTCCCTACATAAGGAGCCCTCCAGCCTCTTTTTCTTTGCAGATGGGGAGCAGGTGCAAGTGGATCTAGGTCACCTGGCCTAAGCCCCTCCACCTGGTGCCTTCCTGCCTGCTGCCTTCTTAGCCCTGCCTCTTCCTTCCTGCTCTTAACTATCAGATCAAGGGCTTCTTTCACCCAGGCGTCCTAAGCGAAGGTCAGACGAAGAAAAGGGCAATTCCCGTATAGGACCAGGAGGACCCAGGGCCCGACCCCCTGCTCAGACAGCAGGTAAGCATGCATCAACATGTGTTAGTCCCTGTGTCCCCACAGGCCATTCCCACCCCCTCTGGTCCCCATCTGATGTTTCCTTGTGATCCCACCATTCTCGCACACAGGTGTTGCCTGTTTTGCTTGATTCTTCTACCCTGCTCCCCCACCCTCACGCCCCTCAAGGCTATTTCTGCAGGAGTCTGTCCTGATACATTCTGGTTTGACCATCACCGTCTTGTGGCCAATGCTGGATTTGACTTTTATGGACTTCATTCACGATGCCTCACCCTTTCTCAACTCTCATGCTGGACTTCCTTTGCATCTTGTACTCATGGTGGCCCTGAATCATGCTGTTGCCATCTTCATCTTCTATCCTGGCTTGCAACATTATGTGTTCCTACTGACTTCTGCAATTGTATTCACTCTCTCCTCTTGCTTCTCCACTCTTTTTGACTGCTTACTCTCTGTTCTCTCCTCCCCTCCTCTCTCTCTTTTCCTATCTCCTCCCCTCCTCCCCTTACTGTCTTCTATGCGCTTACTCTATCAGAATTGTCCCCTGACCTAGTATGATAGCAATCTCATCTGTCTCCTGCCCCTCCCCTTATTGTCCCCCCCCCCAGCAATATCTGAAATGTTGTCAGGCCTAGTATGATAGTCGCTTGTTTTGTTCCTCCCCTACTTTTCTGCACCCCTCTCCCTCACCTTTTGTTTTCCTCCGGCTCTACCAGAAATGTTGTCAGGCCTAGTACGGTAGTCACCTGTCTGTTTCCATTTCCTTCCCACTCTCCCCCTCACTTCCTTATCTATGTCTTAGCTCTTGCACTATCTGAAATGTCGTCAGGCCGAGTACGATAGTTAATTTCACATCCTTACTGTTCATGGCCTGCAAGAATTTCATTGTATTTTCCCTTGTTCCCACCCTTGCCTTGAAGCGCTTTGAACCACATTGTGTATAGGTGCTGATTGTGTGTATGTGTACGACTGCACATGTGAGCATCCAGGCATGCATGTGTTCCCATGAGTGTATGCATGTGTGGGCATACATGTTTGCGTTGTTTTCTGTGTGTTTTCACGTGTGTATGTGTGTGTGTGTGTGTGTGTGTGTGTGTGTGCGTGCGTGCGTGCGTGTGTGTTTGTGTGTGTCTGTGTGTGTGTGTGTGTGTCTGTGTGCGCGGGCATTGCATGCACATGTGCTTGTTTCTGGTCTCGTTTTGGGAAATCATGAAAGAATGGGGGGTTCTAATCTACCATATTGATTATTTTTTTTATTATACTCAATTGGCATTTGCTGACACAATATGATTTTACATTCTCGTTCAAGATTGTCATCAGTCATCAACTGTTCTGTGTATGGTTGATGGTTTATTGATGCAAATATGCTCTCAACAATCTGGACCCGAATCATGACTTAACTCCTGTCTCCATTGCTAAAACTATTCCTTCCAAAACAAGTGCCTGATACATACTCATATCAGGCTGCATTCAAGTTACCACTGATATCAGACCTGTTCTAAATGTGTAACACATGTATGCATAGATCAAGATTGTGAATCCAATCACGTAGTTTCAGAAAAAATGGGCAGACACATGCATGTATGAGCGAAAAACCTAAGGTCATACACATTTTCGTGTTTGTAATAATAATGAGTTTTTAAAAAATAACAGTTACATTCAGATGGTTGAACGTGACGCCCGTGTATTTCTATCCTGGAGATCTGTGCTTCTGCCCAGCTCTCGGGTGTCACTGCCAGTCAAATCTGCCTCCTCTCTGTAACTGAGATGTCAGGAATCATTCATGCTAATGTAATGGCTTCTGACTTTCACGTGCATCCTCACTCAGTAGTCGCTGTAATGCTATCGCAGGCAGCGCCGGCTCCTAGCTAAAGACGCCCTCTCTTCTGCTTCATTCCTTCTGACTTCCAACTGATGTTTTTGATGTTGAGCATAGGGATGGCCTAGGGGGGTGTCACAACAATATGTAAATGTTGCAGATGACAGCAGAGTTCGAATGTGTGCTTGCTTAGGTTATAATATAAGGAAGGGGATTTCTGGATTACTAGCCATGACGTTTTTTCTCCTTTGCATGTATGTGCCCGCTGTTTTCATGCAATTGAGCCCTCAGCGTGTCAGTGTCCATGGTGATAATCACTTGCATAAATAGCATTGCAGATTGTTTGGCCAGCATTGACAATGACAGGTGCTCGCTTGCTAAATCACTATGCCAGGATGAACCCTTCAGAGGATCGCCCCCCCCCTCCTGACGGTATAACGCCCCCTGACCATTCATCTGGTGTATGCAGTCCAGCGTGATCACTGGCTATCCTGTGGGGAGACATGTTGACCTTTACCAGTGGTATTTAATACAGGGCTAATTGGTGCATATGTCACTTTACTTACATTTAAAATGCATAACTGTTTAAAAAAAATCATTATTTTAGTTTAAGGGGTGAAACTTGCAGGAACTTTGATCGTTGTTGTACTAAATATTTGGGATTTGGCAAAGGAGGTGGGTATATTCAGATATATTTTAAGCCATACTTATGTACGCCTAGGTCTCCAACAACATGCTCATGTGTCAATAAGTTAATTAATTTCATTTGAACTGGAGCTACGTATAATTAACTGAAGGAGATCCGGAGACAGACATGTCCGTTTTCCAAAGACCTTTCAAAAATCGCAATGTAGAAGCTGCCCCTCGCTGTGCAGGCATTGCATGAAGTGCTTGCATTTTTGCTCCCTGTGTTAATCATGTCAGTTTCTTAGAAACAAGACCGACAATTCACAAGGCTGCAACAATCAGAATGGGAACAGCACACGTGGTGTAATTGAATTCCTTGAGATGTAAGCATTTAGGCATGTTTGACAGATACTGGTATTATTACGGAGAGTTTGAACATGTAACGAAAAAATCCTCTGCCTTATACATTGACAGTAGAATGCGCCGTACAGGTCACCAGTGTCACCTCGTAACCGTCCATGGAGGTTCCCCTCAAGTTTAGAGCGACAGACAAAGTATTATGGGTAGGCAACCATTAAATCAAGATATCCATTCATGTATGTGTGACAACACAACCAAGTGAACAGTGCATTCAGAAAGTACATACACGATTGCTTGGCTTGCCATGCTGGATACTGCCTCGTCAGTATGTGCTCAGACAAACACATACATGGCGTAACTGCTCAAAAATGCAGGGTGCACACTAAAGATACATTGTAATATTTGTGTCATAAACGTGTGCATGTGTGTGTGGCTATGCGAATATCCTCCGAGCATATTTGTAGGAATGGACACTGGCTGCAAGGCATAACGTAGTAGCTACAATACTGCAGGTACACAATCATGTAAAATACGTGTCATCAACATGTGTAACATTGACCAACCAATGATTTGTCCGTTGCTGCACCTCGCCTTTATTTTATTCCCCTGCCCATCCCAAGATATCTGGGTGACTCAACTACTTCCCTTCTCAAACCTTTATCTGTGCCTCTTCTTGTTCCTGAGCCAGTGGTAACAGGTCACGTGACCTCTGCTAGCGGCCAAGTGCTGCCTGATATTTTCTGGTTTTATCCTCCATCTGCCTCCAGCCCTCTGTGTTGCTTGGTCCAACAGAAGCAAAGGGGTCAAAAGGGTGACAAAGACAACAGTGTCTCCTCTCTAGCCCTGTTCAGGCCTAGGACACAAGACTCTACACATGACACCTCAGGCGAGGCACAAACCATAGGTCTCATCACCCTTTCTTCAAAGCTCGTCCCTGCTATCATTAAGCAATGCAAACAATAGAGAGCTCTGTCACCATCATGGACTCCACATCACAGAAACCTCATCTAATGTGTTTCCTCTCAAGCAAACACACGCAGCACCAACACAGAAGAGCTGAATCTGATACTCATCAACACCAACTGAGCAACAACACATGTAGCTGACACTGTTTACACCATTACCATAGACAACCTGAAAATTATCTTCACCACTGACAGCTGGCCCACTTCTTAACCCACACCGTAGATGTCCTCACCCCAATGGTTACAGCATTCAACGCAGGGACAGGCAGAGCAAAACTGGCATGTTATAATCAACAAATCTTCCTGGCCCTCCACAAGACACTGTCATCTACTTCTAAGCACACTCCTGCTACTTCCCCCTCTCATCCACTGAAACAGTAGCCATCAACCTCATCTACAGGCCACTTCCAATGCAACCCTCCATTAAAACACACCTATACCCATTGATTGGTCCAATTACTTTGCCTTGACCTTCATCACTGACTGCATCGCCCCAACCAATTGTACACAGTCTAAGCATATTAATCAGACATTCCACTCCTTCAAAGACTTCCTTATAGAACAACTCATCAATGCACTCACCAACCTCACTTCCTCCATATCCAGACCTCAGTACAAGAACTGTAACAAAATACTAGAAGCTGTCAACATAACACTGCAGACCAACATCAACATGCATGCATGAGAAATAGCAAACAATGACACATAAGGTATCCAGGCATTGTTTCGAAAACAAAGTTTAGAAATACCAAAGTTTCGAAAAAAATGCATCTTTTTGTAGGTAAAGGTTTTTTTTTTAACTAAAATGGGTATACTTAGGCATTCGAAACTTTGCCATTCAAAACAATCACTAGGAAGCAACACATAAGCCATCAGCCCTCTGGTACATGCAATCCCTCATTCCATTTAGAAATCTTCTGCCATGAACAACGTTTTTATTGACAAGATCTGCCAAAACATTGATGACAACTGCATTAGATATACCACCCCACTCATCTCACAAAGCAAAATGACAACATGGGCACCTTCAAACCTCTATCCATGGAGGACTTGATTAACAACCTAGCATCCCTTAAAAATACACCCAACTCTAATGACATCCTGCCAGCATCCATCCTCAAGACACGCCACATAAAATCACGCCTTCCATTCCTGACCATCTACAATGCATCCCTCATGGACTGCAAATGTTCCACTACACTAAATAAAACAGATGTTCCTGCTTCTGAAATCAACAACACTGGACCCCCATTATCATAGCAACCGTTGACATTCACACACCTTCATTTCCTTGACAAAATCCTTGAAAAAGCCATAACCTCTCACCTTCAAGCACACCTGGACACCAATAGCCTCCTGCAGACCTATCAATCTTGCTTCAGTCTCAGGAGAACAACAGAGATTGCCACCATCCAGGTGGTAGATGATGTTCTACGAATTCTTGATGATGGCCACCCCTGTTTTCTGGTATTCCTCGAGCTTTCATTAGCCTTAAGCACAGTGAGTCATCAAATACTCATTGACATACTGCACAACCAGATGGGAAATGGTGAAAATGACCTTCAGTGGTTCACCTCCTGCTTAGAAGATTGTCATTAGCTTGTCCAGATACATACCTCCCTATCACCCTTCCTACCTGTAACCTTTGGAGTCCTACACAGATGTATCCTCTCGCCCCTTGATCTGCAACCTCAACATGGAGCCCCTGGGATCTCTCTATGCCAACCACATAATCCATATCCCCAAGACACAGATTATACTCAACTCTACCTCAAAAACATCTTCCATCAAAGACATCTATCAGTTCCTCCTCTATTACAAACCAGGATGTCAAGCACATACCTCAAACTCTATCACAACAACATGGAATTCCTCCTCCCAAACAATCATGGCAATCATGTCAAATACACCCAGATCTGTTTGTCTGCTTCAAACCTTAACAGCTTAAGCCAACAGCTAAAACCATGTGCCAATTTCCTTTGGATCTGCATTGAAAGATATCGCACATTTAAAACACGCTTAGCAAAGAAAACCCCAAAAGCTTGGTTCCAGCTCTCCCATTTATGGAAAATCAAATGCTTCCTTCCAGACAATAATGTCCATTCCCCAGTACAGAAAAAAAAATGTTACCCTGATTTCCAGCCACTCCAGGGAAACCTACAAAGAGGGGAAATAGGGAGGCACTACCTGGGACAGACAGTTTGAGACCTCCAGTCTGTGCAGCGTACTCCAACCAGAACTGGTCAGTGGCGGTTAAGCTTGCAGCAGAAGTGTCCACAGCATCTGCTTCTGTTCTGAACATAGAAAAGATGCTTTGTTCCAGACTATGTTAGAACAGGAGCAGGAAATCAATCTTCACCTGGGAGGAATATAGAGGAGTGCAGATGGAGACCAGACCCTATCAGGTGAGACGAGGCTCTTGGGCCACATGTACCATGGTGGTTGGGAGCAGATGCTTCTGCATTACAATCCGTGTGCAGGATAGAGTACCCCTAGATTCTGTAGACTCTATGAGCAAGAAAACCTCCATCAAGGCTGACATTCTCACCATGGAGAAGCTATCACTGGGGATCCAGAAAACTTGTGTGTTTACTGCAATACCAACCTCTAGTCCTGTCTGGGGATTAAAGTCTTGGGCCAGGGGCGTGACCAAGTGCCGATGGAGATGGTCACCTAATCCCCAGCCCCCTTCCTGGTGCTAATATGTGTTTTATTTTTGTGCCCTTAACAAACTATTTATGGCCTAATATATCTATCTGCCATTCCTTTTGGTGACCGGACTGCTGGTGTGACTTGCTGGAGTCGTGAGCACCATGTGCGATAAAGAAACTGCTGCCTATGCACCTCTGTGGGCGCTGCCTACAGCAGTGGAGTTGCAGCGAGGTCACGTTGTGAAGAATCCGACGCGTTTAGTCAGTTGGCAGGCTGACGTGCAGATGATGTTCTGGTGAACTCGACAAAGCACGTTTTACTAACAAAACAAGCTCCTCTTTAAATTTAAACTCAAACTATCAATATCACTGCAGAGTGTACAGTTACAATGACTTTATACATTTTAATACAATTACTTACACTTCAAGCTGCCACAAGTTGTAAACAAAAATTGGAAGAAAATAAGCGCTTCTTGGCTTATTGCTAACTAAGCATAAGTCATACTTTTAAACCTTATGAAAGAAACTCCAACTTTTTTCATTTTTCATTAAGTATTTCCAATGAGGATATTTAAAATTCTATCAGTGTGGATGTTAAATTAAACTGTTGACATGGCCTTATCTTTAAAATGATATATGTGAAATTTCTCACAGAACACAGTCGTGTAACTGCTAACTAGCATATTAACATGCACATAGATTAATATTAAAAAGTGAACAAGCCATACCCTCTGCTTCATTCTTCTGGAAGTGTGCTTCTTATTATTGACTCAGATCTTAGCAGGAGCTGTATTATATTTGGTTCTCTGCCCAAGACCTGGCCTCAAAGAATGAACCATCTAAGGATTTGCCTTCTTCATGTGGTACTAATGCACCCAAAGGCAAATAAGTGTCTCTCCTATGTTGAAAGACGACCTTTAGGACCCAGTCTGCAAGCCATTTTGGAGGAAATCAAATCACTAAAGCCATCCATGGAAGCTACAATGGCTAAATTGCAATTGCTGGATGTCAAATGGTCCTCATTTGAAACAAGGATTAATGAGGTGGAAAGAAGGTTCAGTAATACAGAAGATGTTGCAGGAAAGGTGATGCAGCTTGAAAACACTGTTATCGCTCTACAAAAACAAGCAGAAAAGTTAGAAAATAGAAACAGCAGGAACAATATGAGAATCATCGGCCTTCCAGAAACCACTGAAAAAGACAACCCTACTCAATTCCTTTACAACATGCTTCCTCTACTTCTGGATCTTCCCCATCTATGCAGCTCAACATCCAAAGAGCTCATTGTGTTGGGCCTAAAATACCATGTAGGACTGCTCCGAGAACTCTAATATTTGCAGTGCTTGACTACACACACACCCTCTTCATCATGGACAAGGTTAAGGAAAAAAAGTTACTCATATGGGAAGGCTCAAAAAATGTTATTACTCAAGATGTTTCCAATGCCAAGGCAACAAGAAGAAAGGAGTTATTAGCGTTTAGACCAGCATTAAGACAACTCAGTGCTAGATATGGGATTATCCATCCTGCATCTCTAAAGGTTACTCTGAATAATCATGCTTATACCTTTCAAAACCCAAGTGACTTGTGAAATTTCATTTAGAGCCTTAGGAGAGATGAGATGGACACCACCAGACCAACATCTATTTAAAGTAAAAATATGCACATATCTTCCATATCATAATCTTCTCGTTGGGATGTGGCATGGGACAGACCTGTCTAGATCTGGTTCTCCACCCCTACCACTTATTGACTTGTCATGAACGTGGATTTGAGTGGCTGTATCCTTCTAGCCACTAGGTGGATATACACCCGTTGGTTTGTTTGGAAGTTGGATAACTCCATGTTCTTTTTGTTCGTCATCCCCTTTGCTTGTGTCTCTCTTCCATTTATGTTTCAAATTACCAGTGCTCTGTTGCATACTTCAAATTTGCTAACTTTGTTATTATCTTTATCCATGACACTTAACATTGCCACATGGAATGTTAAAGGACTTCACAATCCTGTTAAGCGACAAAAAATCATCTTGTACCTTAATAGAACCAAACTATCTATTGCATGTCTGCAAGAATCCTACCTCTCACAAGCAGAAGCCACCTTATTGAAAGGTTAATGGGTAGGCCAAGTGTTCTCTAGTAAAGTTGACAGGAAGAAGAATGGGGTTATTACTCTCATTGGTATCACTACATATTATCCCCACCAAAAATATCACTGTATATATGGTCGTCTGGAATTGCCATAGGCGATATTTTTGGGGGGGATAATTTTTGGGAGCGGGGGTTGCAGAGGTGTCCCCTGCTCCTTTAAAAATAATGCAGATTTTGCAGGGGTGTCCCCCGGAGGTTCCATGCCCTAATATCGCAGCATAAATATGGCGATATTTTTGTATGCCGATATTTTTGCGGGATATTAACACACGGAACCCTCTCATTAATCCACAGAATCTGATGACGTAGGTAGATGGATTTTAGTTAATCTTCTTGTTGATTCCAAACTATATTTTAAATGTTTATGGTCCCACTAATTCAGACCCTACATTCTGGACTCAGCTAAGGAACCACATCCTCAAATCCCATTCTAATAACCTTATTGTATGTGGTGACTGCAACGAGGTTATCAACCCTCTGCTTGACAAAAAGTCGAATGTATGCTTTAAATCCACTAAATCCCATATACAATTTTATAATTTCCTATCTGAATTAGGTCTCATCGATGCATGGCTTATCACCCATCCATCAGCTTTAGATTATACCCTTTATGCAACTCCCCATAAAACCTTTTCAAGAATTGATTATGTCTTCATATCTAGATCTCTAACTAATTGTTTATTAGATGTCAAAATAGAGAGTATTACGTTTTCAGACCATGCCTCAATTCACATTAAATTATGCAATGCACAAACTGTTCATCATCATAACAGATGGAGATTCAACTCTGCTCTCTTGAAAGATGAGCAATTTGTGAAATCCATCCATCAAAAACATAATCACTTCTTTGATGAGAACCCCTCTACTGACACATCTGTACATAATAATTGGGATGGCTACAAACAATATTAAGGGGTCACATTATATCATACACCGCAACCAAGATAAAAAGACAAAAAATAAATCTGAAGATATTCTTAAACTGATAAAATCTCTACAACTAGAACACATTTGGACTAATTCCGCCCCAATACTTCAGAAGATTATTAAACTGAGAATACAGTATAATAACCTAGTGACTGAATACTACTGCGGTAATCTGTTGAATTACAAATCCAAAATCTATCAACTATTGAACAAAACTGGGAAATCTTTAGTATTTTATTTCAAAACAAAAAAAGACAAAGCAAAAGTTACTGTTATTACAGCTCATGATGGTAATAGAGTTATGAATGAAAAGGATATTATACAAGTTTTTTCAAACTTTTATCTGAATCATTGCCCAATAATATTAACGCTACCAATTTTCTTAAGCATATACATCGTAATTCCTATGTTAATCCCAATTTACAATTTTTAGCCTCTCCTATTTCCTCTAATGAAGTAAATAAAGCTATTAATGACCTTAAGAAAGGTAAAGCTCCAGGCCCAGATGCTTTTCCCAATTGAGTACTTTGCTCATTTTAAAGAAATACTGGTCCCTAAGATTTATGAACTTTATACCTCCTTTATTGCGTATTAGAAAGCTGTTGGCTCTTTCTCTGAAGCACTGCTTATTGTATTCCCTAAACCCCATAAGGATCCCCAATTGTTTGTTTGTTTGTTCATTTATTTGATAGAGTGCTCCAAACCCATGGGTAACTGGGCGCAAGAGAAATAAGAATACTTTAAGCTTAGTTACATCAGATACAATCAGTACAACATAAACAAGGACCTTAGTCACCGCATGCAGGTTACAAAGGTGCACAGGGAGCTGTAGATCACGAGTTGTGGTTATATAGTACAAATAGAAATAGTGACTAGGTTACAATATTTATAATATACAAAATATACAGTAGGTACAATAGTGCCGCACTGAGGCGAGGATAAGAAAGTTGAGGAATGACGTTTGCTGTGAGACAGAGCTAAGTCCAAGGTGGCCTAGTATTAGTGGATATTTGTGCATAGCCAATTTAGCATGTTACGTCTAAATGTGAGGTAGGGTAGTTGTAGTCTTAGGTCTAGAATAAGTGCATTCCAGGTTGTGGCCGCTTGGACCAGGAAGCTGGAGCCGCCTGCTTTTGTTCACTTGAATCTCGGAATTTCAAGTAGGTGGGCATTAGCTGATCTGATTGGTCGTGTAGGAATTCTTCTCTTTATCCTTTCAATGAGGTATGGGGTGCTATGTTGTCCAGGCACTTGGAGGTGAGCGATATTGTTTTGAGAAGGATCCTGTCATTTAATTTTAGCCAGCGGGCATCTCGTCTGAAATCAGAGATGTGTTCTCTGTTACGGATGTTTAAGGCTGCTCATTATTTTGTAGTCGTTCTATTTTGTCTACGATTTATTTGTTAGCGCCTAAGTATAGTCCAGTTTAGACATTATTAGTGCATTGGCTAATGTGATGCAGCTAGTTTCAGAGACGAAAGGGCCACATGCTCTGATAAGTTTGCAGGTGTACACTGTTGAGGTTGCTAGGGAGTTGACCTGTTTTTTGAGTGCTAAGGTGGAGTCCAGGTAGAATTGTGTTACCATCAATATTGCAATATTGAAGGAGGTATAACTATAGCTGAGCTTTTTTAGGTTAGGCTCTGAGCCCAGGATCAGGATCTCAGTTTTATCGTCATTCAGGCAGAGGCCATGGGATGCCATACATGTCTGAATGAGGAGGTATATCTCGTTTACCAAGGCCGTACCCTCGAAAAAATTGCCTGAAAGGGGAATAAGGATCTGGGTGTCATCTGCGTAATTGGTGTAGGTGACATTCAGTCTGTCCAATTTATCAAAGAGGGGCTTAGTAAAGATGTTATACATGGTGGGTGAGACGCAGGAGCCCTGTGGCACGCCACAGGAGATTTGGATAGTGTCTGCAGACACTGATGGGGAGAAAACTCTCATCGTGCGGTTCGCAAGAAAGGACTGAACCCATGTTATAGCATCACTTGAGAAATGGGCAGCTGACTCAAGGTGTTTGCATAAGACTGCATGGTCCACCAAGTCGAAAGCCGCCGATAGATCAAGTAGGAGTAGCATAGCTGTTTTCCCATTATCCTTCAGCTCATCAATTTATGTCTTGAGATCTATTAGTGCCGTTTCCGTACCATGTTGTGGACGGAAGCCGGACTGGCATGATGCTAATAAGTGGTTAGCTTCTAGGTAATCCTGGATTTGAAGGGAGGCTACTCAATCAATTATTTGGAGGAGGAAAGGGACAGTGGTAATAGGTCTGTAATTGGTCGGGATAGCAGGGTCTAGAGTTTGTTTTTTCAGTAGTGGGAGAAGCCATGATTCTTTAAGGTTAATAGGCACTGTGTTAGTCCTAAATGAGGCATTAATGAATTTTGTAATAAAAGGGGCTAGATCTCTAGCAGCATCCTTTATGATTTGTGTTGGACAGTTGTTGCCTTGACAGTTTGAAGGCTCCAGGGAGAGTATTATTTTTTTCAAGGTCTAGGATGGAAATTTCAGTGAAGTTGAAGGGTATGAGGCAACTATCCGCATTAGTTATGGAGGAAGGCTGCGAGGCAGTCTGGTTCAACAACAATTTGTTGTTCGGCGTTTAATTTGGAGGCATGCGATTTTATTTTAAAAGGCATTCTGGATGTCAGTGCACCATTGTCTGTCTTTGGGGACATCATCTGTAGGGGGGCTAGGGGCTTCCATTTCGCATAGAATGGTGAATAACTCCTTAGTGTTTGAGTTGGCCTTCGGAATTCTGCTGTTGAACGTATTCTTTTTTGTGAGGATGATTTCTTTTTCACACACATTGGCAAAGTAGGTTAATTTGACTTTATTCTCGTCCGTGGGCGAGTGGTGCCAAATGGCTTGGGGTTTTCGTTTTTGGAGTCTAAGTTCTTTGAGGTAGGGCGTGAACCAGGTATTGAGGTGTGCTTTTTGCCTACTTTTACATAGTGTAATAGGTGCATTAGTGTAAAGGGCCTTTGTCATAGCGTTGTTAAAGCCCTCCACTAGGAAGTTAGGTTTGGCATTACCGGCGAGAGCGGTGATGGATGGGAGGAGGTGAGGTAGTAATTTTTCTACTGTAATGTCCTTCTTGCTTCTGGTTTGGAGTGGATGTGTCATGGCAGTAGCTTTAGAGCTGTGAGGTTCGGTAGAGGGTGAGAAGCTGATGAGATGGTGGTCAGTCCAGGACTGTGGGGCGACATTGGTGATGGAAATGCTACAGTTCAATTCGGCCACCCAGTCAAGGACTCTTCCTTCATTATGGGTCGGGGTAAGAACTTTTTGCGTGCGGCCATGATCCACTAGAGTGGCTGCAATTGATTGGGCATGTTTGTTTTCAAGGTCGTTGAAACCCAAATTGAAACCCAATTGGTTCAAAATTATAAGCCCATCTCTCTAATCAATACTGATTGTAAGATTTTTGCCAAACTCATTGCAAATAGACTTATCCCCTTCCTTCCACACTTAATTACAAATGATCAGGTAGGTTATGTCAAAGAAAGATCTTCCTCTGTCAACATTAGACTCTTTACCAACATTCTTAACATTATTCAAAATTCCCCAAATCCATATGCAGCGATAGCGCTTGATGCTGAAAAAACTTTTGACAGAGTAGAATGGAACTACATGTTTGAATCCCTCACTTGGCATGGTATTCCTAATTCATGTATATCCATGTTCAAAGTACTCTACTCCAATCCCACCACATCAGTGTTTATTAATAATCACCTATCTACATTTTCCCCCCTCTTTAGAGATACTTGTCAAGGTTGTCCTCTTTCACTCCTTTTATTCATTTTTGCATTGGAACCATTTTTGGAAGCTATATGACAGGATTACTATAAAGGTATCAAAATCAAAACGGCACCATTGCTGCCAATATTTTACTTTATTTTAATATATCAGATATGTGTTTACACCATTTGACTAGCATTATTACAGGATTCTCTCTGGCATCAGGTTATAAACTTAATACAGACAAATCAGAGATTCTGCCACTCAACATGCATTGCACCAAACAAATCATAGCAAACTTGGGTATGAAATGGTATCCAACAGGTATAAAATACTTAGGTATCCACATCACATCCTCAATAGAAATATTATTAAACAAAATGCAGTCAATATTATACCTAAGGTAAAGGATTTCACAAATACATGGTCGGCCCTCTTCTTGTCCTGGTGGGGTAGACTTGAAACTATCAAAATGATGATGTCTCCTATCATTCTGTATTATTTATATGTGCTCCCTGCCCACATCGTAGCCTCTTTTTTAAAAATCATTAGACTCTTGTATCCTCAGATTTCTCTGGGGGGAAAATAAATGAAGAATATCATTATGTAAGCTTAAGAAACCTAGAACGGAGGGAGGAGTAGGCTTTCCAAACTATATAAAATATCACTCAGCTTTCATTTTGCAACAAACTCAGTTATGGTTCATCCCCACCACTCCTGATGTGCCTAATTGGTATGCTATAGAGAGAGCGATGGTCTCCCCCCATATCCTTATGAACTGCCCATATATCAAAAATCATAATACATGTTTTAATAGTACTAGTATTAATGTATCTGTTACGTATCTAAGATTTATTTATTTTCGCTAAATTCAAGGAAATCCCAGTTCACATGAAAATATATTTGGATGAAACCCCTAATAAACCCCCCCAAAAAAGAACTGTATGTTGGAGACCATGGCAATCTCTTGGCATCACATATGTGGGCCAGCTGTTTGTTCAGGGCATCCCTCTCACATTGGACAAATTCATAGCCAAATTTAATGCACCAATATCTTTTTTACAGCAATATGTGTATTTATTATATGCTACTATGGAAAATTACAATATGCTAATATGCAATGCAAACACCTACTCTACTCAAAGATTACTTCATTCATCCAATCCTAATGTCACAGTGGCTATGTTGTATAAAGCAATTTCATCTGTATTAACGGATGGAGTCCTACTTAAATGCTTAGAAGCTTGAAATCAAGACTGTTTTCTAAATGACCTCCAAAGGAGCTGGCCCTATGTGTGGACTAATATTTCCAAAGCGATTGTTTCAGCTAGCCTACTCCAACCAATGTTTTTCTTTCATCACATGGCATATATTACTCCAGTAATGCTTTTTAGGGGGGGCCTTTTCCAAGATG
This sequence comes from Ambystoma mexicanum, assembly GCF_040938575.1. NCBI lineage: Eukaryota > Metazoa > Chordata > Amphibia > Caudata > Ambystomatidae > Ambystoma > Ambystoma mexicanum. Next base: position 1,392,252,154 of record NC_090932.1, read on the forward strand.
AGAAATGTTGGAGCTGTCGCTGTATTCAGGGAACGTTCAAACACATTGGGCCACATTACAACATACGCGATAAAGTGATAACGGCACTGGAGAGCTGCCAGTGCCGTTATCACTCTACCACCTCATTACAATGGTCTGCTCGAGGGTGCCGCTAAGGACGTCTGCCCTGCAGAATGAGTCAGGCCAGAGGGGAGAATAGTGAGTGAGAGAGAGTTGCAGAGGTCGCGAAAGAGTCCAGAGGGAGGACAGGAGACATCCAGGTGGATGTTGAAGTCTCCAAGAAAGAGGAGTTGAGAAGTTGAGGCCAGGAGTGAGGAGGAGAGGTCCGCCCACTCAGAGAGGAAGGATGAAATTTGACCAGGTGGCCGATAGATAGTAGCCACAGTAAGTGAATGGCTAGGGGAGAGAGAGAGCCTGCAGACGAGGCATTCAAAAGAGGAGTAGGCCTGCGTAGGAGTGACAGAGGCAGGAATCCACTCTGGGAAGATCAGGGCTACACCCCCACCAAAGCATTTGGCCCTGGGAGCGGAGAGGATCTTGTGGCGGTCAGGTAGGAGCGTATCAAAGCTTGTGACACAGCTGGCCGTGAACCATGTCTTGGTGAGACCGAGGACATCAAGGTCAAGTTCTTCCAGAAGGCGGCAAATATCAGAGGAGTGTTTGACAGCAGAGCGAGAGTTTAGAGTGGCAATATGGAGATAGTTGCCATCCTGGGAGGACCTCCGGGGAGGGGTACAGATCAGAGGTACACCCTGAGGAGGTGTAGAAGGGAGGGGAGGAGAAGGCAAGGAAGCCAAGGAGGAGGGAGATGAGGGAGACAAGGTAGTCAAGGAAAGGGGAGAAAGGACAGCAGGAGGAGAAAGGAATTTGATTAGGCTTGGGAAGTGTCTATCAAAGAGGTGAAGGTTGGCCTGAGGGCCTTGGATCAGGACGGTCCCATTGGAGTAGACACGGATGATGACTTTAGAGGAATGGAAGGATGGCAGGAGGGCGTCAAAGCGGGTGCCACCATTAATGGGAGAAGAGGAGAAAGGGGAGAGCACAGAGACCATATGAAGGGTCCACAGGTCTGGCAAAGGCACAACAAAGAGGATGTCAGAGCGAGTTTCCTAGGAGGAGGCACTGGTATAGGTATCAGCGATAGGGAGGCCTGGGTTGGAGACCAGGATGTCCTTTTTAAACTTCTTCCCACCAGATATAGTGAGGAGAGCAGGAAAGCCAATAGAGAAGCAGTTAGAAAAGATAGGAGAGAGAGAGAGAGAGAGCACCATAGAGTAGGTGGGAGAGGAGGGGGTGGAAGGGAGAGGGGAAGACACTAGCGAAGGTCACTGGAGTAGGCAGACAAGACAGCGAGAGGAAGCAAGTTGTGCAATAGGACAGGCGACAACACTCAGGATAAGAGTTTTCAAATGCGCCGGTTTGAGACAGGTGGGAGGGCGCACCTAAGTTTGGGAATCCTAAAAGGGGAGAAAAGACCTGGTTTTTCACAATGCAATATTTAAATACTGATACAGCGCATATAAAGCAACACAGTGAGAAAACACACCTAAGTTTGGGAATCCTAAGAAGTGAGAAAAGACCTGGTTTTTCACAATGCAATATTTAAATACTGATACAGTGCATATTAAGCAACACAGTGAGAAAAGACACCTAAGTTTGGGAATCCTAAAAGGGGAGAAAATACCTCTTTTAAACTTCTTAGGTAATGCAATGCCATAAGTATTGAAAAATATTACTTCACTGGTTTTACTTATCTTAATAATTACTGTTTCCTCCCCTCCCCATCATTATGTTCATGTTAGTCATATGTGTTGGTGTTCGTTTTCAATGTCTTTCACCATAATTATCATATATACCTACTAGCTTATGCTAATTTGCGGACTACTGCTGGCATACCTATTTTCTAAGGTTTGTGTTTTATTTAATACCATTGTTAAGGAACACCCTGTTGAAACGTTTCGTAAAATCAATTTTGGTCTTACTAAGATGTTATACGTTTTCTATGATCTTGTATTTTTACTGATCTTAATATTAAACAAAAGAAAAGTCTTGGGTCAACAAATACTGATGACTGCGATAGTAATGCAAGGCCTACCAGAAGAAATACTAATTGGGACCAATGTTACCCTCTTCCAGTAGTGCTTGAAGATAGCCAGATGCTGACCCCACAAAAAATTATATAAAGTCAGGCCCCGGGTCCAGAGCATGATGTTTTGTGTAGGTGATGGGGTGCCTATTTAAAATGATGGCAGTTTGTAACAGGGTGATAGGTCTGACTCTATCAAGGGAGTAATGACCCCTCTTAACCTGAGGAGGCAGCCTACCAGGTAAATGCCAGTGCCAGACCTAACCCAGAGGTGGTTTGAGGAGTTGAGGGGGACCTCTGTTCTCGGCCCCCTGATCTGCATAGAGCTATTCATGTTTATTGGTTCCTGTTTCCCTGATGCCTATAAACCTCTGCCATGGCCAGGTATCCTTCTTTTCTCTTTGTGGTGGTTCCTGAGAGACTACAATTACAGGCATGTACCAGAATTCAGATGATAGTTCCTGGGAGGCAGCACCATCTAATCAAAATGCAAGTATCACAATACATCTTGGGCCAACAGATAAGACCTGACCTGGAACTGGAGGAACAGACTGGTTATCAAAATAGGATGGAAGGAAATGGAGATTGAAAACGGGGTGCGGCTACGGGCCCTTATGAAGACTTCCTGGGAACATTCCAGCTCACAGCAGAGGGCATGGGAAGAGATTCCAGTAGTTTATGCAGAGATTGGCCCAAGGTAGCAGCTGACTTGGTTGCCCCATGGGAGCACATGGAACGGAGTCAGGAATCGGAGGGTTATAAACAGATAGAAGTGTCCGTCTGCAATGAAAGTTGTTTGTGTAAGGTTGAAGGAAGACCAAGAAACCATAAAGGAGTGTGCAGCCAGTGGAGGAGGTCTTGGCAGAGACCATTGGCATGTTTGGAGAAAGTAAGGTCAGGTGTTTGGATTGAGAGTATGGAACACAGTTGTGGCTATACTTGGGGGTGAATGAGAGAGTGATTGAGGATAATTTATAAAGGAAATCAGGAGAGAGAAGGTGAAGTTGAGAGCGGTTTAGAGAGAGAGGTCTAAAGATAGACATATAGATAAAGATAGAGGGAGAAAAAGGGAGCGTGAGATAGAAAGAATATGAGTTAAGCAAGAGTGGTGATAGGAGGGGTAAACAGTAAACAAGAAGAGGGAGACAGAGAGTAGAGAGAGTGCAGGGTTGGAAAAGATCAGGAGAGAGCTTGAATCAAGAGAAGTGAGAGAAATGATAAGACCAGGGGATGAAGGGTAGAAAGGTGGAGTAGGAGGAGAACAGAGAGAGAGATAGAAAAGGGATAGTGTATTGAGAAAGGAGAAGGATCGAGAGACTGCCACTAGAAATCAGATAGGGGCGATGCCTGATTAGTTCAGATAACTAGTACCTTAAGGAATTATACTGATAAATCTGTAGTGAAAATGTATTTATCAAGACCTTTTGATTGTATGGAATAATATGATATGATTAGTCATTTATAATTTGTCTATATACAAGTGTTTCTAGGTGCGACAAGACAAGGGAGGGAAGACAGAGGGAGGACAAGACAAACAATCTTACTAGGTCTTGTGTCATTCAGATCATGCAAGTACTAGAATGAGAAGTGCAAGGGGAAATGGTGGGGGTAAGTGCAAGGTAGAGGGTAGGGGAAAACAGGGCAGCAATGCTCCGAGAAAGTGCAGCCAGGGCAGCGCAGCTCTGGGTAGTGCAAGGAGAGCAAGGGACTGTAGGGTTACAGTTACAGCCCCTTAGTGCGTTGTAGGCCTGGAGGCAGTGCAAGGGTGACTGATGAAAAAAGGGCATGATTCCAAGTGAGACTCTGAGGGTAGCCAAGCAACCAGTCAGTACAGCAGACAGGTTGGCCAGGAAGGTCAGCAGGGAGGCAGAGAGAAATCAGAGGAGAAGAGCAACGCTTTGAGCTGCTTCAGTTGGTCCAGCTCAACTGTGAGAGGGGCAGGGAGGCCATCCCAGGGGGAGGCACCTGCGGAAGGGAAAGATCTACCCCCGACTCTCTGCCTGTAGAAGCGTCTAACCGTTAGAGAGTTGCAGGTAGCTGAGCAAATGGTTCGAGAAGGGAGGTATTTTGAAAGAGAGCGTTGGATGTAGTGCGGGCCCGAGCCCCAGAAAGAATTGTGGACAGTGCAAAGGGTCTTGAACTTGATCCTTGCAGCCACCGGGAGCCAGTGGAGAGATTGGGCTACGGAGACTGGGCTAGGTCTAGGGAGGTGTGAGTCCCTTTCAGTTGAGGGAATTCGTACAGGGCGCACCCCTAGATTTGGAGACCAATTGACTTTTTTTGTGTGATGTCTTTGTTTTTTTACTGAAAACGTATTTACTGGCCAAATGACTTATTAGGAATCTTGTCACACCATACTAATGTCCAAAAATTGTTTATGTGTCTCTTAAAAGCTCACCTTTTTCTGTTTTCCATTTGTCTTTCATGCTTACTAAATATGCATACACTTAGTACACTGTATTGTGGTTTAATCTATATTTATTTTCCTGCTAAACCCATAATACCAAAATTAATATAAACATTTTCCAACATCTCTCTCTCTCTCTCTCTCTCTCTCTCTCTCTCTCTCTCTCTCGATCTCGCTTGCTCTCTTCTCTAAGCAGTTGCCTACCTGATGAAAATTATCTCCTCTTTCTGGGAAAAGTAATATGTCATTAAAGCCTTCTGATTCATTGACTCATAAAAAAATGACACTGACATATATCCAAAAATAAAAATGAAATACAATGCATTTCTATTTAACGCTTAACTTTCACAGTGTCCCAGATTTCCACAACCCAATTTGTCTCGTTTATTTAGATATGGTTTTGAGTCAAACGATTAGATGCCTTTGTATATCCATCTGTTGATAAAATGACATTCATCTTCCTGTTGTCATTATTGTGTGCTCGATAGCCAATTAGAATTCTTCAAGTGCATTCATTTACCCCTGATATTTATGTCACTCCAAGTAGTCTAAAGGTTACAAGATGGCTTAGAACATTTGAAAAGATTACTTTCCTACAAAAGTCTCCTTCAAGATAAATGGGGGTTACATTGAAAAAGAGTGGATGAACAGAAAAAAATACATAAAATATTATGTAATTTCACAATCAACTCACATGGTTTTCCAATTAATTACAAATTGCTATATATGCCATGGCAGCAGGCATTGTCAAAGGTAAGGTGGTGGGGGGGGGTGGGGGTTCTGGGAGTTTCTTTCTACCGGACTATATCCCAGGTTTGAGTATCAACCAGAGTCTTTAGCTTACCATCCTTTCACAGGAGAGATGTTTCCACTACATATCAGTCTTTGTCCTGCCCAAGGGCAGTCCAGCACCGAAATGCCAGGCAATTCTCTTCTGAACAAAAGTAGCAACAGCAACCCCAGACACGTGTTTCGGCCTGGTTGGGCCTCGTCAGTGAGGTGGAGCTGTGCCTGTCTAAGAACGGTGAGCAAGGGTTCCACTTCTGGATTACCCTAGTAATTTAGGGTGAAAACCCAAAGATACTTGTTATGCTGAAAAAGAGTGGATGAACAGAAAAAAAAGATATAAAATATTAGGTGGTTTCACAATCAACTGACATGGTTTTCCAATTAGGTGCAAACTGCTTTGTATGCCATGGCAGTAGGCATTTTCACCCATGAAACAACGAATGTCTCTTAGCTTTACGTTGAGCAGGCACTTAGCCAATGATCATTTTACATTGTTCTTTTCTTTTCTGTATGTACACCCTAGGGAATGTGGGAGAGGGACTACTTTGAATCGGATTATTGAAATGTAGCTTGGAAAATGTTACTAGGCAAATTACCAAATACAGAAAAAGAGATCTGCCAAGGATCACACAAGGGACTTCATTACACGTTTGATAATATTTCCCACTTAAATACCATACAAGTCATTGCCAGATTACAAGATTTGCAGAAATTCTTTTCAGAATTAATGACAAACTCGAATACCATTACCACCACTCAGTCCAGAATTACAGGCAGATTAGGTCCCTATGACTCCAAGTGTTTTTTGGTGGATTTACCACTTCCACCATATAAAATCCCAAAATTGTTGGAGGTAAATACCAAGATTGACCTCGAGCGACTTGCTGTAGGGAAATTCAAATGTGGTGACATAATTATGCCCACTTTTTAAACTACAAGTTAAGGATCACAGCCAACCCTCGTGGATATCCATAATAAAACAAATATTAGTCAAACTACAAATGATAATAATATATTCAATGTTACATTGTGTACATTGTCGTATCAAATTCTACAAAACAATGTATTAACATAGGAAAGAGCCCCTATGATGGCTAGCATACCTCCATGCATACAAAAGGTTGCCGCATTGTGCAATAATTCATACCTTAAACAGCCAGACATTCTTATGGCCTCTATGAATCAACTGTAGAATCAGAAAGATGTAAGATTTACTCAATAAAGATGACAGGCTTCTACAATGTAAGGATTTAGTGTCCAACATTAAACTGCCTAACCTAGAACATAGGAAATACCTCCAACTGGGGCATTGTATGTACACAGTTTTGCAGAAGACCAAAGAAGAACTGCAAATCACAAAAAGTCAACATCAACATATACTCTATACCAATTAACATGATACACTCCAACCCATTGCAAGAAAAATGACCTACAAAATGGAAAAAGTTATTGAAATTAGTGTCCACTAATAATTCCTTTATTAGTTAAGCAATGCTTAGCTTTACACAATTCAAAATCCTTCATGATTAGTTTTGGATTCCAGATATGTGGAGAAGGAGGGTGGCGATCTAACTCTTCTAGCTGCAACTGAATGTATAAGCATATGGATTGCCACCATTAACTTTTTAAAAGCCTTGAATATGGAATGAAAATGAATGTCTCAATCTTCTTGTAAAAACTTTTCTACTTGGAAGATGTCTATCTGTAAATGTATAATAATGTCTGTTTCATTGCTCATATTTTGAAAAATTGGATTTCATTATGTATAAATTGAAAAAGTTGTTGTAATTTCAACTATATTCAATAATAAAAAAATAAAAAAAATAATAATCTAACTCATACACTAACGAAGTGTCCTAAATTGGGCCATCATCACCAGGGTGGGCCTGCCACTTCGGAGCATATCGCCTCAGTGTTGTGATAGACACACTAGTAGTTGAATTACGGCAGCATTAATGACGGCCAAAATGCGTATCCTTTGATATTGGCTAAGGAAGGTCCATCCTCTTTATGCACATTAGCTAAAAACATTGCCACCTGACCCAACAGTGAACAAATCATTTATAGAATAAACAAGGAAGTCTTTTTTTTGATGTTTGGAATCTGTCAATTATCCATTATCCAAAGGGATGGAAATGTTACCTTGAACTAAACTCTATAGGAGGATTTCTACTCTCAGCAGACACATAGTGCAAGGCTTACATAGAACCATATGCTGTATAATGCCTGACTCGTTTCTTTTAAACTACACAATACATCTTAACAATGAACCATTCCATTCTGTCATCATTTTGATTACGGAACATACTAGATCTAGCAATCTGATGTGCCAAGTTCACAAAACCAGTTGGCTGTTTCCCGGCGGTAGATGCTAGTATCATTGTACCCTACTGAAAAGCACCCTCAGTCAACTCATCACTGCACCTGAGAACAGGTTTCCCAGCTCAACTTCATGGGCGCACCCGAAGTATATCATAGCTGAGCGTTGTTCATAGTTATATTGGGTAATGCACTAGGCGATTGTTCTGCTCTGCTGCCCAGACTGAGAAGCTCTGGAATTGCAGTTCTTTTCCTTCAGAAGCAGCCGAACTCTCCGCTTTTGCAAAGTGGCTGATGCCCCTCTGAACCAGCATTGCAGCTCACTACAAATGTGCGATCAAATCAGCAGTAAAACCACTGCTTTACTGCCAAAACAATTTACCGTTACCACCATTCGGCCACGTGGGTTTACCATGTGATTATGAGATTTGGTATGCTGGGGTCAGTCCCCTATTTCGGAGTCCAGAGGACCCGATGGGGATTTTTGGTGGATTTGTCGTGAGCAGTAATACTGCATGTTAAATAAAAAAAATTTTTTAGGAAAAGTGGGGGATTCACTTCCAGCATTCAGTGGTCGAGTAAAAGTTACACTCATTCTGTTACTGACAGAAAAGTGGTGGTTACGCAATTACTGCCCCTTTTTTACTACAGCACAAAACCCAGAATGCGGCCCATTTTCCTCGTAAATTCACCTTCTGATGGTGATCACAAGCCTTTTGAGCACTGGTTGCTGTAACATGGGGGTTTCCTGACAACATGTGTGGTTTGATGTTTCCGACTGACATAGTTTTGTGCCATTGCAGCAGTTCACACATAAAATGCCTTAGTGAAAATATGGACTGGATTTCCAATTTATGGGTGACTCTTCACAATACTTCATTTGGACGCTCATGGTTGTGCTCATTACGTGGCATGTGCTAACATTGGCAAGTGTGCACTCTCCTGTGGGTGTGTGGGTCCGGCATGTTCTGTCATTCTCAGGTGCGGCATCATCAGGACTTCTCATTGACAATCTTCCTGGAGAACTGGAGTTCTTATTTAGCTTCTTGGCTTGTCCAAGATTCCAAGTAATTTGGGTTTTCCCCTGGGCTGGGTTGCAGTGGTCATTGTTCATTTCACTTTCATAATGTTCAGGGGTGTTGATGTGAATGGTAAACTTATTTTGTAGTGTCATGTTTGTTTGTCTACCAGTACCTGATCATCCACACCAATGGTGGGTCCGTGGGCATATTGTCTTTTGATTTCCTGCTCAGTGGCCGTCTACTACTTGCTTGGATGCGGTTATTTGCAATGGTTGGAAAACATTAATAAATGAGATGGCAGAGTTGAACATACAGCTCGTCCCTTTAGTAACTAAGCAGCGGCCACTCCTGTTGATGAGTAGGGTGTTGTAGTGCAGAATAATCAGCAGAACCTCTTTTAAATGGGCAAACCAGAGCATTTTAATGGTGTGCCTGCATTGCTTTCATTCATATTTGATTGGGGCTAAGAATGAGTGCCCTTAAGTTGAATAACACGTCATTTTATAGAAATTCTGATACCTGAAAAGCAGATCTACTGTTAGATTTGACGGATTCTGGGAGGCTATGTGTGAATGGATAACGGCCATTGTATTCAACGCTGTAGAGTAAAACCCAAAAATCAATGGTAAAATAATCCAATTGAGTCAATAAAGGGCACAGGAGCAAGAAAAACAAAAGTGTATTACAGGCAACCATGGCAGGTAATAATTGGAACGAATCATTCACAGAGCAATACAAAATGGTGGTGTTTCAGAAAGCTTTGAAAATACTGTTCACTGATTGGTCAATCTGGATTGCTCTATAGCAGAATCTATACAATGCCTAGCCCTATTGGCCTATCCTATCCCTCATGGCCGTTCTGTTAGCTAAATAGTAGAAATTACTTTATGGTGGTACCATTTAGTTTCCCAGATTTATGATTGGATAATCAACATTTGCGTGCATACCGGACCTTTTGCCTTGAATGTGTGACCTCCCTCCGGATTTATGGGTTTTATTAATGTATACCTCCGCTCATGTGTAGGATGTAAGACTTCATCCCAACAATGTGGTTACAAACTTGGCTTCTGGGTATGGTACTCAACCAAAAATGTGATCCATCACGTAAGGTAATTGAATGAATGTTTATCCTTTTTCCACGGTTTAGTGCTCCTCAGTGGTGGGTGGGCTGATGCAAGCCAACTCTTCAGTTCCTACAGCCTGATATGGGCTTAATTTTCACACCCTAGTTTCTACCATGTCTTCCATCCTGGGAAACCACAATTTTTCCTTCAGTCACACCTTCTTTTTGGCAGTTAATTGGTGCCCTCCATGAGGTAGAATAGCCTCTCTTTGAGATAAACTTGTTTGAATGGCAATCCTTGAGTCTCACAATATGATACCATTGTACATGACAGACCATTCTTGTTTAGCTGAAAACAGGCTACAGAAGGTGGCCAAAAAATTGGCAGTTATGATGTTTGTCCAGGAATCCCTACCAATTGCTGTCCTGTAGCGCTTTCTTGGAAATTGTGAGGCATTCTTCCTCCTTGTTGCCTAAACAATGTCTTCTATGTTTTTCAATTTCATGTGCCGTTTGTTTCTCCTATGGCATGGCCTCATGGGGATAGTGGAAAACGAACCAGCTGGGTTTACTGTGCCACGGTGAACAATATTGAAAACTGGCAGACGTGGAGTCGCAACAGACACTTTCAAGTGCTCACTAATTGATGAGGCATTGTGCCATTCCTAACTAGTGGGAGTTCCTTATGAACAGATTGTCATAGACCTATTCATGGAAGGTCTTGCACCCCACAGCAAAGCAATCCTTTGTGATGTGTTAATATCATTGCTCCATGGTGGCATAGAGCCAACATCCCGCAGGAACTATGGCACTATTTGCACTAGAACAACCCAAAGGCTGCAGAAACTGGCATCGTCTACCAACTTTGTAGGCCCAGCAAAGTAGACCATGGGTGTTTCATACATGAGTATGCCATTAGTGGCAAAGAATACATATCAGTGGATACCATTCCACAACCAATGAACTGTGGATTTCACAGTGCTCTGTGGGGCTCTGCGAGGGTGGCCAGATTGAAAATAAACTGAATATATTTATTGACCAACCTTACATATCAATCACATTGGAGGGAGTCTGAACTGCACTGGTGTCATCAAACTTTGCTGGAAATGATGGCACTCTTTCTGCCATAAACACAAATCCAAGGATTCCAGATTTTACATCATAAACCCTCATTTCATTTGATAGCAACACTGTCTCGCCTCGTAGGTTTCAGGCGTCAGAATGTGAAACACCTCTGCAGTGCAGGAAAGGTCACAGCTAAGAAATGATATCTGAGTAATCCCAGGTCTGTGGACAATGTGCTAATATAGCAGAGGTCTGGATGATGTGTAACTGGTGATACCCAGCATGCAGGTCATGTGCTTCCTGGAGGTCAGCAATTATATCACAAATTATAGGCATAGGTGATGGTTTGCTTTCATAGCTTAATTGGGAAGTCAAATGAATACACACATTCACAGTTATTCTGATTGCTTGGGTTGTTTGGAGCGCTACAATTGTGGACACAGATGGAGCAGGAATTGAGCTTGCTTAATGATTCCAGCACTCTCCAGTGTTTCAGATTTAGCTATTAGGCAGTGGTTAAGCACCCCCTATAGCCTGAATATATTGCATATGAGTACTTCTAGAAGGGAGAAGACATGTGAGGAGAGACCTCTGGGTGCTATTTGCTTATTTATCCACCAATTGACTGACTATGGCCATTTCCACCCGCTGCCTGCCCATCTTAGACTGAAACACATCCTCCTGGGATCCCTTTGAGCAAGCTCTATGAAGCAATAACTTCAAACTTTGTTTTTTGTCAGTGCCTTTTCCTAGCAGAATTCTGAGAGTCAATGGCTTAATTACAGCTATACATATACTACTGGTTTAATGCAATGTTTTAACAAAATGTGCCTTCAGTAATTAGATTTATATCTGTTCTTTGCATGAAGTTCTGTCAAAAACAAAAATTGACAAAGCCAACAGTTTTGGGTGTTGTATAGGTGTATAGGTATTTGACAGGCATTGCTATTATTTGCTATTATTTGACCACATAATCACAATATGTTTACAGCTGTTGTCATCTTCTTCCCTGGTAGTATCAGTATGGAAGTGACTGGCAAATGCTTATAGCATGCCTACACAAAAGCCAACACTGTTGGCTTTGCCAATGGTTGTTTTTGCTCTGCAACCAACATAGTGAATAGATGGAAAGGAGTATGGTATTGATTGTCACCGGATGACCTGTCTCGTTAAATTTCAGCTGTGCCTCCTTGCCCCTCATGCATCCAACCCAATGGAAAATTGAATTATGGGGCCTCATTACAAGTTTGGCAGTACAGGAAAAAAAAGTGGTGATAATTCTGTTACTGCCACTCTTCCCCCACTGCCAAATTACAAGCGGGGTGGGCAGATTTACCTTCAACCAAGAGCTGGAGGTAACGTAGGAACCCCACCAGCAAAAAACAGCTGTTTTACTGACACCAGTATTACCGGTACCGGCAAAACCGGCAATCTCCCCATGAAGTTCTATGGGAATCCATGGAATGGGGATTTACCTACCCTTACTGGCTCCTGTAATCTACCAGTAATTCTGGCAGATCATGTGCCGGTAACAGTAATTCTCTTTAGTGGTATCCCGCCGGATTCACCAGCGGGATAACAGGAAACATATAATGAGCCCCATTGTCTTCATGTGATCGACAAAGTCTTATTAATATACATTAAATTCTAAATAATACTGTTTCAGGGCCTCTGCTGAGCAATTTGTCTTTTTCTTTAGTGTATGTATAATGCAGTGTTATTTGGGAAAAAGCAACCCCAAAAGCATAGATCTGCACCTCGGTGTAACATTCAAGTGTGTATGCATTGCACATTGCACATTGATCTTACTGTATACATGGGGCCTCATTACGAGTTTGGAGGCAGCCATGCCCTTATAATGGCTGCCACCAAACTCAGGTCTGGGTCCGTGGTCCCTGAATGGGGAAATACCGGGCCATTCCGACTTTGGAGGGCCGGGTATTTCCCCATTCAGGGAACCCAGACCCGGACCATCCCCATTCCCATTTGAGCCCCTATAGGGCCTGTTAATGAAGGGCAAGTTGTTAACATGCTGGCCCCATCACGGGTCCCGCAAAGGACATCTGGTCTGACCAGATGTCCAGAGCGGGTCCCGCAAGGGGACCTCGTAATAGGGCGGAATGGGTTTAACAGCGCCGGCAGCTCTACCGGCACCGTTAAACCCATTCTGCCAGGGTCATAATGAGGCCCATGGACTCTTCTTCATTCCTGACAGACATCAGTACTATTTACCCAGTAGTTACCTCCAGTATCTATCCAGATTATTGATTATGGGTAGTGCAAATTGATCTTACTATAGACATAGACCCTTCTTCTGTAATCAGCGTCATTGCTATTCACCCAATAGTGCCCCCCAGTCTGTATCCAGATTATGGATGGTCGAACCCAAATATGTCAGATCCAAATTTGGTTAAAGATTATTTATTTTTCTGATTCCCTGCCATTGGAATTCTATCCTGTTGGCGCCTAGAAACATTCCTGCTCTCAAAATCTTTAAGAAAATAAAATACCCTGTTTCGATAAGGTTTACGCAAAAATAAAGTGTATGTTTTCATCAGTCAATTTAGTATTTAGATTATTTTCTACTTAGTCTTCAGACTACTATGTTCAGACTGTTCAATGTCTCAATGCCAAGGGAGCTTTGAAGTTTATTAGGTCCAAACTAATGGCGAAGCGATTGAGAATGTCACTGCCTAAGTAAAAGGCGGCAGTGACGTCTCACACGACCCAACAATTATGGACTATGCTCTTGTTGCCAATGGAGATTTTGAGCATACACCTGCTTGGCAGGAGATGGATGTTTCGAATTGGGTGCTTCCAGGTCCATTTCCCATTTGTCTATCAGTTTGAATGTGGGAATGGCTGGATCTTTTGGGAGTTGGCGGAACATGGCTTCGCTGATGAAGCTCTTACCATTGTTCACACACACTTGAGCGAGAACAGAGTCCTTCCCATCATTTAACTGAACAGGGATGAACAACTGATCTCCAGTTTGCTGAATATCAGCCAGGTTCTGAGCTGATTTCACATTTTTCTGGACTATAGGAGTGGGAGTGTCTGATTGTGGATTGGTAAAGAATTTCAGAGTGTTTCCTTCCAGTGTGGAATACCACCTTAAACTGGAAGGAAGGTTGATTTTCAGAAATAGAGAGGACCCCCCATCACCAGTCTGTTGCCCTACTGCTATTACTGTCACGTCTGGAATTTGGTTGTTCTGGAAGTGAAATTTGTAAGCGATATTCAATCAACACTACAGCTAAGTCAATGCCTAGTCTGGGATGCTGAGGAAAACCCTTATTGATGTATTTTTATGTCCAATTCAGTACTCTGGATGACAACCCTTATATAACACCGCCCTCTTAGAATCCTCCTGACCCCACTGAGCCAAGAAGTAGGTTTGTTTTGCAAATTAAAAGGTTTATTTGAAAAAATAACAAGATATATATCACACTTTTATAATAAATTAATAATTGATATCACACTTATGGATATAATGTTGATCAACAATGGGTAATCTGGCCCTAGCACACTTCTTTACAATCAATGAGGAGTTAGTATAGGATGGATAAGGTAGCAAAAATACTTTTATGGTTTCAAGGGAAAAGCAATGAGGAATAAAATGCAGTCCAGAAATAACTTGATATGATTTTAGCAAAAGATAAGATAATCGCTTTTTCTCTGGCAATTCACCCCCCCACCCCTATGCAATGTAAGAAATGGAAGGAGATGGAAAGAGGAGCACACAGTTCTCAGGAATGCAATCAAATAGAATACGAAATTCAGTTCCCCCCCAGCAAGCTTAGAGGAAACAGGTAGAAGTCTGAAACACAGGCCCAAAATGCTTTGAATGTGATGACAATGAAGTGAAAAATGTGCTAAAAATGCTTTTAATTCCCTCTAGAGGTTCAGGGTGGGTGATATCTAGTTTATATTAGTTCAGGCTCACTTTAGCAATACTCTATGTGTAACCAGAAGATTAAAACGAATTTTAGCAAAGGACGAATTTTAGGAAAGGAAAGCAAGAAGCTGCTGATTTTTACACGTGGCTGAAATTGTGCGAAATGTCAAATTGCTGCAAATTTAGTCGCGATTACGGAGGCACTATCAGGAGTAGGAAGTCGCTTCTAGGCTCGCTGGAAAGCTTAGAATCCTAGCTTTAAGATGACAGTTAAAACTCGCTCCAAGCACAAATGGTTCCGGAGATACGGCCAATTTCGTGAAGGTAGTTTTTCGGATTTGAAATTTAAAAGTTCAAATGACAGATGACAGTTTTCAGTTTTAAAGATGACAGAATGACACGATTCTAGGAGGCAGTTCTAATAGGCTAAAATAGTTTGAATTCGATTATTTTAAACTAAGAAATTGGTTTTGCACAGTGAGTACTCACACTATATTTTTGAAATAAGCCGTCAAGGTCTGGTCAGGTCAGGTTGGACAGGACTTCCGGCGTGTGGTTCTGAACAGTGGTCTGGTCTCTGGTTCTGCTCTCAGCACTGCACAGTTCTGGTCTCTCTGGATCTCTGGTCTCTCTGGATCTCTGGATCTCTGGTCTCTCTGGATCTCTGGTCTCTGGAGGTTGATGGATTTGAAGTCTGGAGTCTCCCGGCAAAGCGTCCCGCAAGAAAGTGGAAAGTGAATCTCTACCTGTCCCAGCAGTCTCTTTTTATGTGTTTTGGAAGTGGGTGCGTGCGTGGCATAACTGAGCCTGCCCCTCTCTACTTGTCATTGGCCCAATTCTCCCCTCTCCCATGATTGGGGGAAGGAAATGGATTGTCATCATGATGAGGTCTGTTTATGGGTCAGAGGATCCTCCCCTGGTCAAAAAGGGGTGTGGCTTCCCACATCATATGGTGGAATAACTGGTTTATCCACTTCCCCCAAGCTCAGCTGGCTCTCACAGGCACTTCTCCTCCCACTTCTCCCAAGAGGAAGCCACTTTACGGCCCCCCCAATATAACATTTGCCTGAGTCCAGGACAAGGCTTTGTTCAACCTCCTGCAGGTGCCCCTCCCCTAATCTAATCAGAGAGGTGTCATCTCCTTTTGGTGGGGAAGCAGGAGGCAGCCAGGCCTGGGAATGCAGTTTGATCAAGTTTCAACTCCTGTCGGGGGTTGTTGTCAGGCAGAATTCAGCTAAATGTCACTTTAGTTCCCAGTTTAAATCAAACATATACATTAAATAATGACTTCCTTCAAGTCATTTCAGAATATAGTTTTACATTGTATCCACCTCTTAGCAAGTCTGTCCTTGGCCTGGTTTGGGTTCCTCTGTTCAGTTTTACACAAAAGTCTGGTGGTTTTAAACCGCCGGCTTTCTGATAGTGGTGAGTACCGGTATTGCATCCATATTTGGGATCTGTCTTGAATTACTGCATTTCTTTTGCTTGATAGTATAGGACCGTTGCTTAACATTGTTTTGATGGCATCCTTACAGTAGAGTGGTGATGTGGACCCCCCACAAGAAGGTTGTATCTTTGGAGTGGTCTTGTGCCAACTGTGCAGTTCTCCTGGATTCTGGCGTGAATGTGGGCGGCGCAGCTCATCCCCACATCCACCCAGTCTATTGATATAGTTTGTTCTGGGATAGAATAATGGGCGGCGACAGCTCATCCCCACATCTACCCAGTCTATTGATTCAACATGGGTCAAAACCCTTCACAAACCCCCCCGCCCGACTACGCTTTGATTCAAGTCGAGGGGAAGTCGGGTGCAAAGGAGGTTTTGAGCCCTGGCGCTGGTATGTCCACATTATCTTCTTCCAATTCTGTAGATGGCACAGTTCAGCATCTTTTCCTCCACCCAGTTGGATCGATCGGTTCTCCTCGCCGGTCCTGATGGGAATATTGGGCGGTACCCCGGGCCCCTCGGGTCTCTGCTCCCGGTCCCCGGTCGTCCTCCTTGGTCAGTCTCCAGGTTTTCTTTCTCCTAGGACGACAAAGGAAAGCGGCAATACCTATTCATAGACATTTCTCCCCCACTATTGATATAGTGGGGCGACATATACATTTTATACTTTAATAGACATAGCATTCCAATTTTGAAAAACAAGATATAATTCAGAGACAGTGGCTTACAAGCGTCATATTATTTTAGAGACTATATGTGGGATATTTTAGGGTTGGAGCTGAATTAATCTGGAGCGGTCCCCTCTGGTATTGCAGAGGACTCCTCCAGTTGCTGCAGAGTGTGCCTGGGATGGCAACACTTTTGCTGATTTATATGTACCCACTTGTCTTCCCCTTCTGCCAAACTACCTTTGGGGATGTGGATCTTATACGCTACAGGGGAGATCTTGTCTATAATTTCAAACGGTCCCTTCCATGTAGGCAAAAATGTTCGCTGTTTGGCCTGGTTCCTTTGGAAATTGTATAGTAGACCCGGTCCGCCACCTCGTATACTTTCCTGGTGGTTTTCAGGTCTTAGTGGGTCTTCATGCTATCAGCTGATCTTTCTAGATTCCGCTGAGCATAGGCAAAAGCATGTTGGAGGTGTTTCCTTAAATTCTCCACATACTCATGAGTTGTGGAGGCATTTATCAATGTTTGCTCTTGCCCGAGGGCCTTCTGGGCTGTGAATTATTTGGTGCAGGCAGGCTTTTAGGCCCCCCCATCTCCAAATCCAAAACGGGGGTGACCTTTACCTCTGCCACCTTGGCAGCAGCAGGGGTGCTGTTGGTTTTGGGGTTTTTCTGCGCATTATTTTTATTTTCGATGGGCTTCTGCACCTCATAGATCCGGGTAGCCTGTTCAATGACCCAGTCTAAAGATCTTTTCTCATGAAAATCTCTCACGAGCTGGGTCATTATGTATTTGGGTAAGGCATGGAAAAACGTATTGATAAATTCTCTGCTATCCGTGCGCACCCTTCTGGTGGTCTGCGCAAAAGCACGCTTTAATTCTTGCACAAACTCTTGGCGGGCCTGATCCTCCCCACATTGCAAATTGTAGGCTGCCTTGCAAGCCTCTTGAGGATTTCTGTGCACAGAAAAATGTTTCAAGATGGCCACCCTGTATGTGGACCACCTTGAATGGTTTTGATCCTCCAGCCCTGCAAAGAAACTGGAGTATTCTGGTGAGAAGGTCCATTTGGCGTCTATAGAGCAAATGCTGGGGAAGCACCATCTTGCGTCCAGTCATCAACTCAAATGGTGACATTTTAGTTGCAGATGAAGGGGTAGATCTGATGGCCATTAGGACCAGAGGTAGTCGGATATCCCAACTTGGCCCAGAATCTGCCACCAACTTTTTTAATATGCTCACAATGGTCCGGTTGTATCTCTCTACTGCTCCAGAAGAAGCTGGCCGGTACGCAATATGTAGCTTCCTTTTAACCCCCAGTATCTCCCACATCTTTGTCATTACTTCACTGGTGAAGTGGATACCTCTGTCTGACTCAATCCTTTGAGGTAGACCAAAACGGGAAAAGATGTGATTGATCATCAGGGCAGCTGCAGTTTCTGCCTTGCAATTTGGGGCTGGGAGACATTCCACCCACTTGGTAAACAAGCATGTGACGGTCAACATGTACTTGTTTCCTCTAGACGAGCGAATTACAGGGCCTACAAAGTCGATTTTTGCAAATCTGACCATGGCAGTATCATTCCCCTCTTTTGGAGGGGCGCACGGTGTGTGAGGGATGATGGCTGAAACTGTGCACACACAAGACACCCCTTCATGTATTGGTCGAGGTCCTGCCCCATGTGTGGCCAGTATGGAACCTCTCTTAAGATTTCAAGTGTTGTATGACACCCCCTATGACCGGCGGTGGCTGCATCATGGGCGTGACTTAACATCAGGCTTCGGAATGAGGTAGGAACCACCCACTGATCATGGCCAGCTTGGGATTTCCTTACCAACAAACCGTCTTGGATTCGGAACATTTTTGGACATTTCATCAACACTCTTAGGTCCTCTTTCCCAATGTAATCGGTATCCGTCAGGGGAAAGTTCACAGGGTCCTCAATGTGTTGGTAAAACTTACCAATTATTGGATCCTCCTTCTGGGCTGTAATCAAATCAGCATCAGGGGTCTCCTTACTCCATTGTGCAGTTGAAAGATCATTTTGAGCATTTGTCTGGGACCTAGTGATAGCAGTGACCTGGATTTCCTCCAACAGGGACTCAATCTCTATTAGATCCCCTTGGATGGCCCCGGTTTTGGCCAGCTGATCAGCTAAGTCATTTCCAGTTTTGTCTGGTCACTCTACTTTGGAATGACCCTTGATCTTTTTCCAGTAGATGGTCATCCCATTCGATGTGACCAGATCATCAATATTTTGGATTAGCTTCCCATGTTTCAGGGGTTTGTTATTAGCACATAACATGCCTCTGGTTTTCCGATTTACCAGGTGCTCCACGAACCCGTTCCGTACATAATCTGAATCTGTGATTATGAGCAGTTCGTGGAGTTGATGTTGGACAGCAGTGAGGATGGCCTGATGCACAGCCATCAATTCTGCCACCTGACTACTTTGGGGACCAATTTTGTATCCAGCAGAGGGTTCTGGGGACTCATTCACCCATGCATTCCCTACGCCGGCCACCAGTTCTTTCTCCCCGTTGTTGTCAGCATGGTACGAGCATCTATCCACATAGACAGTGGGCATTCCCTCACACTTGTCTTCTTCAAACACTTTGTGTGGGGAATTAAGGTATGCCTCCATGTTGTCCTTGATTTTTAGACTTTCGTCCTCGAGACAGTTTTCTCTGGCACAATCATGCAAGTCAGCCAGACCTTGCGCGAGGGGACTCTTCTTGTTTTGGCCATATCTGACCTCCACAGGAAAGCCTTGCATTGACAGAATCCAGGAAGTAATTCGGGAATTACTCACATTTCCGGCCCGGATTCTGTCACTATGGAGATATTGCAGAGGCTGGTGTGGAGTCTCCACTATGATGTGTTCCTTCTGGATAAACGGGCAGTAATTCTTCAATGCCCACACCGTTGCCAGGAGTGCCTTCTCACAATCGTTGAATTTTTCCTCCACAGAGGATAAAGTTTTGCTCGCATAGGAGATTATTTTATTGACCTTGTCATGCTTTTGGTATAATACTGCCGTCAAGCACGTATTAGAGAACCCTGTCTCCAGGAAGAACTCCTTGTTTCTGACAGGGTAAGCTAGGCAAGGCGCTTGTGAGAGGCTTCTCTTGAGTTGTCTTACTGCCTCGGATTGTTCTGGACCCCATTCCCACTTGACCCCCCCCTTCAAGAGATGAATCAGGGGTCTAGTGATCTCTGCAGAGCCTTCAATGAACTTTCTGCTGTAATTAGTCAGTCCAAGGAGGCTCCTTAGTTCCCGCAGAGTTGTGGGGTCTTTCAGCTTCTGAAGTGCTTCCACTTTCTTTTCTTGGGGATAGAGACCCTGAGGAGTAATCTCATGCCCCAAGAAATTAACACGGGTTCTACACCACGGTGCTTTCTGGAAGGAAAGTTTTGCTCCGGCAGCCCTCAACTGTGTCAGAACATAACGGATCTCCACTATGTGTTCTTCCACAGCTGAACTTTTGATGAGGACATCATCTACATAAGCCAGGTTACCCCTCGCACCCAGGTCGGATTCATTGCCGGAGTTGAGGTATCCGAAGGGAGTCCGGGTCCATGTGTATTGCTGGCCCCCAAAGGTAAAAGCCAGTTTGTATTGGTCCTCCCTACTGACAGGCACGGTCCAGTATCCATTGGTCAGGTCTATTGCTGTGAATACCTGTGACCCCTGAATCTGGGCCAGCCCTTGGTCAATGTAGGGCAGAGGCCATCGGGAAGTATGGACCCATTTGTTTAGCTCCCTAAGGTCGGCGCAGAGTCTCCACTGGCCGTTTGTCTTCAATATTCCGAGCACCGGATTATTGAAGGTGCTGTGTACTGGACGGATTATTCCCCGGGACTCAAGGTTCTTAATTATTTCAGTAAGGGACTCCATGGATGCGAGAGGCAAGCGATATTTCTTCACAAACACTGGAGTCATTCCAGGGTCCGTGGGAATTGTTGTTGTGTGGATGTCGGTGCGACCACAGTCATATGAGTATACTGCAAAGAGATCTTGGAAATCCAAGAAAACTTGTTTCAACTTTTGCTTCTGTTCCAGAGTCACGCAGGCATCAGCTAGGTTGACCCTCTCTTCCACCATCTGCCTGAAGCCTGGAAAGACTTCTGGTTTGGCTATCTCAGCGGCCTCCTCCAGCTGGGTGGAGAAGTCCCTGGTCAGAGTGCTGATTTGGACTGGAGGCTTCAGGTGGGTAAGGCAGCCCTCATGGACCTGAAAAATCACCTCATCCCTCCTGACGTCACAAGTCACATCTTCCTTAGCATAAGGGCAAGAAGTGTACACCAGGAAGTTCCCCCCATGCCGGGTGAAAATCCTGTCTGGTGGTGTATTGTCCTCACTGTCACTGTCAAAACAGTCCTTGGGGATTGGTCCTAACAGTTCATTTCCTAAATCAATGGAGAAATGTCTGTCATCAACCGCCATTCAATAATGGTGCCTGCGGCTAGAGTAATACTCTTTAAGTCGCTGTTATCCACCTCTATTGGAATAGTGTCATGTTCTATGTTGACTAATGGAGTTGGGTTTACCCCCAACCCTTGCTGTTGGAGAGAAGCATTTAGATGTATATAAGCATCAGGGTTTTTCAATTTTTGTCCTCTTTTAACTTTCACTTCCAGGGAGAATTGTCGGGTCCTTTCTGGGATGGTGACTTCCTCTTTAATCAGAATTTCAACTGCATAAGGTAACAATTGAGCTGACCTAAATGCTTTTTCTGAATCATCAAAGTCCATGGGATTATCCGCTAATCGGGACCAAGCTTTGAAGTTTATTAGGTCCAAACTAATGGCAAAGCGATTGAGAATGTCACTGCCTAAGTAAAAGGCGGCAGTGACGTCTCGCACGACCCAACAATTATGGACTATGCTCTTGTTGCCAATGGAGATTTTGAGCATACACCTGCTTGGCAGGAGATCTTTGGAATTGGGTGTTTCCAGTTTCATTTCCCATTTGTCTATCAGTTTGAATGTGGGAATGGTTGGATCTTTTGGGAGTTGGCGGAACATGGCTTCGCTGATGAAGCTCTTACCGTTGTTCACACACACTCGAGCGAGAACAGAGTCCTTCCCATCATTTAATTGAACAGGGATGAACAACTGCTCTCCAATATGCTGAATATCAGCGAGGCTCTGAGCTGATTTCACATTTTTCTGGACTATAGGAGTGGGAGTATCTGATTGTGGATTGGTAAAGAATTTCAGAGTGTTTCCTTCCAGTGTGGAATACCACCTTAAACTGGAAGGAAGGTTGATTTTCAGAAATAGAGAGGACCCCCCATCACCAGTCTGTTGTCCTACTGCTATTACTGTCACGTCTGGAATTTGGTTGTTCTGGAAGTGAAATTCTACTTGGTCAGATTTGTGTTCAACCATGTGGCAGGTGCCATTTAAACTAACATGGTTGACACTTAATTTTATTGGTCGGCTAGTCTGGGTCCAGAGGACCTTGTTTACGCAACCTATTAGGGGTGACAACCTTCTCAGGAGGTCATTCCCTAGTAAACAAGGGGTGCCCTCTGGAGTCACTACTATGACCGGGTGTTTCACCTTGTGTCGCCCAATTTTAATGTCCAAGTCTGCAGTCCCTTCGACGGGAATTACCTTCCCGTCAAAGTTCTGCAGTTGTCCAGGAAGAGAGGTGAGAGGAATACGGTAATTCTCCACCCTTCCTGCATTTAGTTCATCAAAGGCCCTTTTGGACAGAAGGGTAGCTTGGGATCCAGTGTCCACCAGTGCCAAAATTGTACCCTGCCCCTGTACTTGTACTGGGGCATAGTATCTTCCCTCCTTCTCCTCAAGGTGGCACAGATAATGCACATTTTTGGACAACTGGTGGGCCAATTTTCTGGTTTTGGACATTGCAAGAGAAGAGATTTGGGCAGAATTCTGTGGAGAGCCTTGGGAATCTAAAAGCAAAAGTTGGCAACCGGAGATCAGAGCCATTGGGGGTTCCCTTGGTTCCGGTTCTGGGCCACCCCCCCCTTTTTGGAGGCAGCCACCAGGATGGGTTTGAACCAGGGGATTTCGGTATTGTTGGTTGTGGGACAGGATGATGGGCGGCGACAGCTCAATCCTCACATCTACCCAGTCTGGATTGGAATCTCTTGGGACCCATTTTTCCTTGGGAGGAGTTCCCCCATCTCTGAAGGAGAAGATCCTTTTCCCAGTGTCCTCTGAGGATCCCTCTCCCTCAAATTGGAAGACCTGCACCTCCTCCACAAAATGGGTCTGTTTGGGTCCTTTGTTTCTCCTACCTCCTCTCTGCTCCTTGGGTGGCAGACTTTCAGGGGTAGGAGATTTTGTTTCCGGTTCCTGGTTTTCCAGGGGCTGTTTACAAGTTGGGAAGGAAGCTTCCTCCAAGGCTTTACACCCCCCTTCCCCTTGTGCCTCCTCCCTGGGAACCAGTGGGTTATTGGGGTGCTGCCCCCGTCATTGTTCTGGAGCACCAGGCCCAGAGTTTGGGTCATTCTGCGGTGGCATGCTCATCTGAGGGTTCTGTTGAGCCCTCAGTATGTGACCCAGATCCCCTGCCATATTTTGGACCTGGTGCTCAAGTTGTGAAACCCGCTCAGGCTGATACGGGGCTCTATTTTCTCCCCTGGGCTGATCCCGGGAAGGGTAGCTATCCCTTCTCTGGCAATACCCCGGATTGGGAAGATTTGGGTACCCCTCCACCCTTGGCCTCCCCTCTCCCGGATTAGGTTGTCTGGGCTCAGGGAATTGGGGAAAGAAGGATGGATGATTTTGGGGCTGGAAATTGGGTGGATACCTGGGAAAAAAGTTCTGGCCAGGATTTGGTGAATTTCTGCCCTCCTGGAGGAAGTTAGGAGGGAAGTTCCCTGGGTCAGGTGCTTGGCTGGATCCCCCCCTTGGGCTGGAGGAGTCCACACATAACCCAGGATGGGTCGGTTTCCCTTGTAGCGGGGACTTACATAATAAGGGGAGCGGGGGACCCCATTTGTGGGACTACCTCCTCGACTCCCTGTTTGTGACTGGCCCGAGGGCCTTCTGGGCTGTGAAGTATGTGGTGCAGGCAGGTTTTTAGGCCCCCCCCATCTCCAAATCTAAAACGGGGGCAACCTTTACCTCCGCCACCTTGGAAGCAGCAGGGGTGCTGTTGGTTTTGGGGTTTTTATGCGCATTACTTTTATTTTCTATGGGCTTCTGCACCTCATAGATCCGGGTAGCCTGTTCAATGACCCAGTCTAGTGACCTCTTCTCGTGAAAATCTCTCACTAGCTGGGTCATGATGTATTTGGGCAAGGCATGGAAAAAAGTATTGACAAATTCTTTGCTGTCCCTGCGCACCCTTCTGGTGGTCTGCGCAAAGGCACGCTTCAATTCTTGCACGAATTCTTGTGGGGCCTGATGCTCCCCACATTGCAAATTGTAGGCTGCCTTGCGAGCCTCTTGAGGATTTCTATGAACAGAAAAATGTTTCAAGATGGCCGCCCTATATGCGGACCATCTTGAATGGTTTTGGTCCTCCAGCCCTGCAAAGAAACTGGAGTATTCTGGTGAGAATGTCCATTTGACGTACTGGATGCAGCTACTGCTGTCCTTCAAATGGAAAGTCTCCATCATTTGCTCATAGAGCTCCAAGTGTTCCCAAACAGAATACTTGGCGTTCTTATGATAAGGCGTGATGACACTCCTTATTGCCTTTATTTGTTTCAATGGGTCCTTAAGCAAGGCCCTTTTTGCCTTATTGGCCTTTTTGGTTCGGGTAACCCTGGTCCATTCATCCTCCGACTCAGAAGCACTGCTCCCAGAGGTGCCCGTCTGATCTTCCAGGTTTTCCCGGATTCTGCAAGCTTGGGAATGGCTGGCAGAATGTGGGAACCTGGTCTCCTGTGTCCTGTGACGCTCAGAGGAGTCTTCAGATCCCTCCTTGCTGCCAAGATTTGATGGGTACCCCCCCACTGACCTAACTGGGCAGAGGTTTTCAGGATGCCCTTAATGGGCCTACTCTCCTGGGGTTCCCCACTAAATTGCACTGTGCTTGGGTGCCCATACCCGGATGCCCGCCCATCCATTCCTGGGTGGTACTGGCCTATGAGCCCCATACTTTTAGCTGGATAGTAATCTGCCATCCCTGTGGCCATGTGCTCATGTGCGCCAGGGGACATGGGGGTGGCAGAGTCCAGGGACTGAGAGAGATGAAGGCCTCCGGTACTAGGGCTCCTGAGGTTATGCTCAGGCGTTTCCCTTTCCCAGCGAACTTCATCTCTGTCAGCCCCTGCTCCCTGTTGCAATGCAATAGCCTGCGCCTTCAGTTCCTCAGTTAAGGCCTTACTAGACTCTATCAGTCTCTCCTGCATCGCTACCTGTTGCTGGAGCCTATCATTGTGCTGGCAGAGAGCCTCATTCTCTCTCTGTGCCTCCTGATTGGTCCTGGAGTACTGGGCCAGTCTTTGCTGCAGGAGGGTTACCTCCTGAGTCCCATCCCTACTGGCCTGCTCCTTTCTTGCCAGAGCCTCTTCCACCCTCCTGGTGTGCTCTAACAAGTTCTGATGCTCTTTTTGGAGGTTACCCAGCCCCTGGAGGGCCACGTGATTTTCTGCAGTTTTTCTTTTTAAATGGCAGACTTCCTGGCCTAAGGTGTCCCTTTCCTGACTAAGAGTCTGCATCTGTGCCGCCAGGTCGTCCCTTTGCCTTTGGAAGGCACCAGCTTTCTGGCGCTCCTGATCAAACTCTGCCTGGGTATCCAGGTCTTTCAGAATCAATTTATTGCTTTCCTCTTTCTCTCTGTCTAATCGAATTTGCAAGGTGGCTACCTGCTCTGTGCATGCCCTGTTGAAGTCCAGTTGTTGCTCCAGCTTTTTCTGGCTCTGCAGTAGGGAGTCCAAACCTTCTTGGTACTCCTTCTGCAAGGCCAGAAATCTGGTATCCTGGTCAGCCTTTTCCTGTTGCAGCATATCCATATCCTCCTTTATTTTAGTGATGTACTGTCTGCTGTCATTTTCTGACTCCTGGCTCCTGAGCAGCCTCTGCTCAGAAGAGTCCAGATCAGATTGGACCTTCTCTAACGCAATCTGCCGCCTATTTGCCAGATCTTGACCTTCAGCACATTTATCCTGTATGGCTCCCATATATAGATACAAATATGCTGCTATCCTAACAATCTTATTGTGTTTATCTTTGGCATTAGGGGCCATATGTAATTCACTCAGGGCCACATGTAATGGACCCTGATCTCTCCATATATCTGACCCTGTTTCAGCGACGGGTTGCGCGATTGCCTGCAACTAGACCGTTTGGTCCTGATGAGTCTACTCACCTCTCACAAATAGCTTCTGCAAGAAGTGCTCTTGATGTCTACCAGTGTCATCATTCTGGAGATTTGAGTTCCTCCTGACTTACCGAAGTTTGTATTTTATTTTGCAAAACAGAGCTTCTCCTTAGAGCGTTCTTTTGAGGAGTGCGTTACAGCGTACCACAGCATGGTGATCCCACCGGATGTATGTATCCCGTCAGTTAGCACACTGTATTAAGCTGCACAAGTGGTAAATCTAACCCAGAATATCCCAGATAAGCCCCCAATCTGTAAGTGACTCCAATCAAGCAATCCCACTAAGTCAGTGCCTTGTCTGGGATGCCCAAGGGAAGCCCTTATTTATATATTTTTATGGCAAGTTATAATCTGGATGATGTACCCTTGTATAACACCCCTCTCTTAGAATCCCCCTGACCCCACTGAGCCAAGAAGTAGATTTGTTTTGCAAATTTAAAAGGTTTATTTGAAAAATTAAACAATATATATATATATATATATCACACTTCTATAAATAAATTGATAATGGATAGCACACTTGTGAATATGAGCAGTAATCAGCAATAGGTAATCCTACAGTAGCACAGTTCTTGGTTACTTATGAATAGGAAAAGAAAAATAAGGTGGTAGAGAATGCTTTATATGGTTCAAGGAAACGCAATGATGAATGAAATGCAGGACCGAAAATAACTTGATATGGCTTCAACAAAAGACAATGTAATCACTTTTCCTTGACAATCCACTCCCCCCCCTTTATGCAATATAAGGAGATGGAAAGAGGAACACACAGTTCTCAGGAATGCAATCAAATACAATACGAAATTCAGTTCCCCCCCCAGGAAGCTTAGAGGAAAACAGGTAGAAGTTTGAAACACAGGCCCAAAATGCTTTGAATGTGAGGACAATGAAGTGAGAAATGTGCTAAAAATGCTTTTAATTCCCTCTAGAGGTTCAGGGTGGGTGAGATCTAGTTTATATTAGTTCAGGCTCACTTTAGCAATGCTCTATGAGTAACTAGCAGGTTAAAACGAATTTTAGCAAAGGAAAGCAAGGAGCTGCTGATTTTTACACGTGGCTGAAATTGTGCAAAATGTCAAATCGCGGCAAATTTAATCGCGTGCATCGAGCGTAATTACGGAGGCCCTATAAGGAGTAGCAAGTTGGTTCTAGGTTCATTGGAAAGCCTAGAATCTTAGCTGTAAGATAAAAGTCGCTCCTAGCACAAACGGTTCCGGAGATACGGACGATTTTGTGAAGGTAGTTTTTCGGATTTCAAATTTAAAAGTTCAAAATGACAGGTGTCAGTTTTCAGCTTTAAAAAGGACAGAATGACACACACGATTCCTATGAGGTAGTTCTAAATAGGTTAAAATAGTTTTAATTAGATTATTTTAAACTAAGAGATTAGTCTGGCACAGTGCTAGCTGGGTACTCACACTAGATTTTGGACAGGAATGGGCCTTGTCACGGATCGGGTCAACAGGTTGAACGGGACTTCTGGCGGTTCTGCTCACAGCGTCTGGTCTCTGGTTCTCTCTGGTTCCGGATACAGCACTGCTTTCTGGATACTGCTACAGGTTCTTGCAAAAGTTTTTGGCAAATAATTCAAACAGCTCGCCCGGCTGTTGAATAGTTTGGTTGGTTTTGAGGCCTGCTGAAGAGGATTCAGCTTGTGGATTCAGGCCTCTCTGCTACAAATTCTGGAGTTAATTTCTGGTCTCTGGAGATTGATGGATTTGAAGTCTGGATCTCTGGATGTGAAGTCTGAAGTTTCCCGGCAAAGCGTCCTGCAAGAAAGTGGAAAGTGAATGTCCCCCCCTGTCCTGCACTGTCTACTTTTATGTGTTTAGAAAGTGGGTGTGTGCGTGCCATAACTGAGCCTGCCCCTCTCTACTTGTCATTGGCCCAATTCTCCCCTCTCCCATGATTGGGGGAAGGAAATTAATTGTCATCATGATGAGGTCTGTTTATGGGTCAGAGGATCCTCCCCTGGTCAATTTGCCCACAAATCTATATTTGATTCAAATACATATTTCCCAGATACACAAGTGGTTGACATTACATGTACATATTACAGATGAATTAAGACAGGTCTCTGTTCAAGCCCCATGTTCCTGCGACCTGGGATTCAGAAATGACAACATTTTGCGCGTTTTGGTCGGTTTACCAATATCGGACATTTACCAAAAATTACACAAATGTGCTCAACGAGTATGGACATTAATTGATGAAGTGTCAGATTTTTAACATGCAGACATTTGGAGTAAGACCCTATTTTCCGCTAGCAACCACCCAGAATACACCACAGGGTCCTAACACCTCTTAAAATGTACACGGAAAAATCCCAAGAATAATGATATTATTTATATAATTTTGACCAGTCCGCACTATGAGTTATCTATCTTTTTAAAATTATGCCCTGGTCAAAAAGGGGTGTGGCTTCCCACATCACATGGTGGAATAACTGGTTTACCCACTTCCCCCAAGCTCAGCTGGCTCTCACAGGCACTGCCCCTCCCAGTTTCTCCCAAGAGGAAGCCATTTTACGACCCCCCCAATATAACATTTGCCTGAGCCCAGGACAGGGCTTTGTTCAACTTCCTGAAGTCTGCAGGTACCCCTCCCTTAATTCAATCAGAGAGGTGTGATCTCCTTTTGGTGGGGGCAGCAGGATGCAGCCAGGCCTGGTAAGAGTTGTTGAGCCAGTTCAACTCCTGTCGGGGGTAGTTGTCAGGCAGAATTCAATTTCTTTAAGCCAAGCTTCAGCTAAATGTCCTGTTTGTTCCCAGTTTAAATCAAACTTACAATTTTTACACATGCAGCTAGAATGCTTATTCTAAGTTCAAAACCATGACATTTAACAGTTGCAAACTATGTGACACTCAAAAGTAGGTCACTCATTTAATTTAAACATTTTGATTTTAGTGGTTTTAGTCCAATTTCACTTAAGCTGCTGACATCCACAGCTCAGCCAGTTTTGTTATAAACATTGTTTTGGGCTCTTCATCTTCCCAGATTTTGTATGCACACAAGAATACATTCTGCCAAATGTCTGCTGGTGTTCATTGAGATTTTTGAATATCTTGTGATGTTTAAAATAGGCATTTTGAGCTTGCATTCAGCGAAACAAAGGTGATTTTAAAGCGCTTTTAAGCTAACAGGCCTGTTATTTTTCCTTTGACACCACCTTTCACCCCTGGCGCTTCCGGTCCATCATGCTGGCACTGGTGGGTGGCAGGTTAGACAACCATTTTGGTGTGCGCACAACCGCACGGTTTTCCTGGTTCTAGGATGGAATGATGGGCGGCGACAGCTCATCCCCACATCTACCCCGTCTAATAAGTCAACATGGGTCAAAACCCTTGACAATTGGCAGGGATATACTACCCTTCCAACATGGTTCCATGAAAGAAATGTTTCAGATGAGATGTAATGGGCTAACAAAAAGCACTGTCTGTATCATAGAGCAGGTGTTCATTATGTATCAAGGCGACCATTTGTATATACTTTAACCACACAAACTGTTGTTGCCACAGCCATATCTGGTGTTGCTTGTGGTCTCATTCAGAAAGGATGTGGCGTAATAGTTTGTACTGCACTGCCCCTTGCGGTAGGGCACAGACATAATTGGCACATGGATTTCCCCTTCTCTATTGGCTTGGCAGGCTGTAAAACACTGGCCTGTAGTATTGCTCAGCTCAATGTCCAGGGTTATGAACAATCAAAAGCCATTGACCACCAACCTTCAGTTTTGTTTAGCATCAAAGAGGTTGCCAGGGGTAGCAGTTGCTACCACCTGATACCCACATAATGATGATGGTCCTCCTTATGCCCTGGTGGTCATGAGGGCATGTAATATTACTAACTCTGGTTCCCCACTTTCATTTAGTTCATTATTGCTAGTTTGCTGGAAGCAGCAATGGATAACTATAATGCAGGTGATTCTAGCACAACATGTTCACCTTGAGGTCTGTGGCATGTCGGATAGTTTATAAGACATGCTGCAATCCACAATGATACAATTGTGCTAACGGCTCATCCCATATAATCACCATTGCTACCATCTTCAGATCAAGTACTGATACTAATGCAGGGCCTGTTTTGTACTATGCAGGCCAAGGTGCTTATTCCTTTGGACATCCCACAATCTCATAAGTGGAACATTAATGATGATTAGATTCTGTTATCATTGAATAACTCATTCAACTTCTTTTTTTACTGGAGTTATCAATGACTTATTTTTCTGGCTGTTCCTTTCAGTTTATCTTTTCTATTTCTGTAGCTCCCCTTCTCGGTGGATTGTTTTCTGATTTAGAACAGTGCATGTGGGGTCAGAGAGCTTAGTGGGGTAAGTGCTCTTTGCTGATATCTTTGTGTAATCCGCAGGTTGCAGATGTCAATCCCATCAAGGCCAACTCAGCCTTTCATCCTTCTGAGCTTTGGCTTGAATGTTTATAACAGAGTGAAAGACACAAATTCGATTACGTTTTTCAGACTTGTAATATGGGGGTGAAGGTTTCTTGCCCTGCTGGCCTTTTGGAATTCATCATGGAGTCTTTTGGTCCATACCCTGGCTTATTTCTTTGGCGTGAGCCTATTTTTTCATTGACAAAATGACTTTGCATCTCCCCAATTACATGATCACTACTAAATCATGCTATTACTTGAGATGGGCATCCCCTTGCTTGATCCCTATCTCCAAATTTCAGATTCACCACTTCCATAGCTTTCCCTCTATTTGAATCAAGCCATCGGAGCAGCTGTCAATGTTGCACCCTTTAGGTCCTCTTCCCCACATGTATGTGACAATCTTCTCTCCTCAATGTCCCGCCTGCTTTCCACTGTCACGATTTTCACACCAGCTTGTCTCCTCTCCAGGACTGATGATAAGAGATGTGGTGAGAAATCTGGGATTGTGAGGTTCTGCTAATTTAGGATTCTGAATATTCCCATCATTGTGTTAAGCTTTCTTGGACAACAAAGCTACTTCAGACCATCAAGGATGAGTCCAATTTCAACAGGGTTTGCAGACTCTTTCTCACAGTGTATCTTTACTAGAAAGCATATTGGTCATCTTCATCTCTGCAATTATCTTTGGTATTGTGGTTCGAGATGTTGAAGGGGCCACCACTGCTCCAGTGCTGTTTGGTTTCCCTGTTTCATTTGTGCCTTTATTTCCTTACTCCCTTCAGATCTTTGATTTGATTTTGATTTGATTTGATTCAGAATTTGTATGGCAAATATCCTTTCGGAACCAAGCAGGGAATCTGCAACTAGGCGCAGCTGGTCCATTCCTATGTTACCAGTTTAATCCCTTCCAACACAAAATGTCATTGAAAAAAGAAAGTCTTCAACTTTTGGCAAAAAGAGTCATGGAGGACGTTCCAAAGATCAAGAGGAAGGCCATTCCAAAGACAGGGACCCCTAATTGAAAAATATAGGTCACCGTGGAAGACAAATTGGGAGGGTGGCACCGCCAATTGATTTTGTCCCATCGAATGAAGGCAGCGAGATGGGTGGCGAAGCCTTTGAAAGAGGACATAGCTATAAAGATATGTCTCTGTGGAGCCTTCCTTTTAGCTACTGCAGATACTGGATTCACCCAGCCTCCACAGGATTGCATGTTGTACATTACACAGAAAACAAAGGTAATCAGGACAACAGAGTGCTATGTGTATTTATGAATGTGTGCATGTGTGCATGTTTATATGTATGTAGCCATGTCATTACATGGCCACGGTAGTGGCCATGTAGTTATGGATAAGTTGCTGTTTCCATAAGAAGAGCACTTTTTGGGCGGCTTATAACTTCGCTCTCCCTGGATGTTTGGTAGGATTCGTCCAGGGGGGGCAAAGTTATAGGGGGGGTCCCAAAACCTTTTTATTTATATATATATAGTGCAAGAGTGCTATACAAGTAGAGGATGGGATTCATAGTAGAACAGGGGCAGGAAAGGGAATGTCATCACCAGTATGCTGTCATCATTGGCCGATGTGTTTCTTGAAGAGCAGAGCCTTCAGGCCCTTTTTGGAAATTCTGATGGGCATCAACGTGATGTAGTATATATGCACCCAAGGGTGTGTGATCGTAACAAGAGACAACTTGTTTTCCATTCTTCACCATCGGGCACTTCCCAACTGGAGATGTCTTTACCCCATATGTTGTGTTGACCTTCAGAGATATTGATTTTCTTATCCAGGCTCAAATCTGCCCTCATCAATAATGCTGTGTAGGTGATGGAGGCAACCTCGAAGGTGATGATGAATTGGAAGAGTTACCCGTGCAGTTCCTTGAGCGTGGGTGCGATATGATTGAATCAAGGTGGGAGAGCACCTTTTGTGGGACTACTTCTAAAGTCTGATGTGTGAATGACGGATGAAGACCATGATTCTTTGAAGAGGTGGGAGCTGGTAAGAGCTGGTGCCAGGCTATATTTGTTGTAATTTCATATGTGTGTTGAAGAAGAGGTCAGTGTTAATGATGAAGCTAAGGAACTGTGTGCTATGGTGGGGTTGTGGTGGAGGGTTGTAGGGAGAAGCCATCAAGTGTTACTGCGGTCAGCCATTTGTGGGCATTGGAGAATTTGGTGGTGCCTCCAAGAAGGATGAACTTGGTCTTCATTGGGTTTGGCTTAAGGGACTCAACATACAAGATTGACTGAGGGAGACACACCATTTCGGCTGCTGAATTTCGTTGACCCAGTTGCCCTTCAAAAAGAGCTGTATCATGTGAATGCATGGATTAGTCCCGACATTTCTCTTCATAATGTTAATTTTCACAATGATTTATTACTGAAAATAGTGTAATGTTTAATAGGTCTATTCACGTGAGAAATGTGCTGGCTGGCAGCTGCATGAAGTGGCTGTGAATTGGATCACCAGTGTCACATAATATACAGACTGTGAGCTGAAAATAGACCTCTCTGGATCTTATTATGTGGAAAGACTCCTTGTGAACCCCTTTCCCTCCCTACTCCCCAATCGCCTTTCCTCTTGCACATTCTATTTCTTGGGGGCTCCGGTGGCCATTTTTCGACTAGCTTCTCCCCATCCCAGTCGTCATCTGCCAAACCGCCTCTTCTGCCTACTCTCTTTCGCACAGTCTAGCACTGCTCACTTTGTTCTATTAACCTCATCCCCTTCATCCCACCCTGCACCACCCCCTCCTGCTCCTTACCTTGGTTTACACCTTCCGCAGCTTACAAACCACTGGAAGGGAAAGAGGAGTGTGAGTGCGCTTAGCAGTCCGTGCCTGGCATTCATCTGTTCATCGGGAACACCTCGTTTTGCTCGCATTCA
Organism: Ambystoma mexicanum; assembly: GCF_040938575.1. Lineage (NCBI taxonomy): Eukaryota > Metazoa > Chordata > Amphibia > Caudata > Ambystomatidae > Ambystoma > Ambystoma mexicanum. The sequence goes on from NC_090932.1 coordinate 1,392,285,515, forward strand.
AGCATCATAGTTTGACCAGAATCGGAGAAGCCGTCTGTGTTTTCCCAGTTCCTGCAGATATGTGCTTAAATTGACTTTGATTTTCAAGCAAGCACCCTGCACATATGTGTCTCCTGATTGCTCGCTACTCCTTGATGCCTAACCCTAGAGCTAGGGATGTGGATGTCAAGACTGCATGGCGACTGGAGGATGGGGACAGTGGGGATTATCTACCCGCACTGCACTGGTCACCTGGCTACCCTCTGATCTCGGGCCCAGGTCCTCTCCCCACGCCAGTTGCACACCTGCACTGCCTCCCGGGCAACCCCTGCACTTGGGGGCTGTTTCTTTATCACTACAGTCCCCTACCAGCTCTTGGCACTTGATGTCTGCACTGACCGCTGCGCTTGCCACAAGCTGGCCGCACTTTTATCTACTGTTCTTATTTATTTATTTATTTATGTATTTATTTTACTGTTAATCCTATGTATTGCACTGCCCTTTCCGCCCCCCCCCTGGCACGTTTCCCTTTCCCCCCTCCCCTGCACTTGTGCGATCTCAATGTCACCTGGCCTTGTAAGATCGTTGTCTTTGTCTTCCCTTGGTTGCCCCTCCCTTGCCTCGTCGGGCTTTGAAACACTTATGTATAGGTGCGTTATAAATGCCATATTGTATCATATCATATTACAGAGTTTCAGTGTTTCCCAAAGCTCTTCTATGCGCCCCCCTCACTTGCTTTGCTGTGGGTATGCCTGTTACATACTTTCATGACATACATGTATGTGGTTCTGCCTCAAGCACACCAAACTCCTCTATTGTCACCTTCCCTGGGCACAGTATGGCAGACTTCATGGCATTGTCACTGAATACAGTTCTCCCGTGTAGATGATTCTGAACACACAGCTGTTTTTCTTATAGAAAATAAAATGACGTGGTAGAAACAAACTACAAATTAAATTAAGATTTTATTCAATACTGTTAGTGTGGTGTAAAACTATTTAGGCAGGTTTGGAATTGTACACATGATATATTATTTAAAGAAGCCACTGCCGTGTCCCGTGTTGTGAGAGCCTGACCACGTTATCCCCATAATCAGACATCCAGAGAAAGAGCGTATTCCCATTTACCCTCCCCACTGCACTGGGAAACAAAGCAGAACTTTAATTTTGATGTTCATTGAGCATGAGAAAGAAAAAAAATCAATTTAATAACGCATATACACAAACAGTGCTTGAAGGCTGTGCAAGAAGTTCTATCTGGGGAGAAACTGGGATAATGCATTTCAAGGTTTGCTGCTTCGGACTTGGGACCGGCAGATAGCTGAAGCACCCGTTCAATTCCCATTCTACAAAACGCAGCATATGCTGGTCACGGAAGCACTACTGGAAGCAATGCCTCGTGTCAATGTTATTCTGGACTTGCAGTTCATGCATATTTTTTAGTGTGGTGACAGGCATCGCAGACATGTGATCCACTGAAGGAGCATTGTGTTCACACCTGTCCCTTCTACCCCTGCCTTTTAGGGTCACTGATGATGGTCGACAGCAGTCGTACACCTTCTTAGACCACCACTGGCATACCCCTCAGGCTTTTACCCTTATGTTTAAATTATAGATTTATGTACACAATTATAATTTATTTGTATATACTTTGGTCCCTTTACCATCACACTCTACTACATGAGTCCCCCTGAGCGTCAAGCTTGAGTACCTGCAGCTAAGGGCCAGAAGCAGCAAGGGGCAACTCCATGTTAGGAACAGTTAAGGGAAGAAATGGCCTGCTGACAGAGCCTCTGCAGAAGCTACGATTTTGCTGAACTCACCCTTTGCCTGACTCCTGCTTCCACACATCACGATCTTCAGCCCAGAAACTTGCAAGACATCATGTAGCAATTACCTTGTAGAACGAAAGAACATCCATGTTTTGGGCCTGCTGCCTTAAGATTGCCTATAGCCCAATTCTATCCCAATTCAGAACGTAGACACACTCCTTCACAGCCATCTTTCCCCACTCCCCCTTCCCTTGCAATTCACTGAGCTACCCACTCCCTATCGGGCTGCACCCTTGTTGCACTCTTCCTCCAATGTCTTCACTTGACTTATTGTTTTACCCTCGTTCATTCACCTTGACTTTCCTTCCTTCCTATCTATGAGAGATGGGATGAAGAGTGAATTCACGCTTCATCCGTTCTCTCATAGCCTTCAGCCACAACTCAGTCTAACTTCTACCTCAGTCTCCTTCCTCCCCAGCTCTCTTCTCACCCACCCTGCACCTGCTCCCCTCAAGCCCAATGATCCTGTTCTACCAGGACTTGCAAGTTCATAAATTCCCCTTGTCTACTACACAAAACCTGCGCCCCTCCACCCCCTCCTATCACTCTTTCACGTGGCCTCTGGAATGCACAATCCTACTGCAGCAAATCTTGCTCCATCACTGACCACGTTGTCGCTCATCAGCCTCAACTTTCAGCTCTTTCTATCATAGAACTCCTGTCATGACATTGCTCTGATACCGTCTCTCCACACTGATTCACCTACCTTCTGCAACTCTCCCTGACCTTTTGGGAAGGGTGGTAGAGTGGGGTTGACTATCGATAAGTCCCTCACCACTGCCCATTGACATCTTCAGCCAACAGCTCCTATACTTTTGAATATACCACTGTTCAACTCCTCCCCCATCGGTCTGGCTTTTTGACGACCTGTGGTATTCTCAACTCCTTTTCCCTGACCTGACCTAAATCTTGTCCTTGAGTCACATCCCACTTACATCCCCATTGTCATGCACGTGGATTTTAACATTCTCTATCCCTCTGCAGTCACCTGCCTTGAACTACCTCATATCTGACCACTCTCATTATTCCATCCACAAACAACCTATCCACTCTGGTGGAAACAATTACCAGAAATGACCTTTCTCTCTATGATTACTCCAATGTTCACGTTAACATCTTGGTCCATCCACTCTCTAGTCCTCCTCTCCCAGCTCCAATGGCTGAGAGTAAATTAAAGTATGACTCTCTTACCAAGTACCATGATGATATGAGGATAGCCCTCCTTTCTTTCTCTCCCTTTTTCATGCCTCTTCCATTGACCATGTATTTTCTGACTTTCACTATACACTTATGACTCCTTGTCACAAACGATATCCTCTGTGCACATACACATGAACATGCACTTACAGACTTACTTAAGATACAGACCTTCAAAATAAACATCTTTCATGACCTTTTGTGCTGGTGCAAATCCCACACCACCATGCTATTCCTAGTCTACAAACATTCTCTTGCTCCTATCTCCTCTGAACAGGACTCTGCCAAATCCTCCTCATTCACAAACCTAAACTCCCCTTTAGCAATCACTACCACAAACGTTCATCTCCTCTCTATGCGTTGCTCTCACATCCCAAGATAATCTCCATTTCATGCTCCTTCTTGGCTCACGACTTTGCTCACAAACTTTCCTCTAAGAGCACTAAAAATGGTGACACTCTCTTAGACCTCCTCTCTCATCCTCCCCCTCTCCTAATATCCTCTCTCTTTCCTTTGTAGCCCTTCTACCCTCAACTGCCTATCTCTATTTCTTCTACTGAAGAATCATACATTATTTGCAGTAAAAACCCATCTTGCACTCCTATCAAACCATTTGATCCTCCACTGGTGAAACACTTATTTCAAATTATCTGCCCTAATCTTGCTAAATTCATTAACCTTTCTCTCAACCTTTCTCTCCAGTGGACTCTACCCTGCCTCCTTCAAATCCTCAACTGTCCTACCCCATCTCTGTTGACCTAACCATCTGAGAGAACTATCACCCAGTTTTCTTTGTACCCCATTAGTCAAATGTCCCTGTGTGGATAGTTTTCAAGTGAATAATTACGTACCTTACAGATAATGGCCTTGGAAAGCTTTTTCAAGATGGCTTTTGTAGTAAACACGAGACTGCATTCATGATGCGTGTCTCTCCAAACTCTCTTCTATATATCTCTTCCACTCTTGACACTGTTAATCATTCCTATCTCATTCACATTCTCCAGGACCTTGGGTTTTAAGTCTGGATTGACAACTACCTTGAAGGTTGCTCCTTTAAAATCTACTGGAATTCACAAACCTCTGACCCAACCCCTCTCCCTGTCTGTATCACACAAGGATCAGTCCTTGGACCGCTGCTCTTCACCCTCAATAGCTCTGCCCTATGTAGACTTTCATCCTGGGCTGTCACTTTCACCTCTATGCTGACAACACTCACATATTTTCTCTTTTTCCTCCTTGACCCAAGCCAGCTTTGGCCAGATTACCAATTGACTCACTGCAATCCACTGTTTGATGGCTCCCTTCTGTCTCATGCTGAACTCTTTGAAAACGTAAATCATCTTTCTTCTGGCATGCAATTCCATCCCTATCCTCCCCTCTCACATCTCTTTCTAGCTTAATCTTCTATTTCCCTTACCCAAGTATTTCAACTGTTGGGCCCTCTATAAAAGTGACCACTCATTGCAATAGTTCATCAGTACCAGTGAATATGCTGGTGATGTTAACCTTCACAATATTCAGAAAATGTTTCCATTTCTTACCCACCACTCTACGAAAAGTCAAATCTCCACCCTAATGCTCTTGAATCACAACTGCTACTTGTGTTTGTTCCATGGCCTTCCTTTTAACTCCTTCTCCCTCTAGAGAAAGGATCTCATCATGAGTTAGGCGGAGTGGTAAAATGCGACAGTAAACCTATCACCGCTGCATTTACCGCTCCGCCCAATCTCGAGGTGGGTGTTAAGTGGGAATGTTACCTCCTGGAGGCAAAAATGTCCCATTTCTGCCCATTTTCGGCACTATTAGTGTGGTGCTAATTTTGCCGGTGGTAATAGTACCAAGAAACCCCCATAGGGTTCAAAAGACCCAATTGGAATGGGGATTTACCTCCCATCACAACTCGGGATCCAGCACAAATTGCACCATACTAAGTTGCAGTAACTCTAATAGCGTTGGGCGGTATCATGCCGCAATTAGCACTGGGATACCGACCAATCCCTGATGAAGCCGTAAAGACCTCTACTTTGCTACCTGCATGTCGTGCAACCGCTCACTTTTCAAGTTTCTTCCTTAGTCTATAAAGCTATCAATGGTCTGTCTCCTCAATAGCGAGGTGACTGTATCCCTGTCTACTCAGAATCCCATTCCCCCCTTCTCCTCCACTGCACTCAACCTCACTGTCCCATGTACCCCTGTGTCTTCTCTTGCTTCTTCTTTTTCTTCATACTGCTCCATTCAGCCCCATTGCCCATCACAATCGAAGCCAGCCCAATTGTAAATCTATTCAAAACTCAGCTTAAACTTCACCTTCTGGTCTTAAAGGGACCACAGTCTCATCCTCCCTACCTGACCCCACTATACACCCTATAGGACCATTTAATAATGTACTTTTGGATATGTGTAGAGTAACCTTCAGTTAACAACACTTGCACCGCCAGGTCAATGTACATTTGTAAATCACCTGTTTCATTGTGTTTTTTAGTTTTGTCCCTGTTCTATGTCCAACTTTGTTCACACCCTTATAAGCCGGCACACCACCTGTTCTCATCTTCTGCTATTTTACAGGCACGCTTCATGAGAATTCCTCGAACATCTGTAAATGTCTACTTCTTAGTCATTTCCAATATTAATTGACCATAACTGACTGAAATACAATATATGTAAAATACAAATACAAACACATGAAAGGTAATGGTGTGCTATCCAGCAGTAGCAATGATAGCTACTTAGTTTAGTTTTCTGGTTTGTAGATATTAAGGGTTTTTGTGTTTAAGCCTCAGATTAAAATCTGTTGGGCTCAAACATGAATAGAAGATTGTCAGATCTTTTATGGATTCAATTATAGGTATCGCTAATGTGCATCCCCTAATATACAATCCCACCACACAATTCTTGGACAAGAAACAGGCCCTATTAGGAATCAACATTTAAAAAAAAAAATCACTTGAGATGTGGTCTCCTAACTTCATGCTGGGGAAGTCATCACGATAGAATATCAATATATTTGTAACTGGTTTATAGAAACAAGAATTGGCCTTCCTGTGTCAACCTTACTAAGAGAAAATGCTCACATGCAAACACACAAATGATCAATGAACTATATTTCTTATTCTTATTCTAACAGGAGAATAACATTTCTAAACAACGCAATCTAAGTTCACAATTATATTGCCATTTATCGGACAATATATCCAACTACTTCATATGACATTTACATAGAACTAGTTTGCCTTGATGAATAGGAGATCAAACCCTTTATGTTGCTCAATATCAAAGGCACATATTAGAGAAAGTCGCATAGAACACACTATTGTTATAAAACCCTGTCCTATACACTTGGAATGCACAGTGTAGGGGTCCATCCAATCAACTTTGGAATATAGTTTTATAGTTTTCTAATAAAGGAATAAATACCTCCCACACTTTGCAGTTCAGGTCCCACTAGTGCAGGGTCACCCCCCTACAGTGTGAGTTTATGATTAAAGAGTTACTGTAATTTACTTTGGCATCATTTTCAATGAAATACACAGTTAAGCTCCCTTCTATCCCCCATCTGTCTTTTTAAATGTCTAGGGCTTTCACCGGTCACATATTATCAGTCAATCATGGAGATGTGGAATTGTGCACCCTTCCACAAATGTGGTGTCTCACTTCACCTATGTTAACCCACAGGGTTTCATTTAATAGGGTTTGGATCTATAAAGAGACACACTTTATCTGAGCAGAGCATTTATCTATTCACATGTGAAAACAAGTCTGCTTGGTCTTGGATGCAGTGAGAAAGCAAGGTACAATTCATACGTTACATACTCAAGTATTCAATCAGCAAAGAGCTACGCTTAGTGGAAGCCCGCCCCAGTCAACACACTCCTTGGATTTACCAGAGAAATGTTACTAGGGGGCCTATGTCAAATTACATTGTGGAATTTCCATACTCACTTTTGAATAATTATTGTATGCACAGAGCCAGCAAAGACCTGCAAGAACATCCAGGCATTTTTCAGTCAGATAGGCCTGTTCTGGTCTCTTTCTTCCATCTCTAGGAAAGTAGGTGCGACTTAGGCACACTTTGTCTCAGTTTTCCTCAAATAAAATGCCTTTCATCACCAGATAATATTCAAGCTCATACCTCATACATTTGGAAAAGGTGTTCCCTTTTCTGCAGTCTCTCTTTCTATTCTCTCTGTTTTTCTACTTATATAATAACTATGTCATCATGACCTCATCCTTTTTGATTTATCAAGTCTTTTGGTTTGTTCAACAGGTAGATACTCCCAGCAAATACACCCCTTAGTTTTAATAAGTTGATCATATTTCTAAACGTGTGACAGAGTTGGGCAGTATACTCTGAACAAATCGGAATTAACAATCATATTTCATTCTAGATCTCATCATAGCAACATGGCACATTAATGAAACATGGATTTCTGACTTCCCATTGCCCTCACAAATTCAGGGATATGTGTCATGACTTTGTGTGGTCTGATATGACATATTTATTAATATTTATAATTGTATCAATTATTAATAAATAGTAGTGTGCCAAATTTGTTCTCATTCGGTAGAGGATAAGGTTTGAGGAGTTATTTCAAAAATCGTATTTAAATGCATTTCTGGTGTTAATTCAAATGAGTTAAAATTTCTTGATTTATGAGTGTGTCAAGGCATGCCTTTCAGTTAATAAGCGACCATGATTTGCTGACAAGGACTTCTAAGCCTCCTATGAATTCCATTTGGAGAATGATATTGGGAGGCCGATAACCAAATGCGAAAACATAAGTGCTTTCTGGCCCTGTGAAACTTTGGAGTTTAGAAAACAGTGCTCCTAGTAAGAGAATAATTTTGATTGTATCTCTTTAGAGGGACCATGAATTTAGCTCTGCTGGAACACTGGATGTTTTTTTTACTGAACAGATGGTCTTTGCTAGTGGGATTCTAATCTGTTTCTTTGGTTCAAGGTACATTTCTCAGTTTATCTTCAAATAGCAAGCTCTTCTATTGGGATATCCCCCATCAGCACTGCACATCCTCCGGTGAGCATTACTTTAGTTTATCCCCCGGCTAACTGAAAAATCAACAGAAATCTGACATTGACAACGCCAGGTCAGTATACCATTTCTGGCCATGCATATTCAAACAGTAATGCATTCCTTATTTTAAAGTCTCACTCATAACTATAACTCCTATTGAATTTACAATAGGATTCTATTCACATTTACAAGTGTATCGCAATTCCTTTTTGACATATATCCTTGAATGGAGAGTCCACTTGATTTTAAATGCTGTTGGAAAAAGGAATACATACCATTTTTGTTCATGACATAACAAGTGAATACATTGGCTGGTATAGTTTTCAAACTGGAAATATATCACTGGGCTTTCATCATAAGCTATCAATATTTTCCAAAGAACATATACATTTGTGCAGTTCCTTTGACTTTCAGTACATTGTTCACATTCAGTGAGACAGAAAGTTTAACTTTGGAAAAGTAGCTATTAGCATACTTTGCTACCAATATAAAGTTGGCCCGACTAAATCCTTGTGCCTTGAAAGTACATTTTGCCTATGCAGTTCAAAGGAATGTTCCTGGTGTCTGGCAAAATCTGCATCATGGGTCAGATGCTGTCTCTCAGGGAAGCAGGTGACTACCTGCATCCCACAGGTGCACCCTTTTGTTGGTAATTGAAGACAACTATATCACAATGTGCAGGAAGCAAGTCATTATTCTGATGTTTATCACCATCTAACCACATTTATCCAATTGCTTTTTTCCATGATAGAGCCCACCCTGAGTCCAATATTACAGGGGGCGGGTTATCTGTACAGGGGTCATGTCATAGAGGAACATTCTCTTCCCAATGTTTTATATAAATCCTGGACTGGTATCATCCATGGTCAGCAACATCCCATCTCTGAGCTTCTTTTCTCTTCTGAGATGAGGATATCGGGATTCTCACCTAATGTTTTCCTCCTCGATGGGGTGAGTAAGTTCACACCTTTTACTCCTTTCTCTTGGTACTCAATCCTCAAAAACCCTTCACGTTATTTATTTAAGAGAGAGGGGTAGAAAGGCTGGTTTAGCATGACATTGTCATACTTTTAATATTGTGTATTTTACATCTTGTTTATTGAAAATAACACTAACCTTCATAATTAAAACACACATTTTTTATTGATCGGCCAGCATCCAAACATCCATACATTTTAATGCAGATTTCTTTTTTTTAATTCAGAAGTCATCTCACCGGGTGGGGTATTTGATTCATCAATTCGATGAAAGGCAGTTAGGGGATGTTGTTATGTTATGTTATGTTATGGTATGTTATGGTAACTTATATAGCGCACGTTCACCAGAAGGCATCTTGGCTCTGGAGAGAGAGACCACAACAAACAAGAATACTAAGCAGAGTCACCAGCAATAGTTAAAACAAGATGGGTCTTCAGATCCTTCCGAAAGGCCAGATGATTAGGCAGAAGTTTGATGGTCGGCGGAAGGCTGTTCCACAGCAATGCTGCTGAAACAGAGAAAGCGCAGCCACCCATTCAGGAGCGGCAATAGAGAGGTACGCAGAGCATACCAGAGGAGGCTAATCGGAGAGGCGATTGGGGACATATCGCTCAAATTTGGCAGACAGGTACTCTGCGTCCATACCGTGAACAGCCCAATGGGACTTAAACAGAATGCGTTGTGCCACGGGCAGCCAGTGGAGGGAGTGTAGCACAGGGGTAATATGGGATCCATAGGGGGTGTCTGTTGCTAGTCTCGCAGCCAAGTTCTGAAGACGTTTTAGCCTGCCAATCAGCCCCTTGGGTTGCGCCAAGTACAAGGAATTGGAATAGTCCAGTCTGCTAAGGATCATGGCTACCACTACAGGAGGACGAAGTGCCGCTGGGATCAAATGGAGCACTTTCCTCAATATGTTAAGCTGAAAGTGACTCTGCTGACATACCGAGGCTACTTGGGCCGTCAGTGAGAGATCAGCTGACATAATCACTCCAGGATTTTTTACCTTAGGGGAAGGCACAGGCAGAGGACCAAGAGAAGAGGGTCAGAAAGAAGCAATCCACAGTGAAGGATCAGGAGGGGAACCCACCACCAGCACCTCAGTCTTGTCCCAATTCAATTTCAGCCAGTTATGGCCCATCCACTCACCAATGGCAGTCAGGCACTTATTGAGACACATAGGTACCCCAGCTGGATCGAGATCTAAACGGATCAACAGCTGGGTATCGTCTGCATATGAATAGCACCGGATACAGAGGGAGCAAATGAGGCGTACCAGCGAAAAGATGTAAATATTGAAAAGGATAGGGACCAGGCTTATTCCTGAGGGACACCACAACTAAGATGTGAAGGCTTAGAGAAGAAGGGTGGTAGGGAAAGAGTTTGAGATCTGTCAGCCAAGAAGGAGCCAAACCAGGTCAATACCTGGCCCGAGACACCGATCTGGGCCAGGCGCATGAGCAGTATGGTATGATCGACAGTGTCGCACATCACTGAAAGATCAAGAAGAATCAGGGTGCTGACACCGCCCTGATAAACCCTGATAAACCTACCTGGCCATATCGTTATGCACAGAGACAAGGACACTTTTTGTTCCCCTGCCAGGATGAAAACCAGACTGGGCCGGGTCAAGTATCCTGGATGCTTGACCCGGCAGGGGATGGCATGCCTTCAGCTGGTTTCCATGGGCCCAGCATGCGTCTGTTTGTACCCTTTTTGGTTCTTGATTTTTTAGACAAACAGAATGATCTTAGCTCTGAACGCAAAGGCCCCTCAGCAAGAGGGAAGACATTTGCACTCTTTAGATTGGTTTCTTTGGAAATTGTAGAGGTAAATTCTATCACCTACCACATAGTCCTTTTTGGACGTCCGGAGCTCGTAATGATCCTTCATACTTCCCACAGATTTCTTTAGGTTCACCTGTACATACGCAAATGTTGAAGATGTTTGCAAAGTTTGTATATATATTCATTAGTATTAGAGGTATTGATCAATGTCTGTTCCTGTGTTAGGTACAACAGATGCTAAGGCAAGATCTTTTTTCTACCAGTCATAAGTTCAACAGGAGGCTCTCTTCAGGACTGAAATCTCTGCACTGGCTCCCAGTGGCGGCGAGGATTAAGTTCAAAACCCTCTGCATTGTCCAGAAGGCCTTCTGGGGCCTGGGGCCTCAATACCTTCAACTCTCTCTTACTAAATATCTTCCTTCTCAAGCTCTTTGCTCATCCGCCTCCAACTCCCTCAGGGTTAGTCGCTTCACCAAGCAGCGAGTTGGTGGTAGTACTCTTTCTTCTGCTGGGGCATCCCTCTGGTACAGCCTCCCTGCCTCTCTGAAAATTGAGGAGAACCGTCTCCGGTTCCGAAAGCACCTCAAGACCTTCCTCTCTGCTTCTGCTTTCTCTCCTCCTCTTCCCTGCTTATCTCCTGGCTGAATCTGAAACTGGTTACCTGGCTACACTCTGATCCCAGGCCCAGGTCCCCTCCCCACCAGTTGCACACCTGCACTGCCCCCCAGCAAACAATGCTCTCTGGGACTGTTTCTGTATCCATACAGCCCCTACCAGCACTTGACCCCTGATGTCTGCACTTACCCGTGCACTGCCACCAGCTGGCCGCAAGTTTATTTATTATTTATGGTCTCTATTTATTTTACTGTTATCCTATGTTCTGCACTGTCCCCTCCCCTTTCCCCCCACACTTTTCCCCTTCCCCTTTCCCCTGAACTTGCGCAATCTCAATGTCACCTGGCCTAGTAGGATCTCTGTCTCTGTCTTCCCTTTGTTTCCCCTCCCTTGCCTCGTCACACCTTGAAACACTTGTGTATAGGCGTGTTATAAATGCCATATCATATCATATCATATCATCTTAGTAGCTGGTGGTAGGAGATAAAAAAAAGATAATTATACTCTTCAAATTTCCAGAAGGACTCAGTCTTTTGAGGAAGAACAAAATGATAAAAGATTTGGTTGGTCAACAAACTAGCTGCAGTCTCCGCCTTAGAATTCGGGGCAGGGAGACATTCAATCCATTTTTTAAAGAGGTATGTAATGGTCAATCAATGCACCAATGAAGTTGATCACCCTCTGTGCCCCCTCCTCCATTCTGCTATTCTGCTATCTTTCTGCTTAATGTCTTTCTTATTCTATTTTCTCTGTCCTTTTCCGGCCTCTGCCACACCTGTGTTTGTTGTGTGACCCTCCCCTGCCCTCTTCTTACTCCCTATGCCCCCTTGTCCATTTAGCATCTTTCTGCTTCATTTCTTTCTTTTTCTGCTTTCTCTCTCCTTCTCTGGCCTCTGCCGCACCTATGTTTGCTGTGTTGCCCCTTCAGTCCTCCCATGACTGTCATTGGCTGCTGCCTCCAAGGAAGCCGTCTATTAACAATGTCCCCCAGTGAAGCCTTGCCTCGACAGTCAGCAGGCTAAGTGCCAATAGAAAAGGGCAGCTCCCCACTAAGCAGCTCCACTCCGTGCTTGCCCGTGTTCAACTGGGATGACCTACATCGACTGATACGGTAAAAATAGAATGTACTCCAGTAAAACCCGACCACACTTATTACCTAAAATCTCATACCTATTGGCATCTACCCTATTTGTATAACTGGTTTTCACTACTCTGCCACAGTTGAATTTGAGTGGTTATTTCATTGCAGTCTATAAAAAGATCAGTTAGGAGTTATCTGTGTACTGCATTTAGATGGATTTTGGGTTTGGAAATGAGTTGCACTTATATTGATTTTGGCTGTAGGAAATGAGTTGCACTTAGATGGGTTTTGGGGTAGGAAATATGTTATATTCCAGGTGCTGGTGGGTTGGTTTTGACCATAGCTTCCTACCAATTAGCATATCATCTATAATCTATCACATATCATCTATCATCTATCATCTATCATCACCTCTGTAGTCTGCACGTCAATTAAGGCTTTTAACTCGGCCTTGGAAATGTTCCTTGCTCTGGAGAATATGAGGGAGTATAGCATGCTCTGTCTCCCTGCATTGGTTTGGTTCATCACGATTCCCCATATTCAGCCATCCACTGTCACGACCATAGCCCCTCGCCTTGGAACTCGAGGTCTCTGGCCCTCACCACAGTGTTCGTGCAACGCCCCAAGGGCCCAATCATTCCTCCCTCAGCTGTCCTGGAGCCAGTCCTGACGCCTTTGGCGCCAGGCTCATATGGCAGGTGGAGTTTTCATTGGGGAATGGACCAACATGGCTGCCCCCACAAGGTTCGGTGTGGAACTGCACCATGCAGTCTATCATCTAGGGAGTGGTCCGCCCTGGAGGCACCTGGGATACCTGCTGGCTATTTAAGCCACACCCGAGCTGAGGCGCGCTCTTCGCGTTGTTCTGCACTCGCAGTGTGACGTTCAAAGAGTCCTGCTCGCAGCATCCTTGGCCTGCATCTATGAGGGAGAAGAAGAACACCATTATAACTCCTTACCTGTTCAGCAACCAGCTCCTCAATCCCTCCGGAGTCTTCCCTGGAGCTAGTCCTCATCCGCAAGCAACAACCTAGAGAGGAGAGAAAAGAAGAGGACAATTAGTAAGCGTTAATCTTCCGATTCCAACACCTTTCAGACTCCCCCTTACCTACCGAAGCTCTCCTGGAATTAACAACGGTCCGGACATCTTCCACGCTACACTCCATTTCCATCTGGCCGCATTTCTTCCAGGAACTTCTCGGCGACCTGCAAGGAAGAATAGCACAGGTTAGCCCGATTCAAGGAACGCTCATAGCACTGCGCTTCGAGCATTCTCTTACCTTCTCGAGCACCGCCCTCTCCATCAGCTCAACGTCTTTGTCATCCCTTCTGCATCTACGAGAGAAGGAGAAGGTTAATAGGGCAACTTCTATTGTGGACATATACTCTTAAGAACTAAAGACTTACCTCAAGAGCGGAGTCGCAGCCGGACTGTACTCCCGGGCCCACACCAGTGAAGTAACTTGGACGTAAGGTGCCCAGCCACAACGCGCCCCTGCACAGAACAGCAGGATGGAGAGCGCACCTTATCGAAATACAAGGTGAGGAAGGCTCTAAGGAGGTCACAGGGGGAACACTTGGGAGGCGGGCCCCGAGAGAAGGTGATTGTGGCTAAAACTGAACTCCTATCTTCCAGAATAGACCCACGGCAGCGCGAGTCCCCGGGGAGGTGAACCGAACTCATAAGCAATCCAGCCAAGTCGGGTGGCGTCCCTGTGGATACAAGGTGTGCATTACATCCACATGACTGAAGACCATGATTTTGAGCTCTAGTGTAGTTAAAATAGTACTATTTAATGAACCTCTGACATCTTCATTGTTTTGTGCCCATCTTCTGAACAGGAGTATGTTCTTTCACACCTGTGTAGCTACTGTCTGATCATTCCAGCCTAGAGCAGCCTTGGCTTCTTGGTGCTGATCCAGCCTCGCCCTTCTTGATTCATCTCTGTAATTTAATTGCTTTTCAACTGCGACACACTGGAAAAAGCCTTCCTTTTTCCGGTCCAGCTCTGCTAAAATGTGTAGTGGAATCGTCCATAGTTCACTCACTCTTATACATACATATATTTTGGCGCATGCCGCAATCTATTCACTACATAGCTAGCCTCAAGAATACTTTGTCTGCTTGCGTTTCTTTGCATCTGTACACATGTAAAATGACTTAATGTCTTCATCTTTTCTGTAGCATAAGCCTCTTCATCTTGATTCCGAAATGCTGCTTATCTTTGATACTTTCTTGATGCTATGGAATGTCTATGTTCTCTTGTCTCTGCATCTCTTCTGGGTGCGTCAGCCATGTTTCATATGATTTCACCACTCTTCCCTTTTGCTCACTTTTCCCACTTCTTCTGGGATTTCATTCAAATGGCCTTCATGTTGTTGTATATACTTGTATTGTTTTCGCAATGGGAACCTTGCTTCCAGGATTCTCCTTGGTATTTGTATCTTCATTGGCACTGCACGTGTTTAACATTCTGGTTCGCAGCATATAGGCAACATGGGCATGATTCTCGAGGTGGGGATACTTGGCTCCTTCTCTACACACCCCCTCTGGGTGATTCATCGACCACTCTCCCATCATCCTTCACATCAAGATATCCTTTTCTGAAGAAATGCTTTTTCGGGACCCATATCTTTATTACTCCTTTCAGGCATCTAGCTGACTTCAATTGTTCATCCTTGTTACAGGTCATAAGCATGCACTGTCCACTCAGACTGCAGTAGATCCATTTCCCCACATACTTCTTATTGTTCTTTGGATGCAGAAATGTCCTTCCCTCAGGTTCATGGATACTGGCTTTCACATACTCTCTGATTTCTTCATCTGTAAGCTCCTTAGATGTCCATCCTGATTCAACATCAATCATTATTTTCATCCAAATAGCTTTCTTTGCAGTCTTCTTGCATTGTGAGAATGCCAGTCTGATTACACAGAATCCAAGCATCAGCATCACTATCAGGGCTCCAAGGAACTTGAACATATCTGCCATCCATTGTGGAACCCACGAAAAGAGTTATCCAAATCAACCGACATCAGCAATATTTTCCACTTCATCTACCATCTGGACGTGTAGCTTTGTCAGCATCTCTATCGCATCTGTCAAGGTGCCATTCTCTTCTACATGAGAAGGTATAAACATGCAACATGATTCTCCAATTTTGGCACAAACACCTCCATCCATAGCTGTAATTATGTCCAGGACGTACCTGTTCTGAAGAGTTATCAGTGGTATGGCTCTCAACTCTTCCCTGACAGCATTGTCAGGATAATTCATAGATTTCGGCGCACAAGTGGCACACGCGGCTGGCGCACAGTGTGCGCGTGCGGCAACCTGCGCCAGCCGCGTGCGCCAAAACCCATTTCAGCGCACAGCGTATTCATGGATTTCAACATCCATAACCAGCCGTGGCGCAGAGTAGCGCAGCGACCCTGCAGCAGCACCAGTTACGCCCCCAACCAGGCCCCGTGCGCCATGAACAGCGCACAAATCCAGTACATGGCGCAAAGGCCAGTGGACAGCATACAGCCCCCCAACCACGAAGACGCATGTAAAACTCCCCGCGCACACCCCAGAATACACGTACCCCGCTCGCGCTAGGCCAATAGCGTGTAAAACTCCCCGCGCCCGCCCCAGAATACACGTACCCCACTCGTGCAAGGCCAATAGCATGTAAAACTTCCCGCGCACACCCCAGAATACACGTACCCCGAATGCGCAAGGCTAATAGCGTATAAACACCCCGCGCACGCCCCTGAATACACGTACCCTGCTCGCGCTAGGCCAATAGCGTGTAAAACTACCCACGCACGCCCCAGAATACACATACCCCGCTCGCGCCAGCGAAATCGCGTGTAAAACGTGGGAAAAGTCCCCCCTGTGGAGTAGGCTGCCTGCGGGGCATGCCCAGTGTGGATGGGCTGCCTGCGGGGCATGCCCAGTGGTGAAGGGCTGCCTGCGGAGCATGCCCAGGGTGGATGGGCTGCCTGCGGGGCATGCCCAGGGGTGAAGGGCTGCCTGCAGAGCATGCCCAGGGTGGATGGGCTTCCTGCGGGGCATGCCCAGGGGTGAAGGGCTTCCTGCGGAGCATGCCCAGGGTGGATGGGCTGACTGCGGGGCATGCCCAGGGGTGAAGGGCTGCCTGCGGGTATGGGGAGGGTGGATGGGTTGCCTGCAGAGCATGCCCAGGGTGGATGGGCTGCCTGCAGGGCATGCCCAGGGGTGAAGGGCTGCCTGCGGGGTTTGGGGAGGGTGGATGGGCTGCCTGCGGAGCATGCCCAGGGTGGATGGGCTGCCTGCGGGGCATGCCCAGGGGAGAAGGACTGCCTGCGGAGCATGCCCAGGGGTGAAGAGCTGCCTGCGGAGCATGCCAAGGGGTGAAGGGCTGCCTGCGGGGTATGGGGAGGGTGGAGGGGCTGCCTGCGGGGTATGGGGAGGGTGGATGGGCTGCCTGCGGAGCATGCCCAGGGTGGATGGGCTGCTTGCAGGGCATGCCCAGGGGTGAAGGGATGCCTGCAGGGTATGGTGAGGGTGGATGGGCTGCCTGCGTAGCATGCCCAGGGTGGATGGGATGCCTGTGGGGCATGCCCAGGGGTGAAGGGCTGCCCGCGGGGTATGGGGAGGGTGGATGGGCTGCCTGCAGAGCATCCCTAGGGTGGATGGGCTGCCTGCCGGGTATGGGGAGGGTGAATTTGCTGCCTGCGTGTATTCTGGGGGTGCGCGTGTAGTATCACATTCGATAGGCCTTGTGCGAGCGGGGTACGTGTATTAATGGGGTGCGCGTGGAGTATCACACGCGATAGGCCTTGTGCGAGCGGGGTACGTGTATTACTGGGGTATGCGGGGAGTTTCACATGCGATAGGCTATTGACGAGCGGGGTACGTGTATCCTGGGGGTGCGCAGGAAGTTTTACACACAATAGGCCTTGGGCGAGCGGGGTACGTGTATTTCGGGGGTGCGCAGAGTGTTGCACATGCGATAGGCCTTGTACGAGCAGGGTATGTGTATTACTGGGCTATGCAGGGAGTTTCACATGCGATATTGCATTGTCGAGCGGGGTGCGTGTATCCTGGGGGTGCGCAGGAAGTTTTTGCACGCGATAGGCCTTGGCCGAGCGGCGTACGTGTATTTCGGGGGTGTGCGGGGTGTTGCACACGCGATAGGCCTTGTGCGAGCGGGGTATGTGTATTACTGGGGTACGCAGGGAGTTTCACACGTGATAGGCCATTGTCGAGCAGGGAAAGTGTATCCTGGGGGTGCGCGGGAAGTTTTACACGCTATAGGCCTTGGGCGAGCGGGGTACGTGTATTTTGGGGGTGCGCGGGGTGTTGCACACACGATAGGCAATGTGCGAGCAAGGTACGTGTATCCTGGGGGTGCACAGGAAGTTTTACACGCGATAGGCCTTGGCCAGTGGGGTACGTGTATAGTGAGGGGTGTGCGTAGAGTTCCACACACGATTTCGCTAGGCGAGCGGGGTACGTGTTTTCCTGGGGTGCCCCAACACGAATTGGCAGTGTGTGTCCTCCCAGGTGAGCACTCTCCCCCCTCCCCAGGCCCTGGAGGCAGCCCACAACACAGGGGACTACCCTGCACCCCTGGCCATGCCCCGCAGGCAGCCCATCCACCCTGGCCATGCCCCCCAGCCAGCCCACATGTCACCAAGCACAAGTGAGCACCAACTCATGTCCCCCTGCACCCTCACCCACCCAGCAGTGACAGGTCCTGCCAGCAGGCCCCGACTCATGTCCCCCACCCACTCACCCACCCAGCAGTGATGGGCACCTGCCAGCAGGCCTGACTCATGTCCCCCTGTACCCCCACCCACCCAGCAGTGACAGGCACCTGCCAGCAGGCCCCGACTCATGTCCCCCTGCAGCCCCACCCACCCAGTAGTGACGTGCACCTGCCAGCAGGCCCCGACTCATGTCCCCCACCCACTCACCCACCCAGCAGTGATGGGCACCTGCCAGCAGGCCCCGACTCATGTCCCCCCACCCACTCACCCACCCAGCAGTGATGGGCACCTGCCAGCAGGCCCCGACTCATGTCCCCCTGCACCCCCACCCACCCAGCAGTGACAGGCACCTGCCAGCAGGCCCCGACTCATGTCCCCTGCACCCCCACCCACCCAGCAGTGATGGGCACCTGCCAGCAGGCCCCGACTCATGTCCCCCCACCCACTCACCCACCCAGCAGTGATGGGCACCTGCCAGCAGGCCCCGACTCAAGTCCCCCCACCCACTCACCCACCCAGCAGTGATGGGCACCTGCCAGCAGGCCCCGACTCATGTCCCCCCACCCACTCACCCACCCAGCAGTGATGGGCACCTGCCAGCAGGCCCCGACTCATGTCCCCCCACCCACTCACCCACCCAGCAGTGATGGGCACCTGCCAGCAGGCCCCGACTCATGTCCCCCCACCCACTCACCCACCCAGCAGTGATGGGCACCCGCCAGCAGGCTCCGACTCATGTCCCCCCACCCACTCACCCACCTAGCAGTGATGGGCACCTGCCAGCAGGCCCCGACTCATGTCCCCACCAACACGTTATCACGATCCACACTCATGGCCCTCAAGGCCACCCAAATCCCACCCCACGCCACCCCAGTCCAAACACCCAAACATGTATTCCATCCACTCCACATTGAAATCACCATGGCATGATAGATCCCAATTAACAAGTATGCACATCAATACATGTCCATCAGACACACACAATGGGGGCAAGTGAATGTGAAAACCCACATCAGGACATGCACTAAACAAATGAGAGAATACCACACAAATGAAGTATGAAATCAAAATGTATTCAAATATAAAATCAACGGAATGAAAGAAAATCACACAAGAAAATAATTAAATTTAAAAAAGGCTGGATGTCCAAAATGATTAAAAAGAAATGAATGCAGAATCCAGATAAATCCAAAGGAAAATCCCTCCAAAGGGTACGTCCATCAAACCAAATCCAAAGGAAAAAAAATATAAAAATAAAAAACCATTGCTCCATGGGTTAAAAAAATGCCAAAAATCATAATCCATTCCGGAACTATGTACAATTTTTAAATCCAGGGTCCATGAGCCCAACAATCCAAAGAAACCTACAAAAAAACCCTGCCTATCAAATAACTATATACAAACATGTGGGGCATAGTCCATGCACCCCAAATGAAAGAAAAATAGAAAGGAAACTTAACACTAATTAAATATACAATGGCGGCAAGTCCAACTGCTCACTTCTTGATGTCCCGGGCCAGGGCATCATCAAACTCCCGTTCAACCTCCTGGAGGTGGGCCTGTTCACTGGCCCCAAGGTCTCACAGGGATAATGCCATGTTCTCCTCCAAATCCCTGCGAATTCCCTCGAGGCACTCAGCCTGCCTCAGCGCCCTGCACATGGAGTTCTCCGCCCTGACCATAGTGAGCCGTTCCTCTTCCTCCCACCGCCGCTCCGCATCTATGGCCTGGCTCAACCGCTGTCACATGGAAGACACTCCCAATCCACTGTCCTCCTGCCCTCCGGCCGATGCCGGCCCCTCTGATGTTGATGGCCCTGAGCCATCATCGCTCCCACCTTGAGCCTGCTGCTGCCATGCATGTGCCCTGCTTTGTGATGCCTGCACGTCCTCCTCCTGCTGGTGTCCAGTTGTTGGGGTGGCCACCCCTGCTGGACCTCCGACTCCCGACTGTGGCAGGGATGTGTCCTCCACCAGCCCGGCCACTGGTTCAGGGGCAGCTCCACAGGGTTGCCCAGTGACATTTGGACCAATAGATGGAACAGGGGATGACTGGCACATAGGAGGTTCAGTTAAGGAGGGGGTCGGGTGAAGGTCCAGCACACGGAGGAATCCAGTGCTGGTAACCTGTCCCAGTAGGTTGACGCGGTCAATGAGGCATGCAAAATGACTTGCATTCTCCTCACGAGAACTCTGCAAGTCATCCCGCATGCCACGTTGACGCAACGCCATCCCAGATAGGACAGGCTCAACCCGTTCACGGATTGCCACGTCCGCAGGGAGAGGAAGGCCAGTTGTTGTCCACGGATCTCCTCCCTGACAGCGGGACTGGACGTAGGCATCCCTGGTGGAGCAGGATGATGCAGTCACAGGATCGGGGACATGATTACACACAGGCACCTCTGCGGTGGCCTGTGCTGCCTCCTATCCCTGCCCCTGGACTGCACCACTAGCACCACTGGAATCCCCACCTCCAGGCCCAGTGCGTGGGCCTTCCACGGCCTCCTCCTCAACTAAACCCTCCACCAACCTGGATGACTCTGTGCCATCTACCTCCATAGCCCCCTGTGGGGGCTCAGCTGCCCCTTCTGCTGCCGAGGAGTCCACCTCCGACCTCCCCCTCTTGGACCTCCCCTCGGCAGCTGCGGCCGCGGATGCGGCACCAGACTCCTCACTCCCCGTAGAGATGACAACCTGGGGGGGAGCTGGGCCTTGCGTTTCTGGCTGGCGGTGGGATCCCTGCCGCTTTGCTCCACAACACCGTCTCCGCCCTCTTTATCAGTTGATGCTGCAGACAGGGAGAGACAAAACACAGGCATCAGGGCACTGTACAATGGTCCAATACAAATATTCCATTTGCACATGAGTGGCAGTGTCAAACCTACTCCCCAACACACATCATTTGAACCCACACATATGCGCAAGTTAACAGGACTGTTGCAGCAGGCAGCAGCATCCATACAAATACAACAGCATGAGCATCCGAAGGTCAGCCTGACGTCACATGCAACACAGGGAGTGCCAAACACATGCACACACGCCACCAGACATACATGCATCTGTAAATCTCTGACACCTGTCACAGTGAACTCATCGACAACTATGTCACATCTGCCAATCAGCCTCCTACATGTCGGTGTCACATGCATCCATGGTGTATCACAGTGGCACACATGTCATATACACACACACGCACATGCACACCATGGACTCACATGAAGGTGGAAGCAGCATCCATGTGTCACACCACAACCATGCCATGGTACATACACAGAAATGTAAACATGTGTGCACCCCACACATGCATTTGTCCATCATGCATTTTAACACATACACCATTGATGTGCCTCACACATGACTGGACTCACATGCGGCTGGCTCATGTCCATGTACATACACATCCATACATGGACCTTTCAAGACATATGTCCAACCTGCACACTCCTGGCACACCTCAACATGCACTGCGTCCAAACAGTACGCATAGACACTTACCGCTCGACTCTGTACGGGTTGCCGTCTGAAGGACCCGGTGGTGGAGCATTGGGTCTATGCATTCCAGGACCCTTGTCTGGTTGTTGGTAAGGTGGACCCTGCACCCCTCTGCATCCACTGCCTTCAAGAGGCACCGGGCCTTGCTGAGGGTCCTGGACCTGAAGTCCTCCCAGCGCTTCCGGACATGTGCCATGTCGCAGGCTGCCACCCCCTCCGCGTTGATGGCAGCCACAATGTCCGTCCAGATCCTCCTCCATCCTTCATTGTCGGCGCGTGATCTTCCGAAGAGGGCATCATAATTCACCAGGACGTGCTCCACCAGGACACCAACTTCTTTGGCACTGAAGCTGGTGGCCCTCTGCCTCTCTGGCTGGAGGTTGCAAGTGGTGTTTGATGGTGTTTCCCCCGACATGGCAACCCCCGAGGCAGGTGTGGGTGGGCAACTGGGTCCTGGGGCTGGGCTGTGAAGCAATGGTACAGCAGTCGGGAGTCTACTGTTCCCGCTAGGGTGGTCACAGCAACTGGACCCCTGCAGATGGCTGACGTGCAGGCACCAAAGAGCAGGGCAGCTGTTTTGCAGGCAGGCAGCAGCAGATGGCAGGTGGGAGCGTGCTCGGGGCTCTTGGGGGCAGGAAATGGCTTTCAGGGCAGGAGCGTGGTCTTCCGTGTGTTGTCGCGTAGCCAGCTTGATACGGAGTGACTTGGCACGTGAAAAAAGTGCACGTCAGCGTGTAATTCGAGGAAAGACCCTTAGCACGTTTCCCTCGTGACGGGTGCATAGTGATTCAGCACATGAAAAAACAGCACGTCCGCGTGTCAATGCATGTAATCCGAGGAAAGGGCCTAAGCGTGTAAGTGGCGTGATGCGCATGGGTGTTTCCCTCAGCACGGGTTAGAGGTGAGCGGGCCAGCAGTTCGGTGTACGTGCCTTTCATTGAGACCGACGAGTGTTGCTACTTCGTGTTGTTTCTCGCGCCATCACAACTTCACAGAGGATCAAGGACGTACCTCTTCTTTTTGCGGGGGTATTGGCTACGCATGTTTTTCATTATCACACTAGTCTGACGGTGAGTCGCGCACGCTATTTTTCCCACTGCGGGTGCCCCTGTGTATCGCGTACCCGTTTTCGAGGTCATAGTAGCCTGCGTGTCCCACACGTACATGTTTTTTGTGTCCCTGGGTGCCACCGCGTACTGCGGGAGGTTAATTCCACACACATGGGCTACCAGGGGTTGCATGCACAGTTTTACTGCAGTTTTGGGGTGCCTGAGCGTTGCGTGACCCGTCACTTCATCACCGGGGTCACATACAGCCTTGCAGGTGCAGGGGTGCTTTTAACATCTTGTATCCCACCCCCTTCACCCCAATTTCCCAGGACAAATGTCGTGAACACCTCCAATTGGCACTACTACATCTGTGCCGTCACTATTCCATCTGTGCCAAGGTTGGGAGGTCACGAAAGGTGAGGGGCGCCTCAGCTGGGCATACTCCTTGTGGCGGGCGTGTTTCAGGTACATGGCCAGGGTGTCCAGGGAGTAGGGGGACTCCAGGGTGTCCAGGGTGGCTGCAGAGAGGGAAGAGGCAGGGGTGAGGCAGCTCGTGACGATGTTGTGGCACGTGTTGGTGCAGTCATGCCACCACCCCCTGCGGCTCCGGGAGATGCAGTTTGTGCATCTGGCACTGGTGCCCATGTGACCCGGCAGTCCGTTTCATCGACTGCCATGGGCCCAAGGGTAGTGGTAGCTGCAGGTGCAGCTGTGGACACCACCACCCAGGCTCAGGGTCTGTCAGCGCAGGCTGTGTTGGCACTTGAAGAGTCCATGGAAGATTTTGAGCAGGTCAGGAGGCACACAGTAAGTGCATGCAGTGCTGCCCTGAACGAGGCACATGTCCCTGGGGCAGTAAAGTCATCTGCTGCCCCGACCAGCCAGGTGTTGGCAAGTGCAGGGGCAGATGCAGCCAACAACACCCCGGTTGTGAGTCTACCAACCAGGACAGTCGCGGTCAATGACCCTGGAACAGCAGATGTTGCTGTGCAGGGTCCATTCCAGGGCACCCAGCAGCCACTGACGCAAGTCAGGCCTTCGGTCCTCCTTCCACCTGCCACTCCCTTGGTTCAATCCACCGGTGCCACTGGCCATAGTGATCAGGGCGGCATTCGCCAGCCAGGGTCCGCACCACTATGCAAGAGGAAGAAGGTTGCATCTGCAGCACAGGCTGGGACCCCAGACACAGCCACGGCCTCCTGCACGTCAAGGAAGAAGCCTTTCTGTGTGCAGGAACTGGACTCCCTTGTGGACTACGTGCGGGCAAACAGCCGTGAAATGCTAGTGGAGCTGAATTGTCAAACTACGGCTGCCCATCGGAATACGCACTGGAAGCATGTCTTGGATAATGTGAGTGCATTCGGCCATGCGGTGCACACAGCTGCCGAGTGCAAGAAGCGTTGGGATGACCTCAAACGCAGCGCTAAGGCCAAGCGTGCCTCTAATTACAGCATGACTCTGGTGACTGGCGGTGGGCCACCACCTGAGGAGGATGACCTCACTCCGCACGAGTCACTCGTTGCAGAGTTCATACCAGAAGAATTGGTCGAATGAGTGGGAGAGATGCAGGACGATGCCCCGTCCAGTGAGTGTTGTTGCATGTATGTCCAGCCCATGTGTGGTTTGCCTGTGTGATGTGTTGTGCTTGACTGCCACTACATGCTATGTGTACATGGTTCTCATGTGCTAGTCATGCAATGCTTCACTGATGCGTGCTTGCTGTGCAGGATGGTGGACATGTAGAGCAGACAGGGACTGTCCTCATCACCACACTTGCACCCTACTCACATGCTAGTCACCCAGATGCCCCTCCGGTCCATGTTCCAGCTCACTGGCCCTTCTGCATGTAGCCAGGGGTGTCTTTCCTCTCAGCACTGGGACTATGTCATTGCATGACTGACGTGTATGTATCCTCTGCCTGCATGGGGGTACTCCACGTAGGCATGCCCCCTTGCCCCTCCACCCCCCTGCACCCTAATTACACCATTGCACTGGTGTGCATCATTTTGGCATACTGCAATGGCCTGTTCAAGCCTCCTGTGTACATGCTAACTTCCACCAGCCAACCTGCCAGACACATGCAGTGGGGTACATCCTCTGCCCTTCATGCAGGGTGTCTCACTTGGACTGTGCAGATGGCAGATGCTCCGCAGGGACATTAGTGCCCATTCATGCTCCATGTGCATTCCATGCATGCCCCTATGTGTCCTTGACTGGATGATCATTGTAGTACGTGTCCTAGTACGTGTCCAGGATGATCAACATTTTATGGCATTTCTTCAGCCATCCCATGCCCACTCTGGCCCAGTCCTGCATCACACACATGTTTAGGGTGTCACAGTCTGTGTGGGGCACAGTCCTCCCCCTGTTTCAGGCCCACTGACTCTGTTCAACTGGTGTAGTGGCTTCTGCACACATGGGTGTACTACTGAGGGTTAGTCATGTATCCTGCTTACTGTCCCATCATCATCTGCTGTGTTGTGAGTTGACTCAGATGATGCCATTGATGCTAGTCAACACTGCCAATACACAGGTCTCTGGTCACCCTTTTGCTACCATGCAAGGCATCCCTGCATTTTCACTCGGGGGGTGTGGGGTGTTGCTTGTAGCCATGCAACCCATTGCATGCACATTGCATGTGATGCCTGAACTTGCCCCTGCACTGCCTTCACGTTTTTTGATACACATCATGAAGTACTTTTTCATGTAGATAGTGAGAAACGTACACATGTTCTGCACTGCATCAACCCACTTCTGAGCCGTGTAACACCGTTCTACATGCCTACTCACTGATGCAATGTCAAATTGACCAGGCATGCATGGCAGTTTCTCTTTTGTGTGTGACATGTCTGCTTCATGTGTTGGCTGTCTGTGTGATGTCTATGTGTGTGTGTGTTATGTGCTTCTGACATGTGTACTAATGTTTTTTTCTCTCCACTTTTCAAATGATGACGCAATGGAGCCAGAGGATGGTGTTGTCATGACAGGCACAGGGTTGTTATCACAACAGCAACCCGGCACAAGTGGGGGTCGCGGGGCGGTAGACCACGAGAACCCACATATGCTACATACCATCTTGTCTTTGGCTGGAAATGAGTCCAGCCCAGATGACCACTCTGACGTCCATGTCGAGTTGGATGAGCATCAGGTCCATAAGTCAGGGGTGAGTGATTCTGATGTGGACACTCTTCTGTCCGTGACACCTGCACTGAGGGGCCAGGCAGTGGTGGGAACTCTGCCTGTGGTGGATCGGGACGCAGGGTCACCCTCCACACCAGTCGCTGATGTGCCTGGGACATCACGTCGACGGGGGCATGTAGTCGTGCAGCCGCGGGCGGTGCAAACCCAACAAGGACAGCCGGTCCTTGGGTCCCGCAGGTGTCAAGCCCAGCAATGCTGGGGCCGCACGCCACCGAGGTATACTGAGTGGGAGCAAGACATGACTGCAAATTCAGAACGGCAGGGGGCAGCACTTGATAACATCGCTGTGAGCATGGAACGTGTGGCGCAATCCGTGCTCACCCCTGCTAGGCAGGTGCTTCTCCAGGGGCAGGCGGTGCAGTCCACGGCCTGCTCGCTCAGGCTGGGCATGGCGGCCTCAGACAGGGCACGCCAGGCTGAAATGTTGTCTTTGCGTCAAGCAATTGCTTCTCATGCAGAGGCACAAATGGAGGACATGGAGGGTGAGTATGCTTCCCTCAGATCCACTCTGTGGGTGCTCATGATGACCCAGAGGGAGCGGGCAGAGGAGAGGTTGCGCAGCTTGAGCGTACCATCTCTGCTGAGCTATGTGCTTGCCGGGAGGTGCATCAGTTGTCCAGCCAGGCCTTGCAGGAAGGACTCCGTGTTACACGTGTTACCTTGCAAGAGGAAGCACGCGTATCACGGGAGGGTCTGCATGCAGACCTACGTGTCATTGCCGCACAGAACCAAGCTCACCCGTCCGGCAGACTTGCTGCCGACGAGGGGCAAGCTGCGCCTAGGCATGGTCAGGCTCCTGGCCCACATCCTCCTTTTCAGGATGAGGCAGACTCGGACGACGAGATATCTCCCACACAGGTCGGGCTGTGCAGGCGTTGAGCCCATGGAGGGTTTTTTTTTGTACCTCCCCCCTCCTGGGTGCTCCCCCCCCCCGGGTCGTATGTGGCCATTTTTGATTTTTGCTTTTAGTTTAGTTAGTTAATATTAACTATTTGATAGTTATTTTAATTAGGTTATGTAGGTTTTTCATAGTTAGTTTATTTAGTTAATATAGTTTAATATTGTTTGTCTATTGTGCATTCATGTGACGGAGTGGTGCTTTGTGGCTTTTGAAAGCATCCACTGTCTGTTCCAGCTGGGCCCTTCAAGCTTGTCTCGTGTATGTGTTTGTAGCTTGGGGTCCTGACTCACATAGGCCACTCCTGCTTCCCTTATCCATGGGCTCGCTAGGATGGTTCGGTGTAACAAAATTTTACACAAGAGCTTTCGACTTTCTTCATAACTGTGGCCTGTCTGCTGCTGTACTACTTGTGTTAACACCCCTAGTGGGGATTGGTTGCGTTTTTATCCACCCCATGTCTGTAATCAATTTGGGTGAGTACGTGATTGATGTCTCCATTACTAGATGTGGATTGTGATGTATGTTCTTTTCTTGCCTGTATATGTGCTTGATGCACTTCATGCTGTAGACAGTAGCCTGCACCCTTGGCCTGTCAAAGCGACACTGATGGTGGTAGGAGTTTGGATGTAGGTCTGTAACCTGGCGCAGTGACAACCAGCATGAAGACACACACACACAGGGAACTTTACAGCCTTATTCATTTATTTTATGCCCTTTCTGCAGGAAGATGAGCCTCCAGACTACCTTTGCCAGTAGACACAGAGACGAGTAATCCAGAAAACTGGCCACGTTTGGTGGTGCAGACGTGTGGATGTGTGCGCAAGCAGAAGCACAGGGCTTGTGCTCAGACGTCTGACAGAAGCAGACGTGTTTCCAGGAGCTCCAGGCAAGGTGAGCTGCACAAGGGCCCACAATACAGCCAACCTTCCACCAGGCCACTTACACATGCATGCTAAGTAGCACCAGTGCTGGGGAGCTTTGCCAGGCATTGTTGGAGAAGCACACAGTACAGCTGACATGCGTTGAGGGCCAAATGCCAAGTGGCTTTACAAGTTGTCAGGGACACAAGCAGGGGCCATCGAACATATCCTCGAGTACCCCCTGCTCCATTGAAGCTGAGTTATTAGGGCAGTAGCGTTCCTAGCCAGAAACTGATACAGTGCACAGGGACACCCAGAGAGGCAGAGACTCATGTGCAGTGCATATCATTTGCATGTGCAAATTGCCACATGCACTACCTATTGAAATATGCGGCTGCCAGAACACAACTTGTACTGAAGTTGCACCTCGCTATACGCTTCTAGCAGCTCACCGAGGGACCATTGTATCATGTGTGATTCTTGACACATTGGTCTTCCATTTCGCACGCGCCCATATGCTCCTGCCTTACTGTATTGACAGTGTATGAACCATCAGGGTGCCAAGCTAATGTATGGGTACAAAGCAGCAGACAGGAGTGTTTGTTTGTGGAGAAGTCACTTGCTTTGGGGCATGGATGGTGTTGTGTGTGTGTGTTGTAAACACACATTCAGATTAGTAACTCACGCTCTCTTTGCAGCATTGAACTGCTCCTCTTTCCAGACCTGAGAGTGCGCAGGCAGGAGGCCAGCACTCACCCCAGAGATAAGTCTCTCTTTGGCTTGCATTTGACTCATTTGGTACAATGTGCATGATGAACATTTTTTCTCAAATTGAGTATGTGCTTTTGTGAATAGTTGTATTTTGCCTACTTTCCCTTGCAAATCCACCTCCCCTCTCCTGCCCCTCTTTCCAGTTATCCTGAATAGCAATGCATGTCCAAACAACAAATCCCTGACCCTCCTTCCCCGCCGGGGTCTCAGAGGCCTGTGTAAGTTTGACCTTGCAGGCGCCCAGACACGGAGGGGGTGGTTGGTTCGTGCCACTCCTGCGCCTGGACACCGGAGCTGTGACACTACCCATCAGTTGTTGCATCCTCATTGTATGTTATGTACCGTAAATGGTACCCATCCTGTTGGACCATTGTTCAACTGTGCTACCTTGGTTGTTCTATCATTGTGCTTGTACATGTGCTTTGACATTTCCTGCTACTTCAAGTCATCTACTGGAGACTCTTCCAGGGTTTTTTGGTGCCTACAGGCTTTTTCCCTGGTTTGGGGGTTTGGCTCCTTGGAGTTCTCTGCGATTTGGTATTTTAACCAGTCAGGGCTGTCTGAGGGGGCTGGACCCTATTTACACGCAAGTTGGAACATGGAGACCAAGGGGTAGGGTGATCCTGTAGCCAGGTAGACTTGAAGGAAGAAGGCTAGGTACCCCAGACACAGTTATTCAGAAGGTCACGGTGATGTGTAAATGAGGGAGGGCCTTTTGTTGTTGGACAGTTGGCTTGGGCTACAGTGTTTTGGGCACTCTGACATTGTAATTGTGGGGTACATTGTACATGCTGTGTTCTGCTGGTCAATGCCTGTTCCTGTGTTGTCTTTACTTTTCAGGTGTCAGGGGATTGGTGTGGTTTGACATGCTGGGGTGTTCACATGGGCAATGTTCACATATGATGTGTACAGGACACTGAGGGTCACTTGATTTCACATGCATATATTGAGTGCATGTCCCTAATGACACACACAGTTGCACAATGATCCACCACACGTACAACCACCCTTCCATGGCCACAGGTGCACACAGATTGCCTTCTCAGGCCCACTGTGTCCCTGCAGCGCATGATGTATTCCCATTTGGATATCCAGTACATGCGTCATTTGGTTATTTATTTGATTTGTCCTTTTCATGTGATGCTCAAGGTGTATCTGCAACACAATGGCTGCTCACTGTGCTGTGTGCTGAGCAGTGTGTTGCAGGACACACACACAGCACACGGGTTTGGGAGTAGGGATTTTGCCGTGCCCAATGTGCATGTGAACAGGCATTCAGTGTTGTGTTCATGCTACGACTGGTGGAAAGCATTTGTGTCTTACTTTGTATGTGTGGGAGGTTGTTGGGCAGTCATTTCATCTGATTCTATGTCAGGCATCATTGTCTCGGGCCAGTTTTCATTTATGACATGTCACTTCATACCATATTGGTCATGTGTTGGGTTTTTGCTATTGCATGCCATGTCATGGTGTGGAAGACAAGGGTGATGTGGGTTGGGATGGTTTGGTTGACATACCAGGGATTGTCATGGCCTGTTTTGTGGGGGGGTGGGTGTGATACACACCGTGCATGTGTTCCTTTTGATCACACAGGACTGGTTATGTTTAAGTAGCTAGGGATGCACACAATGCAGCACTTATGTGGCAACATTCTCAGGGTGGTAAGGTTGTGACAGTTGACTATCTCTTTGTCATCATCGATTGTCACCTGGTATGTGCCAGGCCTGTGTGCACTCCGCAGGGGTGGGAGTTTAGGTGAAAAATGTGTCCACAAGCTAGGTCCGGGCTGCATTGCCACGTGCCCTTTCCCCTCCCATGGACAGCACCTGTGCCTGTGGTTGGGGGTGTGGGGGCACCACCATGTCCACCAGTACGTCCTGCCGTGTTGCAACATTGTGCAGGACACATGCTGCCACAATGATCCTGCACACTACTGGGGGTGCATATAGTAGCTGGCCGCCAGAGTGGTCAAGGGAGCGGAAGCGTGACTTGAGCACTCCGAATGTGCGCTCCACTATACCCCTGGTTGCAATATGGGCAGCATTGTATCTTACCTGGGGTGGTGTGGTGGGGTTCCGGATTGGAGTCATCATGTGGTTGCTCAGAGGGTAGGCACTGTCCCCTGGGTAGGTGATAATGGTTGTGATTATTGGGGTTTGTGTATTTGTCTGTGTGTAACATGCATGCATGTGCACAGGCATTTGTACCCACTTAGGAGCCATGTGTTGCCATGCTGGCCAGCTTCCAGGGCCCGGCTCAGGGTGGACATTCTGTATATGAAACTGTCATGGGTAGAGCCAGGGTAGTTTGCATAGACAGAGGTGATGATTCCCTTTGCATCGCATACGACCTGCACGTTGATGGAATGCCAGTGCTTGCGGTTTCGATATATGTGCTCAGTGGCCCTAGGTGGATGTAGGGCCACATGGGTGCAATCTATGGCACCGAGCACTTTGGGGAAGTGTGCCACCATGTAAAAGTCCTGGACCACAGCCTGCATGTATATGTGCCTGCGGACTGAGGGGCGCGCAGTGATGATTGCCAACACCTGGTGTAGGCAGCGTGACTGCGAGGCCTGTGAGACCCCCCCACTATGGCAGTTGTCCGCTGAAATGACCCAGTGGCCAAAAAATGCAGGACATTGAGCACCTTCTCCAAGGGGCTCAACGCTTGGGAGCACAGGGTGGGGGATGTAAGGTCATCTTCCCTGAGCAGGTCTAGGAGGATACAGGGTGGAAACCGATACCTGCCATAGACCTGGTCGTCAGGCATCCCAAAAAGGCTAGTCCGGGGAAAAAAAATGCGGGCCCTGGCTATTCTCCTCCTCCTGTGCTGTCCCACAATTAGTGCTGCGACAAATGGGGCATTCATCGTAGCTGGATATACGTGTTTGTAGTTTGCGCGCACTGTTATACTGTGCGCGGGGACGCTTCCGCCTGCCTTGTGTGGCGGACGTGTTGACGCCTATGCGCGTCTTTTAGCGTGTGCGGGATTCCCGTGTTCAATTCCATGAATACGTGTTGTTCGCGTGCGTGTGGGCGTTCCGTGTATTTCCCTGCAGTACTTCCCCAGTTACGCCTGCTTTTTCACGCATTGTTCCCCATTCCGCGTGTTACGCCCCGTGTCCCGCCCCCTTTTTGGTGTGTGCTCCGATGTTGTGCGCTTTCCCTGTGCGCGTCGCGCACAGCGTTCGGTATGTTACAATGACGTGTGCGCCCGTGTGCGCCACGCACAGGTTTGGCGCACATCCCGAAGGGAAAACGCGCAGGGACTTCCATGAATCGCAATATTAATGGTGAATACATTTTGTTTTATTAGCTTATGACTGCTTTCTGATGAAAACGGCGGGGGATTTGTACCCCAGTCTGGCTGCACCAGCTTGCGCCAAGATTTTCGGCACACGTTTGTTCCATGAATCGGCCCCTGTATCTCTTTATGGTAGTGTTGATTATCTGCAACAACTCCCATCTGGTTATTTGTAACCATGAAAGATTAAAGAATATCGAGGCTTAATACCACATAATAGAAATATGCTAGTCACGAGTCCAAAGGTACCATGTACATTTATTAAAAAACAGCTGTTTGGCTCTCAACACCCCGCAATGTGTGCAAGCAGAAACCGTGAGATGAGGGAGTGCTGGACATTTCAAAGACACAAGTATTTATACAAGTTTTCCACAATCCCGGTCATCGTCCAGCCCCTCTTCGTGTAATACATTTACCTAGGGTTCATGGCCTATCCACATAACTAAGTCATGCTTAAACATCTTTGAATATTTTGTTGTTTTCCTTTAAACATTTCACATGTTTTCCAAATATAAGACACAAAGGTAATATTCCTTATTTTGCTTTCTTATATTTGTGTATCATTTGTTCTTGAGTTTAAAGTCAGCTTAGTTTCAAGGAGGGAAAACAAAGATTTCTGCAACAAGAGCACCTTCAACTATTCATCATTCTACTTTTCTATTTGAATGGGAAAGGCACTATTGGAACAGATGGTATCTAAATTACTGATTAGTACAGCTTTTGTTTAACTTCAAGGTTTCTCAGTGTAGGACAAAAAATCCACTTTAGCAGTTTCAACATTCGATATCTACGTTGACATCATGGAAACAGTACAAAGTTCATTTTGCTCTGCTGGAGACGAAAACACAATTCTAAACATGGGACAGAAAGCAAGAGACGATCAAAATGGCGGATAACTCAAAATGGCGACATAGTCAGCCTGTTTCAGGTTAATTCAATGCAATTTATAGTGCGATGCAAATGTGCTTAGGCCAATCGTTTACTATCAGGCGGTATTCATGCAAAATATACTTTTACAACCACTTAGTATTTCCTGCTGTCTGGATCCTTGGCATGAAGATTTTCGTGAATATCGATGAAGTCTGACTGAACAATCTGTGTTCATATGGGATGCAATCAAAGGCTTCTATTGACTTTTCTGAGAAATAGTTCTCTCTCTTCATTCGATGTATTAACTACACTGATCTCTTCTTCATCAGATGAGCATCTGCTTTTGGAAAGTCACCAATATTCAGATCACTTTTAGGAATCACCAATGCTGGAACGTGAACATTTACTACAGAACATAGTCCTCCCCAATCCTTGGGCAGCTTCATATAAGCTCTGGATCCACAGGCCCAGTAGTGATCCATTATCACTGCTGTTCCAATGCTCATTCCTGGTGCCTCAAAGATTTGACCACAA
Organism: Ambystoma mexicanum; assembly: GCF_040938575.1. Classification (NCBI taxonomy): domain Eukaryota; kingdom Metazoa; phylum Chordata; class Amphibia; order Caudata; family Ambystomatidae; genus Ambystoma; species Ambystoma mexicanum. The sequence continues at coordinate 1,392,318,730 of NC_090932.1, forward strand.
CGCTGGTTCATCCCAACTTTTCTTGTGCCATTGTTTCTGAAACACAGCTTTGCACTTTCCAAAGGCACTATCTGCAAAGGCCCTCCTTTGTCTTCGACCCATGTCAGTAGTTTTGCAAGTTTTGACCATAATGGTTTACACAGAATTTCCGCATTTTGAACAGTTGGTTTCTAATGACCAACTATTACCCAATCTCTGCAGACTACCACACCTTCTTCCCAGCCATCTGGTGAAAGCATTGATCCCCAAATCTGCATGTGTCTTTCTTTCCATCTTTGAAGTAATTCTGCAGATTTTCCTGGACTCTCAAGTTTTTTTATTACTTCCCATCTGATTGCAGCTCCTTTGACTCCAGGCGTTTCATATGTTATCACGTGATTTTTCGTATGCGCTCTTAGCCTTGTCTTTGTGTCTTGAACATAGTCATCTTCATCTGGATCTGTCCATTCAGTTGCCCATTTGAGATAGGCTGTTCGGCCCATGAACTGACCTCTTGTTCGGCAGAACGCAATGTGTAATCGACAATGTGCTGTCAGGACATCTATGTCAATAGCTATGCAGATCTTAGACCTCCCCATACTATAAGTCAGGAGTGCTCATACATAGCATTCCTCCTTTGATGTCCTCCTTCCCACTTCTTTCATGTGTTGATACCACATGTTGTTTCCCAAATGTGCTCTACTATCCAGGAACTCATTTAAGTCATGATCATCCTCCCTAGTACTTGTTTTAGGCCTCCCCCTTGTCTCATAAGCTTTCTTAATCATTTCATGAATTATATCAGCATCATTTCATCCTACTGGGGGAATCATAGGAACATTTGTCAGTGAAGTCAGTGTCTTTACATGTGCTACTGGTGTAGGGTCAGTCACAAAATGTGCCTTTCTTTTGGCATAATATGAGGGTAACCAAATATCCTGGAAAGCTTGCAAAGCTGACTACCCTCCATAGAGAAGCTTAGATGTATTGGTTACAGGACTAGGCTCTTTCATGTGTGCCCCTGCAGTAGGAACAATTACATAAGGTCTCAGTTGTCTTGTAGTTGGCACACCTGTACCCTCCTGCTGCATGGGAAGATACACAGGGTCCCTTGCCCTATTTAGGTCTACATAATAGACAGTACGTACTGTAAGTGAGAGAAGAATCACAATAAGCAAGATGCGGGTGTAAATGATGTACCAGTAGTCCCACTTGATGGCGCAATATCTCCTTGCTCGTCGTGGCTGCCTTTCGTTGTTAACAACATTATTGTTGCTATCAATGTTGCCCATTCTCAATCTATTTTAAGGAAGGAAAAATCAAATTCTATTCGGGAAATATCATAAAATATTCTGGTAGCAGCTGGATCTTTTCCACAAGCTCTTCAAGCAGCTGGCCGAGTGCAGGACTATTAACAGGATTCCTGATGTACACAAAGGAGTCATACTTTCGCCAGATGGAATAAGGATGTGTATCCAATAAGTAATAGAATACTAAAGATAGTAAGTTCTAAATGTCTTCCCTCGAAAGCCTCATTCAGGATTGTTCTTTATATTCTCTCAGAAAATAAAAGTGCTTGCTCCTTAATGTCACAAAGCAATTGATTAAGTGCCACTAGATTTCTCGGATCTCTCAAGAAAGTACAAACATCAGTTTGTCTTCCAACAAGATGAGGATGTTGTTCAATCAGGAAATAAAAGAGCATTCCAGCTAGTCTATTAGCATGGTCCTCAGATAGGGACATTTGTGTTTTTCACACTGTACTCAGGAAGCTGGAGCACTTGCTATTTTATGGCTGCTAGCAATCTCCTCACGATTGGACCATTTTTAGGATCCTGCAGGAACAGATGAACGTTAACAGTTCTCCTCACAAGCGCAGGTTATGCAAGAAGAATGAAGAGAAAAACAGTAAGAACGATCCAGCAGATGTGGCTATCAGGCACAAACCATGAGTGCCTACAAAAAGAAACTCAGTGAGAAGGGAATCAGGGAACTGTTCCCTCTTCCAGTCGTCAAAAAGGAATTCCAAATCTGGCATCTCTTCCTTCTTGATCAAGACTTAAATGTGTATCAGTCCAATGTTTAGCAAGCTCCTGTGGCTAAGGAACAAATAATCTTTTCTTTCACTCCTTGTTTAGCAATTTCAAAGTGTGTCCCAAAAGAACCACAGTCCAATGTACTCTTTATATGTCTCTTATTGGACAGTCTATGCATCCTTCTTCCTCGTCATCGATCTAGTCTGCATGTGCTGAACTTCTTCTCTGTGCTTGCTTCCGACTGGGCTGGGGTTGAAGGGGACTCTCCGCTGTAGATCTTTACTTCTGAAAGAAATATCAACGCTCGTCTTCCAAGGACCTTCACGGCTGATGGTGTTACGTTCTCTATGACAAACGGCTGGTTGAATCGGGGCTTGTGCCACTTCCTCGTAAAGTTTCTTATTAGGATCTCATCTCCGTGGAAAATTTTGGGAAGATGTAATTGTTCAGGTCTGGTTGCTGCAAGATCTCCATCTGCATTCTGAGCCCAACACCCCTTCTGCTTGAGTTGTTCTGAAATGACTGTAATACTTGTAGTCATACATGTTAAATTGGCATGTAACTCATTTCCTAACAATTCTGCTGTCAGCTGTGCATCACTTCTAGTTCTTGCTGGAGGAGTGAGGGGTGTCCTCATTCGCCTCCCTGTCACTATTTCATGGGGCGTACGATGATGGTCAGAGCCTGGTTGATTCCTCAACGCATTTAATGCAAGGGGCAGGCAGTGTAACCATCATTTTTTCAATGTAAGCTTCAATTTAGCAATCCTTTCCTCAAGCAAGCCATTGAGCCTCTCACAGATCCCATTCGCTTGCGCATGATAAGCCGATGAGAACTTGTGCTTTATACTCAGCAACACACTTATTTGCTCAAAGATTTTGTTTACAAAATGGGGGCCATTACCTGATGTTAATACTTCACATATTGCCCATCTAGGAGACACTTCTTGTACTAAAAACGTTGCTTCACAGCTAGAATCTGGATGTGTACAAGGACCAGCTTCAATCCACCTTGAAAAGGGACATGCCACCACTATCGTATATCTGTATCCATTACAGATCTGCAGCATGTCAACGTAGTTGATGTGTAAATGCTGAAAAGGACCATTAGGTAGCAGGATAACTCTTCTAACTGTATGCAGTGTGTGCCCAGCAGTAAACCTTTGACATACAATGAAGTTTACTACATAAAATGCAACGTGTTCTAACAGGTTCGGTATGAACCAGTCCTCCATAAAAGCTGCTGCAAGGCTTTCTCTGGTGACATGTGCACGGTAGTGCAGCTGTTCCAATGCCACCCTTAATAAGGCTACAGGCATCACCGGTTTAACAGTGCTTTCCTGTCACTACAATGCTTCGAAAGGGGTTAAAGAACACTCCCTCCATGTCCACAGATCTTTCTCAACCTGTGGTGCTTCCCCTTGAATTTCCATCAATTGAGTCTTAGACAAATTGTTAAAACTGTCATTCACACTCATCATCAGCACCATTTTCTCATTCACATTAGGCGCCTCAAAGCTCATTATGACTTCTGAACATGCAACTCATTTCGCTTCTTCGTCTGCGGCATCCGTGTGAGATAAAGTATGCTGCTTTAGTATGCGCTGCACACATAAGGGCCGCAATGGCTACTGAGAGCTGTAGTGCTCTAATAAGTCTGCCCAATAGGGTGGCGTGCTGTACTGGAGTGCCGTCCACTCGGAGGTATGCTCTCCTTTTCCAACGGGCTAGCCCCCTGAGTACTGTCGATGTCACATGGGCGTAGTCATTGTGCACCATTACTTCCTGGTCTGTGTTTTTCTCGAGCGCAACAATCAGTGCCACTAATTCTGCAGTCTGTGCTGAAAAGTGAGTTGTAGTCATGCACTTATCAATACTTAGAGGTCCCCATTAGCCCTGTGCTTTACCACAGCGGCACCTGTATATCTTTGCCCATCATTTTGATCGATTCTTGAAGAACCATCAATAAAGAGAATTTCTCCAGCTGCCAAATCATTTTCTTTCACCGTTGGGATATTATCATAGAATTCCACATAATTCTAGCAATCATGTGCCTGCTCGTCTTCTGCCAGTGGTTCTGCTACAAACATGGCAGGGTTCACTATTCTACATCTGACTATTTTAACCGCTGGATTTGATATGACCACCTCATAGGCAGAAGCACTTTGAGACATCAAAGTACCCTAAGGTTTTTCCAAAATAGCAAACAAAGCATGTTCAACAAATAACGTCATGGAACAACCATCACTATGCTGGCAGCTTTCTCAATGGCAATGTGGTGGCTGCCAAAGATTGTTCGCATGGGAAGGGACCCCTCATTACTGGATCCAGAATCCCACTGTAATACGCTAGAGGCTTGTACCCCAACGTAGTTCTCTGTAAGAGTACTGCTGTCATGACTGTACCATTTGTGTGTGAAAATAATTAGAATTCCTCAGCATAATTGGGAATCCCTAAGACTGGAGCTGTACAAATTGCTTTTTTCAACACATCAAACTCTTCCTTAATTTCCTCAGTCCAGACAATTTATTCCTCATTTGCCTGCACCTTTTTCAGAGCTTGTAACAAGGGTCTTACATATGAACTATAATCAAATACCTCTGCTCTAACATAATTGCATAGTCTCAAAAACCTTTTCATATGCTTTATCGTGTGTGGCTTTGCTGTTTTCAAAATAGCTTCAGTCCTTTCAGGTGTAACTTTCTTTCCTTCATGTGGGATTAACTGCCCTATGCTTAACACCTCTTCTTGGCAATACTGCAATTTCTCCTTATCCACTTTATATCCTTTTTCTGCTAGAATAATCATTAGCGGGACTGAATCACATCTGCACTCTTCCTATGATGTGCTGCAGACTAAAATGTCATCTACGCATTGCAACAAAACACTTTGTAACTCAATATTGCTTAAATCCATCTGCAGGACCCTGTTGAAAATCGACAGGGACTCACAGTACCCCTGGGGTAATCTCGTGCTTTTTAACTTTGTCTGTCTGAACGTAAATGACGTCAGATCTTGAGAATCCTTATGCAACAGGATTGAGAAAACTGCTTTTTTTAAGCCAATCACATGAAATATCGCGCCTCAACAGGAATACTACATAAAACCGTCATTGGATTAGCAACTAGAGGAAACTCGGCCTCTACAATCTGATTAACTGGGCGCATGTCCTAAATTAAACGCCACAACCCCACCTTAGATTTTGTGATAGGGTACACTTCAGTATTGCATGGTGACTCTGACGTCACTAAGATGCCTTGATCCACCATGGCGGATATCGTCTCAAAAATACCCTTGTCTGCCTCTCGAGACATGGGATACTGTCATGCTCGAGGAAAAATTGCTCCTGGCTTCAGTTTAATTTTAACTTCTCCTACCCCTTTTAATATGGCTACGTCATAAGGGCCTGTGGTCCATAATGAAACTGGCACTTTTGCCATGTCTACATCAAAAAATGCAGGACGTTGCTGTACTCTCATCATTTTCTGAGGAACTTTGCGTCTTATTGCACTCACCCAATAAATCTGTAGCCTTCTCCAATGGCAATCACTGTGCTCCATCAATTACCTTCATCATCAACTCCATCAAGCATAGCCAATTCTCGTTGCACTATGGCTGCTTGTAACTCTAAGCAAAAGATTTGTCCCCCATCTTCATCAATAGGTATCCTTGGCCTGAATAAGAACTCATCAGGTATCCTCACAATCTTACCCACTAAGCCAGGTAACCATGTTAAAAAAATGCATACCCCATAGTGAAAGACTTCTGGTTCTAACGGTATTCATCCTCTGACCATTTGCCCTCTAAATGCAATGATAAATTCATTTACGTTTAAATAAGGCATTCCTGGAGTTGAACACACTTTGCATTCATGAGTAAACAAAATCATCATATTTAACTTTGTCATTAAATCTCAACCCAGTATAGTAACTGGTGTCTGCCATGAATACAATAATGGAACAGGCACATCACATTCTCCTTTAGAGACTGGCAGTTTCTCAGTAAAAGGAACTCTACTTGTAGATTCTGTGAAACCTTGAGCATTCATGGCATTTTCAGATTATGTAAACTTCTCCTCTCATATACATGAGCGTGTTGCACCTGTGTCTATAGTGACAACAACCCTCAGTTCCTCTTTGGAGTCACATATAGCACTAAACACATCAAGTCTCCCAATGAGCTGTCCTATTTTGGGTACATGCTTATTCCCGTGCCTGTGAAAGGGTTCCCTACCTCGACGGTGACACCCCCTATCCTCGGAGTCATTAACTGCCCCGTGTTTGGGCCCTGCTGTATCTGCATGGGTGTGTGCTGTAATTGTCCTTGTGGCAGATTCAATGGTGTCTTTTGTGTTTGCAAAGTTTGTTGCATTCTCAGCGCTTGTGCTTGTTGCACTGTCTGATTCTGGGCAAACCCCTCACTACCTTGCTGGCTATATGCAGGCAGATGAGTGGTCCCCCCTCTTCAACACTGCCCATTTTGTACAACCACTTGACTTCCACACATGCGCGCTATGTGCCCTGTCATTCCACATTTCCATCATACAGGAGGGAATCTCCTAATTTGCCCTTCATGCATGCCCTGGCTATCATTCTGCGTATCTTGAAACCCACCTTGATTATTCTGGAAATGTCCCTGATTATACTGAAGCCTCCTTGGTTATTCTGGAAGCCTCTTCCTCTTGAACCTCCCCTACCTCTTGGTACAAAACATTATTACCTTGATCAAACTGCCTTTAGTTATTCACCTGTGGCATACCTGTTGCTTGCTGTGCATCTAACCCTTCTCCACTAGTCAACATCACCCCTTCTATGGTGTATTTTAACAATTTCTTTTGCACTAATGTTGCTTCTTCACCTTTGCTAACATCATCTTTCCTTCGATTCTTCTCCTGTAGCAGTGTGCAGTAATGCGCAATGGTCAAATGTATTTTTGACCAGTGTTTTGCCTTCATTCCCACCAATTTATTGAGCTTCTTCTGCACTTGATCTGGCAGCCCTTGGCAAAATATATGATAGAATACAGGTATAGATTTTCCCCAGGGTTCCCGCGTTTCCAAAGACCACTGCTCTTGAAAATTCCGAATGCAAACAAGAGGATCCTCCCCTTCCTGCATCTTCTGTGCCATTACAGCTCCCATATCTGATGTGTCTGGATACTGCACTCTAAGCGCTTTCCAGACTGCTGCTCTACAGTTATTAAATTGTGGTCCATCATGAGCAGTGTTCTGCGCAGTAACACTCGAGTATTCTGCTCTCGACCAACTGTTGTCTGATCTCTCCCCAAGCATAGCAGCTAGAAGACCTTTAAGGTTTCCTATAGCTAACGTGTTTCCTCCTGTCATTTTCTCTAACTCATGTATCCATTTTCCACCACCGGAAGTTAAACTCAGAAGTTTACATCTTAAATGATCCTTATCCATTCGTGGCCATAGTATATACTGTGGTCTGGCCCTTCCTTTCTCTAGTAAAGGAAATGGTGAGATCCCAAACTCACATTCATCCCCCAAAGTCTGTCTGTCCATACCAGGGACAATGGTTCAGCACCACTTTCTTCCTGGTAGCGACCTTAGCCTGCTCACGTAAGTTGGTGAATCCCCCCTCTCACTATGGGATCGCCTCTGGGTCGATCTAGCCGCGCCAGAGACACCCTAGATTTAGGTAGGTCTAGATCTGACCATCTCACTTCTCGGTCCATCGGAAAATATCCTTCAGGAGCACATGCAGTATCTCCCTCCTTCCCATGGAAGGCTTCTCTGTCCTCATCTGACATATCAGGTCCCCAACTTGTATGACTTCCCTCTTTTTCTTCTCTATCCAAAGTTAGCCTGTCCAAAGACAACGCTCTATGCTCAAGGTTGTACAAACTTCCCTCCTTGCCGTGCAACTGCTTACTTTCAAGTTGGCCAGTTTTTCCCTTTCCTTTCGGTTCTTTCTTGGCCCTCATCTCATGATAGACCTTATCGATTTGATCCCCAATGCTTCTCATATCAAACTCATCCTCTAGATTTGCTCTAGACGGACCTGGTATTGGCTCATGTGTCAGGAAGAATTCGACTATATCTTCCCATGCTACTACTGGATTAGGATCCATTAATTCTTTCTCTATGCAATCAATGTCACATACCCTCTGTCTTCTGATGCTTTCTATTTCTTCATCAAGTTCTCTTCGCTTCATTGCCTCTTCTCTTACCCTTTCCTCTTCCTGTGATTTCACCTCTCTTCTCTCGTTTGCCCTACGTATCTCTTCGTCTCTTCTTCTTTGTATTATTTTATCTCTTAATTTTGCTCTTCCTCTCTCTTTCTTTCTAGCTTGTCTCGTTCTTCAATTGCATAGATGTATAAGCAGAGTAATATCCTCAATTTTGACTCGTCACACTTGACTGTCAATACTCACGTTGTTTTAGACTTAATAAATACGTTTCAGAAAAACAACAAAATATGAGTGTGCACCAACTGTCGCAGCTCCATGCCTTTTATATCTCGATCTATTTCAATCTACTTATTGACTAAACATCATCAATTTAACTAAACAAATGAAAAATTAAATTTAAAATCTCCATCTTTCTTTTTATGTCTCTCAAATTGCTATTTCTTCACCACATATACATTATACAACACATAAAACAAACAGACAAAATGAGAAACTTGGCCGGCCTACATATAACTCAGTCTACGCTCCTAAAGACTATTTCTTCATGCACGCTCTTTGTGACTATCCTTGCTCCTAAAAATACTCCTACAGAGTTTGAGTCGTTCCCTTTAGAGAATCTTTAAATGTGTCCATTGTCTACGTCATCCACTATTGGGACTCTGGATACAACTCCTTCTGAAAACATGATGTGACGCAGGACTCTGAGCTTAATCTAACTGTGACGCTACTTGTCTCACAGTTTCTCAATTGCTTGATGCTCCTTGTCTCAAGTCATTTACTTAACTCAACACTCATCATCTCTAGTCAATTACTTAATAGCTCGACGCTCATTTCCTCGAGCTATTCGCCTATTAACTTGATGTTCGTCGTCTCAAGTTTTTTACCCCAACCACCCTTCATTACTTATTTCCCCTTATCACTCTCTCCACACAACACTCATTCATGTTTTGCCACCTCACTCAGTCTACTCACCATTTGCGTTTTCGACTTCTGACTCTCGGGATCGTCGCCTCCTCAACCAGCCGCTTCAGCCTTCCGTCCGCTCAGCTCCCTGTAGAAATTGGGAGGGGATTCCATAGAAACCGAGGGACCCGTCCCACCTGCACTTGCAAGATTCTTTAAGCTAATTTCCGCTATCTACAGGGAGCTTCACGTCCTTTTAGCTAAATGGCAGAGGACGTCGATATTACCGGGACCCCAAAGCTTAGTAGGTCAACGGTTCTTTAACCATCCTCTCCCTGCTACCACGTGAACCGGGATTACCGACCCAGCCCTTTAAGACGAGGTAGCAATACTTTGAGATGGATGGGGATCTAGAAGATACTCAACATCAATAATCAAACTAACTCAGGAAGTTGCCAAATCAAAACTGTTTTATTTTCAATTGTCTAAAACAGGGAGTACAACGGACATCAACTGAAGTCGCAAAGCATGATCTCTCAACAAATCTTATAAAAAAGCATCTTATATAGTAAAAAGTCATCATTACTGACGTCAAGCTACGTGGTTGCTGATGTCATCCTATGTGGCAAACTAAAAAACCTATTTTGAATGGTGATAGGATTACAAGGAACAGCTAGGTATATGTTCCATACTTGTCTAAGAGAGTGATAGGGTCATATCTAGTATCAGGTGGGACAACTAAGCCCTCCCCTCAAAAAGGTCACTATGAACCTCATTGAATACATGACGTCCCATCTGTTACACAAACTATAGGGCTCTTGACTAGGTGGCCCTCTATAATTGGTTGGCACTCTTACATCAGACAGTACTTTTCCACATACGCTGGTGCTGGTGGGTTGGTCTTGACCATAGCTTCCCACAAATGATCATATCATCTATCATCAACTCTGTGGTCTGCACGTCAATTAAGGCTTTGAACTCGGCCTTGGAAATGTTCCTTGCTCTAGAGAATATGAGGGAGTATAGCATGCTCTGTCTCCCTACATAGGTGTGGTTTATCACGATTGCCCATTTTCAGCCATCCACCATGATTTTGAGCTCTAGTATATTTAAAATACTACTATTTAATGAACCTCTGACGTCTTCATTGTTTTTGTGCCCGTCTTGTGAACAGGAGTTTGTTCGTTCACACGTGTTTAGCTACTGTCTGATCATTGCAACCTAGAGTGGCCTTGGCTTCTTGGTGCTGATCCAACCTCGCCCTTCTTGATACATCTCTGTATTTCAATTGCTTTTCAACTGCGACACACTAGAAAAAGCCTTCCATTTTCTGGTCAAGCTCTGCTAAAATGCATAGTGGAATCATCCATAGTTCATTCACTCTTATATATACATATATGTTGGTGCATGCCACAATATATTCACTACATAGCTAGCCTCAAGAATACTTTGTCTGCTTGCATTTCTTTGCATCTGTACATGTGTAAAATGACTTAATGTTTTCATCTTTTCTGTAGCATAAGCATCTTCATCTCGATCCCGAAATGCTGCTTATCTTTGATACTTTCTTGACGCCTATAGAATGTCTATGTTCTATTGTCTCTGCATCTCTTCTGAGGGCGCCAGCCCTGTTTCGTATGACATCACTACTCTACCCATTTGCTCACTTTTTCCGCTTCTTCTGAGATTTCATTCAAATGGCCATCATATTGTCGTGTATGCTGGTATGGTTTTTACAATGGGAACCTTGCTTCCAGGATTCTCTTTGGTATTCGTATCTTCACTGGCACTGCACATGTTTCACATTCTGGTTCCCAGTTCATAGGCAACATGGGCACGATGTTTGAAATGGGGGTACTTGGCTCCTTTTCTACACTTTCCTTTTCCCTTTGATGGGTGCCGGGCTGTGGATTGTTTGGTAGCCACACTCCAAAGGGAATAATTTCCATTCTTCATGCTCAATAGATGCAAAGAAGATAGGGAGAGGTGGACTCACCAATGTTTTTCCTTTTGTGTGAGGAGAAGAGTCTAGCACCGAGCTCCAGCAACCAAGCCCTGTCAGGGTATACGTTTAGTCACCAAATTTCCCGTCTTCAGAAGAGGAGGTATCTAAAACAGCCACGGCACTGCTCACTCAGTGAACTGGCAAACTGGCTGCTCCACACTGCCACACACTGCACACGCTCTGCGCTATCCTTGGCTTTTTAAAGTGGAGCAATGTAGAGTAAAGATAGAAAGTGACAACAGACTGCGAGCTAAGGTTCAAAGTACCTCCTTGCAAACTGGCTTCTATCCAGTGCTGCACACCACCATACAATTATATTTCATTTCCTTACACACCACTTACGGGACAGTATATTAAAATATTTTGAGTGGTGTGTACATCACATTAATTTCTTCATAATAAATCACATATTTCAGAACATTTTATTTTCTCTGCTATCAATAACATTTATTGGTACCAGAGAAAGGTTGCATACATATCAACACTATTATCATTCAATAGATGTCATTGTAAATATGATGCTGTGGATTGCTACTATGTGCATGTAATTTGAATGTAAGCTATAATGAGTGGCATCAACTTCTGCAGGTCTAGGTTAGAGAAGCAGTGCTATCAATTTATAATACACAGAATATTGGTTCACCCACACAACATAAGAATATGGGTTTATGATTTTATAATCTGGGATGAATACCCCTCCCAGTTCACTTCCTAGATTGGGTCCCACAGGTACAAAGTGCTTGCCCTATGGTGCAATGTCAAAAGACATTGGCATAATTTTGTATTATCAATGGCTTTCACAGGCCACAAGGGATCAAGTAATTCTCCATTAGCCTATGGCACTGGTAGACTACACCTGTAAAATTTCTCTGGCTAAAGTTTTATTGGACATAATTTACAAATAACTATGATTTAGTTGTACAGATATGCTATAATTTCTACACTGCACACACATAATCGAACATTGCTATGGGTTCTTATTTCAATGATATCTCGGGTGACATTGAGTACACTGTAGAAGCAAAATGCATTTCCCACTGCAATATTAATGCATTCTTTTTGAAATGGGCTCCCCTTAGTGGCCTCACCTCCCCAGTTCCTTCCCACTCCAGGGACTTAGCAGGGCAATGATTCTAGAGGGCTTATCTAACTGGATGGGGAATGTAATACTCACTTTTGAATAACTATTTACGATGCTGAGCCTAGATGGACCCATAAGAGTTTTCAAAGGAAATCCCAGTTAGCCAACCTTTTTTCTTGTCTCATACTCCTTCGTCTTGGAAAGCAGGTCTGCCTCATGTAAATCTGCTTAATGCTCCATCATGGACAAGGCCTTGTCATCTCCAGACATTATCTCTTCCTGCAGCGTTGAAATCCAGAGTTCTCCCTATTTCTGTTTCCATTTTTATTCCCCCACATTGTCTTGATGATATCACATTGATCCAAACTTTCTACTGGACTGTTTGATAGTAGACAATCTTAGCTAATGCAGACCTACGTTTTTATAAGTCGGTCACATGTCTGAACATGAGAAAAGGCTAGGATTGAGAAAAGGCTCTATGCTTTCAACACTTTCAATTATGATAACTGGAATCCCACAACACAGGTGAATGAAGGATAGCACAGGTGCAACGTGCTGGTCTTTGGAGCAAGACTACGCAGAGCAACATACGTTTGAATCCCGGATCAGGGCTTAGAAACTGAACCTAGGAAATAAGCGTGTTATAAAAAACAATTAAATAAATACATTTAAATTAAAAAAATATATGGAGAGTGTGTGAATTATTTGTGTGTTAAGTTATTAACCTTCATAGATTCATCAATTATTAATAAATGTAAGCAATTCAGACTTGGACTCATTTCATAGAGGATGCCATCCGGGTTACAACACAATTTTACTTTTTATTCTATGTCATATCATTGCACAGTTGTATTAAAAACTCTTTATATTGCACTAAATAATGCCAGATTTAAATGACACCCTTTATTTTTACTGTGGGCATAAAAGCTTGTGTTCAGCATTATGACTCATGTAAGCAGATCTTTGCAATGCCTTCAGTCAATGATTGATCTGCATACATGACAGGTCACTTTGTTCATTCTTCTGTTAGACTGACCACACCACATGGTGGTCCTAATTACCTAACTTGATTTCAAAATATGACACATCTAAATGCATTCATCTATGTATGAAGCTTGCAAGCCACAAGCATGTGACTTGAATTTAGATTGTATCTCTTGAAAAGACTGTATTTGAGATGAAACTGGAATGCAATTAAATGTATTTTCACCGATTTTGATCATAGACCAACCCATGCAGGTGGGAATAGTCCCTCACTCAGAAGCCTAGTTCTTTGTGAACCTTTTTTCTGTGAGTTTCCTGGAAAACTGACACCTTACCCCATCAATAATATCTGCAGGGTTTAAGTGGAGTTTAAATCTAGACCGGTCTGCTGGATAAACAACAAAACAAACAATGGCAAAACTACACAAGAGAACCAATCTGGCCATGTACATTTAAGCATTGGATAAGTAAATAAATCACAATATTATTGACTATATTTCCTATGTAGGTCCTTTATATTTTTAATGTGGTTGGAAAAAGAAACATATGACACTGGGATCACAATATTACAATTGAATGCCATGGATGGTGTGCTTTTCAAACTAGGAACTCAATAACATATATTGTTTACATAAGGTATTTCTCTGCATTTCACAGGCATTTCTTGTTTGTATATTTCTGTCATGTATATCGTTCTGGTGCAGAAGTGACCATTTTGCATGAATGCATATAGTTCCATTATGAACTAGGGCTTTCGGCATGCCCTGTTTTAAATCTAAAGTTGGTGAAAAACAAGTCATAGGGCCTTGAATATGTTTTAGCCTTACAATTCGCTAATGTTCCTGAAGTGTAACAAAATCTGTGTCGTATTTTGGGTGCTACCAATTCTAAGAGGCAACACTGATGTGCTTACTTTATTGGCACTATATCTCTCCTTAAAGTTTAATCATATGCACCACACTTTAAAGAAGTAACATAGATTTTCAGCATCTTTTAGGTTCCATTTATCGCCACAATTTGCATCTCAGCAGGTTAATCACTGACCTTGCAAGCAGATCAGTGGTTCTCAAAATTCACTGTGGGATTGCTTTGTGTTGTTGAACTTAAGAAAATGAAGATGTCTATGTCTGTGTATTTCTAGAGCGCCAAAGCCCTTAGGGATCCAGGCGCTTACATTAAAGGACAACAACACAGAGAAGACACAATAAGAAGGTGGCGAGGGGGCTAACCTAAGCAAACAATCTGTTTTTCAAGAGTTTCCTAAAACCGTGGTGGTTATTTTCTTTCCGTAACTATTCTGGGTGCTCATTCCAAGCTGGTGCGATCAGAACAGGAAAGGACCGCCTTTACAGAACTGCACACAAGATAAGCCATACAAAACTGCACACTTAAATGACAATAGGTCCCAGTCAGGCCATTCATTTCACCCTGGTGCTTCAGCACCTCTTGCAGCCATCTCAACACTAAACATGACACACACTTCAGGAAATTATGCATTGTAAATGTGTGTTAGACATAATCAAAAAGACATGTCACTCATACTACTTGGTGATCATGTATGTGTGCCATATGTGTTAGAAGTATGTGAGCACCATGCACTTAACTGTGTCATGTTCCATCTCCAGTGCACAGACTTCAAGGGCTTACTGTTTGGGAGACAAGATGACCTTTGTGGCCAGGACAAAAGTGATGCCAACACAATTCTAGTGAAGTGAAACAACAGGATGCATTCTTCCATGCACAATGGCATAGGGTGCATGCTGGACTGGTGCCACCAATAACCAGGATGGCACAAACATAAACCGGATGTCAAAATTGCAAAAGCATGTGACAGTCTGAAAATTAAGAGGGTCATTTTAACCACATGATAGACGCGTTTTAGCCTTCAGATAAACTGGCGAATACAGAACGTTTACAGGTCTGGCGCACATCAGATGCTGGCAAAGCACGAACAACAGGATTGACTACCCCTGTCTTACTCCCAGATGTGTGATACAGGACAGTGCATTTAGTGCCGCTATTAATACTCTTAGCGGACAAACCACTTCATAAGACTAATGCTCACTTGTCAAAAAAGATTAAATTAGTCTTGTGAATTGGTTTGTCCGCTAAGAGTATTAATAGCGGCATTATGTGCACTGTCCTGTATCACACATCGGGGAATAAGAGAGGGGTAGTCAATCTTGTTCGTGCTTTGCCAGATTTTCCTCTCTTGTTACAAGATTGAACCCCTGAGAACAAATACCCACATCAGATGCTGTCTGCACCACAGAGCAACAACACACATTTAGAGGTCGCGTTGGCAAGGTGCAAACTGCCATTGTCACAAACCAACAAAACAGGACCCAAGAGAGAGGCTTTTGGTCATGGATATGGCACATACAAAGGATGCGAAAGTGGGACAGGAGCAGGCCAGGCCACTACACACCTGTCAATGTGACACACCATCAGAGAAAGAGGAGAGGGTCAAAACCAGACCATGTACCTAGGGCAACCGGCATCTGTGTGGCCAAGCACATTACAAACACAACTGTCAGAGTTCTGGAAACGTAATTTCAGCTACCAGGAGCAAGTGTTCATCTGGTGTGTGGTGAGGCCAGACATAGAAAGCTATTGCCCAAAAGTCAACTGTGATTGGTGTCTTTACTTGTAACGTGAGGCCCTGTAGAAAGACACGGGATAATCAATGTTGGTCCACTGAGCGGAAGGAAAAAAAGTATCATCACTGCTGGGAATGAAGGCCTCATGCGTTGGCTCCAGAGAGGTACTACTGTGTGTGGGGCTACAATATGATTGGTCATGCTTGCACATATCAGTTACATGAGTCCTAACCCCCTGGCCACCATTGCCTTGGGCACCAACCACTGTTTGTTTAGATGGGCCAGAGATACGCTGCTACATCATGCAGTATGAACATACCAAACTTTGTTTCGCTGGTGGGCATGCACTGAAGGATGTCTCATTTATGCTTGGTTGCATAGAGAGAAATATTTGTTAGATGCTGTGTGTTTTACATAGAGGAAAATGATAATGTCCCATACCTTAGTGCACAACACAGTACGTTCTTCTAACCTTGGCTTGACCATTGCTCATGCCACCACTGTGTGTGAGTTATATCTCTTTCCTAACTGTGAAGTGATTGAAAGCTGCAGTCCTACATTTGGTGGCAAGGGTCATTAGAAGAGGAGGTCTAGCCAGTGTGCCAGCTATAGGTAGGTAAATGCCTGTGAAGCCACTTCCTATGATGTCAATTCGCATGGCATTACCTGGTGAAGGGAGCGCCAAAAGCCTTTGTCCCCACCAGTAATTTAACTTTAACCCCTGATCTCCATTGCATGTATTATCAGCTTCATTCACAACGGAATTCCAGGATTGCACACCTTCCAGGACACTAAGGGCCAGTAATGTTCCAAAGTTTCAACAAGAAGGAGGATCCTCATTATGATATGATATGATATGATATGGCATTTATAACGTGCCTATACACGTGTGTCAAGCCGCGACGAGGCAAGGGGGGGGACAAGGGGAGGACATACAACGATCCTACTAGGCCAAGTATCATCCAGATCATGCAAGTCCATGGGAAGGGGGAAAAGGAAAAGTGCGCGGGGGAAGGGAGAGGGGAAAGTGCAGTACATGGGAAAAAGTGGAATAAATAAGAATAAATAACAGCCAGCTGGTGGCAAGTGCAAGGAAGTGCAGACAAAAGTGCTAGTGGGGGACTGTAGGGATACAGAATGGTCCCCAGGTGCAGGGGTTGCCAAGGAGGCAGTGGAAGTGGGCAAATTGACGGGGCCTAGGCCAGAGATCAGAAAGGGTGGCCAGGTAACCCGAGCAGTTTCAGTCAGAAAATCAGCAGCGGAGAGGGGGAGAGAAAGCAGAGGCAAAGAGGAAGGTTTTGAGGTGCTTCCAGAACCGGAGATGGTTCTCACTACTGGCTGCCAAACTATGGAATTCCCTGCATAAGCATATTTGCGTTGAAGTGAGAAACCTGAATTTCAGGAAACAACTCAAGACATGGCTCTTCAATGAACTGTCTTAGATAAAAAAATAACATATCCAGCGTAACACAACAGTAAATAACTAGTTGCCTTTTGTCTAAGTCGATAAAGCGTATAAAAGCATAGATCACCCATCGGCAAACACCCTAAAATTAAGACTGGTCTGTGCTTTTGACTGCCCATCAGACTTTCCACAGCATGATGCCCATCTCCCCTTCCCTGAAGAATTTCAGAACACGGGAAGGACTCTACTGCCACACCTGAAGACATTCCTTGAGCAATGACGCACTCCTCCTTCAGACCTACTGCTCCCTCACTAACTCCTGGCTGCTAAAATCTTTAAATGTTACAGCACATGCACGATCCCCCCTCATATGACCCACAAAAACAGACTCGGGCCCTGTCCATCCATTGTCAACACCCCCACTGTAATGCTCCGATTAATGCTCTTTTAACACCGGGACTGCCCTTACGGCGGCCTTGCCCTAGCGTGCCATTCCTCTCCCTCCCTGAACAAACTAGAGCCCATATCGGCACACAAGTAACAGGTGCTACGGACCTGCACTCATCAACACCACGGGATTCTGTCCCTTTCCTCACCACTGTCCCACTAATCTCTCACACCCGCTTTCTTTTAATGAGCCAGGCACAGCCAGACCAACATTTATGGCAGAAGGGTGCTGTATAAGGGGACTTTCCTTACCTTGCCTTGCCACACTTCATTAGCAGAATAAATCAATGGAAACACAGATGCTCATGTTTCGCATTTAGTGGTGTGCGGGTTGGGCTTAATTTCTACATTTATTCAGCACAGGACACACTGCCATCTGCATGCTTGCTTACCCACCTCAGCTTTTGCATATCAACGAGCCAGTGTGGCCCTGTCCATGTATGTGGGCTCAACATTATCAACTGCTCTCATATCCATTCTCTAGAAGCCAGTCATATTACATTCATATCATATTAGTGCCTGGTGGAGATTGGAGTGCTTCCTGTCCCAGATCAGCCCACATATTGGCCAACAACATCATCCCACACTGGCTTGTGGTCTCTTCGGGTGTTGTGATAATGTCCTAACGGGTCCACTCCGAGTCCACCTGCTTCAGAGTTGTGTGTGCAAACTGCAGTCACAGGATAGAATTGCAACATTGCCGGGCCAGACATGCATCCTTTGTAAACCTTGTTCAATAGCCTCAATGACTCAGAGTGGTGCCCTTTCGGCAGGACCATTGACCAGTGCTCTTAGTATATTAGTTCTTCTTAGTCTAAGTGTTGGGCTGTAATTCATGAGTGCCATTCAGAGAAAAATTGTGTTTGCTTTCGTGATTCTTAGCACATTTTATCTTGCTCGATACACGTCAGCATCCCCAGAATGCTGCCAAGTTGGAAATCAGCCATTTTTTAAGAGAAAAGGCAAGCAGCTTGCAAACTATTTCTAGCTTCCTGTGATCTGCCCTGCAATTGCATCTGTATCTAGACCTCCCTTTTAACTTTCAGCCTTGCTTGGGATGAAAAGTCCATGAGGATATGAAGGAAACGCTATCTAGGGAAACCGAGACAATACCAATCATGTGTGTATTTCAATTTCCTAACAAAAAAGTTACTTTGTTGCATGCGACAAAATACGCCCTTCAGCCGTTTGCAAGAGTCGCTCCCTTTTCCTGTAACATTGAAAAATGACAATCAAGAAACATCTGTTCCATTGTTGTCCTCTTTTATTGAAAGTGCTTTGGAAATCTTAATGTGCTGCAAAGTTTTGCATTGGATTGCTGAATGCCAAATCGCTCAAAATTACAGCTCTGTTTGTGCTTTTTTTTGTTGGTATGTATAGTATTAATTATGGAATGTGTTGAAGGTCACATTTTGTTTTGTACTATGCACTGTACATTCCTTTCTTCTCCCGCAAATGCATACATTTTCTTCAGCAGAAAAAGCAATCAGTGCAATTGTATGGACTCATTCTTCTAGCAAATGTAGCTGCCAAGGTTGTTCGACTGGTAGGAGAAACTAAGCCCATGTCTGTTCAATGATGCACAATTGTGCAAAGACTGTATGGACGTTAAATGACATTTAATTAACATGTTGCGTGCTATTGTGGGTTTCTACCCTCACTAAACTGCCTCTCATCTTTCAATGGGGGTCATCCCGGGTTAGGTGAAGCTGCAAAAATTCGGCAGTAATACTATTGTCGCTGCATTACCGCTCTGCCCAATCCTGAGTTTGGACGGAAAGTGGGAGATTTACATCCAGCTTTTGCTGGAGATAAATCTTGGCACTTTCCTCCCATGTGCAGTGCTATTACCGCAGTGCTAACAGCACTGTGGTAATAGCACCCAGAATGTCCCATTGGGTCCAATGGACCCAATGGGCTTGGGCACTTACCGCCCCCCGCCGCAACTCGGGATCCGGCGCTGATAGAGCCGGACCGAGTTGCGGTAATGCAACATGGGTTGGCGATATCCCTGCGGATTTACCGCTAAGATACTGCCAGGTTCCTGATAGAGCCCAATGTATTTAATGCGTTGTTCCCCCATAGCAATTTTCAGTACCTTCACCTGTTTATATCAAAAACATCCTCTATCTCCTCCATCCCATCCTCTTATCGCCCTCTTCAACCTATAGTATTTGCACTCCCGCCCCCTTCATGTCCAATATCCCACCACTGCCCTTTGCTGGAGGTTGATTGATTGATTGAGAGTTGTGTATTGCGCGACAGGGATGAACCAAATCGTTTCTAGGCACAGCTGTTCTATGAATGAACAGTGACGAGGTACCAGCAATGAAAAACATACTAAATGGCTATAACCAGAATCCATCGAACCTATTTAAAAAGATAGGTTTCAACTCTTTACGGAATTGAAAAAAAGGACTCTACTTTCAGGATGTTCCATAGTTTAGAAGGTGGGGTGTGCCTTGCTGCCATCGTCTCCCTGCTCTGCTCCACAAGGCGGCACAAATGTGCGGCTCGGCACTGGCTTAAAAGTGCTGCCCCTGGCAACCTGCACTTGGTCTCTGTGTTCTGGAGCATGCATTAGGGCCTCCCGGGTGAGAGCCCTCCTCATGTTTGAACAGAGAGTAAGTTAGAACGTTCATAGCAGGTGTAGATCCTCCACCTTCATGGACAAGCTGACCAAGTCTATCCATACACACTGGTCCCCCTTGATCCCAGATCATCAGCCCAAAACCACCTCAGATGTTGCTCTGAGGCAGGACATAACGCCAGAGGCGTAGGCAGGGTAGGGCCTGAGCAGTCAAGGCCCACCCAAAATCTGTAAAGGCCCACTCAGCAGCACTGTGTGGGCATTTACAGATGTTAACATCACTGCAGTGGGCCAACTACATTAGCTTCAAGCCCCACGTGTTAGACAATCCTGGCTACACCTCTGCATAACGCCTTTGGGCAACTGAGTCCATGTGCTTCCCTAGTCAGTAAAAAGCCAGTAGGAGCTAGAGTTGGTCGAGGGCACTGGTAAAGGGCCCCCACTTCATTGCCTGTCCCTCGGCCTGCCCTCTTAGTCTGCGACCCAGACTCCCTGAAAGAGAGCAGGGGAGCACCCAGTAGCAGCCCAATGGACTGTACAGGGGCCATCCACCCCATGGATGGTTCAGGGCTTCTGCCACCCTAGGGTTGGCACTGAGTTCACCTTTAGCCCACTCTGTGCCTTCCGACTGCATGGACCCTTCTCCCCCCTCCGCCACCATCTTTCATCTCAGGGCTCGTATTGGGATTCCCCCCTGAAGCCCAACGCATATATGTAATCGTATCAATACTCAGCACTATTCTCCCAAAATGTTTACAACCCCCTTACTCCCATTATTTCTCCTAAAGTGCAAAATACGCACCTATGGGATTTGTGCTGCCATGTTTTGTCCAACATATGTGTGGTGTTTTTTGTCCGAGAAGCTTATACTGTTTCCAATAAATTACAAAGGGCAACGTATCATAAACTATACCTTTAATCCTATCATATTCCTTTCCCCCAAGAGCACAGTAGTTTAATCTCATCACTCCCTTGTTGCACTCTCTCAACACCATCGGTGGCCAAATTGCCATTTTTCCCAAATCCAATTTCTTTTCACATAGAATTCACGCAAAAAAACAAAATGAACAAAAAGCAAGTTGAGGTCCAGTGGTTTGGTATGTCTCTTGTTAGAAAAACAATTTCAAGGGAATGTAAACATTACAAAAAAGCGTAACTCAGCCAGTCCCTTGGACTGTTTCTCTCCCCTTTCCTTCATCTAAGCACCAGTTAAGACGCCCTGTGGTGAAATGTGAATAACCACAAGTGCTCTCAAAATGTAGGTGAATAAAGCACCCCAGAATGAAGTGGGTGACTTGTCCTTGTCAAAGGACAACCCCATTGGTAGCCCCACCCGACACGCAGCCCACATGACATTCCCCCACCCCTATCTCACCACCGCAGCAGGAGCATGGGTGCATCTTTTACCTGTATCAGGCAGACCACGATTTAAGGAAAAGTGGCATTTTAAGCACGTTTTAAGTCTGAAAGATGGATGCCATCCTTTTTTCCAGTTTCCATTGAAATATACACAGCAAAACCTAGGACTAATGCACAAAACATTTTTCATGCTTCATTTGAGTGAAAATGTTGCGCCTTAGACACAAATACCACTGGAACATGTGTATCTTTTTTTTTATTTTCTATTAGTTTTTTATTGGTTAGTTTTAACTTTAAACACAAAAATCCTAAAACACAGATACAATAAAAAAAAGGAATAGAATCATACATATAAAACAATTAATCAATATGTTCAATTAAAAGGGAAAGCAATATACTAAAACATGTGTATCATAAATGCGCACATTCTGATACCTGTTTCACTCTATATGCAATTGCTCAAAACAGCCCAAAGAATAGGGGTGTTTCGAGCAATTTCTATGCACATTCCATATTCACAGTCAGGATATTCATTAACATGCACAGAAATGCACTCTTCTCCCGTGCTTATTTATGGTGTGCCAGGAGAAATGCACAATTCACAGAAGGTCACATGTTGACCATTCTGCGCATTATTTTCAAAATAGCAGCCTTATGAACAAGTATAATTCCAAATTGTGTAAAGTTGACAAAGATAGCAACGCATTTTCGTTTGGTTTCCTTGAACATGACAGGCTGTTAAATGTCTGTGATGGGGAAATACACGCACAGCACTCATGTGGTGGATGGTTGCCTAGTGAATTATTGGTACAGGTGCAAGGCACTTGTGAAAGAACACAGCTCACATTTCTAGATTTGGTGACTTGCACTTCTCAGAATCGGAAAACTCAGAAAAGAGCATCCTTTGTGCTTCTTTGAGTTGCCCAAGTTTTAGTGGATCAAGCTCCCGGTCTCTTAATTGAGACTATCAAATGATTCTCACAAACAGGAATAGGGTAAAATTAGGGTCAGGGCCCACACTTGCGGAAGCATGCTGCCTGCAAACCCACATCCTGTAACGTTGGAAGTGTCAGGGGCAAACACAAATATATGCTTCATGAATGTTGTTGTGAAATGAAATTGTTAGTGAATGTAAGGCACCTGTAGAGTATGTTGATATAAGAAAGACTAAGGGCCTCATTACGGTTTGGGTGGTATTCCGGTCGTAAATCTTCCAGAATACTGCCCAATGGAATTATCGTTACCTCCACCTGGTCTGGCGGAATTACTGCCAGATTACAAGTGATAGTGGCAGAGTTAATCCCTATTCCATTGGACTCTTTGGGGCATTTCTGGCAGAATTACTGCTATGGTAATGCTGCCGATTTTGACGATTTTCAGCGGAAAGTGGGAGGATTTACCTCCAACATGATGCTGGAGGTAAATCCCCCACTCCAGGGTCATACTCATAGTATAGTGGTGCTGGAAAAGTGGTGGTAGTTCTGTGATCACCAATTTTTCCCACACCACCATACTTGCAATGATCCGCCAAGTGTCAACATTCGGAGAAGGGACAGTACAGATGAAAAAAGAATCAATTTTGAAAGGAGACAAAACAGGCCTGATCAGTGTGAATTCAACTAGTACTGGCCTAGACCACAGAGGAATGAGTTTAGGGATATGCACAGATTCCAGTGCTTGGAGGCGCAAGTGAAGATCTTGTCTGAGCAGATAGGAAAACTGTGCGCAGTGCAGAAGCAGCAGTTTAGTGAGAGTGCAGAATGTCACAAGAGTGAAATTGCACAGGGTGGTAACACATGACTACTTAGCCAGGCTCCCCACAATGAAAGTGCATTGCTGAACTGCTTAGCAATTTAAAGCCAGGAATACAGATGACATAGGAAATTAAAACACACACAAGAAAGGGGTGTGGTTTAATTTAGAGCTGTACCAAATCATTCAAGTGTGTGAAAATGAGAGAGAACAAAAAGAAATGTAAACGAAGAACCCAAAGAATAATGAATCAAAAGACAGTTTAAATAGGACATGCAATATGAAATAAATGAAATAATAGGTGAAATTATAAATGCAAATGAAGAGATTGCATTGCCTGACAATTCTAATAGTGATCATGTTCCCACAGAAAGGAAAATATTACAAAAGTCAGATGCAAATGACTTCCCAGAAGAATATTTCGAGCCACAGATGTTTCATGACCTAGAAATAACAGGTACGGTACAAGAAAACGGTACATGTCACACACAAGAAACTGATGTTCTGCCACACTATGCTACTGAAAATACAGAACAATTGGGTTCCAGAGTGCGGCAAGTGAAAGAGATCCAGGTGATGGGGTAAAACCAGAAGAGGAATGGGGGAGAACACTGGTGGAGATAGAAAGGGCAGTCAGGGGAAAATCTCCAAATGAATTCTCAGAACAGAGTAGAAAAATAAACAAAGAAATTGAAAAAGAGTTGGGCAAAAAGGGAGGTAAAATGACATTTCATATGCCCTTTTGCCTAGCAAGAAACCAGGCAGGCCTAAAGAAAATGAGCCCTGAGATCAGCAACAATTCACACTTCCTTTAGATACTTGAAGAATGTGAGGACAGTTATTAGGCCCCTATTACTATTGAAGAGAGGTGAAATATGTTTGCAATGATTGACATAGGCACTCAGGCAACTGTGATGTCAAGGTAATTATTGGACAACATAAATGAAGGCAGATCCCCACAAGACATGCTGACATTGAGACAGAGTGAAGGTGCCATGCATAATTTCGATGGAGAAGAAATACCATTGGAAGGTGACACTGAAGTAGACATAAAGGTAGGGAAGCATAGAATGAAAGGGGAGGCGGTGGTCACACCCATTGAAGAGACATAATTCCTGTTAGGGACACATTGCTTTAAGAGATTATCACCCCTCATTGATGGGACAAATGGGGTATTGTGGTCTTTAACCAATACAAACCTGAAACCTAAGTAAGTAATGACCCAGTGTAGCAGTTCAAAATAATGCCACCCACACCATTGCTGGAACCGAGAGTGAAGTGGAAAAATATCTACCGAATGGGTGTGTACCTAGCATCACTGTAATTCTCATGTGTCAGGGTGAAATGCAAGGAGAAAAAGAAAAGTTATCTTTAGACATGTACTTGGACCCAAAGAAAAACTGGCAAACACAGATAGACAAAAATACATTGTGTTGTTATCTAAGTGTGGAAACCTGTAAACAAAATATTGCTTAAGAGTCAGATCAGGACAAACATATTTTCAGAAATACACATGAAAAAAGGTCAGGCTTAGATATCTGTGCTCGTGAATGGGCATCCAGAAATGATTGGCCCTAGAGCAAGAAAGGCGTTTCATTTATGAAAATGTGTTTAAATAACTGCTTGATAGAGAAGAGATGCCAAGTTTTAAAATAAAAAAATCATCCCGTTTTGGGTCTAGATGACCCTGATTTGGGGCGAAGAATTGTGGGAAGGTGCATGTTGAGAATCGCAATAGGGTCCAAAAGTATTCATCACAATGTATGGATTGTAAGTGGAACCAAAGCAAGCTAAATTGTATTTAGGAAATGACATTATGCACAGAATGTGTATGGTTTTAGATTTTTTGAATCAAAAGGTTTGGTCTAGAGTGGGTGGAGCAGCAGCTGAATTTGAGAACATAGGACAAGCTTATCATGCTCAAACGTGGCCATATGCAATTGAGCTTCAAGTAAAGAAGGATGTTATTATCCCTGCTTTCCCAAGGCAATTTGCAACGGTATTAAAGTACACAAAGGGACAACAGATATAAGAGCCCGATGCATTTGTGTGTCTCAATGAATCCATGAGACAGCAGGGGCTAGAATGTGAATATACACCATTAGTAGAGATTGGGGATGGCCCCATTTGAATACTGGTGAATAACAAGAAGTGCGAATACATTCATTTGGTAGAAGGCACAGCATTAGGGATGGCAGTACAGGAATCACACTACACTGCTGATCTAAATAACCCAGTTATCGGAAACATCCCTGAAAGCTATGTCACTTCACAGGATGAATTGCCTGAGTGCTTAGATTCTAAACCAAAGGGGATTTTCAGGATTCAGTCTGTATACCCTTATGACTCAAAGGATGTGATTTGCTGTCATCAGGATAATTGCATCCTATTTAAGGTGGGTGAATATGAAAAAGAAAAACAGCAAATTAAAATACAGCAAATTGAAATGGAAGCTGATGTGCCAAGATATTTGAGGGTGGCGTCTCTCCAAAGAGGCTCTGCCACACAGCTAAAGGAAAGCACAGAAGTCCCTCCATTAGATGATTTTTCAGAATTCTATAAAATGGTGGAGTAATCAATTCAAGCTGCAGATGCTTGCACACATGAAGAAGAAAGAGATCAGTTGAGGAAAATATGTGCAACATTCAAAGAGGTATTTGCCAAAGACACATATGATTGCAGGCTTTCTGATGTGCATGTTGCAACACTGCCAGAGGAATATGGTATGCAGCCTGTATTCGTGCAGCAATATAGGCTACCCTTGGCCTGTTTGGAGTCCCTAGCAGAAATAATAAAAAAATGTAGAATCCAGAGGAATCATTAGATCTAGCCACAGTACTTCAAATACACCCATATTAGGTGTGTTAAAGCCCAATGGTCCATGGTGCCTGTGTGCGGACTTGAGAGAATTAAACAGGAGGGTACCAGTGTCAAGGTGGCCACTTTCATTTATTGATCAAGACCTTGCACAGATTCAAGGGTTGAAGGTATTTACCACTTTGTATCTTAAAGCAGGGTATTGGTGTGTGCCACTAAATGAAGATTTTCAAAATATGTTTGCCTTTTAGTTTAACAGGCTACTGTATGCTTGCAACGGTACTCCCTTTGGGTATATGAATAGGTGGAGTGAGTTTGGGATATTTCTGAGAAAAGCACTCCCAGATGCAGCCAAGAGGGGAACTGTGATCTATGTGTATGATGTCCTGGTCAAGAATGAGGACATCAAAAGACATAAAAAGTAACTTCAATGAAATTAGACAGTTGCAAAAATCTGGGTAACATTATAGAACGTGCAGTGGTGTAGAAAAGTGGTAAATTTCCTGGGACATGAAGTAACAAAGCAATGGCTAAACCTGCAAAAGAAACAGGTTGAAGCTATACAGACATTTTGAAAGTTTGTTAGGAATGACAAGTTGCAACAGGAAATGTATTGAAGATTATGCAGAAATGACACAGCCGTTGACTAAATTACTGAAGCAGGGAGCACCCTGGAATTGGGGAAAGGAGCAATGTAAGGCAGTAGCCAAGTTGAAGAACGGTCTGATAAAAGCTCCATGTTTAGCTTGTCTGAGAAAGAAGCAAGATTTCTTTCTGGAGATAGGGTTCACAGATCAGTGTATTTCAGCAGTCTTATATTAAAAACATGATTCAAGTAACTAAACCATTGCATATGCCAGCAAAGCATTGTCACAGGTAGAAACAAAATTTAGCGTATGTGAAAAGGCACTATTGACCACTGTGTAGACATTAAAACATTTCCGCCCCATTATTCAAGGGGAGCAGGTAATTCTTCAAACAAATCATCAGCCTCTATAATTTCTGCAGTGTAAAAAAATCAGACCAGGGAAGTTAGCTCAGTCAAGAATCACATCATGGGTATTGGTATTGCAGGGTTTCCCAGTGGAACGGAGATATGGATAGAAAAAAAAGAGTCCAGTTGATCAAGGGCTGGCAGACTTACAAGATTGTGCAGCTGTCTGTGTAGAAACGAATCTGGCTTAATTTAAACAATCCCCACACAAGGTATTCAATGAAGAGAGATGTAGGGATCTCCCAACCGTGTATGTAAATGGATGTGCATACCACGTGGGGGGTGATTCTGAAAAATAATTGGTGGCAGAAATAGGGAATGTGTGGGTTGGAAGTAACACTATTCCAAGAGTGAGCATGAGGTTACGTTCCAAAAGCTGTCACATAATTAACTGCTATCTATAAGGCAATATCCACAGCAGTAGAAAATAAAATGAAAGAAGTAGTTTGAGTTACTGATTCTGGTTATGCCCGAAATAGTTTTTGGGAATATTTACCTGGGTGGAAGTTGAGAGGAATGGTCACATCTAACAAGAAGACACTCAAACATGGTAAAATAATTCAAACCAAAGAAAAGCTGGTTTCAGAGAATGACATGATCATTCACTGGAGAAAAATATGAGGCCACCTGTAAACACCAGGGGAAGGCAAAGAGCCTATAATGGAGCAGTGATGTGGGAATTATTTACTATTGAGCACCTACTTGATGAAATCCAGGTAGATACGATAACATGCTCCAAATCTCAGGGTACAGCTGATCAGCCTGTGACGCAATGGAGTTTTGATGCCTCTGATCAAGACTTGGTCAAGAAACAAAAAGAAGATCCCATTTTAGGTTTGTTCTACAACCATTTGTTAGATGCAGCGCAAAGTCCTCTGACAGAGGAGGACTGTAAAGGCAGAAAAGAATTGAGGGTATTCTTAAAGAACAGAAAGAGCATTTGATTACAAGATTAACTGATGGTGCGGGAGTACGTGTTAGGCCAAATCCAGTGGGTAGTACCTTTGTCATTTTGGGGTTGGATACTACATCATGCCCATGATGCAATAACTTCAGGTCACAGAGGTTTACGGAAAGGGTTGTAAATTTGGAAAGAATATGCTTATTGGCCACACATGTCCTAGGATGTAGAGTTGTATACTCAGGGATGTTTGGTGTGCACAGTTTCAACCTGCCATTCCAACACATAGGGCACCATTAATGAAAAGAGGTCTGACACTACCCTGGAAAGACTTGCACATATATTTCATTGGCCTGTTCCAAAGATCAGCACAGGGAAACAGATATATGCTGACCGTCACCTGTTTAGTGCATTCCAGCATCTGACTGCAATACGCAAACAGCAGCCACATTGCTAGTGAATCATATTTTCTCTAGGTTTGGGTTGCCTCAAAGAATAGAATCAGACCAGGGAAATCATTTTACTAGTGCATTGATGATAAAGATGTGGCAAATTTTGGGAGTGAAAAGGAAACTGCATATTTCCTATCGGACATCTTCTTCTGGTGGTATGGAACGTTGCAATAGTTCAATCATTGACATTTTGAAAAGGTTTGTAGCTGAAGCAGGGTCCAGCTGGGATTTGCATCTCCCTCTGGTGCTAATGGCTCTTATGTCAACACCATTGAAATCCACAAGCCTCAGCCCACATGAAATTATGACAGAGAGGAAAATGGTCTTGAAACAACATGAATTGTACAGGACTAATGAGCAAGTCCTAGTAAATGCATTCACGATTCATGAATATGTAGAACATTTTGAGAAAGCATTTGCAGCATCCATTTGTATTTGTGCAGCAGAATTTTGAAAAAGCAGTAGACAGTGCCAAATCATACTACGATAAGAGAACATCTGTGACGGAATACGAAGTAGGCAACCAAGTATTCATGTTTAATTTTACAAAAGGCAAACAAAAGAATGCCAAATTTCTGCCATCCTGGCGTGGCAGTACACAATTGTGGACAAGAATTCACCTGTTATCTACAGAATCATGGTAAAGGAAGGAGATCTGGTTGTGGAACAATTCGTCCACATTGACCAAATCAAGCCATTCCACCCAAAACATGAGGTTAAAAGGCTGGAACAGGCTGGAGAAACCCTTAGGGAATGAAAGGTATAGCTGTTACACTTAAACCAAAGTGAGTAAATAAAAAAAATAATGTGTGGTTCCTGCAAACTAGCATTTTACTTTGAAGGGATCAATCGTAGCAGGTAAATAGCTGTGCATGTACGTATGACTATACATTGTAAAAGGAGGGATAAAACAGGTAAGTAGGTGTGTGTTTGTGGGTTTGGATTTGAGGTGTGAATAAAAGAAAAAAGTAGAATAGTAAATAAAATGTGTAGGCTTGTAATATTGTATTTCTAGGTTAATTATATGTATTATACATGTTGGTTCCAAATAGTTGAAACAAAACGGGGATGTGATTACACTTTATATGTTTATTATGTTTAATACACATATATATTTCCGGTTGGGGACAAGGTGAAATGGGGTGATAGATTTTGTGTTTGTATGTTGTATAATGCATTATTTTTTTTTCTCCAGTTTGCCAAGGGAAGTGGCGTAATGGCAATAAAATAGGTGTTTTACTTGATACTTAACCTGTCTGTTTCTCTTCCGATTTAGATTTCTAACTCGTTTCCTTCACCAGGGCCCATGGAGCTAGGTGTCGTCAGAAGAGTACCTTGGCGAAGTTCAAAGGACCAGAGTCTGCTGGACTGAAAAAGGGGGTGGGGGAATTGTGAAAATTGGGTGATTGTAAAGGAGGAACACTGATGGAGGGAATGGAAACCTGCATCCAAGGTGTACGAACATTTGAGGCATGGACACAAGCCTATCCGGCAAACAGGTGCATTTTGCAAACTTGCCGGGACCAGCATTGTGCTTTGTGGCAGATATGCCACCGCCGGTCTGAAGTAATTCTAAGTTCAGACATTTCTTGACTAGTCTTTTCATTTCCTTAACCACTGACATTAAGATGTGGATGTGCATTGCAATTGTTTTCCTAGGTTTGTGCATTTATTGAAATGTATTGCTAGGTTTGGACATTTATTGCCATTTCTCATGGCATTTATTGACTGTATGGACTATTTTTGCTCATTTTGAAATTAATGGTCCAGTATGGTTACACATGTATTGACAGTTTTTTACATTTAAAATAAAAAGGGTTGCTGCGATATTTAACGGACCACATTTTTATATATGAATTTGAGTTGTTAAGCGTGGAAGAAAAAAAAGGAAAAAAAGACATTAAAAAAAAGAATTACCTAATATGTGGATAGCCAAAATTCATATTCCCAGGTTTAGTGCCATGAAGATTGGTGAATGGTCAATTATTTAGACAATTGTTACTAATTGTAAAAAAAGGCTTATGTTTTCACACATTATCACCTGAAGGGCTGGCCATACTAGGGGAGGTGTTTGATTGATGGCTGACATCATTGCAAGGGTTGGTGAAATCATATACTTTCTTTACAAATGTATAGGGAAAGTGGCCCGGAAGGAAAAAAAGACTTTAGAAGGAGGGAGAGAAGAAAACTGAGAAAAGGCTGCAACAGAAAGAAGGAGAAGAAGGTGATTTGTGAAAGAATAAGAACATTGGAGGGATTCAGGGATTTGTGGTGGCAGGCTGTGTGTGTGCTGGGATCTGCAGTATCAGAGCTTAGCCATGCTGCCGCCGAAAGAGAGAGTGAGCAGATTGAAGGTGTTGGGTGGCCTTCGCTAAACTGCAGTAGCTGGTGGTGGCAGAGAGCCTGTGTACAATGGGAAAGTGGTCTAACTGTCAGCAACACGGGGAGGACACCCCTAAACTCTTGGTAAGCATGAGTAACACAATTTGAAAAGTATCTAAAAAGAAAGACCTCATGCTCTTTCCATGCAATAGAAAATGTGCGTGGTTTGTCACTTGCAAGCTTGCAAAAGTATCCAATATATTCCAAAGTTGTACACTTCATATTCACCTGCCAAGTATCTCTAGTGGGAGATTTGGTGTTAAAAATAAAGGGCTTCAGAGTGTCTTTGCATTACTGAGCTGTCTAGCTAGAATGTGAAATGTTCAATTTCCTCCTTGTACAAAAGAGACATCCACCTTTGCATTTTAATAATGTCTGTTTCCGTTTATATGAGTGTTTCATGATGTACTAAGATTTTCCGACTGCATTTTGATAAGCTGAATTTTCGTCAAATTGAGATAAGATCCAAAGCGCGTTGTTGTAAAGGACATGGACAGCCTGTCATTGTGTGCTCTGTTTATTTTTGTGATGCATAGAGTGTGAAGCCTGGTGCATTTGATACCATCAGTGCCGAATTAGTGTGCCCAGCACTGCGCTAGGTCTGGTTATTGTAGCCAAGAGGAACGAAATAAAAGGGCATAACAGCAAGCTAATTCTCCATGTTTCAGATGCATGATTTTGCAAGTGGTGGAAGGGACAGAGAGATATAAAAACCCTAGAGCCCCTAAGTATCAACATTTGTATAAGGCCCAGTGCAGATGAAGCAAGAATCCATTTTGAAAGTGTGTGTCTGCAGGCAGACTGTACCAAGGAAGCATGGCAACTAACAATGTATTTGTTCTAAGGTTTCTTAATCTGCTGTACTAGCAGATTATTAAAATACATGCTTACACTGCCAACAATATATCAGGGTGCATTCAGAAAGTTACTCTAAACTGATGTTGTTAAAGGAGTGTTTAGGCTTAATTGTATTTGAGGAGCATATCTTCATGGGTCAGCATTACGTTTGCTGGGTTCCACAGAGTCAGCTATTGTGTTATTTTGGGGAAGACAGAAATACTCCCTGCTAAGGTCATGACAACTTTCATGTATTGCATGCATTGAGAGCAATATACTGGAAAGTGTTTAAACGTTAATACTTAATAGCATTTAGCGGTGTGTTCCTCCTGTGGAGTTTCTATTAAATGTTTGACTAATTCACCTCACGCAATATCAAGGTGCATGGTGTGGTTTTCCATACCCCTCTACATAAAGCTTGCTGCCCTCCAAGCAGCACTGTGCATCTAGCCCCAAACCATACCTCCAGCACCATGATACAACAAAAAACCCACACGCCCCGTGTGCCCTTAACCATTTTGAAAGCATCATGGTGCTATGAGGTAATTCAGGGCTTTTGTGAATCGAATCCCACCTCCAATCTGCCTAAGTTGCATATTGCATTTGTGCCCCCAACCCTTCAAAATTGAATAGGCCTCAATCAGCTTGGTGCACCCAAGCAGTAAAGTTCATTGCACCTCAAAATATGCTTCACCATGAAGTGCCCAAAGCCTTCCCCAGTCTGAAACATTGTGCTGATAGCAGCATGATGTATTGATGTATCACAATGGTGATGCTTGTTATGCCAGCTAAATCACCTACTCCCAGCAGCACTGTGGCCCCTTCAATGCTCCCCTTGCAGAGTGGAGGGTAGGTGTGCAGACAGCATTAAAGGTATGTTATTCTCACAACCCTTCCAAAGAACCGTGGATAGAGCAAAATCAGCGACACAGTAGGAGCTGGGCTCATTGGTACCAGTCACCTGCAAAGGCACTGAATGCCACATCCATCTTATCTGCTTGTTGAACCTCTTGAGCATAATGTAATTGCTAAACCCCAACAAAAGAAGCACATGTTACATTCGTGCATACCTCACGCCAACAGCAAGATTTGTGTGCACCCTTCCCTCAGGAAGGGTAGTTTTGTGCCATGCAAGTTGTTGATGCATGCATTATTTTCTGCCCTTTTCTTCAATGCAACACTCAAAACTGCGTTCCCCCCAATCTCCCTAGCATTGTATTGTGCCAATCCACTATGTGTAGCAGGTGTATTGATACCTTTTACCCAAGCAAAACCCTTGTTATAACACTGCAGCATTGTGGCCAATCAGTCACTTCCAGGCGAGATGGGCCTATTATTATTTGGGAATCACACTCCTGCTCGTGAGTTTTCAGTGGTGTGGCTATTGCCCATGGATCAGTTCCAACACAGTGCTCCACGCCCATTAGAGCACCTTTTAGTTGCTGTAACATGGTGTGATACCTGTGAGGCTAATACGCAGGTAATATTGCACGTCTGTGAGAGGTCCAATCCCATGATGCAGTATGGTCAGGACCCTGAATACTGTATCCTCCAGTTTCGACATCATGGCAGAGGATTATGGAATTCATAATAAACTGCTGAGATCTTGAAGAAAAGGGATCCACCTTCACAGATGAATGCAGAGTCGGGTTAATTTACCAATGAACCTTATCTTCAGGTGTGCTGATGCAAGCCCTGAGTGACCCTCTCAAACAATCCCAATATGTGTTAAATAAAAAAACGAATGCTCAGCAAACACATGCCATGCCTTCGAGCTCTAGCCCATTTCAAACATGCATCTTTGTTGCAAAGAGTGGTATGAAGGCTGTTACTATCAAATGTATGCATAGATTGAGCCCTTGCAGCTCTGCTGCAGATCAAACATTCAGCATCTCATTTTCAACCACGTGTATGACTTTGTGTTAAACCAATAATATGGAGGAGATCTGTTTACATGGCTATCATCAACTGTAATGTATTGCAACACACAGAGATAAAATGATGAAGCATAATACACATAGGGAGGTGCCTGGAAGCTCTGCCCCACTACATATGTTCAGTGGTCATTTCAAATTATTGAAGTACTTTTCCACAACAAAAAAGAACACTTGGGTAGGGGGGGGCACTGGCCTTTAAATAGGTCGGGCATTCAACCAGTGGGTCAGCAGCATCAAAGACTACAGGGGTGGTCACATGGTGATTTTCGGGTGCCCCCATGCGTGCAATCAGTAGCCCCCTTTACCTTTCAAGCTAAGATAAAGTTTTAGAATTTCATAAAGTTTTCAAAAGTAAGTTACAAGTTATGAAACTCAGTTTTCACAAATCACTTGGACTATTCCAGAAGGTGTCTAGGGCAAGCTTCTCCCTCACTTTGTTTTAAGGACAAGAGGAAAGTCCTATCCTTGTCTTGTGGAGCTTCGTTTTATCAACAGAACTTTGTTCGAACTGAAAGCATCAGCACACGGCACTGCGAGCGCTGCTCTTGCCGTACGTGCACTTCCCTATTTCCTGGAGGAGGCGGGGTCAGTCCGTGACACGTGACCAATCACGTGACTTTCTGCCGGCTATTTAGCAAGCCTTGAGCTGCCCGAGCGGTGTATAACTTTGTCTTGTGGAACTTCATTTTATCAACAGAACGCTGTTCGAACTGAAAGCATCAGCACACAGCACTGCGAGCCCTGCTCTTGCCGTGCGTGCACTTCCCTACTTCCTGGAGGAGGTGGGGTCAGTCCATGACACGTGACCAATCACGTGACTTTCTGCCGGCTATTTAGCAAGCCCTGAGCCACCCTTACTGCGCTAAGCCCTTCTGGTGCCAAGGCCACTGGCTGTTGTGCGGCTGTTAGGTGCTGGTGGCGGCTTACCCGGACGGGAGACTGCAGAGGTATTCCCTCTTTGATCCCTTCCGGGCATCTTGCATCTATTAAGCGCCTTGAGTGATTGCACTGCGCAGGATATTTAATCAGTCCTTTGGCTTCTGTAACTACCATGGTAGCTCGCAAATTTACGTTGAAAACCGGCATGCCTGAAAATATGGTGGGTCATGTGAGCACGGTGGCCGGTTCATCATTAAAACAGTCAATTTTACCCTTTGCCACTTCCACTGGTCCCAAGCATCAATGTTCAAAATCCCTCTCATCTGGGGTAGGTTGTCATCGTATGCATGAAACCCTTCCAGGTGAGACATTGATTGTTGGGCCTCAAGAGGCCCCAATGGTTCCCCCAGCTATGACCACCGGTGGGGAACAAGAATCACCACTTGTAGTGGCCGAAACCATTTCTAAGGTGCCCGAATCTAATATGCCAGTTCGACAAAAAACTCCCCCCCCCCCCCCAGGTGTCGAGATAAGCCACATCAATCCCGAAAGTTGCGCAAGTAAACATTCTATTGCGGAAGTCACTGACACACCATTAGAAGCCGCCTGTCTTGCAGGCGAACTACATGCTGATGCTCACATGAAACCAACCAGCCCTGATCTGGTTAATTTAGCTACTGATATAAATACCAGTAGCAGACCACAGGGCACACTAACCACAGCACTCCCTATGAAACCCCTGCTGTCCTCGGTGGCTGCCCAAGTGCAGCAACGCCAAGCTTACAAGAAACTCTGCATAACGGGTGAGGTCGATGATGATGCCCTAGAGTTCATGAATTTGTCTAACAACTCCTCTTGTCCCACATGTGATGTACTATATATATGTTCAAATACAGGGGACCTAATACAGTTACAGGAAGATCTCTCACATAATACTATCATTATACTTGCTAAAAACTTTCTCTCTTCACAATCCACTCCTATTAATTCCTCAGCATCAGTTACCCTGAACAAATCTCACATTGATATTGTAAATGAATCACCATCCTTCATAGCGCCCACTCCTCGTCGTACAAGATTCCGAGAAGTCGACAAGACATCAGAATTCTTTATAGAAACAGCACAGGATAAGCGCTTCTCATTTCCGGAGGCCCCAGCTCTGAATAACACCTTGAGTGCAATGAACACTGCCTTATTAACCATTGCAAAATTGTATGAGGCCCTAGACAATAAGGTCACTCGCCAATCAATGCTCATAGAGCAATATTTCAACAAGGACCTTTTAGATGAAAATAAAAATTCCATAGTTAACGCCTCAACAAATCCTATCAATTTAATGGCCGCAGAATCTGCCAATCAGATCCAGGGGAAAAGGTGCCTTCAACCTGCGCAAACATTAATGGATGAAAAAGATAAGCCCATCGTTATAGCAGATTCTACTAATGCCTGTCACTCTCCACCTCCCCAGACTAATATTGATGATATTACACAATCATCAAGTAAATTTGTATTAACTCCAGATTCCAAATTGCCTCTGAAAGAGTCTGCTAACATTTTTGAATTATTTGCTCCAGCTGTCACCAATCCCTCATCCAAATCCTCTACCTCTCGTTGTTCTAGGAAAGATTGGAAAAGAATGAAAAAAGCTGTGCAAAAAACAAAATCTTGTACTAAAGTAAATGAGAATTCCCGAAAATGTATTAAAATCCCATCTCGACTAGAAAAGTCTGTAATGCCATCTATCCCCAAAGTTCTAACCAATGTGATTCCAGCGATCATATCACATCAACCACTTGATGATCTTATAGCCTTAGCAAAGCAGGCTGTCACTCCCACTGTCACGCCTCTATCCATGTTTCAAACTAAACCTGGACCTGGGACGCTTATGCCGCCTGATTCAAGAGTCCCAACAAGCGCCATCCCATCCACGTCAGCAGCTACCGTACCAGATCCCAGTGTACATGTTGAATCAGTCATCACACAATTAAGAGAA
Organism: Ambystoma mexicanum; assembly: GCF_040938575.1. Taxonomy (NCBI): domain Eukaryota; kingdom Metazoa; phylum Chordata; class Amphibia; order Caudata; family Ambystomatidae; genus Ambystoma; species Ambystoma mexicanum. The sequence goes on from NC_090932.1 coordinate 1,392,355,215, forward strand.
GAAATAAGAGCTTTGATTAATGCTTATACTGCGCATTCTTCCCTGACTTCGCAATTAACTCTTCCATCGTGTTTAGATCAAACACAAGGCATGATGAATCCAACCATACAGTCACCCATGAGTCACACTGAACAACGCCCTATTTCAAAGCTTGCTACTGCATGCTTGCCTATTGGCACACAGGCAGAATATGTACAGCCTATTGTAGCTGATCCTGCAAAATCTGCACAGATGCAAGCAACCTCTGTATTAAACCCTATACCAACTAATGATTTGCATATAGAATCCGTCTCTCAATTTCCAACTTTAAAACAAGATCTAAGGGAATATATTAAATCTTCCATTGAATCTTGTGTTTCAGAATTGAAGTCCACTAGTCAGGACTATAAACTAACTTCTGCAGCTCTTTCCTTGAAAACAAATATGTCTCAACAAAATTCTAAAATATCAAATAAACAGCTGAATCATGCCCTGACCAAACCCATGCCTTGTGAAACAAGTATGCAGAAGTTAATTGTGAGTCCTCAAAATTTGTGTTCCACTGGTAAACTGCAATTATATTCACTGAACATGAAATGTCGTACAGCACCTTTTCCAACATATGTTCTTAACAGATCAAGTATATTGAACATCTGTGCTGATATTGTGACTCTTAAAGACCTATCCACCACTGACATTGAATTTATAGAGTTTGTCAATCAAGATGACCTGTCGGAAGTTAAGATACATGTATGTTCAGGTCTAGTGTTCAACATGTTGTGGCAGGCGCGAATGTCATTATTTGGCCCAATGCCAGTGTCATTAAATTGGAGTGAGAGGGCTCGGCAGAATAAAATACTACGCAGTGTGTTTTGGTCCCCAGAGAGAATGCACAGATTCGGGATGCAAACATAGCAAAGGAACCTTTGAGCATTTGATGAGGGAATGTAGCAGACAGTGAGTGCCTTCTGGAATGAGGTGGCTGGCGTGTTAAGACTGACTTGATTTGGGATTTTGTGGCCTTTCTGGCGCTAGTTATTCATAGCAGCTATGGCAGCCAGAAAGATGTTTTTAAGAGGCTGGAAGTCAACCAAACCCCCATTTAAGGCAGAATGGATTGAGGAGTCGTGTAGGATATCTGTGACCGTGACCGAGAGAGTATTGTTGAAACAGGAAACATGTGCAATAAATGAAATCTGGGGCAGGTTCTTGGAGCTGGCTCTATAGGGCTATCTTGCACATAACTACCTAGGTGTTATAGGGTAGATGCCAGGACTAAAGAAATTGATTTGGTCGTTAGGGGTGGTGGGCCACCTGTCCAATCACTGGGACCTTTGTAAACAAGTATATTTGTAAAATATATAAAAATGAAATCTCCCCCCAGATGTAAAGAATAAAGGGACCCAGTTTGCCCGTGGAACAATTAGTGATTGCCACCAGCCATAGTGCGTGATGTTTGTAGTGACAAGACGGCTCAGGTTACAATGCCGTTGTTTTTAGACATATATCATGCCTTATGCCTTATATCATATCAAGTTTCAAATAAAGAAACGGTTAAGTTGAAGTCCAAACGGAACTTATTGGGATAAAAGTAGTTTGGTATTGTTCCATGTGATAATAACGAATGAAATTATACCGAAAACGGTTTTAACTAATTAAAAATAACTAAACAATATTGATTTTTTGGGGGGTTTCCAATTTTGGGGGTCCCCTCAACCCCTGTTTTCCTTGCTTTATTACCACACCCCAAACCCTCCCGACCCCTTTTAATTCCTTACCCCAACCCCTATATATACTTTTTACAGAAAATTCGATATTTATTAGTTATTATTAATTCGTTAAAATCACTGCATACCGTTTGGTAGGTGTCTAGTCAAATGGTCGACAGACAAATGGTCGACAGACAAATGGTCAACACAATTTGGTCGACAGGACGAATGATCGAATTTTTTGTTTAGTTATATATATTTTTTTAGGTTTTCGTTTAGGAAAAAAAGGTTTTTTTAGCAAAAAAAAGGGGGTTTGTACAAATGTGAAAAACAAAAAAAATTCGATCATTTGACATGTCGACCTTTTCGTGTCGACCATTTGTCCTGTCGGCCATTTAGATTTGACCAGTTGACCTACAACCCGTTTGGTACATAGACAGATGTGCCTAGTAGGACGTATGTGGTGTCAAATGCTTTGGTTCATTGTAATGTGAATAAATATGTGCCAGATAGATTTGTGGGGTACGAATTTTCCAATTTCTCATTACACAACAGACCATAGACTAATAGAATATAAGGCCCTTATAACATGATTGGCTATGGTGGTAAACCATGCAGGAAGGGTCAGTGTATCCTCTGGGCACTGGCGGTAGGGTCACTGTGCCCTGTGGGCAGGGCAGGCAGGTTTTCTTTGACTGTACTATATGAACAGCCCATTTCAGGCCACAGATCTCCAAGCAGTGCATGTAGGTTGCCTGTGCCCAACCCCTGTCCTGTGTGTGGTGTGGGGAGGAGTAATTATGCAGGAGTAATTATGAACACCCATGCCTCTGGTGTTAGCTCCCAAGGCATGGGTGCATGGGCTTTGCATACTGTCAGAGATGGAAATAAGAAAGAAAGAAATACAAATTCACATTTGAAAAACCGGATGGAATAAAACTAAGTTATTTGGCTCTCACCACACAACTACTTTAATTGCCTTCATTGGTTTGACGCAATTGGGTATATACAAAACTTGTAAACTACTGTCCGAGATGGACCATGTGCGACATGTAAAGCTCAATTCATTGTTTGTAGTGTGGCCATCAGCACTGTTGAAGGCCATGGCCTGCAGTTACGGTGACAATGGATAGGCTTGCGCAGGGCATGACTTGTTAAGACTACTGACAATCCACGAGCTTAGGCCATGCTCTACAAGGGTACTTCTTTAAACTATACTCACTGAAAAAAGAGCTCACAAATAACGACAAAAGCAAATTCAAGTTTTTTTTTAACGTTTTGTTTTGTAAACAAAATATCTTAAGGCCCATGTATACATCTGAAGTATATTATTCCCTAGGTTAACAGATTATTAAAATTTAAAAATACTAATTCAGACGCATTGTCAGTGCAACTCACTTTAAAAATAATATATCACATATTGACAAATCTGTGGTTCAATGTTTTTTCACCAGCCCAATTGTAAATGTTGATCTTTTCAATCTTTTACGAAATATTCTGACATCACAGTCACACACCGGCCTCATCATACAAAATGCATGGTTGTGATGAAGAAATTCAAAAGAAGAGCAAAAAGAAACAGTCAGTGATCTCCAGTCCTTTTGTGGAGATGTTCTCTCGCTGTGCTGCTTAAGCCATTCTCACCAGGAGGCGACCTTTGGCAAGAATATGCGAAAGCCAAGAGTTGAAGTGTGACTGTATCTGGACTAGTGCTCGCAACCTCACTTAAAGACAATCTGTGATTTTTTATTGAAATCAGCAAATGTGTTTAATCCGTGCAATGTGTGTTCTTTTTGAAGTTACCTCTTTCAGGCTCATTCTTACCTTTCATTGCTTGAGTGAATTGGTGAGGATTGATACAATTCTTGCAATTAACGCTTTGCCTTGGTTTGCTCTTCCTCACTGCAGACAATGCAGACATGTGTGCAGATCAGTTCCATTGTTTACTGATTATATATAGGGGGAGTAGGCAGCAATATGGTATTCCTAAATCAGGCATGCACAATCCTGATGCAAACCCTCCTGAGTTGGTAGCTCCATCATAATGGTTTTGACATCTTGATGTTCTCCTCCAAACATGTTCATGCCTTGTGCAATCATCAGCGAGGCTCTTTAGCAGAAAGGCATTCCAGCTTTGCATGCTCAAACCATTGACTGATGCTAGGAATGCTGGTCACTGTAGTCATTCCAGAAAGTCAAGAACCAGCACTCCCTCATTGCATAAGTAGTACAATCACAGTGAAGGCAGGGGGTAGCCAGCAGTCTGGCACTCCTAAGTAAGGCATAAATCACCTAAGTGGAACCCCTCTGGAGACGGGAGCTCCATCAGCATGTGCATCAATGCAGTTTCTTGTTTCTATGCTATCTTTGTTTCCTGCAACAATGCATTTGTTTCCTGTGTTAATGTTAAGGTTTTACTAGTGGCGATTCAGGGCAATGCTACTTTCTTTCCTTCTTTTCCTTTGATATGTTACACCCTAGGCGTATTGAATTGTATCACACACTGAGTGTGCAGAAACAACTGAACAACTTCACAGATTACTTATTTTTCTGGGGTTTTGGCTCATCTGATTTAACAATTACTTTAGCGTTCACAACGTCAGGACAAGGGCTAGGTGCGCCCCAAAAATGAAAGCAGAATATTGTCTGATATGTATCCTGAAACCTCCCTTTGAGGATCAAAGCAACAACCAATGCAAAATGAAACATTTCAAAATGATCTTAAATGTTTGGATCGGGCCAGATAAGTTTCATGCCAAAATCTGTGAACATTTATGGCAGAGATCAAAAGGTACAGAGGTGGCTTCAATGTATAACCGCATTTCTTTTCCAATTTCATGTCTATCAAACAGATACAAAAGGTTAGATGTATTTTTCTTTGACAGTTGATCATATGCCTCCATTTACTTGACTGAAATGACCATTTAATTAACATATATTGCCACTATTTTGACTCCAAAATCTCTTCCAGATGTGAGTGATTCAGTACCATACGGCAGTATCATTCAGCAACTAGGTATCACCTTGCAGTTCAACAGGAGCCATAATGCTGGCACATGCATGCCGGGTAACTAGACACACATGTTCCCCAGTCTCAGACACAAAAGCACTCAAGTATACATCACAGCCAGAGTATTGGTGGACCAGTGGCGAGTACACTCACCGAGGGAAAGGAGAAGTAAGGAGCGTTGGTTTAAGCTTCATCATTAGTGCTCGCTAATGGTTTTATATGCATATTTCATTATTTCAGCCATTTAAAGAAACATGACCCTTACACATTAACACAATAATAAAAACGTATCAAGCACAAGGTACTTAAAACTTGTTGCACATATTCAGGCAGTATGTTGCCTTAGAAGGTGTTTGATGCTTTAGCAGTTCAGATTATCATCTAGAGTACCCATATCCCTAGAGTGACTCAGACTGTAGTGGGACTGGTTTAGACCGCACAATTTGCCTAAATTCACTCAGTTTGACTGTCCGTAGAGGACCAACGCTATTTTCCTTTTTATTCTTTACACTTCTCCATTTACAGAAGCTGGTATTTTTATCTGGTCAAACATTGAATCCATAAATGCTCTTTGCTTCAAATCATAATATTAGTTTTCTCTGCTTACTAGTGATAATCAATCTTAATTCTGGTGTTGAAAGATGGATATAGCCATGGCACAATGACAGAAAATGTGCTGTGGTGTGTTGTTTTGTGCTCTATTGTGTTGTGTTCCTTGCCAGGATAAAACGCAACATCAATGATGCCTTTCTTTAATGTTATTAGATTTGGCTATTAGGTGGCGCTGAAAGTGCTACCTTTAAGCAGAAACTATTGTCATTAAAATAAGAGTTTTAACATAAGAGCTTCAAATGGGGGCTTTGATTGAGGGTAGCTAATGATTTTGAATGTATATGACATATGAGGATGGATTTGCGTTGTTTGGCTATGTGTCCCACCCATTTAATGTCCATCTCTATGTGAAATCTATATGATTTTCCTCCCATTCCCACCCATCTCATCCCAAACCACACCCCTGTTTGCACTCTTTGCCTGCATTTGTATTGTGTGCCGAATGTATCAACCATTTGTACTTCCAAAATGGCAGCCACCATATTTTAATGTTTTGAAAAAGTTATTTGACTTTATTGATGCTTTAAAAAATATTTACGACAGCTATGTAACACATTTCAATGTATTTTGTATTTCAAGTAAACAGGTTCATGTAATATTTACGTTTTGGTCTAAAATACCTTTGAAAGTGTTCATATAGTCATTTGAGGGGTTTGGTTATGTGTTTTTGATGTAAGCAGCACCTTATTGCCTGTACTGTGAGTGATGTCAGTATGATGTGCGTGGTTCTCCAGTCTGTGTTTGTTTACCCAGGGCAGTCATTTTCTTTCAGCATTGGATGGAAGTTAAGGATGTTAGTTTTGATATATAGTGGGTGCACTCTCTCTCACAGTGCTGTGCGTGAGGATGGTTTTCTAAAGAAATGTCAATTTTGTTTATCAAGCCCAAGGAAAATCAAAGCAGATGTCCCTTCTGCAGTCAGTGTAGGATTTTCTAGCAGGCCCCGTCGTGCAATTACTGTGCACTGTTACACCACACCTCTGTTTGTGCATGTGTTCCACACCTCAGGTTGGTACCTCAGTCTGTGGAGAGGCACCTCAGCCACTGGTGAACAGATACAGACTTGCCTCCTCCCCATACCTAGCCATACTAGTAACATCCCCGCTCCACCAGAGCGCCAAGGTAGCCCCTTCAGCCAGAGCCATGGTGGAGATGAGAGATGCCCCACACCTCCCCTCAGGGCTGCGCTAAGTCTCGTCTTCATCTAGAAATCTTTTCAGGCCTACACTGTCACCCTTGCTGCCTGTTCTGCTGATCTTAATCTCCTGTTAGTTAGCTGTCACTTTACCTGCTTCGGCTGTCTCAATTATTTTGCAATCCTTGGTGTCTTGTCTGGAATGGCTATGGGATTTTACAGCTTGATTATTAGCCAGGTTGTTGGATTGTGGTCACTTTGCTGTTCAGCAGCGAACCTGGTGCTGCTTCATGTATTCCAAAAGACTGGTTTTCATGTGAAATTAGTTTGCAACATCACAGTAAGTTCTTATGATCTTCGTAGTTGGAGTTCCGAACAACTCTGGTGTGAAGGATCATGGTTGTCTGGACCCCAGATGCATTTGGGGATTAAGGTCTGCGAGTTTGTCACTGTAGGCATACATTTTACACATTCTTTCTTCTTCTTGGGATTATATTCCCTTGGTTTTTTGTGGGTTCTTGAATATCTCTTCTTTTTCTCCAGCCATACCCGCTGTGTGAAATGGGAATTGGATGTGCTTGTGTTTTGCCTGCTCGAGCATGTTAATTTTGTGGGTGTATGAGGAGGATTTCATGTGCATTTTAGTTTAGGATGATATGTATCACTATACTGCTGGAAATGGCTCTTTCCTTGGGTGTTTACACAACAGCCAAAGTTAGACACTTTACATGGACGCTGCATGCCGAGAGCATGGGAATTGATGTGTTTTACATGCCTTGTAAAGCATTTGGTTTGAAGAGATGAGTGCGTGCAGGCTCCCTGCATAACTTTGTGCAAGATCACAAGGCCGTTCTGTGATACAACCTCCTCACCCCACATTGCCATCTGCTTTCCTCTCAGGAAATAGGTGTGGTTAAGAGATTGGGTGGGGCTTTGGGCACCAAGAAAAAGGCTCACACAAGCACTGCTTGTCATGGTCACAAACAGCACAAATATCAATTCCAAGTAATGATCTGAAATGTTCCATATTTAGCCCCCATCACCCTCCCACATGTGCCCGACCGTAGGTTGGTGGGTGAATACACATTTCACATTGATCTCCACCAAATCCTCCTTTTTGGTTTTGGTGCTTTTTGATATGGAATTTTATAATTTACTGTGAGTGAAAACCTGCATATCTTAAATTGAACACCTGTTTGCACAGTGTTATGCGTATAGCTTTCACGTGACATTGCCGTAGCCTCATAGCGCTGCAAGGCGTGCCGGCATACTTTAGTCTTAATGGAGTGCATTGTAAATAAACAATGTCATAAAATACTTAACTTCATGCTTTGATGTTTTGAAGTATTTCTTTATACTGTCTCAGTCATCAATGTAGCAGCCCAACAGTTGTTAATAGAGTTCTTTAAGTATTTGGCCACCAATCAGAACCATGATGGGTTAAAGCTGGCATCACAAGGAGCCCTTAAAGCTGCCACTAACCACTGTCAACCTTAAATCATAGCATAGAGTTTCATATAACCCCATCCATTTCCTTATAACTACTACTTCTGAAAATGTTGTTGCTTTTTATATAGTGCTGATTTCCCCAGCTTTATTGCACACCTGCACCTCTTATTGCATCCTCCTTTAAAACTGTGCACTCTCCTCCTTGCACGCTGGTGCCTATAAATTCAAAAGGCAAAGAACAGTAAATGCCAAATCTATTGGCATTGCCAATGCTTGTTTTTAGTCTTGTAAACAAACTTGCTTGCGCACTTAAATGCATTTTCAATTTTCAATTTCTCTCTACTCTGTTGGATTGACAGTTGGAGAGGAGCAGACTCTCTCTCTCCCTCTGGTGACAGACAGGTGAGATTGTCATTCAAGGGCATGTGTTCTGCCCTCCTGTCCAACATTGTAAAAGTTAGAAGCATTGTTCATTGAGGCAGCAAGCCTACCCTTATTATAGGCAGGTACATTAGAAAATGGGGCACATGGCACAATTATTTAGGGCTAACTAGATGGGTGTAGAGATGCACTCAAAGCTTACTGAGATTCAGAAGTGTGTGTTCAGTTGTCAAGAATTATTCAAAGATGTTTTAGGTGCTCCCAGTCCGATCTTGGCTACAAGATCATGAAACAGCTGATAGAAATGGTCCTTTGTTGTACATCGGAGGGTAGGACTCAGGGCCCACTTTAAACAATATAATTATTAAACTATTTTTTCTAAAAGGTGATATCAATGATTCAACCTTCCAAAATGGAAAACAAGATTTTTACTAACTGGTGCAAAGAAGAATATTCAATTGATAACGTTCAAAATAGACAAATATTTAACATCTCACAAAATTGAAGGTAAGTGACAAATGTTACATACAATGCTTATAATTTTTCTTTGACAGGTAATGAATCAAAATTATTGATTTGATGTGAGGTAGGAAAGTTCAGCCACCAACGTGTTCAATATTTCCCAGTGTCAAATAGAGTTACATATTTAAAAACAAAAGCTATCTCAAATAGGGACAAATCTTCACAGTTCTTGGCGAGAGCAGGTCTCTCTCGTAATCATCTCCTATCAATTTACTATGTGTTTTGGGCTGTAATGCTCCCTCTCTTCTCCTTGATCCCCTGACCATTTGGCATAAATGTTGCCTCAACGAAGCCTGTGAACACCAAAGCATCTCAACTCAAGACACATATGCTATTGACAGCATTCCTTATGACACCTTCCTTCACATCTCCACTCTTCTATGTACCAGGCATGGGCATGCCATTCAATCCAATGCCTTCTTGCACCCCACAAACACTGCCTGGCCCATTTGCTGCCTGCGGAGTTTGATATACTCCGACCCCTCACCATAGATTCAAGAAAGATCTCCCCTTGCTCGATTAGCTATTGAGAGTGGAAGTGGAGCAGGTTATTGTTAGCAGTTTTAAACATACGCTGGGTAATTTATACAACCTTCTGTTAAATTATTTGATCATTTTAGGATATCAGCTGTCAATTGACAATGCTAAATTCAATATATTAGACAAAAAGGCATCATAGCTTGTTTAACCTGGTGACAACTGTTTTGTCATTGGTCTGCTCAAGATGTGCTGGTGAACACACCCAGCACTTCAAGAATATGATAAATTAGTTTTTTATTTTTAGTTTAACGTTTTTTTTATTGTGACATAGTTTATTCAGCTTTACACATAAGTACAGAAGAAGAAAAAAGAGAAGCAGTCCACCATCACAGCATTCCACATATATTCCCTCAGAGAAGAAATGAGTCCATTTATATAGCACTGTAAAAATCGACTCAACTATTCTCCACAGAAGGGTTAGATAAACGGTGCAAGCATGATTATTGCCACTCAAGATTAATAAATCTCCAGAGATATCACCCACCATCCCTGCTGCTCTCAATACTTCCAGTCTTAGATTGTCAAAGAGTGGCAATCACATAGCAAGTGTCTTACTGTTTCCAGTACATTAGAACCATGTAGAAGACAATCCCTGTTGGCCCCTGAGGACCGGCACCAAGCATCATGGATTTCCCCTGATTTAGCCCTGTTAAATGTTGATTGCAAATACTCCCAGACTAGATAGTTGCCAATGAATTGCTCAATATAAGCAGGTGATTTATTTCTAAGGGCTATGTACCTCAGATATTAAATGACCGTATGTTTTGTGTATAAATTGATCATGGCCTGCTCAAAGTCATACTTTGCTAAAATACCCTTCATAGTTTTTTTTAAATAAGGGCAAAGGAAAAGTGAGTACATGTTCAGGTGCTCAAATTAACAATTTCTTAGCCTGATTAATGGTTTTCATCAAGGTTTCATGTGAGAAGAAAGCTTTATCTTTAGAGAAGAGTTAACGGAATTCATGAGGAAAATACACCTTAATTCTTTGAAGATAAAGTAGATTCCAACGAACCAGACAGTGGATTACACAATAAATCAAACTTCTGCCCTCCAATACAGTCACAGACCACGGAAGCTCGAGTATTTGAAAATAGGGTATTACAAGAACTTATGGCCCTAGAGAAAGACACAGAACAAGAGAAGACCTTCCAAAATTTAAGTCAAGAAGAGAAAACCACATTAAAGGGACTATTATTCAATGAATCGATTATAATACGTAAAGCTGACAAGGGAGGTGCCACCGTGGTTCTCAATAGAAAAGATTACATTGAAGAATGTACGAGACAACTAGGAGATGGCAATAGCTATCAACAACTAGATGACAATCCTACACAGAAATTGGAAGCAATGATCCATCTGGAAGTAACAAAAGCGAAGGAGAGGAGATGGATTACGAAGAAAGAAGCAGAATTCCTACTAGCAGAAAAGCTGATGATACTGCAATTTTACATCCTCCCGAAAATTTACAAAAAAAGTCTAACTAGACCACCAGGGAGACCAATAGTGTCAGGTTGTGAGTCCGTGTTAGAACCCCTATCTAGGTTTGCGGACCATTTTATGCAACCAATGGCCAGAGAGATGTCCTCCTATGTAAAAGATACCACACAAATTATAAAGGAAGTAGAAGGAAGACCATTTAGCACATCTGAAGAAATTCTGATATGTCTTGATATGGTATCATTGTATACTGTAGAGAGCCTCACTTGAGGTTTTGGAAGAAAGATTACTGATGGGGAACAGGAACACAGAAACCCCGGCTTTGTTTATCCTTTGGTGTGCCAAGGTGGCACTAATGGAAAATGATTTCCATTTCAATGGATGCTATTATAAGCAGACACAGGGAACGGCTATGGGGGCTACATTAGCCCCGAGCATTGCAAACTTTTATATGGAGGCGTTCAAGATAAGTATGACCTATGGCGACAACAACCCTTTCAGAATATCATAACATCCAGGTCTGGAAGAGGTACATAGACGATATTCTGCTTATTTGGAAGGGCGAAGAGAGTGAAGCAATTTCTTTCTTCAAGTGGCTGAATGAACAAAATCAACATCTTAAGTTCACCGAAAGTTACAGCAGAGAAGAAGTGAATTTTCTGGACATAACAATAAAAGTTGAGACCAACAAGGGGGAACTTTATGTTAAACCATATAAGAAGCCAACCGATCGTAATGCATTATTGCATTATACCAGTTTCCACCCAAATCACACGCAGGACAACTTGCCTGTTGGACAGTTTTTGCGGTCGAAGAAAAACAGCTCCAACAGGGAAGATTACAGAACAGGGGCCAATAAATTGAGGGCGAATTTATATGAAAGAGGCTACCCTAAAAAATTGACAAACCGGCGATGAAGAGAGCAGATAACATCCATCGGGAAGCGATACTTGAACAACAACCGGTATCCAAAGAAAAAAAGAATGATAAATTGGTCTTTGTAAATACGTACAGTAATCTGTCAAATCGGATTAGAAAAATCATATACCAAAACTGGAAAATTTTGAAAAAAGGAAAAATCCCATTAGAAAAACCACTAATAGCTTTCCAAAGAAGTAGGACCGTGAAGGACCAAATAATGCGCAACAACATCACAAAGCAGAATAAAATTCAACCAACACTTACAGAGAGCTGGGGAATGAGAGCACCAGTGAGACACGTTCCATGTGGCAGTTGTGTTTGCTGCCCGCAAACAAAGAAGTCAACCCAAATAGACCTAGGACTTACAAATGAGTGGAAACAGAACACATTAACAAATTGTAATTCTAAATTTGTGGTTTATGTGGTATGGTGCCCCTGTAGAAAAATCTATATAGGGAAGACTGAAAGAAAAAGAAAAACCAGGATGACAGAACATAAGAGCTGCATAAGGAACATAATTCACTGTGCACCTATGTTAGGGCATTTCATTGAAATGGTCCATAAGGCAGATGAACTAAAGTGGTCTGTGGTTTATCAGGTGAAAGCAAGTAATGATATTAATGTCGACAGTAAGAAATTACAGACAAAGAAAAATAACTGATTTTTCTAACAAAATGTGCGAGATAGGTCTTAACGAAAGAGTAGAATGATGAAGTTGGGATCACTGGTAATGGATGCTATAATGTGTACCACTTTGAGAGCTGGATGACATCGACTGGATAAACAATGAAGCATTACATGCAACAATAAAAAGTGAGGAAAAATATCATACTAAAGGATAGTGAAAGAATATGAACAATGTGACCTTAATATGGCTATAGAATAATAAGCACTAAGAAGAGTAGGGTCCTGAATACAACATGCTACAAACCATATTCATGATGTTCGACAAATAATAAAATTAAGTTTTCTTTTGTAAAAAACTCACAACAAAACACTACCCGATGGTATGGCCTTAGACCACCTCTTTTCCGACATGGCGTGTGACAGCCAGGAGAATGTGGGGGCGGACACATATATCGGGGGTAACAACGTGGGAGTAGGAAACGGGAGCCTTGCAGTTCGTGCGCAGTCTGTAACAAAAGGCTAAGCAAATACGAGGAGTTGTGAAGAAAAAGAAAAAAGGACCTACAATTCCAGAATAATGACGTGATGGCGCGTCATTGGCTAAATGTAGCCGTGCCTAGCAACAGAACTGACTGAAAATAATACGGAAATATTAATGCGCCAGAAAGAGGAACTAGCCGAAATACGTACAAGCCCTTCCGGATGAAAAAAGAAGCAATGGACGTCGATAGAGGCGATAAAAATGCCGACAACGATCCGTGATACAGAGTGATCCAGCCCCTGAAATGAAAAGTAAGTTAAACAATGGGAGAAATCAATGGTAGACTAGAGGAGAGTCACTAAATTGAGCGGGACATTTTCTAAATTAAAAATGTGCACATTTTTTGCCCCAGTAAATGCCCGGTTGGGATAGAAAACCCAGAAGTTGGTTAAAGAAATCATGGGAACCTGGGGCAAGCAAGGCAGCAACCCCTAAGTAAGCGACAAAACAATAAATAGCAAAAGGAATGAGAGTCAGCACCTAAAACATATAATTAAGGACACTGGATGTAACACGTATGTTTTGTCTACCTCTTCCCTGTTCTTTTGGTAGAATAAAAGGAAGAAACTACCTTGAGTAAAGTACCTTGAGGGGCCAAGAATAGCTGAACATGGCGAACGCGGTTGAATGCAAAATAGGAGCATATAACCGAGGTAAAATTGCTTTGACTAAGGAAGTAGTGGTGTTGTGCATATTAGACAAACGATAAGAAGGTCTCGTTCGAATACAATCAGCTGTAAGACATCTTTTGCATTTATATGTTTTGAAAATAGGTAAACGCAGAAAGATAACACACAAGTACCAAGAATAAAGGAGCGTCCAGAGACAGTTACCTGGAAGGAGGATAATTAACAACTCACATAGGAGAACTAGGAGGTAAATAGTGTACCTCTTGAGGAGCATGGGTTATGAGAAACTAAATGTGTTAGTAATTCCCTCTGAAGAACAAGGGAATTACTGTTAGATACAAATAGGGTAGGTTACCAGACCATCCGTGCATGTTAGTGTTAAATGATGGAAAGAAGATTTTCTGTTTCATGGTAAATTATATACCTTAGATGTAGTAAAAAAAACTACATTGAAGTTTGGCTAATTAACTAAAACCATTCTTCATATACTTGCTTCTCGTAGATATCCTTTGGAGTTCTGGCCCAAATAAGAAATTGATGGGAGTGGAATATAAGAGCCTTGACTAAGAAGTGTAAAGAACACAAGAAGATTTAATGGTCAAGACATAACAGACTGTTGAAATACCGAAATAAACCCCTGAAGAATTTCCTGGAATTATGAAAATCTGTAGAGGAAAGAAACATGTTGGGTAGTGTGGATTGTAGAATGGTAGGATGTATGAATGACATAAGTGTGAATGAATAGAACGTTGTATTGGGGAATTTAGAGTACCCAGTCAGGATAAGTAAGAGTATAAGAGCAAACTGTAAATTGAAAAAGCTTGTCCTATGTTGAGGTATTAATTAACAGTGAATCTAGGTATCAGGCAACAGAGTGTTATGTTTGTTGTTTCTGCGGCCTATAGTGCCATAATTAGTGATAAATGTGCAATAACTGGTCTTAGAAAAAAGTGTAATATCTTGTAGTAGATATAATGATAAATGTATTTTTATTGATGTTTTTTTTTATGCAAAGTGAATAAATGGATATTTTTGATTAAAAAATAATTGTTGTAGAAAAGAGTATGCTGTAATCTAATGAGTTAAACAGCATATATGATTGGGTCAGAATAAGGTATTCAAGAAGCAAGGGACCCTTTAAGCATTAGTGCGGTATGTTAAGTCTCTTGACTCCTTGAGGGTTGTCTTAAAGAGGTCCATTTAAATATTTCCTCTAGTCTCTCAAAGTTTAGTATGCAGAAGAAAGCATCTTCCATCAATGTCATCAGGGTATGTGCCGGTGTGCTACATATTTTCCACGAAGCTGTTAGACAACACACTGCGACCCTAGAGGCTATGGGAGAGATATTAAATTCAAGGAGAATCATTTCATACGCTGTGTGCCTAGGAAACTGAAGCAAGCTTTATAACAAGGATCTTTCCAGTTTACCAAGTACCTACATCATAGATGGCGCCCACATATCAGTGCCTTGCAGTACCAATGAGGAGATCTTAGAATGATACAGATGTATCATGGAGCCAATCGAGTACCCACCACCCATCTGTGCAAAGGAACGAAGGGACCCCAAGGTGGCGTTGCTTTTGAGACTGATTTCCTCAAAGTGGGCAATGCTTCTTAGCCTACAGTTCAAATGCAGGCCTAGGTATTTATAAGATTGGACCACACTATGCGGTTTTCCATTAAGATACCAAGTCCTAGGTCTCTGTTTCCTTTTCCCTGCATCAAAAAACATTATCTTATTTTTGGCAATATTTATCACCAGGGAATTTTCCAAGCATGGTCTGCTAGTTTGTTGAACGTTGCCTAAAGTTCTGCTGGTGTCAGATCAAGGATTACAAGGTTGTCCGCGTATCCCAACCACTGGATTGGGACAGACCCAAGGTTGGGAGGGATAGCGGAACAAATTGCTTAGTGCCTCCCCCAGGTCTGACAGATATAGATTGAAATATACGGGGGCCAAAGTACAGCCCTGTTTCAGGCCCTTAGTTGTGAGTATCCAAGCCGTTGTACTACCATGGCTGTCCAACCTAATTTTAACCATAGTTAGGGAATATAGTTGGGTAGGCATTTTAAGTAGTCCCAGCATAGATCTACTTGCCAACTTACTCCACAACCTAATGTGATCTACTGTGTCAAATGCAGCGCTAAAATCAATGAACGCTGCATAGACTGGTAGTTTCCTGTTTTCCGCCTGCTGGATGATTAGTGGTTAGGGCAAGAATGTTGGTGTTCATGTTCAGTTTTTTCCAAAAAACCCATTTGGTTTAGGGGTACGATGATGAACCCCTCTACCCAGTCTTCAAGTTCTTTTAGTAATATCCGAGTGAATATTTTAGCTGGCACATCTAGCATTTTAGGGTCCTCAGGGCTTCCCTTTATTAACATAGGGACAATTATGCTAGATACCATCTGGAGCATCTCAATGCTATTAAACAGTTGGTGTAAAGCAAAGGACCAGAGGTCTGGGGCAGACTTTACTATGGAGCTACATTTCCCATTGGGGCCAGATGCTCTAGATGCCTTACTGTTCCTAATCAGCCTCATAAAATAAAAAAGGGTTTCAAAGTAAGTGAATTCATTTTTGCAGCTGAAAAGATGCAATCCATGCCCACAGTTGTGCTTGACCCGAGTCATCAGCTGTTGCTCCCCTAGTCTGGCAAAGTCTGTCACATCCACCTCTGCTCAAAACACAGGCCTTGATCTTCTGCACCTCCTGTTGACATCACATATATAGCAAAAACAGAATTCTCTCAAGTTGAATACACCACTTATTGAAACTATTGCACACAAGAGCCAATGAAATATAATGCATATGTATTGCATTATGCATGTCAAGCCAATAAAGATAAATAAAATGTTGAAAGTACAGTAAAATACACCAAAGTCTGCCCTCTCACCGAAATCTTTTTGAAAACATTGTATAGTTAAAGGCTGTTCCAAAATCTTTAAAATGTACTGAAATAAATGGCTGTATTTTGCAGGGTCCAAAGCTGTTACAAAGCTGTTACTATGTACTAACTGCACGTGTATCGTTTTCATGTGCAATGCCACTAGATTGACTGCATGTGCCAAGTTAATTTGTACTGAGACAAACAGGCCAATTCATGGAATAAATAGCGCGGCGCAAGTGGGCAAAAACGTGCGAATCGCAGTGGAATTGTGAAAATCGCAGTGCAATTGCGAAAATCGCACGAAAAGCAGCGCACATCGATTCATGGAAGGGCGTGCGCGAAAAAACCATCTGCTGTGCGCTAAAAAAGTGCACGGCGCACGTTGGCGCACAGGCCATCTAACGGCGTGCGCCAGGTCACAGCGAAAATCGCACAGGCCACAGCAAAAATCGCACATAGCGCGGCGCACGCTACAAAAGTAGGCGGAACACGGGGCGTAACACTCGGAATGGGGAACAACTTGCCAAAATGTGGGCGTCACGGGGGAAGTACAGGGTGCAAGTGCGCGGAACGCCCACACGCTCGCCTACAACACGTATTCATGGAATCGAATAGGGCAAAACAGCGCACAGTCAAACCAGCGCACAGGCACAAACACGACCGCCACAAGAAAGCAGGCGGTAGCGTCCCTGAGCCTGTAAAAAATGTGCGCCAAAAGATGCGCCAACAAATAGCATCTATATACAGCTATGATGAATGTCCAATACTGTGGCCCTCCAGGACAAATGACGTGCAAAGGGGTACCCACAAACACGGACACCCGCTGACTGAAAAATAACGTGTGCGTGTATTTCGGGGTGCGCGGGAAGTTTCACACGCGAATTGGCTGGGTACGTGGATTCCAGGGGTGCGCGTGAAGTCCAACACGCGATTTGGCTGTGTACGTGGATTTCAGGGGTGCGCGGGAAGTTCCACACGCGATTTGGCCGGGTATGTGGATTTCAGGGGTGCGCGTGAAGTCCAACACGCGATTTGGCTGTGTACATGGATTTCAGGGGTGCGCGGGAAGTTCCACACGCGATTTGGCTGGGTACGTGGATTCCATGGGTGCGCGGGAAGTTCCACACGCGATTTGGCTGAGTACGTGGATTACAGGGGTGCGAAGGAAGTTCCACACGCGATTTGGCTGGGTACGTGGATTTCAGGGGTGCGCGTGAAGTCCAACACGCGGTTTGGCTGTGTACGTGGATTTCAGGGGTGGCAGGGAAGTTCCACACGCGATTTGGCCGGGTATGTGTATTTCAGGGGTGCGCGGGAAGTTAAACACGCGATTTGGCTGTGTACGTGGATTTCAGGGGTGCGCGCGAAGTTCACACGTGATTTGGCTGGGTACGTGTTTTTCGGTGTTGCAGGGGAATGCTACACGTGATATGGCCATGTGGGTCCCCCCAGGTGTTCCCTCTACACCCTCCACGGCCCCTGCAGGCAGCCCACACCACAGGGTACTACCCTGCACCCCTGCTCATGTCCCACAGGCAACCCATCCACCATGGCCATGCCCACCAGCCAACCCACATGTCACCTTGCAGCACTGATCACCAACACATGTCTCCCACCACCCCCACCCCCCAGCCACCAGGGGCAGCCTCCACCAGGCACCCACTCATGTCCCCTATTACCCCCACCCCCCGCAGTGCAGGGGCACCCTCCACCAGGCACCCACTCATGTCTCCCACCACCCCCACCCCCCAGCAGTGCAGGGGCAGCCTCCACCAGGCCCCCACTCGTGTCCCCCTGCACCCCCACCCCCCAGCCACCAGGGGCAGCCTCCACCAGGCCCCCACTCATGTCCCCCTGCACCCCACCCCCCAGCCACCAGGGGCAGCCTCCACCAGGCCCCCACCCATGTCTACCACCACCCCCACCCCCCAGCAGTGCAGGGGCAGCCTCCACCAGGCCCCCAGCCATGTCTACCACCACCCCCAACCCCCAGCCACCAGGGGCAGCCTCCACCAGGCCCCCACTCATGTCCCCTATTACCCCCAACCCCCCCGCAGTGCAGGGGCAGCCTCCACCAGGCCCCCACCCATGTCTACCACCACCCCCACCCCCCAGCCACCAGGGGCAGCCTCCACCAGGCCCCCACTCATGTCCCCCTGCACCCCCACCCTCCAGCCACCAGGGGCAGCCTCCACCAGGCCCCCACCCATGTCTACCACCACCCCCACCCCCCAGCAGTGCAGGGGCAGCCTCCACCAGGCCCCCACCCATGTCTACCACCACCCCCACCCCCCAGCAGTGCAGGGGCAGCCTCCACCAGGCCCCCACCCATGTCTCCCACCACCCCCACCCCCCAGCCACCAGGGGCAGCCTCCACCAGGCCCCCACTCATGTCCCCCTGCATCCCCACCCCCCAGCGACCAGGGGCAGCCTCCACCAGGCCCCCACTCATGACCCCCTGCACCCCACCCCCCAGCCACCAGAGGCAGCCTCCACCAGGCCCCCACTCATGTCTACCACCACCCCCACCCCCCAGCAGTGCAGGGGCAGCCTCCACCAGGCCCCCACTCATGTCCCCCTGCACCCCCACCCCCCAGCCACCAGGGGCAGCCTCCACCAGGCCCCCACTCATGTCCCCCTGCACCCCCACCCCCCAGCCACGAGGGGCAGCCTCCACCAGGCCCCAACTCATGTCCCCCTGCACCCCCCCCCAGCCACCAGGGGCAGCCTCCACCAGGCCCCCACTCATGTCCCCCTGCACCCCCACCCCCCAGCAGTGCAGGGGCAGCCTCCACCAGGCCCCCACTCGTGTCTACCACCACCCCCACCCCCCAGCCACCAGGGGCAGCCTCCACCAGGCCCCCACTCATTTCTCCCACCACCCCCACCCCCCAGCAGTGCAGGGGCAGCCTCCACCAGGCCCCCACTCATGTCCCCTATTACCCCCACCCCCCCGCAGTGCAGGGGCACTCTCCACCAGGCACCCACTCATGTCTCCCACCACCCCCACCCCCCAGCACTGCAGGGCCAGCCTTCACCAGGCCCCCACTCATGTCCCCCTGCACCCCCAGCCACCAGGGGCAGCCTCCACCAGGCCCCCACTCATGTCTCCCACCAACCCCACCCCCCAGCAGTGCAGGGGCAGCCTCCACCAGGCCCCCACCCATGTCTACCACCACCCCCACCCCCCAGCAGTGCAGGGGCATCCTCCACCAGGCCCCCACCCATGTCTCCCACCACCCCCACCCCCCAGCCACCAGGGGCAGCCTCCATCAGGCCCCCACTCATGCCCCCCTGCACCCCCACCCCCCAGCCACCAGGGGCAGCCTCCACCAGGCCCTCACTCATGACCCCCAGCACCCCCACCCCCCAGCCACCAGGGGCAGCCTCCACCAGGCCCCCACTCATGTCTACCACCACCCCCACCCCCCAGCCACCAGGGGCAGCCTCCACCAGGCCCCCACTCATGTCTCCCACCACCCCCACCCCCCAGCAGTACAGGGGCAGCCTCCACCAGGCCCCCACTCATGTCCCCCTGCACCCCCACCCCCCAGCCACCAGGGGCAGCCTCCACCAGGCCCCCACTCATGTCCCCTTGCACCCCCACCCCCCAGCCACCAGGGGCAGCCTCCACCAGGCCCCCACTCATGTCCCCCTGCACCCCCACCCCCCAGCAGTGCATGGGCAGCCTCCAACAGGCCCCCACCCATGTCTCCCACCACCCCCACCTCCCAGCCGTGCATTTTGCCTGGGTACGTGTACTTCGTGGTGCGCGTGAAGTTCCACACGCGATTGTACGTGTACTTCGGGGTGCGTGTGAACTTCCACACGCGATTTGCCTGGGTACGTGTATTACTGTGGGTGCGCGTGAACTTCCACACGCGATTGGGCCTGTGAGAGTGGGTCACATGTATTCCAGGGGTGGGCGGGAATATTTACCCGCGACTGTGCCTGTGAGAGCGTGCTACGTGTATTCCTGGTGTGGGCGGGAAGATTCACACGTTCGCCTACGACGTGCCGAAAAAGTGTCCAATCCTGACACACGTACGCCAGCATGAAGCAGGCGTACGTCGACCCGCGCAGCATAAAAGTGCGCGAAAACCACAAACAAGCTCATATGCCAGGATGAATATACCATTCCTAGCAGCAGTGGCCGTGGGTTACCAAAGGAGGAGGAGGAGGATAGTGAGGGCCTGAATTTTCACTCCCAGAACCAGCCTTTTTGGGATGCCTGATGACCAGGTGTATGGGAGGTACAGGTTTCCCCCACACATGATACTTGACCTGGTCAGTGAGTGGGAGGATGACCTCACATCACCCACCCTGTGCTCCCAAGCACTCAGCCCCCTGGAGAAGGTCCTCAATGTACTGCACTTCTTGGCCACAGGATCATTTCAGCGGACAAGTGCCATAGTGGGTGGGGTGTCACAGGCCACACAGTCACGCTGCCTACACCAGGTCTTGAACATCATCACTGCACGGCCATCAGTTCGTAGGCACATATACCTGCCCAGGACACCTGCAGAAAGGCAGGCTGCCACCCTCGATTTCTACGGTGTGGCACAATTTCCAAAAGTGCTAGGTGCCTTTGACTGCACCCATGTGGCACTACGTCCCCCCAGGGCATCTGAGCACATCTATAGGAACCGCAAGCACTGGCATTCCATCAACGTGCAGGTAGTATGTAATGCTAAGGGAATCATCACCTCAGTATATGCCAACTATCCAGGGTCCACCCACGACAGCTTCATTTACCGAATGTCTACCCTAAGCCGGGACCTCGAAGCTGGGCGGCATGGTGATACATGGCTGCTTGGTGAGTATGAATGCCACTGCACATGCATGCATGTCAGATGCAGAGTAATGCCACTACCCCACTAATGATACCCATCACCTCCTCACCAGGGGACAGTGCCTACCCTCGGAGCACCCACATGATGACGCCAATTCGGAACCCCATCACGCCTCCAGAGGTAAGATACAACACAGCCCATATAGCAACCCGGGGCATAGTGGAGCGCACATTCGGAGTGCTCAAGTCACGCTTTCGCTCCCTTGACCGTTCTGGCGGGCAGCTGTTATATGCGCCCCCAGTAGTGTGCAGGATCATAGTGGCAGCATGTGTCCTGCACAATGTTGCAACACGCCGGGGCCTGGCCGTGGACATGGTGGTGCCCCCACATCCCCAAACACATGCACGCCCGCAGCGCATGGGAGGTGAGAGGGCACGGGGTGAGGCAGCCCGTACGCAGCTGGTGGCTAATTACTTCACATAGAAATCACACCCCAGTGGAGTGCACACAGGCCTGGCACATACCATCTGATTAGCAATGATGACTCGGCCTGACAATTAAGACGAACAAAGGGACTGTCAACTGTCAGAACCATAGCAGCCTGAGATTGTTCATGTGGAAGTGTCACAATGTGTGCATCCCTGCCTACACAAACACCACCAATGCAGTGTCATGAAAATACACTTCCATGCTCCATAAATGAATACCCACTTGCAAAATACTACATGAAAACAGTGCCATGTCACCCACCCCCTCCACGGCACGGCCACACAACACACCATGGCACGTCATGCAATGTGAGAGGAAAGAAATGAATCCCCACAACATGCCCCAAGTGTCAGCAGCTACAGTGTCCCTAATGGAAACCTGTCCACACATGAAATGCTCACAGTAATGCAGGACCTACAGCCCACATTACCAAATACTTACCAATAATATCAATCACCTACACAACCTCCAACCCACCTTAAACATGACATTACAGACTTAAAAATTAGCTAGCTTCACCACCTGATGATGGCAGCCCTCCGAACACTTGCAAGTATACAGTGTTGGCGCCACGCAAGAGTGTAGGTGCACTGCTTACAACATGGACTCCAGTTCCAAGGTGAACCGCATTGTGAAGACATGAGGAATGGACCTGCAAATATGGAGGATGAGATGGATGCAGAGGCACATATGAATACACCATGCAGTGTACAATACAAAAACAATATGCACTATGAATGTATACACAGTATTGACTACAGACTGCCCACACAGCTCATGGGAGTCCAATTTCACCACGTACGTCAATGTCACTTGGGCACACCCTTAGCAAGACCATGGAAACGGGAAGCAGGAGGGGTGTGTGTGACAAAAACCCAAGCATCTGAACCAAATCCATGACAAGCCTGCATGTGCCCAGCCACAATGCAGCGTATGCCCACGGGAGCCACACAAGGCAACACACTGTCTCAACAAAAAAAAAAAAAAATGAAAAAAATAAATAAATAAATAAATAAAAATGGCCATTAATGGGCCCGGGGGGGTTGTGGAGGACACCCAGGAGGTCCGAGGACAGGGTGCACACCAAAACCCACCTGTGTGGATCTTGCGAAAAAAAAAACACCTCCATGGGCTCATGGCCCACACGGCTACCCTATTGTGGGAGTATCACTGCTGTCGCTATTCTCACCCTGTGCAGCTGCATCCGGAGGTGGTGGCACTATGGGAGGCAGCCCACGCAAGGCCCTAGTCTGTTCCTCCATGGCTGCAAGCATGCGGGTGTGGTAGGTCTCGTTCTGGAGGATGAGTGTGCGGAGGTCCCCATGCAACAACTCACGGGATGCCCGGACCTCCGCCCTAGTTGCCTGCATCTCAGCTGAGAGCGTACGGGTGAGACGCTCCAGCTGCTGTTCTGTCCTTCGGTCTGTTGAAGCCTCAAGCTCAACAAGAGTCGTCCTGAGGTGAAGGAGTTCCAGCCTCAGGGCTTCCCTGTGGCCCTGGGACTCTATGGAGATGGCTTCCTGCAGAGTCGCCAGTGCCGCCCGCCTGTCCCTGTTGGACGCCAACATGTCCTCCCTGTGTGACTGGCAGATGGAGTCGGTTGCCTGCTGTAGTCGCTCCATCAGCCTCTCGGGGGGGACAATGGAAGTGGCCACCCTATCCATGGCCTGAGCCATCATCTCTGATGATGCTGCCTGTTGGGTTGCCATACCATAAATGGATTGCTCCCATGCGGTATTGCCAGGTGGCGTATGGCCACCACGTCGGCGGGCACCACACCTGTCTGGGGCAAGGCGAACGGCGCCTTGCTGTGCCGGCACTGCCTGAGGCTGCAGGACTGCATTCCCCCTCTGATCTGCTGGCCCAGGAACAGGATCAGATGTCGCGGAGTGTGACCCTGCATCCGTAACCACCAAAGGCGTACCTGCCAACACTGACATCCCCATTGAGGGTTCTAACCCTGGTGCAGGTGGGTCGGACAGAACAGAATCCCTCCCAGGAACACTCACCTGCAACGGCACGTAGGTCTCATCATCCGAATCAACACCTGAGTACAGCTCGGGGGAGGTGCAGCCAGAGACACCCCTTGAGAGCACGACCTGCAGCAGTTGTGGGTTCTCACCCACCACCACACCACGTCCCTCACTGGTGGTCGGTCGGCCCTCAGACCCCCCCTGGGTCTGCACCATCTCCACAACCCCAGCAGTATCAGGTGTGTCTTCCCCTGCAAAGACATAAAAGGAAACAAATGGAAACAGGCATTAGCACCATGGCACACAATGAGGGCTGAGAGGCTACAGAAACAGTACTTTATTGACACATGTCCCACATGACTAAAACACTCCCATGCATGCACCGTCACTGCGTGTGATGGGGAGGCAGATGCCACACATTGATGACACCAAGATGGAAGATGAACACATTTGCTGCATGCTGCCTAGCAGTGCCATCACACATTGGCCAGTGATTGGCAGGTCAAATACACATGCCATCACACAGATGGCATGTACCCTAGCCATGAAGTGAAGAGGGAGAGGAGGTCACCAATTGTTCATTCAGTCCAGTTTGTTCATATGATTGAAAATTTTCATTGTAATGGTTATAATGTTTAACATGCAGCTGCCAGTCAAAAATGGTCCTATAGCACAGGGACATGTCCAAACTAATCATGTCCATGAAACAGAGCCAGTCCACTGTACCATAGCCATGTCAGACATGTGACAATAGGACTGAGAAATCCTGAGTAAAAGTGGTGGTATGCAAACAATCTGCCTGAATAAGCAGAGGTAAATAAGCAACAGTGTAGTGGCAAGATGACACTCCAAGGGCAACTGGCGTGGTGTTGGGCTGGATGTCTAATGTTGGCCGAAGGGATGCTGCTATACCCAAATGCTGGTGCAAAGAATGTTTTGGAAGAGGCACATGGGTGAGCCGAACCACTCCGGCACACACACCCTCCCCTGGCACCCAAACAGAAGCCCTCCCGCACACAACATGCACATGGATGACACACACATGCATGTGCACTCACCTGACAATGCCTCGTAATCTGCCACTACTCCCACACCTTGGATCTGTTCCTCCGTGACGTAGGTCCCAGCAACCTGCTCATGTGGAGTGAGTTCTATGTCGTCTGCTGGAGACCCACCTCCAGTCACTAGAGTTGCGGCATGACTTGAGGCCAGCTTATTCTTTGCCCTGCGCTTCAGGTCATTCCAGCGTTTGTAGCAATCATTAGCTGTGCGCCTCATGATTCCAAGGGCACTTATGATGTCCGCAATGGTCTGCCAGTGTGCCTGACGTTGTGCAGGTGTGGTCTTGGATCCTGCAACAATCACCATTTCGCGGTCATGTGCGGACACATACTCTACAAGTGCATTCAGTTCGGCCTCATTGAAGCTGGGCTTCCTTGACGGGCCGGACTGTGTAGCCGTGTCTGGGGCATCAGCCTCTACTGGACGAGCACTCTTCCTCTTCCGCTTGGAAGGTGATGGGGATCCGGAGTGTCCTGCGCCGCTCTGGACACTAGGGGCAGGAGCGTGGGATTGCACACTCAGCATGGGAGTTGGTGCAGGCATTATCTCAAGTGTGATGGTGTCAGGGGGAATGTCAGCATGATGGACTTGGACCGACACTGTCCTGGCTGGGTGTGTGAGAGGTGGGGTGGATGGAGCCGCAGCTGCCCCTGCAGCCTCCCCAGCCTGCCTACGCGGGGCAGCAGATGACCTAGCTGCCCCTGATCCACGTGGCCTGATGACACCAACGTTCACCGGCGCACGTGGCCTAGACCTGCTGACCTGGAAGTCAGCCATGGAGTCACCCTGTGCCAGGTCTGGTTCCACAGTGGGCTGGTCCAACAAGGGCTGAGCATGGATGGTGTCAGCCACGGTAACCTCAACCAGGGGGGGGGGCATGGGTGTCCCTGACTGCTCCTCCACACATGGGGGTCTAGGGGCACCCTGCAAATCACGGCCACGTCCCCTACCGGATCCACCACGGCCACCACTTGGGGCTCGGCCACCTTTGCCACCCTTACGGCTTGTTCGCCTCCCAGCCATGGCACTGATGTTATTGTGCGTATGGGAGTTGATGTGAACTATTGTCCTGGGCAATTGGGGGTCAAAGGGCTTGGGTACCAGATGATAATCGTACCCTAGTGCTCTAGCAAGGCTGTATGTCACCCCTGGGGAAAGATGACGGGTCACGCAACGCACAGGCAGCCCAAAAAAGGGAAGTAAGGTGCACGCAACCCCTCCTAGACCACGTGTGTGGAAAAAAAAACCTGCACTACGCTGTGGCACCCAGGAACACAAGAATGAACGTATGCATGTGACACGCAGCCTAGAATGACCTCTGAAGGGGTACGCGACACACGGGGCAAGCAGAGATGTTAGATACGTGCGCGACTCACCGTCTGCCAGGAACAAAAGCGTGAAAAATATGCGCGTGTGCGCGTTGACAAAACCCCCGCCAAAAGAAGAATTGTACGCTGTCTGAGGAGACAGGACAACAGTAGTAGGGGAGCTGTTTGAGGAAACAGGCCCAGGGAAAAGAGGAAAAGAGAAAAAACTGTCAGAGGTAACAGGGAGTACGAACTGGAAACGCTGTGAAGTAAATCGCGTGTGAACCGACAAGAAGTACAGATTTCACCCACTCGCTCTCCACGAAAAGCACGTACAAGGAAATGGCGTCCTACACGTACCTTTTATACACACGTCACAGACGCGCATACGCGATGAGGCCATGTCCACCAATTACACGCTTTGACACTCGGACGTGTATCTCTTCATTTTTACACGCACCATTCTCTACGGCCATGCGCGTGACGTCACAGCTGCGCATGGTGGCCTTTGGGCCAATGAAATGAAACTGCACGTCCGAGTGTCATCGGGTGTAATCGGAGGGAAGTGAGCGTACACGCGATTGGCCTGGGTACGTGTATTTCTGGGGTGCGCAGGAAGTTCCACACGCGATTGGTGGAAATCCACGTGTGCTCTGTCATCACGTGTAATGAGGGAAACACCGGCGCGCCTCACATCACAGACGCGCTCGCGCGCTAAGGGCCTTTGGTCCAATGAAATCGCATATGCATGCTGACGTGCATACGCGCTAAGGGCCTTTCCTCGATTTACACGCAGACATGCAGGATTTTCACGTGCCAAATCACTCCGTATCAAGCTGGCCACGCATAAGCACACGGATGACCACGCTCCTGCCCAAAAGGCCGAATTACTGCCCCCCAGGACCCCGAGCAGCCTCCCATGAGCCATCTGCTGCTGCCTGCCTACCTGCATGCCTGCTGCCACCGTGCCCTGCCATTTGGTGCCTGCACATCAGCCATCTGCAGGGGTCCATTTGCTGTGTCCACCCCTGCTGGAACAGAGTACTCCCGACTGGGATACCATCGCTCCACAGCCCAGCCCCAGGACCCAGTTGCCCACCCACTCCTGCCTCTCGGGTTGCCATGTCGGGCACTGCTACATCTGGCACCACTGGCAACCCCCGGCCAGAGAGGCAGAGGGGCACCAGCTTCAGTGCCACCGAAGTTGGTGTCCTGGTGGAGCAAGTCCTGGGGCAGTATGATGCCCTCTTCGGAAGTAAGCGCGCCAACAAGGAAGGACGGACTCGGATCTGGATGGACATCGTGACTGCCATCAAAGCGGAGGGGGTGGCAGTCCGCGACTACCAACATGTCAAGAAGCGCTGGGATGACTGCAGGTCCAGGACCCTCTTAAAGGCCCGGTGCCTCGTGGAGGGGGGCCGGGGCCGCATGAGTACCATCCAGATGAGGGTCCTGGAACGCGTAGGCCCAGCGCTCCACTGCCAGATCCTTGAGAGGCAGACCCGTCTGGAGTTGAGCGGTAAGTGGCCAAGCATTGCTGTGTGAGACAGGGCATGTCGCAGTGTGCTGGTTGTCTGATACCTGCCTGTATGTGTGACATAGCCCATGTATGCATGTGTGTGTGCAGGGACGTCATGCATGTGAGACCAGTAATGTGTGAACCACACGGTTGGTGCATGTGTTCAATTGCAACATGGGTTGCCCTATGCGGAATGGCCACATGAAAGCATGCCAGTCTCTGTTCCTGGACATGGGTGAGGGATGGGTGCTGATGCCATGTACATATATGCTGTCCATGTCTGTGTGTCTGACCAGCGTGTCTGTGACTTGTGAATGCCTGGGATGCATGACACATGTCTGTGGCAATGTTCCGGTTCACTGATGCAGCCTAGTCATCCTTGTATCCACTGTGTCTGTGGTGTACGAGGCCAGATGGATGAAACTAGGGTGAAGTGTGTGCATGTGATAGGCATGGCACATGATGCATGTGAGTTCCAAAACAACAGTGTATGTTTGAAGAATAACTTGGACATGTAGCTAATGTCCATAGCATGCGCCATGCCTGTTACTGCATGTGTTTTACCTGCACTGAGCCATGTGTTGTGGAGGGACATGATGGAAGTGATCTTTGACAGTGCCACTCATCTGCTATTGCTTCCTGTCTAGGGGACCATTGTACAGTACTCTGATGCTTGTGTTCTATGTCTCCCTCTACACAGCGCCACGTGAAGAAGAGGGCAGAGATGGCTCTGTGGAGCAAAGCGGCGGGGATGCCCCCACGGCTGCAGCGGAAGGGGTGGGTGAGCCCCCACAGGGACTTGCAATGGCGGAAGACGGGGTGGAGCCATCCAGGTTGGTAGTTTCCACAGAGGAGGAGGAGGCCGCTACTGAGGCGCACATGGGGCCTGGTGGGGGCGTCCCTGCTGGTGCAAGTGTTGCAGTCCAGGGGCAGGAGGCAGCACAGGTCGCCGTGGAGGGGCCTGTGCATGTCACTGTCCCTGACACTGTGACTGCACCACCATGCACCAGCAGGGATGCCCCATCCCAGGCCCGTCCGCAGGTAGGGGGATGTCCATGTCATCTGACTCCCCTCCACCTGCGTACGAGGGGACCCCTGGCCGTATGGAGAAGGTCGTGATTGGTGTTGCGTTGCGCACAGGTGCAATTCGTGATGAGGTGCGTGCTTCCCGGGAGGAGCATGCACGTCATCACGGAGAGCACCGTGCCGACGTGGCCCAGTTGGGAACGGTTTCCTCGGTGGGGATCCCATCCCTGCCACAGTCGGGAGTCGGAGGTCCAGCAGGGGTGGACACACCAGCAACTGGACCCCAGCAGATGGAGGATGTGACGGCATCATCGGGCAGGGCACGTGCACGACGGCGTCGGTGTATACGATCAGCCTGGATGCCGTCGTGCTGGCACAGGCAGTTGCGTCGGAGGCAGCGGCAGGCTCGACGTGGGAGGCATCATGGCTCGGGGCCATCGACATCAGGGGTGCAGGCATCGGCCGGAGGGCAGGAGAACCCTGGAATGGGAGTGGCTTCCGTGTGGGAGCGGTTGGGCCAGCGGATAGGTGCGGAGCGGCAGCGGGCAGAGGAGGAACGGCTCACAATGGTCAGGGCGGAGAACTCCATGCGGAGGGCGCTGAGGCGGGCTGAGTGCCTCGAGGGTCTTCGCAGGGAGTTGGAGCTGGACACTGCTTTATCCCTGCGAGACCTCGGGGCCAGGGAACATGCCCGCCTCCAAGCCATTGAACAGGAGTTCGATGATGCCCTGGCCCATGACAACATCCAGTGAGCCGTTGGACTAGCCCGCTGCCCATGTAAATAGTTACGTAGTTAGTGTTAGGTTTCCTTTGTTTTTGCTTTTTCTTTGGATCTTTTGGACAATGGGCCACATTTTTGTATATAGTTATTTTTAATTAGGTAGTGTTGTTAGATAGGTTTCATTTCTTTTGTTGGGATCATGGACCCTGGCTTGTTCACCTGTACATAATTATCTGTTGGATTTTCGTTTCTTTTTACCATTTACCCATGGAGCAATGGCTTTCTATTATGATTTCACATTGGATTTTCTTTTCTGGACTGTGACTTTGGACACCATTCCTTTGGATTCTGATTTTTGGTTTAGCATTTTTTCATGGACATGCTTCTTTTTACTTTTTTTAAATTCACATTTCTGTTACTTTATTTTTGATTCAATTCTTGTTTTCTTTAATACATATTTTTAGATCAAACTTCAATGTGTAGTATCATTTCATTGGTTTCATGCATATCATGATACGGGTTTGGAGATTCACTGACACCCATTGGGTGTATGTGAGGGACATGTGTTTGTTTCCAAACTTGCAATTGCAGTTCTATCATGTTATTTCCATTTCTGAGTGGGTGGATGCAATACTCTGGTGGGTGTTTTGCATTTGGAGGCTGACCATGGGGACCGGGGATCTAGATTGTGATGACATGTGGGCAGGGGTACATGAGTTGGACATGAGTGGGGGCCTGCTGGCAGGTGCCCCACGGTGCTGGGGGGTGGGGGTGCAGGGGAACATGAGTTGGACATGAGTGGGGGCCTGCTGGCAGGTGCCCCACGGTGCTGGGGGGTGGGGGTGCAGGGGAAGATGAGTTGGACATGAGTGGGGGCCTGCTGGCAGGTGCCCCACGGTGTTGGGGGGTGGGGGTAATAGGGGACATGAGTGGGGGCCTGTTGGAGGCTGCCCCTGCACTGCTGGTGGGTGGGGGTAATAGGGGACATGAGTGGGGGCCTGTTGGAGGCTGCCCCTGCACTGCTGGGGGGTGGGGGTGGTGGGAGACATGAGTGGGGGCCTGGTGGAGGCTGCCCCTGGTGGCTGGGGGGTGAGGGTGGTGGTAGATATGAGTGGGGGCCTGGTGGAATCTGCCCCTGGTGGCTGGGGGGTGGGGGTGGTGGTAGACATGGGTGGGGGCCTGGTGGAGGCTGCCCCTGCACTGCTGGGGGGTGGGGGTGGTGGGAGACATGAGTGGGGGCCTGATGGTATCTGCCCCTGGTGGCTGGGGGGTGGGGGTGGTGGTAGACATGGGTGGGGGCCTGGTGGAGGCTACCCCTGCACTGCTGGGTGGTGGGGGTAATAGGGGACATGAGTGGGGGCCTGTTGGAGGCTGCCCCTGCACTGCTGGGGGTGGGGGTAATAGGGGACATGAGTGGGGGCCTGTTGGAGGCTGCCCCTGCACTGCTGGTGGGTGGGGGTAATAGGGGACATGAGTGGGGGCCTGTTGGAGGCTGCCCCTGCACTGCTGGGGGGTGGGGGTGGTGGGAGACATGAGTGGGGGCCTGGTGGAGGCTGCCCCTGGTGGCTGGGGGGTGGGGGTGGTGGGAGACATGAGTGGGGGCCTGGTGGAGGCTGCCCCTGGTGGCTGGGGGGTGGGGGTGGTGGGAGACATGGGTGGGGGCCTGGTGGAGGCTGCCCCTGCACTGCTGGTGGGTGGGGGTAATAGGGGACATGAGTGGGGGCCTTTTGGAGGCTGCCCCTGCTCTGCTGGGGGTGGGGGTGGTGGTGGACATGAGTGGGGGCCTGGTGGAATCTGTCCCTGGTGGCTGGGGGGTCGGGGTGGTGGTAGACATGGGTGGGGGCCTGGTGGAGGCTGCCCCTGCACTGCTGGGGGGTGGGGGTGGTGGGAGACATGAGTGGGGGCCTGGTGGAGGCTGCCCCTGGTGGCTGGGGGGTGGGAGTGGTGGGAGACATGAGTGGGGGCCTGTTGGAGGCTGCCCCTGCACTGCTGGCGGTTGGGGGTGGTGGGAGACATGAGTGGGGGCCTGGTGGAGGCTGCCCCTGCACTGCTGGGGGGTGGGGGTGGTGGGAGACATGAGTGGGGCCTGATGGTGTCTGCCCCTGGTGTCTGGGGGGTGGGGGTGGTGGGAGACATGGGTGGGGGCCTGGTGGAGGCTGCCCCTGGTGGCTGGGGGGTGGGGGTGGTGGTAGACATGAGTGGGGGCCTGGTGGAATTTGCCCCTGGTGGCTGGGGGGTGGGGGTGGTGGTAGACATGGGTGGGGGCCTGGTGGAGGCTGCCCCTGCACTGCTGGGGGGTGGGGGTGGTGGGAGACATGAG
The DNA here is from genome assembly GCF_040938575.1 of Ambystoma mexicanum. NCBI lineage: Eukaryota > Metazoa > Chordata > Amphibia > Caudata > Ambystomatidae > Ambystoma > Ambystoma mexicanum. The sequence continues at coordinate 1,392,386,812 of NC_090932.1, forward strand.
TGGGGGCCTGATGGTATCTGCCCCTGGTGGCTGGGGGGTGGGGGTGGTGGTAGACATGGGTGGGGGCCTGGTGGAGGCTGCCCCTGCACTTCTGGGGGGTGGGGGTAATAGGGGACATGAGTGGGGGCCTGTTGGAGGCTGCCCAAGCACTGCTGGGGTGTGGGGGTAATAGGGGACATGAGTGGGGGACTGTTGGAGGCTGCCCCTGCACTGCTGGTGGGTGGGGGTAATAGGGGACATGAGTGGGGGCCTGTTGGAGGCTGCCCCTGCACTGCTGGGGGGTGGGGGTGGTGGGAGACATGAGTGGGGGCCTGGTGGAGGCTGCCCCTGGTGGCTGGGGGGTGGGGGTGGTGGGAGACATGAGTGGGGGCCTGGTAGAGGCTGCCCCTGGTGGCTGGGGGGTGGGGGTGGTGGGAGACATGAGTGGGGGCCTGGTGGAGGCTGCCCCTGCACTGCTGGGGGGTGGGGGTGGTGGGAGACATGAGTGGGGGCCTGGTGGAGGCTGCCCCTGCACTGCTGGGGGGTGGGGGTGGTGGGAGACATGATCGGGGGCCTGATGGTATCTGCCCCTGGTGGCTGGGGGGTGGGGGTGGTGGGAGACATGAGTGGGGGCCTGGTGGAGGCTGCTCCTGGTGGCTGGGGGGTGGGGTGGTGGTAGACATGAGTGGGGGCCTGGTGGAATCTGCCCCTGGTGGCTGGGGGGTGGGGGTGGTGGTAGACATGGGTGGGGGCCTGGTGGAGGCTGCCCCTGCACTGCTGGGGGGTGGGGGTGGTGGGAGACATGAGTGGGGGCCTGGTGGAGGCTGCCCCTGGTGGCTGGGGGGTGGGGGTGGTGGTAGACATGAGTGGGGGCCTGGTGGAATCTGCCCCTGGTGGCTGGGGGTGGCGGTGGTGGTGGACATGGGTGGGGGCCTGGTGGAATCTGCCCCTGGTGGCCGGGGGGTGGGGGTGGTGGTGGACATGGGTGGGGGCCTGGTGGTGGCTGCCCCTGCACTGCTGGGGGGTGGGGGTGGTGAGAGACATGCATTGTTGATCAGTAGTGCAAGGTGACATGTGGGTTGGCTGGGGGGCATGCCCATGGTGGATGGGCTGCGTGCGGGACATGAGCAGGGGTGCAGGGTAGTCCCCCGTGGTGTGGGCTGCCTGCAGGGGCCGTGGAGGTTGTAGAGCGAACACCTGGGCGGACCCACACGGCCAATTCACGTGTAGTACTCCCCAGATCCCCTGAAATACACGTAACCTGCTGAAATCGCGTGTGGAACTTCCTGCGCACCCCTGAAATACACGTAGCCTGCTCGCACGGGGACAATCGCGTGTGGAACTTCCCACGCACCCCTGAAATACACGTACCCTGCTCGCACGGGGCCAATCGCGTGTGGTACTTCCCTCGCTCCCCTGAAATACACGTACCCTGCTGTAATCGCGTGTGGAACTTCCCGCGCACCCCTGGAATACACGTACCCTGCTCGCACGGGGCCAATCGCGTGTGGAACTTCCCGCGCACCCATGAAATACACATGCCCTGCTGAAATCGCGTGTGGAACTTCCCGCACACCCCTGGAATACACGTACCCTGCTCGCACGGGGCCAATCGCGTGTGGAACTTCCCGCGCACCCCTGAAATACACATACCCTGCTGAAATCGCGTGTGGAACTTTCCGCGCACCCTGAAATACACGTACCCTGCTGGAATCGCGTGTGATACTTCCCACGAACCCCTGTTATACATGTTCCCCGCTTGGCGTTTGCTGTTTGCCAGCCCTGTGTACTGGTCCAGGGTTAGCGCAGCCCTTTGCGATTATTTGGGGATTTTGAAGGCTTTTCCTTGCGCGAGGGCGTTCTTGGGGGCGTAACTGGCGCTGCTGCAGGGTCGCTGCGCCACGCTGCGCCACGGCTGGTTTTGGATGCGAAAATCCATGAATACGCTGTGCGCGGAAATCGATTTTAGCGCACGCGGCTGGCGCAGACATTCGCACGGGCATGCTGTGCGCCAGTCGCGTGCGCCACTTTTGTGCGATTTTCTATGAATTACCCTGAAAATATTGTTTGGCTTGACGCAGTCAGTGCCCTCTCCCCCAGAGAGTAGAGAGGATCAGTAGCCAAATGGTTACACCATGTTTTTGGGCTTAAATGGAAGTTGTTTGTGTATGAGATTTGTGGAATTTGAAACCTTAATAAATTACATGAATATTATGAATGTTCACAACACTAATTATTTTTCTACATCAAGATGTACTTTAACTGACTGAGCTTTCCCGAAATCTTAGAAATACAGAAACTCATTTTCCCCAATGAAGGTTTGAAGTAGCTGTTAGTGATTCAATGCAGCCTTTTGGTCTCAACCTATGTAAACACAACGTTGTTTATTTAATCAGGACTTGTGTTAACATTTGACACTAAAGTAGGAAAAGGCCTGCATACAGTTATGCCCGATTAAATAGCTTGCACCATATGGTGTGCAATTATTGAAACAATGTATTCTGCAATAGCTGTGCATTTCACTGCAACTAGATGTGTAAAATAAAACAAACACAGATTTCAGGAACATACGTGTATGTGAAGGTCATTCCCCCAAGATTTCCTGTTTTGGGATGTTGTAAGGAATCTTCAAGGACAGATTGTGATTTTTGTCTTTTCCCCTACATGTATTGAGGCCTACCTCTTATTTCTGATTGCATTATTTAAAAAGAGAACACTATTAACACTATTAAAAATAAATGTGGGGTTGAGTGTATGAGTGTTTGAGTGGATTGTTGGGCCTGGATTCATTCATGTGTGTAGGGCCATTTACATTATCTTATATTTTTTTTATATTGATGAGTGTTGCGGAGGGAATTACGATTAGAGGCAGCAATTCTTAGTTGAAATGTACTTATTATTTATTATTTATTCTTTAAAATGTGTATGATGACAGGCATTGGCGCCTTGTTTTTGTTCTGAATAAATAGTTTATTTTGAAAAAAGGAGTTGTTATGACTTGACTGCAGAGGAGCAAACTATTGAAAATGTGTTGTGGGACCCATTTAGGGGAAATATTTACAGTTGTCTGCCCCCTGCCCCACTTTCCTTTCTATATGAATGCCTCCCAAGACTTTGAGGGAACAACCCAACATTCTCTTCTGAGGAATATCCCTTCAGATTTTCAAAATGTACTTTCGTATAAAGAAGGAAAATCAAAAATAGTGTTTTTATATATTTAAATTGGAAATATATATTTTTTTCTAGGCCAAGACATGATTCTTGCAATTCATAAAATAAACAAATGAAATTCTATTTTTACAATATATACATTGTATTACACTAAAGAAATTACAGAAAATACAAAAAACATTTTTTTAAACAGTGTTGGTCAAATCTCATCTCTTTTACAGAAGACGTCTTCTTCAACAGAATTGTAGTTAAGATGAAAAGAGTTTCTGGACTTCAAGTCCTCTGAAGAATGTTCATCAGCAGAAGACACCCTTCCTTCCTTTAACTTAAACATAAAATCAATAACTAACTGAATCCAGCAGTGCCTTAAATATTCTGCCGTTACTGTCAAAATTACCTAACTCAAAGATGCAGTCTGGATATATCAATTCTATTCTCGTGATCCCTTCACATTGTTTCGTTAGGCTCTGAAAAGCAAAAATATCAAAAATTCCCTAAGTGTACTATTCTTCACTACATAGCTACCAATTAGACAATTAGTTTACTCAGCGTCTTATGGAAAGAACCAAGGGAAGTACCGAAGGGACTGAATCTTTGAGTTAGGTAACTTTTAATGAGCAAGCCTGATCAATACAAAAGTCTTCATACCCTTTGCTGTCTGTAACATCATGTATGAACATTCTCCCTTAGCTGCCTTTTCATCACAATTCGTGGGTACACCAAATGTTCATCCTTTACAAAGTTAAAACCGGAAGAGTAACATAGAATCGAGTTTAACCATGGAATCACATGTACCTACCATCATAAAGATTACATTACCAATCAATATGCAGCCACTACTGTTCTATGACAAACTGTCCACAACCGCACAGTAATGAAAGCTAATCAGGGTTACTAATAAGTCTAACTTGTGAGACAATCAAATAAATGAACCATTCAATTGCAAATACATGTAAAATACCTTTTCTACATTGTCATATGCCAGCCTTTCCTCAGAGTCTCTGTATCTGTATTAGTGGCAAGTCCTTAGTTCTCAATTGTACCATTTTTCAGATCTCTTAGCAATTTTCTAGTGGGGTCTTATTTCCACCACTCCTCTTTCCTCCTTGCTTCTCATGTATGGATTACTTGGATTGCTTGACATTACAGGAACATGACATTTAATTTGTCTGTATACCACTGTTGCCAAAATTGAGGCTTTGGGGTTTCCTTCTTCCCACTTCATATGCTTTCAGGATTCTCAAGAACTCCCAGGTTCAAGTGCTCTCAGCATCCTCAGTGGCTCTCATGCTCAACTGCTCCCAGAGTTCTTAGCACCTCTCAAGTGTAAGTGCTTGCAAGTATCTAAGAACCTATCAGTCTTAAGTGCTCTAGTGTTTATCAGCACCTCTTAAGTTCACATGCTCTCAAGATTCTCAGCACAACTCAGTTTCAAGTGCTATTTCGGTTCCTAGAACATCTCAGCATCAAGTGCTCTCAGTGTTCTCAGATCCACTGAGCTTCAAGTGTTCTCAGTGTTCACAGCACTGCTCAGGTTTTAATGCACTCATGGTTCTTAACATCCATTCTGTTCAAGTGAACTCTGGGTTTTTAGTACCTTTCTGGCTCAAGTGCTCTTTGGTTTTGCAGCAGCTCTCCGAGTCATATGTCCACGGGCTATTCAGCACCTCTCACATTCAAGAGCTCTTGTTTTGATCAACATATTTTAGGTCAACGAGCTGTCATGGTTCACAGTACCGCAGAGGTCTTAAATTTGGTCAGCATTTTTTAAGTTCCAGTGTTACCAGTGTTCTCAACACCCCCGAGTTTCATGGGCTCTCAGTGGTTTCAGAAACTTTCAGGTTCAAGTACTCAAGGTACTCAAGGTTTTCGAGAGTGTTCTACAGCACCACTCAGGTAAAACGAATCTCAGTGTTCTCAGGACTTCACATGTTCACATTCTCTCATGTCCCTCATCACCTCTTTGGTACAAGTGCTCTTGGGGTCCTCAAAACATTCCCATCGTAGATATGGTGTACTACAGGATCTCACATTTTAGGTCAAAGTGCTCTTGTAGTTCTCAACGTCTCTCAGGTAAGTGATCTCAGGTTTCTCAGCATCTTTTAGGTCCAAGTGATCTCAGGGTACTCAACACCCCACAGGTTCAAGTGCTTTCACAGTGCTTAACATTGCTCATGTTCATGTGCGCTCAAAGTTATGAGCACTTCCTGGGGTCAAGAGCCCTCATGGTTGTTAGGACCTTACTGTTCAAGTACTCACATATTTCTGAGAATATTTTAGGTTTATGTACTTTTAGGGTTCTCAGAATCTCACAGGTTCAAGTGCTATCATAGTCCCGAATACCTTTCAGGTCCAAATGCTTTCTGAGTAATCAGTTCCTCTCACGATCAAGTACTGGTCCAAACCACCACTCAACTTCAAGATCTTTCATGGTTCTAGGTACATTTATGTTGAAATGATTTCATAGTTCTCAGCTGTAGACAGGTTCAAATGATCTCAGGTTTCTCAGAACCTCTCAGGTTCAAGCGCTCCCAGGTTTCTAAGCACTTCACATCTTCAGGTGATCACATGGTTTTCAGTATCTTTCAGGTTCTGGTACTAACTGTTCAGTGTGCCCTATTGTAAGGTATACGGATATGGAAGGTCACTGTGGACTTCAGTGACCATTTAGAAAGAATGGTGCAAAAGGCTGAGTTCCTTTATACTGGGACTGTATTCTGAATAGACTAGCAGCAAGATCTCTATAGAGTGACAGATTAGAGTATTTTGTTCCTTTCAATGCATGGTCACACCCACATCTCCTTTAATGCTTGGTATTTCGCCCACAGTGATGAAGAGATCTATCATTAGAGCAAATGCAGAATAAATGCTTAAGGTCAAACATTTGAAAAAACACCTTATACAACTTAAAATGTGATGAAAGCATATATTTTTAACAGTTTTAAAAACTGCATAGAAAAAAGGGATTTAGATTTCAGAATATACATTAACATGCTGGTAGATGCCTGTGCTGCTCCAATGAATGTATTTTGATGTAGGATTGTAAGCACTTTTATGCAAAGAAAGAAAGGTGCCAGTTTAAAATTAAATGGACGAGCTGCAGCCTGCATGCATCATCTGAAAAATGACAAATGTGCACTGTTTGCAGCCCATTAAGAATAAGAGCATATGTTCAACATTATTTGACAAACAACAAAAAGGAATAGTTGTGTAACAGAAATAATCCAGCACAAGTTTATTAAAATGGAGAACTGTCCAATCTTAGATGAAAACCACATCATGCCACAGGAAAATGAAACACCGAATAGGGCCTTGCAGTGTGTCTAATTCCCTTTGCAGGGCTGAAAATGTAGCTTTGAATAAAGGAACACACAGATATAGGGCTGGTGTGGCTTTGTGAAAGGTCTCTGATTGCAAATAAAAAGTTACGTTGTTCTGTTTTAAATGTCAATTGCAATGGAGAAAGGAAGGGAAGACTGCAATGGTGAGTAAAGCACATGAGGTCAAATGGCATTCCTTCCCACAAACCACAACCACAGCATCACAACAGCAGGACTGGGGGGTTGTTCTACGTTGAATACCTTAAATATATAAGAAATAGCCCTCCTGCAGTGGACCTCTCTCAACTAATCTAATCATTCAATCACCCAGGACTCCCATGAAGGAACATTCTAACATGGGAACGCCATGGGTCTGATTCATGGAACATTTTCCTATGGGATTGCGCCATTATAAAACACTTCCATAAATCAGGCCCCTGGAGTCTGATTCAAGAGGCAGATGCCAGAATCACTCCTCAAGGAGGTATGACTGGGTTTTAAATGGCCTGTGTCTGCCAAATCTGCACTTCAAGGAAATGTCACCATGGCGACCAGCCCTTGCTGTGTCATCAATGTCCCTAGTATTCTATGTGCAATGCCATGTGCTATCTTTTTCTCTACCTGTGGTGTCCCCAAGGGGTCTACCCTCTCCCCTGGCTGTTCAACCAATACCTGGCACTCCTTGCCCACCACATCGTCACTCTCTGCCCCAACTTTCAGTGCTATGCGGATGACACCCAGCTCATCTTCAGGCTACCCTCGTCCTCCTCCTCTACTTCCCTCATCTATGACTGTCTGTCTGCTCTCCCAGAGTGGTGTGCCGCCAATGACCTCTGCCTCAATGCCAGTAAGACTGAGATTCTCCTCATCGGCACACCCACTCCCTCCTTTCCTGTAGCTCTCTGGCCGGCCTCTCTTGGCCCTCTTCCTGCTCCCACAGGAAGGCAAAAAACCTCAGGGTCATCTTCGACTCCACACTCTCCTTCTCTACTCACATCTCTGATGTCTCCAAGAAGTCACACTACCAGCTGCACCTCCTCAGAGGTTTTCTTCCTTTCCTCTCCTTCCCCCAGAAGCTCACTGTCTCTAGAGCCCTGGTTTTCTCTAGGCTGGACTATTGCAACAGCCTCTTTCTAAATCTGGCTGCTTCTACTCTCCGCCCTCTGCAACGTATCCAAAACAGGACTTCAAGACTTGTCCTTGGCCTCAAGCCCAGGGATCGTATTTCTCCATGACTGAAATCTCTGCACTGGCTCCCCGTGGCTGCGAGGATTAAGTTCAAAACCCTCTGCATCATTCACAAGGCCCTCCGGGGGCCTCAATACCTTCAACTCTTTCTTCCTAAATACCTTCCTTCTCGAGCTCTTCGCTCATCTGCCTCCAACTCCCTCAGGATCAGGCGCTTCTCCAAGCAATGAGTGGGTGGTAGATCTCTTTCATCAGCTGGGGCCTCCCTCTGGAACAGCCTCCCTGCCTCCCTGAAACTTGAGGAGAATCATCTTTGGTTCCAGAAGCACCTCAAAAATGTTCTCTTTGCTTCTGCTTTTTCTCGTCCTCTCCCTTGCTGACTTCCTGGCTGACATTGAAACTGCACTGGTTACCTGGCCACCCTCTGATCTCGGGCCCAGGTCCCATCCCCCGCCAGTTGCACTCCTGCACTGCCTCCCTGGCAACCCCCGCACTTGGGGACTGTTTTCTGTATCCCTACAGTCCCATTACCAGCACTTAGCACCTGATGTCCGCACTTACCTTGCCACCTGCTGGCCTCACTTACTTATTGTTATCTATTTTATTATCCCATGTACTGCACTGTCCTCTCCCCCCCCCCGCACTTCACCTCCTTCCACTTCCCATGCACTTGCACAATCTGAATGACACCCGGCCTAGTAGGATCATTGTATGTCTTCCCTCTGTTCCCCCTCCCTTGCCTCATTGCACCTTGAAACACTTGTGTATAGTCGCATTATAAATGCCATATCATATAATATCAAATCAAGTGTGGGATACTTAGTAATTGTAAGGTAATGTACAAGGTTAGTCAGATGTCTAAGAGCTTGCCTGTCACAATCTTGAATATTTTGAATGATAATACTGCTGCCTTTATCAGCAGGTTTGAGGATGATTGTAGTGTCTCTTTTCATTTTGTGTAAGGTTTGATAATCTGGTCTGGATACATTGCGCTTTCACAAATTTGTTTGAGGTCAAAATATTATTTAAACATTTCGTAATGACAGCTTCCAACATCAAAAGCTCTTTAGCCATATTCTTTGTGGGAGGAAAATCATAGATTTGACTGGAATGGTGTACTGAATTGTTCAGCTGCTTCACAATCAAGTCAAATTTTAATCCGATTTTTCACAGAAACTACCCGATCTCTGTTTGAAATTGGAGATTAGAAGGTGCCAAGCCAGGCATGAAAGACAGACATTTATTCAGGAGGCTTCATTTTGCCTAAAACAATTGTTTATTAGTCAAATTGAAAATGGCTATTTGTGCATCCTGGTGATTTATCTGCAGTAGGCTCTCCTACATGTCTTGAGTTTGTTCTGTTGTTCTGGGAATTCTTGATTGTAGGATCTACCCCATGGCCTCTCCCGACTGTGACCTCTGTGAGCTCCTCGATCTATAAAAGGGTGTGTATTACCACAGGTGAAAAATGAGTCATTATTCGATGTCGAAGGACCCTCAAACTCTTGATCTGAATTAGCAGATGAGGTATCGGAAAACATGACCAATTTATTTTTATGTTGTTGACTTTTATTAGGATCGAGCAGATACCACCTCGATTTGGGCAAAAAATCATCAGCTAAATATGGGTACACCCTTTCCTTTTTAAAGTTCAATAAGTTATTTTTAAGCGTTTCCTTCTTTTTGTTTGTGATGAACATCTTACAATCTACTAGTTGTTTCTATATATGTTGTATTTATTCTTTTACATCTGAAATAAGCACGTCTGTTTTAAATACCTGCTCTGCTTTCTCAATTTCTAGAGTTACTTTGTGACTTTCACTTTGTGCTGCAGTGATAGATATAACCAAATGGTCTCTACCGTACTTAGTCACAACTTGCCTAAAAGATGTTTTGTAAATTATCAAGAAAAAGTCATGGTTCCTTAATTTGCAAACCCCAGGGGGTAATATTACCCTTAAGGTATTCCTTAAGGAGGTGGCTGTGCATTTCGGTTCACAATTGATTCTTTTTGAGACGTAGTGACACCAATCTTGGTGGCATGATTGGCTTCCATAGACACATTTTCGAACTAGGAAGGTCCACAAATTATAGCTGCAATATGTTCCTCTGAATATGACAAGCCTTCATTAATCATATCGGAAAAATGAAATTAATTTTGAACCAGACTATCATCAAAGAATAGAACAGTAAAACAAATAAGGGCAATATGCGAATATTCCAATTTCTGAAAGAATTAGCCACCTTCTATTCAGCTAAAAAAAAACAATGCCCCAAGCAAAGACGAAGAGAAGCTTGTGTAGTATACATGGCTGCAAAAAGGTATGCAAATAACTGAGGAATTCCTTCAAGCTCCTACCTCCAAAAGCAACAGTGCCGGTGGTAAACTCAATCCTGACCTCCCTCCCACCAAGGGGAGTGCTGAGGGAGCACCTCCCAATGCCGCACAGCGAGCTTCTCACAACCAGAGGAGCCTTAACTATAAAAACGATATTACCAGTAATGGACCCTGATGGAGCAACACAGAGAGACACGACAGGAGCCCAGCTCAGCTCTGTGTTGACTGCTCTATGCTCTTTGCTCTTTGCTTTGGCTGCAATATGTTCCTCTAAATACGACAAACCTTCATTATTCATATTGGAAGAATTCAAATAATTTTGAACCAGACTAGCCAATACTAGCTAAACAGCAGTTATAATGCACATACACATTGCCTCCTACATTTTATTGAATTAAGAATATTTTTTTTTTTTGTTTTTTGTTAGTTTACCTGGTCTTCATATAATTCAGGGTCCTTGGTGCATATATGTGCAGTGGTGGCTATAACTTTGCAAAGTTATTAAAGATTGTCATCACTATCCTGTGACCAAAAGCAAACATTCAAACTTCGACACTAACCAGCACCCAAACCACTCATCAATAGCACCCAATACCTGGCTCTCTGTCGCCAAATGGGGAGCACCAAACAAAGCATTCACTGAACTCAAGATCCTTCAAGGACTCAGTCCTCCTCAACACCTAAACCATCATGTTGCCCTCTGTGCCACCTGACTTGCTAGATGCTGTCCGTCCCACTCCTTCCCACCACCCTGTACAGCTGTACCCCTCCGCTGTGCGCCTCTGTATCCTACTCCCATCCACGCTGTATATCTGTTCTGTTGTTACCTCTGAAAAGTGCTCCATTATGCATCTGGACTGTTGTATACCTCTGTAAAGTGCTCTGTTGATTCTTGAAGCTGGGTTCACACTTAATAAGTACAATAATAATAATAATAATAATAATAATAATAATAATAATAATAAATCTGTCCAGATCTATCACCCACACTTCTCTTTTTTCTCCATATTCCTACACTGATCTGCAAGCAGGCAATTGGTTCTGCTTGCAAAACAGCAGCACCCATCAAGATCCTAATGCGTACCTTACACAAAGACTGCATGCACACATAGGCAAAAGTAACATACTGCCTGCCACATATGGCTTATCTAATAACTACATCTGATGGATTACAGTCCTTTCAATGAATTTTTTTCCATCGAAAAATGTATGTATGTATATTTGGGTGGGATAAAGCACTGGACACAATCTATTCCACCATCCAGGCTTGGATGGCGACCAACTGTCTCTGCCTCAATGGGGATAAGACCGAAATCCTCATACTAGGTCAAAAAACAACTCTGGCCAAACTCGACCAATTATACTCCAACTTCACCATTGATAAAACCATCATCGCCGTGTCTACCTCTGTGAAGACCGTAGGAGTTCACATAGACTCTACCCTATCTATGACAAAGCAGGTCAGCACCATTTCCTCCGCCTCAGCTTACACCACCAAACTTTAAAAAGCAATAAAGCCATACCTCTCCAAACCCAACTGTCTAACTGTAGCTAGAGCAACCATCAGTGCCAAAATGGACTACTGTAATGCCCTCCTAGCAGGTATGTCTGCGAAGAACATTAACCGACTCCAAATCACGCAGAACAATGCACTAAGAGCAGCACTCAGCATCGCAAAAGGAGACCACATCACCCATGCCAGACAAGATGCGCACTGGCTCAGTTAAAGAACTCATCACATTCAAAATCCTCACTCTCACTCACAAATGACTCTCCCGCACAGCACCCTCATACTTATCCGAGACTATAACCAAGTCCACCTCCACACGACCAGTCAGGGCTCGCTACGCCAACAAACATCACACCCCCTACATAAACAAAGCTAGAGCTGGAGGGTTAGGCTTCCCCCACATAGCACCCAAGCTATGGAATTGTTTACCTGCTGAACTTCAGAGGGAAAACTCCCTCCTCGCTTTCCGGAAAAAACTTTAAACCACCCTCTCCAACTAATCCCCATCTTCGCTTCTTCCCATCTCTGGCTCTGTATAGTAAAAATGCATATGTTCAATGTAACTGTAAATAAGAAAAATGAACTGTAAATAAGAAAAAATGACCTTTAACTAAGAAAAATGTTCTGTAACCAGCGCCACGATGGCTCCGGGCTGCTGTGCGCTCAACAAATGTGAATAAAAAATTAAATAAATAAAGGGTTAAAGGGTTCATTGGTTACATTCGGACAACGAGGGTTTGGGGACACCCCCCCAATTTAAAAAATAAATACATTATTTGGGAATGGGTGATTTAAAAGGCGAAGAACAGTGGTTTGTGGTGCCCAACTTTAAAAAAAACAACCCAATTTTTGGAAAAGACATGCAATCCATCTGTTCCCACAACCCACCCATAACAACCTCTTTTTAATTGCAGGATGTGACGGGCCAAGCAGCCATGCAAATAGCAAAAACATCACTATAGCAAGTTGCATAACATAACCTAACAGTTTTCTTATAAAAGGTCAGTAGTGACGCGACTCCTACACTGTGCAAGGATAAATATATATAGTTTTCATATATGCATTGCTGGCTTACATGCATTGTAAATATTGAAGGTTGAATAATCTTATGTTATAGTTTGCTATGCTAATTGAAATATCATTGGGATGGATATGGATTTGTGGGGGATAGAATCATGGTATGGAACAACTCCTTAATAAAAAGGGTTTTAGATTCTGGGTTCTGGTAATTGCGCTGGACTGCTTGTGGGCACCTGAATGCTTGGCTCTGCCAGTTGGTGCAGTTTTCCCTGGCGCTTGTCAAAGTGCACAGCTGTGTGGGTGCACTGGCACAGAAGATACTGCAATCACCCGATTTGTTGCAAACACCTCTGTGCACTGTATTTTCCTGTATAGAAATCCTGAAAGCTCACCAAAACTCGTGGACACTTATTTGCTCCTAGTTGTATCATTGAGAGCTTAGGTCTCTCAATGATTCCTGTATACTAAGAGATCCGTCTATGGGGCTTTCTGAGCTTTCTCCACTCGGCCTCAAACAGCCATTGTGAGCTTTAATGCAGCTCAATGAATGGTTTCTCAACTCTGCTTTTGATCCCACAGCGTCTGCCCTGTTCAGACCACGTGACCAATGAAGGGGAGCGAGCCTGTCGCACAATGCCCTTACATGCTCAACAAACATGGCTACCGTTCAACATATCCAAGCAAGTCTTTAAATATACAGCTGGGCTGTCAATTACTAAAAACACTTTATCTAGAGGAACAAGGAGCTGTTCATTCACAGAAAGCGACAAGAACAGCATTGGCTGGTTCAAGCAACATTCCTGGCAAAAGAGAGGCAAGAGTACACATGATAATAGGTGGTCCAGGGCCAAGAACTCTCAAGTTGCCCCATTAAGACCTGAGGAGATAATATATTCCCTTTCAGGCAATCTGGAACGTACAGCTCTGTTTTAAAACAGATAAAGCAACACTGCAAGTACCTAAATAAAAGGACTGCATATGTTACTAAGCTCTGCAGGCCCGCCTGTGTTGGTACTATTTGGGTTGAAAGGTTTCCTAAATGGCTCTGCTAAGGGGCCTGTGAATAGCACATCGGAGAGAAGAGGGGCCGATTTGCATCGTGGGGAATTGCTATAGAAGAGACGTCACTGCCTGAGGATGGGAGACAAATGACAACTGTGAGATTATTATTCAATTCGTTTCAAGAAGCAGCAGCAAATCAGGTTCTCATTTTTTTTTAGTATCATATTTAATATTTCCATTTAAAAAAATCATTTTCTATTTGGAGTGAAAGCTACGAAGTATTCTACCGTCAATTTTTTAAAAAAAAATATTTATTTACTTATTTATAAAGCGCTGGAGCACGCAGGCATCGGAACGCTATAACAAGAGAACAACTTAGAAAATAGAATAACATAAACACAACACAATCAGGTGGAACTCGAGGAAGAACAGCGCAGTCACAACTAATCATTCTAGCAGCCACTCTGAACAGGGATTTTATGCCTAAAGCTAGTCTACTACAAGGCTTAATTTCGAAGAACCCTTAAGCAAGTATTTGCGAATACTAAGAATAACAGCTTGCTGGCCCCACATCCTACCAAAACATAATCCCTATTTTCCTAAGGACAACAGTCATCAATCTGAAGTCTGCGTAAGATTTTTAAATCTGAACGTCTAACCACGCCCGGCCCAGTTCTTTGACAGAGCCAGGCCAAAACTTTATTCCTTAGTGCCTTTCTCTGTTCCGTCCCGCATGGCTACTCTCTGTTGGTGATAATGAAATTCCTGTGTACCATGACGAAGTCTTGTATGGTCTTATCGCTAAGTACAAGCATTAATGATGTCCTTACTCATAGATTTTTAGAGATAGATGGAAGAGTCTGTGCTTTCACAGGTTGACACAAATCCGTAGAGCCTGACTTGGATTTGCTTACATCAACCAATCGTAGAGTATTAAAACCCCACAGTTACTCACCTACTTCAGAGGGAGGAACGCAGGGGTGGACTGGCCTATATGAAACTGATCCCGGTAGGCCTCTGCACCCCGGTCCTCTTTTGTGTAGTATTTCCAAATTGTCCCATAGCAAAAATGCTTGGACTTGCTGAAAATGTGTAATATGGGGCCATTTTTACATTTTTTCTAGGACCTCTTTTGGTTCCCAGTCCACCTTTGGAGGAACGAAGGCACTGCCATTAAAAGAGGGCTGATTACAAGTCCAAACCCATCAGGTGTTAACTGTATGGTTTGTGAGCACCAGTTCATTTTCTCGGGTTGAAAGTCTAACTGGCTGCAGTTATTCGATTGACCTGCGTACTGGTGCGTCATTGAGGAATTGAAAAATCGGTTTGGCAGAGTTTATCCATCTTAATCACATGATAATTCCCTACGCAATTATACAAGGAATCCATCCATGTGCAAAAATCTGAGAAATGGTTGCACAAATTTAGTTCTTTAATTATATTGGCTTTTAATAGCGACCATTGTTCAGGTGGTGGCCTGCCTCGTTGGGCTGTGCGCAGGATCAGAAAATAGTAGTGCTGTGGGAACAACCTGAGACTCAAAATTAGTCACAGTGCCCTTTGCTTCAGAGAATGGTGTTGTAGATGGGGAAAGCACCATTATATCCTTTATATTTGTTATAACGGTTGTTAGATTAATCAATTTACGAGCTATCTCATTACTTCCACTGTACAGGGCTGTAGCATTGCCAATATCAGGGGATAAATCAGCCCTCTCCGTATGCAGCCTCTATCTCCTGCATGAGCTCAATGCCCGAACCTCGGATTAAAGGTCCCCCTTGGGAGCCAAGGGAATAGCCCCATGAGTAACAACTGTGACTTCCAATAACCGGTCCCCATTGGAGACTGGCTTCCTATGGGAAATTATCCACCATCAGAAGTTGGTACTTCAAAGAGAACAAGGAAGGAGTGAGGCTTGGAATTAACAGGTGAATGAGAAGCAGGAGTTGATTGGAAAGAAAGCAGGGAAAATTGACGTAAAGGACACAATTATCAGTGGCAAATATGACAAACACTGTTTCCATTACAGCCACTTCATTTATTGGAAGGTTGAGCTCAACTGCAATTTTTGACAATTTACTGTGGAGTATGACAGTGCGTTAAAAATTGCAAAAATAATTCTTTTACTGCTTTTTTTACTGCTTTTTTTCACCACAACATCATGCTAGTAATAAGGTTCTTGATAGTGTCCAAGGGGGTAATTCATAGAATTCAGCGCACAAGTGGCACACGCGGCTGGCACACAGTGTGCGCGTGCAAATTTCTGCGCCAGCCGCGTGCGCTAAAATCCATTTCCGTGCACAGCGTATTCATGGATTTTAGCTTCCAAAACCAGCCGTGGCGCAGAGTGGCGCAGCAACCCTGCAGCAGCGCCAGTTACGCCCACAACCCCTCCCCGTGCGCCATTCACAGCTCACAAATCCCGTACATGGCGCACAGGCCCCCAACCACGAAAACGCCTGTAAAACTCCGCGTGCACCCCTTCGAATACACGTACCCCGCTGCACGGGGAGTGTCACACACGATTGGAGCGGGGTACGTGTATAACAGGGGTTCGCGGGAGGTTTCACACACGAAATGCCCTGTGCGAGTGGGGTACGTGTATTCCTGGGGTGCACGGGAAGTTTCACACGCGATAGGCCCTGTGCGAGCGGGGTACGTGTATTCCTGGGGTGCACGGGAAGTTTCACACGCGATTGGAGCGGGGAACGTGTATTCCTGGGGTGCACGGGAAGTTTCACATGCGATAGGCCGTGTGCGAGTGGGGTACGTGTATTCCTGGGGTGCACGGGAAGTTTTACACGTGATTGGAGAGGGGAACGTGTATTTCGGGGGTGTGCGGGAAGTTGCACACGCAAAATGCCCTGTGCGAGTGGGGTACGTGTATTCCTGGGGTGCGCGGGAAGTTTCACACACGATAGGCCCTGTGTGAGTGGGGTACGTGTATTCCTGGGGTGCGCAGGAATTTTCACATGCGATAGGCCCTGTGCGAGTGGGGTACGTGTATTCATGGGGTGCGCAGGAAGTTTCACACGTTATTGGAGAGGGGAACGTGCATTTTGCGGGTGCGCGGGAAGTTTCACACGTGAAATGCCCTGTGCGAGTGGGGTACGTATATTCCTGGGATGCGCGGGAAGTTTCACTCGCGATTGGAGAGGGGAACGTGGATGTTGGGGGTGCGCGGGAAGTTTCACAAGCGAAATGCCCTGTGCGAGTGGGGTACGTGTATTCCCGGGGTGCGCAGGAAGTTCCACACGCGATAGGCCCTGTGCGAGTGGGGTATGTGTATTCCTGGGGTGTGCGGAAAGTTTCACACGCGATAGGCCCTGTGCGAGTGGGGTACGTGTATTCCTGGGGTGCGCGGGAAGTTTGGCACGCGATTGGAGAGGGTAACGTGTATTTCAGGGGTGCGCGGGAAGTTTCACACGCGAAATGCCCTGTGAGAGTGGGGTACATGTATTCCTGGGGTGCCCGGGAAGTTTCACACGTGATAGGCCCTGTGCGAGTGGGGTACATGTATTCCTGGGGTGCGCGGGAAGTCTCACACGCGATTGGCCCTGTGCGAGTGTGGCACGTGTATAACTGGGATTTGCGGGAAGTTTCACACACGAAATGCCCTGTGTGAGTGGGGCACGTGTATAACTGGGGTTCGCGGGAAGTTTCACATGCGATAGGGCCTGTGCGAGTGGTGTACGTGAATAACTGGGCTTCGCGGGAAGTTTCATACGCGATTGGCCCTGTGCGAGTGGGGTACATGTATAACTGGGGTTTGTGGGAAGTTTCACATGCAATTTTGCTGTCAGTGCGGGGTACGTGAATTTCGGGGGTGCGCGGGGAGTCCTACACGTGAATTGGCAGTGTGGGTCCTCCCAGGTGTTCCCTCTACACCCTCCACGGCCCCTGCAGGCAGCCCACACCACAGGGGACTACCCTGCACCCCTGGTCATGTCCCGCAGGCAGCCCATCCACCATGGGCATGCCCCCCAGCCAAGCCACATGTCACCGTGCACTAGTGATCACCAACTCATGTCTCCCAGCACCCCCACCCCTCAGCAGTCAGGGGCACCTGCCAGCAGGCCCCCACTCATGTCCCCCAGCACCCCCACCCCCCAGCAGTCAGGGGCACCTGCCAGCAGGCCCCCACTCATGTCCCCCAGCACCCCCACCCCCCAGCAGTCAGGGGCACCTGCCAGCAGGCCCCCACTCATGTCCCCCAGCACCCCCACCCCCCAGCAGTCAGGAGCACTTGCCAGCAGGCCCCCACACATGTCCCACTCATGTCCCCCAGCACCCCCACCCCCCAGCAGTCAGGGGCACCTGCCATCAGGCCCCCACTCATGTCCCCCAGCACCCACGTCATGACGATCCTCAATCATGGGCCTCATGGCCACCCACATCACACCCCACGCCACCCCAGCCCAAAGACCCAACCAAGTATTGCATCCACCCACAGAGAAATGGCCATTACATGATACAACCCGAATGGCAAGTATGTACATGAACACATGTCCGTCACACACACACAATGGGTGCAAGTGAATGTGAAAACCCATATCATGACATGCATGAAACCAATGAGAGAATACCACACATCGAAGTATGAAACAAAAACGTATTGAACACAACATGAATGTAATGAAAAAAACACTAAATAATGGGAATAAGAAATAAAATGCAGCATGTCCGGAAAAGAATAAAAAATATGAAATCAGAATCCAAAGAAATCCAAATGAAAATTTGTCCAAAGTCTCAGTTCAACAAAGCAAATCCAAGGGAAAAAAATATGAAATCCATTGCGCCATGGTGAAATTAAAATAAAAACGAGAAACATCCACTGTTCAACCATATACAAATCACCAATCCAGGGTCCATGAGCCCAAAAAATGAATTGAAACCTACAAAAAACACTACCTAATAAAGAACTATATACAAAAATGTGGTGCATTGTCCAAGCGACCCAAAATAAACAAAAACAGAAAGGAAACCTAAAACTATCTAACTATTTACAATGGCAGCGGGCTAGTCCGACGGCTCACTTTTTGATGTCCCGGGCCAGGGCATCATCGAACTCCCGCTCAATGTCCTGGAGCTGTCCTCTTCCATGGCCCGAGGGTTCGCAGGTACGACGACATGTTCACCTCCAACTCCCTGCGAATTGCCTCGAGGCACTCGGCCCACCTCAGGGCCCTCTGCATGGAGTTCTCCGCCTTGACCATTGTGAGCCGTGCCTCTTCCGCCCGCTGCCGCTCCGCATCTATGGCGTGGCCCAACCACTGCCACAAGGAAGACACTTCAAATCCGGGGTCCTCCTGCCCTATGGCCGATGCCTGCCCATCCGATGTTGAAGGCCCCGAGCCATCATTGCTCCCACCATGTTGCTGCTGCTGTGCCTGTGCCTGCGCCCTGGCTCTTGCTGCCTGCACGTCCTCCTCCGGCTGGGGTGCAGTTGTCGTGGTGGCCACCCCTGCTGGACGTCCAACTCCTGACTGTGGCAGGGATGTGTCCTCCACCAGCCTGGCCGCTGGGTCAGGGGCAGCTCCACAGGGTACCCAGGTGATACATGGGTGGGAAGATGGCATGGAGCACGACTGGCGCGTAGGGGGTTCAGGTGAGGAGGGGGTCGCAAGAAGGTCCAGCACACGGAGGAATCCACCACCAGTGACCCGTCCCAGTAGGTCAACGTGGTCAAAGAGGCATGCGAGACAACGTTCAGTCTCTCCACGAAAAGACTGCAGGTCACCTCGCATGCCCCGTTGACGCAACGCTATCCCACTCAGGACAGGCTCAACACGGTCCCGGATAGCCACGTCCGCAGGGAGAGGAAGGCCAGTTGTCGTGCGCTCATCCCCTCCCTGAAAACGGGTCTGGACGTAGGCATCCCTGCTGGTGCCAGATGATGCAGTGACAGGATCAGGGACAGGATTACACACAGGCACCTCCGCGGCGGCCTGTGCTGCCTCCTGTCCCGGCCCCTGCACTGCACCACTAGCACCAGTGGAATCCCCACCTCCAGACCCCGTGTGTGTCCCTTCCACGGCCTCCTCCTCCACCAAACCCCTCACCAACCTGGATGACTCAGTGCCATCTTCCTCCGTTGGACCCTGTGGGGTCTCAGCTGCCCCTTCTGCTGCCGAGGAGTCCACCTCTGACCTCTGCCTCTTGGACCTACCCTCGGCAGCTGCGGCCTGCGACGCGGCACCAGACGCCTCACTCCCCGATGAGATGACCATCTGGGAGGGGAGCCGGGCCTTGCGTCTCCGGCTGGTGGTGCGATCCCTGCCGCTGTGCTCCACAGCACCCTCTCCACCCTCTTCATCAGTTGACGCTGCAGACAGGGAGAGATAAAACACAGACATCAGGGCACTGTACAATGGACTGATACACACATGACAGTTGCACATAAGTGGCAGTGTCAAACTTTAGACATGGCATCACACTCCACGACACACATGTCATTTCAACTCACACACATGAGCATTTCCACAGCAATATTGCACCAGGCAGCAACATCCATAAACATACAACAGCATGAACAGCCAAAGGTGAGCCTGACGTCACATGAAACACAGGGAGTGCACTAGACATACACGCACGCCACCACACTTACATGCATGTCTACATCTCCTCCAACTGTCGCAGTGATGCGATCGCCATACATGTCACATCTGACATTCAGCCTTCTACATATCAGTGTCACATGCATCCATGTTGCATCACAGTTGCACACTTGTCAAATACACACACATGCACATGTACACAGTGCAGATACATGCAGCAGGAACCACAATCCATGTGTGACACCACAACCATGCCAACGTACATACACAGAAATTCAAACATGTGTGCTCCCACACCTGTATTTGCACAGCATGCTTACCAACACATACACCATCGATGTGTCTCACACCTGAGAGGACTCACATGTGGCAGCCTCACGCCCCTGTTCATACACATCCCTACATGGCCCTATGAAAACACATGTGCAACCTGCACACTACTGGCACACCACCACACGCACAGCATCCAATCAGTATGCATGTACACTTACCGCTCGACTCCAGACGGGTCTGCCTCTCAAGGACCTGGACGTGGAGCGCTGAGCATATGTGTTCCAGGACCCTCATTTGGTGGTCGGACAGGTGGCCCCGGCGCCCCTTGGCATCCGCTGCCTTCAAGAGGCACCAGGCCTTGTTGAGGGTCCTGGATTTGAAGTCCTCCCAGCTCTTCTTGACATGTTGTAAGTCACGGACTGCCACCCCCTCCACGTTGATGGCAGTGACGATGTCCATCCAGAACCTGGTCCATCCTTCATTGTCGGCGCGCAAACTTCCAAAGAGGCCATCATACTGCCCCAGGACTTGCTCCACCAGGTCACCAACTTCGCTGGCTCTGAAGCTGGTGGTCCTCTGCCTCTCTGGCTGGGGGTTGCCAGTGGTGCCAGATGGTGTTGTGCCCGACATGGCAACCCCAGAGACAGGAGTGGGTGGGCAACTGGGTCCTGGGGCTGGGCTGTGGAGCGATGGTATCCCAGTCGTGAGTCTTCGGTTCCAGCAGGGATGGTCACAGCAACTGCACCCCTGGCTGATGTGCAGGCAGCAAATAGCAGGGCACATGTGCAGCAGGCAGTCAGGCAGCAGCAGATGGCAGGTGGGAGCATGCTCGGGGCTCTGGGGGGCAGTATTCGGCCTTCTGGGCAGGAGCGTGGTCTTCCGTGTGTTGTAGCGTGGCCAGCTTGATACGGAGTGATTTGGCACGTGAAAATATTGCACGTCAGCGTGTAATTCGAGGAAAGGCCCTTCGCGTGTAAGCGCATCAGCACACATACGCGGTTTCATTGGACCAAAGGCCCTTAGTGCGTAAGCGCTTCTGTGACGTGACTCGCGCAGGCATTTCCCTCGTGACGTGGGCATAGTGGTTCAGCGCGCGTGAAAAAACTGCACGTCCGCGTGTGGATGCGTGTAATCCGAGGAAAGGGCCTGCGCGCGTAAGTGGCGTGATGCGCGCGGGCGTTTCCATCAACACGGGTGCATGTTCATCGTACACATCCAAAAACTGCACGCCCGAGTGTCAGCTCGTGTAATTGGAGGAAAGGGCCTTAGCGCGTACACGCGTAAGTGACGCTGTACGTGTGGGCCGCTTTAAAAGGTACGTGTAGGACACCATTCCCTTGTACGTGCTTTTCGTGGAGAGCGAGTGGGTGAATTCTGTACTTCTTGTCGGTTCACACGCGATTACTTCACAGCGTTTATGTTCGTACGTTCGTACTCCCTGTTACCTCTGACAGCGTTCTTTATTTTTTCACTCCTTCTTTTGTCCTGTCTCCTCAGACAGCGTACAGTTCTTCTTTTGGCGGGGGTGTTGCCTACGCGCACACGTGCGTTTTTTTCACGTTCTTTTTCCAGGTAGACGGTGAGTCGCGCACGCATTTACCAACTGTGCTTGCCCCGTGTGTCGCGTACCCCATTAGAGGTCATTGTAGGCTGCATGTAACACGCGTACACTTGTTTTTGTGTTTCTGGGTGCCACAGCGTAGTGCGGGTTCATTTTTCCACGCACGTGGTCTACGAGGGGTTGCGTGCACATTACTTTTGTTTTTGGGGTGCTGTGGGTTGCGTGACCGTCATCTTCCCCCAGGGGTCACAGACAGCCTTGCTAGAGCACTGGGGTACGAATTCCATCTATTACCCTACCCCTTTCACCCCCAATTGCCCAGGACAATTGTTTACTGCAACTCCCATACGCACAACAACATCAGTGCCATGGTTGGGAGGCGACCAAGCGGTAAGGGAGGCAAAGGTGGCCGACCTCCAAAAGGTGGGCGTGGTGGGCGGGGTGGGGGACGCGGTCATGATTTGCAGGGTGCCCCTAGACCCCCATGTGTGGAGGACCAATCAGGGACATCCATGCCCCCCCATGGTTGAGGGAAACGTGGTTGACACCATCCCAGCTCAGCCCTTGTTGGACCAGCCCATTGCAGCACCTGAGCTGGCACAGGATGACTCCCAGGCTGACTTCCAGGTCAGCAAGTCTAAGCCACGTGTGCCGGTGCAAGTTGGTGTCACCAGGCCACGTGGATCTGGGGCAACGATGTCATCTGCTGCCCCAAGTAGGCAGGGTGGGGAGGCTCAGGGGCAGCTGCAGCTCAATCCACCCCAGCTCTGAGTCTCCCAGCCGGCACAGTGTCGGTCCTGGTCCATCAAACTGACGTTGCCCCTGCCAACATCACACTTCAGCCAATGCCTGCACCAAGACCTATGGTCATTGTGCATTCGCACACTCCCAGTACCCAGTCCACCTTCGCTTCTGCCCCTACTGACCAGAGCGGCGCAAGCCACTCAGGCTCTGCTCCACCTTTGAAGAAGAGGAAGAAGGGTGCTCTGGCACTACAGGCTGAGACCCCAGACACAGCTACACAGTCCAGCACATCAAGGAAGCCTAGCTTTAATTACACCGAACTTGATGCACTTGTGACCTTTGTGTCGGCACATAGCCGCGAAATGTTGGTAACTGCAGGGTGCAAGACCATACCTGGTCAACGTAGGGCACACTGGCAGACCATTGCGGACCGCATAAGTGCCCTCGGATTTGTGAGGCGCACAGCTGATGATTGCTACAAGCGGTGGAATGACCTGAAACGCAGAGCAAAGAACAAGCTGGCCTCAAATCATGCCGCTACTCTGGTGACTGGCGGTGGGTCTCCACAAGAGGACAACAAACTCACTGAACATGAGTCTGTTGCTGGGACCTTCGTCACAGAGGAACAGATCCAAGGTGTGGGAGATCCACCTGATTACGACGCATTGTCTGGTGAGTGCCCATGCGTGTGTGTGTAATCCATGTGTATGTTGTTTGGGTGATGGGTTCTGATTGAGTTCCAGGTGAGGGTGTTTACTCCTGAGTGTTATGGGTCACCCATTTGCTTCCTCCCATACATTCACGTGCCTTGGATTTGGGTATGACTGTATCCCTTCTGCCCACAGTTGCCAATTAGGCCCACATTAGTGCACTTTACCTTGAACTGTCATCTTGCAACTACATTGTTCAGATTTTGTAAGTGTTCATTCAGGCTGATTGTTTCCACTCTCCCATTTTTACTACGCATTTTTCTGCCCTATTGCAACATATGTGATATGCTTCGGTCATTGTTTACAGCCCACACTGGGCCACTATTTTTACCTGGTTATGTTAATGATTACACCATTCAGGCCGATGAAGTATTGGGCTGCAGACATTTTTTATTAGGGCCTGTTTGCATGTGGAACATGACAGATGTTTCCTGTAATGTTAAAGTGACCAACCATTGATGAGCCCACAATGACTGTATTATTGGACACTGGATGTGTTTCAGTGTGTGGCACATGCATATTTAGCAGCAATATTCAGCATTAATCTTTGCATCATGTCGATGTGACATGGATGTGTGACAGTACTCATTCACTGACATATTGCTGTAGTTTTGTAATTTAACGTGGCTATGCTACATGACATCTGTGTGGTGGAATGTGTCATGTATGTGTTTTGGATATGCCACTCACAGCCTGATGTGTGATTCCAGTGCTACCCAACATGCTGCAAATGTGTTGCTTTTCTATCTTGCTCTCCCCAGTGTCTGCCTTTTTGACTCCACATCCAACTCTTTGACAGTGCATGCATGGCAGGGTTATAGTCATGTGGGATATGTATAAATCAAGTACTGGATCTCTGGCTTGTCACAGCCTATGTGTGTGCTATGGTGCTCATGCCTGTTTCCATTTGTTGTCTTTCATATTTTTGCAAGTGATGACACACTTGATGCTGTTGAGGTTGAGGAGATGGTGCAGACCCAGGAGGAATCTCAGGCACGACCGGGCACCAGTGGGGGACGTCGTGTGGTGGTGGGTGAAAACCCAATGTTACTGCAGACCATACTGTCCAGGGGTGTCTCTGGGTGCACCTCCCCAGACTTCTATTCAGGTGCTGAATCGGATGATGAGACTTAAGTGCAGTCACAGGTAAGTGTTTCTGGCAGGGATTCTGTTCTGTCCATCCCACCTGCACCAGGGGTAGAACCCTCTATGGGGATGTCAGTGTTGGTAGGTCCGCCTTTGGCGGTTACGGATGCAGGGTCACACTCCACAGCATCTGATCCTGTTCCTGGGCCAGCAGATCAGAGGGGGAATGCAGTCCTGCAGCCTCAGGCACTGCCAGCACAGCAAGGTGCAGATCGCCTTGCCCCAAACAGGTCTGGTGCCCGTCGACACGGTGGCCGTGCACCACCAGGCAATACTGTATGGGAAAACTCCATGTACGGTATGGCAACCCAACAGGCAGCATCAGTAGAAATGATGGCTCAGGCAATGGAGAGGGTGGCCACTTCCATTATCCCCCCTGAAAGGCAGATGGCGCAACAACAGCAGGCAACAGACTCCATTTGCCAATCACACAGGGAAGACATGTTGGCGTCCAACAGGGACCGGCGGGCGGCACTCTACGCGAATCCATATCAATAGAGTCCCAGGGCCACAGGGAAGCCCTGAGGGTAGAACTACATAACCTCAGGCAGACTCTGGTTGAACTTGAGGCTTCCAGTAATTTAAGGGCAGAACAGCTGCTGGAGCAGCTCACACGTTCGCTCTCAACTGAGCTGCATGCAACATGTGGGGAGATCCGGGCATCACGCGAGGCCATGCGTGCAGAAATGCAGGCAACCCGTGATGTGCTGCATGGGGATCTCTGCATTTTAATCCTCCAGAATCAGACCTTCCAGACCCACATGCTTTCTGCCATGGAGACCATACCAGCGCTTTGCTTGGGCTGCCTCTCATAGTGCCACCACATCCTGATGCAGCAGCAGAGGATGAGCAGAGCGACAGCAGTTCTCCCACAATGGCACAGCCATGCAGGCCATGAGCCCAAGGAGGTATTTTTTTTTTCACAACATCCACGCAGGTGGGTGTTGGTGTTCACCCTGTCCTCGAACCTCCTGGTAGGCCTCCCCCACCCCCCTGGCCCCACATGGCCATTTTTGATTTTTTCTTTTTTTACAGTGTGTTGCCTTGTGTGGCTCCCGTGGGCATCCACTGTATTCCGGCTGGGCACATACAGGTTTGACCTGAGTTTGGGTTAGATGCTTGGGTTCGTGAGACACACACCCCTCCTGCTTCCCGTTTCCATGGGCTTGCAAAGGGTGTGACCAAGTGACAGTGAATTACACAGTGACGTTGGGCTCCCATGAGCTGTGTGGGTAGTCTGTAGTCAATACTGTGTAAACATCTCTAGTGGATATTGTTGTTGTATTGTACACTGCATGGTGTATTGATATGTGCTTGTGCATCCATGTCTTCCTCCTAATTTGCAGGTTCCTTACTCATTTCTTCACAAGGCCGTCTACTTTGCAGATGCAGTTCATGTTGTATGCAGTACACTGAGACATTTACGTGGCATCAACACTCTACTGTTGGAAGGGGTCAATGTGCTGGCGTATTCAGGTTGTAAGACTACCACTACTTGAACTTAGTACTGTCATGTTTTTGCATTTTTCCATGGTGTGTTGCAGCATTGTGTTGGTGGTATTTGGTAATGTGTGCTGTTAGTTATACATTAATGAGAGCATATTGTGTGTGGGCAGTTTCCATTAGGGACAGTGTACTTTGTGACACTTGTGTCAGGTCTTGTGCATTGCTTTGTTTGCTTCCACATTGCATGACATGCCATGGTGTGTTTGGTGGTAGAGCTGGGGAGGGGTTGGGTGACATGGCGCTGTTCTCATGTTGTATTTAGCAAGGGGGTAATGAATTTAGCAGCATAGATGTATGTCTTTTGATGACACATCATTGGTGGTGTTTGGGTAGGGATGCACACAATGTAACACTTCCAGGTGACCAATCTCAGGCTGGTATGGTTGTGACAGTTGTCTGTCCCTTATGTCATCATCATTGATTGTCAGCTTGTATGTGCCAGGGCTGTGTACACTACACAGGGGTGTGATTTTATGTGAAGTAATTAGCCACCAGCTGCGTACGGGCTGCCTCACCACGTGCCCTTTCCCCTCCCATGCGCAGCGGGCGTGCATGTGGTTGGGGATGTGGGGGCACCGCCACGTCCACCGGCAGGCCCCGGCGTGTTGCAACGTTGTGCAGGATACATGCTGCCACTATGATCCTGCACACTACTGGGGGAGCGTATAACAGCTGCCCACCAGAACGGTCAAGGGAGCGAAAGCGTGACTTGAGCACTCCGAATGTGCGCTCCACTATGCCCCGGGTTGCAGTATGGGCTGTGTTGTATCTTACCTCGGGTGCGTGGTGGGGTTCCAAATTGGCGTCATCATGTGGGTGCTCAGAGGGTAGGCACTGTCCCCTGGGGAGGTGGTGATGGGTATCATTAGTGGGGTTGTGACATTACTCAGTATCTGACATGCATGCACCAAGCAGCCATGTATCGCCATGCCGCCCAGCTTCTAGGTCCCAGTTTAGGGTTGACATTATGTAAATGAAACTGTCGTGGGTGGAGCCAGGATAGATGGCATCCCAAAAAGGCTGGTTCTGGGTGTAAAAATTCTGGGCCTGACTATCCTTCTCCTCCTCCTGCGGTATCCCAATACCACTGCTGCTAGGAACGGTATGTTCATCTTGGCATCTGAGCTTGTTTGTTGTTTGTGCGCACTTTTATGCTGCGCGGGTCCACGTACGCCTGCTTCCTGCTGGCGTACGTGTTTCCGGATTAGCACGTCTTTTTTGGCGCACGCATTAGCCCCGTTCGATTCCATGAATACTTGTTGTAGACGCGCGTGTGGGCGTTCCGTACATTTGCCTCCTGTACTTCCCCCGTGACGCCCACATTTTCACACGTTGTTACCCATTCCACATGTTACGCCCCTGTTCCACCTACGTTTGTTGTGTGCGCTGCGCTATGTGCGCTTAGCTCAAGCTGTTTGGAGACGTGTGCGTCAGCATGCGACACGCAGAATTTTAGCGCACATCCAGGGATTTACAGATGCACGGACTTCCATGAATCGCTGTGCGCGGGTTTCGCTGCGATCTTCGCACTTGCGCTGCGATTCGCACGCTTTCGCATGCTTGCGCCGAAAATGTCTGCGCAAATTAATTCCATGAATCGACCTGAAATGTGTATGTGGCATCAATGAATGCATGCATCAGAATATTTGTGATTGTATAACATGAAATCGAATTTACTTTAGTTATCATTGGTTCATCATTAGCGTCACACATAGTAATGGCTTCAAGGTGTTAAGGATATACAGAAAGCAGCAAAAAGAGGAAATACAAATGAGTGTATTCAATCAGAGTGTTCACATTTAGCAGTGTTGAAAGGGATGTGAGGCTGAATAATAAGTATTTAGAATCTATTATAGGAGGACGGGTAGTGTTTTATGGATCAGGTGGCACAGGGACATGAGAGTAAATGTGATGGCATGGGACTTAATGAAAATGTGTGTCTGTTGACATATTATGTATAGTGAGCCAGTGAAATATCTGATGCGAAAGATATTTTTCTCTAAACCTATTTACTTGCATCATTTGGGGTTGTTCAGGCTGGTTAGTAAAATCCAAGGGACCAGAAGAGTTCACAGCCAGGACATTCATTGAGATATATTCGGTCAAATTAGGGAATCTGTTTTTGTCCCAATGCATGCCTGAATACAAAACATCTGCATTGTCATACAAGAGGACACATTTTACTGAAACACCGGGGTCTTGCAGACCTTCATGGGAGCTCATTTTAATTTGAGCTGTAATGTTAATAGAAGACGTAAAAGCCTTGCATAAGAATTGTATTCCTTAAACTGACACCACAGCTAATTTGTATTCATTTGCATGGTGTAGAGTAGGAGCGAAAGGCAACAAGTGAACTCCATAGGGATCCATTGTACATGCTGCCTGCCAGCATGCACATTTTTCGACACTGCTTACCATGCTCATATGGCAGGTGCGTTTACAATTAAACAATGCCTGCCATGCGAGAATCAAAATGTGATGCAGTAAAAGCAAATTAACAGTGTGTATATTATGAGACACTAATGTATGATTTTACTGCATGTTTACAATGAAAGCCTTTTCACTCTGCACCATTACAACTTTTGTTTGGCTCATATTTTTTGGCTTTTTGATTTGTTTACCCAAAAGCATATCTTTTGTGTGTCACTGGTTTCTCAGAATATCTATTGTTTCCTCGTCTCAAGTATACACCACAACAAAAAACTCAATCAGATTTAGATGAAATAAGCATTGACAAACTTCACAGAAGGGATGTCTTATGCAATACGTTTTTTTAAACACTTCTTCCTATTTCCATGTTTGTATTGTTCCAATGAAATTGTCCACAAATAAAATGTGTGGCCAACACAATTGGGCTCATTTTTGAGTCCCCTTGAACATAAGTAAAAGGGGTCACGTTCGATACAGCGTAGAGTAAAATGAATGCCTAAAATGTAGCCTTAAACATTTTAGACATGAAATGTACTCCACACCGTATTTTCATTCATTTGTATGATTGAGATGAGCCATGGATAGAAATTCATGATTCTGCCTCCTCTTTATCTCTGCCATGCAAATAGTCCTGCGTTTATGTCAGCATATACATTTCTAACTGGAATAAATGCTTTGGATTCCTATGGAATTCACCTGCTTTTTACTCCAACAAAAAGAAATAGGTTTCCATGGGAATCCATTGTAAACTCTGTCTGCCATGTGTAAATGGCAGGAGGTGTTTACTCATTTTTTATGACAGAGTGCAAAAGGGAGGCATAAAGATGCATGCGCCTTCACGTCACACCTCCCTTTTGGACTCTGACATGCAAATGGTGAAAATTATGCAGAGGGGACCTGGCACCGAAGTGCAAACATGCAAGGTCACCTCTGCTCAATTTACAGGAAACTTGAACATGAGC
This sequence comes from Ambystoma mexicanum, assembly GCF_040938575.1. Lineage (NCBI taxonomy): Eukaryota > Metazoa > Chordata > Amphibia > Caudata > Ambystomatidae > Ambystoma > Ambystoma mexicanum. Next base: position 1,392,416,229 of record NC_090932.1, read on the forward strand.
CCCAAAGAGTTAAATCATGGTATATAAGGTTTATGCTAGGTTTAACACCTTTATTTATGCTCCAGCAGGTGCGGGCAGGAGGTGGTCATGTTTGATCGTGGAGTGCATACCCCCTCAGCCTGCACAAACCGCATGGTTTTGCACCAGATTGACATTTGCATGGTGGTGTTCAGCCAATAGTTTCCTATGGAATCTGCTTGGTTTCAGCACATACTAAAAGAAGGCAGAGTTCATAGGAGTCCATTGCTAATATTTCCTGCAATCATCAATTGAGGGTGGAATTTAAACTTTTTACACTAGGGTGTGAAAAAATGTTTTAACGTGATTCCTACTCTCTAACACTTTTATAGTGCAAATGACAGAATTGCACATATTTGCATAATAGTGCAAATTTAGTAATTGCCCTTGCATTAAATGTATGCCTTTTTTAAACGAACACCAATATGCATGTGCAGATGTTGAATATATGTTGTTCTAATATTTAATTTTACATTTGCTGCTTTTTCCTGTGTGTTTTATGACACTGTGCACGTATTCAGACATTAAAACACTGAATGACCATTACAATATTTTTTTTATGAGCATGTTATTTTGGTTACCAATAAAACCTTTTAACATGTGCACATTAAAAAACAATTAGAACTTTGCTTATGTCATCAATTGTTAAATACCTTTGTTAATATCAATCAATCGTTAAAATGATCCATTATAATTCATGTCTATGCAATAATCAATATATCGTCAGTCATATAAAATAAACAATGGTATACAGTTCATCATAAAAAATATCAATTGAGGTTTCAATATCATTGATAGCCTATGATAATTATGTCACTACTTTTAGTCCCAAGATAAGAATACCCCTGTCTAGACACTCACTTGATTGCCTCAAATTAGTTGAAGCATAATTCATGAGATATAAATTACCTATAGTGAGTATAACCAGACATGATATATTCTAAAATTCAGAACCGGATTTACACCAGAATAAATATGAGCCCATGCCTGATCTCTCTCCAAGTGATCTATATCTAAGCAGTCCATATAACTTTTTATGTACACCTCCATCAATTATTGTCACCCAGTTAATAGGTGCCTTGAGGTCTCTATGTGCATCTTACAGATCCTACAAGTTCTTTCAATTAGAGGGATATGGGCCCATGCACCTAAGCAGCCCTTAGTTGGTAGTTGCTCTAGGAAAAGTTGTAATGTAAATCTTCTGTTTTTTGCATTGTTAGTTTTAATAAGGTATGTATAAGGTGCGTTAATCTTAAAACTCTGTTTGAAATCATTCTTGAAGTGCTATTTTGGCATAGTTTCATCATATTTTTGTCTCTATCTCATACCAGAGCCTTCTGTTTAAGTTATTTTATGTCTATCCCTACATTTCTCAGATATCTTACTTCAAAATCAATGGGCCTCATTACGAGATAGGAGGTAGCCATGGTGCTAATAGCACCATGGCTACCCCTTTACCGCATTCCGGGTCTGGGTTCTCGGAATAGGGAATTACCGGGTCATTCCAACCTTGGAGGACCCGGTAAGTCCCCATTCTGAGAACCATTCCCCATTCCCATTTGAGCCCCCATAGGGCTCAATGGGAATGGGGATGGTGCTAAATACGGGACCCGCTAAGGGGCCTCGTAATGCAGCGGTAAGGGGTTAACGGCAACGGCAGCCTTACCGTTGCCGTTAACCTCTTACCACCGACCTTGTAATGAGGCCCAATATCTTTAAAATATGTTGTGATTTCTTTTATCCATATTCTAAGAGCTTAAGGTGGGATTTAATTGTCCAATAATTTGCCAAAGATCGAGTATAGACAAGAATCCTTCTCCTGTGCATAGAGTCATTTCAATATATAAATTCCAGTATGCTATTTTCCTTTGTACAATCACGAAGTCAAACCCAATTCACATCGAATTGCCTCAATGTGGGTAGAGTTTGATAAGCCTAGTTTTGGGCGGCACAGTTTGCCCTCTAATTTGGTCAACCATATTGTCTGTTTATTGGTAAATATTTCAAGGCCATACACGGCACAAGGAGTGATGCTAGACCTATACTCCGCTAGCAGACATTCAGTGGAATGGTCACAACGATTGGCGACAAATCTTTTCAATGCATTAAATCATTTTTTAACTTTCCCCATTATTGCAGAAGCAAGTATGTCTGTGTTTAGCATATTCGAAATGGGGAAACTAAGGTAGGTATATTTCTTTACGATCTCTATAGGTTCATCATTCAGTTTACATATGTAATCGCAAAGATTTTTCCTCTAGGATTCACAACTCTAATCTTTGTCTAACTGCAGTTTATCAGTTGGACAAAGGAGATGGAGATGGAATCAGGTTTGTGGAGCCTGAAAATCAGCTGCACAAGGAATCTTACAGTCACTAGAGCTGATGACAGGGGATCCCAGCATAGATTGTAGCTTACATATTTCTGCAAGTTTATTAGTGATCTCACCCCTACCTGATGTAAATTGCTGGGAATGAAAGCCAGACTCCAGGCAAAGTGGCACATCTTGAAAACAAAATGATGTATCTTTAGCATGTATCTGTAATGTTAGACTGAGGACAGCATCCCAAATTAGTTAAATTAATTTTGCATTTTCTGCAAACATGGGATGATGTCCAAGAAGAAAAGTGGAGGCACAGAAAGACAGGGTGTGACATTCAGTAATTGGTCTGTGCCCATCTATAACACCAGTCTTGCAGGAGTTGAGTTTAAGTCCAATCATTAATCCGCTCACTAACACAGTAAAGGCCTGAGGAGTCTAGCTGGGTGCCATTGAAATCCATCAATAAATGCATATGCATGGGTAGAACCTGGGCACTTAATATTCTGGAGGAATACCATCACTGCTGTCGAAACAGTTGTTATGAATTGGTCTGATGATTTAATTGCCTAAGCCAATATAATAATGTTGGCCATCAACTGCCATTCCAAAAGAGGTGTCTGGGCCCAAAGTTATACTTTTAGAGTTGCTGTTATCCACCAATATTTGAATGGTGTATGTTCTAGATCCAATAGCAATGTTGGATGTAAATAAAAATCTTGTTGCTGGAGATGAGAATTCAAAATTATTTTGGCATCTTGATGTTTAAGGTTCTGTCCTTGCATAAATTTGAGGGGAATTGTGAATTGTCTCCACTATCCTGGGATGATAGCCGCTTCTCGCATCTAAACTTTAACCGCATAAGGCTCAAATTGAGCTGACCGGAATGCTTTTTCGGGGTGTTAAAGCACATGGGGTTACCCCCCAGTCGTGACCATACTGCATTATGCATGATCAAAATTGACTGAGAATGTCACTACCTAAATAAAAGATAGAAGGGACATCTCTCACAACCCAACAATTGTGTTCTATGATTATGTTACCAATGGACATGTTTAGCATACACCTGCTAGGCCGAAAATGTTGTGAATTTATAGTTTCCAGGCCCATTTCCCATTTATCAATCAATTTAAAAGTTCTGATCTTTTGGGAGTTTCCTGAATAATCCTTCACTGAGGAAGCTTTTTCATTTATTCAGGCATACTCTGGCGAGCACAAGCTCTGACCCTTGAGTTACCTGAATGGGGAAAATCATGAATGTCGATCAGATATTGAGCTGTTTCTTCATCATCCTTTTTCATGTATTTCTTCTGACTTTGGACTGGTGTAAAATGTCAGGGTGTTCCCTTCCATTGTGGAAAGTCATTTAAAAGGAGGAAGGATGGTTTCCAAGAATTGAGAAGGGTTCCTATCACCAGTTTGTTCTCCTACAGAGATGACAGTGATGTCTAGGACCTGATTATTCTGGAAATGAAATACCACTTTCTCAGAACGTTGTTCGATTAAATGGCAGGTGCCATTACAAACTCAGATAAATGGCAGGTGCCATTGCAGAGTTCAAAGCCCTACTGGAAAATAAACTTAGCAAATACAACAGAATCCTCTGAATTATCTAACTAACTGTATCATTCAGAAAAAACATGAAAACTTCACAAGATATCAGTCAATATTCCTGCAGCATTCTTTACCTCCTCCGCCTCTTCCCAGACCTGTTACCTCTCATTTGTTCATCTTCCTTGAATTCCATAAGTGTCTGAGTGTCTGTTGACTGAGAGTGGGGTTGAAACCCATCTTCATCATCATCCCCCAAAGGAAGACTTGTGCCAGAAGGCCTTTGTTTAATTTGGAGGCATATTTTGTTGGCTACCTTAGAAAGAAACATCCTCAGAGGCTTCCTCTGTGCTGAGTTTGCTGTTTTGCTTGGAAGAACAGCACTGAATCTGTTCCTTCAGGTTTTAGGAGAGGTTCTGCAGAAGCAGAGAGAGTGAACAGATGTTGCACCGTTTTCCTCATGATTTTTCAGCCTGATAGTCCATTGTTCCCCTGTCTAGAGCAGAAGCCCATGTTTTCACATTTTGTTAGGAGAATGGTTATCTGGGTATGAACAGTGTTAATAAAAGATTTCCTTCACATGTCTTTGCTGCATGGGTCTTTTCTGTGGTACTAATGGCAGTGTAGGCTCGAAGGTACATCTGAGGCAGGCAGGATTTGGAGAGAAGTGAGGCCAGGGCAGGGATGATGCAGAGGAAGGAGACAGAAGTGAAAGGCATGAAGGCCGGATAGGGAACGGGCAACAGAATGGAAGGTGATGGTGGAGGGGGTAGAGCACGCAACATGGGGTATAGAGAGGGAATCCTCTTCAAAATATGAGAACGATGGAGGGTTATGCGTGAGGGGGGAAACCCACATCCAGCTGAAGATCTGCATCAAAGCTTTAATATGGGTAATTTTCATGAAGAATTCTTCCATGGACTTTTCATTGACGTAAACCATTTTCCTTTGTGTTGTTACCTCCTGTTTTACTTCTACGAGCACTGTACCAATGTCTGCCTTATTGATGCTCTCTCTTACCAAAATCATTGAAAAGGGTTTATAAGTTTTATTTGCTTGAGTTAGCCACCCGGCAACCTAAGTCCTAGGGATCTGATTCAGATGGCAGGATGGAGTCGTATTAGAGGACAGTTGTGGATCTCTTTCTAAACATCATCAGTACGTCTATAATGACACTCCAAAGCCTGCTCAGTCCATAAGAGTCCAATGTAGAACACGCATGACTTTAAAGAATGCCTTAGGTATCTCTTTAAAGAAAGGACCAGAGTTTCTTCTCATGGGCCTCACATTTCTAGGCAAACGTGATGTCTTGCATTTGGTGCAGCACCCACTGAGTAACCAAGACTCACAGAAGAAAAAATAAAGGAATCGTGTAGTATTCTGAGCACTTGCAAGAACAAATCTTTTCAGCAAATGCCTCGGTCAGTAGCTGAGGCCTGTCTCTGCCACTGTGTCAATTTCTCTACCATCTACACCAAGGAGACCATTGTATCTTTCCAGCCACTCCACAGCGTAATCCTAAATCTTCCTGGGCCATGGGACACCGCTGTGGGGAATCGGTGCAACCGGCAATGGTGGGTGCGAGTCACTTAAATGTATCATTAACTTATTTTGGGGCACCCAGGCCCAAGATCTGCAGGAGCCTGTCTAACCTCTTGGCTGCCTACCCTGGTCACTATCCTGGTTTCATTTACATGTGGATTGCTATTTCTGTTGTCAATGCCCTTGAACCTCAGTATTGGTTTATAGAGGGTTTTATTCTACAGAAAACCATGTGGGCCGTAGGCTATTAACACTGCACACAAAAATGTTCCAGAACTAAGATTTGTTTTTCGTTCAGATGTTTCAAACAAGTGGACCCCAACTCTATTTACTTGCGAACAGAATCAGCACTGTTTACGTCTGTGTCATCATGTCAGGGGAGAGCTATTTTTTGAGGTTTCTGAAAGCCTTCCAAACTGCATTGTATTTGCATGTAGATCAGCAGCAGCAGTGTCATCTATCCACTAAAAATAATAGCTGTCACAGAGCAGCCAAACAAGTAACGATTTACTAATCACACCTGTCAGCAACAATCCACTGTCGCCTCCACCCCCTCCCTCTCTCTCATGAAAAGAAGACAATCCCCACCGTAGCGCCAGATCTGCCTGATGCGCAGTGTCAAACATGTGTGGTTTATTTGCTGAATGTCAGCCAGCTGACGCCTTCATTTCTATAAAAGCAGAGGTATTTGTGTGTCAAACACACGATTTCGCCCGAAAAACGATCATCCTGCTTTCACAGCAAATTGATAAGGAGTGGGAGCTGTTATTTCTGCTATGTTAACTAGTGAGGTGCTGACTCCAGAGGAACTGAGCTAAAAATGCAGGTGGCTCTGAAAGGGACTTTTAGTGATACCTGCATATAGTCGCATTCTTCCAACTTTCACAATATCTTGGCTGGGCTCTGATGTCACAATTACATGCTATTGCCCTTTGAATACATACAAAAGTTGTGCTGCCACACACACACCTGTTAATATCATAATCTGCCATGCTATTCCAGAATATGGATGCTGTGGTATTGGTGAGACGGAGGCCTTATGGACATCATAACATCGTGGTTGTAATTCGGGTTCCTTCACAAAAAATGTTGAGCTGTATCCATGAGAGTGAGCTTAGGTAAGTGTAAGGCATCGTTAGGTTTATAGAGAGTGGGCAGCGTTCAAGTGCGTATCGATTTTGAAGAGGTTCTGTTTTACTGTAAGGTAAGGAGGGCACTGTCTGTCGCCTTATCCACGCGCCCTCACAGAAACCATAGAAACATGCAGTCGCCTACCCATAAAGAAACCAGGGACTTTTGGGTACCCCCCCAGGCCTCACATGCTACTATCCCGCACACCTAGTCTTCAAATGATACAAAACACAATCACAATACCCTAATATGGCTCTAAACTAACTTACGTATCAGGCGTTACTCACAAAAGAAAAGCACACATCGCTATGATTTTCTACTATGCAGTGCAAATTGGGTAATAGCTGCGTGCCAATTACACATGGCAGGGCTTACAATAGAGCCCTATGCAAGCAACCAGGTTTCTACCTGGGCAAACAGCACGGAAATTCCATGGTAACCCATTGGTTTTATGCCAACATGAAAATGTCATGCGGACGTAAAATCAAGAGTATTTTGTAGGCGGAGAGGAAAAGGGAGGTGGAAACATAACTCCCAATATGTGCCACACCTGTCTTAATGAAGGTGTCAAAACAGGTGTAACGCCTTTATGTTTGTGTTCAGCAACTTTATTTATTCTCCGGGGACATGGAAGTAGAGTGTGAAACCAGGCTCGATAGACACAATGCCATTAACCATTTACATCTATTGGCACATAGGCCTTGTAGGGTAGGCCCAAAACCCGAATAATCCAAGGAGTAATAAAGAGCACACAAATTGCAAGGAAATCAAGTTTTATTACATGCAATTTCTGCCGGGAAAAAGCAAGTTTCGTTCAACACGTCTTTATGAAATGATGCCATATAAAGGAGAAAACCACAAGCCTGACGCAGAAACAGTTGCAAGGCACATGTAAATCTCTACAATCCCATTGGCTAACATCATGACTTTCCTAAAGAAAACCATACATTAGTCGGCCCTATTGGCGCTATCGGCCCAATTCTAGCTCTGTGACCCAACAAGTACAATCCTTCATGCGGTGACCTAATGTCAGTTAGCTATAATTCTCCATCCCCATTGGCTGGTAGCTTTGGGTACATTTGCTGCACTCTGACTCTTTCCCCATTGAGCAACCCACTCTTGACTATCGCATTGTGTGCTTCGCCCTTCCGAATCGACCAATCCCTTGTGAGGTGTAGACAGTGCGACAACTAAAAGAGATAACTTATGCCATCCCAAAGCAACCAGAATGTTTGGCACCACCTGATGGCTCTCACCCTTGTGGATGGCCAATGGTCAGCTCCTGCGGCGATTCTGATTTAAAAACATGTTGCATTTCTTGGACCTATCCTTCCCTTCCTCCTATGAGAATATGTAGCCTTATAAAAGATACTGCCAAAAGACCACTCTCTGGAAATCAATTCCTCCAGTTTATGAGCATCTTCAGCTGCAGCTTTCCTGCTCTGGTCTCCGGTCCCCGTCCTCCGCGTACAGCACTAATGAAGGGAAAGCCACCCAGCGGTAGCTTTTGTTTACTACAGCTGGCTGGCTTTTCCTTCATTAGTGCCGCAAAAGCAAAAGCCAGCACAGGAGGGCATCCATTTCACAAAATGGATGCACCCATGTGCTTGCTTTTGCAAATTTTGAGCCTGAATGGCTCAAAATTTTACATAGGAAGTTTTAAAAAAGAGAATGCTAGTATTTTTTTTTATGTTGCCTATCTATTTTTTAAATAAAATTTTGTACTAGACCATGCCTTTAACAGTTGCTGCAACTTATTTCCTCTCACTTCCCTTGTGGCACTCATAGCACTTCCCCTTCCTCCTCCTTTCCCCCCTTTATCTCTGCACTTCATGTACTGAATGCTCACAAGGCCTAGTAGGACCGCTTCTTTCTGCATTATTGTTATTATAATTGCCTTTCACTTCCATGTCATCTCCCTGTTGCCCTGTGGGCGCTTTCAAACACGATTTACTTAAAGTATAAGCCTCACAAATGCACAATAAAAAATAATAATACAAAAATAATTCCTAATAACTAAAGCTTCCTCCACTACACAAGGGTGCCTGCCACAACCTCTATTTAACTGCACGTTTCTCCCCATCCAAATCACCCATTGTTCACTGGCATCTGCCCCTTATACCACTCAGTCCTACAACCTAGACTGTGTTCTATAGTGTATCTGGACTAATTACAGTTTAGGTGTGGCACAAATGCTGCAAATGATGAGAAGAATGCTTGCACTAAAACGGCTACCTTCCCATGCTATAAAAACTTCCTTAGTTTGTAGTGAAAGTGAGAATCACGTTCAATCTGTGTAAAAACAACAAGTTCTTTCAGACGGCCAAGGATAACAGAGACTCTAGATGGGGGGAAAGCCATGGGCTGAGCCGAGAAAGCCTTTGATCAAGGACATGGCGGTCCCCAGCGCCCAGCAGAGACAGCATGCACAGCAGAACAAGGGACTCGCCTCACAGAGACAGGTGGCATGACGACAGAAGAGACTCCAAGCAGTCAAGATACAAGAGTGAATCACAGAGACGAGCACCACAACAGAATCTAAGATACCTGGAAGCTTTGCCGAGTTGGCAGCATGAGTCTAATTCATCATCACCAAGCGGTGACCAGAAAAGAGGATACGTACATGTCACAGGAAATGCCACAACTACCTAATAAACCCCGACTCTGCTGTTGCAAATAAATTGACAGAGTCGCACATTTCCCATAGACACCGGAGCCACAGTGAATGTCATCAACGAAGAGACCTACATGTTTCTCAATTACAAGAACGAACTACAAAAGGCAGATATTGACATATATTCGTATGGCACCAACACATCTCTTGACTGCAAGGGAATGTTCAAAACCACTTGTGCATACAAAGACAAAAGTCTGAAGGTCACAATATATGTAGTCAATGGTGAATTCCTAGGTGGAGGCATCCTTAGATTCCGTTCGGCCATCCAGATGGGCCTGTTGCATGTGATGTATCAGATCATGTCAGCATATACTACCAGCCCAAAAGAGATGATGACAAAAATGTTCCCAGCATTATTCAAAGGTCTCGGAAAGTTAAAAGGGAAGTAAATCAAGTTGCATATTAACACTCACATTCAATCGATAGCCCAACATTACCGGGGAATACCCCTCAACATTCAGAAGCACGTGGAGGATGAGATACAGTCTCTACTAGGCCAGGACATCATTGAACTGGCATCGGGTTCCACCCCATGGGTGTCTCGCATAGTGCCTGTACCAAAAAAGGAAACTATTACAAGCATTCATATCTGAGTGGACATGATTTTTTCAATTTTGCAATTTTGCAATACAAAATGAGCAGCACTTGGCACCCCGGATGACCAATATGATGCACTTATTGCATGGGACGAAAGTCTTTTCCGAGCTAGATTTAAAGCTGTGTCCAGGCTCCTGTTATATAACCACTTTCTCCACACATTTAGGGCTCTTCAGGTATAAACGTCTTAGCTTTGGATATCCTCCGCTGCAGAGATATTTCAAAACAAGATACACCAGGTCATCAAACACATTCCTCATTGTTTGAACTATAGCAATGATATACTAATTTTTGGAGCGACACAAGAAGCACACAATGACATACTCAGGAGAGTGGGTATGGCACTTGAAGAGACAAACCTAACATTAAATACTGACAAGTGTGAGCTCAGAAAATCAACGCTCACGTTCTTCAGGCACCTCTTCTCACACAAAGGCCTGCAACCGGACCCGGACAAAGTGCAAGTGCTTGTAGAAGCTCCCACACCAACCTCAGTGTGTCCTGTCAGATCATTCTTAGGCATGGCAAGTTACTGCACCAGGTACATTCAGGACTTCTCCTCTGTCAGTACGCCCCTCCATTTACTCACTGGCAAAGGGCAAGAATGTTTCTGGTCCACTCACTGTGAGGAGGCATTTCAAGAAATTAGAAAACATATTGCCTCTGCCTCATGCATGGCCTACTATGACCCAGAACTAGAAACTGAACTGACAGTCGATGCTAGCCCCATTGGTCTTGGGGCAATCCTAGCACCGATAAAACCAGGGACATCACCAACATCAGCAAGACGCATCGTAGCATATGCAAGTCACAGCCTGTCTCCAGCCGAGGGCACATATTCACAGCCTGAGAAAGAGAGCCTCCTAGTTGTATGGGCATGTGAACATTATCATCTGTTTTATACGGTCGACCATTCACCATTCTTATGGACCATCAAGACCTCACAACCTATATGGCAAGCCGACGGCCAAGATGCCATCTCGCATCGCAAGATGGGAACTTCCTTTACAAGAATATTCGTTCACCATCATACACCGCCCGGGCAAAGACAGCAATCCTGCTGATTTCCTATCCAGAAACCCTTTACCCACCAAAGATGAGAGGCAGTCCATCAAGGCCAATCAATATTAAAACTACTTTGTGAGCAACGTGCTGCCAAAATAAATCACTTTGCTGCAAATACTACAAGGCACAAAGAAAGACCAATTGCTCACAACATTAAGGCAATGCGTGACATCCGGCAGGTGGCATCACAAAAACAAGCACGAAAAAGCCCCTGTTGGCAGCAGAAGAGAAACAATTCCAGAAATTCCTCCTCACAAGGCACACTCTGTCCATCTTCCCGGAAGGGCTACTATTAAAAGAAAACAGGATTGTCATCCCTGTAAGCTTACAAGATCAGGTACTTGCTTTGGCACACACGGCACACTGTGGCATTGTGTCCATGAAAAGACAGTGTAGAGCCAAAGTATGGTTCCCTCAGATGGATAATAAAGTTAAACAGACACTAGGGAAATGCATAGCGTGTAAGGCAGTCGCGCCGCGTACATTTCCTGAACCACTCAAAATGATAGCCAGCCACTGCAAGTGTGGGGCGAGGTTGCCGTTGACATGTTTGGTCCGCTGGCCAATGGCAAATTCGTACTGGTAATAATGGTCTAGATGTCCAGATTTCCAGAAATTCACCTGATTCACTCCACAAGTGCTCAGGCGGTTATTCCAGCGGTAGAAAAAACTTTTGCCGACTATTGAATCCCCACCGTTGTGAAGACAGTGCATGGACTTCTGTATAGTGGGCATGATTTTGTCATATTTGCAGAAAACCTTAGTTTCCTGCATTCCAAAATCACACCTCTCTGGCCACAAGCTAACGGAACAGTAGAAAAATTCATGGCCAACCAAAAATGTACTCTCCAAATCTGATAGATCATCAAGGGATTGTTTATGCAGGCCATCTGCACACTACTCCAGGACTACAGGAACACACCACACAGTTCCATGGGAGCATGTCCATCAGCATTCATGTTTGGTTGTGTGGTATGAACCACCCTTCTCCACAATCCCAACAGCGTGCCATCCAGCAACAGTGCAGACAAAGCCGAAGCAAAGGATCATGAGAGCAAATGCATAAGCATATGCTGACTACCGAAGGAAGGCAAAGAACAGTAACTTTCAGATAGGGGACCAAGTACTTGTACAACAAGCACAAGACTCCAAGGAAATCCCTGTATTCAAAACAGAATTTATGACACATTCAAGGCACCATGGCAACAGCTGCCAATCCCACCGGCACTGTCACCAGAAACTCTCCATTCTTCCGGTCATTTCAAGGCGAGCTGACTCATGAGAGAGATGAGTCAACAAACTCTGAGGACTCGTCTGATGCAGACTATGAGTTCATGGAAGGCAATGTGGACACAGATGATAGTGAAAGTGATTGCAATAGCAGAGTCACTCCTCCCATGCAAAGCCTCTCTAGAAGTGTGGTTTGCAAGCCATCCAGATGGATTGAAGAAATGTGTTAAGTGCCGCAAGTTCTTTAATGAGCAAGTGGAGATGTAAAATCCTCTCTCTATGACCACCCCACAGTAAGACATTCACCTGTCCCCTTTCCATTATTGTCGTGGGTGGCATCCCACCCTGTAAGTATGGAGGCAGGGTTACCGCCTTGTGCGCCAGTATCGAGTTGTTAATTAAAGGAGTTGCATCTACGTTCTTGGCTCCCATGTCTAATTGAAACGTCCTCATATTTTCTGTCTTATTTTATTATATCTGCAAGCACGAATTTAACAGACATGATAACAGAACCGTGAGTCCATTATTTTCTTTTGTAGGTATTCAGCACCTTCACGTGATTCATGTATGTTCCTGATAACGTACTTCTTTTGACTGGGGTTTGTGCTCCTTTTCCCAGCAGGGAATGGACGGCAAGGCAACCCTGTTGTGTGCTCAGTTTAATAATCGCAGAATTTAAACGTAAACCTCCAGTTACGCCTGTGTTCTCTCTGTGCACGAGGAGTGCAGTTTTTACTCGATTGTACCAATCAAAACCTCTTTCTGTGTTGCCATGAACCCGGAAGTGCAGAGGGTCATGGGATTGCTTCAAGCTATTATGGACCATGTGATCCTCAGTTTATGCTGTGTTAGTTTGAGGCTTTTTGGTTGCAGGCAGATTTGGCAAAGGAGTGAGATCATGGCAAAGGCTGATGGCTGTAGCCGCAGGTAAGCAACAGAGTGCCAGTATTCTGCTTTTGAAGAAAGGGTTCTTTTATGTTAGAGGAAGCAGGAAGAAACTGAGGAGTTTGTGTTTAATGAGCAGTCGGTGTCGGATGTGTTAAGAGCTGGGGGCTGTTATATCCGCCCTATGTCCCGCAGCGCGGTGACGTAGGGCCGCTTAATAAAAGCCCCGCCCCCGACAGTGGAAGGTAGTTCCGGGCAAACCCAGCACAGCGTGTGGGTGTCTTTTGTCTGCGCTCCTGCCGATGCCGCGCCCCAGGCCGCGCGGCCTCCTGGACCGGTGCCAGCCCCATGTGCGGGTGTAACGCTCACCTGATTCCCGCAGAGGCGCCGGTCTTGACTGGGTGAATGCCGTATCTTCAAAGGTGATGTGTAACACACGGTTGGCTCTTTGGGCTGGACCTCTGTGCACTGTATGTCTGACTCGAAGAGTAAGATGTCTGCAGATAGAAAATATGGGATTAATGAACTGGGGTTATTGGGTGCCTCTCTCCTCTTCCCTTTCTCTTCTCCTGTAGAACCCCAAAGGTTAGCACCCTCACCTTAGGTAAGTGAACGCCGAGCTCTCCATCTGCCTCGGGGCAGGGTGCCGTAACCAGTTTCTTCACTGGATAAGGGTGCAGGCCTCTTGACCCAGAGGACTGCTGTCCGTCGTTAACTGTACGAACGGTAAGTTCTGGGCACTTCAAATGTCTTAAAAGTCTTTTGTAATGATATCTCTTGTTTTGCAGGGTTCCGGCGTTGGCGGATGGCGGGCTGATGAGAGTTGAGGATCGAACCCGCGTGAGGAATAGAAGCGCCTGGAAGCACGTAAGTAAGCGCTTGTAGCCTGCTTCACGATGCGCACTAACTGTCCCTTTTATCTTGCAGGTACAAGTTCGGAGCTTTAGCGAAGCTGAAGGGTGCTGGAATACCCACTGGATTCGGCGTGGGAAGGAGTAATGGCACGTGAGTAATAAAGTTGCCCAATGTCTTTAAACGCACCTTCTTTTGTCTTTCAGATGCGGGATGCAGCGCCGAAGGCCTCCGGAGCGTGCGAAGAGCTGGTAAGCTTTTGTCTTTCAGATGCCGGAATGCAGTGCGAAGACCTCCTGAGCATGCAAAGAGTAGGTAAGCCTTTGTCTTTCAGATGCCGGAATGCAGCGCGAGGCGTTGGTGACAGCCGATGGAACAGGTAAGAGATGCGCTGCCACTGAAGACCGTAGTGCTAACCTGTTCTTTCTTTGTCTTTACAGGTGCTGCTGAAGACTGGATTCCAGGATGGTAAGCCTTTGTTCCCTTAGGCCCAGGATCAGAAGCAGAAGACACGATGAGCGTTCTGCTGCAGAGAATGCAGAATAACGCAAAGCAAGATTCATCCATCGGGTGTGGTTTAAATAGCCTCCTGTAGTGCTTAGGTGTCTCCTTCCACAGCCACGCCTAAGAAAAGAGTTCCTGCTTTCCAGAAGAGTTCCAGTGTTCTGAACCTAGGGAGTGGCTCCTGCCCCACCCAACAGGAAAAGTAGTCCCAAACAGAAGAGGATCAGGGGTTCAACTGGCAGGTAAGTAAGCAGCATGGTCTGCTGCAGGTAAGTCCACCCAAGCAATATGAGCCCGGCGCTTCCAGCGCTGGGACTGGGCATCTTTATGAGCCTGGTGCCACTGGCGCCAGGACAGGGTCCAAAAGGTCCCAATTGGGACTGGCTGGCACTCGGAACCGGGGTTATGGGTCTGCTTCCAAGGGAGTCGGGCAAGTCCTGATCTTTTGGAAGCAGAGATCATGACAGCACCCCCCCTCAAGGCCCCTCCCAAACCGGGCTTCTCCGGGGGTTTGGGCTTGTTAGGAAATGTTCGATGAAATCTTTTGATTAGACGAGGCGCGTGGACATATTCTGCAGGTTCCCAGGATCTTTCTTGGGGACCGTAGCCTTTCCAGTCAATCAGGTAAAATAGTTTAGATTTGTAGATCTTGGAATCCAGGATGCTTTTGACTTCAAACTCGAGTTCTCCATCAACTAGAATAGGTTTTGGAGATGTAGTTAGTCGGGTTTGAGGTTGCACGGGTTTTAATAGAGAGACGTGGAAGACCGGATGTATCTTCATGTGAGGGGGCAAGTCCAACTTGACTGCTACTGGATTTACTATGGTAGTGATGGAATAGGGACCAAGGTATCTTGGGTTGAATGTGCGTGGTCCTTTTAGAGGTAGATATTTGGTGGATAACCAGACTTGATCTCCTACTTGATATTGGGGGGTTTCCTTCCGATGTTGGTCTGCTCCTTTCTTGTATTGTTCTTTAGCCCTTTGAAGGTGAGAAACGGCTTCCTTAAAGGCTTGGGTGATTGTAGAATGCAGGTGGTCTACTGCTGGTGTTCCAAGATCTTGGAGTGGATCCAACTCCGAGGTTCGAGGGTGACTACCGTATAAAAGAAAAAACGGGGTCTTCCCAGTTCCCGAGTGGACAGAGTTATTGTAGGCATATTCGGCTATCCAAAGGATATCTTTCCAAGTTTTTTCAGTTTGTTGTAGCATGCAGCGCAAATACTGTTCCAGAGTTTGATTGGTCCTCTCGGTTTGTCCGTCGGTTTGAGGGTGGTGGCTGGTCGAAAGTCTCACCTCAATTTGAGCCGACCGACAGCAACTTCGCCAAAAATGAGAAATAAATTGACTACCTCGATCCGAAATTAGAACTGAAGGAAAACCGTGCAGTCGGACGATGTTTTCGAGAAATTCTCGGGCCAGAGTTGCTGCTGTTGGTAAGCCTTTGAGTGGAATGAAATGCGCCATCTTGGAGAATAGGTCCACGATTACTAGGATCGTATTGTATCCGGAGCATGGAGGTAGAATGGTGATGAAGTCCATAGAAAGCGTATGCCAAGGGCGAGGCGGGATGTCAATAGGGCGTAAGAGGCCGGCTGGTTTTTCCTTTTGACTCTTATTTTGGGCGCATACTCCACAGGACATTATAAAGTCTCTGATATCTTTTTTCCAAGACGGCCACCAGAAGTAGCGCTTGATCTTTTCCGAGGTCTTGGTCATACCGGGATGTCCTTCCATTAAAGAATCGTGATAACAAGAGATTACCTTTTTCTGTAAATCTGTGCTGGGCAGGTATAACCGTTCTTGGAAATATAATAGGTTGTCCTTCACCGTAAAGTCCTTTCCCTGCAGATGCCAATTCTGTATGTCTGCTGGAGTTACCAGTAGCCTGGCTTTATCCTTAACTTCCTCTATGGATTGTGTGGCGATTACACCTAGAATTCTTTGTTCGGGAATGATAGGTACAGGTTTAGGATTGATCAAATGTTCTTCCACTCCCATCCGAGAAAGGGCATCAGCTTTACCGTTTTTTGTACCAGGTCGATAGGTAATTATGAAGTCAAACTCGGCAAAGAATAGTGCCCAACGGAGTTGCCTAGAGGATTGAGCTTTTGCGGTTTTCAAATATTGCAGGTTTCGGTGATCTGTAATCACAGTAACGGTGTGTCGGGCCCCCAGAAGATAATGCCGCCAAGCCTTAAAGGCGGACTTGATAGCTAGAAGTTCCTTATCAGTAATAGTGTAATTGATTTCAGGAGGCGTGAATTTGCCGGACCAAAATGCCACGGGATGCAACTGATTGGTTACTGGGTCCTTTTGTGATAGAACTGCCCCCATGGCAAGGCTCGAAGCATCAGTTTCAACGATGTAGGGGAGTTCTGGGCGAGGATGTTTTAAGATCGGTGCAGAGATAAATCTAGTCTTCAAATTCTGGAAAGCTTGTTCCGCCTCGGTAGACCATTCAAAACGTTTGTTTTTCTTTAACAAGGCGGTGATGGGCTGGACTATTCGAGAGAATTCGGGGATAAACCTGCGGTAAAAGTTAGCAAAGCCTAACATGCTTTGAACACCTTTTACGGAGGATGGCGATGGCCATTTGAGAATTGCATCGACCTTCTTTGAATCCATACGCACTCCGCTAGGTGATAATATGAATCCCAAGAATTCAACTTCAGTCACGTTGAAAACACATTTTTCCAACTTAGCGAAAAGTTTGTGTTGACGCAATCTCTCGAGGACCATTTTCACGTGTTTCCGATGTTCAGTTTCCGATGAAGAATAAACGAGGATGTCGTCAATGTAAACAACAACACACACATCTATGAGTTCTCTGAGGACATCGTTCATAAAATATTGAAAGGCGGCCGGGGCATTGCAAAGTCCGAAGGGCATGACCTGATATTCAAATAGCCCATACTTGGTGCGGAAGGCCGTCTTCCATTCATCGCCCTTTTTTACTCGTACCAAGAGGTAGGCTCCTCTAAGATCCAGCTTTGTATATATGCATGCTTTTCTGACTTGGTCCAGGAGTTCAGGGATCAAAGGTAACGGATATCTATTCTTAAGGGTGATCTGGTTCAGGGCGCGATAATCTATACAAGTTCTAAAGTCCCCTTCTTTTTTTGGAACGAAGAACAAAGCTGAGGAAGCAGGGGACTTGGAAGGACGAATAAACCCATTCGCTAGGTATTGATCCAGGTATTGTCGGAGGTGAAGATTCTCAGGCTCGGTGAGGGCATAAATTCTACTACAAGGAGGAGTAGATCCAGGTATCAGGTCTATCTGGCAGTCATAAGACCTATGAGGAGGTAGAGAGTTAGCCTGATCCTTCCGGAAAACATCTTGGAATTCTAGGTATTCAGGAGGTAACTGAGGAGCCTCCGAGGAAATTGCTGCCAGTGCAACACCAGGTCGAGGGTGACAAGTAGAGACACATTCTGGAAACTGAACCGTTCTTGCTCGCCAATCGATCTGAGGATTGTGCTTCTCTAACCAAGGAATTCCTAGAATAATCTGGAACTGGGGGGCCTTGATCACATCGAACACGATCTTCTCATGGTGTCCATCTTGACTTACTAGCGTCACTTCTTGGGTGGTATGCGTTACTGGTCCGGAGGCTATCTCCGTACCATCCACCGTAGTAATGACGTCCTTTACAGCCTTTGGACAAAGAGTCAGATTCATCCTCAAAACCATTTCATGATCCACATAATTGCCGATGGCACCGCTGTCGACGTAAGCTTCAATCGCATGTAATCGATCCGGATGTTCAGGGCTAATGAGGACCATAGGTATCACGAAATGCGAGGTCACAGAACTGGTTTTAACGCTCGGCAAGAGGACCTCTATTCTTGTCGGGCGAGGTCGTTTCCCTGCTCAGAGTTTGTGACCCTGGTAACTGCAGCTCCTACTGCCTTCTTGGCTGGTTTCACCGGACAGTCTCGAAGAAAGTGCCCCGAGTTTTCGCAATAGAGGCATAATTGCAGCTGTTTTCTCCTTTCCCGCTCCTTTTGTGTTAGTGGTCCTTTCAGGCCCCCTATTTGCATGGGTTCCCCGGAGTCTACTCCTTTGGTAGGAGTTGGTGGTTTGGAAAATACTCGAGCATCAAACTTGGAACGATCGGCCTTCCTGTTCTGCAGTCTGTGGTCAATTTGAACGACTAAGTCAATATAGTCCGAACAGTCTTGCGGGGGATTCACTACTTGGGCTAACACATCTTTGAGCTCTCCACGTAGACCTCTATAAAACAGCGTAATCCTTTTGTCCTCAGGCCATCGAGTTTCCACTATCAGTCTGTTGAAAGACGCAATATAAGCCAAAAGGTCTTGATTACCCTGTCGCAATGAAAGGAGCTCATTGTCCAAGGCCTGCCCCTGTGAATGTCTTGCAAACAGTTTTTCCATACTGAGCTGAAAAGCTCGAAAATCATGGAGAACCGGATCATCTTGATTAACTAGAGGGATCGACCAGTCTTCCGCATTGCCACTAAGGTACGAAAGCACGAAAGCTACCTTAGCTTGATCAGTTGGAAAGGCTGCTGGCCGGCATAAGAAGTGCAACCGGCACTGATTAATAAATACTGCAAACCTCTTTGGGTCACCAGAAAATCGTTCGGGCGGAGCCAGAGGTACATTCCCAGGTAGGTTGATCTGCACTGGGTTCGTAGAGGATGTTGAAGGAAGATTTGCCCCTGATGCGGGTAACGGAGTTTGTCCGGCTTGTGACTGTAGCAATTGTCTAGCGAGATCGTCTGTTCGCTCCTTGGAAATAATGAGTTCCCTTCTTAGAGCATTCGTTTCCTGACGGGCTTCATGCACTTCTGCTCTTAGTTCCCCAAGTAACTGGGCTAGCTGGTCGGTATCCGAGGTTTCAATAGCGCCTGGGTGGGAGTTTTGCGATTGGCTTTGCGTTCTGTAACGCTCACCTGATTCCCGCAGAGGCGCCGGTCTTGACTGGGTGAATGCCGTATCTTCAAAGGTGATGTGTAACACACGGTTGGCTCTTTGGGCTGGACCTCTGTGCACTGTATGTCTGACTCGAAGAGTAAGATGTCTGCAGATAGAAAATATGGGATTAATGAACTGGGGTTATTGGGTGCCTCTCTCCTCTTCCCTTTCTCTTCTCCTGTAGAACCCCAAAGGTTAGCACCCTCACCTTAGGTAAGTGAACGCCGAGCTCTCCATCTGCCTCGGGGCAGGGTGCCGTAACCAGTTTCTTCACTGGATAAGGGTGCAGGCCTCTTGACCCAGAGGACTGCTGTCCGTCGTTAACTGCACGAACGGTAAGTTCTGGGCACTTCAAATGTCTTAAAAGTCTTTTGTAATGATATCTCTTGTTTTGCAGGGTTCCGGCGATGGCGGATGGCGGGCTGATGAGAGTTGAGGATCGAACCCGCGTGAGGAATAGAAGCGCCTGGAAGCACGTAAGTAAGCGCTTGTAGCCTGCTTCACGATGCGCACTAACTGTCCCTTTTATCTTGCAGGTACAAGTTCGGAGCTTTAGAGAAGCTGAAGGGTGCTGGAATACCCACTGGATTCGGCGTGGGAAGGAGTAATGGCACGTGAGTAATAAAGTTGCCCAATGTCTTTAAACGCACCTTCTTTTGTCTTTCAGATGCGGGATGCAGCACCGAAGGCCTCCGGAGCGTGCGAAGAGCTGGTAAGCTTTTGTCTTTCAGATGCCGGAATGCAGTGCAAAGACCTCCGGAGCATGCGAAGAGTAGGTAAGCCTTTGTCTTTCAGATGCCGGAATGCAGCGCGAGGCGTTGGTGACAGCCGATGGACCAGGTAAGAGATGCGCTGCCACTGAAGACCGTAGTGCTAACCTGTTCTTTCTTTGTCTTTACAGGTGCTGCTGAAGACTGGATTCCAGGATGGTAAGCCTTTGTTCCCTTAGGCCCAGGATCAGAAGCAGAAGACACGATGAGCGTTCTGCTGCAGAGAATGCAGAATAACGCAAAGCAAGATTCATCCATCGGGTGTGGTTTAAATAGCCTCCTGTAGTGCTTAGTGTGTCTCCTTCCACAGCCACGCCTAAGAAAAGAGTTCCTGCTTTCCAGAAGAGTTCCAGTGTTCTGAACCTAGGGAGTGGCTCCTGCCCCACCCAACAGGAAAAGTAGTCCCAAACAGAAGAGGATCAGGGGTTCAACTGGCAGGTAAGTAAGCAGCATGGTCTGCTGCAGGTAAGTCCACCCAAGCATTATGAGCCCGGCGCTTCCAGCGCTGGGACTGGGCATCTTTATGAGCCTGGTGCCACTGGCGCCAGGACAGGGTCCAAAAGGTCCCAATTGGGACTGGCTGGCACTCGGAACCGGGGTTATGGGTCTGCTTCCAAGGGAGTCGGGCAAGTCCTGATCTTTTGGAAGCAGAGATCATGACAGTGGGGCCTCCAGAGCACTGGTACATAACAATGGTGACGAGGAAGTGAGTGAGCAACCACGCGCTCTACATCACCTCACACGCAGACACTCCACAGACGTCCCGCACAAATTTTTGGACACCCGGTGGGGGGCCACCGAGACCACGTGACCCCCACCCCAAAAAAAAAAAAAAAAAACATTTTTTTTTCTCTCTCGTTCATTCCCTATCCAAAAGGGGTCGAGATTTTTTTCTCTCTCTTCGTTTGCTTTTCCTCCTGCATGGCGCACATGCTACAAGGCGCCCATCGGTCGGCGCACAAGTGCCAGTGGGCACATTCACCGCGAAAGAACACTCCTCAATGCAATGTGCAGACGAACCCATGAGGCAGGACAACATCAGGCCAGCACGACAGCATAATCAACAAACCGAGGGTACGTGACACCATGGCGGCTGGGTCATCAACTCCTGGACCTTCCACGCCGTCCAGGATCGTGGCAAACCTGTCGATGGCGTCGCCACCACCCCGCACGCTGGACAGTTCGTCGACGTTGGTTCAACCCTTCGACCCATTCACCGACCCATCGTCCAGTGGACCCAGATGGCAGTTATGGCTACAAAAGTTCGAGATGGCCATGGAATGCAAGGACATCAAGTCATCCAGAAAGATGAAAGCTCATCTGCTCCTCAGTGTGGGCGACAAGGTGCTACGCATTTTCAACTCCCTGAATGTTGATGATGGCCAAGACGCGTACCTGAGTGCGAAGGACGCCTTAACGGCACATTTCCTCCCGCAACTAAATCCAGACTATGAGACTTTCATTTTTTGCACGACTATCCAGGCCACTGATGAGACTCTAGACGCCTACCACACGAGGCTGAGGAAACTGGGCATGTCGTGTGAGTTCACGAACACTGAGAGGGAGATCAGACGACAAATCATAAATGGCATACATTCGGAGAAGCTGAGGCGTCTCGTACTCAGTGAGAAAGGCATCCCTCTACAACACATCCTGGAACTGGGTCGACAGAGGGAGCTTGCCCACTCCAGGGCCGCCAACATGGAAGCGACACTACAGAAACTGCAGCCATCCCTCTCAACAGCGATGGTCGCCCAGATCTCCGACAGACCATTTACGAGAGGTGAAAGCGGCGGCAACCACACCCAGAACAGGTGGCAACCTCGAGTACCAGGACCCACGGAATGTGGGTGGTGTGGTGGTCAAAGACACGGAAGGCGAAACTGCCCGGCGCAAGGCACCACGTGCGGAGCGTGCGGCAGGAAGGATCACTACGCGAAAGTGTGCAGATCAGCGAACACGCCACTGCAGCCCCCACAAGGCACTCAGGAAAAGGGGTCCCAGAAAAAAAAGAAGCAAGCCAGCGCAAGGAGAGTCACAGTAGTCAACTCCTCGACGGAAGAGGAAGGGGATGATCTCTCAGCCCTACGGCAAACGGCAGGCATGGAGAGCGAAGGAAAGGGCCAAAAGGTATACCTGGTATCCGCACTGAATCAGGGGCCAGTACCGCCAAAAAGAACCGCCAGGCGACGAAAATGCACGGTCTCCATCCAAGGCCAGTACGTACAGATGACCATTGATACGGGAGCCTCGGTAAATGTCATGCCAACCAGTGTCTTCCAAACTCTTACACCACCATCTGAGCTCAAATCTACAGACACTCGTCTATTTGCCTACGGCAGCCGGAGACCCCTGCCAGTCATCGGGAGGTTCCGCACCACTCTTGAACATGGCGAACAGAAGGTGTGGTCAAAGATATATGTCGTGAAGGCGGGGATCGAAAGCCTACTGAGCAGAGATGCGGCTGAAGACTTGGGCGTGGTCAAATTCATCTGCCACATTGACTACGCAGCCGAAGTCGAGAACTTTCTCAGGCAACACCCCAAGCTACAGAAGGGGATAGGCTGTCTCAAGGGAAAGACTATCAAACTACACATTGATCAATCAGTGCAACCACGTGCGGTGAGACACCGGAGGACACCGTTCCACATGAGGGAACAGGTAGAGAAAGAGTTAAAGTCACTGGAAGCTGCCGGAATCATTGAAGAAGTCACGGGCCCAACGCCGTGGGTCTCCCCGATGGTGGTCACCAGGAAGCCCAAACAGCCCGGAAAAGTCCGGATCTGTATTGACATGCGCTTGCCCAATGCGGCCATAAAAAGGGAACGACACATAACACCAACAATCGATGAATTCATCACCGACCTCACTGTGTCATGTGTGTTCTCGAAGGTAGACTTAAAAGCGGGGTACCACCAACTTAAGCTCCACAGACAGTCGCGCCACATTACCACTTTCTCAACCCACCTAGGTCTGAGGAGGTACAAGCGCCTGAGTTTCGGCATCACCTCGGCCGCGGAAGTCTTTCAACAGACCATCCAGGAGGTCATCAGAGGCATACCAGGGGTATTGAACGTGAGCGATGATATCCTAATACATGCACCTGACACCAAGGAACACATCACGAGACTGAAGACACTCCTGGGCAGGTTGGAAGAAGCCGGACTCACAATCCATCGAGAGAAGTGCGAGTTCCTAAAATCGGAAATAACCTTCTTCGGGTACAAGTTTGACCGCACTGGCATCTCATCTGATCCCCAAAAAGTGGCGGACATCCAAGCTGCTAGTACCCCAGCGACCCCCACCGAAGTACGCGGTTTTCTGGGAATGGCCACCTACTGTGGCAGATTCACTCGAAACCTAGCAACCCTATCTGAACCGCTACGGGAACTTACAAAGGTCAGCACCAAGTGGGTCTGGGGGCAGGAATGCCAGGAAGCTTTCGAGAGCATTAAAGACTCCCTGTCGACTGATACCAAGATGGCCTACTACGACACGGGCCTACCGACAGAATTATTTGTGGATGCCAGCCCAGTAGGACTTGGAGCAATCCTGATGCAAGTCACGAAAGAGCGCGAAAAAAGACCGATCGCATATGCATCCAGGGCACTCACAGCTACGGAACAAAGGTACTCCCACATAGAGAAGGAGGCCATTGCCGTACTATGGGGGTGTCGACACTTCCACATGTACCTGTATGGGCGCAAGTTCACAGCAATCACTGACCACAAGCCCCTACTACCAATTTTCACCGGGTCATCGGCGCACCCACCAGCCAGAATCACCAAGTGGCTGCTACACCTCCAGCAATATGATTTCGAACTCGTCTATCAGCCGGGCAGTGGCAACCCGGCGGACTTCCTTTCGAGACACCCACGTCCAGCCACTCAGCAGGAAGTTCTGATCGCCGAAGAAACGGAGGAACACATTTGTCAAGTGGTTCGCACCATGAGGCCCAACGCGGTAAACATTGAGGACATTGCAACAGAAACCCTAAATGACCCCTGTTGTGACCTGGTAAAAGATGCCATCATGTCAGGCAACTGGAAGGAATTCATGACGCACACCCGCAACAGAACCGAGGGGGCTAGGGAGTTCCTGGCCGGCATGTTCACGGTTCGACAAGACCTCTCAATCACCGAAGGAGGGCTCCTGCTGAGGGGAGATCGTATCATCATACCCCCAAATTTGCAAGACAGGATAGTAGCCCTAGCGCATGAGGGACACCAGGATCTCTCAAGAACAAAGGCCCGGGTCAGACACAGGGTGTGGTTCCCGCACATCGATGATCGGGTCGAAGGCTTAGTGAACACCTGTTTACCCTGCCAAATAACGGGTGGGCCCCCAGATCCAGAACCGATTCTGTCGGCCGAGCGCGGCCGGGCACAATGGGAAGCAATCAGTATTGATTTTTGCAAAATCAGAGAGGGTCTACATCTACTGGTGGCAATCGACGATCACTCACGCTATCCAGCGGTCGAGATACTGGAGTCCACCGCCGCGGAAGTGGTCATCCCGGTGATAGAAAAGATGTTTGCCACTCATGGTCTGCCCACAACCATTAAGAGTGACAATGGACCCCCGTTCACAGGGGTAGAGTTCAAGCAATATTTACAGGAACTGGGCATCAAATACCACCACATCATGCCGAGGTGGCCACAAGCCAATGGGGACGTCGAGCGGTTTATGAGGACCATCAATAAGGTGCTCCGAGTGTCAAGGGCAAACGCCAGCCCGTGGAAGGTCGACCTATACCGCTTCCTGCGGAACTATCGGGTCACCCCACACAGCACCACGGGCATACCACCTGCTGACCTCATGTTTGGAACAATCATCAAATCGTCGATTCCCCATCACCCAAGCAGGACCCCCGATGACGTTGACAATGCCTGCATGGAGATGAGGAGAGCACGTGCCAATGCTCACATGAGTGCCAAACGAAGAGCAAGGCCGTCCGACCATCGGGTGGGTGACCAAGTCATCATGTTACGAAACCCCACAAAGTCCAAGCTAGACACCAGGTACAAGGAACTGCCATGGACTGTCAGCAACCGGCACAGGACCATGATAACAGTGACCCGGGGGCATCGGAAAGTGACAAGGAATGCCTCCTGGTTCAAGCCCGTGCACTGCACTCTCTGGACGGACTGCGAGGGCCCTCAAGACGACGACAACTTACAACAAGACAGCGAAGAGCTGGCGCAAGACCCAGAGGAAGAAGCCGCATGGGACCGTAGCTGGCAACCAGAGAGCCTGGCCAGCAGTGGGGACGCCTGCAGTGAAGGTGAGCAGATTCACGAGCCGAGCGGGGACAGCCCCCAGGTGAAGCGGTATAGTCTGAGAGCCAACACGAGGCTGCCCGCGAGGCTGAATGACTATGTATGCTGAGCAGACACCGTCGCCAAGCATCCCACACAAGGGGGAGCTGGTACAGTGTGAAAAGAGAACTGTGTCAGGCATTTGAAGTTGAGTATGTTGATTGTGTTAATGTTAAGTTTATTTGAAATAAAGGAGGAATGTTATATCCGCCCTACATCCCACAGCGCGGTGACGTAGGGCCGCTTAATAAAAGCCCCGCCCCCGACAGTGGGAGGCAGTTCCGGGCAAACCCAGCACAGCGTGTGGCTGTCTTTTGTCTGCGCTCCTGCCGATGCCGCGCCCCAGGCCGCGCGGCCTCCTGGACCGGTGCCAGCCCCACGTGCGGGGCCTCCAGAGCACTGGTACATAACAGGGGCTTTATTTGTGTGGATGAAAGTGTGGTTATTTATGGATGTGGGGCGGTAACGGTATGGACATATATGACGGTGTGGGGTGTCATGTTATTGCTGTACATGATTGATCGCTCTGTGCTGTTGGCATACACATTTCTGTTTAGTGTGCAATGGGCAGGTAGATCATGTGGTCATTGTTTCTGCTTCTTGGGCTTGCACTGGGGCGTGTTGCATCCTGTTTTGTGCGAGCCAGCGTTTTGCTGGAATTGGAGTATGGTGTGAGTGGTGGTGACCTGGGTTGATCAGCTGCTTAACGTGCAATAGGATATTATGCGGACGTGGAAACGAGTGACACTGGTCAGTCCTTATTAAAATGCCTTCCGTTGATGTGTTGTCATAACTTCCGGCTCAGGCGCAGCACGCCTCGAGAAGCCTCTACAAGGATGGGGATAAGTCATCTTGGTTTCTGATAGAGCTGTTCTTTGTTAAATACCTTGATTTGCAGCTACTATGATCTGTTCAATTTATTTTGTTTTCCTGTAAGTGGCCTGGGTTGTTTTAAAAATGAGATGTCGTTTTATTAATGTCCAATTGACTGTAGTTTTTCAAGAGAGGAAATCCTTAGACATAAAGAGTCCAAGAGCTCCGGACCACTGCTGTCTTATAATGGAACATGCTTCTCCAATGAACTTTGGATTTAATTGGGCTAGAGCAGTAGGCCGCAGATGTTTTAGCAGTTCGAGTGAATTGTATTGCTAATTTAGGGACACTTTTTGGAGGTCACAGAAAAACACGCCTGTTAGTGACCAGTGCAGAAAGTATATTATTACATGAACTGCAACGTGTAAATAGGTGCCCATTTCCAGGGTCATGAGCATAGCCCATTGAAAAGCACAAAAAGGGCTTCAGAAACTCCTTTCATTTAAGTAACTCCAACAGATGCTGGGTGATCACCTGGCGTTGGCATTCTAGCTGAGGGGCACATTTAAAAAGACATTCGTGGATTTTTGCACTCCACCCCAAGAAATAGGCTTTTTATAGTCATGTCACTGAATCACATTTGCAGCAAATAATGCATTTTGTGTCTGACGCACCTAGCAAGTTGTTGCTAGGCAGTAAACTGCCCCCCCTGCAATCTCTGAAGCTTTGATGGTTGGACACACCCTATTTCTGCCGTTCAGCATGCCCGGCTCTTTTTAATATCTGGGTGGGCCATGGGTGTGCAGTCGGAGAGGCAGTGGCGGTTGGTGAATTTTTAGTTTAGGCTATTAGGTGTCACTTGCGACACCTATACGCTGAAACGATTTCATTGGAGTACAGATGAGGAGGAATAACATATATGAGGAGGGACAGTCTGTAGGTGTTGTTTGGTTATGTGTCCACCCATTGCCTGCCCATGGTCATGCTAATCCCTATGGCCATTCGCACCCATTCCTGCCTCTGCCCGCCCAAAACACCTCCTCATGGGAACTCTTTGAACTCACTTTAATCAAGCCTAACCATCAGGCTTTGTATTCAAAGTGCCTGCCAGTGTTTGTTCAAAGCAGTCTTCTGAGAGTTAATGACTTAATTGGCATTGTAAACATGCTACTGGAATAATAAATATATCTTATCAGGTCTGCTTCAGCCACTTGATTTATAAACAAACTAGACACTATGTGTGTCCTTCACTGAAGTCCTGTGAAAAACAAGCATTAACAAAGACAACATTTTTTGGCATACGCTGTATGCTGTTGACAAGCACTGCTATTAGATGCCTAGGTGCCCACACCATTTTGCACCTGCTACCAACATGGGTAGTTAATACCACTACAGCTGCGCCTGGCTAGTGCCCTTTCCATGCCTAAATAAAAGCCCAAACTGTTGGCATTGCCAGTTTTTGTTTCAATAGAGGAACAGGGGTGTCCTGATGAAGGATAGATTGATATCCAAAATGCATTGGCCATGTGCTCTGTTTCTCCGCTGTTTGACTACATGTTTTTATAAATTATAATCACCAATATAATGTTGACTTATTTATTTGCCTCGTGTATCTTATTTTCGGAATGATTGCGAAACACTGTAATTAATGGTGCACTTGTGCACTTACTTCGTGAGTATGTGGCATAATGGCCTTAATCTGTTGTTTCATTTGCCTGTTACGCCCCGTCCCAGTTGGGCTGCCACGGTACTCTTCTTAGCTTATGGTTTATGTACACATCCAGCTGTTCCCACTCTCTTGGTTCTAAATATTGAGGCATGACATTTTTAATGGCAATGCCAACAGTAATATGTTTGTACGTGCAGACTCAGGCATATATTGGCAAAACCGTCTTGGACATGTTTTCTTATAGTATCATTAATGGCATTATGTATAAAGCAAATACGTGTATGATATGGGAATAATGTCTGGGCACAGCCAGCGTGAACATGTTTTTATACTGGCATATATCGTGGGCAAAGGCATAATGAATATGTGCTCGGAATTGCTCCTGCGACCTGCTGGTGACTTGCATCTATTGGATATTTTTACGAATTACAAAAACAATTGCAAACAGACACTTAGAGCCCAATTCACAGAAAAGTCTGCATTGATCCTGCAAAGTCCCCGTGCCGAAATCGACTCCTACGTGCAAAGTTTCCAATGTGCAGTCCGTATAATCATGGAATACAAATCGCAAAGCAAGCCGACCCGCAAAGAAAAACGAGGTGCGCGAGGACCACCCAAAACATGCCCCATGCAAACCAAAATGCCATAGACCCACCTTTGTGCAAACCTCTGTGTCCACCCCTGACCCACCATCCAGAACCCTTGTGAAAACACACAAACTCTTTCGTACGTCAAGATTGCACCTCTGCAAAAACACGCAAGCACCCTCGTAAGTCTTCGTAAGTCAAGGCTGCACCCCTGCGAAACCGCAAACCTCCCCCCCTACTCCCAAGGCACCCAAACTGCCCTACTGTACATAAGGCCCCTCAAGCCCAGACACCAGCCCCCTCACCTCTAACACAACACCAGCCAGCCCCCACAAGCCAAGACTCCACCCACCAGCCCCCACACCTCCAACACTACACCAGCCAGCTCCCTTAAGCCCATACACCAGCCCCCTCACCTCTGACACAACACCAGCCAGCCCCCTAAACCCCTCACATCTCTGACACTAGACCACCCAGCCCCCTCAAGCCCAGACACCACCCACCAGCCCTCCTCACCTCCGACACTACACCAGCTAGCCCCCTCAAGCCCCGATACCACCCACCAGCCCCCTCACCTCAGAAACAACACCAGTCAGCCCCCTCAAGCCCAGACACCACCCACCAGCCCCCCTCACCTTCAACACTACATCAGACATCCCCCCAGGTCCAGGCACCAACGCCCAGCCCCCTCACCTCTGACACAGCACTAGCCAACCCCCTCAAGCCCAGACACCACCCACCAGGCCCCTCTCCTCCGACACAACACCAGCCAGCCCCCTCAAGTCCAAGCACCACCCACCAGCCCCCACCTCTGAGACTACACCAGCTAGCACCCTCAAGCCCAGACACCACCCTCCAGCCCCCCCTCACCTTTGACACTACACTAGGCATCCCCTTCAAGCCCAGACACCACGCACTAGCCCCCACACCTCTAACAATACACCAGCCAGCCACCTCAATCCCAGATACCACCCACCAGACCACTTACCTCTAACACTACTCCAGGCAGCCCCCTGACAGCCTGCCACCTTACCAGTCCAATGTATATTTGCAACTCATCTGAAACTCTGTGGTCTGCCTCCACCATGAAGCACACATCCAACATGTCCACCACCAACACGATCAACTGGAAGCACTGAAGAGCAATCCAGGATGGGAGCATCTCCTGTCACTCTCTGGCAGACCTGAATCTGCAGCACCTCAACTGGACAGCACAATATTGTGCCAACAACACTGTGGCTACCCCATTGACATGTGACCTATGAATGCAATGAAAAGTGGCATGTGCTTATTGGCAATGGGCCATTGCAAAGGCATCAAATACCAGCAAGTGAATGTGTGTTTAGGATATAAGCACACAGAATTAAACATTGGCAGATCGACAAATAATGACTAGGCACATTACAGCCTGGGCATAAGTAGCCCGGCTGGTAGCAGTGGCAAAGTCCCTGTCAGGGATGACAACAAGACAGGCCTGTGCATGGGTGATGGGAGGCCAGTCAGAGAGTGCATGACTCAATGAGACAGGAAATGTGTGCAAACATGGAACGCAACTGCATTCCAGTGGCAGAGGGGCAGCATGACATGAGTGTCGGCGGTGTGTACCTGCACATGCTGGTGAGTGTGAGAGCATGAAATGGGAGTGACACAGCAATGAAATAACAAATGCGCAAGAGATGTGTCGAGGCCACCCACCCACAGTGAGACCACCTCCCACTGCAGCACCCACAATGCAAAATACACACTACAGTGTATAGAGTGTGGGCAAATACACAATCCCAAGCATGTGCAAAGGAGACACATGAACAACAGTGGACCTGAAATTAAAACAATGTGAAAGCATGCAAATACATATGAACAGCTGGCAATCCATCCACAATGAGAGTCAACCATAAAATACACAACACATCCACACATCACTGCAACCATACCCATATGTACAGCATGATACACACAGCAGAAGCCTCCACGCCAACCACACTGACACACTGATGCCCAACATGCAGTGATGCAACACATGTAATGGAAAATGAAAATTGGCATGCACCACAGAAGTTTCCCGGAAGTGCCTGATAAGCCTGAGGTCACGCTCGTCTGTGAATACCTGCTGCTCCTACAAGCGCTTCCTTGTGGATTACTACGGTGTGTTTAAGGATTTATACTGAACTTCCAACTAACATCACACCGATTGTAAGGACTTGTAAGGACTTATATTATTTATTATACTGACTTACAGCTCTATTTTCTTCCTGCAGTATTGCACATGAAGCCCCGCCCACCCACCCTACTAAAAGCACGGGCACGTGCAAAAGCGTGCGTGCACCACGGAAGTGCCCCATAAGTGCCTGATAAGCCTGATAGGTCTGGGGGCTGAGGATGGTCTTCGGGGGTAATACCCATACTTTCATGCGCTACAGATGCCAGCCATAATATCTGCTGTAACATTCTCCATTTTATACGAAGAGCTGGTTTGCTCATAAGGTACGCCTGTGTGTTTCATTCACCCTGAGCACACTGAGGCTCCTGGGGCGTCAACCTCTAGTTTTTTAGCTGTTGTCACTGCATTATCAGGCTTTGGCAGTTAATAGATGAGGTATTCATTAACCGTTTACCATGACTGCCAACCTTACTGAACTTATGTTTTTAGGTCCCATTCCAACTTGAATCTTGCTTCCGTGAGTATTTTGGTGCCAAGGGTCACATTGGGTTATTATACGTACCAAGCTGTAGAAAGGGGGATCCCCGTGATTGGTGAACGTGTTTTTTTCTTCTTCTGATTTCAAATTTGATGGAGTTAAAGCCGGACTTCCCATATCTTTGGCACTGCACTGGCAAATAATTTATGTTGATACCTGTGGCTGGTCTCCGCCACACGTATAGCTTGTTGGAAGACATAGTACAAAGTATCATGGTGAATGGGCTGCGAAGTGCGAGAAAGCTACAACTGAGCGCTGACATAGCTTTGCTGAGCTCCAACACAATGGGCCTCATTACGACCCAGGTGGCCAGGGAATGTACGGTGCCGGGAAGGGGCCGGCACTGTACATTCCGGGCCGCCCTATCACGAGGTCTGCTAGCGGGTCCCGATGAGGACGTCTGGTAAAACCTCTGGGCGCCGGTAAAAAAGCATTACTGGCGGCAGCCGTGTCTTTAATAAGGGTATGGCTACCGCCTGGGTCGTAATGAGGCCCAATGCCTCAAAATCAGACTCAAGTTGAACCTGTCTCGCTGACCCTGGCTGATGGTGAAAGCAACACAGTATCTTCTTTGAGCTGTGAGTCGCAAGACTCCCAAAGTAGCTCTACTAACCCTGCCCCAATCATCATGAACTCATTGCCAAAGGATGTGTCGGCAATAGTGCATAAGTTCAGGTCAGGTGCCAATATACCCGTAACTTATGCACTGTATGAAATAAACTATATCAATTTTGATGCTTATGATGATCTGATTCTACCTAATGGTGTAACTTCTGCTAATAACTCAGTCACTAATATTGATCCTGAAGAGCATTTTAAAAAACAAATTGCAGATATTTCAATGTTGGCCCCAGCGATTGAAGCGGAGCTGGGAAGACGAATAAGACTATCACTAGGTCCCTCAACGCCAGCCTCCCAAAGAAGGAGGGGAGTCGAGAACATATTTTTATTTAACAGGAGCCAAAATAATATGAGTTCACTGCCCCCACCGAGTGATTCAAGGCCTGTTCTCAGTGATCATCTGCCTTCCTCTAGTTCCCCTACATATGAGATAAAGAACAAACATTTTAAACATGAGTCTTACGATAAAGGCGATCAGGGTAAAATGGAGAAGGATTTGGGACCACATACTTCTTTTGCTGACAATGCCCCTGCTGGCTTTCCTGCTTCCTCTTCGCAATTATTTGATAATAGTGCGAAGGATAATTACTCCTTCCCTGTACTTACGCTCATTCTGAATCTGCTTGATAAAGGACAGAAACAAACTCACTGAGAATAACGTGAAATGAAATTATCATTATCAGATATTCAGGGCAAACTGAATAAATTAGAGGGGTTATTCTTTGCATATGAAACAATTCTGGCACTTTCATCTCCACCTAAAATGGTTGGTAATCGGAACTGTAAACATACGCAAGCAATAGATTTTGCCCCCACATTGGAACTGAAACCTAAATCTTATGCTGATGTTGGAGCCAGTAGAGACTCTTAAATTGAAAGGAATAATGAGGGCGTTGGCTATCCTTCATCATTAATGGTAGTCAGTAACTCACAAAAAATGGAAAAATTGAGAATGATGTGAGAGTCTTGATTGATGCTCAAGTATCTAGATTTAATGTTTCACTAAGTCTACACCACTCAAATACACCTGATTTACAAAATATAGAAGAGGGCCCAAATAGTCCTTCGGCATTGACAGATTTGTTGGATTTAGAGGATAAAAATTATTGTTTGCCAGTAAGAAGGGATGGTGAGAATCCAGTTTCAGGAGCCCAGGAAACCATAGATTCCTGCCTTTCACGTAGAGAGAAACGTCTAGCGCTTAGAGCTCAAAAAAGAAGAGCCTATAGAAAGAAATTGCAAATAGGTACTGACAAAAAATCTAGAAACCAGTGTGCTAAAAAAAACGAATGGGCATAGTACCAATAAAGTGGCAATATAAAAAGCCTATGCAATACCTCTAGCGATGATGTGCTCTTGGATCTTCGCCAACTCAATGATGAATCAAGATCATTATTGGATATTAAGAGCGATTCGCAAACGACCATGCCTAAAGTCGCCAATCAATCAGAGGCCAAAATAAAAAAAAGAAAATGTCATCCTACTCTGAATGCCCTGAGACCCTCGGAATGAAACTTACTGTGGTTGGGGACATGATACATCACCATCCTGTGGATTACGGGCAGGCAGAAGTAAACTGAATTACCAAAGTTCTATGCAATTATCGGCATAAGATAATGTCGGGGGGCAGTGCCCGGACAAAGTAAGCTCAGTAATCATGACATTGGGTCCCCATTTAAAGGATCGATGGACGATATGCCATCTGTACTCAGAAGGAGCAAATCACTTTCCAGGAATGACTTGTGATCAACCTAGCTCTGTTACCTCGGGCCCACTAAAAAACAAATCAATGAACCATTCATCCTTGGACTTGTTTGTTAAGGTTAAAACCATATTACTGACCACGCTCAGTATAGATAATATGGGAAGTGTGCATGCTATGGCTTTGGGAAAGGACTCCTCTGTCCCTCAATCAATTAATATAGACATTTGTAATAAAATCAAAGCAAAGGACGTTGTGCCACTAACTTAAAATGCTTCTGCTGATAATGAGAATACTGTGTCCAGAGCCGACCAAGTATTGAACTCTGATTTCCTGATTATTATGGGGTGGGAAAGTGATCTGATGACAAATGGGAGGGCTCACTTAAACAGGACCTACATGCTAAAAGCATTTCAAACAATTCTGGCATTGATAACTCTCATATCTGAAGATATCGACTGGATAACTTTACTACAAAAAAGGTAGCAGGCACCCCTCTCTCGAAAGAACAAGGCATGATAACCTGTTCAGTGGTTATTAACCACATTGAGAGTTTGCAGCCATTGCTTTTTGCTCACTGTACCTTCACAGATGGGAAATATCCATTTGCATATCAGTCTTTGTCCCGCCCACAAGGGCAGTCCAGCACCGAAATGCTATGGCAATTCCTCTCTGAACAAGAGTACCATCAGCAACCCCATACACATGTTTCAGCCTTGTTGGGCATCATCAGTGAGGTGAAGCTGAGCCTCTCTAAGCTAAGTGAGCAGGGAGTCCACGTCTGGTTGCCCCCAGGCAACCTAGGGTGACCAACCCCAAGTTCCTTTCAAAAATACAAAAAGGTAGCAGGCGCCCCTGTCTCGAAAGAACAAGGCATGATAACCTGTTCAGTGGTTATTAACCAGATTGAGAGTTTGCAGCCATTGCTTTTTGCTCACTGTACCTTCACAGATGGGAAATATCCATTTGCATATCAGTCTTTGTCCCGCCCACAAGGGTAGTCCAGCACCGAAATGCTATGGCGATTCCTCTCTGAACAAGAGTACCATCGGCAACCCCATACACATGTTTCAGCCTTGATCGGCATCATCAGTGAGATAACTGGATAACTTTACTAGTCAACAATAATAACCGTATGATTTGCCACTACAACTGATATATAGTTACAAAATTGATATGGGCACAAAGATCTGATTTCTCCCATATAGGACTGACCCCACACATATTTAATTCAATAGAGGAGGCTACATCATTTGTTGAAACCCAACCTCCTATGAATGATCCACTTACCTGCCAGGTTAACGATGGTTTACCATCCGGTATTAATGAAGAAATGGTAAAGCAATTTACTGCATTGGCATGTGCAATTAAGGAGCTATCATGGCTCGAGCCCTTCATGGAATAATATAACAGCACAAAAAAAAGCTTTGCCTGTTGCGTAGCGACAATTTATTCACGTTTATTTCATGGAACGCATGTGGGCTCACAAATTTCAATAAGTGGTTTAGTCGACAAAACTGCATAATCTTACTTCAGGAAACCATGACCATTACGCACTTCACTATAGAAGGCTATGACTCCTTCACCCAAGCTGCCATGAAAAGCGCGTTTGGTAGACCATCAGGTGGCTTAGCCATTCTGGTTAATAACACACTGAGGTTGTCTTCCAACCTATCTATAGTCTTGACGATTTATTGGTGGTTGAAGTAGTCCTTCATAGTGATCCCTGTGTATCATTCCTGATCATTTGCATCTATTGGAATCGTGTGAAACACTGGCAATTGTATATTTTAGCGCATCTGGATTCTATTCTTGAAGAAACTGTTATGCGAAATCCTTGTTAAAAACTAGTATTTGGGGGGACTTCAACTCGAATTGTCAAGGACTTTGCGTGACTAACTTTGATGATTTCTGGAAAGGCACCTCCAGAATGGGTAATAATGGTCAAACCTGGGTCAACTATTTCCTAGATTGGGACATACTGGTTGTGGGCTCTGATGATAAAAGTGGTAATTATACATGGTCTAGAGAGTTTTCCAGATTGTATATAGATTATTTTTTTGTTTCAACATGGCTATATACTATCTGTGAGCCAGTTGCTATTATTGATCCTGCACTTGACGACCACATGGTAATTAAATTGATGGTGAGTATACCCCATGGCAAATTTAATACGGAATTAAATCTTGCATTGATAGAACCTGATCGCTACCAATGCTCAGTAAGGTGGAACCTACAGCTATGTTGCAGGCTTACCTATGCAATTAGCCTTGATAGTGGACTATTGACTAATCACATTTCTCATGGCCTAAATCGAACGCAGGTTGAGGATAATAATGTTAGAATTATTAAACTCCACATAAATAAACTTGTTAATGAAAAACTATCTGAACTTCAAGTTGCAATCATCAACATATTTTTTATTCGGCGGTTACTATATCAAAAGCAGCTTAAAATAAAAAGATAAGGGAGCTAAGGAAACACACACTTACTTTTAACGATTTTATAAGTCTGAAAAGACACATTTGTCAAGTCCACAAAAATAAAATTAAAACTTAAAAAATGAATTATACATAGCTGATAACCAGCTAATGATACATAACTTGATTAAATACCATTCTAGGCATGTATGGACCATCTTGAGATCTATAACTGGAGAATCACAGGACCTTCTATCCCTGCTGATGCATGGACTCAATGCATTACCTAAAAATATCAAATTCCTAGTTAGCACGCCAATGTCAAATGTGAGAATTTTGCAACATTGATAGTAGGGGCCTCTCTCTGGCCTCATAATGACATAATATGGGCAATTGTAAAGCTCACAATCTCTAAATCTTCTGGTCCAGATGGGATTCCACCCTGTGTTTTATAAGCTAACCTGGACCTTTGGGCTAGCATCCTTAAACTAAAATGTGCTCACTTTTTTCAATCAAGAACAATCCCAGTTTCATGACAATCTGCCATCATTATTCCAATATACAAAAATGGTAGTCCCTATGACTCAGACCATTTTAGATCAGTAGCTTTAATGGATGCCTCCTCCAAAGTTTTTTCACTATACATCTTTCTCCATGACCTACTCTCACGATATCAGGTGGGATTTCGTAAAGATATGGGTTGCCCCCTTAATGCAACAATTTTAGCCCATATTCTCCAGTTTATGAAACAATCCTACTGCAGTCAAGCCTATATGGCCTCCCTCGATATGATGGGCGCTTTCGATAGAGTTATTAGGAATTACTTATGGATACAAAAGCGTACCTTGGGAATTCCTTTGCATCTAGTTGCTTTAATTCCTATGCTTCACACAAAAATGAATTACAGAGTCAGGCTTAATAAAGCAGGGGTTTTCACTGATCCCATTCCAACTAATATTCGTGAAAAACAGGGATGCAACCTAGTTGCAGTCCTGTTTAATCTTTACATGTGTGACTTGGATAATTCTTGGAACGTAGCCAATATGTCCCCACTGAAATTAGGCAAACTGTTGGTAAATTGGATTGCCTTTGCAGACAATTTAATATTTTTTGACAGGACGCCTTTCGCCTGGAAAATAAATTGAATCTGTTTGCATCATTTGCAAACAAATTTAACTTGCTAGAAAATCCATCAAAACCGAACATTGTAATTTTTTCAAACAGGAAACTGAAAATAAGTAGGTTCATTTGGTCAATTGATGATGCACCTATTGAGCGTGCACTGTGTTTACGGTACTTGGGGTACACCCTTACAGATATAAATTCGATAGCAATGTGGAAATACTCTTTGAATTTCAAAATGAATCATTTGATGTCCCATATGAATATAATATTTTGTAAGTATTGTAAATTTCACTTCTTCCCCTGATCCAATTCTATCTGTTAAAGGTGGAGCCTATAATATTGTATGGGTTGGACATGTGTCTAATTGAGATTGACACGCTCCTCGACAGTTTGCAGGGAAAGCTCTGGAAACACACCTTGTGACTAGCGTCATCATTACCAAATTCGATACTTTGTCATGAACTGGGATTGTAACAACTTTCATCAAAGTGGCAATGGCTTATGATGACCAACTATGTTAAAATCATACATCCACAGAGGAATTCAATGTACGAGGACTTATGTCAAATGGTCATTGATTCTAATCCTCCCTCCATAGTGACATTTGTTGAAAGAATAAACAACATGTTATCAACGATAAATGTCACTTTGAACGATCTAAGTGCACGACTTCCTAGATCTAAGCGGAAACATTGAAATTATCAATGGTGTATGCTAATAGTTTAAAACATGAGGTATAAGTCCTGTTACGAATATGTCAAATTTGTCAGGAAACAAGAGGACAGATCACTTTACTTAATTAAATGTCCATGCGACAAGGTAAGAGTGCTGTACATGCATTTCAAGCTTAACCAATCATCTACAAATGAACGTCTCCAATACTGGTACCATAATGGATTTGACAGCGGAACTGGTCGTTATCATTTCTGTATTGTTACAAAAGAGCTTAAAACCCTGAAACACTTGACTATATATTGTACGCATTTTGAAAATAATCGGATTTTGTTATTTGACAAATACTTGATTACTAAATACGAGTTTTCTCATGAAAGCTTATGAATAAGATGTATGTGGGGGAATAGTCAACCACTGGTTATAGCATTTACACTGTTATTGGTTATAATCAATGATAAGCTGTCGGAAATGCTAAAAATAAAATCAAAAAACAAAAATTCACCATATTTAAAAGATGATGTCTAAAATGGATAAAAAGTATTAATAGCAGCAGATTGATATTCTTATATATTATATGAATTGGTACAATATGTTGTTATGTATTACCATGACTGTAAATTGGTTTTAGTTATTTTAATGTCTTAGCTGTATAGTGTTGTTTTTTTTTATAATGAACTATGATAAGTGAAAATTGTTTTTATGTATGATAGTCATGTAGTACTGTAGGGTGTTTATGTGTACTTCGTAAAGATGACTAAAGCTACAACTTTACCTACGACTGGCCTTTCGTAGGACCTATGCATATAGTGAGACTTTCGATATAAGCAAAACATCTAATAGAGAATAATAAATAGATATGACTAATCAAACTCTGTTAGAGTTGATAAAACGATATGAAATTGGATTTCTATTGTATGTTTTAATGTTTTAATACAATCTAGGAATCATGTTATCTTTGACTGTAATGTATTGATGGTTTTACTTTATATGCTCTAATTGGATTGTTTTATCTGTTTTGTCTACTTTTGTCATGTTTTATGTGTTATGGGTCTTATGTGTATGAAAATGAAATTGTATTTTGATATGTTTTAAGCATTTATCGATTTGCCTTGAATCGGAATATATTTTGTAAAGGTTGATTGCATAAACCGAATACAAATAAAAAAAAATAAACAAATCATCCAGTGCAGCCTCCAGCTGTCTGATGGCCTCACCACCACATGTCAGGCACTTGTGCATCCCTCCACCCACAAACATCACAGTATAAAAATGACACACACAGGCACTCCACAACACACATGACCTGCAACGAAGAGATTCACTAGGCAAAATTTAAACGATCAAATTTGCAGACAAACAAATGAAGTGCATGTAGCATGGAATGTACTCATAGAAACCATGTATTGGATAAACTATATACACAAACAACTGGGAAGGAATGCTCAAGAAGTCTGGGGTAAAAGAGGAAAACTGAAATTAACCCTATTCCTAAACAACTATATACATGAACAACTGTGAAGGAATGTCACTGAAGTCCGGGGAAAAGAAAACAACATAAATAAAACCTATACCTAGAGAACTATACACAAAGGCAGCGGGGTAGTCCTCCTCACCAAATTCTGACAACCTGTCGCCCAGGGCTCATTCACAGGACACGTCCTCTTTCCTCATGTGGGCCTCCGTTATTGCCTGGAGTGCTTGCCGGGTGGACAACAAATGATGTTCCGCATCCGTGCCAAACTGCAAGTCACCTCCAGGATTGAAGCCTGCATCTGTGCCCAACACAGTGCCACCTCAGACCTGGTCACCATCAACTGTACCTCCCATGCTTGCTGCTTCTCTTCAAGCAGCTGCCTCTTGTATGGCTGGACCACAGAGGAAATGGCTGTCAAGGCCCCCCAATGGTCCTCCTGCCTCATTGTTTCCACCTGCCTTCTCAGGGTGGTTTGCCCTGTGACAGTCTGCCTCATAATTGGCACCTGCTGACGCCGTGCACAGTATGCTTCGTCAGTACACCCTCCAAATTTGTCAGGAGCATACAGCACCTGCACTGCCCGAGATGCCTGCTGAACCTCCATTGCCTGTGTCTGTGTTGGTGCCTGGGTAGGCATGGTGACCACCTCAGCAGATGTAGGCGGGACTCCCACCTTGGGAAGGGAGGTTAGCTCCACCAGACGAGGCATTGGTGGTGGGACTGGTGCACAGGGGTCTGTGTTGGTATGTGGCCCGGAGGGCACCCTGGAGGATGACTAGTGCACAGAGGAGAAAGCTGGGGAGGGGGTTGCAGCAGTGAACAGCCCACAGAGCCCACCAGAGAACAGGGCTGTTTCCATCAAGGCCATGAGGCGGCACAGCTCAGTGTGAACTCCTTCATTCGATAACCCAGGGACAGGATTTTGAACAGACACCACCACGGTGGCCTGCACAGCCTCATGCCCCTGGGACAGGGTTGCAGTATGAACACCCACCTCGACACCCCCACCTGACCCCATGGGCTGAGCTAAAAAGGCTACCTCCTCTGCCTCCATCCCCGTCAACCTGGATGACTCCAGGGTGTCTTCTCCCTAGGATGGCCCCTGTGTTGCTTCACCCTGTCCCACTGCTGCTGAGGAGTACCCTGCCACCTTCACCACCCGATGGTCCTGGTGCTACCTCAGACACATTGCTCCCCGAAGATGAGCTGTCAAAGGAAAGTGGCTGGGGCCTGAACATTGCTCTGGTGGAATGGTTCTGCTTCCACACGCCACAGTACCACTTCCACCCTCTTCTCCAGCTGCAGCAACTTCAGTACAGAAGACACAGAACACTGACATCAGTGTACAGTGTCAAAGCCTGTGTGGCATACACAACATTTACAGTAACAGGAAGCTGGCAAGGTACAACCAGCAACATCCACATTCACACACATTCTCATGCAATTCCCATTAAAACAGAATCAACAATCCAGGGTCAATGATGACCACAGTCATGACACATTCACATGTAAACAGCACAAAAAGGGCAGTGCGCAGACTCATACCAAGACACATGGCATGGCACAATGTCAAAGGCAACGTGACTCAACTGCAACCTGCTGCGTTGTTATGGTAGGCATGGGACAGGGCCACAGAGGTGGGCAGGGAGTGAACTGGTAGGTTGGCCAAACACAGAATGCATGGAAGCACAGATGGGCCAAGGTACCTCTGTGTACACATAGGTGGCAAGACACACAGTTGAAGTTGTCTCCCAGTAGACACTCATGATTGCACCACTCATCGCATGGCTATGACAACACCTGCTTGGGCATCTGTCCACACAATCACTCCAAATAACATGACTCCCTGACAGCCTGGACTGTGAACATGCAACACACACATGCATCAATAGCAGAGGCACACGTGAGAATGCCATAGCTCTAAGCACATACACATGTCATTTGCACACATCAACTCCGAGTACACATGCAGCGTCATGACAGATCACATCAATGTCCCCAAAATGTTGAGGCCGCAACTTGACACTGCCAAACATCCATACACACGTGTCTCCTCCAGATGTTGAGAGGGTGGATAGCCATAGATTGCAATGGTCCACACAACATAGTATGCATCATTCATGCCCCTCACATGGGCACCACATCCTCATCTGGCACCCATGCTGTCTCAGCACGTCTAACCATCAAGTTACATTGCATGGGCACAGTTTGCGCAACTGTACAACTACACACACTGCAAATACCAGTGCATGTCCAATCAACAGATGTCACACTTCACACATGGGTAGCATTGTCTAGTGGCTGCATGCCGCTGTGAATCACTGAAACACACATGCAGCATACATAAGGGTGTGACTACAAACATGCAAGCAATGCACAATGCATATGCACTGTACAGCAGTGCACCACATGATTACTCACTAGCAGCCTGCACACGCTGTTTCCACTTGCAGATTTGGGGATAAAGCTCTGGGTAGAACCTCAGCAGGACCTGCAAGTTGATGGTGGAAAACTAAGTTACTAGGGTAATCCAGACATGGAACTCTTGTTCACTGTTCTTAGAGAGGCACATCTCCACCTCACTGATGAAGACCAACCAGGCCAAAACACGTGTCTGGGGTACTCAGACTGTTGGTACTCTTGTTCAGAAGAGAATTGACTGGCATTACGGTGCTGGACTTCCCTAGGGCAGGACAAAGACTGATATGTTATGTTATGTAATGTTATTTGGAATTCATATAGTGCTCTATATATCATTGGTCGTAGGATGAATGCCCTCGGGGACCGTAGTCCAGGTCAGTCGCGTGAGTAAGGTGTTATAGGGTGCTTGGGTGTACCGATTATGTGCGCAGCTGATGCGATTGCCTGATGGTATCTGCATCCTAGCATTAGGTGTGGTGGTATTTGATATCAGTTGAATCTGTGCAGTCTGGAGGATGGACACCAAGACTGGGTTTTGGCTGCGTTAGGCCTCTGTAGTACGCTTATGTGTGCAGCTAGGCCGATTTTCGTGGGGTATAGATGCCTTTTATCAGAATGTGGAGGTGTTCATGAAGTATTGTTCATATGTGAGCAGCTAGGCCAAAATTGATAGTGGGGTGTAACTGCTCTCTAATTGTGTGTTGGTGTAGAGTAGAGAGTGAGTGTCTGGGTGGAGGTTTGATTAATTGAGCTCGTTATTCTGGATTCCAAGTGGGCGTTTGCGAGTGCTGCCTTCCGAGTAAACTTATGAATGACTAAATAGGCGCATTCAGTGGCGTCTTTGCTCAGGATCTCTTTGAACATTTGTCATCAGGTTGCAGGGTCTCAGCAGCCTTAGATGGTCTTAATCAGCATTATGGAAACAGACAGGTTTTTAGAGCCTTGCGGAAGGCCATATAGTCTTGGGTGTGTCGAATATATGGGGGGAGTGAGTTCCACAGAGTTGGTGTCAAGGTTGAGAAGGTGGATCCTCCGATCCTGACAGAATTAGAGGTTGGAATCACTAGAAGGAGGGCAGTGCTTGATCTTGGGGTGCCAGATGGGAGGTAGGGTATTATCTTCTCTTGTAGGTACCTTGGGTCGGCCTTGTGCACTGCTTGGTGGGTAATGCATAGGGTCTTGAAGGTGGCCCTTCGTCTAACTGAGAGCCAGTGGAGGGTTTGGAGAGCGGATGAGATGTGGTCTCTGTGTCCCAGGGGCGAGGAGGAGTGGAGGAGTTTGGTGACAGCGTTTGGGCTCTTTGGAGTTTGTTGAGTTGGTATGCCAGTGCTCCCAGGCATAAGGAGTTGGCATAGTCCAGTCTCGACATAACAATAGACATAACAGCGGCGAGTCTGTTGGGGTAGGAGAGGTAAGGAAAAATGCATCTAAGAAGCTTGAGGTGATAGTGTCAGCATTTTGAGACATTATTGATCTGACGGGAGAGGGTTAGGCCTGAGTCCATGCTGCAGCCTAGGTTTTTGACTATGTTGGAGGGAGTGAGTGGTGGGCTGAGGGAGAGGGGCCATAGGATCGATTGTGGGATAAGGGCAGTTTTGATGCACACCACTCCTCTCTCCTGGAGTGATCACTTTCTTCTTTCCTCCCAGCTCATCCCCTCTACCCCTCAGGCCAAGCTAACACCAACACTGCCACCTACCTTCTTGGTTATCCAACCCATGAAGCGTGTGTCAGTTGAGGCTTTTGCCACCACCTTCACACCCCTCCACCCCCTTTGGCTGACTCACACCCTGACACAGCCCTTTCCATGCTCCACTCTGCTATATCTGATACTCTCAATGTTCTTGCCCTCTACATGAGAATCTGCTTGAAGCCCAAAGCCAAGTGCAACTCTTGGTATGACTCAGACCTCGTCACCCTTCAAAGCAAGTGCAGGGTGGCTAAGAGGAAATTGCATGCTTCTGGTACACCCTCTGACAAACTGGCCTGCCACCTGCAAAGGCAATACTGCCTCTCTGTCCGCACCAAGAAGAGAGCCCACATCCAAGCCTGCATCTCTGAGGCATCTAACAACTCAGCCAAACTCTTTAAAATCTGCAAGGAGCTGGTCAATCCTGCTGCAGTCTCTACCTCCCCTGTTGTGATGTTTGGCCACCATCGCTGGTCGCTGTGGCATCGTTGGTGCCGTGTTTCAGGCTTGCATATTGGGCCTCACAAGATGGTGCCATCTTTCCTACACGGCTGTGCATCACCTTTCCTACACAGCGTTGCATGCATCTCAACGGAGTCTACTGGTTTGACTCCACCCCCTTCGCCGATGGAAGTACTTCAGGGTCTACGACCGGAGCAGCATAGCGTTGCTACTCTCCCAGTTGCCACGCTTCATAAGTTGGTTGCTATATTCGAATTTAACATATCTCCATTAAGAGATGTTTCTTGCCTTTGTTACCTATCTCCTTTTCACCCTTTTATCTGAAGGCATGGCATCACTTTTCCTTTCCGCCCGCTTACGTGCGATCACTGGATCACCTCTTGCACTGAATTTCTCCAGTCCTT
Source organism: Ambystoma mexicanum (assembly GCF_040938575.1). Classification (NCBI taxonomy): domain Eukaryota; kingdom Metazoa; phylum Chordata; class Amphibia; order Caudata; family Ambystomatidae; genus Ambystoma; species Ambystoma mexicanum. The sequence continues at coordinate 1,392,460,394 of NC_090932.1, forward strand.
CGGAGTAGGGCACAGAGCCCTGAATCTATTGATATTCCATTATTTTCTAACATTGACACAAACATACTAATTCCTATCTCCTCCGTAGAATACAAACCTTGCATTCAACAGAGAACCCTACTCTCGCTCGTGCTCATCTGCACGGTCTCTCTCTTTGCTCTCTTACGGCGCTGCATGCCCGGCATGTTTACTTTTAATCTATTTTGACTCGACTTATCTCATTCCCAACTCCTTTATACTTACTTTTGTCCTTACCTGTAGATCAACCACAAAACGGTCTCTCTCTTTGCTCTCTTACAGCACTGCATGCCCGGTACGTTTACTTTCAATCTATTTTGACTCGATTTATCTCATTCCCAACTCCTTTATACTTACTCTTGTCCTTACCTGTAGATCAACCACAATATGAGCAGACATACTGGATGCTGCAGCCTCTGCCCTTCCCTTCTGAAACACTTGAAAGAGGAACACTCATAATGGGTAAATCAGCCTGTTAGTTTACATGAAGGAGTAGTCAACTCCAATCCCCCCACTTACCCCGTGTTTTCTAGTATAGTTTAACATGCCGATCTGAGGAGGACTTTCCCCTGGACGTCAGATCTCATCCAGACGCACAGGACCTCCGCTCTCAAGCTCCAAAGGGTTTTCTTGCCCACGAGGGTTTTCCTGGAAACCCCTCTCTGCTTCTACTCTTATATAGAGGCATAGAGGGTTGACTAGGTATATTCTCATATCAGCGGGCAGTGTCACCTGAAACAGGTCAATGGATGACAGATATCTTGGCTGCATGTATTGTGCATTCTGAAGGGCATCTTTGCACCGTAGTATTACACCTGTCCCCTCCCAGGCCATCTGCACAGCCCTGGCCTCTCATTTCATCTCTAAAACTCAGGACATCCTGTCCTCTCTCTCTTCCTATACCCCTCCTCCCTCTACTCCCTGCTCTTCCTCCGGCCCTTCTTCAACCACCTCTCCTCCTTCCTTCGCATTTCTGCCCAGATGAGGTTTCTGGACAAGTCCAATCTATGAAAGTCTTGTCTAAACAGAATCACTCCTGCTCCTCCAAAACCATCAAGGGCCACATTGACACCCTGGCTCCTGCTCTGGCTGACTGCTGCAACCACTCCTTCACCACTGGAGTCTTCCCTTCCTCCCTGATGCACTCCCTTGTGCACCCTCTTCTTAAGAAACCCTCAGCCGACCCTTCCTTCCCGGCTAACTATCGCCCAATCTCCATCACTCCTTTCCTGGGCATACTCCTGGAAAAGCTGGCCATCTCCCAGCTTAATCTTCACACTGAATCGGTGGGTGTCTCCATGATCATCAGTCTGGCTTCAGAGCTGCCAGAAGCACGGAAACTGCTCTCCTGAACATCCGTGAAGACCTACTCTCCAACCTTGAATCCAGCACCCCCTGTGTCCTCATCTTACGTGATCTCCCTTATGCCTTTGACACAGTCAGTCATGCCATCATGCTCAACTGTCTGCATGATAACCTGGGTATCACCGATCAGGCCCTAGCTTGGCTGACTTCTTTCCTGTCCGATCGACCCTCCCAGGTCCAACTTGGGTCCTTCCTCTCCTCTATCTCTATCTCTACCTGTGGTGTTCCCCGGGGGTCTAACCTCTCTCCCTGGCTGTACAACCAATACCTGGCACTTCTTGCCCACTGCATTGCTGCTCTCTGCCCCAACTTTCAGTACTATGCAGATGACACTCGACTCATTTTCAGGCTTCCTTCTGCCACGTCTTCTCCTTCTCTCATCTCTGACTGTCTGTCTGCTATCCAGGAGTGTTGTGCCGCTAATGATCTCTGCCTTAATGCCAGTAAGACTGAGATTCTCCTCATCGGCACACCTGATCCCTCTTTTCCTGTCAATCTCTGTCCGGCCTCTCTTGGCCTTCTTCCTGCTCCCACCTGTGAGGCTAAAAACCTTGGGTCATCTTCAACTCCACACTCTCCTTCTCTCCTCACATCTCTGACATCTCTAAGAAGTCATACTACCAGCTGCACCTCCTCAGAGGTATTCTTCCTTTCCTCTCCTTCCCCCAGAAGCTCACTGTCTCCAGAGCTTGGGTTCTCTCTAGGCTGGACAACTGCAACAGCCTCTTTCGAAATCTGCCTACCTCTACTCTACACCCTCTGCAACTCATCCAAAACAGGACTGCAAGACTTGTGCTGGGCCTTAAGCCCAGGGATTGTATCTCTCCAGGACAGAAATCTCTGCACTGGCTCCCATTGGGGGCGATGATTACGATCAAAACCCTCTGCATTGTCCTCAAGGCCTTCTGAGGCCTGGGGCCTCAATACCTTCAGCTCTTTCTTCATAAATATCTCCCTTCTCGAGCTCTTCGTTCATCTGCCTCCAACTCCCTCCAATAGCAAAACAAAAGAGTTGATGGCTGGAAGGTTTAGAATAAATCTTGACCTCTGGCATTGCTCTGGGCAACCCTCCAGACCATCGTTCTTCGCCTGCCAAGCCATTACAAAAGGGGAAAAACCATATGCAAATCAGGCTTGGTCCCACCCCCAAAGGGGTAGTCCAGCCCGAACTGCTAGGTCACATCCCTTTTGCACGAGACCACAAGCATCCCCAGACATGTTTCAGCCTTGTTGGGCGTCATCAGTGAGGAGTAGCTTGGGTCTCTAGGCCCAGCTGGCAAGGGACCCACGTCTGGGCATACCCTTCCCACTCGGGGTGACAATAGCTAAACAAAAGAGTTGATGGCTGGAAGGTTTAGAATAAATCTTGACCTCTGGCATTGCTCTGGGCAACCCTCCAGACCATCGTTCTTCGCCTGCCAAGCCATTACAAAAGGGGAAAAACCATATGCAAATCAGGCTTGGTCCCACCCCCAAAGGGGTAGTCCAGCCCGAACTGCTAGGTCACATCCCTTTTGCACAAGACCACAAGCATCCCCAGACATGTTTCAGCCTTGTTGGGCGTCATCAGTGAGGAGTAGCTTGGGTCTCTAGGCCCAGCAGGCAAGGGACCCACGTCTGGGCATACCCTTCCCACTCGGGGTGACAATAGCAAAACAAAAGAGTTGATGGCTGGAAGGTTTAGAATAAATCTTGACCTCTGGCATTGCTCTGGGCAACCCTCCAGACCATCGTTCTTCGCCTGCCAAGCCATTACAAAAGGGGAAAAACCATATGCAAATCAGGCTTGGTCCCACCCCCAAAGGGGTAGTCCAGCCCGAACTGCTAGGTCACATCCCTTTTGCACGAGACCACAAGCATCCCCAGACATGTTTCAGCCTTGTTGGGCGTCATCAGTGAGGAGTAGCTTGGGTCTCTAGGCCCAGCAGGCAAGGGACCCACGTCTGGGCATACCCTTCCCACTCGGGGTGACAATAGCAAAACAAAAGAGTTGATGGCTGGAAGGTTTAGAATAAATCTTGACCTCTGGCATTGCTCTGGGCAACCCTCCAGACCATCGTTCTTCGCCTGCCAAGCCATTACAAAAGGGGAAAAACCATATGCAAATCAGGCTTGGTCCCACCCCCAAAGGGGTAGTCCAGCCCGAACTGCTAGGTCACATCCCTTTTGCACGAGACCACAAGCATCCCCAGACATGTTTCAGCCTTGTTGGGCGTCATCAGTGAGGAGTAGCTTGGGTCTCTAGGCCCAGCAGGCAAGGGACCCACGTCTGGGCATACCCTTCCCACTCGGGGTGACAATAGCAAAACAAAAGAGTTGATGGCTGGAAGGTTTAGAATAAATCTTGACCTCTGGCATTGCTCTGGGCAACCCTCCAGACCATCGTTCTTCGCCTGCCAAGCCATTACAAAAGGGGAAAAACCATATGCAAATCAGGCTTGGTCCCACCCCCAAAGGGGTAGTCCAGCCCGAACTGCTAGGTCACATCCCTTTTGCACGAGACCACAAGCATCCCCAGACATGTTTCAGCCTTGTTGGGTGTCATCAGTGAGGAGTAGCTTGGGTCTCTAGGCCCAGCAGGCAAGGGACCCACGTCTGGGCATACCCAACTCCCTCCAAGTCCGTTGCTTCTCCAAGCAACGAGTTGGTGGCATATCTCTTTCTTCTGCTGGGGCCTCCCTCTGGAACAGCCTCCTTGCCTCTCTGAAACTTGAAGAAAACCATCTCTGGTTCCGGAAGCACCTCAAAACCTTCCTCTTTGCTTCTGCTTTCTTTCTTCCTCTCCCCTGCTAATCTCCTGGCTGAAACTGAAACTCACTGGTTACCTGGCTAGCCTCTGATCTCGGACCCAGGTCCCCTTCGCTCCAGTTGTACACCTGCACTGCCCCCCTGGCAACCCTTGCACTCTGGGACTGTTTCTGTATCCCTACGGTCCCTTACTAGCACTTGACACCTGATGTCTGCACTTACCCTCGCACTTATCGCCAGCGTGCCGCACTTTATATTTATTGTCTTTAGTTATATTAAGGTTTATTCTATGCACTGCCCCTTACCACCTTCCCCTGACCCTTTTCCCCTTCTGCCTCAGCTGCACTTGCGCAATCTCAATGTTGAACTAGAGTCTTCCGCCCTTTAAGATGAGGTAGCAATACCCTTGAGATGGATGGGGATGCAAAAGTTACTTAAACATCAATAATCAAAACAACTCAGGTAGTTGGCAAAAGGATGACTGTTTTAATATCAATTATCTAAAACAGGGAGTACAACGGACATCAACAGATGTCTCAGCGTAAGATCTCTCAACACATCTAAAAAAAAGCATTCTTTTATAGTAAAAAATCATCATAGGTGACGATAACCTTCGTATTACTAAAGTCATCCTACGTGGCAAACTACAAAAACCTAGTGAAGAAAATCATTGGTTCTTAAGGAACCTCTAAGTATATGATTCATACTTGTCTACAGGAGTGTAGAATAGTGATAGGCTTCGTAACATCAGGTGGAGCAACTAAACCCTCCCCTTTAAAAAGGTCACTATGAGCGTCACTAAATACATGATGTCCCATTGGCTACACAAACTATAGGACCCTTAATTACTCAGCCCCCTACCATTGGTTGGCACTCTAACCGCCGTCAGTACTTTTCCACCTACATTAGCAGCACGCACACTGGGCTTCCTGGTGCTGGTGAGCTAGTCTCCAATCATAGATTCCCACCAATTAGCATATTCATCCACCATCACTTCGGTGGTCTGCTGTCAATTAGGGCTTTGAACTTGTCCTTTGGAGTCTTCTTAGCTCTGCAGTATTCAGGGGAGTGAAGGCATGCTCTGCCCTCATGCGTAGGTGTGAACATCATGTTCGTCCAACTTCATCCTTCCACGTGACTGAAGACCACACAATCGAGCCCTAGTGTATTTAAAATACTATTTCCTAATAGACCTCTGACATCTTTCTTATTTTTGTCCATGCCTTCTGAACAGGATATCTGTTCTTTCACATGATTTGTATCCAATATCTGCTCACTCCAGCCTGATAAGACCTTGGCTTCTTGGCTCATCCAGTCTTGCCTTTCTAAGATTCACTTTGTAATTCAATTGTTTTCTAACTGCACCACACTGGAAAAGAGGCCTTCCTTCTTTAGCCCAGGTCTGCTATAGTACATAGTGGAAACATCCATTCTTTACTCACTTCTATATATATATGTATGTTTTGGTGCCTGCCGCAATCTATTCACTACTTAGCTAGCCTCAAGAATACTTTGTCTGCTTGCGTTTCTTTGCATCTGTACACGTGTAAACTGACTTGACATCTTCATCAGTCCTGTAGCATAAGTTTCTGCATCTTGATCCAAAGATGTCACTTATCTTCTATACTTTCTTGATGCCTTATAGTATATCTGCATTCTCTAGTCTCTGCATCTCTTCCATGTACATCAGCTCAGCTCTGCATGATGTCACCATTCGTCTTTTCCATTCATTGGTCCTGCTTCATCTGGGATCCATATCTTTATGACTCCCTTCAGTCATCCAGCTGATTTCACATGCTCATCCTTGTTCCAAGTCATGAGCATGCACTGTCCACATGGACTGCAATATATCCATCTTCCCACATACTTCTTATGGTTCTTTGTATACAAGAACTTTGTCCTCTCAGATACATGGATGCTGGCCTTCACAAAGTCTCGGATTTCTTCATCTGTCAAGTCTCTGGCCGTCCATCCTGATTCAACATCGATCATGATTTTCATCCCTGTGGCTTTCTTTGCTTCTTTCTTGCATTGTGTGATTATTATCTTGATCACACAAAATCCAAGCAACACCAACATGATCAGGGCTCCAAGGAACTTAAACCTGTCTGCCATCCATTGTGGAACCCAAGAAAAGAGTGATCCAAACCAGCTGCCATCAACAATGTCTTCCACTTCGTCTATCATCTGGACGTGTAGACTTGTTGCATCTCCATGGCCGTCTCTCAAGGTCCCATTCTCGTCATCATGAGAAGGTATGAACGTGCAACATGATTCTACGATTTTTGCACAAACACCTCCATACATAGCTGTGATCATGTCCAGGACATATCTGTTCTGGAGAGCCAGTCGCATGGCTCTCATCTCCTCTGTGATAGCATTGAATCCCTTTATGTTTGTGTTGATCGTCTGCAGCAATTCCCATCTGGTAATCTGCAGCCATTTGGTATTTGCTCCAACCTGGATTCTCATCATGAAGATCAATGTGAATACCGACGAAGTCTGGCTGAACATTCTGTGCTCATACGGGATAGAGTCGAAGGCCTCTATTGACTTGGCAGAGAAATAGTTCTCCCTCTTCATTCGATTAATTAGTTGCACAGATCTCCTCTTCCTCAGGTGAGCATCTGCTTTTCGGAAACTGTCAAGTTTCAAATCACTTTTAGGAATCACCAACGCCGGAACATGAACATTCACCAATGTGCATATTCCTCCCCAATCTTTGGGTAGCCTCATATATGCTCTATAACCACAAGCCCAATAGTGATCCATGATCACTGCTGTTCCAATGTTCATTCCTTGTGCCTCAAAGATACATCACAGTTCTGATTCTCTCAGATTTTTCTTGTGCCATTGTTTCTGAAGCACAGCTTTGCGCTTTCCAAAGGCACTATCTGCAAGGGTCCTCCTCTGTCTTCGACCAGGTCAGTAGTTTAGCAAGTTTCAGCCATAATGGCTTGCACAGCACTTGTGCATTCCAAACCGTTGATTCAGGATGATCAACTACCATCCAGGCTCTGCAGACAACCACTCAGTTGTCTCTGTCTTCCCTCTGTTCCCCTTTGCCTCGTCACGCTTTGAAACACTTGTGTATAGGCGCGTTATAAATGCCATATCCTATCATATCATATCCTTCCTCCCAGCCATCTGGGAAATCTGTACCTGGCCATTGTTCTTCCAGATTCAAATTTCTTCTGCAGATTTTCCTGGACTCTCAAGTCTTCTGTTTACTTCCCATCTGATTCCAGCTCCTTTCACTACAGGCTTTTCGTATCTGATCACATGATTCGTTGTATGATCTCTTAGCCTTGTCTTTGTATCTTGGATATAGTCATCTTCATCTGGATTTGTCCATTCAGTTGCCAATTTGAGAAAGGTATCTCGGCCCATGAACTGGCCTCTTGTACGGCAGAATGCTATGTGAAAAAGACAATATGCTGTCTGGATGTCTATTTCAATGGCTATAAAGATCTTAGACTTCCCCATGCTATAAGTCAGGAGTGCACATACAAAGCATTCCTCCTTTGAGGTTCTCCTTCCCACTTCTTTCATATGCTGATACCATATCTTATTCCCCAAGTGTGCTGTACTGTCCAGGTAATCATTCAGCTCAAGATCATTTTCCCTAGCACTTCTCTTAGATCTTGTTCTTTTCTTATGAGCCTCTATAATCATTTCATGAAGTATGTCAGCATAACTCCTCCTTATTGGACCAATCATAGAAACATTTGTCAGTGGACTGGGTGATTTTACATGTACTCCCTGTGTAGGAGAACGTTCCAGAAGGTTCATCCTATCAACATATTATTTAGGCATAAAAATGTCTTGCAAAATCACCATACATCATCTGCCTCTAAAAGGTAACTCAGGCTTATCCATCACAGGACCAGGTGCCCTTGTATGTATCTTTAGAGTAGGAACAATCACATAAGGTCTCGGCTGCCTAGTAGTTGCCACATCTGTACCTTCCTTCTGTACAGGAGGATGCACAAGAGTCTTTCCTCCATTCACGTCTATATAGTAAGCAGTGCGTACTGTAAGCGAGATCAGTATTACTATGAGGAAGATACACCTGTAAATAATACACAGAGAAGACCATTTGCAGCAATAGCTTTTTGCACATCGTGGATGTCTCTCGTGATCTGCCTTGACAAAGTTGCTATTGATGCTGCCCATTTTACTTTTAAGGAAGGAAAAACAAATCTTTAATGGGGCAACATCATGCACTACTTCTGGAAGCTACTGAATCGGCTCCACACGTTCCTCGATCAGCTACAGCTGGCTATACAATGATGAGCACAAGTTCCCAATGGAGACCATGAATTGTCCTCTTACCAGACGACATGAAGAATCTCCTTCAGCATGAAACAAAGTTCCTCAATCAGTAGACTTTTGGATCTTCTCCCTCGAAAGACTCATTCAGTCCTAGTGTTCTCTCAGAATACTAGTTCACTTGTATTATTATGTCTCTCAGTATCTCATTGAGCGCTGCATTGTTTCTCGGATCTCTCAGGAAGGTTCTGACATCAGTTTGTCTCCCAACAAGATGCGGATATTCCTCAATCAGATAGTAGAACACCAAACTGACCAGTCTGGTGCATTATCCAGTGACAGGGGCATTTGTGTTTTCCCCACTGAACTCAGGAAGCTGAAGGATGTGTTCAATAATAGCTGCAAGCAATCTCCTCACGATTGGACCATTCTTAGGATCTTGCAAGAACAGATGAATGCTAGTAGATCTCCCCACAAGCGCAGGGTATGCATGCAAAATGAACAAGAAAACTGCAAGAACGATCCGTGAAACATTGTCATTGGGTACAACCATAGGCCCCCAAACAGGTATTCAGTGAGAAAGGAATCAGAGAACTGCTCCCTCTTCCAGTCGTCAAAAAGGAACTCTAGATCTGACATATCTGTGTTTTTCAATCAAGGCTTAAGCATGCCTCAGTCCAATGTTAATAAACTCCTGTGGCTAAAGAACAAATAGCTTCCCTTAACTCCTTTTTTAATGACTGAAAAGAGTGTCCCGAAATAAGCCACAGTCCAATATTCTTTATCTTTATTCAACAGCTTCTGCGTCCTTCTTCCTCGTCATAGACTTGGTCTGCAGGTGCTGTGGTTCTTCCCCGATGCTTACTTCTGATGCGGGTGGGGGTAAAGCGGATTTCCAGTGTAGATCTTCATGCCTATGAGAAATATCCAAGCGCGTCTGACTTGTGCCTTGACTGCAGACAGTGTAACGTCCTCCACTATAAAAGGGCTGTTAAAACGAGGCTCGTGCCACCTTCTAGTGAAGTTGCAGATTAGGACTGTATCTCCGGGGAAAAGTTTGGGAAGACATAGCACTTTAACTCCATTTGCTGTGACATCTCCTTCTGTTTTCTGAGTTGCCCCACACCCCTTCCGCTTGAGCTGATCTGAAATGACAGAGATACTTGATGTCATGCATGTACGATAATCATGTAGCTCCCTTTACAACAAGTCTGCTGTTGTCTGGGCAACACTTCTAGTTGTAGACTGATGTGTTAGAGGTGTCCTCATTAGCCTCCCTGTCACTACCTCGTGGGGGGTAAGATGGTGGTCTGAACCTGGCTGATTTCTCAACGCATACAATGCCAGTGGTAGACAATGCAACCATCCTTTCTTCAGGGTAAGCTTCAATTTGGTTATGCTCTCTTTAAGCAAGCTGTTGAGTCTCTCACAGACACCATTCACTTGCAGGTGATATGCTGATGAAAACGTGTGCTTTTTATAAGCAACAAGCTTATTTGCTCAAAGGCTTCGTTTACAAAATTAGGGTCATTATCTGATCTTAGTACCTCACATATTCCCCATTTAGGAAACACTTCTCGTACAAATAATTTAGCTGCACAGGTGAGTCTCGGTGTGTACACAGTCCAGCTTCAATCCACCTTGAAAAAGGACATACCACTACAATCATATATCTGTATCCATTGCATACCTGCAGCATGCCAACATAGTCGATATGCAAATGTTGAAAGGGTCCACTAGGTTTTGGAATAACTCCTCTAATTGTGTGTAGTTTGTGCCGAGGAGTAAACTTTGACACACAGTAGAATTTACTACATAAAAAGCAACGTGTTCTACAATATTTGGAACAAACCATTCCTCTGTTATTGTTGCGGCGAGGCTCTCTCTAGTGACGTGCGCAGGGTAGTGTAGCGGGTCCAATGCCACCCTTAATAAGTCTACAGGCATCACCGGTTTACCAGTGCTGATTTGTCACCACAATGATTCAGAGGGGTTTAAAGAACACCCTCTCTGCGTCCACAAGTCTATCTCATCTTGAGGTGCTTCCCCTTGGATCTCTGCTAGCTGAGTCTTAGACAAGTTATTATAACATTCAGACACACTCATCGGCACCACCATGATTTCATTAACATCAGGCGCATCAAATGTCATGATAGTTTCTGAACATGCGATTCGTTTAGCTTCCTCGTCTGCTTTATTATTTCCATGTGATATAAACTCTGCTCTCTTAGTGTGTGCTGCGCACTTAACTACTGTGATGGCTACTGGTAGTTGTAATGCTCTAATAGGTCTATCCAGTGAGACTGCCTGTTGCACTGGTGTGATGTCTGCTTGGAGGTAGCCCCTTCTTTTCCAACATGCTAGCCCTGTGTGCACTGTTGATGTCACATAGGCATAGTCACTGTACATGGTTACTTCCTGGTCTGCGTGTCTCTTGAGTGCGATAATCACCGCCACTAATTCCTCAGCTTGTGCCGAAAAGTGAGATGGTAGCCGTGCACTTATCAATACTTCAAACCCTCCATTGGCCATGTGCTTCACTACAGCGGCACTTGCATATATTTGTCCTTCATTTTGGTCCATTCTAGAAGAACCATCAATAAAGAGAATATCCCCAACTGCCAACGCATTATTCACCCTCAGGATCTCATCATAAAATTCCTCATAGATCGAGCAATCATGTGAATGCTTGTCCTCTGCCAGTGGTTCTGCTACAAACATGGCTTCCCTATTCTGCATAGGAGTATTTTAATCGCTGGATCCGATATGGCTATCTCATAGGCAGAGGCCCTTTGAGAAGTCAACGTGCCTTTAGGTTAAACAAAGAATGTTCAACAAATAACGTCATCACTATGCTAGCAGCTAAATCTATGGCGAACACGGCGGCAGCCAAAGACTGTTTGCAAGGAAAATGACCTCTCATTACTGAGTCTAAAATCCCACTGTAATATGCAAGGGGCTTATATACCAATGTGGTTTTCTGTGTAAGTACTGCTGTCATAACAGTGCCATTCGTGTGCAAAAACCGTATGAACTGTAATCAAAGACCCATGCTCTTACATAGTTACGCAGTCCCAAGAATCTCTGCATGTGCTTTATCGTGAGTGGCTTTGCTGTTTTCAAAATTGCCCCAGCCCGTTCATGCGTAACACACAAAATTAACTGGCCTATGTACAGCACTTTCTCTTGACAGTACTGCAATTTCTCCTTGTCTACTCTATATCCTTTTTCTGCAAGAATAATCATAAGCTGGATTGAGTCACGTCTGTACTCTTCCTCTGAGGTGCTACTGGCCAGTTTTTCATCCACGTATTGCAACACAACATTTTCTAAATCAATATTGATTAAGTCCATCTGCAGGACTCTATTGAAAATCGATGGAGACTCACAGTACCTCTGGGGTAAATGAGTGCTATTCGGGCTAGTCAGTCTGAACATAAATTATGTCAAATCTTGTGAGTCTTTATGCAATGGGATTGAGGAAAACGCTTTTTTCAAGTCAATCACAGTAAACTATTGTGCCTTAACAGGAATATTACATAAGATTGTCGTTGGATTAGGAATTAGAGGGAACTCGGCTTCTACAATCTGGTTAATTGGTCTCAAATCTTGAATTAAATGCCATGACCCTCCTTTACCTTTTTTAATCAGATAAATTGCAGTATTACACTGTGACTCTGGCATCACTAAGAAAAAATACCTTCATCTCTCTCTCGAGACATAGGATACTTTAATTGCTCTCATCCAATAAGTAATACTCACCTCAAATATTACTTTGTCATCTGATGTATGATCTCGAAACATATCCTCATCAGTGACGTCAGTTAATTTGTAACCTTCCCCAATGGCAATCACTGTGCACCATCGTCTGCCGCCATGTTCATTTCCATCAAGCAAAGCCATTTCTCCTTGCACCATGGCTGCTTGTAATTATAAAGGAAATATTTGCCCTTCCTCTTCATCCATAGGTATCTTTGGCCTAAATAAAAATTAATCAGGTATTCTCATAGTCATGCCCACTAAGCCTGGCAGCCATGTTAACAGAATGTGTACCCCATAATGAAAAACTTCTGGTTCTAACGGTACTCCTTACATGACCACTTTTCCCGCAAATGCTTAATAAATTCACTCTATAATGCATTCCTGGTGTTGAGCACACTATGCCTTCATCAGTGAACAAAATGGTCATATTCAACTTGGTCATTAAATCTCGACCTAATATATTGACAGGTGTCTGCCTTGAATATAACAAAGGAACAGACATGTCACACTTTCCTATAGAGACTGGCAATGTGTCAGTTAAAGGAACTTTGCTTGTAGCTCCTGTGAAACCTTGAGTACTCATTGCCTTTCCAGACATTGAAAATGTCCCCTCTCGTATACATCAGCGTGTTGCGCCTGTGTCTAGCAAAAACAAAAAGGATTTGCCTCCTATATTAACTCCAACCCTCAGTTCCTCTTGAGGATTAGGCATCACAGATAGTATTGAACACATCAAGTCTCCCAGTGAGCTGTCCTATTGTGGATACATTCTCATCCCTGTACCTGTGAAAGAATTCCCTCCATCAACAGTGACATCCCCTACTCTTGGAGTTATTAACTGACCCGAACTTGTTGTCTGCTGTATCTGCATTGGTGACTGCTGTGACTGTCCTTGTGGCAGATTCATTAGTGTCTGCTGTACCTGGAAATCTGGCTTCATTATCTGCGCTTGTGTCTGCTGCACTGTTTGATTGTGGCAAACCCATCTCCATTCTGCTGCGAATATGCAGGCGGGTTTATAGCCCCCCTCTTGAGAACTGCCCATTCTGCACATATCCATGACTTCTACACATACGAGAAATGTGCCCTGACATACCACATGTCCAGCATACAGGAGGAGGTTTCCTAATTTGCCCCTCCTGCATGTTTTGAATATCGTTCTGTCAGTACTGAAACCCACTTTGATTGTCCTGAAAGTTTTCCTGATTGTTCTGGAAGCCTCCCTGATTATTCTGGAAGCCCCTACCTTGAAAGCCTCCCCTCCCCCGTGGTGCAAATCCACTATTATTTTGATTGAACTGCCTTTGGTTATTCACCTGCGACATGTTTGCTGCTTGCTGTGAACCCGACCCGTCTCCACTATTTAACATCGCCCCTTCAATGGCGTACTTTGACAGTTTCTTCTGCACTAACTTTGCCTCTTGACCTTTCCTAACATCGTCTTTCTTCCGATTCTTTTCTTGCAACAGCCTGCAATAATGCACAATGGTCAACTGTATTTCTGACCATGGATTCGCTTCTATGCCCACCAATTTCTTGAGCTGCTTCTGTACTGACTCAGGCAGCCCTTGACACAATATATGATAAAATACAGGTATAGATTTCCCCCAAGATTCCTGTGTCTCCAAAGCCCACTGCTTTTGGAAATTCTGAATGTAAACAAGAGTATCCTCCCCTTCCTGCATCTTTTTGCCATTATAGCTCCCATGTCTGACATGTCCGGATACTCTAATTGCTTTCCAGATCGCCGCTCCACAGTTATTGAACAGTGCTCCATCATGAGCAGTGTTTATCGTGGTAACACCAGAACGCCCTGCTCTTGACCAAACATCATCAGCCCTCTCCCCAAGGATAGCAATCAGGAGACCTTTAATGCCCCCTATAGCTAACATGTTTCCTCCTGTAATTTTCTCTAACTCATGTGTCCAGTTCCCAGCGCCAGAAGTTAAACTCTGGAGTTTACACCTTAAATGATCCTTATCCATCAGTGGCCAAGGTATATACTGTGGTCTATCTCCTCATTTTTCTAACAAAGGAAACTGTGAAACCCCAGACTCACATTCGTCACCCATCGTCTGTCTATCAATAACAGGGACAATGGTTCTGCTCCACCTTCTAACTGGCAGCGACCTTAACCTGCTCACATACAGTGGCAAATCCCCCTCTCACCATGGGGTCTCCCTTTAGGTCAATCTAGCCATGTCAATGATTCTGATGCCCGAGATTTGGGTTGGTCTAAATCAGACCATTTTACTGCTTTGTTCATTGAAAAACAAACTCCAGGGCCACATGTGTCACCTTCCTCTTCCCCAAAGAAGGTTGCTCTGTCTTCGTCTGACATATCCTGTCCCCAAATCGTGTGACTTCTCTCCTCTTCGACTCTATTCAGAGTCAGTCTATCTAAAGCCAGCTCCTTTGGCTCAAAACTACATGAGTCTCCCTCTGTATCATACAACTGTGTACTCTCAAGTCGATAATTTTTGCCCTTCCCTTGCTGCACTTTCTTAGTCCTCATATCATGATAGACTTTATCGATAGCATCCCAAAGCTTCTCGAGTCAAACTCATCCTCTAGATATGATCTAGACGGACCTGCTATTGGCTCATGTGCTGGGAACTCTTCTACATCTTCCCATGATACTACTGGATTAGGATCCATTACTTCCTTTACCATACACTCAATATCACATGCTCTTTGCCTTCTCTTTTGTTCTAGCTCATCATCAAATTCTCTTTGCTTTCTTGTTTTCTCTCTTACCCTTGCTTCCTCTTTTCTCTTGATGTCCCTTCTCTTGTTTGCCCTTTGTATTTCTTCATCTCTACATTTTTGCATTCTTTAATACCTTAATTTCTGTTCCTCCTCCTCCATCCATTTCCTTTCTACTCTTTCTCGTTCTTCTATTACCCTTTGTCTGTTGTCATATTTTCTCTGCTCCTCTGCTCTTTCATGCTTTCTCAGTTGCTCCTCTTGATACAACTGTTCCCGTCTTTGTCTATCCTTTCTTTTAGTCCCATCGTCTTTCAATCTTTCCTCTCCTTATCCTTTTTATCTTGCTCATGTCGATCTACCCTTTGCCTTACGTCCTCGATGCTCTTACCATCAAGTTTAAGCAAAATCTGACCACCCATCCATTTGTTCTGTAAAAGCACTAACTCATCAGTTTTCTCTTTTTCTCCTTTCCATCTCTTTATTTCCCGTCCTATACCTAAGGATGTACTTGGTCTTTTTCTTCTCTCTTTATCGCATCTCTCCTTGTCCCTTGGGACCTAAGAGATTACATCTCTCTCAGTATTTATCTCTGGGCCGTCGTCGCTGTTTTGCGCAGGCCACTCATATGCCGGGTTGCTATATCCTGCTGCTGCCTTGAGCTCCCTTAATGGGTACAACCCATCATTTTTCTTACTCTCGCCGTCTACTTCAGGCACGGCGGGTGGAGCAGAAGGCTGCTCAACCCCCTCTGTGCATACATTAAGTATCCAGTCTACAGGAGGTGGCTCTTCTCTCTCCTCCTGGTACATTTTCCAGAGCTCTAAGCTCGCTAATCGTTTTTCAAACTTTTTTCCCGTATATGCAGCATGCAAATATGTCGTCATATGCTGCAAAACTGCCTTCGATAAAGATCCCCCTTGCGTCCATGGCATGAACTTTTTGTCTGCTGTGCCCTTCACCCACTCTGTACTGTACTGTCTAAGCTTAGGTGCATGCTTGGGTAGGTGCTTACAGAGATGTATAAGCGGAGTAACATCCTCCATTTTGACATGTCACTCTTGACTGTCAATACTCACCTTTACACTTTGCAGACTTTTCAAAAGTACCTTTCAGGAAAACAAAACAATATGAGCTTGCACCAATCATCGCAGGCTCCAAACCCTCTATATCACATTTTTTACTTTACTCTATGTTTTCACTAAACCCCAATAGTTTAATTCCAACAAATAAATAATGAATTCTCAAAGCACGTGTTTTTTATTTTTTTGCGTATATAAATTCCTCTATTGGTTTTTTTTTCACCATATATAATCACATAAAATGAACAGACAAACGGACATACTCGACCGTCCACATTTAGCTCACAGTCTTCTCTTTTAGACCTGCCTTGCCCCTAAAAATACCCCGACATTACTTAAGTTGCCCTCTTTAAACTCGTCTTTAACCGAGTTCGTGGTCTAAGTCACCCGTTCTAGGGCTCTAGGTGCGACATCTTCTGTGTTCTTTAAAACTCAGAAAACCCTGGGGGTATCCTTTATCATGGCCTCTCCTCACGATAGGTCTTAATTGTTTGGCCTCTCCACAAGTCATTTACATAATATTCAATATTCATCATTTCTCAAGTCACTTTACCCCAGCCTCCCACCTTTACTCGTGTTCCCCTTTATCACTTTGTTCACCCACTTCCCATTCACACTTTTGCCACCTCACTGAGTTTTACTCACCATTTGTGTTTTCAGCTTCTGACTCTCGGAATCGTACGCCTCCTCAGTAGCCTCTTCAACCTTCCCTCCGTTCAGCTTCCTGTAGACGCAGAGAGGGATTTCTGCCTGAAAACAAGGGACACATCTAACCTGGCTTGCAAGACTTGCGTTAAATTTTAAGAAAACACTATCTACAGGGAGCTTCACGGCCTTTCAGCAGAGGTTGTGTGATATCTACGGGACCCCAAAGCCTACTCTCTCAATGGGTAAATAACCATCCTCTCAGCTACCACATGAACTGGAGTCTTCCAGCCCTTTACTCAAGTTACTCAAACATCAATAATCAAAACGACTCAGGTAGTTGGCAAAATGATAACTGTTTTAATATCGATTATCTAAAACAGGGAGTACAACAGGCATCAACGGATGTCTCAGCGTAAGATCTCTCAATGCATCTAAAAAAAGCATTCTTTTATAGCAAAAAATCATCATAGGTGACGTCAACCTACGTATTATTAATGTCATCCCATGTGGCAAACTACAAAAACCTAGTGATGAAAGTAATTGATTCTTAAGGAACCTCTAAGTATACGATCCATACTTGTCTACAGGAGTGAAGAATAGTGATAGGTTTCTTAACATCAGGTGGGGCAACTAAGCCCTCCCCTTTAAACAGGTCACTATGAACGTCACTAAATACATGACGTCCCATTGGCTACACAAATTGTCAGACCCTTAATTACGCTGCCCCATACCATTGGTTGGCACTCTAACCTCTGTCAGTACTTTTCCACCTATGTTAGCAGCATGCAGACTGGGCTTCCAGATGCTGTTGAGCTAGTCTACAACCATAGCTTCCCACCAATTAGCATATACACCCATCATCACCTCGGTGGGCTGCTGTCAATTGGGGCTTTGAACTTGTCCTTGGCAGTGTTCTTAGCTCTGGAGAATTCAGGGGAGTGAAGGCAGGCTCTGACCTCATGCGTAGGTGTGATCATCATGTGTGTCCAACTTCATCCTTCCACGTGACTGAAGACCACAAAATCAAGCCCTAGTGTATTTAAAATACTATTTTCTAATAGACCTCTGACGTCTTTCTTGTTTTTGTCCATGCCTTCTGAACAGGAGCTATGTTCTTTCACACAATTTGTATCCAATATCTGCTCACTCCAGCCTGATAAGACCTTGGGCCTCATTACGACCCTGGCGTTAACCATGGTTGACACCGGTATTTTACCAACTCTGGCATGGTGAATGGCAGAATTACTGCCCCATTCCAAGGTTGGTGGGGCGGTAATTCCCCACTCACCATTGGCCCTTCCCCATTCCCATTTTTGCCCCCATAGGGCTCAATGGGAATGGGAAAGGCGGTAATTACGGTACCGCAAATTGCAGTACTGTAATTACCTTGAAAGTCCCTTTGCGGGTTCCTTCCTTAATGGCTGGTAAAACCAGTCGTTAAGGTTGGGACCCGCAAAGCGACCTCGTAATTAGGCAGTAAGGGTTTAACGGCGCCGACACCTTTTACGGTGCCGTTAACCCCTTACCGCCTGGGTCGTAATGAGACCCTTTGTCTTCTTGGTTCATCCAGTCTCGCCTTTCTGAGATTCACTTTGTAATTCACTTGTTTTCTAACTGCGACACACTGGAAAAGAGGCCTTCCTTCTTTAGCCCAGTTCTGCAATAGTACGTAGTGGAAACATCCATTCTTTACTCACTTCTATATGTATGTATATGTTGGTGCATGCCGCAATCTATCCACTACTTAGTTCGCCTCAAGAATACTTCATCTGCTTGTGTTTATTTGCATCTGTACACATGTAAACTAACTTGACATCTTCATCAGTTCTGTAGCATAAGTTTCTTCATCTTGATCCCAAGATGTCACTTATCTTCGATACTTTCTTAATGCCTTATAGAATATCTGCATCCTCTAGTCTCTGCATCTCTTTCATGTATGTCAGCTCCGCTCTGCATGATGTCACCATTCGTCTTTGCCATCCATTGGTCCTGCTTCTTCTGGGATTTCATTCAAATGGTCATCATACTGTCTCGTATTTAGGTATGGTTTCCTCAGTGGGAACCTTGTCTCCAGGATTCTCCTCGGTATCAGTATTTTCACTGGTACCGCACGTGTCCCACATTCTGGTTCCCAACATATAGGCAAGATGGGAGAGGTGATTGAGGTGGGGGTACTTAGCTCCTTCTCTACAATGTCACCTGGCCTAGTAAAATTGTTGTCTCTGTCTTCCCTCTGTTCCCCTTCCCTTTCCTCATCGCACCTTGAAACACTTTTATATAGGCGCTTTATAAATGCCATATCATATCATGATTTCTGTTTTCTCAGGGTTCAAAACGAGTTGGTTACTTGTCTTCCATCAGTCAATATCACAGAGACAATGCTTGAAGGTCGGGACGTGGATCGGTCCTTGTCTAGGGTATTCGTAGGATAATTTGGGTATCGTCTGCGTAGTTGTAACAGGAGAGGTTATGCACACGGATGATTCCTGGTAGAGTGGTCAGCTAGAGGATAACAGGATAGCAAAGAGGCATGTATCTTGGGGTACTCCAGTGTACACAGGGCAAGCGGTTGAGACAAAAGGGGAGAGG
Organism: Ambystoma mexicanum; assembly: GCF_040938575.1. NCBI lineage: Eukaryota > Metazoa > Chordata > Amphibia > Caudata > Ambystomatidae > Ambystoma > Ambystoma mexicanum. Next base: position 1,392,479,584 of record NC_090932.1, read on the forward strand.
AAGGCGATTTGTTTCCTGTTGCTGAGGAAGAGGCAATCCATTTGTGTGTCGAGCAACGGATTCCTAGGCAGTGGAGGTGGGCAAGGAGGATTGAATGGTTAAAGGTGTCAAAGGCTGCAGAGGGATCAAGGCGAATCAGCGCTGCGCAACCCTCAGAATCTGCCATGACCTTGAGATCATCCCAGATCAAGATCAGAGTTGTTTCTGTTCCATGTCGAGGTCTGAAGCCTGATTGTGCAGGGTCAAGGAGTTTGTTGGATTCTACAAAGCAGTTGAGCTGGGAGTATGCAGTCCGGTCAATGCGTTTCACGAGAAATCTGGTGTTGGAGATTGGCCTGTAATTCTTAGGCTCAAGGGGGTCGAGGGATGCCTTTTTTAGGAGTGGCTTGACATGCACTATTTTAAAGGCTTCAGGGAAGATGCCAGAGGTGAGAGTGTCGTTTAAAATGGTTCTTGCATGTTCTCCTGCGCAGGTAGAAGAGAATATTTCTTTCAGAGCAGAGGTGGGGCAGGGGTTGAGGGGTGACCCTCAGGGTCTGCTGGCTGATAGAAGGTCATGGAACTCGTATCTGGAAATGGGTAGTTTGAAAGAGTTGAAGTTGAGTAAAGTGGGAGTTGGGGCAATGGGAACAGGAGGGGTCCGTATAGGGTAGGGGGTGAGTGAGAACAATTTGTCAAGTGCAGTGTTGTAGAAATGTAGCGAGAGGGGGTCGCAGAGCGGTTTGGTAGGAGTGGATTGGGCAGTGGTGCAAGTAGGTTTCACAAATTCGGAGATTATCTTGTGGAGTTCTTTGGTGCTGCTGCCACAGTCCAGAATTAGTTTATTGTAATAGGCTTTTTTGGCCTTTCGGATCTTGGATTCGTAATTACCTTGGTGGAGGACAAACATGGATCTGCTGAGATCGGTTTTAAAATGCTCATCATTTGTGTTCAAGGGAGTTATTTTGTTTTTTGAATGTCCTCAGGTGGCGCGTGATCCATTTGGGGGATGGTCCTTTGCGTGATGTTGTAGGGCGCAAGAGGAAATACTGATTCTTTAAGCTAAGAGTTGAAGGATTCGATGCTTAAGGGTCTACCACAGGACAGAGTAGCAGGGCTTCAATTAGATCGGTGTTACGCTCACCTGGCTCCCACAGGGGCGTCGATCGGACCCGGACAGCTGCGACCTCCTCCAACGTGAAGCATAGTGCAGAGATGACAGACTGGACGGGACCGCCTAATCTCGTCTGCTTGACCCGTAGAAATATTCTCCTGCAAGTGGAGAAAGGGATTCAGCCACCCAGTAATGGTACCCCACTGTTCTCCCCACTAATCACCACCGATATTCGCTTTCTGTAAACTCACCTTATGTTTGTAAATGATGAGCTCTCCATCCTGCGTAGAATGCAGGGGCGCGTAGATACCAGTTACTTCACTGGTTTGAGGGCATTGGAAGAGTTCCGGATGAATATTGACTCCAAGGTTCCAGGCGAAAACCCGTAAGTATAAAGTTCAAAGAGTTGAACATGTCCGATGTTCACTCTTGTACATTCCTTTCTTGTGTTGCAGCTGGGTCCAAGGGAAGATTGTCTTGTGGCAGCTGATGGTGTTGAGGTAAGAGTCTGTATTACCGAACACTGTCCGGCAAAAGATGCGTGCGTTTAAATTGCTGGTTTCTTTCTCCCTACAGGTGCGGCCTAAGAAGTTGCGGTTTGTTACAGAATAATGCCTCCGGTTGTTAATCAGGTAAGTCTATGGTGGAGAGGTTGTATTTGTTGGCTCTCTCGGCTCACCTTATGTTTCTTTTGTCCCCTAGATGGTGGAATTCGGCGGAGAAAATGATGGAGGCTGCGCCGGATCGAAAAATGCTGTGAGGACTGGTGAGTATGGCGCGGCGCTGCAGCTGGTGATGCGACGCGTGTAGAATAATGTCCTTTTCAAGTTCGAAGACGTGATGGATCTGGAATTCAGGTAAGGATCGAAATAATATCTGTTTTCTAACCTTTCCTTCTTCTTTATTCTATTGCTAGGAGCTCTGGATTCGAGACGGGCGTGGCTGAAGATTGGATGCTGACTGCAGGCACGGTGAGCGTTACGCTGCTGGATGCAGAATAACACAAAGCATGTGCTGCTGTTCGGGTGTGGTTTAAATAGCCTCCAAAGTAGTTCCGGGTAAGAAGTCCCTAGAACCACACCCGATTAAAAAATAGTCCCTGTAGAAAAATAGGCCCATTCAGGCCTCACGTTGGCTTGGATTCATTTGCAGCATGGTCTGCATGAGGTAAGTAAAGTCTATGAGCCTGGCGCCTATGGCGCCAGGACTGATTTCTATTATGAGCCTGCCGCCTAAGGCGCCAGGACTGAACCCAGACAGCCCCCAGCCGGGGCTGCTGGGGTTTTATTAAATACCTGGATGCCTGCTCCCGGGGCTGATGGGCTTGATCCGGATGCCCGGGGGTAGGCATCATGACAATCGGGGAGTACCTTGACTTTGTTCCAGCTTTTGTGATCAAAGGTGTGGGCGGGGGAGCTGTAGGAGGAGGGGCGGGTGTGTGTATAGAGAAAGGGATGGCAAAGTGGTCTGTCTGTCCGTAATGTAAATGTCTCTTCTGTGAAAGGATGGTGAGCAAAGGACTCTGGTTGAGACTCTAACCTAAGATATAGGCTGGTAGAGAGATACTCCCACGACGCCCCATTGTTTGTGCATATTAAGTTGCTTTGGGTTTTCACCATAAGTTACTAGGGTAATCCAGACGTGAAACCCTTGCTCACTGTTCTTAGAGAGGCACAGCTCCACCTCACTGACAATGCCCAACCAGGCCAAAACACATGTCTGGGGTTGCTGTTTGTACTCTTGTTTAGAAGAGAATTGTCTGTCCTTTTGGTGCTGGACTGCCCTATGGCAGGAAAAAGACTGATATGTAGTAGGAATTTCTCTTCTGTGAAAGGATGGTGAGCTAATGACCCTGGTTGAGACTCTAACCTGGGATATAGGCCAGTAGAAAGACACTCCCAGGACCCCCTGTGTTGGTGGAAAACTTCCACCTGCCGCAAGGTGCACCTCGGCGGTTGCACCGGCCTTCAGGGCGTGCAATGCCTTGTTGTGGGTACTGGATTTTAGGTCCGCTCATTGCTTATCGACGCTTTTGGGGCAGCTGACTTCAACCCCGCTTGTTTTGATGGCAGACTTTACATCCTCCCAGATCTGCTTGCGTCCTTCTTTCCTCCGTTACTTTGCTGTGTCATGATGGCATCATACTTCTCCAGGACCTGATCCACCAGGATGCCAACTTTCCTGGAGCTGAAGTTGGCAGCCCTCTGCCTCATTGCCCTGGGGTTGCCACTCTTTTCAGAGGATGATGGTGCAGACATGGCAGGTGTGGGTGGGCAAAGTGGTCCTGCAGATGGGCTGTAGAGCAATGGTGGTAAAATGGAGAGGTGGGAGTCTGGCACAGCAGCTGAGATGGTCACAGTGACAGACACAGGAGCACAGTAAATGGCAGGTCAGCAGGCACTACAAACGCAGTGTAGGTGGACAGCAGGCACTCAATCTGGGCAGGCAGCAGCAGATGGCAAGGTGGGAGGCTGCACAGGGCAGGAGGAGGCAGGAGACCTGCCACAAAGGCAGGAGAGGGGTTTCTTCTGGGTCTAGCTACAAAGCAATCCAAAAACAGAGAAAAGGCCCTTAGCGCATAAGTTAAGTTACACATGCTGCAAGCAGCGTGCCTACGAGGCTCTCAGCATTTCCAGGGATATTTAACAGTTTGGATGCTTGAAACTGGTTGTGTGCGTGAAGGAACAAAGAAGGACGAGTATCATTTGCACGTATTTGGGGGTGCTATGCAATCCATTTCCATCATCCAACGCGTGCCGCATTTTCCTTTTTGGGGGTTGCCGTTGCGCATATGTGCATGTACTGTTGTTTATTTTGAGGCCTACAGTGTGTTGCATAAGTACATTCTTGTTTTTTTGGTGGCTCTGCGTATCGCTTTGCGCCTTTTCTAACTTTCAGAAGCTTTCCGGGTCTTGCATTCTAGCAATTTCTGAGTATATGGGTGCCTCTGCCTATTGCGTACTGCTCTTTCCAAATTTGGAAGCTTTCTGGGTATTGCATTTGCAATTTTTAAGTTTAGGCATGCCTCTGCGTATCATATACCACATATTTCTGATTCTGGGGTACATTGGAGCTTTGCTGGACCACACATCTATGTCAAACATCACGTAGAATAGTCCCTTCATCATAGTGCCCAGAACAATATTTTGGTGTGCCTTCCACTACACCTTAACATCTGCAACATGAGTGGAAAGGCCCCACTAGGGAAAGGGAGCAGAGGGGTTCAGGGACATGTTGAGGACACATCTGTCCCAGCCCCAGGAGGATACAGTGGATCTCATCCCACAGATGACCCGGCACCTGGACGTTGATGTGGTCGCAGCCAGACAGCTGGATCACCACCACCTAGTGCCAATAGGGCCAAGAAGGGCCGCAGAGGAAGAGGCGCTTCACTGAAGAGGAGTTCCAGGTCCTCATTGACTCTGTGACTGAACAGCATTGTAAGATTTTCCAATATTCGGGGAGCACGTTCACATCTGCACATCGAGTGGTGCATTGGCGGTGTGTCACTAACCGCATCAACCCCTTAGATCTGGAGATACACACTTTTGAACAGGTGCAGAAGCAGTGGAATGATCTCACATGGAGGACCAAGCAGCAGCTTAGTGCCAACCTTGCCTGCGCACTCAACATGACATCAGTAAACTACTTCTGGGTCAGCCCTGACCTTGATTACAAGGTGACTGTTTTCTCCTCCCAGACACACAGGTGCCCGTATGGGGTCTCCCCATCAAAATCTTACTGACGTTGGCGTTGCCCTTTGCTCTCCCTGGTACAAATGACATACTGTGTTGCTCTCTGTTGCCCCCTTTGTCTGGTACTACTCCCTTGGAGTAGAAGGGGGTTCCTGCATGTCCCAATGATCCATCTGTTTCATGATGGATTTATGATGTTTCTGAGGTATGCTTGTAACACTGTATATTGTAAATAAGAGGTTTATTTACATTCATGAAACCGGCGCCCTGCTGTCAGGATTCGTAAATCAGGGAGGCATACTGGCAATCTTTCCTCTCCTACTCGTTTGCTTTCCACACCTGGGGTTCCTTCGCTTTTGTCACAGAGACGCTGCTTCAGAACACGGAAGTTTGCTCAGCCAGTTCGTTCGGTGTATCTGAAGCAGCGCTGGTCTTTGCCATGGAAACGCAGTCACTCTGCGTACCTGAGGTCACGTGTCTTTACACATCCTTAGAACCTCACGTGACTTTTTTGTTTTTCCTTCTTATACCCCGCCTCCCCGCTACTCGCTGCTTCTGCAATTGTTATTTCTCTTGCCGCTACGTATCTGACCTTACTCCTGTTGTACTTTGTGTTTTGACCCGGACCGCCTACTGGATTCCTGTTTCTGTGCCCTCTTGTTGTTGTCTCGACCCTCGGAACTGCTTTTTGGAATTGTTACGGATCACGGACGTCTGTTCGAATTTTGCCCGCTTGGTTTTCGACTCCTGGAACACTTCACGGATTTCTCCTTGTTAAGTTTTGGCTGGTGCTACCATCTACGTCCTTCATTCTGCTGCTACTGGAACATTTCTACGAACTTCCTTGTTTCCCCTTGGAACTGGAGACTTATACTAGGCGTCCGCGTGCCGTCGGTTTCAGGTGGACATTGCTGTTGGCTGGATTCTTGTTTAGGCGTCCTCGTGCCGGCGGTGGGTAGGTGGATCACATTGCTTCTGGATCACTCCTGCGCTTCATTGGTTTCTTCAATCTATTTTTGAACTTCCTGGGAAACTCTCATCCGGTAAGACTGTTCCTTTCTTTCTGATTCTATATTTGGTCGCTGTATGGTTCCGGTTACTTACTGGCTATTCTTGTCCCCTTAGAAATCTGACCCCACCTTCCATTCTGAATTACCAGTCAGTCTACTATAGTCTATATTCAGGTACTTGAGGTGGGGTTGTGTGCGCATTGCTATTCAAGTTGTCTTCTGCCACTGACATACGGTTCCTTTACAGGTTGACTGGTTCCCGTGACGTCCTCTCATCTCTTGGTCAATTGACTGGTCAGAGAGTTGCTGCTACATCTCTCTTGGGTTCGTTGACAATCATCTTTTGGTCAATTGACTGGTCAGAGAGTTTCTTCTACATCTCTGTTGGGTACATTGACAAAAAGAATTTGTCCTCTACACGACGAGTTCAACAACTTGAAGTCAGGATTCTGGTTACTTTGTCAAGGAATATCTCCTGACATAACATATTCAGAAGCCTTATTATGGATGTCACAGGTGACCCGTTAACAACGTTGGCTCAACTAGTGGCTGATTTACGGGCTGACATGACAGCAGCTCTTGAGGACACACAACGCAACATCCATGAGTTGCGAGTGGGCCTTCACTCTGCTGGGGCTGGCACCCCAGGTTTCCCTTCTGGTTCTGGTGCCGGTTCGGGATCCGCTCCTATTAACTCCGAGAGCGCTCCCGTTGTTCTCGCTGCCCAATTCCCTCTGGCTCCACCGGAGCGGTTTCACGGGGATCCAAAAACATTCCGGACCTTTATTAATCAGTGTCGATTGCATTTCCTCTGCCGCCCTACTTCATTCCCTGATTCCACTACCAAGGCAGCGTTCGTACTGTCGTATTTAGGTGGCACAGTGGCAACTTGGGCTAATCCATTGTTGGAGCAGGGAAGCCACCTACTTTATGATTGTGACGCATTGATTAAAGCCTTGTCACGGGTTTTTGATACAAGGTATAAGATCCAGGCCACCGATCTAGAACTTCTCTCTTTGCAACAAGGTGACACTATGTTATTGAATTATCTGGCTAGATTTAATCAGTTGGTAGCAGAAGCCGGTTGGCCTGATGAGAAAAAGGCAGCCCTGTTTTATAAGGGTCTTTCTGAATCCCTGAAAGATATACTGGCCACAGTCCCGGTAGTACCCTCCACGTTTCCGGAATTGTTGGATCTAGTCCTCCAGATAGATGCCCGTCGGGCAGAACGGAAGGGTGAAAAAAGGGGCCCCGTTCCTGCTACCGCTACCATAAATACCCCTGTGCCAGGCAGCGAGGAACCTATGCAGATAGGCGCAGTACGGGGTCCATTAACCACGGAGGAAAGAGAACATCGCAAAAAGAGTAATTTGTGCTTTTATTGCGGTTCTTCCGAACATTTCTTGAGACAGTGCCCTAAAAAACCCAAGAAACAGGGAAACTCCAGGGCACGGCAATAGTTGGAGTCCCATTGCCGAGCAAAGTAGGTCAGGACTCCAGACGCTCCGTACTATTTTTTGTCCCAGCTACTCTAGCTTTTCAGTCTGCCAGTCCATGGACTGCGTTGCTGTCTTGGACTCCGGTGCCACGGGGAATTACATTGACGGACAGTATTTACAGGAATGGAAAATCCCTGTAGAACCCAAGGAGTTTCCAGAGGTCGTCAACGTGGTGGACGGTACCTCTCTATTGTCAGGTCTGGTCACGGAGCGCACCATTGAACTCACTATGACATTAGACTCTGGCCATACGGAACAAATCACTTTTGACGTCATTTCCGCACCTCAATATAAGATCATCTTGGGGTTACCTTGGTTGGTGCATCACAACCCATTGGTCAATTGGCAGTCTGGTTGTATTACGTTCTCTTCAGACCATTGTAAAAAGCACTGTCTGTCAGTATCTGGGAAGTCTTCTGGGCCTTGCATCTCCTTGTTGGATACGGCCGCGGTGGTTGGTGGCGTTTCCTCAGCCTTGCCTAAAGAATACGACGGGTTCAAGGATGTATTCGATAAGATAGGGGCCGACACCCTTCCACCTCATCGTCCCTATGATTGCCCTATAGACTTACTGGATGGCGCAAAGATACCTTCAGGACGCATATATTCTCTCACTCAAAAGGAGAACCTCGTTTTGAAGGAGTATTTGGATAAAGCCCTAGCCAATGGTTTAATCCGTCCTTCCCGTTCCCCTGCCGCTTCTCTGCTCTTCTTCGTGCCGAAGAAAGAGGGAGATCTGAGACCTTGCATAGACTATCGCGAACTGAATGCTGTTACCATCAGAAACCAATACCCTATTCCGTTGATTTCTGTGCTCCTAGACCAACTGGGTTCTTCTGAATTCTTCACCAAACTTGACTTACGCAGAGCATACAATTTGGTCAGTATGAGGAAAGGAGATGAGTGGAAAACAGCGTTCAAAACCAAATATGGGTTGTTCGAATATTTAGTTATGCCCTTTGGTTTGTGCAACGCTCCGGCTACCTTCCAAAGGTTTATCAATGATGTTTTCAGCGACATGTTGGATCGTCACGTCGTTGTCTATCTTGACGACATTTTGGTATACTCCTCATCCTATGAAGAACATGTAAATCATGTATCTGCAGTTTTGCAACGTCTTCGTGAAAATCGCTTATATGCCAAGTTAGAAAAGTGCTTGTTTCATGTTACCGAGGTAGAGTTCCTTGGTTATGATATAACTAATACTGGCATAAAGATGAGCAATGTCAAGGTTCAGGCGGTGTTGGACTGGCCGATTCCTTCTACTATCAAAGCATTACAATCTTTCCTTGGCTTTGCTAATTTCTATCGTCGGTTCATTCGTTCATTCTCTGAAACAGTGGCTCCACTCACTGCTTTGACCAGTAATAAACGGCCGTTTGTTTGGAATACTGAGGCTCAACAAGCATTTGACACCTTAAAGCAAGCCTTTACCACTGCACCAGTGCTTCAACATCCAGATTCGACCCAACCATTTTTTGTGGAGGCAGACGCGTCTGAGGTTGCGGTCGGCGCAGTTCTGTCTCAAATGTGTAGAGACACTGGTTTGCTCCACCCGGTGGCTTATCATTCACGCAAACTCACCCCTTACGAACAGAATTATACTGTTTCTGAATTGGAGCTCTTGGCCGTAAGGGATGCCTTCATTGTCGGGAGACACCACTTACTGGGGGCAGTCTTACCTGTGCAAGTATACACTGATCACAGAAATCTTCTGGCCTTACAATCCTTACAATGTACCACGGCCCGTCATTCCAGATGGCATGAGTTCTTCTCCATGTATAACTTTACACTCACATATCATCCTGGACCTTTGAACTCCAAGGCTGATGCCTTGTCAAGACTGCATGGAAACGCGTTGCGTTCCTGGGGGGGTACTATACTCCAGAGTCACCAGGTAGTTTGCGCCTGTACCTTACAACCCTCACTAGTCTCTTCCATCCAGGACTGGGTGGTCTCGGAACCAAGTGAGTTGAAAGAACATAACATGGACATCGTCAACTCTTTGCCTTATGTTCAAGGTCGCCTGTACTTACCCGATTTGGCTACACGGCGCACGGCAATGCAATGGTGCCATGATTCCTTGCTGGCGGCACATCCAGGGAGACGCAAGACCCAGGAATTGTTACGTTGCTGGTGTTGGTGGCCGTCTTTACAACGAGACGTCGCTGTATATGTCTCCGCTTGTTCTATCTGTGCCCAGTGCAAGGGATCTACCACGAAACCTATGGGACTTATGCAACCATTACCGGTCCCTGAACGTCCATGGTCAATGATATCCATGGATTTTATTGTTGAGCTCCCGCCTGTTCAAGGTTTTGATACGGTTTGGGTTATCGTGGACTATTTCACCAAACTTGCTCGTTTTGTCCCTTGCCAAGGTTTGCCTACTGCTCCTGCTCTTGCGGATCTGTTTCTACGTCATGTTTTCCGTGATTTCGGTCTCCCTGATATCATCATATCGGATAGAGGGTCTCAATTCACCTCAAGATTCTGGAGGCATCTTACTAGTTCATTGGGCATCGACGACCGCTTTTCCAGTGCTTACCACCCACAAACTGACGGTCAGACAGAAAGGCTCAATGCCACCCTTGAGCAATATTTGCGCTGTCTTACATTGCAATTTCAGGAATCGTGGTTTTCGGTGCTGATCCATGCCGAGTTTGCATATAACAATTCTACCCATACTTCCACCGGTACCACGCCATTTTTTGCCATGTATGGCCAACATCCCCGGACCCTCCCGCTGGACCTCGTCATGGACATTTCTAACCCGGCCGTACAGGGTTGTCTACGAGATGTTACAACCGTTCGTGAGGCTGTGCTTCGTCAGTTAAAGTTAGCTAAAGAACAAGCTAAACAGTATGCTGACCGGCATAGAGAACCAGCCCCTCAGTATACACCGGGAAACAAAGTGTGGTTGTCCACCAAGAATCTTCGTTTACCAGGTCGCCGATGACTTTTACCTCGTTTTTTTGGGTCCTTTTTCTGTGCTTTCATTGGTGAATCCGGTTGCGGTGAAACTGGATCTCCCGTCATCCTGGAAAATTCATCCAGTTTTTCATTGCATTGCTTGCCTCTCGCCGGTTGTTGCTCTCCCTCATCCACCACCTGTTATGGTTCAGGGTACAGAGGAGTATGAGGTGCAGGCTATCCTGGATGTCAAGACAGTCAGGGGCAAGCAGTTGTTTTTAGTGGACTGGAAGGGTTATGGTCCGGAAGACAGGACCTGGGAACCGGCCTCCAATATCCATGCTCCTGATCTCATGTCTCGATTCTTGGCCTCTCGTGGGGATGATGCTTCATTGGGGGAGGATGCTGTCAGGATTCGTAAATCAGGGAGGCATACTGGCAATCTTTCCTCTCCTACTCGTTTGCTTTCCACACCTGGGGTTCCTTCGCTTTTGTCACAGAGACGCTGCTTCAGAACATGGAAGTTTGCTCAGCCAGTTAGTTCGGTGTATCTGAAGCAGCGCTGGTCTTTGCCATGGAAACGCAGTCACTCTGCGTACCTGAGGTCACGTGTCTTTACACATCCTTAGAACCTCACGTGACTTTTTTGTTTTTCCTTCTTATACCCCGCCTCCCCGCTACTCGCTGCTTCTGCAATTGTTATTTCTCTTGCCGCTACGTATCTGACCTTACTCCTGTTGTACTTTGTGTTTTGACCCTGACCGCCTACTGGATTCCTGTTTCTGTGCCCTCTTGTTGTTGTCTCGACCCTCGGAACTGCTTTTTGGAATTGTTACGGATCACGGACGTCTGTTCGAATTTTGCCCGCTTGGTTTTCGACTCCTGGAACACTTCACGGATTTCTCCTTGTTAAGTTTTGGCTGGTGCTACCATCTACGTCCTTCATTCTGCTGCTACTGGAACATTTCTACGAACTTCCTCGTTTCCCCTTGGAACTGGAGACTTATACTAGGCGTCCGCGTGCCGTCGGTTTCAGGTGGACATTGCTGTTTGCTGGATTCTTGTTTAGGCGTCCTCGTGCCGGCGGTGGGTGGATGGATCACATTGCTTCTGGATCACTCCTGCGCTTCATTGGTTTCTTCAATCTATTTTTGAACTTCCTGGGAAACTCTCATCCGGTAAAACTGTTCCTTTCTTTCTGATTCTATATTTGGTCGCTGTATGGTTCCGGTTACTTACTGGCTATTCTTGTCCCCTTAGAAATCTGACGCCACCTTCCATTCTGAATTACCAGTCAGTCTACTATAGTCTATATTCAGGTACTTGAGGTGGGGTTGTGTGCGCATTGCTATTCAAGTTGTCTTCTGCCACTGACATACGGTTCCTTTACAGGTTGACTGGTTCCCGTGACGTCCTCTCATCTCTTGGTCAATTGACTGGTCAGAGAGTTGCTGCTACATCTCTCTTGGGTTCGTTGACAATCATCTTTTGGTCAATTGACTGGTCAGAGAGTTTCTTCTACATCTCTGTTGGGTACATTGACAAAAAGAATTTGTCCTCTACACGACGAGTTCAACAACTTGAAGTCAGGATTCTGGTTACTTTGTCAAGGAATATCTCCTGACATAACACCTGCACTGCCATCACAACCTGAAGCCTACTCTCTCTCCAATGTCGACTCTCTCTCTCGAATCCTCTTCAAACCTAAACATTCCTAACTAGGCGGCAGGCAGGGACGCTGTTGCTATTAGAACCACAAAGCTTAATGTAAACATAGAATACCACATCATCTCCCCCTTTTTATTCTACAGAAAATAAGGAGTAGCTTATTAACAATTGACTATGAATAAGACACACCCAATTTAAATGATAAGAAAACACAACAAATATTGAAACACATAATTAACTTGTAGTTGAAAAGACATATACAATGAACCAAGGATTTGTCACTCTACTTTCCCATAATATAGTCTTTGGACCAGAATGGCAATCTCTTCTCTCTTGACGTGCGTAATGTTTCGTCACCAGATGTGGCTCCTATCTCAGAATCTGAGTGACTGTCATGACTGTCAACAATACTCCTGTTTTCAGTAATCAACTCATCACCATTCCTCTGCAACATACCACATTCCCCAATATCAAAATTCTCAACATTCTCTCTCCCATGAACATCTCCCTCCACAATTTGAGGTCTAACATCAGACTGCCTTCTCACATTCTCCTCCACAGCGCTCTGGAAATCTTCATCATTTCTCATCCATACATCAAATCCACTAACCTGTCTGGAAGGACTGGCTCTACAATATCCCAGATCCCAATTCCATTTGCTTACTCTGTCCATGTTCCATACCGATCCACCACTAACTCTCACTGCCTTACCGAGGACTTGTAAAACCCTGACCGGTCTGCTATATTTAGAATCACCCTTTCTAACATTGTACCCTAGTTTTATCCTTACCATATCACCTGGTGAAATTCTCAATCCGCTCTTACCTCCTAATAAAATCCTATCATCCTTACCTCCTATGTGTTTGCCCTTCCTCAACTCACTGGACTCTAGTGTTCTCTTACAATTGACCCACTCAGGACTCAACAGCATGTTGGGAGTTCTACCCCTCATCAATTCAAAGGGAGATACATCCAAACCTCTTTTTACTGGCATTCTTATGCTCCACAATTTTTCCATGAGAGCTTCCTCCACAGGAATATTGTTTCTTAAATCCAATTCTACTGTCTCCACAACCATCCTGTTACATCTCTCAACTAGCCCATTTGTTTGTGGATGATAAAGTGCAGAATACTTCCAATCAATCCCTGATGTCATGGCAAATTCTCTAATTTCCTTACTTTTAAATTGAACACCATTATCACTAATAATGGTTTTAGGAAAACCTTCTCTCCTGAAAATTTCTTTCAGAAATGTGATTACTTCTCCAGAGTCAACCTTCCTGACAGCTTTCAACTCTACCCAACTTGAGTAATAATCAATCATAACAATCAAAAATCTTTTCTCCCCTATTAATCTTGCATATGGCCCCACAATGCCAATACCTAACTTCATCCAGGGAGCTTGTCCCTTATCTATCGCAACAGGTTCTGACTTGAAGATCTTACAACTTTTATCGCTGTTTTGGCAAGGCCAACAATTCCTGACAAATCTCTCAATTGACAAATCCATTCCTGGCCACCAGTATACAGACCTTACATTACTTTTGGTCCCCGTAATTCCTGGATTACCTTGATGAGCCTTTTCTATGAGTTCCTCATACATCACCTTGGGAGGTATCAATTTACTTCCCCTCATTAATAACCCTTCTTCCATGGATAATTCGTCCTTCACTTCCTAATATTTCAGACATTCTCCATCAATCAATCTCTTTTCTGGCCATCCTAACATAGTAAACTCAGCAATTTTTTGTAGGGTTAAATCTTTACTAATTTCATAACTACTTTTCCTTCGAGGTCACTTCAAGTACAACTGCTACCATGTCTTCATTAGTATCTAAATCTAAATCCACATTTCTTAACGGTAACCGTGACAAATAGTCAGCAAGAACATTTCTCTTACCTGGTATATACCTTATCACAAAATGATAGTCCTCAAATTTGATACTTAACCTGGCCAACCTAGGTGATGCTTTACACATACCCTTGACCGTCAGAACCTCTACAAGCGGTTTATGGTCAGTTTGAATGATAAACTTGCAACCCCATACATACTTCCTAAAATAATTTACCGCCCATGTGCAAGCCAAAAGCTCCTTTTCAATCACTGAATACCTGTGTCCGAAAGTGCTCTGGAAGCATAATTGATGATCTTTTCCCTGCCATCTTCATCAATTTGGGATAGCACTGCACCTAGTCCACTTCCACTAGCATCTACGGTAACTTTGGTCAACCTGCCAAAAACATATCCTCCCAATTCTGTAGAGCTGCAGATTTCTCTCTTGATGCAACTCACCGCCTCATCACATTCTTTATTCCAAACAAACTTGACCTCCTTTTTTAGTAACTTCCTTAATGGCTCTGTTACACTTGCAAATTTCTTAAACTTATTATAATACTCACACAGACCGAAGAATGATCTGAGTTCATCCTTATTACTGGGACTTGGGGATTCCTTAATTGCTTTCATAGCGTCAATTTTAGGTTTATACCCCTTGCCATTAACTGTGTGACCCAAATATTCAACTTCATCCATACCAAACTTGCATTTACTTTTCTCAATCTTTAAACCTACACCCTCCAATCTTGATAGTACATCCTTTAGCCTCATGTCATGTTCTTCTCGACCCTTTCCAAACACAATGATATCATCTTGATAAACAAAAATCCCCTTTAACACCTTCAACACATGTACCATCACCCTTTGAAATACGGCTGCTGCAGATGCTAAACCAAATGGCATGCGCTTGTATCTATATAGTCCATGTGGGGTAACAAATGCCGTGATGTCCCTGCAGTCTTCAGTCAGAGATATCTGATGGTACGCATTAGAGAGATCGAGAGTAGAAAACACATCTGCACTTCCCATGCAATTTAGCATTTCCGATATTATAGGAAGCGGAAAGATGTCCACTACGACAAACTTATTAACATCTCTCAGGTCTACACAAATTCTGATTTTGCCATTTTTCTTCATCACAACAACAATGGGGCTTGCCCACTCTGAAGATTCTATCTTTTCTATCACTCCTTCTGCTTCCAATCTCACCAATTCCTGTTCCACCTTGTCCGCTATGGCAAACGGTATGGGTCTGGATTTCATATGTCTGACAGGTACTGTCCCCTCCTTTAGGCGAATCCTATGTGAAAAATCCTTCAACAATCCCAGTTTCTTCTGTTGCTTGTCATCTCCAGTTAATTTTTCTTTCCGACTCTGACTGGAATTTACGATTAGTACTTTTTCTTCCTCGCATGGATCCAATCTGATCTTCAAACCAGCTTGGTCTCTCCAGCCAATGATGTTGACTCCTTTCTCTGCCACAAAAACTTTAATTTCAGCACGCCTATCTCTGAATTCAACTATGCACGAGAACCAACCGATCATTTGGATCTTCGAGCCCTCAAATCCACCTAGATTCGATATGTCTGGTGCATTCAATTTACTCTTCAGACCGCAAGCCAATAGATTCTTCCAGGTTTTCCTCGTGATGATCGTCCACGGTGAGCAGCTGTCTACTTTTACTTTGAGTTTCCAATTGTCAATTGTAATGATGCAACTAGGGCAACTAAACTCTCATCCTGGAGGTACCCTGATCATGAAAACTCTCTCTTCGTCTGAATCATCATCTTCCTCTTGTATGTCTGAGATTCTCTTTTTCTTTTTGCATGTGACTGCGAAATGTCCTTTCACTCCACAATTTCCACACCTTTGCCCTATTGCTGGACAAAATTTGGCGTATGTATAATGTCCAAACCTTCCACAATTGTAGCACCTGTCTCCATCTCTGAATTGTGTACTTGTGGGTTTGGGCTCATTTTTTGCCCAGCTTTTCCCTTTGAAGGAATGTCCTTTATACTCAATTCCTTTGACCTTGTTACTCTTTGGATTATTATCCACACGATCCTTTATCCTTAGTGTGTTAACCATATTTTGTTCTGTGGAATCCAGAGTTGATCTGTCACTTTGCGGCTGCAAATTCAAGACAGCCTCATGTTTTTTCTTCTTCATCTCCTTGGAGCATAAATGACTGTGCTTGACACGTTTGGCAATGGCAATAGTTTCCGGTAAGGATGGGTTCCCCACCATCCACAATCTGTCCTGGACCAGACTATCTTTGGCATGAATGATAATTTGGTCCCTTATGAGTTCATCTAGTGTGATGCCATTGCCAAAATGACAGGTACGAGACAAAGCCCTCAGAGCTGAGACGTAGTCTTCAATTGACTCATGTTCTTTTTGTGTTCTGGTATAAAAGTTATACCGGTTTATGACTACGTTTGTTTCTGGGGTATAATATTTGTCTAATTGTCTGATAGTTCTTTCATGTTCATCAGCATCACCAGCTTCATCTACTGGCAGTTCTGGCAACTCTCTGTACTTTCTTTGTCCTTCTAGTCCCAATGCGTGGAGTAGTAACAACTTATTTTTGTGAGGCGTAAGACCTTCTTGGTCAACTGTTTGAACATAATTCATCCAGAATTCTTTCCATTCTGCCCAGCTCACTGCTGGCTGCCCAGGTGTGGGGAGAAAGCTTGCCGGCGGTTGGAAGCTAATACCCTGCATTATTAGCAGATTACTGTTTTAATCTTAATGCTTGCAGTTGTCTTGAGTAATGTTGAATTCCTTTTCAATTCAAACTTTCCTTTAGTTTCCTCTTGAGTTTTCAAAAATGAAGCGGAGAAAAAAAAACGTTTTTTTTTTTTTGAAACAGTACTGTGAGGAGGATGAGGAGGTTGCTATCTACTCCTCATCCTGCCTGGCATTAGAGTGAACGAGTCACGTGACCCGTGTCTGTGGTGGGCCCCTTCCTCTGATGTGCCCGAAGTGTGGTGCCTGCAATCAGGCTCGTAGGCCCTTCTGCCAATCAGATGAGGTGGGAGGGGAAAGGAAACAGCACAAACCAACGCGACTGCCGGGGTTGGTTTGGAGCATCTGCTCTCCTCGACAACACAAACCAGCGTGAGACTGGCTAGTTCGGAGCACACGCTCTCACTTTCCGTTCATCCCCGTACAAGGCCTGCACAAACTGTAGCAACGCTGTGCTACTGCTCGGAGCACCAGCTCTATCTTTCCGTGGGTCCGGAGGGCGCCGAGATCCTCGTCACCAAATGAGGTATGCTCGTAACACTGTATATTGTAAATAAGAGGTTTATTTACATTCATGAAACTGGCGCCCTGCACTGCCGCTCACAACCTGAAGCATACTCTCTCTCCAATCTCGACTCTCTCTCTCGAATCCTCTTCAAACCTAAACATTCCTAACTAGGCGGCAGGCAGGGACGCTTTTGCTATGAGAACCACAAAGCTTAATGTAAACATAGAATACCACACTTTCTCCCTGGGTGTCTGGTGGTTCAAATGGGATTACCACTATCCTGGTGCAGTGCTGGTGTCCTACATCTCAGCTCATGTTTTGGGAGCTCAGGGCCTCTGCCCTGGCTCCCATGGGTATGACCTTCACAATCTGCAACAGCCCTAATCCCATTTGACTGCTCGCATTCTTGTCTTATTGTACAAAATTGTTACTTCTTATGTTTGTATGTGTGTGTATGTGCATGTTTCCGGCCTTGCCTGGTTGTTGTGATGTGATAGTCAAGCAAGAGAAGAAGCCTCATTGTTCTGTGTTTCAAACACAGCCTGTGAGGATTAAGGCCTACTGTTGGAAACAGTGTTAGTTCAAGTTCTGTATTTCACCCACATGCAATGTTTTGTATGTGACACTTTTGCACAGCAAGAGGTTCTTTTCACCTATATATGTATGTGCTTCTACAATCCACATGTCTCCCACCAGTAATCTCTACCCACATGATCCCCACTCCACCCTATGCCCACCCAGGTGCATTCCCGAAGCGCTATTGTTCATTCATGATGTGATTCATTTGGGTGGGGCTGGAATCTGAGAATGCTTCCTTCCCAACAACAAAATGTATTCTGTTATTTCCATTTGCTATGACTGTGTTGGTGTTTGGTGCATGTTATATTATTTCTGGTGGACACACACAGTTTGCCTCTCACAGACACACATTCTCAGGGTATTGTTATGGACACAGAGGATATGCCCCATTTCATCATTGAATTGCACCAGGACTGTGGCCTCACTGTGTGTTCTCCACAGGGACAGGTGTTCACGTAAAGTATGATTACACCAGCTGGTTGTGTGCAGCCTCTCCCTGTGCCCTTTGGCCAACCATGGGCTAGGGTGCTACCTGAGGGTGAGGGCGATGTTCCACCTCAATTTCGACTGGTGCATCACGCAGTGTGGCTACATTATGCAGTACACATGCTGCAACAATGATTTTACAGGCTACTGGTGGGGCATATAGCAATACCGCACCAGAGTGGTCTAGGGAGCGGAGACATGACTTAAGCACCCTGAATGTCCGCTCCACTATACCCCTTGTGGCCACATGTACTGCATTGTATCTTACCTCAGCTGGTGTGGCAGGATTCCGGTATGGCGTCATCATGAACAGTGAGAGCGAGTAGACAATGTCCCCTGAAAATGTTTACATGGTTGTTATTGGCACTAGTTGTCATGGGATGTTGCTCAGTGTGTGACGTGCCTGCATCATGCATGCATTTGCATGCAAGTTCATACTCACCAATGAGCCAGGTGTTGCTGTATTTTCCCAATGCCAGGGCACGGTCGAGTTTTGACTAGCGGTAAATGTGGCTTTCATGCATGCTACCAGAGCATTGGCATTTACTTGCATGATCACTCCATTTGCATCAAGGCAACCTGTTCATTGATGGAATGCCAGTGCTTGTGATTGCGGTATATGTGTTCTGTCATTCGGGGGGGGGGGCATAGCGCAAAATGAGTACAGTCTATGGTTCCAAGTACATGTGGTAAATGTGCTACTACATAGAAATCCTGGCACACTCTCCGCCTTTCCTACTGTGTCCTTGGCATATATATGTGCCTGTGCAAACATGCAATTGATGTAATACAGGCTAAGACCTGGTGGAGAAAGCAGAATTGTGTGGCCTGTGAGATCCCACCTACTATGGCAGTGGTACGCTGGAATGAGCCAGTGGCAATGTAATGTAGTGCTGTCAGCACCTTTTCAAGTGGGTTGGGGGCCTACGAGCAGGTGGTGGGTGATTTTAGGTCTTGCTCCCACTCCCTGACAAGGTCTAGGATCATATGGGGTGGGAACCGGGATCTGGCATACACCTGGTCATCAGGCATACCAAACAGAGTGGTGCGTGTAACAAAAATGCGGGTTCAAGGCATCCTAATTCTCCTTCTGTGTCCATGGACCGTAGCTCCTGCAATTGCAGCTTTCATCGTGGCTGTGTGATGTTCATGTAGTGTGCATTGCATGCTTTATAAGAATTGGATCCCTTGCCTGTTGAACTTTATGCCTCCTATCACGTGGCGGTTGGATCATAGGGTTTGCGTGTGGCTTTTTCCAACATAGGATTGCACGTTGCAATCAATTAATTGTTTGGGTTTGCTGTGGATTGGGTGTACCATTGCTTCGCATGTGCGATCCCTCAACACGCCCATTATTCCTCATTCTGCGTCGATAATGGGGTATGTGGATATTCCACCCCCTATTTTTGTGTCTGAACAGGCCCCACCCACGCTCTACGAGGAGCATCACGCAATGCACTTGACTGGAGGCAGAAATGTACCAGAGCAACGTGGAGTCGCCGCAAGGTCCTGAAAAGTAAATTCCATGAATAGTCGAATGGGGGTTTTGCATGCAGGATGGCCTGCAAAGTCTCTATTTACCCTGCAGAGTATTCCATGAATCAGGCCCTTAATGTTTGCTGTAAAATTCACCATTTTAACCCATTATTTTAATTATTTTCTCAAGGGAAACCCCCCCTGGACCCATTTTGGTTGGTAGGGGGTAGGGGCTGGTTGACATTTTTGAAAGCTGGTAGTGAGTGAGGCCATTCAAACCATTGCACTGTTGACCCACCTCCCCTTTCAGAAGGCTGAATAACTACTCTGCCTTCCTTAGACCCTTGAAATGCATCTTTCACCCCAATTCAGAGCATTTTCGTACCGCACGTAGATGCTAATCATTGGGGGTGTGGGCCATATAAAAGCTGAACCCAGCAGTTAAGCCTTTAGATACATCATAGGCGTCTATTGGTATGGCGTGGGCAGGTTTCTGTCATCTGCCACTCACTGTACTTTGCTGCTGACATCACGTTAATGGTTTTTTAAATATAATTAAATACAGAGTCCTCTCAGGTCTGAAATTTGACAGGCTCTTTCTGTTGGATGCACGGGCTGGGCATAATATCAGAATGATGCCTTCTTCCCCAAAGTGGGAGGGCTTTATCCCTCCCAAGCAATAGGCTGGCGCCACCCATGCCAGTAGTAAGTAGCGGCTTGAGGCCTCATTCAACTCTGTTGCAGTGCATTGCTGTTTCTTAAGGTTTAACTAGTTTGAGTCCATTTGAATTCAAAAATGATAACTATATTATTACAGGGCTTGCAAGCTGGAAGAATTCAGCATGAAGAGCTATATAAAAACATGATGCTATTTTATCATACCATGGATGTACTACTACTATTAAACTCGTTTTCTGGATACAACCTAATTGTAGTTTTAATGTGGGTCTCTGCAACTCTTTAGCCTCTGGGGACACAAGAAATGCTGCTTGTGAGTTTTTAACCTATTTAAGGAGCATCTGTGAAACGCTGCTTTGGGTACACAGGAAGTAGACTTTGGAACTGTTTAATCTTGGACTCCGCCCAGCTTGGTTTTCATCCTCATATGAGTACCGACTCTCTGTTGATCTCCACGTTAGACGACCTAGTCAGGATTAGGGACGAGGGCAGCGTGGCAGGACTGTCCATCAGTTACGTCACTATTGACCATTCGCCCTATGGTCACGATAGCAAAACATTGGCATCTGCAGCACTGTCTTTGACTGGATTGTCTCCTTTCTTGAGTTACAGAGACCAACTGTCTCTCTGACTCCCTTCAGATCTTCTCCTGTGGCTGTTATCTGCAGGGTACACCAGGGCTCGGCACTGTCCCCCCTCCTTTTAAATGTTTATGTTCAACCCCTAGCTCATTTTATTCGTTCCTTTGTTTTTAGTTTTTTCTGTTACGCCAATGACAGTCAAATTCTCTTCCGACTAAAACTGGAACATGCGGCCACTGCTAACCGGTCTTGATGACGTGAGCAGTTGGATGAGCCTAAACTGGCTCAAATTGAATAGGAAAAATTGGTGGGCACCTCTACCTTTTCTTCGTGCTGGAAATTGGACCATTGGCCATTGAAGCTTGGCCCTTCACCTATATCGGTCAAGAATGTAAAAAAACTTGGGGTGAAAATCTCCACCTCACTGTCTATAAAGACCCAAGTTGGGGCCATCTGTAGTGCCAATGAATTTCATGCCAAGGTCATTTCAGCCATGTTGAATGGCTGCCTCGATTATTCTGATGCCAAACTACTGGCCCAGCCAGCTTATATACTTAATTGGTTGCAGGTACTACAAAATGCAGCAGATCAGCTGGTCATGGGCATTCCTTATGGTAGGCTAGTTTCTTCTGCCCAATGACAACTATATTGGCTGCCGTTGTGGCCCGCATACAATTTAAGTGCTTGGTTTTATCCATCGTACTTTGCAGGGTAGAGGGTGCAGGGATCTGCAGGATCAGTTTCCCTGTCTCTTTTTGTAGTTCCACGATATCAAATGCTAGGCAGGGTGTGCTTTTTCTGTGGCTGGTACTAAATTATGGAACTCTCTTCCGCTATCTTTGCATGGAATCCAGGATTTTACTAAATGTAAATCACACCTCAACGCGTATCTGTTTGCTCACACTTTCTTTAGTCTCTTTGCAGTTTATCCTGGAGCATCCTGATGCCCACTGTGAAGGTTATTGCACTCTACAAGTACCGTACTGATTGATTGACTGATTGATCTGCTTTCATTTTGCGTCTGTGATACTTTGCGTCTGGGTACAATTAAAGGAAAGTTTCTTTCAAGGACTATTTATCTTTGTTTCAGCTGGTTAAAGATTGGTGCTGTACGAATACCATTCATGGGTCCAAATGAAGCACTGAGGAAAACTATTCTGCATAGGTTTCAGAATTCATCTGTGCGTTCTTAGTTCTGGGTACTCTACAAATAAAGCAGTCAAGTCGAAAGGAAGTGGCCGGCCTTGCACCTGAATTACTGCCGGTGACTTCTTTTGTGAATAAACCCCATAGTATAAGCACCCGATTTCCTTGCCTGTCTGAAAGTAGTGCAGCATTACACATAGGAGGCTTTGCATCTGTTTCGTAGCTTATGTCCTACTTTGGTAAACTTGCAGAGGGTGAATTGTTGTTACTGTGTTTCGCATTGTAATTGTTTATTTGTATGCGCTTATACACAAGTGAAGTGCCTCAAAGCACTCAAGGCGGGAAGGGAACAAGGGAATACAGTCATCATTCTTAGGCTTTGAAGATTTTGAATGATTTACAATAGCTAGCATGCTATGCCAGAGGCATATATACTAGTGAAGTGCTTGACCAACCAAAATGGGCCCAAGGGGGTTTCCCTTGAGAAAATAATTAAAATAATGGGTTAAAATGGTGAATTTTACAGCAAACATTAAGGGCCTGATTCATGGAATACTCTGCAGGGAAAATAGAGACTTTGCAGGCCATCCTGCATGCAAAAGCCCCATTCGACGATTCATGGAATTTACTTTTCAGGACCTTGCGGTGACTCCACGTTGCTCTGGTACATTTCTGCCTCCAGTCAAGTGCATTGTGTGATGCTCCTCTTAGAGTGTGGGTGGGGCCTGTTCAGACACAAAAATAGGGGGTGGAATATCCACATACCCCATTATCGACGCAGAATGAGGAATAATGGGCGTGTTGAGGGATCGCACACGCGAAGCAATGGTACACCCAATCCACAGCAAACCCAAACAATTAATTGATTGCAACGTGCAATCCTATGTTGGAAAAAGCCACACGCAAACCCTATGATCCAACCGCCACGTGATAGGAGGCATAATAAAGTTCAACATGCAAGGGATCCAATTCTTATAAAGCATGCAATGCACACTACATGAACATCACACAGCCACGATGAAAGCTGCAATTGCAGGAGCTACGGTCCATGGACACAGAAGGAGAATTAGGATGCCTTGAACCCGCATTTTTGCTACACGCACCACTCTGTTTGGTATGCCTGATGACCAGGTGTATGCCAGATCCCGGTTCCCACCCCATATGATCCTAGACCTTGTCAGGGAGTGGGCGCAAGACCTAAAATCACCCACCACCTGCTCTTAGGCCCCCAACCCACTTGAAAAGGTGCTGACAGCACTACATTACATTGCCACTGGCTCATTCCAGCGTACCACTGCCATAGTAGGTGGGATCTCACAGGCCACACAATTCTGCTTTCTCCACCAGGTCTTAGCCTGTATTACATCAATTGCATGTTTGCACAGGCACATATATATGCCAAGGACACAGTAGGAAAGGCGGAGAGTGTGCCAGGATTTCTATGTAGTAGCACATTTCCCACATGTACTTGGAACCATAGACTGTACTCATTTTGCGCTATGCCCCCCCCGAATGACAGAACACATATACCGCAATCGCAAGCACTGGCATTCCATCAATGAACAGGTTGCCTTGATGCAAATGGAGTGATCAGCAAGTAAATGCCAATGCTCTGGTAGCATGCATGAAAGCCACATTTACCGCTAGACAAAACTCCACCGTGCCCTGGCATTGGGAAAATACAGCAACACCTGGCTCATTGGTGAGTATGAACTTGCATGCAAATGCATGCATGATGCAGGCACGTCACACACTGAACAACATCCCATGACAACTAGTGCCAATAACAACCATGTAAACATTTTCAGGGGACATTGTCTACTTGCTCTCACTGTTCATGATGACGCCATACCGGAATCCTGCCACACCAGCTGATGTAAGATAAAATGCAGCACATGTGGCCACAAGGGGTATAGTGGAGCGGACATTCAGGGTGCTTAAGTCATGTTTCCGTTCCCTAGACCACTCTGGTGCGGTATTGCTATATGCCCCACCAGTAGCCTGTAAAATCATTGTTGCAGCATGTGTACTGCATAATGTAGCCACACTGTGTGATGCACCAGTCGAAATTGAGGTGGGACATCGCCCTCACCCTCAGGTAGCACCCTAGCCCATGGTTGGCCAAAGGGCACAGGGAGAGGCTGCACACAACCAGCTGGTGTAATCATACTTTACGTGAACACCTGTCCCTGTGGAGAACACACAGTGAGGCCACAGTCCTGGTGCAATTCAATGATGAAATGGGGCATGTCCTCTGTGTCTATAACAATACCCTGAGAATGTGTGTCTGTGAGAGGCAAACTGTGTGTGTCCACCAGAAATAATATAACATGCACCAAACACCAACACAGTCATAGCAAATGGAAATAACAGAATACATTTTGTTGTTGGGAAGCATTCTCAGATCCCAGCCCCACCCAAATGAATCACATCATGAATGAACAATAGCGCTTCGGGAATGCACCTGGGTGGGCATAGGGTGGAGTGGGGATCATGTGGGTAGAGATTACTGGTGGGAGACATGTGGATTGTAGAAGCACATACATATATAGGTGAAAAGAACCTCTTGCTGTGCAAAAGTGTCACATACAAAACATTGCATGTGGGTGAAATACAGAACATGAACTAACACTGCTTCCAACAGTAGGCCTTAATCCTCATAGGCTGTGTTTGAAACACAGAACAATGAGGCTTCCTCTCTTGCTTGACTATCACATCACAAACACCAGGCAAGGCCGGAAACATGCACATACGCACACATACAAACATAAGAAGTAACAATTTTGTACAATAAAACAAGAATGCAAGCAGTCAAATGGGATTAGGGCTGTTGCAGATTGTGAAGGTCATACCCATGGGAGCCAGGGCAGAGGCCCTGAGCTCCCAAAACATGAGCTGAGATGTAGGACACCAGCACTGCGCCAGGATAGTGGTAATCCCATTTGAACCACCAGACACCCAGGGAGAAAGTGTGGTATTCTATGTTTACATTAAGCTTTGTGGTTCTCATAGCAACAGCGTCCCTGCCTGCCGCCTAGTTAGGAATGTTTAGGTTTGAAGAGGATTCGAGAGAGAGAGTCGAGATTGGAGAGAGAGTAGGCTTCAGGTTGTGAGCGGCAGTGCAAGGCGCCGGTTTCATGAATGTAAATAAACCTCTTATTTACAATATACAGTGTTACGAGCATACCTCATTTGGCGACGAGGATCTCGGCCCCCTCCGCACCCACGGAAAGGTAGAGCTGGTGCTCCGAGCAGTAGCACAGCGTTGCTACAGTTTGTGCAACCTTGTACGGGGATGAATGGAAAGTGAGAGCGTGTGCTCCGAACTAGCGAGTCTCACGCTGGTTTGTGTTGTCGAGGAGAGCAGATGCTCCAAACCAACCCCGGTGGTCGCGTTGGTTTGTGCTGTTTCCTTTCCCCTCCCACCTCATCTGATTGGCAGAAGGGCCTTCGAGCCTGATTGCAGGCACCACACTTCGGGCACATTAGAGGAAGGGGCCCACCACAGACACGGGTCACGTGACTCGTTCACTCTAATGCCAGGCAGGATGAGGAGTAGATAGCAACCTCCTCATCCTCCTCACAGTACTGTTTTAAAAAAAAAAAGTTTTTTTTTTCTCCACTTTATTTTTGAAAACTCAAGAGGAAACTAAAGGAAAGTTTGAATTGAAAAGGAATTGAACATTACACAAGACAACTGCAAGCATTAAGATTAAAAGAGTAATCTGCTAATAACGCAGGGTATTAGCATCCAACCGCCGGCAAGCTTTCTCCCCTCACCTGGGCAGCCAGCAGTGAGCTGGGCAGAATGGAAAGAATTCTGGATGAATTATGTTCAAACAGTTGACCAAGAAGGTCTTACGCCTCACAAAAATAAGTTGTTACTACTCCATGCATTGGGACTAGAAGGACAAAGAAAGTACAGAGAGTTGCCAGAACTGCCAGTAGATGAAGCTGGTGATGCTAATGAACATGAAAGAACTATCAGACAATTAGACAAATATTATACCCCAGAAACAAACGTAGCCATAAACCGGTATAACTTTTATACCAGAACACAAAAAGAACATGAGTCAATTGAAGACTACGTCTCAGCTCTGAGGGCTTTGTCTCGTACCTCTCATTTTGGCAATGGCATCACACTAGATGAACTCATAAGGGACCAAATTATCATTCATGCCAAAGATAGTCTGGTCCAGGACAGATTGTGGATGGTGGGGAACCCATCCTTACCGGAAACTATTGCCATTGCCAAACGTGTCAAGCACAGTCATTTATGCTCCAAGGAGATGATGAACAAAAAACATGAGGCTGTCTTGAATTTGCAGCAGCAAAGTGATAGATCAACTCTGGATTCCACAGAACAAAATATGGTTAACACACTAAGGATAAAGGATCGTGTGGATAATAATCCAAAGAGTAACAGGGTCAAAGGAATTGAGTATAAAGGACATTCCTTCAAAGGGAAAAGCTGGGCAAAAAATGAGCCCAAACCCACAAGTACACAATTCAGAGATGGAGACAGGTGCTACAATTGTGGAAGGTTTGGACATTATGCGTACGCCAAATTTTTTCCAGCAATAGGGCAAAGGTGTGGAAATTGTGGAGTGAAAGGACATTTCGCAGTCACATGCAAAAAGAAAAAGAGAATCTCAGACATACAAGAGGAAGGTGATGATTCAGACGAAGAGAGAGTTTTCATGATCAGAGTACCTCCAGGAGGAGAGTTTAGGTGCCCGAGTTGCATCATTACAATTGACAATTGGAAACTCAAAGTAAAAGTAGACAGCTGCTCACCGCGGACGATCATCACGAGGAAAACCTGGAAGAATCTATTGGCTTGCGGTCTGAAGAGTAAATTGAATGCACCAGACATATCGAATCCAGGTGGATTTGAGGGCTCGAAGATCCAAATGATCGGCTGGTTCTCGTGCATAGTTGAATTCAGAGATAGGCGTGCTGAAATTAAAATTTATGTGGCAGAGAAAGGAGTCAACATCATTGGCTGGAGAGACCAAGCTGGTTTGAAGATCAGATTGGATCCATGTGAGGAAGAAAAAGTACTAATCGTAAATTCCAGTCAGAGTCGGAAAGAAAAATTAACTGGAGATGACAAGCAACAGAAGAAACTGGGATTGTTGAAGGATTTTTCACATAGGATTCGCCTAAAAAAATTGTGCCCTTTGAGTGCAGAGTGGGTGCCCCTCTCATGGAGAATATTGCAGTAGTGCCAGTTAGGGTGCAGAGGTCTGGAGGCATGTACAGGACTGGTGGGAGAAGCTGGAACCTGTTAGGTTCTGGAGGTGCACCAGGTGACCAGTAAGCTAACTGAACAGGTTGGGGAAAAGAAGCCAGGAGTGAAAGAAGCAAGGAGAAAGGAGGCTAGAAGGGAAGAGGGACCGAGAAGGAGGAAGAGAAGAGGTAGGTCTTGATGATTTTCCAGAACTTAAGGAGGTCTGGCTCATGGCGAAGACAGGCAGGTAGGCTGTTCCAGAGGGAGGCACCTGCAGAGGATAATGATCTACCTCAAAATCTCTGTTTGGAGAAGCGGCTCCCCCACAGAGAGCGGAGGGCTCTAGAAAGTGAGTATTTGGGAAGAGAGTGTTGTAGATAGTAAGGGCTCTGCCCCATAAAGCCTTGTGGACTATGCAGAGGGACTTGAACTTGATCCTTGCAGTCACGGGTAGCCAGAAGAGTGATTTCAGCACCAAAGAGATGCAGTCACTGGGCTTGAGGCCAAGGATAAGTCTTGCGGTTCTGTTCTGGATAAGTTGCAGAGGTCAGAGAGTAGAAGTAGGAAGATTGAGAAAGAGGCTGTTGCAGTATTACAGTCTGGAGAGAACCAGTGCTCTGGAATCACTGAGCCTCTGAGGGAAGGTGAGAAAAGGTAGAAAACCTCTGAGGAGGTGCAGACTTTTTGGACATGGCCGAGATGTGAGACGAGAAGGAGAGAGTAGAGTTGAAGATGACCCCCAGTTTTTTTGCCTCACTAGTGGGTGGGGGCGCAGCACCAAGGGAGGCCGGCCAGAGTGAGAGTGGGAAAGTGGGAGCAGGGGTCCAAATGAGGATGATATTTGTCTTGCTGGCATTAAGACAGAGATCATTAGCAGCACACCTGGACTGAATTGCAGTCAGTCAGGGATGAGCGAGGAGGAAGAAGAGGCCGGGGTTAGCCTGAAAGAGTTCTGTGTCACCCACATAACACTGAAAGTTGGAGGTGAAGGTGGAGATTATGTGGGCCAGAGGGGTCATGTTGACATTGAAAAACCAGAGGGATAGATTAGATCCCTGGGGACACCATACGTAGAGAGAGAGTGATAGCAGAGAGAAAGGACCCAAGTTCTACCTGGGAAGAACGGTCAGAGAGAAAGGACACAAGCCACGCAGGGCATGATCTGTGAGGCCCAGGATATCCCGAGACGGGTGATCAGGATGTTGTGGTTTACTGTATCAAAAACAGAAGAGAGGTCAAGGAGAATGAGGACTGTAAGGATATTTGGCGTGTTACAGCACAGAGTACAGCACTACTGCACAGGTAGCAATTTTTTTTTTATGCAGCGCCACCACATGGGTGCGGTGCATTGCTATATGTGTTACCAGATTAACATGACATATAAGTAAAGCCAGGCTATTCAGTCAAAAACGATTTTAACATATAAGATGCAAATCTATTTTTACAGTTAAAAGCACACGTGCACATTCAAAAATGCACACTATTTTTCACCTGAAATGCCTACGGTGCAAGAGACACATTTGAAAATTAATAACTAACCTGACTAATAAAACTGCATTTAACATAACCCACTAATAAAAATGTGTCTCCACTGCAGAAATAGGCCAACTCTGAAAGTGAACTGTTAAACGCACATTCATTTTTTTTTTCTTTTTCTCTGCTGCTCTGTCCACATAACTCAGGAAGCCAAGGGCTCGAAGATACAGGAAATCAGTTGGTTACAAATGGTTACTGTAAAAAGGAGCCATTGTGTAGAGAGGGAGGAGATGGCATGATTAATTTCTGATTGGAGCAGCGTCATAGCAAGTATCATGCTAGAGGCAGTGATGAGGGTTTTGCTGGGGGGAGTTTGAAGAGAGGGGGAGGACAGTCGGGATTTGGAGAGCTGGGAGAAGGACCTGTTTTCCTGGTTGGAGCATTTCTGCTGAAAAAGCTGAGAGTTCCAGGCAATAACCCTGGTTTGAGAACGAAAGACGCTTGTTTTCACCTGGGTTAATCTTCAAGGGAGCCACATTCAGAAAGAGAACAGCTGAAGAAAACTCAGACTGAACAGATAAGGTAATTACAGAAGTGTGGGGGCTGAGTGTGTACGAGAATATTCAGTCAGTGTAGGAAAGGAGATTCCTGTGCTTTAATCACATGTTAATGTTGCAAATTGAGTTCTCGTCTCCGCCAATCTCTTTTCAGTGTATCACAGACAATGCTGTTACTCTGCTATTTTATTTATTTCGGTAAAGAGTGAGATCGTGTTTAAATGCAACTTTTATAATACACAAAAATATTTGAAAGCAGACGGGTGGTGTGTTTTATATTTACCAAAGCAGTGCTGATGATGTGGGGAGATGTTTAGACAGTGCAATTGTCATTTTCAAGGTAGCTAAACATCAAATTTGGTTGCAGCCGTGTGCAAAATGTAATTTAGTATGAGCAGTTATAATTAACTGTGTGTGTTGTAGTTTGTCGGAGGTCTATGAGTCGACAAAAAGGGAGGCCCGGGACATAGTTCCCTACCGTATATAAGATAGTGAAAATACCACATGATAGCTCGCTGCCGTAGATAAGACAGAGAGAAATTGCCCATGGTGGCACACTAAAAATGAAAATGTGGTGTTCCAGAAATGCAAGCCTGAGGTCTCTCTAGTGATTACACGAAAATTCTAAGCAAAAATAAGGGATTGTGGATATTGGGGCCACAAATAAAACAAGGGAATTATGCTCATAAAAATACCACCAACCACGCATACCAACCACACATACCAAATATGCATGCCTGGGTGCTGAAATAATGCATGTCCACTGTATTATTGTTGTACATGGCCCAATCTGAATACAAGGAGTGATTGTTGCTAAGTTATTTTTCGGCGGTAAGAAAATACCGTCAGGCCCCAAATCTCCACAAAATACCCTACATATTTATGGTGCGTTGCAGGCCGGGAAAGTGATCATAGAGTACCTACTGGGCGTGGCAAGCGTGTCTCACACTGCCATTTGCACATTAAAGGGAATCCATTTTATAATAGCAGTGTGCCACTAAAAACGAATTTCAGAATGTCACAAAGGGAAACCACATTCTCAGATCTAGTGCAATATTTAGAGGCAAAGTTGTTTGCACATGGAAATTGGTCGTCAAATAGCACGTTAGAATGGAGTAACCGCATTCAGGGTGAGGTGCAGAAAGAAAAACTAGACAATATTTTTGCAGAAGGCAGCATAATTCAGGTCTGCCTTACAAGATTATTGAATGCAGCCGATAAAAGTGCAGAGAAAGACTGTTTAATGCGGCTATGCGGCAAAATATGGTTTATTTTAAACAAGTCCCTGCGAATGCAAGAGAATGATACTCAGCTAATTAACAGGTTGAAGACTGAATTAGATGGGGCAAGTAAAAATCAGGAAATGTTGAGAGCAGAATTGGATGTATGCCAAAAAGACATGCAATTAAAATGCAGAGACTTTGATACTCAGTTATCCAAAAGCAAGAAACAATTTGAGGATAGTGAGCAAGAATTGGTACACTTAAAAGCCTTAGTGGATCACATTAGACAGGATAAAGATGAGGTTGTTTCAGAAATGCAGATTTTACAAAAAGAACATTGTGAAAAAGAATGTGATCTCCAGAGCGCAGAACAAGAAATGATTAAAATAATTCAAGAAAGAGAAATAAAGAGTTCAATGAATGCCAAATGCAAATGTGCGACATGCAGGAGGTGATTAATAAGATGAGTGATGAAAACAAATATTTGCAAGATGAAGCCAACAGACTCCTTAAAAAGTGTAAGGACTTAGAACAGCAAATGTGCATTCCCAGGTCCCAGGAGAGGCGGCAGGGTACCACATTCAATGGAGTGGAGGTGAATTCTAGCTCTGCCCAAAGAGCTAGTGCTCCAGTGACTGGGCCG
This sequence comes from Ambystoma mexicanum, assembly GCF_040938575.1. Taxonomy (NCBI): domain Eukaryota; kingdom Metazoa; phylum Chordata; class Amphibia; order Caudata; family Ambystomatidae; genus Ambystoma; species Ambystoma mexicanum. Next base: position 1,392,510,633 of record NC_090932.1, read on the forward strand.
GTGACTGAACTTGGTCGCAGCGCCCTTGGGGGATTTGATACTCCCATTGGGGGCAGCCACCAATATCATACACCTGAAAACAGGATTGAATCACAAAATAGTGCAATTCCATGCATTGCAACAAATAGCCCCATAAAAATAATGAAATCCATTAAAGCCCTGATCAAACCATTTAAAAAGGGAGGTGAATGCTGCATTGAGGATCATTTAGAAGCGGTGCAGGACATTTTTAAAGCACTCCAGATACCTAAGGAACAGTACAGACAATATTTTCATTTAACTTTAGATGCCCCGACGGCCAGCATCATAAGAGGATTAAATGAACAGCAGAATATGACATGGTTGGAGTTTGAAAAAGAAATTAGGCGTCATTTTTCTCCTTTTCAGTCATTGCAGGAGGCAAAGAAAGTCGCTTACACAATTACTGCTGAACCTAATACATCCCCTCGCCAATTTTTACAAGACTTAAAAAGAGCATTTTCTCGCTTTGATGTATCTTTTGACTCAAATTCCAATGAGTTTAAAACTGCATACTTCTATGGGCTACAGAAAGACATCATATCCCAATTGGTCCGTGAATTTGACCGTGACAAGTCCCTTGAATGGATTGTACATCAAAGCACAAAACTATATGAGGTACTCTATTGTCAGGGTAAAATGAAAGATACTAGACCTAAATCTAAAGAACCCTCAGCCACAGTAATGTAAATCAGGTCAGCCAAAATGTCCCTTGAGTCTGCTCAAAGCCAAGGTAAAAATAATGTGACACCTGAACAAAGGGGTAATCAACAAAGATCGCCATTTCCTGTACCAATGTTCCAATCACATGATCCTAGTAATAGAGAGAGCTACATCAGCCCTAGGTATTTAGGGGACAGACCCCGGGTAGGATATCGGCCTGACATGGCAGGTATGAACAATAACCAGAGACAAAATCAAGATCAAAGAAATGATGGTCCCTACCAGTCATTGGGGACACAGAGCAGATTTGATCCCAACACCATGATATATGGTAATCAGGATAGGCCCCGATATGTGGATCGATTTACTGATAATGGAAATCAACCTAGGGGCCAGTACCCACAATCTGAGAGACAGGACATGAGGCAAAACGTGAACTACAATCCACGCCAGTACAATGATTCCCCACCAGGGGATTATAATCAAAGGATGGGTGCAACCCGCTCCCCTCCACAAATGAATCAAGAGTTCAGAAACCATCCCAACCGACATCATTCACCTGAGAGGTATCAGAATAGATCCAATCGGGGGAAAACAGCCAATATCGACCTAGACCACAGAAAGAGGATCCTAGAGAGATGGAAAGGTTCCAGTGCCTTGAGGCCCAAGTGAAAATGTTAGCTGAGCAAATAGGAAAGCTCTGTACAGCGCAAACACAACCTTCCAAAGAGGGGGCTGATGGCCATAGCAATGACCGGGGGGCTTCCGAAAAGTGACTAAGTACTCATGATAACTGCAGTGCCAAAATGACAGATTGCTCTGATATAATTTTGCATAACGACTCTGTGATGCCTAATGGATTAAATGTGAAAGTGCCAGTAAATGAACTTGTGACAGAAAGTGCAAATAATTCTAAAAAAGAGGTACGGTTTAACCTAGAGCTAAATAAAACAGTAAAGATTTGTACAAATGAAAAAGAAACATTAGGAATTCCACACTGGTATCACACTAAATGATCACAAATGCACAGAATTAAAAAATGACAAATTGATGAATGATGTTGTTACACATGTTCAGTTGGAAGGTTGTAATGTGGTCTCTGATGTTACCCAGATGGATGGGCGAACAGTGGCCACACTCCAAAAAACCTCTGATCATGGAGAAATGAATAAAGTCTCTCGCGCAGAAATGGGTAAAAAGGAGGGAAAAATGTCTTTCCATTTACAAATGTGTTTAGCCAAAAGTGAAAAAGACCTGAGAAAGGTGAGCCCTGAAATCAGTAAGAATTCACATTTCTTATGTGTATTAGAGGAAGTTGAGGACAGATATTATGCACCCATCACTTTAGAAGAAAAATGCCACACCTTTGCTATGATTGACACTGGCGCACAGGCCACAATTATGTCCAAGGAGCTGGTAAAGAGTATCAATGAAGGGAGACCCCCACGGAGTCAGATCACAGTGAAGGAAAATCAAGGCCCAGTGCATAACTTTATTGGGGAGGAGGTGCCCATCATAGGTGTAACTGAGGTTGACATAAAAATAGGAAAGCACAGAATGAAACAAGAGGTATTGATCACATCTATTTGTGAAATTCCATTTCTGATGGGGACAGATTGTCTGAAAAGATTGTCTCCTCTAATAGATGGGGTGAATGGAGTGCTGTGGTCCTTAACCAAAAAACCATTGAGGCCTAAGAAACTAAAATCACAAAACAGCAATATAAATGAATGTCACACCGTTGCCAAAACAAATGATGCTGTGGAGGTATATCTCCAGAATAGCTGCATACCTAGTGTCACTGTTATATTAATGTGTCAAGACAAAATTCAGAGCGACAATGAAAAACTACCTGTACAAATATACTTGGACCCAAGGAAAAATTGGCAGACTGCCATAGATGAGCACACATTACGTTTTTATTTAAAAGAGAAAACATGCAAACAGAATATTACTCCTAAAACAGATTCAGAAAAACACATTACCACTCTGGCAGAAATACACATGGAAGATGAGCAACCATGGGTTCATGTTGGTATAAATGACTATTTTAAAACAATAAAAGCCACTTTAGCGCTTGAACATGAAAGGAGTTTCATTAATGAGAAATTGTTGCAAAAAATAATGGAGAGGGAAGAAATCCCCAGATTTAGGATTAAAAACCAATATGTTTCTGGCTTGGACAGTCCAGACTTTGAAAACCGAATTGCAGGCAGATGCATGCTTAAAATTAGCATTGGGCAGAAAACAATTTACCATAATGTATGGATAGTGAGTGGAGCACAAAATGAATTTTACATGGGAAATGACATCATGCACAGAATGTGTATGGTGTTAGATTTCCTTAATCAAAAAATATGGTCACGCCTAGGTGGTCCGGCACCTGAATTTGAAGACAAAAGAAGGGCTTATCATTGTGCACAACTGGTTCCTTATGCAATCGAATTACAAATGAGGAAAGATACTATTATTCCTGCATTTACAAAACAGTCTGCAATAACACTTAAATGCAAAAATGGACAGCAGAAGAAAGGCTCTGATGCATTTGTATGCCTGAATGAATCCATAAAACAGCAAGGCCTGGATTATGAATACATTCCATTGGTAGATATTGGTGAAGGATCTGTAAAAATGATGGTAAATAATAAAGGTTGTCAGGATATTCATTTAGAGGAAAACTCCCCATTAGGAATGGCCGTACAAAAATCACATTATACGGCAGATTTAAATAACATGGTGATTGGAAATATTCCTGAAAAGTATGTAGATGCCAAGGGTGAGTTGCCAGAACACCTGGACTCTCAGCCCAAAGGAATATTTAAAATTCATTCTGTGTATCCTTATGATTCAAATGAGACAGTGTGCTGCCATCAATAGGATTGCATAATATTTAATTTAAATGAAAATGAAACAGAAAATCAGCCCATTGAAGTGGAAGCTGATATGCCAAAATATTTAAAAGTGGCAGCTTTACAAAAAGACACAGCCACACAGTTAGAGGAAAGCGCAGAGATTCCCTTACCAGAAGATTTTCCAGAATTTTCCAAAATGGTAGAAGAACAGATCTCCTTAGCGAATGCGTGTGAAAGCAATGAAGAGAGGGACAATCTGAGGGAGATATTTATGGAGTTTAAGGATGTATTTGCAAAAGATGCTTATGATTGTGGTTTAACTGATTTACATGTGGCCACACTACCAGAAGGGTGTAGCAGAAATCCAGTGTTTGTACGCCAGTATAGACTACCGCTGGCATGTTTAGAATCATTGGCAGAGATTATTAAAAATTTGGAATCGTGGGGAATCATCAGGCCCATTCATAGCACATCCAATACACCTATATTAGGTGTGTTAAAGCCAAATGGTCAATGGCGGCTGTGTGCAGACTTGAGAGAGTTAAATAAAAGAGTACCAGTATCTAGATGGCCACTGCCATTCATTGATCAGGGCCTAGCTCAGGTACATGGTTCAAATGTATTTACCACATTAGATCTCACCTCTGGATATTGGTGCGTGCCATTGGTAGAGGAGATACAACATTTATTTTCCTTTACATTTGACAGGACTCAATATGCCTGGCTTAGAGCTCCGTTCGGGTACATCAATAGTGGGAGTGAATTTGGCATATTTTTGAGAAAGGCCATGCCGGATGCAGCGGAAAGAGGAACAATAGTTTATGTGGACGATGTCCTGATAAAAAATAAAAGCCTGAAAAGCCATTTTGATGAAATAAGACATGTACTTGGCCAATTGCAGAAAGCAGGCGCCAAAGTATCTTTGCAAAAAGCACAATGGTGCAAGAAAAAAGTGAACTTTCTAGGGCATGAAGTGACTGAACATGGGCTAAATCCACAAAAGAAGAAAATAGAGGCCATACAAAGATTAAAAGATCCTAAAAATGTGAAAGGAGTAAAAAGTTTATTAGGGATGACAGGCTATAACAGAAAGTTCATTGAAAATTATGCAGAAATCACTCAACCATTGACTAAACTGCTTAAACTGAATACTCCCTGGAAATGGGAAAAAGAGCAGTCTGATGCAGTGGCTAAATTAAAGGAATGTCTTGTAAACGCACCATGTTTAGCATACCCCATAAAGGACAGGGATTTCTTTATAGAAATAGGTTTTTCTGAACATTGTAGGTCAGCAGTGTTATCACAAAAACACGATTTGAATCACAAAACCATTGCATATGCAAGTAAGGCATTTTCCCAAGTTGAAATTAAATTTAATGAATGTGAAAAGGCCCTATTAACCATTGTGTGGGCGCTACAACATTTCCGCCCCATTGTTCAGGGAGAAAAGGTGATTATTGAAACAAATCACCAACCTTTGCAATTTTTAGAGAGTAAAGAAATTAGATCAGGTAATCTAGTGCAATCCAGAATCACTTCATGGACGCTGGCATTACAAGGTTTTCCCGTAGAAGTGAGATATGGACAAAATAAAATGAACCCAATTGCTCAAGGGTTAGCTGACGTACATGACTGTGCAGCTGAACAAATACCAAATGAAATGGAAGTAGAAACTAGTTTGCAGGAATTTGAACAATCACCACACAAAGCTTTTGATGAAAAAACATGCAAGGATTTGCCAACTGTATATGTGGATGGTTGTGCTTTTCACATTGAAAATGACAGTAATAAACAGTTAGTGGCAGGAATAGGAAATGTCTGGTTGAAATGTGAAGGTGTCCCCAGTATAGGGATGAGGATTGGAGATAGGAGCAGTCAGGTGGCGGAATTGGCGGCCATTTATAAAGCAATTGCTACTGCAGTTGATAAAAAGTTCAGTGAAATTGTCCTGGTGACTGATTCTGACTATGCACGGAATAGCTTTGTGGAGTATGTGCCTGGTTGGAAAGCAAGAGGCATGGTTACATACAACAAAAAGCCACTTAAGCATGGAAAAATGATACAAGCCATAGACAAATTGGTGTCAGAGAATAAGTTAACAATATTGTGGAGAAAAATTTGTGGGCATTTAAAAACACCAGGAGAGGATAAGGAGGGAAATGATAAGGCAGACCACCTGGCTAAGATTGGGGCTGTGATGGGAGAATTGCTACCTATTGATTATTTAATGGGTGAAATACAAATTGATGCAGTCACACGTTCTAAAGCACCAAAGGAGGTAGATCAACCGGTGGTGCAGTGGAGTCATGACACGCCAGACCAAGATTTGATTGAGGCACAAAAGAATGATCAAATTTTGGGAATCTATTATAATCATTTGATAGATCCCGAACAAAATTCTTTGACAGAAAATGATTGTATGGGAAAAGAAGAGTTGAGGGTGTTATTAAAGAACAAAACACGAATTAGATTACAGGATGGACTCATGATTAGAGAGTCCATAACAGGACAAATACAGTGGGTAGTACCCCTTTCATTCAGAGGACTAATGCTACACCATGCACATGATGCCATAACTGCAGGCCATAGAGGTTCACAAAAAACATTAGAAATACTAAAAGATTATGCTTACTGGCCACATATGTCCCAAGATGTGGAATTATATACTAGAGGATGTCTAGTATGCGCCCAATTTAAACCTGCTTCACCAATGCATAGAGCACCATTGATGAAAAGAGGCCTAACTCTCCCATGGTCAGATTTGCAAATAGACTATGTAGGTCCTTTAAAAAGGTCGAGCAGGGGACACCGTTATATTTTGAGTGTGGTATGTTTGATGTCGAAGTGGATTGAATGCATTCCTGCACCAGATTGTAGTGCGCAGACAGCAGCCACATTGCTGGTGAACCATGTGTTCTCAAGGTTTGGGTTGCCACAAAGAATTGAGTCAGACAGAGGAAGTCATTTCACAAGTACTCTAATGAGAAAGGTATGGCAAATACTAGGTGTGAAAAGGAAACTACATATCACATATCGGGCGGCGTCTTCAGGTACAGTTGAAAGAAGCAATAGGTCTGTTGTGGATATTTTAAAGAAATTTGTGGCAGAAGCAGGTTCCAGCTGGGATTTACGTTTACCGTTGGTTTTGATGGCAATCAGATCAACTCCTGCCAAGGCAACAGGTGTTAGCCCCCATGAGGTCTTGACAGGTAGGAAAATGGTGTTACCACAACACCTACTATACAGAACACATGAGCAGACACTTGTGAGTGCATCCACAGTTCATGAATATATTGATGAACTGAGGAGGCATTTGCAACATGCATTTGCTTTTGTGCAGAGAAATCTGGAAAGAGCTGCTGACAGTGCAAAGTCTTATTATGACAAAAAGACATCAGTAAAGGAATAGAGTGTAGGGGATCAGGTGTACAAGTTTCATTTTGGAAAAAGTAAACAGAAAAATTCTAAATTTCTAGCAGCCTGGCAGGGGCCATTTCGAATTATAGATAAGGTCTCTCCTGTAGTTTATAAAATTTTGAAAAATGAAGGTGAAACGGCAATAGAGCAGTTTGTCCATGTAAATCAAATCAAACCATGCCATCCCAGACATGAGATCAGGCAGCTTGAGCGTGTAGAAACAGATAAAGTCCCTTGAACACAAAAAGAGAAAATAAATGGGTACAATCAGGAGGCAGTGACAAAGAAGTTAAAAAGTTGATTGTTATAATGGCACATAAACACTGTAATATACGTAAAACTATATAATATAAAATAAATAAATAAATAAATAAATAAAAATATATAATGGAAGCTCATGGTTGGTGTGCAGAGAGAAAGTGTATTAAATATTGAATGCTGTTTTATATGTGCTTGTTTTCTTTTAACTTGTGTTTAATTTCAGAAAAAAAAAAAAAAAGAAATATTTTTACCAAGCATGTTTTATTTTTGGCAAAAGGGTGAAGTTAGTATTGTGCTATGTACTTAATTTGTTTATTTTCTATTTGATTTAGAAAATTAACATTATTTGGTCGGAGGTTCCGGGATCAGAGCCCACGGGAGACGATGGAGTCCTGGAGCCCACGTGGACGGATTCCGGGAAAGCCCCAAAGAGGGGTGAAGACCAAGGCTGCAAAGCGATCAGCATTGAAGATGATACCGATGATATGGTTAATGATGATGATATTTGGAGGGATCTTCAAGAATTCAGAAGCACAGGTTGTCATTGAACCTGGACCAGCATCTGGTATTGCGGTGGAAGAGGTACCAGGATTCATCATGAGTGATAGAAGGATGATTTTCCAAAATATATACATACCATTGAATCCTGAGATTTTGATTGAAAAACACTTGAACAATACCGGAATTAAGATTGAACAGACTAAAGAGTGGCTGCAAATAAGAAAAGAGGACACTAAGCAGTCAATAAGAGATATATTAATGCAATTGGAAAAAACATTCGTGAATTCAGCAGACATTAAGAAGAAGAGAGGAAAGAGAGGTGCGGTGATGCTCGCGATATCATTGGTAATGTCTATAGTTGGAGCCATAATAGGTACCACAATATCAACAGCCAATTCTATTTCGGTAGGAACACTGAGTACTAAAGCGCAACAACTGAGTATTGACCTAGAAATAATACAAAAAACATTAGATGGAATTAGAGGGGGACTGGATGAACAAGTAAGATTCATAAATGAAACTGCAATCATTCTAAATGAACAAGCGGATGTAATGCAACGGGCGACCAAAATAATACTTAAGCATGACAGAACTTTAAATGAAATATTGAACATAATGAGTCCTGTTGATAGACTATTAACGAATTATATGAGAGAAGTTCCAACTGCAGTTTCACAATTGATTCAAGGACATATCCCCTTGTATTTTGTTTCGCAGGATATTATTCGTCAAATGATAGAAAGATTGACCAGGAGGGAAATTGATATAATACAGGTAAAAATTGCATTCGAAATGGGTAATGCAATGCCGTTATATGTGGACTTGGAAAGGCTAGAGATCGGATTTTTGCTATGCATCCCATATGTAGCTCCTGAACTTATTTATCAAACGAAGTGGGTACACAACGTGGGATTTTGGCAAGAGGACGAATTTATTAAGATTAAGACTCCAGAAGTGGTGGCATTTCAGTCATGGGAACCTGAAGTTTATTTAATACCAAACCTGGAAACATGTGTAAAATTTAAAGAACAAAATTATATGTGTCCAGGAAAACCGTTTGTTCCTGATGCCACAGATGCTATTTGTGGTTTGAAATCTGACCCAAGTATATCAGAGGGATGTGAAGTGATTATTAGCAATATGGGGAGTGAGGAAATGGCACAGGCTAAGATGGTCAGAGGTAAATGGTTGATCAGCACCTGTTTAAAGAACATGACGGTAGTACATTTAAACCATGGAACATACGTGGTTAAACAGGTGAAATATAATGTTTTTATTTACAGGTTCCAAAGGATACAACTGTGTCAATTGGGGGGTTAACATTGTTTCATGTAACAAATGATGTTTGGGAAAGCCAAGTGGAAAATATCGATTTTTTTCAAAGGGATACTTTTCCAATAGATCCGGATGTGGAATATTTATTGAATCACAAAGAAAGACATGTTATAAAAATGAATTTGAGAAAAAAAGAACAAGTTGTTTTTAGGAATTGGCTTGGATTGTAACCAAGTTCTAAAAACAAAAGGAGGGTATGTAAGGATATTTGGCGTGTTGCAGCACAGAGTACAGCACTACTGCACAGGTAGCAATTTTTTTTTTATGCAGCGCCATCACATGGGTGCGGTGCATTGCTATATGTGTTACCAGATTAACATGACATATAAGTAAAGCCAGGCTATTCAGTCAAAAACGATTTTAACATATAAGATGCAAATCTATTTTTACAGTTAAAGGCACACGTGCACATTCAAAAATGCACACTATTTTTCACCTGAAATGCCTATGGTGCAAGAGACACATTTGAAAATTAATAACTAACATTATTAATAACTAACCTGACTAATAAAACTGCATTTAACATAACCCACTAATAAAAATGTGTCTCCACTGCAGAAATAGGCCTACTCTGAAAGTGAACTTTTAAACGCACATTCATTTTTTTTTCTTTTTCTCTGCTGCTCTGTCCACATAACTCAGGAAGCCAAGGGCTCGAAGATACAGGAAATCAGTTGGTTACAAATGGTTACTGTAAAAAGGAGCCATTGTGTAGAGAGGGAGGAGATGGCATGATTAATTTCTGATTGGAGCAGCGTCATAGCAAGTATCATGCTAGAGGCAGTGATGAGGGTTTTGCTGGGGGGAGTTTGAAGAGAGGGGGAGGACAGTCGGGATTTGGAGAGCTGGGAGAAGGACCTGTTTTCCTGGTTGGAGCATTTCTGCTGAAAAAGCTGAGAGTTCCAGGCAATAACCCCGGTTTGAGAACCAAAGACGCTTGTTTTCACCTGGGTTAATCTTCAAGGGAGCCACATTCAGAAAGAGAACAGCTGAAGAAAACTCAGGCTGAACAGATAAGGTAATTACAGAAGTGTGGGGGCTGAGTGTGTACGAGAATATTCAGTCAGTGTAGGAAAGGAGATTCCTGTGCTTTAATCACATGTTAATGTTGCAAATTGAGTTCTCGTCTCCGCCACTCTCTTTTCAGTGTATCACAGACAATGCTGTTACTGTGCTATTTTATTTATTTCTGTAAAGAGTGAGATCGTGTTTAAATGCAACTTTTATAATACACAAAAATATTTGAAAGCAGACGGGTGGTGTGTTTTATATTTACCAAAGCAGTGCTGATGATGTGGGGAGATGTTTAGACAGTGCAATTGTCATTTTCAAGGTAGCTAAACATAAAATTTGGTTGCAGCCGTGTGCACAATGTAATTTAGTATGAGCAGTTATAACTAACTGTGTGTGTTGTAGTTTGTCGGAGGTCTATGAATCGACAAAAAGGGAGGCCCGGGACATAGTTCACTACCGTATATAAGATAGTGAAAATACCATATGATAGCTCGCTGCCGTAGATAAGACAGAGAGAAATTGCCCATGGTGGCACACTAAAAATGAAAATGTGGTGTTCCAGAAATGCAAGCCTGAGGTCTCTCTAGTGATTACACGAAAAATCTAAGCAAAAATAAATAAGGGATTCTGGATATTGGGGCCACAAACAAAACAAGGGAATTATGCTCACCAAAATAACACCAACCACGCATACCAACCACGCATACCAAATATGCATGCCTGGGTGCTGAAAAAATGCATGTCCACTGTATTATTGTTGTACATGGCCCAATCTGAATACAAGGAGTGATTGTTGCTAAGTTATTTTTCGGCGGTAAGAAAATACCGTCAGGCCCCAAATCTCCACAAAATACCCTACAGGACAGAGAGAGAGTTAGAGTCATGGTTTAAGAGCAGGTCTTTGCAGGCGTTGAGAAAATCTGTTTCATTGCATCTGTATGCTCCAAAGCGAGACTGATGGTCATGGAGACAACCAATAGATTCAGTGTGGTGGGTGAGCTAAGAGATAGCTAACTCCTCCATGAGTTTGCCCAGGAAAGGAGTAATGGAGATCGGGTGATAGTTAGCCGGAATAGAAGGGTCGGCAGAGGGTGCTTTGAGCAGAGGGTGCACAAGAGAATGCTTGAGGGAAGTGGGGAAAACTCCAGTGGTGAACGAGAGGTTGCAGAGGTCTGCCAAGGCTGTAGATAGAGAGTCAATGTTGTCCTTGATGGTTTTGGAGGGGCAAGGGTACAAGTATTTGGAGGAGGCTTTCATAGACCAGACTTATCTAGAAACCTCCTCAGGTGTGACAGGGGAGAGGGGAGAGAGAAGAGGGTGTGTGGTTGGGGCGGCCAAGGGGTTCCCAGGAAAGGATGGTGCATGAGTGGGTGCAGAGGAGAGAGAGGAATGTACATGTTCTGTGAATGGCAAACAGGAGTGCGAATACTTGGTTGTTGCTAAATTGCCATTGCTGGTCCCAGGAGTAAATTTGTAAGACAGATAACAACAAGTTGGTACTGTAAAAACAGGAGCAAAAGGATTACAGCCTACCGTGTCACTCCAACGATAGGAGGTTGATGCTGTTATGGCAGAATTGTAATGTTCTTCCAAGGGCTGCTTTTATAGCATCATCCTTGTAAATGATGTGAATGATGCCCTTGGAAGCAAAGGAGAACTTAAAGCACTAATTGTGCCTGCAGGCATACAATAATGCCCTCGAGAAATGTAGTCTCAGTATAAAATGTGCAGCAATACGCAAGAAAAGCTTTTTATGATGTGTACCCATGTGATTCTATGTGCCAATGAGGTTGCCAACAATTTAAAAAAATATTTCTATGCTTACCCCATTTTAATTCTGTTTGACAATTTGTGGTGTCTGGCGTGTTTTGTCATGGCTGCTAGCATTCCCAGTACCTGCCATGTGCTCATGTGTGCATGGTGGAGATCGAGCTCACACTGGGCCATAAATTAGTCTCGGTCACCAATGAAAAAGTTGAAGAGGGAAAATCCAAAATTGCTTTCCCTCCGGAAAGACCACACCCTCACTGGAAGAAGAACCACCAACAGTATGGCCAGTGATCAAATGAGCTTACACCAATTCCCACTGCACCCACCATGGAAAACCACCACGAAAGGTACCATGCCAACCGACCATACAACCCTGCGGTAGTACGAACCCTGCCGAGTGGACGAGGAGAGACAAGACCGAGCTGGAGACGACGACATGGACAGAATCGACTAACAGCACAGAAACCATGCCTCAATTCGTTAGAGACGTCACAATGACATGGCTGCGTTAGACAGGAAGCACATATGCAATCTGAGCATTCGGGACATTAACACACCAACCTACACGAAGAACACATGCATACAGCTCTATGAGTTAGAGGACAGTGACATATACATACTGTCTGCACATTCATTATTTTGCCACTTAGGCTCGCTACAACCACACAGAAACGCAAGATGCCAGAAGAGCTTGTTTACATGCTTGCTGATGCTATTTGCACTTAACCCTATGGAAGGACAGGAGCACTCGAGGCACCTGACCTACCATGACAAGTACTAACCCATGGCCACTATGAAGAACACACAGTCAGAGCCAGACTAGGCCTTAGGAAAACTACAGTAAGCCACGATCGTCTCAAAGAAATCTCAAACCGCAAGATGCTGTGCAAGCAGAATAGTCAAGTCAAGGGCAATGGCGGGCAAGGCCACGATGTTGCGAGTGAAATTCCAGACACACAGAGCCAAGGTGACACTGGCGGCAGCGAAGAATATTCCCTGCAAAATGCAAGCTAATTCAAAGCAATTAGGCCCGAAAAGATGGTCTCAAACCACTTGACTCTGCCGAGCTGGTATTGGGGCAAGGCTCAGAGGCTGGGAACGAGCAGCAGTCCCACGGCTAGACAGCGGCTTTGCAACATACTCACTACTCTCCAGCTACCTTGTATGATGAGAATGGAATACTCTCATGGCATTAGTCTTCTCCACACTATTGTATAATATAGACACATAGTTACACCTCGCTGACACATAGTATACATGTATCACAAACCGGTGTCTCACAGGCTGGGAACAGAGTTTGTCCCAGGCTTGGGGGCCCACGGTCTGACCAATCAGGTCCTTTGGGTCTAGGGGCAGGTGGCAGGGGTTACCACCCAATCACAGAGCGCATCCAATGTATCATTTTAAAAGTAGCAACTTTTAGGAATGATCCAAGCATACCACCTGACATGGCAGCATCCACTGATATTGTTCCCTGTAGGTTCCTATACTGGACATACCACTCAGGAGCCAATCCTGAGCACTGTTAGGTTTGGGGAGGGAGTCTGCTGAGTGACGAAGGTTATGATGTCACATGTCTACAAAACTGGCCTGCGAGCCAGAATGCAGTGAAATGTGCCTGGATCGCTCCGTGAATATGCCCCTGTGTGTTTTGTATAATAACACTACAGTAACTCTTTCTCCTTGCGTGGACCTCGACTTCTTTGGGACAAGGGAAGGAGTTAGGGCCTTCTGTGAGTTGGGAGTCTGCGGACCCTTAGCACAGCTTTGCCTGCCCATGAAATTACCCTAAAAAGTTGGAGGCCCCAGTGAGATCCTTTGTGATGTCAGCCCAGCCAGGTGCTGCCTCCTTGGCCGACGGACCTCAGAGGACTGCAGAACCCTTGTGGGAATTGTGAGAAAACTGGACAGTGCATCTGGAGATTGGTCTTCGGGAGCCAACTTCAAAATTAACCCACTCATGGTCGGCGAGGCATCCATGCACTCCAGAGAGGGCGAGGCAAGCAGAACGGGGAGTCAGCGGCCGAGCAGTGCCGGCAGACGTGTAACAAAAGTAAGTGTTGTCCACTCAATCAGCAACCCAATTGTGTGTAGGTGGGGGGATTTGTAAATAAGAACGAGGGGAATGTAATTTGTAATAAGTGTTGGTGTCGGAGTGTTTTCTAGCACGTGTGCGAGAGTAGGGATTGGAGCGGAGGTAGACCTTTTTCTGTGTTCAGTGAGCATTCGGGTCGCGAGGCAACAGATTCTTGTGTTGAACGGGTTGTTACATCGATAGGTCTAGGCTGTGAACACATGTGTAGATGTGTGGTTTTCCTATGAGTTGAACGTTCTAGTTCAGTGAATAGATGATGTATTCCCGTAAGAGTTAGCTGGAGCTATCTTAGATTGCGGAAGGTGCATTAACTGGTTAAGTCTCCCTGGTGAAAAAGGTATCGCACGTCAGGCGATGGGGCAGGTGCAATTTAATCACATACGAGTTCATGAGCATACTCCACTCGAGTTGTACCTCTTCCTGTAAACGTTATCTTGGTGAGGTCACCCATAGGTCATTTGCATAGGACATTTTGTTGTGAACAGTGGAGGATTAGCAGAACAGCATTGGGATTGCTCGACAGGTGTACGAGTGGCAGTGCATGGGCGGTGCCTGCGCATGATTGAGGCAGTGTGCCGGACAACAGCATCTCTGGTGAAGACGGGGCAGTACAAGAGTACGCCACATAATGTGGGGAGCCGCGGAGGCTTCAGGCAACAAACGACAAACTGCATTGTATAATACATGTTTCTTACCCCTGGGCTGACAGCAGAGAATTGAAATCCTCAACTGGAGTTCAGGTAAAATACAAACCTACCATGTTTTGCCACGGAAGGGTGGGGGGGGACAACATACAGTAGATGAGGAACTCTAGTAAGTCCGATCCAGCACATGTGTAAGACCTTGCCTCTCTACCAGGACAGGATAGTCAAGTACAGTGTACAATGGTCCAAAGGTATGGAAGGAAAGATAGCCAGACAATGGCCCCCTAATGTCAGTTCCTCCAAAGATGTGTTGCAATCACTACTGACCCACTTACAGAGCACATACAAGGGGAAGAATTTAGCTAAATGTATGGAGATATTTGAGCTGTGGCGTATGTTCCAGGAGGACAGGTCATGGATGATGAGCTTGCAGGGGATGACGGAGGAAGGAACAGACTCATGCATTCCACCCCCAGCACCACCTAGCATCACCTCCGATAACGTAGAGAAGGAGGAGGAGGAGCAGGGCCTATACCCGTTACGGGAACTAAAGGAAGTGAGGGAACCACAAGAATTAAAAGCAGCAGAAGGATACTCAAATCCCACATACAAACCATCCACATATCCCCCAAAGGGTTTGGCCCCAAGAGTCCAACAACAAGGGAGGGGGGAGGAGGCCGACAGCCCTGGCCTTGATGAGGAAGGGCTGCAGCGTGCAAAAAACGAGTTTGTAGGAATAGGCCCAGATGAATGGGTAGCGGCAAAGGTACTGTTGAAGTTGCAAGGGGTCACAGCAGGGGAGGCAGAGTGGGAAACAAAGGTAATATAAAAATTTCAACTGGGACAGGGGTGCAGAGGAAGGGCAACACACATGGTAAGCGGAGAGCAACAGCCGGGGAAAAGGAAACAAAGTTGGAAGAGGAGGTGAGGGAGCAAAAGAAAGAAATAGCAAGGGAACTTGAACTACAGGAGCAGGAACGAAAAGAGCGTTTGGCATTGTTGGAAAGGGAGCAGATAGAGGTAATGCAGAGAGAAACTAAGGGAGAAAAGCAGGTTGCGGAGATGGAGAAAGAAAGTGAAGAGAGAGAAAGTGAGGGGACGAAGCGGAGAGGAAAATGACATTTTGGAGAAAGAAAATATTATTTCAACAAACACGTAAGTATGAAGAAGGAAGATTTAAGGAGTTAAGGTTAGAAGGAATGGCAAGGGAAAGTGATCACAGGAACAAGGATGAGCGGGCACTCAGAGGGGTGAGCAAAGCAATAAAGGAAGAGCTAGATAGGAAAAAACGCGATGAACAACAACAGGGAGGACCACACAATAGAAATGCCTCTAACAGGTGCACTGTGGGCAGCACAAGCACGTCCATGGTGCCTATGACAGGGAACGGCATCACACACTCAGGGATGAGGGAGGAGGATAATACACATGGTTTCACAGACATCGATCTCGAGACAGTCACTATACGTTATCCGTTCCCACGCAAATTGACATTTGCCGACGGGTTATGTAGTGATGTGGACGAGGATGTAGATGGAGACAGCAGAATGAGTGACAAAGAAAGGGAGGATTAGCTCTATATAATATGAACAGATACAGGGATGTTATGGGAGTGTAAAACACAAGAAGAAAGGGGCAGGGGACAGGACACCGGTAACGTAACTAAAGATACAACAGACGAGGTGGCCCCGCAAACACCATATACCAACAGGCTCTGGGATCTCCCAGGGTGCAGGAGAGATGGGGCAACAATAATACAAAAGAGAGGGCAGTCTTGCCCGCGGGATGGGCACACTGGGTCACAGGACACTCTGCACCGGTCACATACAATAGAACTCATGACATAGGTGCAGAATTAGACGACGAAAGGGGACCTATGCAGATACGTCAGTACAGACGCACACCCCAAGAAAGGGGCGCATACTCGCAGATGCACCTATTGGATAGGGGAAGGACAAGACCACATTATGTACCATGGAAGCACGCAGATAAAGAAAACATCAACTATAGGCTACCCTCTCCCAGTGGAGAAGCGGAGAAATGGATTTATAAAATGGAAAACATGACCGCCGGATACAAGTTGGTGGTGGGTGACGTCAAGGGCCTGCTGGTCTCCATATTGGGTGATGCAGGAGATCACATTTGGAAGAGGGCAGGGTTCCCAGGAGTAACAACCCAAATACAACGCACGATGGATCACCTTTTGCAATTGCAGACATGCAGTATGGCAGGCGTTACGGACACAGTACCCCGACACATCTGATATAGGAGCATTTATGTCATGCAGTTATGACAAGGACCCTGTTAATTACATCCAAGAGATTCAAGAGCTTTGGCGCCTCGAGACTAGGGTGCTGTGCGATATGCTATGGCTATCTTTTATCACATCTTGATACAAGGGTTACCAGAGACGAAACAGAGACAGTTGAAACATTGTTAGGGGTGGAGTCTAAGGTGTGGTCAGAAATACAACTCACAATAGTCCACCATGGTAGACTGTGGTAAGAAAAGATGAAGCAAAAGGCAGAAGACAGAAAAGCAGATGAAGCAAAAGTGGTTCAACAGAAATTGTCCAAATATGCCCTTAAAGGCACGCTCATTACAGGTACAGCCCCACAAGCACAGACGGCAGTTTCGCAAATGCAGCTCCAACCACAGCAACAGTACTATACTATTCAGCAATTTACACCACAAATGGGAGGAGGGTACATGGGAATGGGTGGTTACCAAAATAATTATAGAGGAAGGGGAGGGTTCCAGAGAGTGTGGGGCTTCAGACCACAATCACATCACCCCGGAGAGGGATTCAGAAGATACACACAACAAGTACAACAGGGACAGAGCGAAGAAGGAGGGGGAATCCCATGGCAAGCACATGAGCCACCCCAGTGCTCGACATGCGGGCAGCTAGGTCACATTTCCCACACATGTAGGAGCCGAGGAATGCAACAAGAGTGGGGTGAACAACGGCAACAGAGCTACCAGGGCAGACAGAATGCATATTATACACAAGACATCCAGCAGTCAGGGCAACCACAAAATATGTCACTGCAAAAAATACACGAACCACAGATGCAACAACAAACAATGCCAGCGACTCAACCAATGCAAACACCAAAAGCACTGCAACAACAAACACAAAAAATGGCAGCACCTTTACCCCAACACCTCCAAACAGTACAACAATTGGCACAATTACAGGACAACCCACCACAACCCATGGACACAATGGAAATGGTAACCAGTAAGAAGGATGGGAGGGGGAACTATAGTGGTACATAACCCCTACACAGGGAATGGACAGTCATTGTATCCCCAATAGGACAGCCCGCAGATGAACCTATTGTGTGCCATCCTGTCTGTCACACCTAACCCTGTGGACGAACCTCACAAAAAGGTGGCGATAGGTGACAAAACTTTTTTCTTTCTTGTTGACACTAGGTTGACTAGGTAATGCATACGGGAGGGAAAATACAAATTGTCAGGCGATGACATGAACACTCAAGGATTTTCTGGGGCTCGAGAAGTGGTTCCCTTTACTGATAATATCTCCTTATCTATAGGAGATCACAACTTATCTTTACCTCTACTTTACTCTAAGCAAGCACCTGTAAACATATTGGGACGCGACATCATGAGCAGACTGAACATGACTATTTCATTCACAGATAAAGGCATAGTGTGCGCCACACCAGGCATTAACATGCTCATTGCTAGGCAAATACTCCAGGCATATTGCGGGAAAAGTGTACAGAGGGGGGAGCCAGTTGAACCAGGAAATTGTCCAATACGGAACAGACATTGCACTTGCATGGCTGCCAGAAATTGCAGGAAAGGTTTGGAGAAGACCAGGTGGGTACCTCTTCAGGCCGGAGACACCAGTAGATGAGCAAGAGGGAACATTTATATAAATTGACATTGAGGGAATTGTGGCTAGGGAAGATTGGGTTAACGTACACGCCCTAGATTACAAAGGAAATGCATGTAGGGTGATAATTGCACTTTCAGAGGGATGCCGATGAACACAGGTGTCTGATGAGGAACTCTTCTCACAGGAGAAAGGAGAGAGTGAAATGATGTTGGGAATGAGTGTATACTTTTGGTTGCACATAACCTACAGAGAGGTGGCACAGAAAATGGCAATGGCACTAGAAGCACCCCTCCCAGCACCACCTCCCTTCTGTGAAGAAGATTTAGCAAAAGTACCCAACACGCTATGGACAACCAGTCTGTATGAAGTGGGGTGCATAAAAAGTATAGGGAGAGTGCAAATAAAACTGAAACCTGGAGCTATTTTGCCAAGGGTTAGACAATACCCCTGACCAAAGAAGCAGATCAAGGCATTTACGAAACAATCAGCGCCCTCCTAGACAGCGGCATCCTAGTACCCTCAGAATCTCCATGCAACACTGCTGTGTACTCAGTCTGGATAGCAAATGGGGCGTCTTGGCATTTTATCCAGGATTTATGACCCCTTAACCACATTGTAGAGTACCCTGTAGCAGCTAACCCTGCCACGATCCTCTGTGGCATCCCGGCTGAAGCAACATGTTTCACCGTTATTGACCTCAAAAATACATTTTTCTCATCTCAATACCACTACATCCAGATTCCCAAGATTTTACTAACGTCATGTACCGCAACAAAAAATGTAAACACACAAGATTACCACAAGGGTACTGCGAATCACCATCCATCTTCAACAGAGTAATTCAGATGGATTTAGGTAATGTCAAACAGAAAGCACAGTTTTATAGTAGTAGATGATATTCTCATTTGCAGCACCACTGAAAAAGAGTGCTGGAAAGACTGAGTGCACATGCTCACTGTATTAGCAGAAAAAGGGCATAAAGTACACAAGGCAAAACTACAGTACTGTCAAAAGCAGGTACTATACATTGGCAAGCTAATATCTCAAAACGGCAGACACATAGCACCAAAAAGAGCACAGGCAATACTTGACACACCTCAACCAAAAACGATACCGGAGCTACAACAGTTCCTCAGCTTATGCAACTATTGCAGAACATGGGTCTTTGATTACAGCACGTAAACAGCTGAGGTGGACCAGGGAAATGACAGAGGTAGTCCATTAGCTAAAGAAAGCAGTATCTGCAGCCTGCAGTATCTGCAGGTTCTAGGGACCACAGATTACAAAAAAATATTGTCCATAATCTCGCACTCCGATGGGGTGGTCATGAAAGCAGTACCTACACAAAAGAAAAGCATGGGCCACAAGCCAATTACCTACTACAGTGGTTAATTAGATCTGGTAATGAAAGGACACTTTTCATGAGAACAACACTTGACCTCAATAACTGTGGGTTGCTCTACCTCACTTTTTGTGGCACATGCTCTCTTTGCAATTCTGCATAAGCCAAAAAGTATGCTGACAACATAAAGAACAACAGGGTACGAGATCATATTGTACTGGATTGAATTGAAAATAATAAGGTGGAAGAATGTAAACCCAGCACAATTTCTGTCAAAAGAATACGAAAAAGGAGAATATGTTCATGATTGCACAAACCCTATTGAGGTTTACACAGAAACACAGAAGGTAGAGGAAGATGCGCTTAAGGGGGGAGAGGTACTATACATTTACAAGTCTTCAACAATTGATCAAGGCGATGGTATCAGGAGAACGGGTGCAGCAGTGGTCAAATTGAAGGAGGATTGGACAAATGAGGTAGTAAGGAGTGTTTTATTAGCCCCACAATATTCAGCTCAGGCAGCAGAATTGGTGGCTCTGATACTAGCTCTCAAGGAATGTGAAGGCAAACGGCTTATGATCTACTCTGCCAGTGTATAACTTCAACAGTACACTCTGGGCTAGCAAGGTGGTTGAGAAGAGGGTTCAGGAGAGCAGATGGGACCCCTGTACAACATGCCCTTCTGTTAGGAGAATGAATAGAGGCTGTCATATATCCACCGGATTTAGCATTAGTTAAATGCCAAGCTCACACTATTGGGGAAGACCCAATCTTGAAGGGGAATGAAGCAGCAGACTACCATGCAAAATGTGCATCGTAATTTGGAGAAATGTGGGATTTAATAGGAGTGGTATGACAAATGCTAATGAAAGAAGGGTACAACCACCTATCAGAAACTCAAATTATGGAATTACAGGCAACAGAACCAATGGATGAAAAGGAACTCTGGGTAAAAAGAGGGTGTTCAATGTCCCCTACTGATGCCTTGTGGCGGCAAAACAATACAGGAAAAGTAGTGATGCCCCTCGCACTACTGAAAATGGCTTTCACACAACGGCATCATCCCACACATACAGGGAAAGAGGTCATTTCAACACACATTGGTGGATCATGGTTCTGTCCTGACTTAAATGCACATGTTTCAAATTTCATCAGTAATTGCATAACATGTCAACAATTCACTGCTGGACACACACTAAGAGTGATAAGAGGAGTAATGCCTTGTTCTGAAGGCCCATTTCTGCACCTCCACATTGACTAAGTGGTGATGGTCAACATATGTCAAGGCTACCGATACATGATTTTATGTGTCTGCCCCTTTTCAAGGTGGATAGAGGCTGGGCCATGAACCCATGCGGATGCCTTTAGAGCAGCTAAATTCCTGGCCCGAGAAGTATTCCCAAGATGGTGCGTCTGGGGAGTCCTGCGGTCCCACAACGGTTCCCACTTCGCCAATGAAATGTTCCAGCACAGGTTTAAACACAAGTTCACGTTTGCATACCACCTGCAAGCAAATGGCGTGTGTGAATGCCTCAATGGACTCCTGAAAGAAGGCATAGCCAAAACCCAGCAAAGCACCAAAAGAAACTGGGTACAATGTCTACTGTTGGCCATTTTTTGAATTATGAAATAAACCCAGCTCCTACCACCATCTCACACCTCACGAGGTGGTGACTGGATGGCGCATGCAACTCCCACTAGCCCCACCAACAAGGGCTGTAAGGTATTGTGAGGTGGCTTCTGAAATATTTGGAACAGAGATGTATGAATACGTGAATTCAATTTTTTCTAGCGCCTCTTTTATTTCTCAACAGATTTAACAGACACAGAGGATGTTGGATGACAACATACAAGAGGGCTACAACATCCAAGAAACTACAAAGGAACTGCCCATTAAAATAGGATACCAGGTGCTCCTTAAGAATTTTTCGAGGCGCTTCAAATGCACCTCAATTTACTGGCCCCCACATAGTCGAGGCACTAGCAGAAAGGGCAGTTAAACTTGAAGGACGGTCCATCTGGCATCGCCTACAAGATGTCAAGCCCTACAAAGCATCGGCCTCTCCCCAATGCGCCTCCACAGAAGTCGACAGGGCCAACGCTGCAGCAACAAGTAACACCCCAGACAGTTGTAGTTCCCCAATCCCGAACACTGCAGCAATTGATGATTCCCTAAACACAAGTGAAGAGCGTGCCGGCCATCCAATGGTCAGACGTTCATAAGTCCCTGATATCCCCACTGCAACCCTGATACAAATTAACAAATAAATGAACTATGTCCAATGCTTGAGAAACAATAAGTACTGAAGATATATATATTTTGTACAACATCCCTCCATTGCCTCGTATGTAAATTGACAAATATTCTGAAGTTCAACTCATCATACCGCACGCACAGTCTCATTGGTCACTACACTGTGTTAATACTGTCTTAACATTCTTCTTATTCGCACATGCAGGGTTCTGCGACTGTTGACTGTATATGAATAAATGTTAATAGACACAGGTCTTAGGATTTAATTTAAATGTTGCCTTCTACTGACCACCCTGAAGCACTGTCTCGTCAATACATCCTTGCCATACGAAGGCCTGCACATTCTAGACAAAGGCCACCACAAATGTACTATTACGCATTTCTTGAGTGCATAGCACAAACATACCCACAAAGTCACCCTGTCCTGCCCACACTTAGACAATGATCCATATGGATAATATGGGAAGAAATGTTTGCATGAGCATTAAATGACTATTTCGTACACAGAGCTTAAAAGTACTTACAAAAATGAACACAATAACGCTTTTTATCACGATTTTCATGCGGGCAACTTTATCATCTCATTAGCCACCCAATAGCGGGGTAACCAAAGGGAAGTCATGGTTTTGTTAATAAAGGTTATTATGACAACTTTGTGATTACTCTTGTCAACTGGTCTTTTAGCCACTTTTAGCCACTGCCCTCTTGCACTTGTATATGGCTTTGCATGTCTCCGCTGTACACAATACTAATATCCCCCTAACCCAAGCTGCAAGGATTACTGTGTCAGGTGGTACAGAAGACACCGGAGATAAGGTAAAGAGAGGTAAGTTTAGCGTTGGTACTGATGTTAATGGGGTTGACACATCTCACTGGCACTACACACATAACAAACAAGATGTGGTATAATCACATGTTAGAAATTGGCAAGGATACAACCCAGGAGTGCTGCTATGTCTGTTCACCAATCCCATATGCAATGAGCACCTCCAGGACATTCATAGCAACAGAAGTACCTGTAGCAACAGCACAATGCCTCCTGTACCTCACACTGTTCGAAACAAGAGGAAGATTCCAAGGGAAGACGGAGGTGGATGGGGGTCAAAGGCAACATTTCCTTATGAAGATAATTTCATCAAAACATTACCAATGATGGACAACTACTGGCAACACACTGTAGCGCTATGATACGTAACTAATGGTCCAGAAAAGTTTGAAACTAAACAAGTGACATTGGAATACTTACCCTGCAAATGGAGAGCAAAGGAGAGAGGAGAGCTGTTGGGAAACACCACAGATATTGGTGTACGAGAAAGTGTACACAAAAGACAGATGGGTGGATGGAATAGTGGGGAGCAAGGCACTGATGTTAACTAAAGCAGCAGTAAACAAGGTCCAGAAAGAAAACGACAAGTGCCTCCAGGAATGGGCTAAAAGTGCAAGCCTGTTGACTTGGGTGGATAAGGAAGACGGACCACTTATGATAATCCCCTTGACGACACCTGCCTTGTGTTACCAGAACCACTGACAGTATGGCCGCCGATCACATGAGCTTACACCAATTCCCACTGCTCCCACCATGGATAACCACCATGAAGGGTACCCTAACAACCAACCATACAACCCTGCAGTAGTACGAACCATGCCTCAAGTCGTTAGAGAAGTCACGATGACATAGCTGCATTAGACATGAAGCACACGTGAAATCTGCACATTCGCAACACTCACACACCAACCTACATGAAGAACATACGCGTACAGCTCTATGAGTTAGAGGAGAGTGACATATACCTACTGCCTGCATATTTATTATTTTGCCACTTAGGTTCGCTGCAGCCACACAGAAACGCAAAATGCCAGAAGAGCGTGTGTACATGCTTGCTGATGATATTTGCAATTAACCCTATGGAAGGACAGGAGCACTCGAGGGACCTGACCTACCATGACAAGTACTAACCTACGGACACTATGGGGAACACACAGTCAGAGGCAGACTAGGCCTTAGGAAAACTACAGTAAGCCATAAACATCTCAAAGAAACCTCAAACTGCAAGATGCTGTTTAAGCAGAATAGCCACAGCAAGAGAGTCAGCGGCTACCCAGGCCAAAGGCGTGACAGGGGGTCACAATACTCCTTGCAGGAGAGCTAGGAGAATACTAGCTTGAAAAAGAGATCACCGTAAGGTACAAAAAACAGGAAGATTTATTTTGACAAGAAGACATATTTACAGAATTCTTTATGGCCGTGGCACATAATATATGCATACTGAAGTACATTTATAGTCTGCATATCGGTTGGTTAGTAATAAATAAATAGCGACAAACTATTCCATGTATTGTTTATATTCACAATACATTAACATTGTCGACACATTAATTGGTGTTTCTGGTTCGGTAGGTTACAAAGGGCAGTGGCTGGATGAAATGAAGCAGTGCTGCAAAGTTGTACCGAACTGTCTTCAGGACATCAAGTCATGGTCGGACTTAGTTAAGTAAAATGGGCATCATCCTATAGTTTAAGAATGGAGAACGCATTTAGATACGGTGATGCAAGAATTGCCAGATAATGAAAATAGAGCTGCAAGGAGTCGACCTAACATGTGTAAGTAAGTTGACGCCATGGCGGTGGTCTTGCTTACCCAGCTGTTGATTTTATGCAGCTGTGGGGGGGCAGTCTGCGGAAGTCAGATGCCCAAATCTATTTGGAAGGGGGTCAAAATTGAAAATTTGGTTATTGGTGGTTGAAAGAAAAGGTTGAGGTACAGGTAAGCTCTTGTCGTGCGTGGGTTGGTGATTAGTTTTCGAGTAAGGTCTATCCAAATGAATGACCTTCGTGAGTTTTGAATGCATAAATAAGGCAGATAAACGTGCTTATGCGATTGTTTGTTAACAGGAGTCGGCCAAAGAGACGTGACTGGGTCACAAAGTGTGAAAAATTAAAAGTGCAAGGAACTTAGCCGTGACTGTGCGATTGGTGCAGGAGTTCGGGAGGACTGTTGTTATAAATGCCCTGTGAAATTTTTAATGGCGGCCGAAAGAAGGTGACTAGGTCACAATGTGTTAGAGTGGATTACATTAAAACGGGGATCAAGGAGTGTGAGAGCCCAGACGCTTGGTGGATTAGCGCTGATAAAAACGACAGTGGATAAAGAAAGTGAGCGAACTGAGTCTTACCTGTGCCGAACTGAGAAAGAGCTGTGTCACTGCAGGCTGTTTGTGCGCATGAGTGCCCAGGAGGACAGTTATTTAACCAGAACGAGGCTAAAGCAGGGCGCCGCGATCGCGCATGTGCAAAAGAACAGTGTCTGAGTGCTGGTGTGCATGCATAGCTCTGGGGCGTCAGTCCTCAGGCAAACCAAGGTCAATAGTGCATGAACTAGTATTTTGTCACAATAAATACTGGTTGTAGAAAACAAAAGCATAATCATGTATGATAACATTTTGTATGTGAGCTGGTCATAAAGCCAGGGCTGAACACTGTTTGAAACAAACATGAGCTAGTATTTTGTCATAATAGTTAACAAAAACATAATCTCATCTGGAGACCTTAGGATAAACAATTCTGGTATTTCAAAAAAGAGACCCAATTATGTCTTTGTTGTAAAGCATCCAAAACATGAAATGTACAAGCGAGGTAAGCGAGAGTCATCAACATAATCATATAATGAAAAAATATATAATTGGTGCGGCTGCAATGTCTTTGTTGTAAAGCATCTGAGCATGAAATGCACACGCGGGGTAAGAGAGTCATCAATGTAACAATACACATGATTGGTGCGGTTGCAAAGTTAGATGGTCCATGTGTTAAGGACCGATTGCACTTTTTAGAAACAATCGATGCAGACTTTGTGGTTACAGGAAAATAGTATTGCAACAGTTTTTACATTTGGCTTAGCCTATCACATTGATGTGGGAACCCTGATCTATTTGTTGAAGAAGAGGTTCCATTCAATGGAAATGTTCAGGCCTTGTCTGACAGATTCAATGCGGTAAATCCATTTTTGCACAAGTTTGCGGAAAGCAAGGTCTCTATTACCACCACGGAAGGGGTTGCCCACTGTTTGCAGTATTGTCCAGAAGATATCGTTGTGGGTATGTTTCATGGCTTTGAAATGTGCCACTAGGGGTTTGTCTTCTACTTGATTGCATACACATGACTGATGTTCACAGATGCGTTGTCTGATTTCTCGTTTGGATTTGCCTACGTAAATGAGGTCGCAAGGGCATTTGATGATGTAAACAGACCATTTGGTTTTGAAATTGGTGAAGGAATTTAGGCTCCAAAGGTTTCCTTTCAAATCGATTGTCTTGAGGTTTGTCGTCAGTGTGCAGACGGAGCAATTGCCATACTTGAAATGGCATTTTACTGGCGGCAGGTTCCATAGAGTGGCTTGTGTGCTGCTCGAGACATCAACTTCCGTGTACATGTGTACGAGGTGATCTTTTAGGTTACGGCTGCGTTTGAACGCAAATCTAGATTTCTCTGTTGCGAAAGAGTCAGTGTAGAGCTTGTCCCAGTATTTAAGGATCACTTTTTTGATTGAATTACTCAATGGAGTGAAAGTTGCTACGCAGGTCATTTTAGTGTTGGACTGTTCTCTTTTAGTTGCGGTGGGGCAGGAGTCTCGATTGGTGTGTTTCACTCATTTCCTGGCTTGACGGACGATGTGGCTGGTGTACCCTCGTTCTTTAAGGCGGGTTGCGAGTTCTTTACTTTTAGATTCATACTCGACCAGTGTAGAACAATTCCGCCTAATGCGTAGAAATTGGCCATATGGAAGATTCATCCTGAGGCCTGACGGATGGAAACTGGAGTATTCAAGTAAAGTGTTTTTGGATGTCGGTTTGCGATATAAGGTGGTACTTAGTGAGTTATTTTGATTTTTACAGATTTCAAGGTCTAGAAAAGGTATTCTGTCTTTGTTGAGGTCTATCGTGAATTTAATGCAGTTGTTTTGTGAGTTCAACCGTTGTATGAACAGATGAAGATTCTCTTCGGTCCCTTTCCAGACCATGAATACGTCGTCAATATATCATAACCAGCAACCGATCGAGTTTCTGAAAGTGTTATGTTCATTGCAGATTGAATTCTTTTCGAATGCGTCCATGAACAGGTTAGCTACATCCGGTGCAAAGGTGGCCCCCATACTGGTCCCGTGACAATGCTGGTAAAAAGTCTGTTTGAAGATGAAATAGTTCTCCATGAGGGCTATTCGAGTGCATTCAAGAAGGAATGCTGTAGGTGGTTCCGCTGATGTTCTGTTGTCTAGGTAGGTTTTAAGTACTTGTAGACACTCCAGTTGTGGGATGCTTGTATATAGTGACTCTACATCCAGCGTTACTAGTAGGTCTTCTTGTTCAGCTTGTATGGTGACCAGTTTTTTTATCATGGCCGTAGTATCCTGGATATAGGACGGCATTTTGCAGATGAAGGGCCTTAGGAAGTGGTCTATGTAGATGGATAGTGGCTCGAGGACTGATCCAATGCCTGCCACGATTTGTCTTCCAGGTGGATTAAGTGGATTTTTGTGGATTTTAGGGAGCAGGTAGAAAGCAGGGATGATCGGGTGTTGGTTTACCAGAAATGCTTTCTTGTCGTCGTCTATTCACCCTTCATCATGTGCATGACCCATCAAACTCGTGATTTCGGACAGGATCCTGAACGTAGGGTTAGAGGGTATCTGTCCTCGTTTCATGACCAAATTTAGCAGAGTTGGCAACAAATGTTCCCGCGATTTGCTCATTCTAGTAATCGAGACAGCCGATGAGGAAACTAAGACACAAAACGAAGAACTCAAAACCCTTGAAGACAAAATCAAGAACGATTCTGTGATACCGGAAATCAAAACACATCTGGACAAAATCGAAGAGGAACTAAAGAAATTTCAAAAATTCACAATCGACAAAAAGTTGTGGAAACTGCAAAACAATATTAAGAACTATAAGGAAGAAAGAACATACCCTTATCTAGTCCCGGGCTTCTACAACCAACTGAATCAACAGGCATCCAGCAATAGACAAAACCCCCGGAGACAACAGAGGAAGAAATTTGTGACATTTTCAAACAGCTTCAACAGCAGCGACTCAGATTCCACAACCAGTGGACAAGGCAATCTACCACAGGCTTCAGGTTTTCAAGGGAGGGGACACCGCGGCAGACCCCGCCACCAAGGCCAACACCCCATGCGCACACAGAATTGGACCCCACGAGCGCAACAAACATGGTGATCCCTATTTTTAATCTTAG
This sequence comes from Ambystoma mexicanum, assembly GCF_040938575.1. Taxonomy (NCBI): domain Eukaryota; kingdom Metazoa; phylum Chordata; class Amphibia; order Caudata; family Ambystomatidae; genus Ambystoma; species Ambystoma mexicanum. The sequence goes on from NC_090932.1 coordinate 1,392,538,917, forward strand.
CGATCACACTTTGTCCACTAATGAAATTGAAGTCCTAAGTAAAGGTCTCAGTTTCATCCCGAGCACCAGCGCTGACTGTTTTAACACAGAGGTCGAAATACGCAAATTCTTCTGCACAATTCGTCTACGCTATTTTTTCAACAGAGATAGCCCAGAACAAGAAACACCGAATCCACAGGCTTGAAACCTCCGTCAACTTTCACTCCACTCTCCTCGATGATATGTCCAGAGATTTTATCTTTTGAAAATCGCATTCTCCTTGAAATACGTAACATCTTCGATAAACAAACCCATTTTAAGAACAACCTCTCGGCACCACAAAGACTGGCACTGAAATCTTTAGAAAACAACAAGTCTTTTCTCATTAAACCAGCGGACAAGGGTGGTGGTATCGTACTCTGGAGCAACACCCTGTATGACATGGAAGTCACCAGACAATTGTCCAATACCAAGTTCTACAGACAGATACCCTCTAACCCTATGTTCAGGATCCTGTCCGAAATCACGAGTTTGTTGGGTCATGCACATGATGAAGGGTGGATAGAGGACGACAAGAAAGCATTTCTGGTAAACCAACACCCGATCATCCCTGCTTTCTACCTGCTCCCTAAGATCCACAAAAATCCACTTAATCCACCTGGAAGACCAATGGTGGCAGGCATTGGATCAGTCCTCGAGCCACTATCCATCTACATAGACCACTTCCTAAGGCCCTTCATCTGCAAAATGCCGTCCTATATCCAGGATACCACAGCCATGATAAAAAAAAACTGGTCACCATACAAGCTGAACAAGAAGACCTACTAGTAACGCTGGATGTAGAGTCACTATATATAAGCATCCCATAACTGGAGTGTCTACAAGGACTTAAAACCTACCTAGACAACAGAACATCAGCGGAACCACCTACAGCATTCCTTCTTGAATGCACTCGAATAGCCCTCATGGAGAACTATTTCATCTTCAAACAGACTTTTTACCAGCAGTGTCACGGGACCAGTATGTGGGTCACCTTTGCACCGGATGTAGCTAACCTGTTCATGGACGCCTTCGAAAAGAATTCAATCTACAATGAACATAACACTTTCAAAAACTCGATCGGTTGCTGGTTACGATATATTGACGACGTATTCATGGTCTGGAAAGGGACCGAAGAGAATCTTCACCTGTTCCTACAATGGTTGAACTCACAGAACAACTGCATTAAATTCACGATAGACCTCAACAAAGACAGAATACCTTTTCTAGACCTTGAAATCTGCAAAAATCAAAATAACTCACTAAGTACCACCTTATATCGCAAACCGCCATCCAAAAACACTTTACTTGAATACTCCAGTTTCCATCCATCAGGCCTCAGGATGAATCTTCCATATGGCCAATTTCCACGCATTAGGCGGAATTGTTCTACACTGGTCGAGTATGAATCTAAAAGTAAAGAACTCGCAACCCCCTTAAAGAAAAAGGGTACCCCAGCCACTTCGTCCGTCAAGCCAGGAAACGAGTGAAACACACCAATCAAGACTCCTGCCTCACCGCAACTAAAAGAGAACAGTCCAACACTAAAATGACCTGTGTCACGACTTTCACTCCATTGAGTAATTCAATCAAAAAAGTGGTCCTTAAACACTGGGACAAGCTCTACACAGACTCTTTTGCACCAGAGAAACCTAGATTTGCGTTCAAACGCAGCCGTAACCTAAAAGATCGCCCCGTACACACGTACACGGAAGTTGATGTCTCGAGCAGCACACAAGCACTCTATGGAACCTGCCGCCAGTAAAAGGCCATTTCAAGTGTGGCAATTGCTCCGTCTGCACACTGACGACAAACCTCAAGACAATCGATTTTAAAGGAAACCTTTGGACCCTAAATTCCTTCACCAATTACAAAACCAAATGGTCCGTTTACATCATCAAATGCCCTTGCGACCTCATTTATGTAGGCAAATCCAAGAGAGAAATCAGACAACACATCTGTGAACATCGGTCATGTGTACGCAATCAAGTAGAAGACAAACCCCTAGTGGCACATTTCAAAGCCATGAAACATACCCACAATGATATCTTCTGGACAATACTGCAAACAGTGGGTAACACCTTCCGTGGTGGTAATAGAGACCTTGTCCTCCGCAAACTTGAGCAAAAATGGATTTACTGCCTTGACTCTGTCAGACAAGGCCTGAACATTTACATTGAATGGAACCTCTTCTTCAACAAATAGATCAGGGTTCCCACATCAATGTGATAGGCTAAGCTGAATGTAAAAACTGTTGCAATACTATTTTCCTGTAACCACAAAGTCTGCATTGATTGTTTCTAAAAATTGCAATCAGTCCTTTACACATGGACCATCTAACTTTGCAACCGCACCAATCATGTGTATTGTTACATTGATGACTCTCTCTTACCCCGCGTGTGCATTTCATGCGCAGATGCTTTACAACAAAGACATTGCAGCCGCACCAATTATATATTTTTTCATTATATGATTATATTGATGACTCTCGCTTATCTCGCTTGTACATTTCATGTTTCGGATGCTTTACAACAAAGACATCTTTGGGTCTCTTTTTTGAAATACCAGAATTGTTTATCCTAAGGTCTCCAGATGAGATTATGTTTTTGTTAACTATTATGACAAAATACTAGCTCATGTTTGTTTCAAACAGTGTACAGCCCTGGCTTTACGACCAGTTCACATACAAAATGTTATCATACATGATTATGCTTTTGTTTTCTACAACCAGTATTTATTTGACAAAATACTAGTTCATGCACTATTGACCTTGGTTTGCCTGAGGACTGATTCCCCAGAGCTATGCTCTTTGCAGCGCTGCTCCATTTCATCCAGCCATTTCATCCAGCCACTGCCCTTTGTAACCTACCGAACCAGAAACACCAATTAATGTGTCGACAATGTTAACCAGCACTCAGACACTGCCCTTTTGCATATGCGCTATCGCGGCGCCCTGCTTTTGCCTCGTTCTGGTTAAATAACTGTCCTCCAGGGCACTCATGCGCACAAACATCCTGCAGTGACACAGATCTTTCTCAGTTCGGCACTTCGGCACGGTAAGACTCAGTCCGCTCACTTTCTTGATTCACTGTCGTTTTTATCAGCGCTAATCCACCAAGCGTCTGGGCTCTCACACTCCTTGATCCCCGTTTTAATATAACCCAATCTAACACATTGTGACCTAGTCACCTTCTTTCGGCCGCCATTAACAATTTCACAGGGCATTTATAACAACAGTCCTCCGGAACTCCTGCACCAATCGCACAGTCACGGCTAAGTTCCTTGCACTTTTAATTTTTAACACTTTGTGACCCAGTCACGTCTCTTTGGCACTCTGTTTGTTAACAGACTCTTGTTAACAAACAATCGCATAAGCGCATTTATCTGCCTTATTTATGCATTCAAAACTCACGAAGGTTATTCATTTGGATAGACCTTACTCGAAAACTAATCACCAACCCACGCACGACAAGAGCTTACCTGTACCTCAACCTTTTCTTTCAACCGCCAATTACCGAATTGTCAATTTTGACCCCCTTCCAAATAGATTTGGGCATCTGACTTCCGCAGACTGTCCCCCCAGCCGTAAAAAATCAACAGCTGGGTAAACAAGACCACTGCCATGGCGTCAACTTACTTACACATGGTAGGTCGACTCCTTGCAGCTCTATTTTCATTATCTGGCAATTCTTGCATCACCGTATCTAAATGCTTTCTCCATTCTTAAACTATAGGATGACCCCCATCTTACCTAACTAAGACCGACCACGACTTGATGCCCTGAAGACAGTTCAGTACAACTTTGCAGCGCTGCTCCATTTCATCCAGCCACTGCCCTTTGTAACCTACCGAACCAGAAACACCAATTAATGTGTCGACAATGTTAATATATTGTGAATGTAAACAATACATGGAATAGTTTGTCACTATTTATTTATTACTAACCCACCGATATGCAGACTATAAATGTACTTCAGTATGCATATATTATGTGCCACGGCACATAAATAATTCTGTAAATATGTCTTCTTGTCAAAATAAATCTTCCTGTTTTTTTTACCTTACGGTGATCTCTTTTTCAAGCTAGTATTCTCCAAGCTCTCCTGCAAGGAGTACTGTGACCCCCTGTTACGCCTTTGGCCTGTGTAGCCGCTGACTCTACTCCCCTTTATCTCTGTACCTCTCAACCCTCTAGAGTCAGGCCCCCAACAAAAAAAGAGGGGTCCGCCCATTTTTTCTTTCTTAGCCACAGCAAGAGCAATGGCAGCCAAGGCCACGATGTAGCGAGTGACATTCCAGACACAGAGCGCCAAGGTGACACCGGCGGCAGTGAAGAATATTCCCTGCAAAATGCAGGGAACGAGCAGCCGTCCCACACCTAGACAGTGGCTTTGCAACATACTTGCTACTCTCCAGCTACCTTGCAGGAAGAGAATGGAATGCTCTCATTGCATTAGTCTTCTACACACTATTGTATAACACAGACACATAGTTGCACCTCGCTGACACATAGTATACATGTGTCACAAAAGGCGTCTCGTGGAGTGGGAACACAGTTTGTCCCAGGCTTGGGGGCCTGCGGCCTGACCAATCAGGTCCCTTGCGTGAAGGGGCAGGTGGCAGGGGTTACCAACCAATCACAGAGCGCACCCAATGTAACATTTTAGAAGTAGCAACTTTCAGGGATGATCCAAGCATACCACCTGACACAGAGGCATTCACTAATATTGTTCCCTATAGGTTCCTATACTGGACATACCACTCAGGAGCCAATCCTGAGCACTATTAGGTTTGGGGAGGGAGCCTGCTGAGTGATGAAGGTTATGACATCACATGTCTACATTGTCTACAAAACTGGCCTGCGAGCCAGAATGTAGCGCGATGTGCCTGGATCGCTCCGTGCATATGACCCCTGTGTGTTTTGTATAATAAAACCGCAGTAACTCTTGCTCGTTTCGTGGACCTTGACTTCTTTGGGACAAGGGAAGGAGTTAGGGCCTTCAGTGAGTTGGGAGTTCACAGACCCTTAGCATGGCTTTGCCTGCCCAGGAAATTACCCTACCAAAGTGGCCCACAGTTGCAAATGCAATGCATTCCTTTTGTTACACTACTTGAATAGTAACCAAGGGGGAGTTTTTTGGTAAAGTGTGGTGAGAATTCTGCTTTTTAAAGAACATTTATTCAGTAACACTGGTCAAAACTACTACCAGCAGAGTGAATTAACACATCAAACTGGCCTAAATTAGCCAATTAAGTGACCCAAGAAAAAGACACAAACAGCATAGTATCAACGTGTGCTCCTCCACAAAGTAAAGCTCTTCATCCTCACCCAAGTTTCAGAACAGTTGCCCAGGCACTGGTCATCTCCTAGCACTGGTCATCTCCTATCTAAAATCAACAGCATACTCGCAGGATCCCAGGTACTACTATGGCCCCTGTCTGTTCATCCCCATCATCCCCATGCTTAAAGAGTTGCACCAGCTACCCTTTCAAGCCCACATTATGTTCATGACAGCCTGCATAACTCTCAAAGCAGCCACAATGAAAATGCCACTCTATCTGGGTGAGAAACTCATCATCTCCTTATACAAAAGAACCACAAGATGCCACAGCATCACCATACTGGAAACAAGTAACTTCAAGAACTGCACGCAAGTGCAGTTGATACAGGGGGCACTCTGTTGCTGTGATTTTGGAGCAAGCAATAGGATCGTGGAAGTTAACTTTGCTACTCATGTTGACTAGTGTACCTGATTCAGACCCTGGTGAAGGACTACTGGATGTCTTTTGTCTATTACAGCAGCTGCAGTCTCGCACACAACAGGAAGAGGAAGGGGAGCTCCTCCATATAATCAGTCCACTGTGCAAAGCACAGCGAAGTGCACGCAATAGGGGGCCCTCTGTTGTGATTTTAGATTGACTGGAATAACTTCAAGAGGGCAAACTAGGAGGCATATTTTTTTCCTACTGAACACCTTGGGCCTAATTCACAGAAGCATTTTATAATGGAAACATTGGAATAAATTCTGTGTATTAAGCCCCTTATTTCTGGAATGGGTGTTGGGGAGGAGCTAGCGCCTTCCAGCACCCCCAAGCAATTTACAATTAGGCAAGACTTCTGTTGACTGTTTTCTAAGCACTATAGCACTGAGAAAGCTTTTTTCATGCAAATGTACTCACAGGTGTGGCCAGGCATCAAATGAAGATAGTTAGTATTTAAACATAAAGTGTAAATAATCATTAGCTGAATGAATTTGTAAATGTTAAAATGTATGCAGTTCTTAGCACGGTATGAGTCAAAAACACTCCCCCTCCCTTCCGGGAAAAAATGCAGCCTGTGCTCAAAATAGACTACAGGCATTGCTGTGGTGTTCGGTTAGCATTGGCAGAGAGCACAAGGTAACTAAACAGCAGTTTCCTGTCCATCAAAAGCCCATGCAGGCTAAAGACTCAATGCATAACATACAGAGTACTATGAAAAACAAGGTTTTAAGGCGAATTACTGGACCAGATAAAATATGAGTATATTGAGTGAAGTATGGAGAGTATGATGGGAAAATATGTTTTTATATAAAAGTTTATAATATAGCAAAATGATGATAAACAGTAGCTACAATGTATTCTTGCATAGCTAGCAATATGCTATGGCAACCCGGCCATGCAAGAAGGAAGATTGCAGCATCCATTGTAAGGGAAGCTGGACAGTTTTGGATGAGCCATGCCTATATCCAGTGACCAAGTCAAGTGTATTTAAGCTGCCTGCCGGGCACCAGTCAGCGGGGGCCAGTAACGAAAGAGGGACAGAAAGCCGTTCGGGGAGCAGAGTTCTTTGCCCCCCTTCCTCATTTCTGTACAGATTAAATGTGTTATCCTTACAAGATAAAGACTCTTGGCCTTAATTCCCTAGGCGGGTGAACTTTAATCTGGTGTGAGCGTGATTAGGGGTACCCGTATACTTAAGGGGTTCCCCTGTAAATTGGGCTGCCTTTCAGTGGTGACGACCCGACGTGACCTTAGTTTTTTTCCCCCCATACTGTGCAAAGCCCCAGGCCAGGCAGCCATGCCCATCTATAGTGACCATCCCCCTAAATAAAAAAAACACGTGATTCCTGGCCGGTTTTAGTAGAAGCCATTTTAAAGGAAATTCTCTCCGCTCACTGAAGCAGGGCGTGGCTCCAGGACGACGGGCCAACATGGGACTTTGTAACAGAGGAAAACTCAAGTGAAGCACAGCCATGTGAGTATACTCTTGCAAGACATAACAGCATGGGAACATATATATATGATATGGTAATGTCAATGATAGTGTGGTGATGTCAATGATACAATGGTGATGCGGATGATGTACGAGGTCAATGGAATAGATGGAATAGGACTTTTGGTGCTGTATTATGGAATAGGATTTTAGGTAATGTGTTAAGGAATAGATTGGATAGGAGGTGGGTTATGTATTGACATTGTCACGTATTTCTGTTTTTATAATGCAAAAAGGGAGCCTCAGCATATAAAAGACTGAGATGAAAGGGAACCTCAGCGTATTAAAGACTGAGATGAAAGGGACCCTCAGCGTATAAAAGACTGAGATGAAAGGGAGCCACAGCTTATAAGGACTGGGAGGTAAGGGATCCTCAACCATAACAGGTTGAGAAGGTAGTACCAAGCATTATTCTTTTATGACGATAGAAGCAATAGGTGGTATTACAAAGGATATAAGGAAAAAGAGTAGTGGCTCGGTATGAGGAATGGGCCTGGATTTTAGTCAATTATTTTTGTATATTTTCTTGCTGTCTTTTCTGGTAAAGGAAGGAAGGGGGATGAGTCGCGGTGTGTGTGTGTATGCATGAAATCAAAGTGGAAAATGTGTGAAATCAAAGTGGGAAAAGTGAAATCAAAGTGGAGAAAGTGTAAGGGGGTGGAGAAAAAAGTGGGTTGATCTGTATTTTTGTTTAAAAAGCGGAAGCATGCATTGCAATAGGCTCTAAGTCAAGTCTTAGGGACATGCGCAACATTATAAAGGAAGAAACCCCAATGAAACAAATACATAGGGTTCTGCCACTGTATTGTGACAGAATAAATAAACAATGGATAGTAGAAACAAAGGAAGGGGGATGTCCTGCTCCTGGCCAGAGCAGGGCTCCCATAACAGAAAAATGCTAGAAAAAATGTCCATCTTTTTAGCAGAAAAATACAAAGGGAACAAATCACAAAAAAGAAAAGAGATTCTAATCTCTAGATCTCTGACAAGTATTTGAGGATATGGAAGATCAGGAAGGTGAAAAAGAGATCCATTGTAAGAGGATATACCCATGCCTAAACCTGCAGTAGGGTATACAATCCCAGTCTATAAGCCTCCAGTGTTAGAGAGAGTGTCAACAGGATTATCAGGATTAGAAACTGGGGGATGGGGGGCTCAAGAGCTTTTGCACCTCCATATAACCCATCCACAAGTGCTGATATGCCCGTAGCATTGGTGTGCCCAGAGGGTCCACAAGCAGATATACACATTGGGCCTCATTACGACCCTGGCGCTAAGTGGTTAACAGCGCCGTAAAAGGCTGCGGCGCCGTTAACCACTTAGCGCCTTACTACGAGGTCCCTTTGCGGGACCCGACCTGAACGGCTGGTCTGCACCAGCCGTTAAAGTTGGGACCCACAAAGGGACCTTGATGGCAATTACGGTACCGCGATTTGCGGTACCGTAATTGCCGCCTTCCCTATTCCCATTGAGCCCTATGGGGCAAAAATGAGAATGGGGAAGGGCCATGGGGAAATGGGAAAATACCGCCCCGCCAACCTTGGAATGGGGCGGTATTTCCCAATTTCACCATGGTGGACTCGTTACAACACCGGCACCAACCATGGTGCTAATAGCGCCATGGTTTAGCGCCAGTGTTGTAATGAGGGCCCTTGAGTTAAGAGCATTGCGGGAAAGGTTGGTCAGGTTACAAGAACCAGAAGAAGTATAAGCAGAAATAAGGATACTGGTGCAGAAAATAGGGGATTGGAAGTAAGGAAATGTTTTGTTTAGGTTTAACCCTGGGGCATCAAGAAATGCGTGTGTTGAAAAAGATGATTGAGCAGCCAGTGGATGCAGACGTGAGAGTATGCAGCTCCAAAGGGGCTGCTCCCATCCTGGAAAATATCCTGCTAAATATGATTAAACCCTGAAGAATTTTTGGCTTAACAGAAGTGGGAGCAGTCCGACGTGGTATCCTCGAAATCCCAACAAAAGTCTGAGGTTTCTTGGGCTCCTGCGGTGCGCTACGCAGCACGAGGCAGGCCGCAGTGGAGTGGTGCTTGAGGAGTCAGGTGGGAAACGGCTGGATGGCGCCCGGGACTCGGACACACAGCGGAGACGGGCGGCAGGCACTGACAGAACCACCCAGTAAAGCCATGGGCAACATACATTGAGGTAGCAGTGCCGCAAAGACTATTCCAGGGCAGAAGAAGATGCCCGGGAAATCCTGGTATGTCGACGGCGCTCCCTCCTCCTCAGTTACCAGCCTGAACATGGCTGCAAGGACTGATACACTGGCCTGAAGACAGCGTACAAGCACACAGGTGTCACACAGAAGACCAAAGGGTCGGATGGACGGAGGACTTTTCCAACATACCACTCAGGAATAGTCACCGATAAGCAGTGCTTCCTGTGGCTCTTGCGACACTCCTTGCAGCCCGGGGCATATTTGCATCTGCATCATCACCATCGGAGGTGTGTGCTGAGGATTCATTTGCCCAGTATTTCTCTTGTTGCCACCCTCAAATGTGGTTGTGCATGGCTATTGTCTACAGGCCACAGCCTTTGCTTTTTGACATAGCCCTGCACCTCATGGAAGACCACACACGTGTCACCTGTGACAGTCTAGGTGACTGGCCAAACTGCTGCCACGCACAACAACAATAGGGTGGTGTGAACGGTAAGAGTTCTATACTCTCTGGGACTCCGATGCCTGCTTTGCCCCCTGTGCAATGGCAGGCACAGGGCAAGGTTCCCCTTTCACCACCTCCTCATCCTCATCCTGTAGTGCCTCCTCCTCCTCAGGTAGGCCTACTTCCTACTGCAGCACAAGCACAGTCTGTGCCTACCCTTAGGCCTCTCGTCAACGGATGCTCTCTTAAAGACCTGTCACTGCATTGCACACTTGCGCTGCTGTGTGAAGACATCTGCAAATGACGACACCCAGACAGGAACCCTCTAATTATGCTGCTCCTACAGAGTGCATGCTGCAACACATACTTAGCTTCCTGCTCCACTATAGTACCTGCCGTAAGGGCACCTCACCAGATGCCCTGCATCCCCTGCCTCTAAAAATAGCATGGGTTCCCATCCCCCACATCAGTCATGGGCGAGTCCTCTTGCTCCTGCAAGGAGAAATTCGGCTCCCTTCCTCTCCTTTCCTGACAAGCCAGTGCAAACACAGGGACATACGGGTAGGGGTGAAAATGCTAAACAACCTTTTTTTCAGTTTTGGGGAATGAATTGAGACAGGGATTTTCGATTGGCTTTCAAAGTTTTTTCATGGGAAACCAATAGGAGCAAGAACAAAAGGAAAGGGCAGAGGTTTTCTTTCACAAGTTATCAGTGAGAAATGAATAAAACACTGACTAAGCAGACAAAGTGACACAGACATAGATAAAAAGATTCTGCAAACAACACCAAACTACACATTAACAACCATCAAAGTTCCAAAAACGTCTTCTAAAACTTGTGGTCAAAATGCTCCTAAGAGCTCATCCATTTGTGAGCCTGTATTACATAATAACTTCCCCTAGAGCCTAGTGAATCTCACAAAAGAACAGTTTGTGATATTAGCATTCATTAAATCTCAAACGTCCTTTAGAAAATGTGAGGGCTCTGATTCGCTGAACAAACTCGAGTCTGCATGAGAACTCAATTAGTTGGCACGAGAATTGACCCGATCCGAAGCTCCTGATTGGAGCACAAATCGTGTGAAGCATACGGAACCCCACAGTGAGTTCAACTTGGGCTTCATCCACACCAAACACCTGTCGTACATTCACGAGACAGGATGTGTCGCACCAGAAAGATGTCAGGGCCCTGAGGGCTGCATGTTATGAAGGTCTTTCAGGCTTATTGAAGATGGTGTGAATGGAATTAACTAGAGCAGCAAATATGCAAATATGTAAATATATATATATATATATATATATATATATATATATATATATATATATATATATATATATATATATATATATATTACTCGAATTACTATACATATTAATGTTTCCAAGTTTGCAATTGCAACAGAGCCCATTTACATAGTGTATGATTAGTCAGTTAAACGTATCATTCTTTTGTTCTTACGTTGAAATGACATACATTGGACAATCATTCTTCAATCATTAACATATATCGCCTACACTCTGTGCAATCATTTGAGCTAGTGCTGCTTGCGTGGTGCAATGGTGAATCTTTATTCTGTCTATAGTGCTAGTGTCTATTATTTAAGTAGTAGTAAAAACATAAAACTGTAATCACATCTGTAAAACACGTGATACACTGTTGTCCCAACACTGCAGTCTCCAATCAAAAACTGAGATGTATATTGTAATAGTATCATGCTTTTGTATAGTGCCTCATGCTGGATTTCTCTAGATTCAAAACAATGTAATAAAAGATAGTATTATCGAATGTAATGGCGCTGAGTTTATCAACCTCAGAAGGATGCAGCGTGAGTCAGCCGTGCTGTGGTTTGAACTTGTGAACTGCAGGTTGTCCCCAGGTCAATGGCAAGTGCTTATCTCACTGAGCTATCCTTTCTGGCATGTTTTTTAATATGACGCTGGTTAGTTTATTAACTCAGCAAAACAGCCCACTTGTTATATCACCTTCTAACTATGCACTCAAATTGAAGTGGGGTGCATAAAAGGGTCAAGATACATCATTGTGCTCCTCAATGCACATTGTGGTGCTGTCCATTGGTAAGTAGTTTGACTATGTTCACAGTAATGTGCAAGGGATCGTATGGTACGGACCCATCCCTCTGCCTGCATGCTTGATTTGACTGCCCTCCTTTTGAGTCGACTTAAATATAATTGCCAATTAAGTGTTGAAACAAACTTCCGTTGAGGGGCTCTTTTCCAAGTCCTTCACACCAACTTTAAAGACTTCTGATTCAGTGGTGTATTATTTGCAAGGATGCATTAGCTTGTAGATAAATCTGTTTCCGAAAACAATATTGTTCACTTAAGCAATTGTAACAAGGTCAGTAATCTCACCTTGTCACTTGTGGATAGAAATTCTCAGCCTGGGGTTGGAGGCCTACCAGGGTGGAAGCAAGAGCCTCTTCTACCTTGGAGTTGGCAGTTGAGAGGAACCCCATTTCTGTCCCCCCCTCTGAAGTGCCAGCTTGTACATGTGCGGTCTGAACTTGGATCACCCCATATCTCTTGAAGAAAGTACCTGAAAGGTTTTCCCTTTAATTTCTATAGCCACAATGAAGGCAGTACAGAGATACCAAGTGCAGCACTGCAACCTATCAGCGCCCCACGTGACTTGCCTACAGCGATCTGAGCCTTCGAGTTCACAAAGAGAGAGTACACCACCGAGAGAAGAAATAGAGATCCTACGAGGTGTTCCCTGGCAGTATTCACAGCTCCCCTGCTCTGGCACGTGGAGCAGCAAAACCTCTGCAGCCCACCTAGACCACCAAGATCTTATAATGAAGAGGCACCTAGTCAAGAAAATGTACTTGGCTTAGGGGAATCTACGCCAAGGCCCTCTAACATGAATGCACACACTTTACAACAAGAGCCGTTATGGCTGCCTTATGGAGCCCTATACAGACCGTGATTTGTAACGTCCTTTTTTTTAAACACCTTCCAGGTGGGGAAGACAACACCAAATTGGCCTGGGCCAGTAATCCAATGGGAGATGGGAGGAGATAATAACCGAAAAAAGGAAAGAGGAAGGTTTGATTGTTTAGGTGTTGTGAGAGGGGGAGGGTGCAGACCAAGATACCCGCCAGGGGAAGAAACATGGATTGAAGCATGGAGGAGATTTGTGGAAAAGATGAGGTATTGCTTGTTGAGCGCAAGTGGTACTGAGCTGTGAGTGTGCATGCCAGGTAAGTGAATGAAAGTGTTAAAGAGAGTGCATGGAGTGAGTAGGAAGGGGACGTAAGAGTGAAAGGAGGATGACTGATTAGAAGGTGGGGTGGAGTAGTAGTATGCAGGTAGGGGTAGTAGAGTGGAGGAGGGAGTTAGAACATGGAAGGGTGGAGGCGAGTAGTAGATGGAGGGTCAGAGGCGGGAGAAGAAGGAGAGAAGGTGGTTGGAGTTTGATGCAGGAGAGTGGAGAGGGAAGACAAACATTCAGAAACAGGGGGGGTGACATCAGAGCGTGAGAGGAAGGAGAACTAGTCGGGCAGAGTGTTTGGACGACACAATCCCAAAACATCTGCTATTTTCTAACAACATTGGCACGGTTAGAAGGCCCCAGATGGAGCTTAGATAGTGGGAAGATTGCCTTTATGTTCTTATTGACAGCAAGGGAGCGAGTTTAGGGACACATGGGTTAGAGTGGGAAAAGCTATCACTAGACGAGGGAGTGAAGGACAGACCTAACGCCCTGCCAAATAAATAACTAAAAACCTTGGAACCTTCTCTAAGAGTTGGAGTGTCCTTTGAGCCATCTCTGGCACGTTAATCTGCACTCCAAATGAGTTACTAGGTGGTAACAGCCCTTTTCTCACTTTTTGCACTTGCGTTTAACAAGACCACCTGATCACGGCCTGAGGAGATGGCATTATGAGTATTGGAACGTTCCACCCCATGAGGGCAAAAGATCTGCTTACAACACGATAAGAGAAAGGAAAATATGAGAATGTTTGTACAGGAGACCTTTAACAGCCAGTGTTGCCCTCTTCGGTTGCATGGTCTGCAGTAGAACTGCCAGCATTGTTCAAATAAAACCTCTGAACTTTACACATGCTTTAGGAAATTATAAACATTTATGGAAGACAAGGTGACATATTTGACTTTAGTGGGCCTTAACCAGAGTATCTATATTTAAACATATGTTTTGGAGAATGCAAGGCTCTGGGTCCATATCTCTGGCCCCTGCTCAAACTCAATCCTGACTTGCCTACCTGAAGGTCTGCTCTTTAATCATAACTTATTCAGGACCCCCAGGAGAACACTGATATGCATCCACACCACTGTCTGACATCATCGAGTCTTTAATTCTGGAATACCAAATGTTTTCTGACAGCTCTCGGTTAGTGGTATGATGCAGACAACATCCAGAGAGAGACTGGAAAGAATGTCCCTCACTCTTTTAAGCCCTGTGTAGCAGATGTGGATTAGATCAAAGCTTGATGTACCACAACAAGCTTGCACTAAAAAGAGACAAGTCTGAAATGCCCATCTTTGCCTCCCTTCATCACTTAGCACATCTGTGACAAAATGACTTCTGCCCTGCAGGAGTATTAGGTTGAGTATAGGCTAAACCGCCTAATCAGCCTTCACATTTTTACAAAACAAGAGTGACCCCAATCAAAAAGGTAAAACAGACACTGTTAAGAGATACCCCTGCTTTGCCTTTTGCAGCAACATGAGCTGTGGGAAGGCCATACTCTGTGTGAAGAATGTAAGGAGCACCATTTAAGTGAAGGTGTGAATGTGATCCCTTAGAACCCAAACAGCAAAGTTTAACAGTCCAACATAAAGTAAATGTCCAATGAAGGTTCTATAAAAGTATATGTACTTTAATAAAACACATCATCTGCAATAATAGCTAAATAGAAAAACACTGCACAAAACTTACCCCTGTGGAAAGCACAGAGAATATCAAAAGATAAAGAGAGTAAGCACTCAGGGTAATGAAACGGGAGTAGGATGCAGTAAACAGCTACAATGCTTTCGAAATATGTTCTGTTGTGAAAAGGGACTAAACTTGACCTAGCCATACTCTATGTCCCAAAGATAGACCAAGGTAGCAGTAGCCAGTCAATTGTACCTTTCACTATTCCTGGCAGTTCGACAGAATCAAACCAGGCTTTTTGGTACTGTTTGTATGGTTTGAATCAGGTTCAGAATGCAGCGGTCACGTTGTTCCAGATGGGGAGCGGTGTCAAGCCAGGGTCAAGATGAAGTTCATTGAGGTTCAAGAGATGCTTGAAGAAGAGTGGATCATAAGTGCCACCAGGGTCGGTTTGACGGTCAGTTTAATGGTGAAAATGCTGATGACTGGAAGCGTTGCTCTATGACGACGGTTCAATGAGGCACTCAAGGTAGTGCAGATCGTGACGACCACCAGGGTCAGTTCGCCAGCTGGTTCAATGGCATATATGCTCGTGACTGGATGCACGGTTTGAATCGCCCCTTGTTACCAGCACTCAATGGTCGCAGCCCGATGAAGCCACCAGGGTCGGTTGGAATGGCGATGCAGATCAGCAATGAAGATGCTGCTGGTTTGAAAAGCTGCTTGAATCCAGCGGATGCAACAATAGGCTTCAACTTCGAGGCATGGCAAAGACACAGTCTGCTTCTGTGGTACGGAGGAAAACAGCTTAGAGAATCCGAAATAGCAGCTTGAAGATCAGTCGAGTGGTGAAAACAGCATTGGGGGGTCCTGATGATTGGACTGTGTTGAACAAGCTCAAATCAAGGCTTGCAGCAGTTCGACAGTGAAAGCACAGGAATTCTGTTTGTCTTAGGTCTTGCTCCAACAGCAAGCCACCACTGTTGTGTCCTGCGGAGGGTAAGAACAAGATTGCCTCTACTTGGACACTCAGTCTTCACCTCATAGGTGGAGAGCTTTGGAAAATAAACTCTTCCAACAGTGGTACAATTAATTCTTCCTCAAACATTTTTATTGTGACATGGTTTACACAAAAATGTACAAAGATAGAGATCAAAATACCAATACAAAAAAAATAATTAAATAAAAAATCAATAAAGAAGATAAAACAGAAAACATATCCACTTATTCAAAAGCTTCAAACGTTTTCAAGAAATTAGCCAAGGGGATAGTCAAATACACGCTCTCGCCCCACATTAGTCTAGATCACACCAATTCCCTTGCATATTCATTCTTCACACTGTCAATTTCTTTAGCAACTGTGGTAGATCGAATCATAGCAAGATTTTGACAGTCCAATACCCAACGTTTCAAGGTTTCTCTCCCTTCTGTCTGCCTACCGAATAGACAGCATAGAGAGGACTCATCAGAGAGAATCGCCATCCAGTTGTTGGTCCTCTCCCTAATGTGGAACTGGTTTAGTTTGAAGCAAATATACGTATGGCGTAGCTTGTTACAGGGGAAACATTTCAAATACAATGGTAACTGATCCTTTTTGTGAGGAAATTTAGCACATTCAGAGAATAAGGAATACGCTGATGGCGCCTCCACAGTAAGTCTCCAAAATGTCCTGAATAGCTTTGTCTTCACTATAAGAGGATGGAACTGAAGCCCCTCTTCCGTCGAGCCAATCCGCTCCAGCAATTTAAAATCTGTTTTGTGTATGTAATAATAGATTTTACCTCATCTGTTTGTTCAAGAATGTATCAAAAGAGAAATAAGAGGACCTTTCTATTAGAGCCATACAGGTGATTGGACTAAAGGCATACAGGTGATTGATTGGACTTAAGAAGTCCAATTCCAGCACTTGAGACACATGGTCTTTGACTTCTGACATCACAACCAAAGTTTGTTGTGCTAAAGGAAGTGAATGAAACAAGATGGGAAGATAGGTATAGTTAGAAACAAAATGGTGGAATCGTCCTCCAAATATGTTGATCTGCCTATGTCTTGTTTAACTGTGCCCACTTTCCCTGTCAATAGCATCAGCAAGCCTTTTGGTATGCACTCCCTGGTGTGAGGCCAGTCCTTTTTGTATGGGTGTTGATGCCTGTTTTCCATGACAGCTCCTGCTTGGAAGCTGTCCTGCTGGGGATAGGTGTTACCAGACCTCACAAAGGACCAAAGGAGAGGTCCATTCATTCAGTATCCTTCCCTGCAAGCTGGCAGCCAGCACCAGGCTGTCTCACCAAAATACACATAACCCTTCTACAGCTGAGCTGGGATCACAGTACTGACACATGTATAATATCAATTTGATATGGATTTAAGTATGAGTGATACTAGCGACCATATCTTAAACTCAAGAATGGCTTATTATGCAAATTTATAATACTCAGAGTTATATGGTTTTGGGAACATGGGTCCATATCTGAATTGCAGCCTTTGTGCTGCAGTTAATTGGCTGTCACTGCAGCGGTCAGAGGGCACTTGCACCCCCTGAACCTGCTCTATGCCACTGAGGCACCAGCACTGAAATCAGAATACTGATCCAGTAAGGCACAGGTTTATACTATGCTTTTAACATGAAGTTGAAGAAGGGGGTCATGTTCAGCATAAGAGAGATTTACCTGCATCATTTTATATTTCATACGAATCAAAAAAGCCAGGGCTTCTACACCCTTGCTAGATGTCAATCTTTCACGCCATCCTAACTGTGACTTTCAGCATGTCTCTGCCCTCTTTGTGGTCAGTCCACAATCCCAGAGTTTGTGATGACAAGTTGACCCATAAAAACCAGATCGGCCATCCTACGAAAGCCTGTAACTTCCACTAGAGGATTGCTTGTGTAATTCACCAAAGGCGTGCTCTTGTACTTGCTGAGTGTGAAGAAAATCTGCTAGGATGCCCAGCGTAATATTCTTCCACAGCTTGGTATTACTGTTGGGGGGCACCCACGTGACTGTACCCACAGTACAGTTCTGAAGATCTACTTATTTAATAAAAGGATAGTTCTTCATGCATGTATGTGACACACTAACATTTTATTAGGCAGGTTGTTGGAGCCTGAAGGGGCGATCTTGCTAGCTCATGTGTGATAGAAACAGTGCTGTCAGATTATTGGGCAGACTGCTGAAAACATGGACAGTTAGAGGAGTGTTCTATGTTTGAGGGCAATTGACAGACGTCTGTTGGATATTCCCTGAAACACACCTGGTTGTAAAGGTAAAAATCTCACCACCAAATGTTAAGGCTTCTTAATGTGTGGTACACCACTTTGTATGGGGGAAGTGCCCACTGGTGTCTTCAAGACCTGATATCCAGTCAGATCCATTATGAAGATCTGCATAGATCTATGGGGCTGAAAGGTACCTCATTGCAGCAGCCAATGGAAGGGTAAAGGTGCCAGCCGATCCGGGGTAGGGGCCGGAGGGCATGAGGCAGCGATGGATCTAGGGAAGATGGAATGACAAAGGGAGGGTTTGGTTGCCTGTGAAAATAGAAGGTGGTCGCAAACAGACCGGTCGAAAGACGAGGCATACAGTGCAGCTGTAAAACCAGCATCATAACATATATACATTTTCTCTGGTGTCATCCATTCCATTACCATGGACTTGATGAGTTTCCACGCCAGTAATTAGTTACGTCACCAAGGATATAAACATGTTTTAACACTCATGTGTTAGGGACACGTGATGCATGATTTCCTTGCGATTGCAGAACCTAGGCGCGAAGTTCAGGCCCAGGTGAAGGTTCATCCAGGACTAGTTTTCCTCTCTCGAGACATAGAGGTAGGGGTCTATTAATTCCACTGGTCACTAAATGAGGAATTTCAAATCATTTAAAATTAGTACACTTGGAGAAATGTTCTACTTGGAAAGCAAAAAGCTAAAATTGCCTGTTCTCTGGACTAATCTTCTCAGGAAGGTGTCAGTCACCTGTTAGCTATATGTGTCTTATCAAGGGAGAATATTCCTCTGCCTATTGTTCTCATTCTGCCCAATGGGGTGGTCCATCCCAAATTGCTAGGCAAATCTCCTCTGTGCTTGAGTATCTACACCAACTCCAGGAAAGTGGTTCTGCCTCATGGGTGTGCTTCCCTGCAATACTGCTGCTAGAAAGTGTAAAAACACAAACTTTCACAAAAGGCAATCATTCCCTGCAGTTTCCCTGTGATAATTACTGGCATAAGGCAAATTCGCTGAACTATTGAGCACTGTAATGCGTTTTTAGCCCATTAAATATAGTTAAAGTGTTATAAATAGGTTTTCCAGTTCTCGGATTTGGTGTGAAATTACATGTGCAGCCTGTTTTAACACTTACAGATGGATTTTCATTTCAGGAAAATTGGTGTCTAAAATGCCTACATCCTAGTTATCGAGTCACATTTGATTACACAGTCTACCCTCTTTTCCAATTGTAAATCACGCGAGTGGTCTTAAAAGCAATCCACAGGATGTATCCATTCACATCGACATTTTCTAAAATAAAAAAAAGCGTTCCTCTGTGTTCAATGAAAGCCGAGCAACTCCTCTACCACATGCCTCCATGTGATAATATGTCTTCCCTTCTTACTTTAGTTCTTTCGTCTGCATTCATTTTGTCCAATCGGATTCTCTGAATTAATTTAACATCTACATATTCAGTATTACAATACATGCATTTCATGAAAATAATTATTCCTCTGGATAAATAGGAACATTTTAAAACTTAATTATACATTTGCATATCTTAATTATTATGAAAATAAACTATGCCTCAATATGAAGACAGTGAAATGTTTTTTGTTTTTTTTTATTATTCTGGAGAAGGCCATTCTCTGGAAGCATCTGTGTTACGTCATAGAGATGCGTCTTTTCATCGTCAGCACTCTAACGGCACAATAAGCCGTGACACCGTCCTTTGTGTTACTAACCTGGATAATTACTGCATGTATAATGTAAACATCTACAGATACTCCACATCTGAAGCCTATGAATATGTCTTATTTGGTATATGAAATGTCTGGTGTTCAGTTTGTGATGAGATTAGTGATTTGGGGGTCAATGTGTAAACACCAGCTTAATAGTTTTGGCTATTAGCTGGCACTGAAGTCCGACCTATAAGCTAAAATGCTTGAATTGGAATTCAGCTAGGAGGAAAATGACATGGGAGGAGGGACATACTGTTTGCAGGTGTTGCCTGGTTATTTACCCACCCATTGACTCTCCCATGCCATGCTAATCCTTATGAGCATTCCCACTGGCTAACTGTCCTCCCGCCCAAAACACATCCTTTTGGAATCTCTTTCGGGTTGCTATTTTAAGCAGTAACATCAAAGTTTGTCCTGCTAGCATTATTTCTGGCTGCTGAGAGTTAATGGCTTAATTGCAGCTGTAAAAGGCTACTATTGGAGTAATGAAAATGTCTTAACCAAATGTTCCGTCAGCCATTTAATTTATGTCTGTTCCTTGCTCTGACATCCTGGTAAAACAAGCAAAGACAAAGCCAACCATGTTGGCCTATGTATGGGTATGAGAGAGGCATTTGCCAAGCACTGCAATCATATGCCAAGGCAATCACACCATTGTGCAGTGATGTAAATCATGTTACATTGATCCAATACGCAGGTAAGTAATATATATGGTACGTTTATTACTTGTTACAGCGCCATCCTTATTACGTTGATGGTAAGTGAATGACACCGGCACATCCCACCCGGCCACAATAGTCAACCCCAACTGTCAAACATAGAACGTAGCCTCCAGTCATACACTGCACGTTCCAAGCTACGCTCAACAACCTCACGCGCACCTCACAGCACACGTAATATACATTACGACATATCCTCCCCCGTTCATATTACAAAGGAAGACATTCCTTATAATGCCCCAACCTTACATAACGTGTGGCCAGCACGGAATGTAGCCATCTGCAGCAACACCAAATACCTTATCCCCATGGGTGGTGGACCCATCACACGAATGAACATGCAAGCCCCATCGTACATGCCACGCACTAAAAGTTGTTATAAAAAAACTCCTAACTCCTTGTTGAACCTCAAAGCATCAGACATAACCCTCAAGCCAGAAACATCAAACCAACCCGTTCAGAAGCCCCAACCCACGAGAACTAAAACAACAAAACAGAACTTCCACCGGTCCCAAGCTGCCCCTTGGGAAATGAGTCTGCCACACCCATCTATACACAAGAAAAAACACTAACATTCTAACCCCTTCAAGCACAGTCACCTCCCGTCCCAAGCTGCCCCTCAGGACCACGGACCTGCCACATCTGAGTACACACCCGCTCAACCTAGAGCAACATCCCGCTACCTACAGCAGAGCCCGAACACCCTAGAATCAAATCACTACCTATCTCCAAACCAACACAAATCCCAAAACGCCTATCAATGACCCATAACTCCCTTGGGCCCCCAGACCATTGCCAACGCCCACTGACACTATGGCTTCAAACCATTGCCAACACCTGACAAACACCTTGGCCCCAAGCCATTGCCAACACCTCACAAACACCTGGGCCCCAAGCCATTGCCAAAGAGCTAAATACTCCCGTGGCTTCTAGATAAAGCCAAAAAAAGAAAATAATAAATTCCATGGCCCTACATGGGCCCCAAAGGCATGTCAAAAGTGAGAAACAAACTCCATGCCAAATTCAGCTGCCCTCAATTACAGCCTGAGCAGCCGTCACCTCCACCAACCAAAAAATGAGGAGCAAACCCATCGGCCCCCCCACCCCCGCAGCGATGCTATGACAAAATGCCCCCACTAACCACACCCGAGGGAAGCATAATCGCAAACACTCATAGTGTTCCACAAAGGTGCACATATAATCACACATTCACATATACATAACCCCGAACATGTATAGAGCATATACTTCTCAAATGATTGAGCAAATGTTAATAAAAGTTTCCACTAAACAGAACAGCATTGTCCTGCCCATAGCAATTTCCTTCATAAATGTTTCCACAGCACAACACGTTTGTCATGCACATAGTCATTGCCCATGAAGCAGTTGAAACCATGCCCAATGTCCAACCTGAAACAGAAATCGCATGAAAAACAGTTCCAAAAACCTTCAGCAAACGTCCAAGCTGAAAAGAAAAAATGTTAATAAAAGTTTCCACTAAACAGAACACCATTGTCCTGCCCATAGCAATTTCCCTCATAAATGTTTCCAAAGCACAACACGTTTGTCATGCACATAGCCATTGCCCATGAAGCAGTTGAACCCATGCCCAATATCCAACCTGAAACAGAAATTGCATGAAAAACCAGTTCCAAAAACCTTCAGCAAACGTCCAAGCTGAAAAGAAAAATGTTAAATTAAAGCTAACATGTCATACAGTAGAATTCTGTACACACATAAACCCAGTTAATTACATAGCAGAAAATCGAATTCACACTTGACAGGGCCACTACATATAGACACCCACACCATACGCACCACACGGCCCACACAAAGACACAACAGAGGCCACAGACGCTACTACCCACACGCACTCACCCTGGCCTCGACAACACTCAATGCTTCAATCCTCACTCAAGGTGAGACCCTTTAAACAATGTAAAAGTGACACAAATCCAGCAACGAACAACTTTCCACACACAAATCCTCCATGCTGCCTGTCTCAACTCCATAGGACCAACATCTCCATCGACACGTCCTCTTTGGACACAAACAGTACTTTTCTACGGTGTCCGAGTCCAAACCCCTCTTCCGTGAGGAGTGAGAGGAAGTCGCCCATTCTTGCACCTCCACTGAAATCCGGGAAAAACTCTGTTGATTCTCGCTGTGTATAATCTCTACTGCCGCCGGAAACAAAAGTTGCACACAATCCGCTGGCAAAATGGAGGGAAACATAGCACAGGTGCTCCCCCGGTACCGCGCACTATCCATCCTGCTCGCCATGAGAGGGCCAAAACTAGTCTGACACATACACAGGCTGCTGGCTCCTTGCCACTTGTGGCGCACTCACCTTGGCCCCGACTTCCAAACGCCGTCAGTGTACAGAGACTGGCTCTCTTACTGCCAACGGTTGTGCACAGCTGCTCCCCCTAGTGGACGCAGGGGAACACGACCTCGAAGGAACCAAAACCATCAGTCTGTACCCGCACCAACGGCCTGCCAACATCAAGGGTCCTGGCGAACACCAGCCAACCGCCCCCGGGAACTCCAGCCAACAACAGAGATGCTTCCAGACCGGTCCTGATTTCCCCCGGCTGTCGCTGCACCAAACCAAAAGCGCTTCCAAGTCTCTGCTCTAGCCAAAACAACACAGGGCACCAGCGCTCCAACCGGACAACCACCCCAACGCTCACCTCTCAGAGCCAGGGGTACCGGACACCCAGAGCGGACCTCGGAGACCTCGGGCGGCCCACATTCACCATCCTCACTGCCGAAGATAAGACGCAGTAGGAACAAGGCCACGTGGAAGCAACCACGAATTGGGGAGTGCCGCCACGAACCGCCGACTATTAGGCAGTCCTCCTGCTCCTGCTGTGGCCGCCCGCCGGGTGGGATGTCAAGACTGGAGGGCGGTGTCACGCTCCATAGGCTGCCCCCTCCGCAGCAGCATCCTCGTCGCCAGTGATGTAAATCATGTTACATTGATCCAATACGCAGGTAAGTAATATATATGGTACGTTTATTACTTGTTACAGCGCCATCCTTATTACGTTGATGGTAAACGAATGACACCGGCACATCCCACCCGGCCACAATAGTCAACCCCAACTGTCAAACATAGAACGTAGCCTCCAGTCATACACTGCACGTTCCAAGCTACGCTCAACAACCTCACGCACACCTCACAGCACACGTAATATACATTACGACATGCAGCTGTTGCCATCTTATGGCCAGGTAGTACCATTATGGCAGTGCCCTAGCAAATACCTAGACCATGCATACACAAATGCCAAAACTGTTGCCTTGGCCAATGTTTGTTTACTTGTATAGGTGTTTCTCCATGTACCACTGCAACCCTCACTTCCCCCACCATCTATATACCCTTTATCTCTATCCCCTTTCATGCAGGGGAAATATGAATGCCATTGCTTGAGTTTTTTCCACCGGCCTAAATAAAACCGAAAAAAGAGTAGATTTCACTGTCACTACCCACCACAATGTGGGTGTGTGGGCGTGTTTATGAGCATGTGAAGGTGTGGGTACGTGTGTTTGATGATGAGGAACATCACAGAGATAAGACTGGGGCAATTATGGTAATTGTAACAACTATCACCAAGTGCTCTGAAATTGAGAAACACTTTGTTTTGCAGTGCTATGCAAAACACCATGGGGATGATTTACCAAAACAATTTCAATTGGACTTTCCCATGTTAAAACATGTTTGTAAATCAGTTCCCATGTCTCCATGTGTGAGTGCATGCGTGCACGAACTTTTGCATTTGTGTACTATTTATCAAATTTCTTATCATCATGCGTAAATACCTATACCACAAAATGTATGTACGCTTTTCTTTGTATTAACTTCTTGAAATATATGGCAACAAGGGCCTCTCAGTCTACAGTTTCATCTGGTGTCGATTTGCAGCATGTGGTTTAGTGATAACTAAGATGTGTGCAGTCAAGTTACTACATGCCAGCATTACATGTGTAGAATAAACTGCAATATTTGTATATTGCCTATTAAACAGGTTTCAGCAGGTTTCCTCAAGATGATCTACAAGGACAATTAACCCTGTGAGAACTGAATATAAAATACTAAAAGTAGAGAACCGGGTGAACACAAAGCAGAAAGGCAAAGCTAATGGTGGAGGAGAAGGAAAGTCAAAGAGTAATGTTCCATATTGAGAACAGGGTCTGATAAGACAAGTTGATGATACAGTACCCTCAAGTCGAGGGTACATGCGGGTGGGCAGAGTCCCCCACTTTTTTCAGAGGTCCCTGCACTTTTTACAGAGGCCACTTTGATATGCTAATTTCTAGTGACCACATTCATTTGGTATGTTAATGAGTACCCTCTTTTTTATGTTATCTGGACTTTCCATCGAAAGATTTTCCATCGAAGGTAAGTCCATCAAATTTTTTCCATCTAAAAAATATGCATCAAATGCATATTTGGGGGGGGGTTGAAGCGTTAATTTTGTTTTGGGTGTATTTTTTTAAGGGTTAAAAATGGGGGGCTGGGAGGGGACACCCTCACAAAAAAAGCACAAAAAAATGCATTTGATGCATATTTTTTCGATGGAAATGTTTTGATGGTACTTACCTTCCATGGAAAATCTTCAATGGAAAGACCATAATCCTTTTTTTATGACTTGACCCCTTTGGTGAATGAAGTGAAAAAAGTTCAATTGAACTATAAACAACAATAAATAAATAAATAAATGGCAAGAGTATGAAGTAAGGATTAAAGGTGCAGTACATGTTCATTGCTATTTGGTAATCTGTAACATGAACATAACTGTGAGATCCGCTCTGACACTAACGACCTTGATATCTCAGGTTAAGAGTGAATGTGACCTTTGCATTTGTTTGTTTAGTTTAGGCTACTTCGTGGGCCGCATTCCCCAATGCCATAATTGTTTGTATAACATGACACTTACAAAATAGTACATGTTTTTGGTGTGTGTGCCATGCATGACCAGAGTATTATGAAAGTTGCAGACGTGTGTCATATTGTTATAGCGGCTGTGTGCATTTGTTGAACTTTGGCTTGTGATATATGGTGTGAGCACTTTGATGTCAGTGACTGGTGTGAAAACCTGGGCCAGGCATAATGGTGTGAGAATCTAGGCTGTCATGTGTGGTGTGGTAAAAATGCAGCAGTAATACCGTTACCATCCCATTACCGCACAGCTTAACTGTGAGTTGGGTGGAAAGTTGGGGAATTCTCCAGCTCTGAGCTGGAGGTAAATCTTTGACTTTCTGCCCATTTTCAGTGGAATTTCTGCCGCAGTAATTCCAACAACAAAAAACCCATAGGGTCCTATTGGGTAAAAAGAAATGGGGATTTACAGCGCCACTGCTACTTGTAAACTGGCAGTAATACCGCTGGATCATGTGGCGGTAATGGTAACAAGAGTGTAAGCAGTACCATTTAAGTGAGGATAAAAGTGTAGGAAGTGCGAATGAAGTAAAGATGTGGGAGTGAGCAAGAAGAAAGCCTAAACCCATTGAAGGCAGGGTAAAGGGGATAAGTTTTACCACTGCGCCATGCGAAGAACGCCTGTCTTTCTGCCCTCCATCTTTTCAATGTGCACTTCTTTGGGTCTTAATGTTAGAGCCAGGCTACCTGGTGCTATTCCCTGCATTCAAAGCACTTGTCATCCTTCTTCAAACTTGGGCACCCAAATTGGCTGATTTGGCAAGAGAAAAGCAGGATGAGTTCAGGGGCCCACTTCTGAGTGACTGTAGAGCATGACTTTGCTCAGGGAGATCATTGAGAGGCTTTCATAATGGCCGCAGCATCATGGACTGACTCTTCAGGATTCATTTCTCCCTTTCGGTGGCGAAGGGCTCATGTGGGCCCCAGTTCCTCTCTGTGGGCCGTAACCCTGTCAAATACTCAACTTAATTTCAGTGTCTCCAGGGTTAGTTTCACCTCAACATAATGGGTCGGCAGCAGAGTTCCAAAGAAGGATTTGATAGGTGGTTAGTTATTTTCCAGTATGGGTGAAAAATAATGTCCTCAAAGAGGGTGTCACTTGGTGCCCTGGCTTTTTAGATGACAATTTCTAAAGTAGCCTGGACGGTAGTGATTTTTATTTCAGGGTAATACAGTTTTCATCTCCCAGTCATGTATCTAAGAATATGTGTGATTTCAGCTGTGGAGAAGGCCCAGTCAGAAGGGAAAATGGGGCCTTCCTTCGGGAAGAGTGAGAAAGAGCAGGAACAGGCATTAGCAGATGAAACCTCATCATGAAAAGGAGGAGGCATTGCAGGGAGAGGGGCAGACTGGAGCGCAGTGGCTCACCTAGTGAGAGGAGAGTCATCCTTATAGTACAATCGCAGCAGGGTAGAGCTCTGGATCAGTGCAGTGAATTCTAAAGGTCCTTAGGCAATGAGCAAAACACAACCAAAAACCGGGTGAAGGATCAAAACTACTCAACGGCTGCACTGCTTCCTAAGGGGCAGAAGAGATGCCGGGGTAATTGGAAATGTCCAGAGTTTGGCAGCAATTTGAGCGGGCTCGATGCTGAGGATAGGCAGCAGTGCCCAAGATGCAGAGTGGGTTGAAGTAAGGAAGGTTGACGCGCCTTGAAACACTTGTGTATAGGGGCGTTATAAATACCATGTCATATCATATCAAGATTGAAAGATGAAAGCCAGAACGTGTGAGACTTTGCCAGCAGCCACAGTAGGGGGCTTCAGAGCGGAGTTGGTGTCTCCCACTGGGGTAAGGGAGGCAGAAGGTGCAGATAGAGATGAGCGTTTGCACTGGAGCAGTGCAACACAGAAGCTTGCAAGCCTGTGCTGCCATCTCTTGGTGGGAATACCTGGTCATTGTGTCGCCATGCAGGGTCTTGATGGCAATACACAGCAATTATTTACGTATTTGGGGTTTTGATGGCAATGGCACACAACTGTTTTATTGGATTTTGGTATACCTATGTAATACATGTTAGAACATCAAAACTACTGGCTTTTTCAACGTTTGGTTGCCTTCGTTTTGCTTATATAGCAGAAAGTCATTAAGCCACATTTTAAACTAGAAGGAAGAACATAGCCATTGTGTTTTCATAGCAAATATAGATCACTGGCAATTTCGGTGGTTTTGCTCGTGGAGGGTTACTAAAGTCAATCTACAATTTTGTGTTAGCACTATTTTGGGTCAGCTGGATAGCCATTGTATTAATAGAAATATTAATGGTAAAAATAACACACATAATAAAAATGATAGAACATTTGTCCAGAGTACTTCATGTATTCTTCCTTCAGCTACCAAGCAGTAAAATAAAAGGCATTATAATTTGCCAACATCACAGTACTTAATTCATGGACCTCGAAGGGGTGAAGAGTCGAGTTGCCCATGCCTAGATCTGAGCCTGTGTGACCTGTGGTTTGCATGCAGATCTCTGAAGCAATTGCCACAACGAACACCAATCCCCGGCCATTACCGGTCATGTACATTCACACACAAGTAGTAGGGAAGCAAATACGTTGCCAATACACCATGGCTGTCTTTGAATAGACAAAGAGTTAGACAGAGTGTTTCATGTCGTTTGTGAAGTTTTGCAATATGCTTAAAAGCTTTAGCACTGGTGGGCCTCTGGCACAATCAGCGGTGGATAGTGTGGGATCTAAATATGGTGATCAATCTGACCTTGCCAAAATCTGTAAACAAGAAAATCTGTGCTGTAATGGTGTGAGACAGTGGTGCAAAAACTCCCATTTCCTGCAGTTCCAGGGCGGGAGGCTGCCCTGGTGCCTTTTACCTTTTGTCAAGAATGTGGATATGTCATCCCATGTGGACCCAGAGGGAAGAAGTGCTCAAATCAGCAGCCGGCTTCCATTGCAAGACACCTTGTTTGTGTATAGATGAAATGATGTGCTTGTGATTATTGTACTGTAAACTAACTTCCAAGGCCTAATTTATTTTGGGTTCTGAGAGGGCCCTACCTCTCCTTTTCGGGGTCTGCTAGGTGTACTTTGCAATGGATGCTGTTTGGGTGCTGTTGACAGAGGAGCTGTTGCTGATGATGTGACTGTAAAGTTGTTGAACCTCTGGGGTGTGTTTGGTACACCGGTGCTCGGGGCGTGCCCGAAGCTTGCTTTATGGCACAGTGTTTGTACCTGAAAGCTTCACAGATTCATCCATGCCAACACCCCGTTTTTCGGACCCCATAATATATGTGGTGTCCTCAAAAAAGTATCTGGTGCACACAGATGGACACATTCAGGTGTCCTTCCTTACCCCAATGCACATTTGCTCAAGTAAGGGGGAATTTCTGTTTATTTCAATACTTCAATATCCCGAATATCAGATAAGGATGCACTTTGAAGTGCAAAGAAATGAAAGACATTCCTCTGCTCCTGTTTGGAACAGAGGATGTTCAATGCTTGACAGGGTCAATCCTGACCCTTCTGCACTTTTCAACAGTGACCAAAATGCTTTCCTTCTTGTATTTCTATCCTTCAAACACGAATATAGTTGTGTTCTTTTTTTTTAGCATTTCAAGATGAAATACACTGTCAGCACCCATGTCAGTTTGGGGAGCCAGTCACACATTAGTGTAAAGTGTGCGCTTGAGGATAAGGTGGCCTGGACCTTTCTCAGACCAGAGCAAATAAAGAAAATTCATCCAACACTGTCTTTTTACCACCTTATTATATTTAAATAGAATTACTGTTCCTGTAATGTTTCATTATTTGTAACCTGGTGCATGCAGTTGATAATATTGTTTAAGCATTAATGGACATTATTGGTTTGTATGATTGGAATATTGCTTTGAAAATGTCAGCTAGCTTGTACATGTGTGAGTTACTGCTCAGTCTAATTAATGTTTCCTTAGTTAAGACTTGTTTTGCATTACAAACTTTCACCGGGTAAATCTGATCTCCAGAAAAAAACGGTTTTTCTGGCCTGCTGATTACTAACGCCTAAGATTCCACTTAAAGGTCATGACTTATGATCCTACCTTGTTCATTGTATTAGTGCGTGCAGGAACATGTTGTTTTCCACAAATGAGAGGGATGCTGGTTTCCAGTTACCATGACGCTCCTTTCCTTCTGATGCAGACTTTCCGTTGAATTTCGAATCATGAACGTTCTTTTCGTTATAATTTGCTTTTATTTATGTAGTGTACAGATTGAGGAGGGACACATGTAAGGAGGTAAAGTAGGTATTTATTTTAAGGAAGTATAATAGTTATGGAGAAAGAGCCCTGCCAGCTCTGGCTCTCTCCTGCGACTTCATCTGCTCAGAACCCCGTACTCGAAATTGGCTTGTGAAACCCTCTGAGACAGGGTGTCTAGTGCGGCAGCCCATTGGTGTGGGAAGCAGGCACTACAAAACCCCTTCTCTTCACAAAGTCGCAAAGGCCGCTTCCAGGGATCTGGAACTTCACTGTGTGTAGTCTCTGAGATATCCTGGTCTGCGGCATCTCCGCCCAGTTCCCAAGCTGAGTGGCTCTCCATCTGGGCAAGGAAGACATCACTGACTCTGCAATGTACCCCGGGAGTTTCAGAAACTCCTCTCCTCACTCTCTCCAAGTTATCCTTAGTCCTCACGGCAAACTTAAAAACATTCTTCACCCAGAAAGGACTTGAAAACTTGCACTTTCTATTGAATTTTGCATCATGAACATCTAATTTGCTTTTATTTATGTAGTGTACAGATAGAGGAAGGACACATGTAAGGAGGTCAATTATGTATTTATTTTAAGGAAGTATAATAGTTATGGAGAAATAACTGTGGGATGTCTTAACCCACTTCTGCTCTGCCATTTGGTATCACTGTGTTTTGTGATTGTGCCAAGAACATCAACATGGCCGCAAATCCCTTGTGCGTGCCAAAACCTCTGAAAATCGCACTTTGCAAAGCACAAAAAGATGGCTGCCCATTCTGCCATGTATGTTGTCAGTGGTGGAACAGAGATCTCACTCCTGAAACATGTTACTGGGCTCCTCAACATGTGAAGATGAAGTACAGAAGGAAAAGCAGTGCTTTGCTAAAGGAAACCCCAAAATCTTGCTTTAAATCCTTTTTTCTTTGTTGCTGAAACTGCAGAATGTCGGTACACAACACCCTCAAACATCCAAAATTCTTGCTGGGTGCTACAATTCACTTAGTATAAGAAATCATTGTGAACATACAATGTCCTGAAAAACTGAAAGTATCAAGGGATTTCCACAGCAAAAGTGGCCTGTCTGTGGATCTGTCAAAATCTGGGTGCAGTACCCTGGGCCGCCTGAATGACAGCTTTCAGGGGCCTGCAGGATTAAACTTTAAATATGTATAAACTGAAATAAAATGTTTGCAATCTAAGAGGCCTGTTATTGAGAATAACCCATCTTGTAATTGTTTTGCTTCCATGGTTTAAAATCTTGAATAAGTATTTAGCTTTGATGTGATCCCACAAGTTTGTTGTATGTTAAGGGAAAATTCAACAGAATTAACAGTTAAAATAAAGCTTGGCTAAAGCTACCAAACCGGAATAACAGCTTTCCTCACAGAGGCAAGGCCTCTCCCTCCAGCTCCCTCCACCAGGCAATCACACCAAAGAGATAATTATAGGGTGGGGGGAGAACCTGGTCTGCAGTGGGGAAGGAAACAATGAACAGCTGCAAAGCAGGGAAGGCTAGGTGTGAGGACCGTTGTAAATGGCATCTGTCAAGAGCCAACTATCAGGGAGGAGATGCTTCTGGACTGAAGGGAGAGACAAAGAGGCGGACCCAAACAGCCATCTCTGTCTGAACATTCATAAAGAACATTTTGTTTAAAGATATATAACTTGCCAGTTAAAATTGTCAAAAACACAAAAGTAACAGAATTGTAAATCTAAATTTTGGCTACACATTTCAAGAGGCGGCAAAATTGTGTGACATAATTTGGAAGGAAATGGCAGAAAATGTGATTTTACACCACATGTATTTCTGCTAGAAGTATGAAACTTTAGACACTTATGCCCGCGCACACTTGTAAAAATGTGCTGATAAAATGGACATTGTGTTCTAGATGAAAAGGGCAAAATTCTGTGAAAAGCAGACACAAGATCCCACAGCTACGGGGTTTGGAGGAGTAGTTGCTGTACAAAATATGTAATCTGTATATGTGGTTGTTATAGAGGTTGCACATGTGTAAATATGTATTGTGTCAAAAGTAGATGTTGTGTCAAAAGGCTAGGGGTGGACTCTAAGCCTCATAATCCCACACCATAAAGGAGACACACTGTATTTCTCCTCCTATCAAGGCAGAGAGGAGATTCTGGCCAATCCCTGTCAAAGGGGCGAGCTTAGGCTAAACCAGCACACACACCCCCTTTATCATAGCATAAATAGAGACAGCAGAGGGCAGAAAAAAGAGACAGATTCACCCACTATCCGAATGCTGGCGGAGCACCCTGCTGCAGAACTTTCCATCTTCCTTGCTCCAGACTCCAGAAACTTGGCAAAGCAGAACCCATTGCATAGCTGAACCACTTTCAGCTAGGCCTCAATTTCCAGAACCAGAACCAACCCCATAAACTTAAGGGGAAGCATTGAAATACAGCCGGGCTGCGCTGTACTGTTTGCCTGCTGAAATAATTTTCATCAGAACCAAAAAAGGACAGATCCGATCCAGTCCTGTGCCGTGCTGTAACCAGAGCACCTTGCAGATCTGATCCAGTCCTGTGCTGTGCTGCTGTGACCAGAGTGCCTAGATGATTGCAGATCCAATCCAATATGCCCAGCTGTCTGTCCCAGAACCAGAGCCTTTCCCTGACCAGAATCTTGACAGACCAGAATCCTGATGGTTCCGTTTAAAACCCTATCTAGTGAGTATCTATAGATAGAACTGTGTCACTAGCACGTGTACCTTGTCTAGTTAATCCCTATCTTAAACCCATCCTATCTTATATTCAGAACCAATATTGTTAGGAGTATTTTTAAATTGTCTGAACGCTCTATCCTATCCTTCCTATTTTCCTCCTGTGCTAGTATTGATAAAACTATCATTGCGCTGATCTTTTCTTATCTGAAGAAGACGAGTCCCAGGAAGGCAGTCATTCTGATCAAGTGGCTGTGTTCTTGTGAGGATTTGTTTTGTTCATAGTCATCCTCAAAGAAATGACCTCCACTAAAATGTCCATAACTTCCTCAGATGTTGTGCTAGAAACAACTTCTGCTTGTAGCTAACATCCACAGCCTCAACACACATCTAAAACTGCATCCCAAATCCTTACAGTTCTCCCGTTATCATGATTATTGCACAGTGAAATGTTTGCAGCAAATTTGGTTTTTGGAAAATTCTGACACGTGTAAAACAGCTTTTGATTGCTCCCGACTTGAATTTTAGGATTTCAAATTATTTCTTGGTCTTGAATCATTGCTTGTGTTTGTGTGGAACCATTCAAAGTGGCTCCCATAAGAATTGATAGCAATATCAGCAATTTTGACCATATTAGTGTTTTTGCCTAGTCCATTCGCAAAATAACTTTAAAAGCCATTCAGACAGCTTGACAATCAATTCTGTTTTTTCTTGTGTTTGCTGGGGGAAAGTGGGATTATTATTTTGTTTGCATTCTGCCATTCCTGACTTCTTGCTCTCTCCTCCTATCTCTTTACATGACCTATTGGGGGGTTGTGGGGTGTGCAGGGGAAACCTTTAACCATAGGGATATTTGATCTGCACACACACACAAAAGTATTAATTCTGTGCTGAATTGTTTTGCTCACTATTACTCCTTGTGTATTAAAGAGATTATTCATTGTTACATCACCTCATTGGTGATCATTGTGTACCCATTAAAACATTGTGATTAAATTGTAAATACATAAATAAATATTTTAACTTTGCAAACCAGCCTGATTCCTGGTTCAGTGTGACCGAGGGGTTCCAGGAGAGGGGCGTGATATGAGTGGTATATCGTTCAGAATAAAGAACTTTTAGACAAAAATAAATACGGATTTCAGTTGTGCACTACACGCTAGGCATTGACTTGGGTGTGTGCAGGATTGAAATCACTTTCAGCTTGGGGGCTCATCGCGGGATCCTGAATAAGACATACCACTCGTGACAGTCTAACACAGCGTGCTAACTGACGGGGTGCATACACCTTGGTGGGCTACCATACTGTGTTACACTGTAAAACACCCTTCAAAAGAAATACTCAAAGGAGCTTGGCCTGTTTTTAAAGGTAAAAATAACCCTGAGATAAGTCGAAGGAAATTAATATTTCCGGAATGGCGACCCCAGTGGAAATTAATATGGCAAAAGAACATCCACTGCACAAATTGTTTGTCAGGGGTGAATGGGTTGAGCAGGATGAAAATGTTTGGCTGCAGGAAATCAAACAACAAGCCACTGCCACAGAATTAGATAAGTGGCAGGACCAGGGTCCATTACACAAGACAATTAGTGAACCCTATATGGCCCCAAGGGTAAAAGAAGAGCAATGTAAAATTGCAAAAATAGCGGATTGCCTGTACCCCCACATAGGAGTAATACAGGAAAATATGCTGAAAACCTAGATCTGGCAAAAAGGCAAGTACAATCCCTAGAGAAAACCGAAACTGTTCTGGACTCTGCAGAGCAAAGGCTACAAAAGAGCCAAGAATCAGAGAGAGAAACCAGACAGTACCTGACAAAATTAAAGGAAGATCTGGATCTCCTGCAGCAAGAGAAGATAGAGCAAGATACCAAATTACAGACACTGCAAAAACAGTTTCAGGAAAGATTGGACTCTCTACAACAGAGTCAACAAAGGCTGGAACAGCAATTAACTTTTAACAGAGCATCCGCAGAACAGATGGTCACTTTAGAGGACCGCATAGACAAATAAAAAGTGGAAAATAATACATTAATTTTCAAAGACCTTGAATCCCTAACAGAATTTGATGAAGAGCGCCAGAAAGCTGGTGCATTCAAAAAACAAAGGAACGACGTGGCTGCACAGGGGGGTACTCTAATTTAGGAAAGGGACGCCTTAGGCCAGGAAGCCAACCATTTAAAAACCAAGGTGGAAGAAAATCACCTGGCCCTTTCGGGACTGGGTGAACTCAAAATGGACTACAAAAAGCTGTAAGAGGATACCAGGAGGGTGCAAGAGGCTCTGGCAAAGAATAATCAGGCTAGTAAGGATCGGACTCAGGAGGTGAGCCTTCTGCAGCAAGAATTGGCCAAATACTCCCAAATCAGACAGGAAGCACAGAGAGACAATGAGGCGCTCTGTGAAAAAAATGACAGCCTCCATAGACAGATTGCCATGCAGGAACAACTAATAGAGACCAGTAAGGCCTTAATAGAAGAACAAAAGGGTCACATTCTTGCATGTCATCAGGGAGTAGTGGCTGAGAGAGATGAGGTCAGATGGGAGAGGGAATCCCCTGAGCATAACCTCAGGAACCCTGGCACCAGAGACTTTAATCTCTTCAATTCCATGGACTCTGCCACCCCCAGGTCCACTGGCTCACATGAACCAAGGGTCATGGGGATGGTAGGCTTCAAGCCAATGGGGAATATGGGGCTAATAGGTCAGCGCCTCCCAGAAATGGATGGGCGGGCATCTATGTACAGGTTCCCAAGTGCTAGGGCCATCTTCTCTGATCAGGGAGACTCCAGTGAGGGGAGAATGAGAGAAATGGATCCTCAGAAATATAACTTACCAAGAGATCAGGCGGTAAAATTTGGTGGGGAATTCCATGAGAGTAGGCCCACTAAGAGCATACTAAATCCTCTTCCCAGCTAACACTGTGGGGGGTGTGCTCAGCCAATCCTGGGAGCAAGGAAGAGTCAGAAGACTCTTCTGAGCATCACAGGTCCCTAGAGACTAGGGCCCCACATTCTGCAAGCCATTCCCAAGCTTGCAGAATCCGGGATAGTCTAGAAGACCAGACAGCCACCTCTGGTAGCAGTGCCTCTGAGTCAGAGGATGAGTGGACCAGGGTGACAAGAACTAAAAAGGCTTCCAAAGTTAAGAGGGCTTTACTCATACAGTCCTGTGCCGTGCTGTCACCAGAGTACCTTGCAGATCCGATCCAGTCCCGTGCCGTGCTGTGACCAGAGCGCCTCGCTGACTGCAGATCCAATCTGATGTGCCCAGCTGTCTGTCCCAGAACCAGAGCCATTCCCTGACCAGAATCCTGACGGTTCAGTTTAAAAACCTATCTAGTGAGTATCTATAGATAGAACTGTGTCACTAGCACATGTACCTTGTCTAGTTAATCCCTATCTTAAACCCATCCTATCTTATATTCAGAACTGATATTGTTAGGAGTATTTTTGAATTGCCTAAACGCTCTTTCCTATCCCTCCTATTTTCCTCCTGTGCTAGTATTGTTAAAACTATCTTTGGGTTGATCTTTTCTCATCTGAGAATGCAAGTCTCAGGCAAGCAGTCATTCTGATCAAGTGGCTGTGTTCTTGTGGGGATTTGTTTTGTTCATAGTAGTCCTCTAGTGTTTGAAATTCCATTTGTCATTTGAAAAGTGCATTCCTGTTTCCC
Source organism: Ambystoma mexicanum (assembly GCF_040938575.1). Classification (NCBI taxonomy): domain Eukaryota; kingdom Metazoa; phylum Chordata; class Amphibia; order Caudata; family Ambystomatidae; genus Ambystoma; species Ambystoma mexicanum. The sequence goes on from NC_090932.1 coordinate 1,392,574,818, forward strand.
ATTATTGGGCCTATCTCGAAAAAACGACCTCGATTAAAACGTCCATATCTTCCACATTCATATGCTAGAAACAGAATTACAACTTCTGCTGATAGCTAACATCCACAGCTTTAAATCACATCTAAAACCGCATCCCAAATCCTTACAGTTCTCCCGTTATCATGATTATTGCACAGTGAAAAGTTTGCATCAAATTCGGTTTTTGGAAAATTCTGACACGTGTAAAACAGCTTTTGATTGCTCCCGACTTGAATTTTAGGATTTCAAATTGTTTCTTGGTATTGAATCATTGCTTGTGTTTGTGTGCAACCATCCAAAGTGGCTCCCATAAGAATTGATAGCAATATCAGCAATTTTGACCATATTAGTGTTTTTGCCTAGTCCATTCGCAAGATAACTTTAAAAGCCATTCAGACAGCTTGACAGTCAATTCTGTTTTCTCTTGTGTTTGCTGGGGGAAAGTGGGATTGTTATTTTGTTTGAATTCTGCCATTCCTGAATACCTGCTCTCTCCTCCTATCTCTTTACATTACCTATTGGGGGTTTGAGGGGTGTGCAGGCGACACCTTTAACAATAGGGATATTTTATCTGCACACACACACACAAAAGTATTAATTCTGTGCTGAATTGTTTTGCTCACTATTACTCCTTGTGTATTAAAGAGATTATTCATTGTTACATCACCCCATTGGTGATCATTGTGTACCCATTAAAACATTGTGATTAAATTGTAAGTACATAAATAAATATTTTAACTTTGTAAACCAGCCTGATTTCTGGTCCAGTGTGACGGGGGGTTCCAGGAGAGGGGCGTGATATGAGTGGTATATCGTTCAGAATAAAGAACTTTTAGACAAAAATAAATACGGATTTCAGTTGTGCACTACACGCTAGGCGTTGACTTGGGTGTGTGCCGGATTGAAATCACTTTCAGCTTGGGGGCTCATCACGGGATCCTGAATTAGACATACCACTCGTGACAGTCTAACACAGCGTGCTAACTGACGGGGTGCATACATTTTGGTGGGCTACCATACTGTGCTACACTGTAAAAACACCCTTCAATAGAAATACTCAAAGGAGTTTGGCCTGTTTTCAAAAGGTGAAAATAACCCTGAGATAAGTCGAAGGAAATTAATATTTCCGGAATGGCGACCCCAGTGGAAATTAATATGGCAAAAGAACATCTACTGCACAAATTGTTTGTCAGGGGTGAATGGGTTGAGCAGGATGAAAATGTTTGGCTGCAGGAAATCAAACAACAAGCCACTGCCACAGAATTAGATAAGTGGCAGGACCAGGGTCCATTACACAAGGCAATTAGTGAACTGTATATGGCCCCAAGGGTAAAAGAAGAGCAATGTAAAATTGCAGAAATAGCGGATTACCTGTACCTCCACATTGGAGTAATACAGGAAAATATGCTGAAAACCTAGATCTGGCAAAAAGGCAAGTACAATCCCTAGAGAAAATCGAAACTGTTCTGGACTCTGCAGAGCAAAGGCTACAAAAGAGCCAAGAATCAGAGAGAGAAACCAGACAATACCTGACAAAATTAAAGGAAGATCTGGATCTCCTGCAGCAAGAGAAAATAGAGCAAGATACCAAATTACTGACACTGCAAAAACAGTTTCAGGAAAGATTGGTCTCTCTACAACAGAGTCAACAAAAGCTGGAACAGCAATTAACCTTTAACAGAGCATCCGCAGAACAGATGGTCACTTTAGAGGACCACATAGACAAATAAAAAGAGGAAAATAATACATTAATTTTCAAAGACTTTGAATCCTTAACAGAATTTGATGAAGAGCGCCAGAAAGCTGGTGCATTCAAAAAACAAAGGAACGACCTGACTGCACTGGGGGGTACTCTAATTTAGGAAAGTGACGCCTTAGGCCAGGAAGTCAACCATTTAAAAACCAAGGTGTAGGAAAATCACCTGGCCCTTCAGGGACTGGGTGAACTCAAAATGGACTACGAAAAGCTGTTAGAGCATACCAGGAGGGTGGAAGAGGCTCTGGCAAAGAATAATCAGGCTAGTAAGGATCGGACTCAGGAGGTGAGCCTTCTGCAGCAAAAATTGGCCAAATAGTCCCAAATCAGACAGGAAGCACAGAGAGACAATGAGGATCTCTGTGAGAAAAATGACAGCCTCCATAGACAGATTGCCATGCAGGAACAACTAATAGAGACCAGTAAGGCCTTAATAGAAGAACAAAAGGGTCACATTCTTGCATGTCATCAGGGAGTAGGGGCTGAGAGAGATGAGGTCAGATATGAGAGGGAATCCCCTGAGCATAACCTCAGGAACCCTGGCACCAGAGACTTTAATCTCTTCAATTCCATGGACTCTGCCACCCCCAAGTCCACTGGCTCACATGAACCAAGGGCCATGGGGATGGTAGGCTTCAAACCAATGGGAAATATGGGGCTAATAGGTCAGCACCTCCCACAAATGGATGGGCGGGCATCTATGTACAGGTCCCAAGTGCTAGGGGCATCTTCTCTGATCAGGGAGACTCCAGTGAGGGGAGAATGAGAGAAATGGATCCTCAGAAATATAACTTACCAAGAGATCAGGCGGTAAAATTTGGTGGGGAATTCATGAGAGTAGGCCCACTAAGAGCATACTAAAATCCTCTTCCCAGCTAGGACTGTGGGGGGGTGTACTCAGCCAATCCTGGAAGCAAGGAAGAGTCAGCAGACTCTTCTGAGCATCACAGGTCCCTAGAGACTAGGCCCCCACATTCTGCAAGCCATTCCCAAGCTCGCAGAATCCGGGATAGTCTAGAAGACCAGACAGCCGCCTCTGGTAGCAGTGCCTCTGAATCAGAGGATGAGTGGACCAGGGTGACAAGAACTAAAAAGGCTTACAAAGTTAAGAGGGCTTTACTCATCCAGTCCTGTGCCGTGCTGTCACCAGAGTACCTTGCAGATCCAATCCAGTCCTGTGCCATGCTGTGACCAGAGCGCCTCGCTGACTGCAGATCCAATCCGATGTGCCCAGCTGTCTGTCCCAGAACCAGAGCCATTCCCTGACCAGAATCCTGACGGTTCCGTTTAAAAACCTATCTAGTGAGTATCTATAGATAGAACTGTGTCCCTAGCACATGTACCTTGTCTAGTTAATCCCTATCTTAAACCCATCCTATCTTATATTCAGAACTGATATTGTTAGGAGTATTTTTGAATTGCCTAAATGCTCTATCCTATCCCTCCTATTTTCCTCCTGTGCTAGTATAGTTAAAACTATCTTTGGGTTGATCTTTTCTCATCTGAGATTGCAAGTCTCAGGCACGCAGTCATTCTGATCAAGTGGCTGTGTTCTTGTGGGGATTTGTTTTGTTCATAGTAGTCCTCTAGTGTTTGAAATTCCATTTGTCATTTGAAAAGTGCATTCCTGTTTCACATTCTTGCTCCTATCTCGAAATAAAAACCTCCACTAAAACGTCCATATCTTACACAGTTCTTATGCTAGAAAAAGAATTACAACTTCTGCTGATAGCTAACATCCACAGCTTTAAATCACATCTAAAACCGCATCCCAAATCCTTACAGTACTCCCGTTATCATGATGATTGCGCAGTGAAAAGTTTGCAGCAAATTTGGTTTTTGGGAAATTCTGACACGTGTAAAATAGCTTTTGATTGCTCCCAACTTGAATTTTAGGATTTCAAATTGTTTCTTGGTATTGAATCGTTGCTTGTGTTTGTGTGCAACCATCCAAAGTGGCTCCCATAAGAATTGATAGCAATATCAGCAATTTTGAAAATCTTAGTGTTTTTGCCTAGTCCATTCGCAAGATAACTTTAAGAGCCATTCAGACAGCTTGACAGTAAATTCTGTTTTGTCTTGTGTTTGCTGGGGGAAAGTAGGATTGTTATTTTGTTTGAATTCTGCCATTCCTGAATACCTGCTCTCTCCTCCTATCTCTTTACATTACCTATTGGGGGGTTGAGCGGTGTGCAGGGAGAGCCTTTAACCATAGGGATATTTGATCTGCACCCACACACAAAAGTATTAATTCTGTGCTGAATTGTTTTGCTCACTATTACTCCTTGTGTATTAAAGAGATTATTCATTGTTATATCACCTCATTGGTGATCATTGTGTACCCATTAAAACATTGTGATTAAATTGTAAATACATAAATAAATATTTTAACTTTGCAAACCAGCCTGATTCCTGGTTCATTGTGACCGGGGAGTTCCAGGAGAGGGGCGTGATATGAGTGGTATATCGTTCAGAATAAATAACTTCTAGACAAAAATAAATACGGATTTCAGTTGTGCACTACACGCTAGGTGTTGACTTGGGTGTGTGCCGGATTGAAATCACTTTCAGCTTGGGGACTCATCGCGGGATCCTGAATTAGACACACCACTCGTGACAGTCTAACTGTCATGCAACCCTTTTTTGTCGGTCATTGGCACCGATGGAGGTTCGGTCGCCATGGAGGGTCCCGCTACGTTTGAGACGTATTCCGACCGCGGTCTAGTATTTTTCCCATATGGCCGCCTCCAGCATATTGGCGTCCAGTTGCTGCCGGCTCCCCGCATTGCAACTGCTACCCTTCGCTACCTGTGGTTGTCGCATTCAGTGCTCCTCTTGGATCTGCTGAGCCCCCCCTGTCCTTAGGGCTCTCCGCCCTCCTCTCTTCGTTCTTCTATTTTTCTGCTTTCCCGGCCCTCGGGGTCCCCCCTCGATCCCTTCTCCCTGTCTGGCTTCCCCGCTTACTCCTTACTTGATAGAGGGAATTTGTCTCTTCCCTTGGTTTTCTCCCTTACTGCCGGGTCACTCCTTTGGCGTCTCCTCCGACTGCTGTTCCTCTGCTGTCTCCTCCAGCGATCTTCGCCCTGCGGATCCTTGACTCTCTCCTACTTCCGAGGATTCATTACTTACCGGACATCCAAGGCTGCTGGATCCTTCTCTTGGCTAGACCTCCTGTTTTTTTTTGCCTTTCCGGCTTTTTCCCCGCAGGTTATCACGGTTCCGGGGCCACTGGTTTCCGGAAACTCCGGTAACCATTGTGGCATCGTTCCGTGGTAGACCATATCTCCTAAAAAAATAAATCCACCGCCAGAGAAAGAAGAAAGAAGCTCTCCAAAGATATTTTCTCAGGTGAGGAGGAGGAGGAGGAGACAGAAGTGGGAAGTGACTTGGATATAACAGACAAACCTGATATTTGTGACAGTTTGCAACGCCCAACCCACACCGAAATGGCTACTCCCGAACAGATTCAGGAATTAGTTTCCGCTGTCCAATCACTTAATTTGGAAGTCCGCAACCTTAGTCAAGAAGTACAGAATCTTAAGGTGGAGAGTAACGTACTCCGTCAATTGGTGAGCGATCGGGAAACCCGCTCTGATCTCCCTTCTATGCCTCTGCCTGTGGGCAAATTTGACGGCACTCCCAAGTCACTTAAAGAATTCATTGAAGCCTGCAATGTTTATTTTGCTTTCCGGCCCATCGCCTACTCATCAGGGCGGAGCAAGGTAGGCTTCGCGGTGTCTAACATGTCCGGAAATGCCCATGCCTGGGCCAATCCAGTAGTTACTGGAAATGATCCCGTTCTACAAAATTGGGAAGCATTTATTACCAAGTTAAAACAGATCTTTGAAAGGCCAGAAATCACTTATTTGGCATGCGAGGAATTGTTAGAGGTCCACCAAGGTCAGATGGACCTTTTGTCTTACATCACGAAGTTCAAAAGACTCGCCTCGGAATCAGCCTGGTCAGATCAAGCGCAGTTTACTATATTCCGGCATGGTCTCAAGGAGGAACTGAAGGATGAGTTGGCCCGAGTTCCCCGTCCGGCTTCTTTCCCAGAACTTTTGTCAGTAGTTCTACAGATCGAACATAGGATCAATGAGCGCAGACAAGAAAGAAAGAAAGTTAAAAAAACAACCGGTCTCCCGGGTCCTATTGTGTCTCCCTCACCTTCCTCAAGCTCACCCAGCAAAGAAGAACCAATGTAGATCGGGTCTATGAGGTCTCCACTCACTCCAGAAGAATGAAAGAGATGCTGAGACTCGGGTATCTGTATGTATTGAGGGTCTCCCTTACATCTATTACGGAATTGTCCAGAAGTCCCTCCAAGACGGTCGGAAAACGGGGTGCCTCGAACCTAGAGGGGACTATGGTTTGAGGTAGTGTGGAAGGTCCCTATGTATCGTTATCCATCACTCCATCTTTACAACCAGAAGACACCCGCTTGATGGTGGTTACCATACAGTTGACATGGAGAGAGCAATCAGTGGAAACATTAGCCCTAATAGATTGTGGTGCCGCTGGCAATTTTGTAGACACCCTATGGGCCGAGAAGATGGGTATCCGTCGAGTCCAAAACCAGGAAGATCTAAAAGTAGAGGGAGTTGACGGAACCCCTCTTTGTTCCGGTCCCATTACCCACTCCACTGAACTCCTCGGACTTACCATTCAAAAACATCGAAACATCGAAAGGACATTTCATTCAAAATTATCTGGGCAGCCCATTTTCGTATTATACTGGGTATAGCCTGGCTCCGCCAACACAACCCTACGATAGACTGGGCTAAGAATACCCTCAGTTTCCTCTCATCTCATTGTCATCAATTCTGTTTACAATCCTCTGGCTATCAGCCAGCAGTTATACAGGCCATGGAGACTCAACTCAGAAGTATCCATCTGATCCCTCCACAGTTTCAGGTCTATCATTAGGTCTTCTTGGAAAAGGCCGGACATGATCTACCCCCACATCGCCCGGAGGACTGTGCCATAGACTTAGTATCCAATGCCCTGGTTCCCTTCGGCAGAATGTTCTCCCTCTCTTTCAAAGAGAAGGAAGTACTAAAAGAATACTTGGACGCCAATTTAAAGAATGGTCTCATCCAACCTTCGAGATTTCTCGCAGGGGCTCCTCTGTTTTTCATTGCCAAAAGAGACTCCACAGAACTTAGGCCCTGTATTGATTACCGCAGGCTCAATAAGGTCACGTTCTGGGATAGATACCAGATGCCCCTGATCTCCGACTTACTTGAAGCCGTGAGGGGCGCTACTATCTTCTCTAAGTTGGATCTCAGAAATGCATATCATCTCCTACGCATTAGGGCAGGAGATGAATGAAAAACAGCATTTAGAACACCCTACGGGCTGTACGAGTACAGGGTAATGCCTTTCGGCCTGGTGAATGCCCCAGCAATTTTTCAACGATTCATGGATCGCACATTTTCGGATATGTTGTTCCGTTCCGTAATTATTTACCTAGATGACATCCTGGTATTTTCTAGGACCCCTCAAGAACACTCCATTCATCTCCATGAAGTTTTCCATCGCCTTCAAGAAAATCACCTGCTAGTAAAACCCAGTAAATGCGAATTCCAGGTCTCTTCGGTTCAGTATTTGGGGTTCGTTCTTTCTCAGGAGGGAATAAAGAAGGTCGCAGCAATCATGGAATGGCCTTCCCCGAAGACCACCAAGGAAGTACAGAAATTCCTGGGATTCACCAATTTCTATCATAAGTTCATTCAAACTTTTTCTGGCACTGTGGCCCCCATCACCTCCCTTTTGAAAAAGGAAAGCCAACCCTTTGTTTGGTCCTCGGCTGCAGAAGAAGCTTTCCATGCCCTGAAACAAAGATTTTGCTCTGCCCCTATTCTTACCCAGCCCAATCAAGCCAAAAGATTTATCATGGAGGCTGACGCCTCGGCCTCTGCAGTGGGGGCTGTTCTCCTGCAACAAGAGGCTGGCGCAAAACATCCTATCGCTTATCTCTCGAAAACCCTCACCACCAGCCAAATGAATTATTCCGCGATCGAACAAGAACTATTAGCTATTAAGCTGGCCTGTGAGGAGTGGAGGCATCTCTTACAAGGAGGGGGACACCCCTTCCTTATTAGAACGGATCACAAAAACCTCAGAACCCTGCAGAACATGGAGTGTGCCAATTCGCGTCAAGCCAGATGGGCACATTTTTGCGCCCAATTCGACTTCGAGATTACTTATGTACCAGGAAGTCAGAACTTGATCGCAGATGCACTCTCTCGCCGATACACTACAGAAGATCCTTCTCAGAGCCTCAAGGAGAAATTATTTCCCAACCAAGTGTTTATTGATTGCCTCTGTCTCATCCTTTCTCTCTCAAGTGAGATCAGCTACCACTAAAGTGCCGTCTCCGGCTCCTCCGTCACCCCAAACTCAGATTAACATGAAAGAAGGTTTGTGTTTTGTGGACAAGAAATTGTTTGTGCCCACGGCCGATCTACAGCAAAAGGTCATATCCTGGTGTCATGACCATCCCACAGCTGGACATAGGGGTATACTAAACACAGTAGATCTGGTCCAAAGATCTTTTTTTTGGCATGGAATGACCTCGGACATTAGGAAGTATGTTCAAGCATGCGCTCACTGTGCTCAAAGCAAGTATTTTTACAAAAAACCCATAGGACTGCTAGAACAAATTCCCCTGCCTTGTAACCCCTGGGAGCAGATATCTAAGGACTTTGTGGTGGACCTTCCAGAATTTCGAGGCCACACGTTCATTATGGTTACCATAGATTCAATTACAAAGTTAGCGCATTTTTCCCCATTTCCAGGTTTGCCCTCGGCCTCTCAGATGGCCGAGGTGTTTGTGAGGGACATTTTTCGTTTGCACGGATTGCCCAACAAGATCATCTCGGACCGGGGAAGTCAATTAACCTCTAAACTTTGGACCGCACTGTGTCGGAAACTAGGTATCGAGCGGGCATTGTCCTCTGGCTTCCATCCACAAACCAATGAGCAAACCGAGAGACTGAAAGGGACATTGGAGCAATACCTTAGATGTTATACCAACCATGCACAAGACAACTGGTACGACCTGTTACCCACCGCTGAGTTTGCCTATAATAATTGTACTCATTCTGCCACGGGTCTCAGCCCATTTTTTGTTACCTTTGGAAGACATCCGAGGGGTATCTTGCCAGCAACCGGTACCACCTCAATATGCCCCACCATTGATGACCAGCTAGATAATATTGTGGAGGCACACCGGGCCGCCAAGATCGCCCTGGCTCGAGCCTGTGAACGATACAAGCGCTTGGCAGATGGGAAACGGGTTGATACCCCTCTCATAGAGGAAGGCTCAAGGGTCTGGCTGTCCACCCGATTTCTTCCCAGGTGGATTCACCCATCTAAGCTCTCAGCCAGGTTCATAGGAATTTATACCGTGACTTCCAAGATCAATCCCGTGGCCTTTCGCCTTCAGCTGCCTTGCTGCATGAAGAGAATCCATCCTGTGTGCCATGCATCCCAGTTACGGCCAGCCCCTGCCGACATTCCTGCGGCACCCTTGGTTTGCTTGGCTGATGAACAAAAACTAGAGGAGGGGGGAGTACGAGGTGGCGGGCATTAAGGATTCCCGCTATCATCGGGGGAGATTGGAATTCTTGTTCTCTTGGAAAGACTACCCATCATCCGAAGAATCTTGGGAGCCCAGCTCCAATGTTCATGCCCCTGTCTGGTGAGGAAGTTCTATCGGGCTCATCCCGGTAAACCAGGTTTCTTCCGCTCTGGAGGGGGGCATACTGTCATGCGACCCTTTTTTGTCGGTCATTGGCACCGATGGAGGTTCGGTCGCAATGGAGGGTCCCGCTACGTTTCAGACATATTCCGAGCGCGGTCTAGTCTTTTTCCAATATGGCCGCCTCCAGCATATTGGCGTCCAGTTGCTGCCGGCTCGCCGCGTTGCAACTGCTACCCTTCGCTACCTTTGGTTGTCGCGCTCAGTGCTCCTCTTGGCTCTGCTGAGCGCCCCCTGTCCTTAGGGCTCTCTGCCCTCCTCTCTTCGTTCTTCTCTTTTTCTGCCTTCCCGGCCCTCGGGGGCCCCCCTCGACGGCTTCTCCCTGTCTGGCTTCCTCGCTTACTCCTTACTTGCTAGAGGGGATTCGTCTCTCCCCTTGGTTTTCTCCTTTACTGCCGGGTCACTCCTTTTTGTCGTCTCCTCCGACTGCTGTTCCTCTGCTGTCTCCTCCAGCGATCTTCACCCTGCGGATCCTTGACTCTCTCCTACTTCTGAGGATTCATTACTTACCGGACATCCAAGGCTGCTGGATCCTTCTCTTGGCTAGACCTCCTGTTTTTTTTTGCCTTTCTGGCTTTTTCCCCGCAGGTTATCAAGGTTCCGGGGCCACTGGTTTCCGGAAACTCTGGTAACCATTGTAGCGTCGTTCCGTGGTAGACCATATCTCCTAAAAAAGAAATCACTGCCAGAGAAAGAAGAAAGAAGCTCTACAAAGATATTTGCTCAGATGAGGAGGAGGGGGAGGAGACAGAAGTGGGAAGTGACTTGGATATAACAGACAAACCTGATATTTGTGACACTAACACAGCGTGCTAACTGACGGGGTACATACACCTTGTTGGACTACCATACTGTGCTACACTGTAAAAACACCCTTCAATAGAAATACTCAAAGGAGTTTGGCCTGTTTGCAAAGGTAAAAATAACCCTGAGATAAGTCGAAGGAAATTAATATTTCCGGAATGGTGACCCCAGTGGAAATTAATATGGCAAAAGAACATCTACTGCACAAATAGTTTGTCTGGGGTGAATGGGTTGAGCAGGATGAAAATGTTTGGCTGCAGGAAATCAAACAACAAGCCACTGCCACAGAATTAGATAAGTGGCAGGACCAGGGTCCATTACACAAGGCAATTAGTGAACTGTATATGGCCCCAAGGGTAAAAGAAGAGCAATGTAAAATTGCAGAAATAGCGGATTACCTGTACCTCCACATTGGAGTAATACAGGAAATATATGCTGAAAACCTAGATCTGGCAAAAAGGCAAGTACAATCCCTAGAGAAAACCCAAACTGCTCTGGACTCTGCAGAGCAAAGGCTACAAAAGAGCCAAGAATCAGAGAGAGAAACCAGACAGTACCTGACAAAATTAAAGGAAGATCTGGATCTCCTGCAGCAAGAGAAAATAGAGCAAGATACCAAATTACTGACACTGCAAAAACAGTTTCAGGAAAGGTTGGACACTCTACAACAGAGCCAACACAAGCTGGAACAGCAATTAACCTTTAACAAAGCATCTGCAGAACAGATGGTCACTTTAGAGGACCGCATAGACAAATAAAAAGAGGAAAATAATAAATTAATTTTCAAAAGACCTTGAATCCCAAACAGAATTTGATGAAGAGCGCCAGAAAGCTGGTGCATTCAAAAAACAAAGGAACAACCTGGCTGCACAGGGGGGTACTCTAATTTAGGAAAGGGACACCTTAGGCCAGGAAGTCAACCATTTAAAAACCAAGGTGGAAGAAAATCACCTGGCCCTTCAGGGACTGGGTGAACTCAAAATGGACTACGAAAAGCTGTTAGAGCACACCAGGACGGTGCAGGAGGCTCTGGCAAAGAATAATCAGGCTAGTAAGGATCAGACTCAGGAAGTGAGCCTTCTGCAGCAATAATTGGCCAAATACTCCCAAATCAGACAGGAAGCACAGAGAGACAATGAGGCTCTCTGTGAAAAAAATGACAGGCTCCATAGACAGATAGCCATGCAGGAACAACTAATAGAGACCAGTAAGGCCTTAATAGAAGAACAAAAGGGTCAGATTCTTGCATGTCATCAGGGAGTAGGGTCTGAGAGAGATGAGGTCAGATGGGAGAGGGAAACCCCTGAGCATAACCTCAGGAACCCTGGTACCAGAGACTTTAATCTCTTCAGTTCCATGGACTCTGCTGTTAGGAAAGATTTCTTTATTGTGGGTAATTTTCCTTCCATGTGGCAACCCCTAAACCTTTTGCTGTTGTTTTCACCATGATCTAGACTTTGCCAGAGAAGTGCAGCCTTCTGCCGCACTCCTCTGGGCTTTCGCTCTATTCTTACGGGGAAACTGACATTCCCTTAAGACAGTCAGTACCGGGAAACAGCTTTCGTGCAACATGGCACAAGAGGGCACTGTAAGCTAAATTACTGCTCTCTTCGGGTCTCTAGTCTACTACAGGCCCTAGATACTCTCTTGGGATTGTTATCGTACGGTGCAAGTGAATCACGGACGGGACTGGTGGCAGCGATCGTTTCTTTGTGTTTTTGAGCTCCTTTTGGCGTTTAACACGTTTCTCGCGCTTAGCCCAAAATGGTGGCCTGGCCCCCAAAAGGGCCAGACCACGAGGCTCGTTGTCCTGTCCGCTGACCGTCTTGCCCCCTTCACCTTCCCCAGGTCGAGCCGGCCCGGGGCCTTCCTTATTTGGGCGTGTACTTTCCCGCGAAACACAGATGCTTTCGCAGGCTTCTACAGGCCTTGTGTGTGCCTCCAGGATGTGGGCTGGGATGCCTGGTCCCAATACACATCCTGGGTGCCAGAAGGTCTGGGGTGGTGTGAATGCCTAGGACCTCCGTGGTCCGTGATAGGTCCACGTATGGTGTGAGTGTTTTGTGAGCAGATCTCCCATTGGGTCCCCTCCGTTTTGGCGCGAAGGGAACCGTGGATAAGAGGGGGCTGGAAACACCACTACCATGTCGATCTCCTGAGTTCTCACGAACAAAGGAATACAGGAGCCAAGTATCCTGCAACCACGAGGCTGAACCGAGGAATCGCTGGTGATCCGCTGAAGGACTGCTCCGCTGCACTGCTGTCGCTTTGTGAAACCCTTTCTACCTCAGATCGAACGAGAAGGCCTGTACTGGTACTTCGACCCTTGGAATAGTGGGAACAACTATTCTCGGCATCTTCACCATCTCCTGCACGTAAGCCTTCGGAAGTGTCTCTGGGCCATCCAGCAGACTGACCAGCCTATCCAGGAGACTTGCTCTGTAACAGCCGTCAGGTTGTGTTGTATTACGAGTCCTTGTCACTCTCACACGATTCGTACACTTGGCATTCCCAGGTCTGAAGTGAGTAGTGTACATTTGGCTGAAATACACACGGCCATTCCATTGCCCTGCTGTGGTAACAATCTGTGCGGGTTCACTGCATTTGGGACGTCCTCAACTCAACTTCTGCTGCTGCGGAATCTACACGATGACGAGACATCCCCTGCTCCTATCTGAACCTGCCAGCACTGAAACTGACGCGGAGAAGCCTGGGTCTGCTTGGATCGGGGACCGGTGAGTAGCATCGCTAGGAACTGGTTGCCCGCCTGCAGGAGCCCATAGCTTTTCCCCGCTGTGTCTAGCAGCACGCCTTTCCGTACTCGCGCTCTGCTTCTGCCCACACTGGAGGCTGCGCTTGAGTCGCGGAGCTCTGTTCATCTTAATTTGTTCACTGAACTAAATTGCCTGATTCCCTCGAAGAGACTCCCCTTTTTGCCTGTTGGCCCCTCCAGGACAGAGTTCAGAAATCCGTCTTAACATCTGCCACCCCCAAGTTCACTGGCTCACATGAACCAAGGGCCATGGGGATGGTAGGCTTCAACCCAATGGGGAATATGGGGCTAATAGGTCAGCGCCTACCAGAAATGGATGGGCGGGCATCTATGTACAGGTTCCCAAGTGCTAGGGCCATCTTCTCTGATCAGGGAGACTCAGTGAGGGGAGAATGAGAGAAATGGATCCTCAGAAATATAATTTACCAAGAGATCAGGCAGTAAAATTTGGTGGGGAATTACATGAGAGTAGGCCCACTAAGAGCATACTAAAATCCTCTTCCCAGCTAGGACTGTGGGGGGTGTACTCAGCCAATCCTGGGAGCAAGGAAGAGTCAGCAGACTCTTCTGAGCATCACAGGTCCCTAGAGACTAAGCCCCCACATTCTGCAAGCCATTCCCAAGCTCGCAGAATCCGGGAGAATCTAAAAGAGCAGACAGCCACCTCTGGTAGAAGTGCCTCTGAGTCAGAGGATGAGTGGACCAGGGTGACAAGAACTAAAAAGGCTTACAAAGTTAAGAGGGCTTTACTCATCCAGTCCTGTCACCAGAGTACCTTGCAGATCCAATCCAGTCCTGTGCCGTGCTGTGACCAGAGCGCCTCGCTGACTGCAGATCAAATCCGATGTGCCCAGCTGTCTGTCCCAGAACCAGAGCCATTCCCTGACCAGAATCCTGACGGTTCCGTTTAAAAACCTATCTAGTGAGTATCTATAGACAGAACTGTGTCACTAGCACATGTACCTTGTCTAGTTAATCCCTATCTTAAATCCATCCTATCTTATATTCAGAACTGATATTGTTAGGAGTATTTTTGAATTGCCTAAATGCTCTATCCTATCCCTCCTATTTTCCTCCTGTGCTAGTATTGTTAAAACTATCTTTGGGTTGATCTTTTCTCATCTGAGAAGGCGAGTCCCAGGCAATCAGTCATTCTGATCAAGTGGCTGTGTTCTTGTGGGGATTTGTTTTGTTCATAGTAGACCTCTAGTGTTTGAAATTCCATTTGTCATTTGAAAAGTGCATTCCTGTTTCCCATTCTTGCGCCTTTCTCGAAAAAACGACCTCGCCTAAAACATCCATATCTTCCACAGTTGTTATGCTAGAAACAGAATTACAACTTCTGCTGATAGCTAACATCCACAGCTTCAGATCACATCTAAAACCACATGCCAAATGTTTACGGTTCTCCTGTTATCGCGATTATTGCGCAGTGAAAAGTTTGCAGCAAATTTTGTTTTTTGGGAAATTCTGACACATGTAAAACAGCTTTTGATTGCTCCCGACTTGAATTTTAGGATTTCTAATTGTTTCTTGGTATTGAATCATTGCTTGTGTTTGTGTGCAACCATCCAAAGCGGCTCCCATAAGAATTGATAGCAATTTCAGCAATTTTGACCATATTAGTTTTTTTGCCAAGTCCATTCGCAAGATAACTTTAAAAGCCATTCAGACAGCTTGACAGTCAATTCTGTTTTCTCTTGTGTTTGCTGGGGGAACGTGGGATTGTTATTTTGTTTGAATTCTGCCATTCCTGAATACCTGCTCTCTCCTCCTATCGCTTTACATTGCCTATTGGGGGGGTTGAAGGGTGTGCAGGGGGAACCTTTAACCATAGTGATATTTGATCTGCACACACACACACAAAAGTATTAATTTCCTTGCTGAATTATTTTGCTCACTATTACTCCTTGTGTATTAAAGAGATTATTTGTTGTTACATCACCTCATTGGTGATCATTGTGTACTCATTAAAACATAGTGTGATTAAATTGTAAATACATAAATAAATATTTTAACTTTGCAAACCAGCCTGATTACTGGTTCAGTGTGACCTTGGGGGTGGAAGGGGGTTCCAGGAAAGGGGTGTGATATGAGTGGTATATCGTTCAGAATAAAGAACTTTTAGACAAAAATAAATAAGGATTTCAGTTGTGCACTACACGCTAGGCGTTGACTTGGGTGTGTGCCGGATTGAAATCACAGAGCCCGGCCAGCTCCAGCTCTCTCAATCAACTCCAACAGCTCAGAATCCATACTGGGGATTCTCTTGTGGAACTCTCCGAGACAGGGTGTCTCATGCAGCAGCACACTGTTGCAGGAAGCTGGCTCTACACATCCCCTTCTCTTCACAAAGTCCCAAAGGCCACTTCCAGGGATTTAGAACTTTACTGTACATAGTCTCTGAGATTTCCTGGTCTGCAGCATCTCCTCCCACTTCTCAAGCTGAGCAGCTCTCCATTTGTTGTGTTTGGCAAGGAAGAAATCACTGACTCTGGCGTTGCGAACCAGATGCAAAGTTCTACGGGGAGCGTCAGAGTTTCCTCTCCTCACAACCATCACTCTCTCCAAGTTCTATACCCTGTTATCCTCAGTCCTCACAGCAAACTTGAAAACATCCTTCACCCTGGCAGGACTTGACCACTTGCATGCTCCATCTCGAAGGGCCTGGGGAAGTTTGGTCCTAACCATGTCCCACACATACTGGGGCTCTCTCAGTTTAACTCCACTCTGGTCATACATTGACTTGTTTTCCAAATGACACTTCGTAATATTCCCCCTCACACTCTACAACTTCGCCTCTGCCAAAGCTGACCAACCCACCCATGAGGGAAACAGTCTTGTGCTCACATTCCTCCCTCTGCTGAGCTCAAAGGGCAACACCCCAATAGTGCTATGGGGAGTGAGCCATCACCGACTCCTTCATGGCACTCTTCAAATCATGACCATTTCCCCACCTTTTCACCTTATTATCTCTTTCAATACTCTCTAAAAGCACTTCACCAACTCATTAGTCTGTGGGTGATAAATGGTGCTGGTCTTGTGCATGATGGTGTGTGTGCGGCAGAAATCCCCCAACTCCTTCGACCTGAATTGAGTTCCATTCTCAATGATAATGACACTAGAGTAACCCTCTGTACTGCACAATTCCTCCAGGATTTCAACCAATCTCCTTCTGGTCACACTAGTTGTTACAAATACATCCACCCACCTAGTGAGCAGATCTATCACCACCAAACAGAACAATTCAACCGATCACACCAAATCAGATCAATCAATCCATTCCAATCTTGTCCCACAGCTGCAGTGGGATGTCAGTCACAGCCATCGGACACTTCATACCCACACATGCCTTATCACTCTTATGACAAAGGATACAGTCTCTGATGACCCTCTCGATCTGGAAGTCACATGCTGGCCACCAATAGTAGTTCCTTATACTTTGTTTGGTCTTCTCAATGCCTTGATGTCCATCATGTTCAAGTTCTATCAGGCGATTCCTGACACTCTCAGGCGGAATGATTTTGTCACCCCTCCACAGCATCCCATTTCAGACACATAGGCCATCCCTCACATCCCATAGACTCTTGAGATCTGCATCCTCAGCCATCCTTATACTATGTTCATTGGTGTCATTTAGAGATTTATTGGGGCAGCTTGGGGTACCCCAAGCAATATACTTAGTACCCCTACCACTGCCTCTGCAATCTCTGGTCGCAGAGGCAGAGACAGTGGCCACGGATCATTCACCTAAAGTGACAAAGAGTCTATTATTTCATGCCAAAAGTATTTGAAACATCTTTGGCTTAAAATCAATCACTAAAGTCTGGCCATAAGCAAACTGAAGGTTTTCCACAATCAAACCTTGCATGGCATCCTCAGAATGATTAGTGTGTAGGGAGATATGCTAGTATATCCACTGTGTGTATGAGAGAGACACATCCTGGCGTTTGCGATGTCCATAATTCTCTCTTTTCAAATCTTATTGTGACAATTGCAAACTCTAATAAAACACTTATTATGGAGTATTTTTGTAAATTTCAGAAATGACCCTCCTTTATAGATCGTGTAGATGGGGTGTGACATAGCTTAGTGGTTTAAGTGATTGTAGCTACTAATATTATAGCCTGACACAGGTTCGAATCCCAACAGGTCTGACTCAGTTGTTCATCGTTCCAATGTTTATACATTGAGTGCCATTTGTCATTAATTGTATGCATAGTCCTGTGTTGAACATTTTACAAAAAAAGCAGACTATTTAAGCCTGGACCAATGTAATCTTTTTAGAATTGCAGTTTACACATTTTAGTTGCAACACACAGACATACAAATATGTGTAAATTAATTGCTGTTGGCTTTGACACAAATTACGTTCGGAATATGTTTGAAACACAGGCCTATCAGTATGCTTTTGCTTTGAAAGCAGTGGTCATATTTCAAAAGGAACCCATGTTGTGGCCTGCAGTTGTGAACAAGTAGTGTGTTATTTTGACATTTTTCAGAGGCTCTGTCCACCAAAGCATTCCGCGTTCTTGTCTGCATGTTATCATACAAACAGGATTAACAGAATGAAAAACACAATTAGGCCTGGTTCACACATGTAGGACACACATGGCCTGATTACATCTTTGGTGGTAATGGTGAATATTCAGAATGTTTGAATCCTGGATTTTTAACCTTGAAAGTCGTCCACTCTGCCTGCTTTTGTGTGGTAGTAATGACTGCCAACGAATTAGCCTTACCACATGTGGTAATTGCTGTATGTGGTCATTACCATGTGCTGTAATATGAAATCCAAAAGGAGAATGCGCATTAAGGAGTGCCCCAGTGAGTGCTGTTTTCGCTGTATCCCCATTTCTGTGATCCAAGCGGTGAAGGTGGAGTTTTGAGGACTTTTTAAACATTTCTGGCAACATTCATTGGTGCGGACATAAGCCCCGCTCCCATCATGCAAGAAACGATTTAAACTCCTAGGCGTGCACACCAAGGAGTGAACCAGTGAGTGCTGTTTCGCTGTTGAACCTTGCTGTATCCTGAATTCTGTGATCCAAGCAGCGCACATTGATATTAGCGGTGAAGGTATTTCAGCTATAATCAAGACCTGCATTCTGGACCAAACAAGCTGATACCTCTTTATGTATTTCATCTAGGTGGACTTTTGAGGACCTTTTCAAAATTTCTGGAAACATTCCGCAAAAAAGGATTTAAACTTCTGGGCGTGCGCACCAAGGAGTGCACCAGTGAGTGCTGTTTCACTGTTTGGCTGGTGGCTGTTGGCCGCACTCTATTAGCTATAACTTGTTTTGTGTACTGCTTTGTTATCTATTATCTGCCACTTGAGGACCTCAATACGGTCGTCTATTTGAGGTTCTCTGGCTGGTGAAGACACCACTTTAATGTATTATAAACTTGAATGATGCTGCCAACCAAAAGGAAGACTTACCAATTTAGCAGTGCGTAAGGTCAGCTTGTAGAGTGCTGCATGGCTCTTCTGGAGGCTGGCACATGAATACAATAAAGAAAAAGAAAAAAGTAACATTTGACTACAAAGGTGGCAGAGATAAGGGTTATTGGAGCTGTTTGAGAAAAGTGGGGTGACACGAATATGGCACAAGAAAAAATCACTACTTTCCTAAAACCCATTCATAAATCCAATCGACCCATTACTGTGTCACCAGGCACTAGTATGAATAATTCCCTTGAGCTAGAGGTAAAGCCAGAAGTGAATCCAATTGACAATAACTCTTTATTGAACATGACATTAAACTTAAGAGGCAAGACTTTGGAGATGCCTTGCACGAGTGGCTATATACTCCCCCACAAATGAAAATAAGTACAAAATACCATGCACAGAAATTGGGAAATCCACTGACCTAACAGAAATAGCTAATAGGGCGTATCCATCCTAGGCGAGGAATAGATCTTCATCCTTTTCTGATACATCTAAGGAGGAAGTATTGCATGAACCTTAAAATCTATATTCAAAGAACAAAAAGTGTTAAAAGAAGGACTAACTATGCTGGAAGATATTGTCTTGGGTCAAACTGGTGATGAGGACACAAAAGAGGAGAGGGGCAGTGTCCAAATGAAGATGCTTGCCGTGGCACTTATCCATTTGATAAGAGTCACAATGATAGACTGATTGATGTTAATGATTCTATGTTCATGACCCATGATACAAAGGATAATTCTGGGACAACCAGATAGATATGGAAGACCCAAAGAGTCGTTCTATTTCTGGGGAATCTAGAATGGCTCCCTCAATAAAACCCTGTAAATGCTCTAAAAAAGAAACATCTTAAGATCGTTAATAAAAACAAGAAGGGCACAATAAAATTGAGATCCTTAGCGTCACATCTTCCGGCAGAATCAAATATGTTGAGTTACCTATGTCATTTAGACTATCTGAAGAGAAGCAATTTGTTAAGAGAAAGAAGTCTACACAAAAATGAACCCTTAAAGAAACAACTAATTAAACCACTGGAAGTGAGGTTATCTAAAAAGACAACTCTTGTAGAGAATAAGAAACAAGCTTTGACTGATCTAGTAGTGAGTGTTGAGACAGAAGAAAATGATTCGGAGATGTGGGACAATAACACAGAGTGGTGGGAGAATCTGGAAAGTTACACCACCCACAATTTGAGATCACTCACCAAGGACACAAGGGAAAAATCAGTAAGGGAGATTGTGTTGAATGTGGAACTGAATACATATAGCATCAGGATATGTGACCTGTATGCCACCATGTAGACCTTTCCTAAATAGGAAACATATGTTGGAATGTATCCATCAAATACAGGAGTTGAGGGTAATAACAAATAAAGATATTGAGCCTCATTACGAATTTGGAGGTAGCCATGCCGTTTTTAAAATGGGAATTACTGGGCCATTCCGAACTTTGCGGGCCCGGTAATTCCCATTTGCGGGATCCGGACCCTGTACATCCCCATTCCCATTTGAGCCCCTCTAGGGCTCAAATGGGAATGGGGGAGGATGGTAACAACGGTCCCGTTAGTTAGTATCGGGACGGTAACAACGGTCCCGTCCGTTAGTATCGAGCCCCTTGCTACCATCCTGTTCCGCTAGCGGGTGCCGCTCTGCACCTCTGGTCTGACCAGGCGTACAGAGCGGCCCCACAAGCAGAACTCGTAATGCGGCGGTAGTGAGTTAACAGTGCCGGCAGCACTACCGGCGCCGTTATCACTCTACCGCCAGTGATATGGGAGAATTGGAACTGGTGCCAACTACATTAAGCGACCATGAGATACAAAAAACTAGCTTAAGATATACTCAACCCACTAAGAGAAAAATGCTAGGTACTACACGAGTTAACAACAAGGTCAATAGAATACATTGGACGGAAAAAAAGATAAATGCATATATGTAGCATCTGTATGGTGCCTTGGAAGGGATCAACACTGCGACACTATATCTGTTGAAAAGTATGCAGATAGGTCTGAGTTCAGCTAAAAACATATATTAACCAATGAAAGAAATAATATGTCTATAGCAGATACAAAATATGATAAAATAATGGATAATGAAAAACATGGCCATTACAAAGAATTAAGAATCATTAGGAAAGGGGATGGAGATGAAGATACACAATTTAAGGAAATAACCAACCTCAAAAAAAAATATTAAAATGTTCTGAGGAGACACAAAGCATCTCAATTTACTCAAAAATGGTGTGGTGATGCTGTTAAGGTGATGCCTGCAACTAGAGGCCTATTTGTGACAATTACGCAGGAGGTAGATCGTGGTGGCACATGTGCACTCCCTTAGGCGAGTATTTCTTCTGCTGGTTGAGGATGGGAGGGAGGGTGTTGGAGAACTTACACCAGCTCTAAGGTGGACAAGTTTCAGGTCTCTGGATGCTGGCGCACAAGTGAGGGCCGAGTAAGCTGGGTCATCCTTGAAAGCAAGGGAGTGAGGGGACACCTGGGTAAGATCCATGTAATTCCTGGCAGAGGCTCCGGGTGTGCAAGGTGGGGGGGGGGGCATAGTAAGGGCAGATGCAGAGCAACTATGGAGCAGGTTTGTCTTGTGTAGTGAAAGATTGTAGAAAGATCAGTGTGCTGGGAACAAATGGGGTCAAACTAGCATGAGTAGGTGCCAGATTGGTTAGTCTATTCCATTGCAGTGATGTGTGTGGCATTGCAGTGATGTGTGTGGCATTGCAGTGATGCGTGTGGATGCACCAAGTTGCTGTAGTCATCTGTCATTTGGCTGCAGGTGAGGTGAGCAGTGTTGGGAAGGGGTATGACTTGAAAGCTAGAGCCTATAGTTGAGCGCATAGCTGCTGGCCTCAAGACTGACGTACTGGGTGGCCTTCTTTTGTCACATAGCGTGGGTTGCCCATGCTGCTCTGTCAGGTTAGGGCTCATAGAGATGGCATTCCCTAGGTGCGGCTTGCTAAGGTAAAGAATGTGAGGGCTAGCAGGGGCATCTACACTATGTTAGGGCTGATCTGTGATGTAAAGGGCCTGGGTAGAAAACATGTGCAGACAGAATCTGCTGTTCCCAGGGTGAATTGGCATGTGGAGGGAAGCACTATGAGTTGGGGGGCAGCACCCAAGCGGGAGTGCTTTGTGGGGCCACCACATGATACACTGTGATGTGGAAAGTGATGGCGTAATTGTGGCCCTTGGAAGACTGGCTTGGTTAGGGTAGAACTTTGCACAAGAGGAGCAGGGATTGCTGATTGAGGTAGTGGGTAGGGGGATCACGGCAAAGCAGGACAATCATTTCAGCAGGAAGGGCGTTACACAGTTTTGACAAGCTGCATATAGCACGTACCTTGGGACTTTGCCAGACGGACGGCCCTTGCAGCCCGGGCAGAACCAGAAAGGGGTCCTTGGCCTTGTGAGTCGGCCTTTGGAATCAGTTTCAACCGGCTTTGCCATCTGGCTTGCAGCAGCCTCCATCCATGAGAGGCTCATTAGCCAATCTCATGGCACGACAGAGTCAGATAATGGGAATGAATCTCCCTGCAGTGTCAAAGGCACAGCGGCGGCCATGTTGGTGTTGAGCTCCTGCTCTAACACACGGATGGCAGTCAGAGGGGGTAATGAGGCAATGGTGGTAGATGCAGGCCTGCACTGCTCTCCTTATGCCTCAATTAGGGAATGGACCCAGACAGGGGTCATCGGCCTTGTGAGTCGGCCTTTGGCTGGCATCGCCACCTGGCTTGCAGCAGCCTCCATCCATGAGGGGCTCAGTAATCTGGCTTGCAGCAGCCTCCATCCATGAGGGGATCAATAGCCAATCACATGGCACAATAGGTCCAGGTAATGGGGGTGAATCTCCCAGCAGCCATGTTGGTGTGGAGCTCCTGCTCTAACACACAGATGGCAGACAGAGGGGGCAAAAAGGCCATGGTAGTAGATGCCGGCCTACACTGCTCTTCATGTGCCTCAAATGCACCTACATCAAACCAAAGACCATCCAAATCCATCTATCATCAACCCTCACCTCACTACCTGAACACCTCCACTTTTGTCTAAACTTTGCACTACTGTTGGCGCATGTGAGGCTGTACCTTATATATGATCACTATACCTGACTTATCAGGCTTTACCTGGCATAAAATGGCAGGACTTGATTCATTGACATTACACATGACATATAATAGCAGCACTTCGAAATGTGGAGCTATCGCTTGCTTATGATCACTATAGATGGCATGCAAGCATTAAAATGTTGTGGGATTGCACTACTTGGGTATACGATGCTGCAAGTAGTAACTCATGTTAGTGTCTAGGTATGTGTGGCTGTGGATAGCTTATGATGACAATATCTGACGTAAGATGGCTGTTTGCAATTATAAGGGGCTGGTTGGGTATGCAGTTTCTCTAGGCTATGACGGATCTGATTAGTGAGACCTTGTCATATCATGACTGCACCCATGGCTTCAAGAGGTAACATCATAATTAATATTTGGATGGCAACTAAAACAACCTTTTGCCTGCATTAGTGTTGTATGTTATTTTATTAATCTTATACTTTAGGTCTCTCCCTCAAAATGTGTGCTGTCATTGGGTGTGTGGTGTCACTTCTGCTACATTTTGGAGCATTTTGGTGAATTGATATCACTGACTATCTTGTAACATTATGCCATCTCATTTTATGCCATGTTACTATGTATTAGTAATTCCTGTGCATTGAAGTGAACTAAAGCATAACTTGTGCCTCATACTAGACTGGACTGGATAGAAACCAACCCTTCTCCTTGTCTACTGGGAGACTGGGCCCTACCGACAGAAGAGCACTCTGCTGGTCACACCTCCATGTCCCCAGACAAACTGAGCCATTGCTGATAAGACAGTTCCCAAGACTTACGTGGATACTGCAGGGTTACAAGCCACTAACCTTCAAAGCGAGGACTGCCATCTGCCTGGCTGTGGCAGCACACCTGAGCTTCACTTCACAGCCTTTCCCTGTAGGGTCCACGGTGGAGTGACAGGAAAGCAAGGATGTCTGTGGGTCAAGGATTAGAGTGGTGTTCAGCTGACTCAGGCAAAACAGAAAGATGATGGCTGGAAGGTTTTGAATTAATCATAACCACGGGCAAAGCTCTGGGCAACCCTCCAGACCATCGTTTTTCAGCCTGCCAAGCCATTACAGAAGGGAAAAAACCATATGCAAATCAGGCTTGGTCCTACCCCAAAAGGGGCAGTCCAGCCCGAACTGCTAGGTCATATTCCTTCTGCACGAGACCACAAGCATCCCCAGACATGTTTCAGCCTTGTTGGGCATCATCAGTGAGGGGTAGCTTGGGTCTCTAGGCCCGGCAGACTCGGGACCCACTCTGGGCATACCCGTCCCACTCGGGGTGCTCGCTGCGCCACAGGGAACCAGGCTGCACCTCACTGAGGAGGTCCAACAAGGCCGAAACATGTCTGGGGTTGCTTGGTTTTCTGTGCATAGGGGACCTGGCCTAGCAGTTCAGGCTGGGCTGCTACCTTCGGTGGTGGCAGCTGCTGACTGATTTGCACATGGCTGGTCCCCTTTTGATATGGCGCAGACGGGCTAAAAATCGGTGGTGTGGAAGGTTGCCCAGAGCAATTGCCAGTGGTTTAGATTAATTTGAAACCTTCCACCCATCACTTTTGTGGTCAGTTTGTTTCTCCTTGTGAGAGAGGGTATGCCCAGACGTGGGTCCCTTGCTCGCTGCTCCACAGGGAACCAGGCTGCACCTCACTGAGGAGGTCCAACAAGGCCGAAACATGTCTGGGGTTGCTTGGTTTTCTGTGCATAGGGGACCTGGCCTAGCAGTTCGGGCTGGGCTGCTACCTTCGGTGGCGGCAGCTGCTGACTGATTTGCACATGGCTGGTCCCCTTTTGCAATGGCGCAGATGGGCTAAAAAACGGTGGTGTGGAAGGTTGCCCAGAGCAATTGCCAGTGGTTTAGATTCATTCGAAACCTTCCACCCATCACTTTTGTGGTCAGTTCAGCTGACTCAGCCAGAGGAGGTCAAAGGTACCAAGATTTATTCAATACCATATTGGCCATCTGTGAAGCTTACATTGGAGGAGGGCTTGAGAAAAGTTCAGAAACATATTGGACAGACATGTGACATCTATGGTGGCCTGGTGACCCATTAATATTATTATTATTATTATTATTAGGTTTGTTATACTGCACCAGCTCACCAGTGTCAAAGTGTGTACATTAAGTTAAGGTGGATTAAGTCCCGCCCAGGGAGAGCAGGACCTTAGTCTGCTGAGGAAGCATTGACTAGAAAAAGGTCAGATATAAGATGAAAGAGGTGAGCTGAAGTAAAACCAATGCAGAGAGAGACAAGGGGAGTTGTTTGGGACAATAATCAGTGGTCATGAAAATCCTATAATGTTTCTAAGGCCTTTTCTGTATGGTTTTGCTTTTCTTTCAGTTTTTCTGAGCACTTGAGGAGGCACCACACAAACGATGACAATCAATCTCTTAGCAGGACTCGCTTCTAGGTTACAGGGCATCACTCCCAGAAGAACCGAACTAGACCCCATAGCGAAAAAATATAACCAATTATGGGACGTAGACAGAGTTTTGAGATTTATGCTCTTATGTCGTTTAACTTGGAAGAGATCCTCAGACGTTAGAGCACTGGAAATCAACAGGAAAAGTGTATCTCCGAACGGAGTGACTTTTCTCATAACAAGAAGGACCAGGACAAGTTTGAGATCCATTTCTTATGAAGCCTTTCCGGGACAACCAAAATTATGTCCGGTCAGATGCTTAGCAGCATATGAGGATATGACAAGAGAAGTAAGACCTCCAGAAGTATCACAATTATTGATAGCGATTTGTAAACCATTTAAAGCCATTTCACCGGCTACTATAGCCAGATGGCTTAGATGGGTGATGGTACAGGCAGGCATTGATATAGTGAAATATGGCGCTCATTCAGCTAGAGGAGCGATGGCTACCAAGGCTTTCAACATAGGCACCAGAGTAGAGGACATTATGAGTTTGGCATTTGGTCGAATGAATCGACTTTTAAAACTTTCTATTTCAAACCTATGGAAAGTGCAAAATCGTTAGTGGTGAGTAAGCTTTGAACAAGCATAATCCGAGCCTGCGGTCTTGACATAGAATTCAGATTTTCAACACATTTGTTACAGAAAGTCATAATTCTATTAAAGACACGGAGGCGAAGGATTATCATACCCTATCAATCTTAAGAATATAATGTATTATAAAATACTGAAATGTTTACAGGCCTTTTTTTCTGAAATTAATGAAATGATGCATGATGAATACAATAAGATGGTAAAGTTTTGAAATGCACAGGAAGAGAATGTTAATACTTTGTGGTTGGATTTACGATTGTCCCACCCTTGTTTCGGTTTATAGTCACCTTTTTTAATTTATGTTTCTATAGGGATGGTGGCAGACAACAAGCAATCCGGGATTTGAACTGGGATTGGCATGGAATGGACGGTATTACAAAAGTGCACTGGACACATCCTCGAATGGACAAAGAAAGAGGAGGAATAGAAGAAGGACAGGATGTTTTAAGGACTAAAGACATTGATTGTCTGGAAATGTCACATGGTCAGTTTAAGGACCAATAAGAAATGAACTACAAAAGACTCAAAAAACATGGTTATGGTAGTTTTTATTGGTTGTTGTGTTACATGTTTATTGGTTTGTTCTTTGCTACTGATCAGTAAAGTTCAAAGTTCAGCCTTTTAGGAGTGCCTGTAATCCCACTCAGCTTTCCTGCTATTGAACCTGGCCGTTCAGGAGTGAGTGGGAGCTTGTTTAGGTACCAGACCAACTCAAAACGGACCTGTCCCCGGATCTTTTTTACGGCTGTTTCAACACACACATGTTTTCGCAGCAAAAAAGGAACATAGAAGAGGGGTATGAGGAGCTTGTCCCCCATACAAATACCCCAAAATGTAGAGAAACGGCAGCAGTGAGCTGCCCGACTAGGAGTTGTACAAGATTCGATGTTTAGTCTCCATTCTATTGCCAGCATACAGCCCTCTTTCTGCCATTGAAACTGGCAAGGCATTCATGGCAATGGATGGCGAGGTTAAGAGAGAGATCACATATTGCCTCTTTCTGCTTGAATCAGAAATATGTTACATGCATGTGTACTAATAGTTTGACATGCAGGAGAACCATAGCTCACTTTTTCCCCACATACAGTTCTGGGCCTTGGTCAGACCAATAGTTCATCTGACTGGTTGAATCTCCATCGAAAGGAAAATGTAAGAAGAATGAGTTGATCAGACAGTCAGTGTGTCCATTCATTATTAGACCAGACTTCCACATGGCCACCCACAACCATGCAGAAGAGGCCTTGAAGTGGTCGCAAGGTGACATGTTGTGCTGAAAAAATAAATAAACCCTACTTTTTCCTGTGTAGTCAATCTTCGAAAGAAACACGTGTTTGTGCATGCAACAGTGCTTTTATTATGTACACTTTTCAGTACTATAGCATTCTCATGTTACACACACACACGCAACCAAATATGATGGCGATGGGCTTGCTAATTTAATTGTATGTGTTGATGATTTGATACTTTAACCTGGATGATTGCTGCGAATGTTGACTTGCTCTTGCCCCGGGCACGAGGCATTTGCACAGGGCTACCGTACTCATCAGCCGTGCACAGATGTGTTGATTTGTATTCCCGAGGCTCCTCTTTATTTCTACGCTTCCCTCTCCCACCCATTCACCTACTCACATAGTCACCCAGTGACTTATATGTGATTGAAAGCTGCAGTGGCAGGAAAAAGCAGCAGCGGCTTGGGTTTTGCGATGGGAAAATGCTATAGATACTGCGTCATAAACAGCCACCTTATTTCAAGCGAATGCTTGAGCACCTCTTGAGCACACCTTGATCCATATTACGCTACCACACACTCATTTGTAATTGTCCTGTCAACAGATAGGCCCACCACTGATTCGCCATGATCACCCTACTTCTTGACCAACACCTCTTTCTCGATTAATTCACACATCCAATTAGAAACAAATATATTACCCTCTTCTTTTGGGTCAACATAAATCCCCTTGACCCTCCACTAACTGTTCTCCCCCTTTTTTTTCAATTTTCCTTTAAACCAGGTGTCAGGTCATAATCGGGAGACGGACAAGGTGGCATGGTAATTTGACTTTATTTTTTATTTTTCAACACAAACCTGAGTTGGTCCTATGTTTAGGGTTCTAAGCCCTACTCTACAAAGGAAATGTCAAAAGAGTGCTCTTCAGAATATCCTCAAAAAACAAGAAAGTCCTCAATCTTGAATCCTAAACTACACAAAAAGATAGGTTTACGTCCACAGCCCTTGTAGTTGAAATGTGGCTAATTTCTGACCTCTATCCTGGCATGTCTTTCATAATAGGGCTCCTTGATAGAAGTGCACACTCTCAGGGTGAATGTCTTTTCACTCATGGTTCTGTAAAGTTCACAAAATAAATGCCTCTGATACTCTTTACCCCCCTGTCAGGAGGGTATTACTGGTGCTATTTAACAAGAGAGTTCAGGGCCTTCTCGCCCTGAAAGCCGTTCTTGGGTTTTATGTCCCTCTGGGCCTTGCTTCTCTCGCCCCACCTTGGGGTATGGTTTTGGTCACCCGGCCTTGGAGTATGGGTTCTCTCACCTGACCCTGGAGTCTTATTTCTTGCATCCCACCTTGGGATCTGGGTTCTCGCACCCGGCTTTGGAGTATGGCCCCTCTCAGTCTGTTGGGGGGTTATGGCTTTGTTCAACATGCCTGGGGTCTGGTTTGGTCTTCACCTCCCGACTCCCGGCTCCCTAGAGCCACAATATATCCTCTAGAGTCATTGCGGTGCTCCTCGGGGGAATCAAGGAATTCGTCCCAGGCCTTGCAGTTTCCTCTGTATCTTTGTGTTACTTTGATTTTGGCGGGCCGGTCGCCTTTCTCTCACGGCTTTGATTGTGCGGGTGCCAGTTCCTCAGCCCGCCAGTTGGTGGGCATCTGGTGCTCCACGCTGTTTCTCTTGGCTGGGTGTTCCAGATCCCAATTGCGCTGTCACCTAGGGGGTGTTACATTTAGCAGGCTCTCCTCCCTAGTCCCAAAGTGAGAAGGGATGGCCTTGGGGAGAAGGGATGAATTCCCTGGATCCCTTACAACCACCACAGGCGTGGAACAATATGCACTCTGGACAAGCCTCTGCACATGGACATCGCTATAGTGGTAGCTGATGTAGTACAATGAGTATCTGTATACTTAATTGTGGCATTGCCTATTCTTGGGATCGGTACCCACAGAAAAGGACCACTATGAGCGGGGAGGTGCCTGCCAAAATCACTTCTTCAACCAGGCAATCTCATTTGAGACCTAAAACAGCTTAAAATAGAGGGGGCATTTTAAAATAAATGTACACAAAGTTAAGAATCAACTTAAACTTGCCTAAGAGAATCATCAAAACGACCCATACAGCATATATGTTTCTGTATATTGTGTGTCCTCTTAGGAAAATACAAATAATTCTAACAAAAACGAATACTTGTCTGATCAAACTTTGCCTCTGCCCCCTCCCCCAGGCTTTGGAGTGCAACTATTTAATGTCCTAAAAAATAGCAGGAAGTAAAATGGGCAAACAAGACTGACATGGTGGCGCTCACGGGGAAGAACGCTAATGTATCTGTTACGTATCTGTGGGCCAAGGAGCACTAAAGCCGGCCTGGTTTCTCCCTGGTTAGAACCAAGCAACGTGTGGATATTAACATAGAGAAGCTATCGACTTTTTTCCTTGTGCCCGAGCCCCTGCAAAGCAGGCGTGTTCCATCTCTGTATTTTAACGTAAAAAAGATCAAATAAAACTAGTGCCTCAGCAGCTCCAAATACAACTTAGTCCGCAGCTGCTGACACATTACATACTCGCACAGAAGCACCCTTGATAACAACATGTCTTTTAATGGCTGTTGTGGAAATAAACACTGCTTATGAATGCAGCCGTTTGGGGTGATAACGAGACTGTATATAGTGAGCGTGCTGGCATTCCGGCAGACTTTAGTAAACATCTGCAACAAAGTCTGCAACTGCGCAGTAGTGACCCTGCCATGATTCTCGCCAATGGGCTGTCGTCACCGGTTTAAACAGATGCACCTGTTTAACCTCGTCAGGTGAGTGTCGGGTTTGGTAAACTATGCAACTAAGGGGACACAGTGTGCTGTTGTAGTCGTGTAGGGAAGGTTTGTAGCTCAGGTGAGGTTTCTGGAAATGGGATAATTACAACCGTAAGTGGTCCCTGTCACTTCGTGACATGGCTGACCTCGCTCCTCCCACATTGTTATGTGTGTAGGCCCCACTTTGGGCCAAGTTACTGGGGATGCATGATGAATACAATAAGATGGTAAAGGGACTAGGACTAGGGAGGGGGCAGGACTAAAGAGGGCATGGGGTTTCGACAGTTACACATTGGCATGAGGTTCGTGCTCGAATGCATGCCACACCGCGCCAGGTGCCGTTGCGCCTTGGCACAAGCCAGTAGAAGGGACGCACGTGGGCCCGGAGCACTGGCCATGCTCCGGATGGGATGCTGACTAAAAGGGTTCTGTCGGACACGCTACATGTGCTTCGGCGCACCTCCATGCACTGACGGTGCACTCCAGCCCTCCCCAGCACCCAAAAGGATGGCGCAGAAGGTTGGAAGCTAGCCAGAGGCCTGGCACCATTCAAGACACTCGCCAGGCACTCGCTGCGTGCCCCCATCCCTTAGCCAGCACTCCCAAGAAAAGAGGGAGGAGAAAGCTAATACCGGAGGCCCGGCACCATTACAAGTGGCATGACAATTCAGCCTGGCTTGGCTCCTGAAACTACGCTCACGAAGCCAGGCCCTTCCTCCTCCCTCCTCTCAACTCTGAAACAAGCATTTGTCAGGACAGAATGCACACCAAGGGGCACAACAGGACCTGATGGGCACAAGAAGCCCAGTGGGGCTTGCAGAGGGGAAAGCCCAGAGGCCCTGGAAGAGTGCAGGAGGGCAGAGCTGACTCACCCACCACACCAACACAGGAAAAGTGCACGCCAGCATGCACAGCACTTGGCAAGCAAAAGGGAGCTCCCCACCACCACACTACCAGCCGCCAATGCTCCCCAGAGCAGCTACGCAGCAAACCATGTCTAAAGAAGAGGCCTCGTCCACATCAGGGATTGGGCCATCAGGTCAAATTCCCCCCTCGGGTGGAGGCTCCCAGGTACTGCACCACTGCACCTACCTCATGCGTTTGATATACTAGACACTGGGCAACCTGGCTACGTGACTTTAACTTCTTTCTAAGTGGGTGCCATAGGGCTCAATGATGACACCCGACTTAAAAACATGCTATCCATGGCAGAGGGACCGGCCGTCATAGACATTGCAGGGGAATTAATCGACCTTGACACTGCATCCTACCAAGACCTGCACACCAAATTGTCGGAATACTTCATGCCCCACACAAATGTCGATTATAAAAGGCATGTCTTTCACACAACACGACAGGAGAAGGGGGAATCCCTAGGCAACTTTGTGATGCGGCTGAGAAGTAAACTGAAACACTGAAAATTCCATCAGTATTCCAACGAGTAGGTGCTACAGTCTCAGGTGATAGCCGATGTGACTCCCAGGCATTTTTAAAGAAGCTTCTGCAGAAACAGCGATCGCTAGAAGAAATTCTCTCCCTAGCATGCATGGAAGCAGTGGTGGAATCCTAACTAGACAACCTAGGTAAAGTTACCCTACACCCAAAGACCAGAGACCAGGATGCGGTCAACAACCTTTTCACGACACCTAACCTACTGCCCAAACTCACAGATGCGTCATGCTGCAGATGTGGATACAAATACCCACACACAGGTGATAGCCCTGCCCTGGGGCAAAAATGCACTGCATGTGGTGGCGATGACCATTTTAGGGCCGTGTGCATGAACGGGCCCCTCTACCCTACCAGATGGAGAAGCCTTAGGGAACGTAGGGAGACAGCACCGACAAGCCCCCGTGAAGGCGGACCAGACACTGACCCAAAATGGCAGCAGCAAGATGAGCAGCAAATCTTCGGGTGAGGACCAGCGGAAAAAAGGTATATGTATGGGCCTTAAATAACAGCGCTGCAACCCAGCACAGCCCGGTCCTGACCATACAAGTCAATGACACGCCACTGGACTTTCTTATTGACACTGGTGCCACCGTTAACATAATCAGTGAGGAGGCATACAATACACTCACGAAGGCACCCACGCTCAAAAAGTCCACCATCGACATCTACCCGTATGGCTCCACCATGCCACTACCATGCAAAGGTGTCATTTCCACTGTGTGCATGCACAAAGCTCACATAGCCAAGCTCCAGTTACAGTTACAAGACAGGGGTGAACAGTGGCTATATACTCAGCTTTAGGACCGCAGTGGATATGGGCCTAGTACATATCCTGTACCAGCTAATGGCTCACAAGTACTTTGCATGACCTGAAGACACCGAGGTGGCCTTCCCAAACCTATTAAAAGCACTAGGGAAGTAGAAAAATTGGAAAGTCCAGCTTCACATTAACCTGGAGGTGAAACCTGTTGCTCAGCACTACAGGGGAATACCCATTAATATACAAAGACAGGTAGAGGAGGAGATCAACAAACTGCTAAAGCACCACGTCAAAGAGCCGGTGGGCAGGACCTACCCCGTGGGTGTCCCCCGTAGTACCCGTCCTGAAGAAGCCCCCGGACAGCTCCATAAGACTATGTGTGGACCTGAAGAGGGCGAATGAGGCAATAGAAAGAGAAAGGCACCAAGCACCACGAATAACTGATATGATACACCTACTACAAAGTGCCAAGTTCTTTTCGAAGCTGGACCTCAAAAAAGATTACCACCAGATCAAGATTGTGCCGGAGTGAAGATATATTACCACCTTCGTCACCCACATGAGCCTATTCCAATACAAGAGGCTCAGCTTCGGCATCTCGTCTGCGGTGGAGATCTTTCAGGAGGAGATCCACAAGGTCATCCGCCACGTCCTAAACTGCCTGAACTACTCGGACGATGTGCTAGTGTTTGGCAAATCAAAGGAGGAACATTATGCAGCCCTTCCCAAAGTCTGCTCAGCACTGGAGGCAGCAGGACTCACGCTTAACCGAGTGAAATGTGAATTCAGGAAAGGGTCGCTAAGATTTTTCAGCCACATATTCTAGGAAAAGGGCATGAGACCAGATCCTGAAAAAGTAGCGGCCCTCAACACAGCCCAGTCACAACAGAATGTATCCGAGTTATGCTCCTTCCCAGGACTAGCGAGTTACTGCTCGAGATACCTGCAGGACTATGCCACAGCCAGAAACCCTCTCTGCCTGCTCACACGGAAGGACCAACCTTTTGAGTGCTCGACAGACTGCCGATGCACCTGCAAAACCATCCACAAAAACATTGTCAAGGCAGAGAACGTGGCCTACTTTGATGCAGACAGAAAGACCATTGTGGATGCCACCACGGTCTGCCTTGGTGCCATACTGATGCAACGCGACCCCTCTGATCCCAACGGCAGGCTCATAGTGGCCTATGCGAGCAGGAGCCTCACGACATCTGAACAGGCATATTCCCAGGTGGAGAAGGGGAATCTGGCAGTGGCGTGGGCCAGTGAATACCTCCACCTTTTCCTGTACAACAAGGCGTTCACGGTTGTCACTGACCATCAGGCCCTCCCGACAATATTCGGCGACCCCAAAGTGAGAATGCCACCAGAATAGCCAGGTGGGGACTATGGCTACAGGATTACAAATTTGACATTGTGCATCGCTCAGGGAAAGAAAATAACCCAGCCAATTACCTCTCAAGACACCCCGCAGGTCCACCACAAGCAGCCTCCTCCACTGCTGATGCTTACATCAATTACGTCATTCATCACTTGCAACTGCTATCAATAGAATGGGCCACCATATGGAAAGAACCAGAAAATTACACGTGCCTCGCCATAGTGTCTCACTGCATCTGAACGGATAAGATGGTGCACATCAAGCATCAGGCAAGGCAAGAAAAGGAAGCTGTGTGGGACGACATATGGTCACTGGAACTGGTGAAAGATGAGCTAACAGTGGTGGATGACTACATCATCATGAAAGGCTGCAAGATCATCATCCCGTCATCGCTGCGCAAACAGATCATCACGCTGGCGCATGAAGGCCACCGGGAGGTAGTCTCCACAAAACGCCTCCTATGTCAGAAGGTGTGATTCCCCAAGTTGGATGCTCTGGTGGAGGAGGCCGTCAGCCGGTGCGACATCTGCACACTGGTGACTCAGCCACCACACCCTAACCCATTGCAGATGTCCCCGCTCCCATAAGGCGTCTGGGAAGAGATGGCTGTGGACTTCTTTGGACCGCTGCACAATGGAATGTACATAGTGGTGCTCATTGACGAACACTCCCGTTTCCCGGATGCACAACTCATCAATTCCACAGCAGAGACATGTGTCATACCAGTACTAGAACGAATGCTATCAGCCTATGGGATACCGAAGGTAATAAAATCAGACAATTGTCCCCAATTCACGAGCCACAACTTTGATAACTTTGCACGGTACATGGGGTTCCAACACCAAAAGATTACACCACAGTGGTCCCAGGCCAATGGGATTGTCGAACGATTTATGCCAACATCAAGAGAACCCTGCAGGCAGCCAACCCAGTCAACAAACCATTTGAGCAGGAGCTATACCAACTCCTACGTGAATACTACCACACGCCATACAGCACCACAGGCATCAGCCCATCCAACCTCATGTTTCGTCGAGTCATAAGAACGAAACTACCTGAAGCCTCAGTTCCAACACAGACCGCACCCTTGGAACAACAGGTCAAGGTCCGGGATCTGGAACAGAAGGAAAGAATGAAGAAGAGAGTCGATGCACGGCGAGGGAGCAAATGAGTGTGAAATAGAACAGGGAGATTATGTGGTGGTGTGCCAGCAGAAAGTAAGAAAGGAAGACCTGACATTCACCCTGGAGAGGCTAGTGGTGACCAGCAAAAAGGGCACCATGATAACCGCCAGTGGAGATCACCAGCACCCCATAACCAGGAACTCCTCCCAATTCAAGAGACTCCCCGGCATGGCACCTTTGAGATGGGAACATTCACATGAAAGTACAGACGTATCATTTTCCGATGACCCCTACCAAGGAGATGGGGAACATACAGAAGGAGAGGAACGCTGCAGAGGAGAATGGTCACCAGTTCAAGACCTCCCTTCCCCCAGGAGGTTACAGCGAAGCCGCATAAAACCTCACAGGCTAATTCAGGAAATGGGGTGAAAGTGCAGGTGAGGCTGCACGTTAAAAAGGGAGGAGGTGCCACGTTGTGACATGGCCAACCTCGCCCCTCCCATGTTGTTATGTGGGTGGGCCCCACTTTGGGCCAATTTGCTGGGGAGGTGATGTTGGGCTAGCGAAGGGGCGGGAGGAGGGAGAGCATGGGGTTTCGGCAGTTAGCCGTTGGTGTTAGATAAATAAAGATGTTCCAAATCGTGTGTCACGTACGTGTGTCATTGGTGAGAGCCTGTGCCTGTTGACGGACGAGTCCTGCATGACCCTGGGCAGGGTGTGTACAAGCTCAAAGTCCCCTCCAGGCAATTCAACCAGGATCAAAATGAGCTCCACTGTACGCTTGCACATTCCACCTGTTTTGTCTGTGGTTGAAAAATATGTACACAACTTAAAGGTGAAATTTACACATTAAGTAGTTCACAAACAGGCCGATTCACAAAAGGTTTTGAGGTGCAAGTATGACTTACTCCTGGAAAAAGCAGTAGCTGACTTATTTGTAAATGCCCACAAATACAGCGACTTAAAAGTGAGTAACAAATTATTTACTAGTGGGTAAGCAAATATATCTAGGGCATGATTTGCAAAAATGTTTTAACATGGGAAAGTCCCATTGAATTTTTTTTTGTAAATCAGGCCCTTAGTATTCAGCCAAATATTGAATAGTTTATCAAATATTCAGCCACATGTGAAGATGAATAGTTAACCTGTTTAATAATTAATGTTACAAACTTGAAAGCAAGCTTTTTTTAATAGATAAACACAACAACAGGAAACAAATGAAATACATTAAATTAAATAAGCAATGTTAAATATGCAAAGCTAGTACTTCTCAAAGTGGTAGACATCAAAATTCAAAGTGCCAGGTTACAGTGTACAAAATGGATATTGCAATTCCTGTTGCATTATATTGAGAGCACCATTAACCTGGGGAGTTCCTTCCCACCCCCAATCAAGGAACCCTGTAATACTTGTGTACGTTTTTGTTAGCACTGGCCTTACTGAAGACTCGTAGAATCCTGCAAATCCCACCCTCTGTGTGCCCACAGTGAGTCAAGAACTAGGTAAGGGTATAGGAAATGTATTTGTATTTATTTGGAAGATAGGTAATAGAGATCACACTAAAAGGACAAACGCCACCTTCTTTGTGGCTCACAATTAAACTTCTTGTTACACAAATAAATCACACAAGTTAGTTGGGAAAAACACAAATAAGAATACTTTAGTCATATATTTACTTACATAGATTTCACTTCAAGAAATAATCAAACTGGTCAATTAACAAAAGCAATTTACATATGTAGTGCTGTGCAATTTCGATTTTCCTGCACACTTAAAAGGCTAGCAGTTTGGTTTATAGATTGGTAGAAATACATATGGCAATCATGTTTTCACCCACACTTTTGGTTTAAAATAAACACCAGGTTATTTAGCAGTTTGTTTTCAGACCCCCACCCCTCCACATAAAGGCCTATGATGGGAAAGCTGGACAGAAAAAAATGGGATGAGTTGAGAATTTTTTGATTTCCAACCCCCTCCACTTAAAGGCATGTGTTGGCGAAGTTGCACTGAAAAAAGTGGGCTTTGGTCATTTTCAATTTTAACAAAATTCACCATGTGGTGTTCTGCCAAAGGGAACTAATTAAATTAATATTTTTTGTTAAATAGACTAAGCATCTACACAGTGTTGCCCTCCCCCACGATGAGGGGAAAGGATTTAAGGCAAACAGATTCCCCCAGCTTTGCTTTCGATTACCCCAATTCTACTCACACTGAAAGCCTCTTTCTAAAGTTCAGGAAATCCCGCTGCATTTCAGGAACCTCTTGGAGAACAGGCCACGGGTCTGGTCACTCCACTCTCAAGGATGGTCTCCAACTCTTCACCATGGGACCCAGTCAGCTTTTAGGACTCCCCAGCAATAGACAGCTCCACCCAGATACAATCTCAGCCATTTCTTCTAGCGTTTCTTTGTGGCTTTCAGATGGTAATTTTCAGCAGCTCTCCTTTTCCTCATAGTGCATCCACTTTATATACCAGTGATGACACCATCAAGATTTCAATACTGGGCGATGCCTTGCAAGGATTCTGGCAACCAGGATTGGACAGTTATCTTTCTCTCGACCCCCATGTCTCTAAGGATTGGTTTAGGAGTCTGGAGCAGACATATGGCAATTCCCATTTGCAATCCCCTTTTGTTTTCATGTCAACTTTTGGCAAAAATCTAGTCATGTTGTGGGATGTATTTACCCATGCATCCGAGCCCTACCTCAAAACTGTGCAGTACTGACATGAAAACATCATGATGGCCAGAGCTTCCCAGAAAATGCACAGGGAAATGCAGGAAGAATAGGCTGCCACCCATTTTTGCCGATGTTATGGGCACAGAAGGACACTGCCTAAAACCACCATTGGACTACCCGCACAGTAGTCTGAAACCATTGGGAATGGCAATGCTGATTGCCAAATGCAACCTAGAATTGTGGGGAATTCATTCTTCAATCCCAAAAATGGGTGCAGTACCAGTACTCACCACTATCCAAAAGCCGGCGTTTTAAAACCACCCTGTGTTCCTCTGAAGGCAAGCCAAAGTGTCTATTTTAAACATTGCAACATGTGCAAAATATTCACTGAACACCAGCAGACATTTGGCAGAATGAGGTTTTGTGTGCTTACAAAATCTGGGAAATGAAGAGCCCAAAACAGTGCTTATAACAAAACTGCTGTGGAGTCAGCAGTTTAAGTTGCACTGGATTAAAGACACTAAAATCGAAAATGTTTAGATTAAATGAGTGACCTATGTTGGTGTCACATGCCTTTGTAACTGTTGAAATGCCATAGTTTTGCACTTAGAATCAGCATTCTAGCTGCATATGTAAAAATGTTTAGTTTTATTTGAATGCAGGAACTGGGGAACAAAAAGTGACATTTTATCTGAAACCTGGCTTAAGGATCTGAATTCTGCCTGGCAACTATCCCCATCAGGAGTGAAACTTGAGTCACAGCTGTGTTCCCAGGCCTAGCTGCCCTTTTGCTGCTCACACTAAGGATATGCCATCTATCTGATAATTGAATTACCTGTGCTCTGCAGGAGAGTGAACAATGCAACTCCCTTCACCCAGGCAGAGGGTTTATTGAGAGGATCATAAATGGCTTCCTCTTGAACAATGAGCCTCTCCTGACTCAGGCAAAGGTTTTATTACAGCAGTCGTAAAATGTAGCTTCCTCTTGGTAGAAGCTGGGAGGAGCACTGCCTGTGAGAGCAAGCTGGCTTGGCAGAACTGGATAAACCAGTATTTCTACCTTGTGCTGAGAGGAAACCACACCCCTTTGGAGCCAGAACATAACTCTAAAAAGATGAATAACTCATAGAGCGGACATGTGAAAATTTTATAAATGATACCATAATTCTTGTGATTTTTCTGCCCACAGTTTAAGAGGTTTTTAGAACCGGTGGTATGTTCAGGGGGGTGTTAGCGGAAAAGTGGATATTACTCTAAATGTATGCATGTTAAAAGTCTGAAACTTCATCAGTTAATGTCCATACTCCCTGCGCACATGTATGTAAAGTTGGGTCAATGTCAGAAATTGAAAAATCAGTTAAAAAGTCAATTATGTGCCATTTCTGAATGCAAGCTCTTAGAAACAGCAGATTTGGACAGAGACATGGCTAAATTCAGCCACACCATGTATATGTAATTTCAAGCAACTGTGTAACTGTGAAATATGTCTTTTATTATCAAATATAGAATGTGTGCAATCTGACAGAGGAGTGTCCTATCTGCAAGCCATAAAATGACATCCCTCTGACTCACAGTTCATTCCCCAATCAAATGATAAATGGAAGTTTGACCAATTAGAAGCTGAGAGAGAGGTAGGGTCAGTGATGCTAGAACACACCCACATTCTAAACACATAAAAGCAGACAGACAGAACAGATAGGGACCTTCAATTCCATCTGCAGCGGGACGCTCTGCCGGAAAAATCCATACTTACCTCCATCAACCTCCAGAAAGCCAAACTAGAGACTTCAATCTATCCAGAACTAAGAGACCAGACCAGAGAGAAAGCAGTGCTGTACCCAGAGAGACCCAGACCAGCAGAGAGAGCTGACCCAGATCACTGTGAAGTGCAGAGGCCAGACCAGACCAGACCAGAGTCTAAAACCTGACCAGATCCATGACGAGGCCCATTTCACTCAAGAATATAGTGTGAGTACCTAGAAAACTGTGCAGATCCAATCTCCTAGTTTAAATTCATCTAATTCAATCTATTTAACCTAAGTAGAACTGCCTGATAGATCCAAAACTGTCACCTGTCATTTGCAAAGCTGTCACTTGTCATTTTCTAGTTGCAAGCTGCACGTGTCTTTTTGAACTTTAAAATTTCAAATCTGAAAAACGACCTTTATTTAATCGCTCATATCTCCGCAACCGTTTGTGCTAGAGACTTGCAGTAACTTTCATTTGGAAGATGAGATCCTAGGCTTTCCTAAGACCCCAAAATGATAGAGATAGTCCTGGTGGTTCCTCTGTAATAGCGCTCGGCGCATCCGCGAATTTTACCGCGATTTGCAAATTTCTTCACATGTAAAAACTGCTGCTGCTTGCCTTCCATTTGCCAGAAATTCGTTTAACCTGCTAACTATCCCTGCATCATTGCTAGTGTGAGCCTGAGCTAATATTAACTAGATACCATTCACCCTGAACCTCTGAAAGGGAATTAAAAGCATTTTAGCATATTTTTTTAATTCATTGCCAGCACATATCAAAGCAATTTGGGCCTGTGTTTTCAAACTTCTGTAGTCTAAGCTTGCTGGGGTGAACTGAATCACATTTGATTGCATTTCTGAGAACTGTGTGTTTTCCTTCCATTTCCTTGCATTGCATCAAGGGGGGGAGGGGATTGCCAGAGAAAAGTGATTACATTGTTTTGTTGAAATCATATTGAGTATTTCTATACTGCATTTCATTCATTCAACCTTGCATCCATTTGAACTCTATAAAGCATTTTGTACCACCTTCTTCTTTTGTTCCTATTCACCTGTGTGCTACCTTATCCATTTTATGTCAACTCCTTATTGATTATAGAGAAGCGTGTTAGTGCCAGATTCTCCGTTGTTAATATTTATCATATCAGATTAAGTGTGCTATTCAATTATTAATTTACTATAAAGTGTGATATATATATTTTAATTTATCAAATAAACCTTTTAAACTTGCAAAACAGAACTACTTCTTGGCTCAGTGGGGTCAGGGGGATTCCAAGAGAGGGGTGTTATATAGGGGTAGTCATCCAGAACGCATGAACTGGACCTAAAGATATATCAATAAGGGTTTTCATTCAGTATTATAGACTGGGCGTTGACTTAGCTGTAGTGTTGAATTGAATCCCCTTACAAATTGGGGGCTCGAGCCGGATGTTTGGGTTAGAATACCACTTGTGCAGCTTAATACAGTGTGCTAACTGACGGGATACATACATCCGGTCGGATCACCACGCTGCATTACGCTGTGAAGCATTCCTCAAAAGGGACACTCCAAGAAAAGTTCTGTTCTGCAAAAATAAAATACTAACTTCTGTAAGTCAGGACAGAGACCAATCTCTAGAATGACGACCTTAGTAGACATGAAAATAGCCAGAGAGCACCTCTTGCATAAGCTATTTGTGAGAGGTGAATGGACCGAACAGTGCCAGGATGCGTGGTTGCAGGCCATCACACAACAGGTCACTGAAACAGGGTCAGATATATATAGAGATCAGGGTCCCTTACATGTGGCCCTGAGTGAGCTATATATGGCTCCTAAAGCCAAAGAGGAACACAATAAGATTGCCAGGATAGCAGCATACCTGTACCTATATATGGGAGACATGCAGGATAGATGTGCTGAAAGCCAAAATCTGGCAAATAGGCAACAGATGGCGTTAGAGAAGGCCCAATCTGACCTGGTCTCTTCTGAGCAGAGGCTGCAGAGGAGCCAGGAGTCAGAAGATGATAGTAGGCAGCACATCATTAAAATAAAGAAGGATATGGATGTGCTGCAACAGGAAAAGGTAGAACAGGATACTAGATTTCTGGCCCTGCAGAAGGAGCACCAAGACAGTTTGGACTCCTTACTGCAGAGCCAGAAAAAGCTGGAGCAACAATTAGACTTTAACAGGGCATGCACGGAGCAGGTAGCCACCCTGCAAAGTCATCTAGATAGAGTGAAGGTAGAGAGCAACAAGCTGATCTTGAAAGACCTGGATACCCAGGCAGAGTTTGATGAGGAGCGCCAAAAAGCTGGTGCCCTTCAACGGCAAAGGGACGACCTGGCGGCACAAATGCAGGCTCTTAGTCAGGAAAGAGACGCCATAGGCCAGGAAGTCTGCCACTTAAAAAAGGAAATTGAAGAAAATCACCTGGCCCTCCAGGGGCTGGGTGATCTCCAAAAAGAAAACCAGAACTTGGTAGAGCACACCAGAAGGGTGGAAGATGCTCTAGCAAGAAAGGAGCAGGCCAATAGGGACATTGCCCAGGAGGTAAACCTCCTGCAGCAAAGACTGGCCCAGTTCTCCAGGACCAACCAGGAAGCACAGAGGGAGAATGAGGCCCTCTGTCAACACAATGATAGGCTCCAGCAACAGGTAGCGATGCAGGAGAAACTGATAGAGTCGAGTAAGGCCTTAACAGAGGAACTGAAGGCACAAATGCAGGCTCTTGCATTGCAACAGGGAGCAGGGGCGGATAGAGATGAGGTTCGCTGGGAAATGGAAACTCCAGAGCATAACCTCAGGAGCCCTAGTACCAGAGGCCCTCATACCTCTCAGTCCCTGGACTCTGCCACCCCCATGTCCCCTGGTGCACATGAGCACAGGGCCACAGGGATGGCAGATTACTATCCAGCTAAAAGTATGGGGCTCATAGGCCAGTACCACTCAGGAATGGAGGGGTGGGCATCCGGGTATGGGCACCCAAGTACAGTACAGTTCAGTGGGGAACCCCAGGAGAGTAGGCCCATTAAGGGCATCCTGAAAACCTCTGCCCAGTTAGGTCAGTGGAGGGGGTACCCATCAAATCCTGGCAGCAAGGAGGAATCTGAAGACTCCTCTGAACTGCGCAGGACACAGGAGACCAGGTCCCCACATTCTGCCAGCCATTCCCAGGCTCGCAGAATCCGGGAAAACCTGGAAGAACAGACGGGAACCTCTGGGAGCAGTGCCTCTGAGTCCGAGGATGAATGGACAAGGGTTACCCGAACCAAAAAGGCCAATAAGGCAAAAAGGGCCTTGCTTAAGGACCCCTTAAAGCAGATTAAGGCGATCAGGAGCGTCATCACGCCTTACCATAAGAACGCTAAGTATTCTGTTTGGGAGCACTTAGAGTTGTTTGAACAAATGATGGAGACTTTCCATTTGAAGGACAGCCAAAGCTGTATTCAATATGTAAAGTGGACCTTCTCCCCGGAATACTCCAGTTTCTTTGCGGGGCTGGAGGACCAAAATCATTTAAGATGGTCCACCTATAAGGCGGCCATCTTGAAACATTTTTCTGTTCACAGAAATCCTCAAGAGGCTCGCAAGGCAGCCTACAATTTGCAATGTGGGGAGGATCAGGCCCCACAAGAATTTGTGCAGGAGTTAAAGCGTGCTTTTGCACAGACCACAAGAAGGGTGCGCACAGATAGTAGAGAGTTCATAAATACGTTTTTCCATGCCTTGCCCAAATACATCATGACCCAGCTCGTGAGGGATTTTCACGAGAAAAGATCCCTAGATTGGGTCATTGAACAGGCTACCCGGATCTATGAGGTGCAGAAACCGATAGATAGCAAAAGTAATGCCCAGAAAAACCCCAAAGCCAACACCACCCCTGCTGCTGCCAAGGTGGCAGAGGTAAAGGTCACCCCCGTTTTAGATTTGGAGATGGGGGGGCCTAAAAACCTACCTGCACCTAATAATGCTAGGCCCAGAAGGTCCTCGGGCCAGTCACAGACAGGGAGCCAGGGAGGCAGCCCCACAAATGGGGTCCCTCGCTCTCCTGATTATGTAAGTCCCCGTTACAAGGGAAACAGACCCATCCTGGGTTATGTGTGGACTCCTCCAGCCCAAGGGGGGGGATCCAGCCAAGCACCTAACCCAGGGAACTTCCCTCCTAATTTCCCACCGGAGGGCAGAAACTCCCCAAATCCTGGGCAAAACTTTTTCCCCAGTTATCCACCCAACTTTCAGCCCCAAAACCATCCATCCTTCTTTCCCCAATTCCCTGAGCCCAGACCACTGAATCCGGGAGAGGGGAGGCCAAGGGTGGAGGGGTACCCAAATCTTCCCAACCCGGGGTATTACCAGAGGAGGGATAGCTACCCTTCCCGGGATCAGCCCAGGGGAGAAAACAGGGCCCCGTATCAGCCTGAGCGGGTTTCCCAGTTAGAGCGCCAGGTTCAAAACATGGCGCGGGATATGGGTCATATACTGAGGGCGCAGCAGAACCCTCAGATCAGCATGCCGGCGCAGAACGCACCCAACTCTGGACCTGGTGCTCCAGAACAATGACGGGGGCAGCACCCCGATAACTCACCGGTTCCCAGGGAGGAGGCACAAGGGGAAGGGGGGTGTAAAGCCTTGGAGGAAGCTTCCTTCCTCACTTGTAAACAGCCCCTGGAAACCCAGGAACCGGAAACAAAATCTCTGGCCCCTGAAAGTCTGCCTCCTAAGGAGCAGAGGGGGGGTAGGAGAAACAAAAGACCCAAACAGACTCAGTTTAAGGAGGAGGTACAGATCTTCCAATT
Source organism: Ambystoma mexicanum (assembly GCF_040938575.1). Lineage (NCBI taxonomy): Eukaryota > Metazoa > Chordata > Amphibia > Caudata > Ambystomatidae > Ambystoma > Ambystoma mexicanum. Next base: position 1,392,618,466 of record NC_090932.1, read on the forward strand.
TGAGGGAGAGGGATCCTCAGAGGATCCTGAGAAAAGGATCTTCTCCTTCAGAGAGGGGGGAACTCCTCCCAAAGAAAAATGGGTCCCTAGGAATGCAAATCCAGACTGGGGAGATGTGGAGACTGAGCTACCGCCGCCCACCATCTCATCCCAGAACCAACAGCAAGAAAATCCCCGGGTTCAAACCCATACTGGGGACTGCCTCCAAAAAGGGGGGGGCGGCCCAGAACTGGAACCAGGGGAACCCACAATGGCTCTGATCTCCAGTTGCCAAATTTTTCTTTCAGATTCCCAAGACTCTCCACAGAATTCTGCCCAAATCTCTTCGCTAGCGATGTCCAAAACCAGAAAGTTAGCCCACCAGTTGTCCAAAAATGTGCATTATCTGTGCCCCCTTGAGGAGAAGGAGGGAAGATATTATGCCCCGGTACAAGTACAGGGGCAGGGTACAATCTCGGCACTGGTGGACACGGGATCTCAAGCTACCCTTCTGTCCAGAAGGGCCTTTGACGAACTGAATGCAGGAAGGGGAGAGAATTACCAAATTCCTCTCACCTCTCTTCCTGGACAACTACAGAACTTTGACGGGAAGGAAATTCCCGTCGAGGGGACGGCAGATTTGGACATTAAAATTGGGCGACATAAGTTGAAACACCCGGTCATAGTTGTGACCCCAGAGGGCACCCCTTGTTTACTAGGGAATGACCTCCTGAGAAGGTTGTCACCCCTAATAGATTGCGTAAACAAGGTCCTCTGGACCCAGACTAGCCGACCGATAAAATTAAAACAGAGTGTCAACCATGTTAGTTTAAACGGCACCTGCCACATGGTTGAACAAAAATCTGACCAAGTAGAATTTCACTTCCAGAATATCCAAATTCCAGACGTGACAGTAATAGCAGTAGGACAACAGACTGGTGATGGGGGTCCTCTCTGTTTCTGAAAATCAACCTTCCTTCCAGTCTAAAGTGGTACTCCACGCTGGAAGGAAACACCCTGAAATTCTTTACTAATCCACAATCAGAAACTCCCACTCCTATAGTCCAGAAAGATGTGAAATCAGCTCAGAGCCTGGCTGATATTCAGCAAATTGGAGAGCAGTTGTTCATCCCTGTCCAGTTAAATGATGGGAAGGACTCTGTTCTCGCTCGAGTGTGTGTGAACAACGGTAAGAGCTTCATCAGCGAAGCCATGTTCCGCCAACTCCCAAAAGATCCAGCCATTCCCACCTTCAAACTGATAGACAAATGGGAAATGGACCTGGAAGCACCTAATTCCAAACATCTCCTGCCAAGCAGGTGTATGCTCAAAATCTCCATTGGCAACAAGAGCATTGTCCATAATTGTTGGGTCGTGCGAGACGTCCCTGCCGCCTTTTACTTAGGCAGTGACATTCTCAATCGATTTGCCATTAGTTTGGACCTAATAAACTTCAAAGCTTGGTCCCGATTAGCGGATAATCCCATGGGCTTTGATGATCCAGAAAAAGCATTTAGGTCAGCTCAATTGCTACCTTATGCAGTTGAAATTCAGATTAAAGAGGAAGTCACCATCCCAGAAAGGACCCGACAATTCTCCCTGGAAGTGAAAGTTAAAAGAGGACAACATTTGAAAAACCCTGATGCTTACATACATCTAAATGCTTCTCTCCAACAGCAAGGGTTAGGGGTAAACCCAACACCATTAGTCAACATAGAACATGACACTATTCCAATAGAGGTGGATAACAGCGACTTAAAGAGTATTACTCTAGCCGCAGGCACCATTATTGGAATGGCGGTTGATGACCGACATTTTTCCATCGACTTAGTAAATGAACTGTTAGGACCAATCCCCAAGGACTGCTTTGACAGTGACAGTGATGACAATACAACACCAGACAGGATCTTTACCCGGCATGGGGGGAACTTCCTGGTGTACACTTCTTGCCCCTATGGTAAGGAAGATGTGACTTGTGACTTCAGGAGGGATGAGGTGATTTTCCAGGTTCATGAAGGCTGCCTTTCCCACCTGAAGCCTCCGGTCCAAATCAGCACTCTGACCAGGGACTTCTCCACCCAGCTGGAGGAGGCCGCGGAGATAGCCAGACCAGAAGTCTTTCCAGGCTTCAGGCAGATGGTGGAAGAGAGAGTCAACCTAGCGGACGCCTGTGTGACTCTGGAACAAAAGCAAAAGTTGAAACAAGTTTTCTTGGATTTCCAAGATCTCTTTGCGGTAGACTCATATGACTGTGGTCGCACTGACATCCACACAACAACAATCCCCACGGACCCTGGCATGACCCCAGTGTTTGTGAAGCAATATCGCTTGCCTCTCGCATCCATGGAGTCCCTCACTGAAATAATTAAGAACCTTGAGTCCCGGGGAATAATCCGTCCAGTCCACAGCACCTTCAATAATCCGGTGCTGGGAATATTGAAGCCAAACGGCCAGTGGAGACTCTGTGCCGACCTCAGGGAGCTCAACAAACGGGTCCATACTTCCCGATTGACCAAGGGCTGGCCCAGATCCAGGGGTCACAGGTATTCACTGCAATAGACCTGACCAAAGGATACTGGACCGTGCCTGTCAGTAGGGAGGACCAATACACGCTGGCTTTTACCTTTGGGGGCCAGCAGTACACCTGGACCCGGACTCCCTTCGGATACCTCAACTCCGGCAATGTATTCAACATTTTTCTACACAAGGCCATGCCTGACTTGGGTGCAAGGGGTAACCTGGCTTATGTAGATGATGTCCTCATCAAAAGTTCATCTGTGGAGGAACACATAGCGGAGATCCGTTATGTTCTGACACAGTTGAGGGCCGCCGGAGCAAAACTTTCCTTTCAGAAAGCACAGTGGTGTAGAACCTGTGTTAATTTCTTGGGGCATGAGATTACTCCTCAGGGTCTCTGTCCCCAGGAAAAGAAAGTGGAAGCACTTCAGAAACTGAAAGACCCCACAACTCTGCGAGAACTAAGGAGCCTCCTTGGACTGACTAATTACAGCAGAAAGTTCATTGAGGGCTACGCAGAGATCACCAGACCCCTGATTCATCTCCTGAAGGGGGGGGTCAAGTGGGAATGGGGTCCAGAACAATCCGAGGCAGTAAGACAACTCAAGAGAAGCCTCTCACAAGCGCCTTGCCTAGCTTACCCTGTCAGAAACAAGGAGTTCTTCCTGGAGACAGGGTTCTCTAATACGTGCTTGACGGCAGTATTATACCAAAAGCATGACAAGGTCAATAAAGTAATCTCATATGCGAGCAAAACTTTATTCTCTGTGGAGGAGAAATTCAACGATTGTGAGAAGGCACTCCTGGCGACGGTGTGGGCATTGAAGAATTACCGCCCGTTTATCCAGGGGGAACACATCATAGTGGAGACTCCACACCAGCCTCTGCAATATCTCCAAAGTGACAGAATCCGGGCCGGAAATGTGAGTAATTTCCGAATTACTTCCTGGATTCTGTCAATGCAAGGCTTTCCTGTGGAGGTCAGATATGGCCAAAACAAGAAGAGTCCCCTCGCGCAAGGTCTGGCTGACTTGCATGATTGTGCCAGAGAAAACTGTCTCGAGGACGAAAGTCTGAAAATCAAGGACAACATGGAGGCATACCTTAATTCCCCACACAAAGTCTTTGAAGAGGACAAGTGTGAGGGAATGCCCACTGTCTATGTGGATGGATGCTCTTACCATGTTGACAACAACGGGGAGAAAGAACTGGTGGCCGGCGTAGGGAATGCATGGGTGAATGAGTCCCCAGAACCCTCCGCTGGATACAAAATTGGTCCCCGAAGTAGTCAGGTGGCAGAATTGATGGCTGTACATCAGGCCATCCTCACTGCTGTCCAGCATCAACTCCACGAACTGGTCATAATCACAGATTCAGATTATGTACGGAACAGGTTCGTGGAGCACCTGGTTAATTGGAAAACCAGAGGCATGTTATGTGCTAACAACAAACCCTTGAAACATGGGAAGTTGATCCAAAACATTGATGATCTGGTCACATCGAATGGGATGACCATCTACTGGAAAAAGATCAAGGGTCATTCCAAAGTAGAGGGACCAGACAAAACTGGAAATGACTTAGCTGATCAGCTGGCCAAAACCGGGGCCATCCAAGGGGATCTAATTGAGATTGAGTCCCTGTTGGGGGAAATCCAGGTCACTGCTATCACTAGGTCCCAGTCAAATGCTCACAACAACCTTTCAATTGCACAATGGAGTAAGGAGACCCCTGATGCTGATTTGATTACCGCTCAGAAGGGGGATCCAATTATTGGTAAATTTTACCAGCACCTTGAGGACCCTGAGAACTTTCCCCTGACGGATACCGATTACATTGGGAAAGAGGACCTAAGAGTGTTGATGAAATGTCCAAAAATGTTCCGGATTCAAGACGGTTTGCTGGTAAGGAAATCCAAAGCTGGCCACGATCAGTGGGTGGTTCCTACCTCATTCCGAAGCCTGATGTTAAGTCACGCCCATGATGCGGCCACCGCCGGTCATAGGGGGTTTCACACAACATTGGAAATCTTAAGAGAGGTTGCATACTGGCCACACATGGGGCAGGACCTCGACCAATATTTGAAGGGGTGTCTTGTGTGTGCACAATTTCAGCCATCATCCCTCATGCACCGTGCGCCTCTCCAAAAGAGGGGGATGACACTGCCATGGTCAGATTTACAAATCGACTTTGTAGGCCCTGTGATTCGCTCGGCTAGGGGGAATAAGTACATGTTGACTGTGACATGCTTGTTTACCAAGTGGGTGGAATGTCTCCCAGCCCAGAACTGCAAGGCAGAAACGGCAGCTGCCTTGATGATTAACCACATCTTTTCCCGTTTTGGTCTACCTCAAAGGATTGAGTCAGACAGGGGTAGCCATTTCACCAGTGAAGTAATGACAAAGATGTGGGAGATACTGGGGGTCAAGAGAAAGCTGCATATTGCTTATAGACCAGCTTCTTCTGGGGCAGTAGAGAGATATAACCGGACAATTGTGAGCATATTAAAGAAGTTTGTGGCAGATTCTGGGCCAAGTTGGGATATCCGATTACCTCTGGTCCTAATGGCTATCAGATCTACCCCTTCATCTGCAACCAAAATGTCACCATTTGAGCTGATGACTGGGCGCAAGATGGTGCTTCCGCAGCATTTGCTCTACAGGACCCAAGAGCAGACACTGATAAATGCCTCCACAACTCATGAGTATGTGGAGAATTTAAGGAAACACCTTCAACATGCTTTTGCTTATGCTCAGCGGAATCTAGAAAGATCAGCTGATAGCATGAAGACCCATTATGACCTGAAAACTTCCAGGAAGGAATATCAGGTGGGAGACCGGGTCTATCTATACAACTTCCAAAGGAACCAGGCCAAGCAGCGCAAATTTTTGCCTACATGGAAGGGACCCTTTGAGATCATCGACAAGATCTCCCCTGTGGCCTACAAGATCCGCATCCCCAAAGGCGGTTCGGCAGAGGGGGAAGACAAGTGGGTCCACATAAACCAGTTGAAATGTTGCCATCCCAGGCACACTCTGCAACAACTGGAGGAATCCTCTGGAATCCTAGCGGGTACTGTATCAGACTAATTCAGTTCCAATCATAAAACATACCACATCTAGTCTCTAACATACTGTGATTTGTATGAAACTGTCTCTTAGTCATACTGTTTTTTTTTTTCAAAATAAGAATGTAATGTTTTGTGATTATGAAATGCATATGCTGCCCCACTATCTCAACGGTGGTGGAAAAACGTCTATGAATAGGTATTGCCGCTCTTCCTTTGTCGTCCTAGGAGAAAGAAAACCTTGAGACGGGCCAAGGAGGACGATCCGGAGACCGGGAGCTGAGACGCAACGGGCTCGGGGTACCGCCCAATATTCCCATCAGGACCGGCGAGGAGAACCGATCGATCCGACCGGATGGAGGAAAAGATGCTGAACTGTGCCATCTATTGGAAGAAGATGAGGAAACATCCCAGATCTTGCGAGTCCCATCAGTGAAACCGAATGGCCATCGCAAGAGGGGGGCTTGTGGGATGTATTTACCCATGCATCCGAGCCCTACCTCAAAACTGTGCAGTACTGACATGAAAACATCATGATGGCCAGAGCTTCCCAGAAAATGCACAGGGAAATGCAGGAAGAATAGGCTGCCACCCATTTTTGCCGATGTTATGGGCACAGAAGGACACTGCCTAAAACCACCATTGGACTACCCGCACAGTAGTCTGAAACCATTGGGAATGGCAATGCTGATTGCCAAATGCAACCTAGAATTGTGGGGAATTCATTCTTCAATCCCAAAAATGGGTGCAGTACCAGTACTCACCACTATCCAAAAGCCGGCGTTTTAAAACCATCCTGTGTTCCTCTGAAGGCAAGCCAAAGTGTCTATTTTAAACATTGCAACATGTGCAAAATATTCACTGAACACCAGCAGACATTTGGCAGAATGAGGTTTTGTGTGCTTACAAAATCTGGGAAATGAAGAGCCCAAAACAGTGCTTATAACAAAACTGCTGTGGAGTCAGCAGTTTAAGTTGCACTGGATTAAAGACACTAAAATCGAAAATGTTTAGATTAAATGAGTGACCTATGTTGGTGTCACATGCCTTTGTAACTGTTGAAATGCCATAGTTTTGCACTTAGAATCAGCATTCTAGCTGCATATGTAAAAATGTTTAGTTTTATTTGAATGCAGGAACTGGGGAACAAAAAGTGACATTTTATCTGAAACCTGGCTTAAGGAACTGAATTCTGCCTGGCAACTACCCCCATCAGGAGTGAAACTTGAGTCACAGCTGTGTTCCCAGGCCTAGCTGCCCTTTTGCTGCTCACACTAAGGATATGCCATCTATCTGATAATTGAATTACCTGTGCTCTGCAGGAGAGTGAACAATGCAACTCCCTTCACCCAGGCAGAGGGTTTATTGAGAGGATCATAAATGGCTTCCTCTTGAACAATGAGCCTCTCCTGACTCAGGCAAAGGTTTTATTACAGCAGTCGTAAAATGTAGCTTCCTCTTGGCAGAAGCTGGGAGGAGCACTGCCTGTGAGAGCAAGCTGGCTTGGCAGAACTGGATAAACCAGTATTTCTACCTTGTGCTGAGAGGAAACCACACCCCTTTGGAGCCAGAACATAACTCTAAAAAGATGAATAACTCATAGAGCGGACATGTGAAAATTTTATAAATGATACCATAATTCTTGTGATTTTTCTGCCCACAGTTTAAGAGGTTTTTAGAACCGGTGGTATGTTCAGGGGGGTGTTAGCGGAAAAGTGGATATTACTCTAAATGTATGCATGTTAAAAGTCTGAAACTTCATCAGTTAATGTCCATACTCCCTGCGCACATGTATGTAAAGTTGGGTCAATGTCAGAAATTGAAAAATCAGTTAAAAAGTCAATTATGTGCCATTTCTGAATGCAAGCTCTTAGAAACAGCAGATTTGGACAGAGACATGGCTAAATTCAGCCACACCATGTATATGTAATTTCAAGCAACTGTGTAACTGTGAAATATGTCTTTTATTATCAAATATAGAATGTGTGCAATCTGACAGAGGAGTGTCCTATCTGCAAGCCATAAAATGACATCCCTCTGACTCACAGTTCATTCCCCAATCAAATGATAAATGGAAGTTTGACCAATTAGAAGCTGAGAGAGAGGTAGGGTCAGTGATGCTAGAACACACCCACATTCTAAACACATAAAAGCAGACAGACAGGACAGATAGGGACCTTCAATTCCATCTGCAGCGGGACGCTCTGCCGGAAAAATCCATACTTACCTCCATCAACCTCCAGAAAGCCAAACTAGAGACTTCAATCTATCCAGAACTAAGAGACCAGACCAGAGAGAAAGCAGTGCTGTACCCAGAGAGACCCAGACCAGCAGAGAGAGCTGACCCAGATCACTGTGAAGTGCAGAGGCCAGACCAGACCAGACCAGAGTCTAAAACCTGACCAGATCCATGACGAGGCCCATTTCACTCAAGAATATAGTGTGAGTACCTAGAAAACTGTGCAGATCCAATCTCCTAGTTTAAATTCATCTAATTCAATCTATTTAACCTAAGTAGAACTGCCTGATAGATCCAAAACTGTCACCTGTCATTTGCAAAGCTGTCACTTGTCATTTTCTAGTTGCAAGCTGCACGTGTCTTTTTGAACTTTAAAATTTCAAATCTGAAAAACGACCTTTATTTAATCGCTCATATCTCCGCAACCGTTTGTGCTAGAGACTTGCAGTAACTTTCATTTGGAAGATGAGATCCTAGGCTTTCCTAGGACCCCAAAACGATAGAGATAGTCCTGGTGGTTCCTCTGTAATAGCGCTCGGCGCATCCGTGAATTTTACCGCGATTTGCAAATTTCTTCACATGTAAAAACTGCTGCTGCTTGCCTTCCATTTGCCAGAAATTCGTTTAACCTGCTAACTATCCCTGCATCATTGCTAGTGTGAGCCTGAGCTAATATTAACTAGATACCATTCACCCTGAACCTCTGAAAGGGAATTAAAAGCATTTTAGCATATTTTTTTAATTCATTGCCAGCACATATCAAAGCAATTTGGGCCTGTGTTTTCAAACTTCTGTAGTCTAAGCTTGCTGGGGTGAACTGAATCACATTTGATTGCATTTCTGAGAACTGTGTGTTTTCCTTCCATTTCCTTGCATTGCATCAAGGGGGGGAGGGGATTGCCAGAGAAAAGTGATTACATTGTTTTGTTGAAATCATATTGAGTATTTCTATACTGCATTTCATTCATTCAACCTTGCATCCATTTGAACTCTATAAAGCATTTTGTACCACCTTCTTCTTTTGTTCCTATTCACCTGTGTGCTACCTTATCCATTTTATGTCAACTCCTTATTGATTATAGAGAAGCGTGTTAGTGCCAGATTCTCCGTTGTTAATATTTATCATATCAGATTAAGTGTGCTATTCAATTATTAATTTATTATAAAGTGTGATATATATATATATTTTAATTTATCAAATAAACCTTTTAAACTTGCAAAACAGAACTACTTCTTGGCTCAGTGGGGTCAGGGGGATTCCAAGAGAGGGGTGTTATATAGGGGTAGCCATCCAGAACGCATGAACTGGACATAAAGATATATCAATAAGGGTTTTCATTCAGTATTATAGACTGGGCGTTGACTTAGCTGTAGTGTTGAATTGAATCCCCTTACAAATGTGTCAAAAACTTTGTGATTTACTAGTAACTGCCATAGTAAAAATATATTCCACGTCAGCTTATCATGGGGAATTTAATAAAAGAACAGCGGTAGTACACCATGCTGCACGGCCGTTAGACAATTTTCCCACCATTTTTACAAAAAGCATAATAATAAGGAACATGTCATTTACTCCCCACAGTCCTAATTTTACACTCCACCAGCACGCCAATTCTCAAATTTGGGACATGTTCAGCACAGCCGGGAACACCTTTTAGCTGGCCATTACAGTTTGCGAAGTCGCAGGTGGATACATTGCTTTTCAACAAAATTGCCTGTAAATGTTCTAAAAATATGACATCAAAATGGAGGCAGTACGACTTATGGTTGCTGAGGAAAAAAAACTCCCTTGCTAGCCTCCTCTCTATTCTCTTCTATTTCCCTCCTCGTTCTCTTCCCTAACTCTGCTCTGTTTTGCTTACTGGTCACCTGGTGCACCTCCAGAGCCACACAGGTCTCATGCTCCCCCGCCAGTCTCTCACTTGCCCTCAGGCCACTGCAATCTGCTCATCACTACTGCTTTTCTGGAATTTGTTCCTTGAGAAGGGTAACCTCTCTGCACTTAACCCAATGGTTGCTGGACTGGATGCACTTGTTCCCTTCCTCCTCCCTTTCGCTTCCTGTCTGTGCATATACATTACCTAGAATGCACTCGGCCTACTTCACCACGTCTAATATGGTATTTTTTTGATTCTGTATGTTCTTCTCCTTCTCCTTCTCCTCCTCCTTATCACCTCACTCTTTGTCATGCACTTGCACTATCTGAAACATCATTGGCCTAGTACGATAGTTTAAGGATTGTATGTTCCTCTTCCTCTCCTCCCCCCTTTCTCACCTTCCTTCTTGTCATGCACTTGCACTAGTAGTAATGCCGTCAGGCCTAGTTTGCTAGTCATTTTTTGTAAGATCATTCAGAAACTTCAAGTCCAAAGAATGACTCTGTAGACCCTTGTTCCCTTCCCACCTTGAAGTGCTTTCAAGCACTTCACTTGTGGATACGCGCTTTAAAAATAAGCAATTACAATTACAATAGAAAATCTTCATGTTATGCAAATTGTAGCTCTCTGGTCTCTAGACCATTTGCCACTCTGGGCCAGTCTGTGACCAGAGTTTTTTTTTGTTGATTAGTCTCTTTGTTGTTTGAAGTGTATGCTGCAGATCGTAAATACCTGGGATGCACCGGCCAACACAGAATTCCTCCTCCCCACATTCCAGTGATGCACTGGCCAAAACATTTGGCATGCACAGAACTGCCCTCATAGGTAGCAGGTCTAGGGAAACTTGGTTTTCAACACCCTCCAGACAGGCCACATTTTATTGCAGTTGTAAATAGTGGGGATGCAAGCCAAGCTTTCAGTGGGGGAGTCTTTTGTGAATTGTGCCCAGAGACCCACCGATTGTCCTTGGCTGAAAGGAACTCAGAGATTGCATTTTCCAACATTAGCCTTTACTCTTTGACTTACTGTGTGTTTGTTTTCTCCTGAAAAGTGGGGCTTAATAGTCACAGTGCACCACCTTTGGATGGTTGGCAGTTTCAGTGAAAATGCTGCATTTGTTTCTCAGCCAATAATGTGATGTGCTTTTCCAATCTGCACTTGGATTCCATTTTTGCTTTAGCTTTCTCTAGATTTCATCTGCAGAAAGACACCCACATAATCTGCTTAAATAGGCCCCTATGGTGTGATGTGCTTTTCCAATCTGCACTTGGATTCCATTTTTGCTTTAGCTTTCTCTAGATTTCATCTGCAGAAAGACACCCACATAATCTGCTTAAATAGGCCCCTTTTCAAAATGCAGGTTTCTGAATGCTGGCAGGTAATTTCCCCAGTGGGGCCTTCAGTTCCATTGGTTTGGCGGCACTTTGATTACACCCCACATTCCCTTAAAATCATAGTGAACATATTGAAACTTCTTACGGACTGCAAGGTAGACAAGGTGTGAAGTGAGAATGTCCCCCTTCTTTTGGTTCTTGGGGAAATATATGAATGGTTTCAGGTGGCTCATGAAAAGTATTGAATGGTAAATGCCTGTCCGGGCCTGCTTGTACGGGAGAGTATCTGGTATCTGGAGAGCAGTCACTGAGTCACAAAACTGCTGTCTGTAAAGACTTTATCTTAATGCAGCACTTCGAAAGCCCTGTTAAAAGCTTTGATGTCATATCACTTTAAGGGAGAGTGTGGTGATGCATGTCTCATTGTGAATGTACGTACATGCAGATGGAGGCCAGCTATCCCATGCAAGCCTGAATTTGTGAATGGTTCTCTATGGTGAAAATCCAAATGCTGCCTCCTCAATTATGCAGTAAGATTGCTCGTGCATAGCCCCTTCGCCCTTAAAAAGAGTGATACTTTCTAAGGTTGTCAAAGGTCTGGCCTTATGGAATTGCTGCCATCAGGCCAGTAAGTGCACCTGGCCAATGATGTTGGGCTGTCTGCTCTGTTCAGCTGGAAAATTCTGTACTGTCATTCCATAGGGTACACTGACATATGTAGGGAAAAATACTCTTAAACAGGGATGTTCCACTGAGAGACCGATTGGCTGAATCTGCTTAAGTCCTACTAGCTTCTAGAAGAGCCCCACCTGTTAGGATGTCAATCATTTCCACCAAATGTGAGACAACATCACCTTAGCCCACCTTCATCCCACCATACTAGAGGATGCAGGGATCTGTGGCTTTCCTATGCCTCTCACACTTCGCCCCTCTGCCCATGACACAATCCAGTGGAGGGATCTCTAGCTCTCTCGCGATCACGCTTGATCTCTCTCTCTGCCCAAGCAGAAGAGGGCACTTTGCCATTGATGCAGACATGTCTGTAGTGCAATCGAAAAGATTCCCAATATGCAAGTTATTCCAGATGAGTAACTGACTCTTACCCAGCCTTTTTGACCTAGAAGCAGGGCTGGTGAAAATATGTATGCTGCCCCAGGCAAAATTATATTTTTCCGGCCATCCTCCTTTGCATTGGGGACAGACTATAAGCATTTGTGGCAGAATTAGATCTCCAGGGTGCTCTTTTACTGTTCTTCTGAAGTGTAAGCATGTGCATAGAACTATCCTCTTATAGCACTGCAGCTCCCTAGAAGAAGCACCTGCTAATTTGGAAGTCTCCCAATTTCCATTTATCCACGAAAACTCTCATCTCGCTTCCTGCCAGTTTCACCAGCCAAGTTTTGATCTCCCTCTCTGTCCCAAGCACACATGGACCTCTCACCTTTCACTCCTTGTCCCATGAGGCGGACTAGCTTGTTGGGCTCTCACCTATCACTCCTTGTCCCATGAGGCGGACTAGCTTGTTGGGCTCTCACCTATCACTCCTTGTCCTATGAGGCGGACGAGATTTCCTAACATGAAGTTCTTCCGAGAAGCAAGTATCTTGGGTGAAGGCATAGTACTCTACATGCTACTGATTGTACCGTAGCCAGGCTCAGACTGGCCCATAGGGCAATAGGCCCATGGTCGAACCAAAACACAAAATGCTGGTGTGGGCCAGTATTTTGGGCAATGTGGGCCACTTTTATTTCCAATTGGGGCCCGTTTGATGAGTAAATTAACTCAGCGGTTAGTAGTCTTGACCAGTGTTGCAGAATAAATATTCTTTAAAATGCACAGTTTGCATTACACTTTATCAAAAACTCCCCATTGGTTACTATTCAAACAGTGTCACAAACGGAATGAATAGCCACTTGCAACTGTGGGCCACTTTTTCATTGCTGTCTGAGACAATTTCATGGACCAGTCCGACCCTGAACGTAGCCCTACTGGTTTCCTTCTGCCCATCGTGAATTCTTTGAGTTTCCCCATAAGCCTTTATTCCCTCTCATTCATGTTCTCCACTTCTTCTACCCAACACACAAACACATGCCCTTTAGTGTGACATTTAATTGAAAATGCCGTCAATGTTTTTTTCCTTCACATTTGCAATCTTCGCTCCATCTTTGCCTCTGAGTTATTTCATTGGCTCCAAAGGAGGGGTTTCTCACATTTCTGGTGCATGCATACCTGAGTCTAGGAAAGGAAAAAAGTGGGCATTTGCAGAGCTGTGGGAGTGTCAATGGAAATGTCCAGATGAGGTAAAGGTACATGTCAAACAAAGTATCATTTTCCACGTGTTCACAAGGATCTATGTGTAACTTTCTCACCATTTTAGTTCTCATCATTTAGTGCCAATGGCTTAATTGGAGCTAAAAAAAACATACTACTAGTGTAATGAAAAATGTCTTGGTCTGCCTACAGCCACTCAGCTCCCGATTTATGGATTTTTTTGCAGGTTCAAAGTGACTTGGCACTGCAGAAAAGTGACTTTGCACTGCAGACACAAACCCTGATTCATGGAACCGTGCAAAGTACATTTCTGCAGTGCAAAGTCCGTGCAAAGTCATTTTGTACTGCAAAAATGACAATGCACTGACTTTGCACTGCAAAAAATACACTTTGCGCAGTTCCATGAATCAGGGTTTGTGTCGCAAGTGCAAAGTCGCTTTTCAGCAGTGCAAAGTGACAATCGTGCAAAAAGGCTGATGATTCAGGCCCTCAATTCATATGCACTATGTGTGTGCTTCACCGAAGTCCTAGTAAAATGAAGCATTGGCAAACCCAACATTATTTTCTTGTGTATAAGTATTAGGCATTTGCTAGGCACTGCTATTAGATGCTCAGGTACTCGTACCATGTTGCACCTGCTACCATCAATGGCCGGTTAATACCACTACGGCAGAGCCTGGCAAGTGCCTTTCTCATGCCTACACAAAAGCCCAAACGGTTGGCATTACCAATGCTTGTTTATAAAAGCATGAGCACAACACATCCAACAACCCTTTCAGAAATCTGCAACCAAAACCATGGCATTAAAAGCATCATTTATGTTCAGCAAGGAGCGGGCAGCGGTAAGGCTTCTGTGGTGAGTGGTGCCTTGGGAAGACCTTCCCTTCCAGAGACGCTACTCATGTAGTATTGACCCAGCTCCCCCATGGAATTGTAGGCAGTTCATTACCAGGACAGCTGGAGCAGGAGATCCTGCCCTCAGGGAGCCCGAACAAAACAAAGGCATACAGTCATTCCTACTAGTTTTGTTCAAGCAGCAGCTGCTTCACGCTGCCTCCCTCTCCCCGAGTTCACCTGGGCATTAAAGGCCTTCAACCACACATGTGGTTAATTATCTACCGCATAGGTTGTCACTACGCCCTTAACTACCCTAAATATCTCTATTGTTGATAATACTAGTTGGTCACAAGTGGGAGCCTTAGAATAGCATTTACAAGCGAGAAGATGAATTAGCAATTAGTAAGAGCATAATTCATTGAAAAACAATCAAAACAATGTCTGCTAATACTATGAGATCTCCACAGTGCAAGCACAATTGGCCTCATCAGCATGTGAATTAAATAAAATAGGTCCACACTCTGATTTCTGTATGTAAAATAAACATACAGACTCAAGTGCATTTGTACTGCATGTTATTATGCAGCATTGATCTGTGAAATGTGAAGGTGTGTCATGTGAACATGTACTTTGGTGCTTACAGATGAATTGTGGCGTGCATGTGTTCAGTATCACCACATTAGTGCACATTCGAAAATACCGAATCTGAAAATGTCGAAGATGTTGCTCCAATTTCGCAGCATTTATGTGTGGGGTGTGGATTCGGGTATTTAATTATGTGAGGGGAGTATCCGGGACTGCGGCAAGGGGGTCTCCCACTGAATATAATTGCATGAAAAGAAAACAAAAATCAACATTTTCCAATTCAGTATTTCGAATTTGCAGAATTCACACAATTCCCATATGTTATATCGGTAACGCCTTACCTGTTTTCTATGTCAAACACTGAAAGCTGCGGACAAATAAATAAATCACAGATGGCTTTTTGAAACATATTTATTTAACCCGATTTGCCACTTCACCTAATGGCTGCCTTCGGTGTGTCCCGGCAGTGGAACGCATTTCTTTACCTGAGGTAAACTGATGAAATGATCTGTCACCCCTCAGCGGACAGGCACAATGGTTCAGCCTGCTGGCTGCATACAAAAGCTTTCCCACCAAAACCGGGGGGGGGGGGAATTGAGGGGGCCTGGAAGAAAGAAGGTCAGCAGTTCCAAACGGTCTGGTTCAACCTTGTAGGGCTGCTCTAGGCCTGTTTGTTGTGACCCCAGGACTTACGTTTCCTGTCAGTGATATAGGTGCCCAGCCACTGCTGTCCTTGTGTGCCAATAATGCCATAAAAAAAGAACCAGAGACTGCTGCCTCATGTTGCAAAAGTATTGCCAGGGCAGAGCCACACACTGAAAAGGTGAGAAAAAGGGCCTGTGGTGCTTTGCACCCGAGCCCCATAGGTCCACAGTGTCCCTGATTCTCTGCATCCTACAGAAAAAGGGGCAACGTTGCTGTCAGCAGCAGTCCCATGAGCAAAGGCACGGCACCGCCCTCTGCGCCGTTTACCTCTCGTGTTGAAGTACTAAGATGTTCTACTGTAACCAATGGAATATATTGCAAATCACTGACAGCTCTCAACAATTTACAAAGGTACAATGCCATGGGGGTGGGAGGGAGTCATGAAATTGGGGGCATGGCCTCAACCCTTAAGGGGGGGGAAAAAGAAACCGTTTTTAAATGCTTACATTTTATAACATAAAACACATTTAGTAAATAATGTAAGAGAGTGGACATACTAGCAATTTCTAAAGCTTGTTAATTTCAATGGGCCTCATTCCAACTATGCCGGTATCCTGGCGGTACAGCCGCCAGGATACCAGCAAAGTTGTTACTGTTTCTGGCACCTGGTCCGGTGGCATTGCTGTCGGACCATGGTTGCCGCAGGGATGGTGTCAATCCTCATTCATGGAGTACCATAGGACACCATGAGGGTATTTGCCGTCATTACCGGCACCCGCAATGCCAGTGCCGTTAATGAGGGCTTTTTTTTGCTGGTAGGGCGATTGGTTTTAGCTGGAGGAAACGCAGCCACCCCACCAGCAAACCCATAGTTGGCCGTTTAAGTAAAGTACCAGTATCCACCAATACCGGCACTATTATACTGGACTAGCCGACTTAGAATGAGGCCCAACGTGTGAACTTCTGGCTGTAAGAACAACCAGTATCCTTTAGCAGTCTCAATGCACTAGAAATCTTGTCAAGTGTAGACATGTTGTTACTAATATACGTCAGTACTGCCTGCTTTTAAGTAAGTGTACCAAAAGAATATTCAAAGTCCTGTGCAAATTATACATGCAGGCATTGCCACTGTAAAACATTTTTATATTGCCTGTGCACAAAAAGACCACTCTGAGGATATATGCCAGTGCAGGCCCTCTTTGCAGTTAGGTGTGCTCAAAAGTGTGCATCAAAATAATATATTCCAGCTCTACCACTGTAAAACATTTGTATGCAGGTTGTGCCCAAGACCGTCATGAGTTTTGCCTTAACAATATATGCCACTGTAAAACATTGTCATGCTACTTATACCCAAAGACAGTCATGAGGCTTGCTTCAACAATATATGCCATTGTAAATCATTTTATATTGCTTGTGCACTGAGATCATCAAAATACTTGCCTGACCAATGTATGCATGCCACTGTTAAACGTTTTGATACTGCTGGTTGTTTGTCACAGAAAAGGGAGAGTGATAAGGAGATGGATAGTGAGTGATGGAGTGATTGCAGTTGCTACATTTACTCCAGCTGGAGAATCGCCAATGCTTCTTTGACAAGGAGATCTCTCTTAACATTTTTAAACCTCAATCCCTTAGCCTTGCATGCCTGTAGACATTATTTTCATATTTTGTAGGCTTCTTATTACACGGCCCACGGTAGTGGCCGCGTAGTTATGGTTAAATTGCTAAACCCATAGGAAGAGCACCTTTTGGGCGGCTTTTAACTTTGCTCCCCCTGGGCGAATCCACACCAAACTTTGCAAAAAAAAGTATATGTCCCACTCTGAATTTCTTTGCAAAGTTTGGTGAGCTTTGGTCCAGGGAGGGCAAAGTTATAGGGGGGGGTCCCAAAATGTCTTTTTTTCCCCATAGACTGAATGGGGAAAAAATGTTGCTCATGTCTACAGCCCAAACTGCTGGACGGATTTTCACCAAATTTGTGGCAGGAGCAGCGACTTGGTCCCAAAAGCAGGCTTTTGTACATTTGGTGAAAATCCATCCAGTATTTTTTTTAAAACTACCAAAAAGTAGGTCACAAAAATTTAGTGATATCTATGTCTGCTCCGTGGACACACTTCCCTGTTCACTCCGCAGACAGGACACCGATTGGTTAATCGGCTTACGTCATGTCCCTGGTCATGCGACGTGTTCGCTGATTGGATGGTGAAGAGCGTGAAGTGTGTCAGATTTTTGGAAACACCCGCCATCTTGGATTCTCTGACAGTGGCTTGTGTCCGCGGACATTGCGGTAAAAACATATTAAAAAACACAACATTGCACTTGTCAAACTTATCAAATAATCTCTGGGGAGGTGAGGGATGATGAGGATGGGATGGGATATGGCTGCAAGAAACAAAATAAATGGGTGTTTTCTGCCGCGAAAGTCCACGAACAGTTCGGATGTTCGTGAACAGTCTTGTAAAGTTCGCCAACACCTCAGCATTAAAGGGTTGGTGAAATGCAGTTCTTGGATGGCCTATAGATTTGCCACCATTTAATGGAACTGCATGACATTTTGCATGTATATTTCTGAGCTGATTCTGAGTGAGTATGCAAAGATTGGTGAGATTCTATCATGAGGGGGCAAAATTAGAGGGAGGGTCCCAAAATAATGTAAAGGCTTATAAATGAGGTGCCATTTGATGAATCTACACTTCATTTGGCAAACTGATAATAGATCAAAATATACATGTTTTTGTGAGTTTGGTGGGATTCTGTCAAGAGGGAGCAAAATTAGAGGGGGGTCCCAAAATAATGTAAAGGCTTATAAATGAGGTGCCATTTGATTAATCTACACTTCATTTGGCAAACTGATAATAGATCAAGATGTACATGTTTTTGCGAAGTTTGGTGGGATTCTGTCAAGAGGGAGCAAAATTAGAGGGGGGTCCCAAAATAATGTAAAGGCTTATAAATGAGGTGCCATTTGGCGAATCTACACTTCATTTGGCAAACTGATAATAGATCAAGATATACATGTTTTTGTGAAGTTTGGTGGGGTTCTGTCAAGAGGGAGCAAAATTAGAGGGGGGTCCCAAAATATTGTAAAGGCTTATAAATGTGGTGCCATTTGACAAATCTACACAAAGGTTTGCAAAAAGATTATACATCTAGATATAGATGTTTTCGTAAAGTCTGAATGAATTTTGTCAAGTGGGGGTTAGTTTTATGACGATTGTATGTGCATTCATTTGACACTTTTGAAAAAATAAAACATGGGTGGATTTCCAGCAAACTTGCATAAGGAGCATTGGCAAGGACCTACAAGCATGGTTTTGCAAATGTGCCATTGTTTTATTATTTGATGTCCTGGGTGTTAGTCTTAGCAGTGTACGGTGGTTGCGCGAGTTATGGTTGTTTAGCTTACCATAACTGGCAAATTTCTGGGGTTTTCGATTTTACTTGAAACTATAACATCCCTTTAACAAAGTTTTTTCTTTGAATTTCATAGGTTTTTATTAGTCCAACATAACCATAATGTCCCTTTAACAAAGTTTTTTCAGTGAATTTCAAAGGTTTTTATTAGTGCAACTTAACCATAACGTCCCCTTAACAAAGTTTTTTCATTGAATCAAGATATATATACACATTAAAAGAGATGCATAGCCATCATTTGACCCCACATCATGCATGCCGTTTCAGTCACAGCCTTACACATTGCATGCTGGAACTTATACTATTAAAGGATTTATTAATTCTTTTTTTATAATACACTTAATACCCAAGTTCAATTTCTAAGCACGGATACGGGATTCAAACCTCTGTTGCTCTGCATGGCCTGGCTTTAAAGACCCGCACGTTGCCCCTGTGCTATCCTCCATACATAAAGTTTTATGCTAGTTAACAAACCATGGTTCTCAGTGATTCCTCTGTGATTAGCCACACACGGCCCAAGCTTGTATGTGATATGTACCATCCATTTGTTAAAACATCATAATGAATGTACTACATTCATTATGTACAACATATTTACAAAGCCTCTATTTGACCAACTGGACCGTCTGGGTGTCACCTACACAAACTACGCAGATGACACCCAGATACTCCTCACCATCTCTGGTAATTACCAAGAAGACTCTGCCGGATCAACAAAATATTCTCCATCATTCAGGCATGGATGGCCTCCCATGGCCTCTGCCTGAATGATGAGAAGACAGAGCTCCTAATCGTCGGCTCCCCCAACACTCTAACTAAACTCGACCCTAGCTATAAAAACATCACCATAGATGGCTACGCCATCCCCATAGCCAAAAGCGTAAAAACCCTTGGTTTCTGTCTAGAAGCCAACACCAACCTTAGCAAACACACCAATATGACCGCCTCAGCTGCTGCCTATACCGGCAAGCTCATTAGGGGCAGCAGACCTTTCCTATCACCCAACAGCTGCCTCACCCTTGCCAGGGCCCTAATACAATCCAAACTCGTTTACTGTAACAGCCTGTACCTAGGTGCCAATCAATCCGTACTCAACAAGCTGCAGGTAATACAAAACAACGCCTTGCGCGCAGCCCTTAACATTCCCAGACAAGAGCATATCTCCGCTACTAGGAAAGCCTGCAAATGGCTATCCATACGCCAAAAAATTGATCTAAAAACCATTTGCCTCACGTACAAATCCCTCAATCACCTAGCACCACCATATCTAGCTAATAAATTCACCCTGAAACCTGCCACCAGATCCACCAGATCCTCCAACACTATTTGCTTATCAGTGCCCAGGTTCCACCTAAAAAGAGCTGGAGGTGTAAGCTTCACAGTGCTTGCCCCCCAACTCTGGAACTCCCTACCACTTAACATCAAAACGGTTGAATCCTTCCAGATCTTTAGGAAGCAGGTCATCAGCTGGCTTCTAAACAAAGAATAACGCCATCAACACCAGACCCATGTGGTATCTGGCTTAGACACTGTATTTATATTGAAAACTGTATATTGTACGCATTTGCTCTTGTTTACTGATCACTGTATATATATATGTATATATTATAAACTTGTACGAAGTATGCAGAACTAAGATACTTCTCAACGCAGTAACCAAATTCTTAAGCGCCCTTTTACCTCTGGGTTTGGAGCGCCATACAAATAAAATAAACAAACAAACAAACAAACAAAAAGAAAACACATACATTAGTAACTTCAGTATTAGGTATGCATTTGAAAAAAATGGGTACACCTTTTTACTCACAAAATAATTTGGTGAACTAAACGGTAGTGGAAAAACAAAAGAAAGGAGCATGAAAGAAAATTAAAATGTAAAATGGAGACAGAATGCTTTCCAAGAGTATACTGCTACTCTTAATTTCAATTCCGGCACATGTTTTTCAGGGTTTGAACACATTCAAATGTGCATATTAAGTGGTGTTCTACCAATGCCCATGTTTCATTTTAGAAAACCAGCCTACAGGCTTTTCTCTCAGAGTTAATTCATACTTCTCCCAGTCGTAACCTGGTGAAGGGTGATGCTATTCTGCAGTAATAGAGGTAGTTGAAGCGGCTTTTGGTGCCAGGTGGAATGCATTTAATAAGAGGGAATTTTTTCATTGATGACTTTGCACGAGTCAACACGTGTAGGGAGGTAGCCTGATCAAGTGTCAGAGGGTTCGAGGTGGGTTTCTCCACCAGAGGAATGTGTTTAAATACTCGGTGAAAATGGTGCACTTTACAGTGTAATTTCTGATAAAAACAAATATGGTAAAAAAGCAATACAATTTACAATGTATTCAGAGAAAACATCCTATTGATGGATGCCAGGTCACAAAGTGTACTCAGGACATTGTGCAATTATGGCAACATTGCCACTCTAAAGCACTTGTTTATGAGGCCTATAATTATGGTGTATGCTAACATTGCCCAATGAAACACATTTCCACACTGCCTGTGACCAGATATATGCCACTATCGCCATTGTGAGGCATTTTTAGGATGGTACCGAACAAATATGCCAGCACTGCCACCAGCCACTGTGAAGCACATGTTCATGGTGCCAATGTCTATGAACTATGCCAGCATCACCTTTACAATATGTTTTCATGTTTCCTATAATGAAACACATGCCAGTATTGCCAATGTAAAATACTTTCATGATAATGTCCTGTTCATAATATTTGCTAGCACTGCA
This sequence comes from Ambystoma mexicanum, assembly GCF_040938575.1. Classification (NCBI taxonomy): domain Eukaryota; kingdom Metazoa; phylum Chordata; class Amphibia; order Caudata; family Ambystomatidae; genus Ambystoma; species Ambystoma mexicanum. The sequence goes on from NC_090932.1 coordinate 1,392,639,968, forward strand.
AATGTAAAGTATGTGTTCATGCCAACTGTGTCTATGACATATCCCAGCATTGGACTGTAGAACACTTTACAGTACCTGGCCCAAACATATGCTAACATTACCATTGCAAAACACTTTCACAATGTCCAGAATATTTTTCACATTGCCTCTGTAAATCCCATTCAAGGCCCAGACTCTCACAATTCATGGTGCTCGTACCACACACCCTAACATTCATTCATACACGCTCGTTCAAGCTATTCCGTGCATACACATACACACACTTTAACCAAAATAATTCTGCTTCAGTGTGGTCTTGCCAGATGCCTCACGGCCTCCGGTCTAATGCTCCAGTCAGGCCACAGCAGTAATGCAGGTGGTGGAGGCTGTGAAGAGAGGATTTAAAAAAATTAAAAGAATACACTAGAGATGTCCTGACAAATTGAGCGGGTATGTACAGGGGAGGAATACTAATGGGCCTTTATAAAAAAGTAAATTGATAAAGATAAGCCGGCATGCCATAGTCAGTCACTGTTCTCTTCCTAGCTCCAGCCCGAATCAAAGTACAGGGCCTGGCGATTGGGAACAGCTCCACTGACTATGCAGGGGTAGTAAGTGAGATGGATAAGGTTGAGCGTAGGGTTCGCAGGTTGTTTTTTTTGGAGATGCAGTGGATGAGATGGGGGGCTGTGTTGTAGAAGCAGCGTTGAGTGGTGGATAGTACTTTTTCAATGTGTGCTTCGACGGGAAGCCAATGGGCATCGTGCCTGATTTGAGAGATGTGCACTGAGCGTTTGAGGCCCCACACTGCTCTAAGGCATTGTTCTCTGTGAGTTGTACTTTATTAAGGTTCAGGTTTTTGGTGGAGGTCCCTGCTAGGATGGCATTGCAGTAGTCAGGTTTGCTGCCGATGGTTGCTCTGGCTAGCGTGAGGCAGTTGCTAGTGGTGACGAGTTTTCTAGAGAGATTGAGGAGTTTGGTTCAATATGCTGCGGAGGAGGCCATGGCTTTCACGTGTTTGTTCAGGTTGAGTTCAGCATCTAGGTAGACTCACAGTGTTTTGACATGGGGTGAAACGGGGATGTTGTTCCCATCAGTGTTGATGGAGGAGTATGAAGAATCAAGGTCTTTGAGATGGAGGGGGGAGCCAACAATGAGTAGCTCAGTTTTATCATCATTAAGGCAGAGGTGGTGGTTAGTCATCCAGGCCTGTATGATGTTGTAGAGGTGGTTGATGTTTGCAATGTCAAGCTCGTAGGAGCCAGAGCGTTTGAGGAGGATCTTGGTGTCATCTGCAAAATCTGTGAAGGAGATATTGAGGTTGTCGAGGTGTTGAAACAGGTCTTTGGTATACGTGTTATAGAGCGTGGGAGAGATGCATAAGCCCTCTGGGACCCCATAGGGAACTGGGATAGGATATGCTGCTTTTGTGCCGTCGAAGACCCTAGAGGTTCGGTTGCTCAGGAAGGATTTGATCCATTTGGACACTTCTTGGTAGAAGTTTAAGGAGCTGGTGTGGCGGTGGCAAAGCATATCGTGGTCTACGAGATCGAAAGCCGCTGAGAGGTCAAGTAGCATGAGAATGCGAGGTCTCTCATGTCATGAATGTGATAAAGTTGTATCTTGAGGTCGAGGAGGGCGGATTCTGTGCTATTTCTGGGTCTAAAGCCAGATTGGCAAAGGCCGAGTAGGGAGTGGGTCTCAAGGTGGGTTCGCAGTTGTAGAGCAGCAGTGTGGTCGAGGATTTTCAGGAGGAAAGGAACTGTGGTGATGGGGTGGTAGTTGGTGGGTGGGAGGGTTTTTTCAGCTGGGTTTTGACCGAGGCTTCTTTGATGGAGCTGGGTATGGTGCAAGTGCTTAAGGAGGCATTGATACATTTTGCAATGGTGGGGGCCAGAGACTCAGCACAGAGTTTGATGATGTGTGCAGGACAGAGGTCGCCAGTGCAGTTGGAGGCTTAGAGGTGTTGAATGATGGCATGCATTTCTGCTAAGGTGACAGGGTGAATTTGAAGGTGGGAATGGTGGGTGTGGTGGGGTAGGGTGTAAAGTGGGCATGTTCGACTACAGGAACCTGTGATTTTTTTAGGATGTTTTTTTCTCTGATGTTCTGGATTCTGTTGGCTAGGGTGGATTGTACCAGGGTGCACCAGGTTTTGTCCTTAGAAAAGGTCGAAATGGGTGGGACCAGGGTTTCCAATTCTTTGAGAATTTTGAAAACTCTTTAGTATTGGAGCAGGTTTCTGTGATGCAGGTGTTGTAGATGGTGTTAATGATGGGCATTTTGTAGAAAGCATTGCAGATGCCGAAGGCATCTTTGTTAGTGAGGGTGTTTTTTTTGCGCCAGATGTGTTCTTTTGCGTGCTTGGTTTTGCGGAGATTATCTAGGTCTTCGTTGAACCAGTTGTGGTGGTGATCTTTTCTTTTTTCTGAGTGGTTATTTTGAGAGGGGCATGGAGATCCAGGGTGTGGCTCAAGGCAGCGTTGTATGCTGAGAGGATGGCCTCAGGGTTGTTGTTGTCAGGGCATGTTTTAAGGGCGGTCATGATGGTAAGTTCTAAGAGTTCCATTGTGTGTTTTTTTGTGTGCCTGGCTTTGATCGGTTGGTGGGTGTGTGTCGGTTTTTAAGTGGTGACGTTGAGGTCAATGGCGAATAGGATCAGGGAATGGTCTGTCCAGGGCATAGGGTTGATGGCTAGGATTTTGTTGGGAGTGTTGATGGATAGGATCCAGTCGAGTATGCAGCATTTAATGTGAGTGAGGGCTTGGATGCCTTACATGAAGTTCATATCTTGGAGGGTTGAGGCGAGTTTGCAGGCCAGGTGATCGGATGGGTCAGCAAAGCCAAGATTGAGGTCATCTAGGAGCAGGAATTTGGTGTTGGGTTTCAGGAGAGGGACAATGAGGAGAGGGGTGTCAGAGTCTGGGGTGCCAGCGTTGTTGGGCTGATGATAGATGAGTAGGACGTAAGTAGTATTTTGAGGGTTGGGATTGATCTTTGTGAGTAAGATTTTGTACCCAGCAATGGGGAGGGGGGAGTGGGAGGGTTCTGATAGGGAGGGAGGTTTTGGTGATGATGTCAACTCCACCACACGTGGTTGACAGGTCTGTCAGAGCGGGGGACAGAGTAATTGGGGGGATGGTGAGTGATAGGTGGGGTCCAGCTGCTTTGACAGGGAGCAGGTCAAGGTCTTGGAGTAGATGTAGGTCATGGATATCGGTGGCCTGGGTGCAAATAGAGCGAGCATTGATGAGGGCACAGGCTATAGGCTTTGTAGGGGTGGGGGCAGGGGGCTTTGGCGGATGGCGGTGTAGGTGATGTGGAGGAGGTGTGGTTGTGTTGATGTAGGGGTGGAGAGGTGCGGGATCTGAGGCATTTGGAGTCCAGTGCAACCTAAGCAGGCAACATGAGCGGCCGCGGTACTTATAGTGAGGTGTTGGAGTCTGGTGATAACTAGACAGGCAGCTGTGGTACCCGTGGATGAGTTGGAGAGGGTAGGCATGTGTGCAGTTGGTGGGGATGGTGATGGGCTGGGGGACAGTGGGAGGCGGTTTAAGTTTGGATATGGGCTGTGTGTCTGGGCTCGGGGCTGTGTGCCTTGAGGCACTAGATTGTATGTGGTATTGAGGTGGGGGGGTGGGTTGGCAGTCAAGTGTTGGGGTGCCTATCCAGATCAGGGGTGCTAAGTGGGGTGAAGGCAGAGAGGGGCATGGGGGTGTCCTTGGGCTGTTAGGGGTTATGCTAATGCTGGTCGGTGGGGTGGTAGTGAAGGGGCTGACGCTGGCAATGTTGGTAGGAATCTTGTGCTTTGAGGGCAGCTGATCGGGGGTGGCGGGTGGGTGAGGTGGCATATAGGTGGCTAGGGGGTAGTGACTGCATAGGAGGGCAAGGTCATAGGCTAGTGTAGCATGAGTAGCGTGATAGTCGGTGGTATTTACGGGCGGGCGAATGGTCAGCCTCAATGGTGCTGCTGGTGATGGAGTCAAGGTTGCAGGCCACGTGGTAGGCCTGGGGAGTCTTTTGCATGTTGAGATTGGCCATGGCGTAAGGAAGGCAGGTATGGTTACCATGGCGATTACGTTTGGCTGTAGCAGCATGGTAAGTACAATGATTAGGTTCAGTAATAGTAGCAAGGCTAGGCTCAGTATGGCTAACATGGTTAGATTCAGCATTAGTAGCATGGTTAAGTTCGGTAAGGCTAGCAGAGTTATCATAATGGGTGCGTTTGCAAAAGGCATCAGTAATTGCATACATGTTATACTCGTTAATAGCATCAGGGTACACATAGGGGATGCAAGCATCAATTTGGTAACAGGGTGCTTTACGTGGTATGGTTGGGTCAACCTTGCTTTTGGCTGTATGAAGAAAGGGTATGGGTTGAGCTGCGGGTGGACAGGTAGTGACAATGTGGAGGGAGTCCGTGGGTGGGAGTCGGGACGCTGCGGGCATATTGCTGGCTTCTGAAGTGAAAATGTTGTAGAGGCTGTGAGAGCGGCAGTGGCGCAAGTGGTGGTTGGGCTTCGTGGCAGCAACTGTTTAACAGGAGAATCTCTCCTCGTGCTCATAGTCCTGTGCAGTGCTGTTGGGAGTGGGGATGAAGGCAATAGATTTTCCCCAAAAAATAGAGCGTTTGTTGGTGGTGCCGTGGAATATGGGGTTTCCATGGGTTCACAGGGGTGGACAGGAGCTTTAGTCATGGGCCTTTGCATCGGGCCCGGCTTCGACTCCAGCCTCGGCTGTCTGTTTTCATTAGAGCAGTCCATGAACCAATCAGATGTCACGGTGGTGGGTGGTGCTTCCTTAGTTGCACCGGAGGGTGAATTGTCAATGCGAGGAGCGGCGGCCATCTTAGCAGGGATTTCGAACCCACTGCTTCTTATGGGTGTTGCTGGAGCTGGGATCACTGCCTGGGTGATGGGGATCATACCATGCTCAGAGGGCTGTTGCATCTGGAGGACAGGAGCCTTAGTCACGGGCCTTGGATTTTTCCAAAATCTAAAATGTTTTGGGGTAGTTATTGCGAGGACTGCTGGACAAAGTAAAGCAAGAAAAATCACCATCTCTAAATCATTCTTCCTCCCTCCCTAACTGACAAAACATCTTTACACATTATTCCAACACCACGTTATATTAAGTGTATTATTAAGGTATATTAAGTGTATTATTAAGTTACATTAAGTCTCGGGAGGATAGCTCAGAGGCAACATGTCCATCCTTGGAAGCTAGAGCAACACAGGTTCGATCCCCAGGTCCGCATTTAGAAACCTCTGGGTATTAAGCGTGTTATAAATAACCAATCATATCATATCATTTGATGCCACTGCAATCACCACCACAATGGTCTTACTGCACTGAGACCAATACATGGGGGCAGAGTGACCCCGCCAGAGATACCTAGGCCATGGTCCAGTGTAAGTAAGAGTATTAAGGTGAAACAAAACAACAGAGACTGAAAAAATGAGGTGAAGAGATAAATTGCAATACAGAGGAATGAACATGATGGGGATAGGGAAGAGGTGGTGTCATTATTTGTATATGAATATGTATTGTGCGATATTAGAAAAATTGATATGATCAACAAAAAGGAACACATGATTCCTCATGGAAACTAGCATTTGCCCACAAAGGCAGTTTTCCAAAACTTGCGAGAGAAGTGTTTAGGGAATTATTGTAGAATGGATGCGTGATAGACCAATGTAGTGCTTGAACAACCCTAGTAATGGTAGCACAATGGAACATAGACCACCCCAAGACATCTACACAAAGGTTCCATAGGCACCACACCCCCACAGATATACCAACACAACCCTCCACAATCTCCTTACACGTCACAGTGTCAGGCACCACAGACAATAACACACAATTCACAGACTTTATATCCACCTCCCAAATCAAGCAATATGGGACTGAGACAGGCCCAGTGTTACAATAAGACAATTCTAGGGAACTTCATGTGAGACCACTAGAAGAGGAGCACAAATGGACATCATTTTTCTCCTAAAACATTATATCCGTCTCACTGGAAGGGGGGATTTTATTAATGAATTCTAGCTACTCCCAATGTTTACAGATAAGGCACAGTGACATTCAAAAATGTGAAGAGGATCACACACTTTGACTAAGTAGTGAAGCCAAGATTGTAACCCGCTCTGCAGTTTAACCACTTGACACAATGTATTCAGAGCTCTTGTAGGCATACATATTTATTCTTTATCTTTCAATACCTAATATAATACTGTCTTATAAAGAATGCTTCCTTTTATCCCTGAAGACCTTCATGCTCAGGTAGTAGCAGCCTGACGATAAAACCACCTATCTCTCCCAACTGGCATATCTAATTCATCTATTGCAGATCAATTAGATGCTAAATGCAGCTGTCCGTCTAGTCAGGGGCATCCCTTTTGGCCATCATGTTACGGCAGGACGGCAGGCCCTGTACTGGTTGCCTGTTTCAGTGCAAATCCAGTTTAAGGCTCTGTGCATTACTCATCGAGCCAGGAGTGGGAAGGGTTGTCTAGCCATTCAGGACAAAATCCAATACTGCTGCTCAGGGCGTTTGCTCCAATCTACCAATGCAGGACTATTGAAGATACCTAGCTATTGCAGAGAATGTGTGGGAGGCAGAGCATTCTCCATTGCTGGCCCGAGAATCTGGAATACACCGCCAGTGGCGTGTGGCGCACTGAATATTTTGGGTTGTTTAAATGCAGGTTAAAAACCCACCTGTTTGCTTGAACTGTCGCCTCTCTTTCATTATCTATATTGCGCCATGATGCCTTTGGTTACAGTGTGCATTACAAATATTGGATTGATTGATTGCTTGAATGCTTGCAAAGTGCACAAATCACATAGTAAAATCAACCTTAAAGTATATAACTCCTTATAGAATTATGTTAAGTGAAAAGAGAATGCGTGTAGTTTTATTTTTCACATCTTAAATGGATGACTAAAGGGTTTGGGCCTGATTCATAGAATAATCGGTGCAGAAAAGCATTTTGTAGATTCATGGAACACAAAGCACAGGGCTTACCCGGGACTTGCGAGGAATCTGTGCTGGTCCACCACGTTACTGTGACCCAACGAATGCATTCCGTGAGACCCCAAGAGAAGGGCCGGCTGTGCCTGTGCAGCCACCTAAAAAGGGAGTGGAACATGTGGAATGAGGAAGAACAAACGAAAATATGGGCGTTACGAAGGACGTTCCACCATCAAACAATGGCACCGCCCATATGCGTGCAAAACATACGTATTCACGGAATTGAACAGGGAACGCCAGGTAGCAAAAAAACATGCACAAATCCAGAAACACCACACGATAGCAGGCATAAACGTCAAAGCGCACACTAACAAATGCAGAAAAAGCAATTGTGATCAACAAATGCATGGATACAGCCACGATGAATGGACCATTTGTTGTATCAGTCATCCAGGGACACCGCAGGCGGGGGAGGATGGCCAGGGACCGGATCTTCAACCCAAGGACCATCCCTTTTGGGATGCCTGATGGCCGGATCTATGGCAGGTATAGGTCCCCCTGGTGTCCGGTTAAATGTTCGAAAAAAAAAGGGTTGAATGGCCTTTTGATCGAAAGTAAAAGGATCGAAAAAAAGGATCAACATTTTTATTTATTTATTTATATATTTTTTTTTGTTTAGAATGTAAAAAAAGGTTTTTATAAAAAGAAAACGGGGAGCTGGGGGAGAACCCCCCATAAAAAAAATTCAATCCTTTTTTTCGGTCCTTTGACTGTCGTGAAAAAGGCATTTGAGCCTTTTGTTTTTGAAACTTTGACTGTGCACCGGTCCCCCCCATATCTTCCTCGTCCTGTTCACGGAGTGGGAAGATTACTTCATATCACCCACCATCTGGTCCAAAGCACTGAGCCCCTTGCAAATGGATCTTCAAGCCAAGGACCAGCCTTTTTGGGATACCTGATGACCAGGTCTATGGCAGGTTTATGTCCCCCCATTTCATCCTCGACCTGGTCACGGAGTGGGAAGATGACTTCATATCACCCACCATCTGCTCCCAAGCACTCAGCCCCTAGCAAATGGATCTTCAACCAAACTACCAGCTTTTTTGGGATGCCTGATGACTAGGTCTATGGCAGGTATAGGTCCCTCTCCCATATCATCCTCGACCTGGTCACGGAGTGGGAAGATTACTTCATATCACCCACCATGTGCTCCCAAGGAATGAGCCCCTTGAAAAAGGAGCTCAATGTTCTGCATTTTTTGCCCACTGTCTCATTCCAGTGGACCACTGCCATAGTAGGGCATCTCCCAGGCCATGCAGTGTCGCTGCTTACACTAGGCATTGGTAATCATAACTGCATGTCCTTCTGTCCGCTGGTATATCTATATGCCGAGAACACTGACAGAAAGGCAAGCAGCGGTCCAGGTTTTATATGGGGTGGCTCACTTCCCAAAAGTGCTAGGTGCCATTGATTGCACCCATGTTGCTCTATGTCCACCTCAAGCAACAGAGCATATCTACCGCAACTGGAAACATTGGCACTCCATAAATGTTCAGGTTGTGTGTGATGCCAAGGCATCATTACTGAAGTGTATGCCAACTATCCTGGTAGCAAACATGATAGTTACATCTTCAGGATGTCCCCAGTACACCAGGCCCTGGAAGCTGAGAAGCATGGCAACACATGTCTCATTGATGAGTATGAATGGCCATGCACATGCATGCATGTTGCACCCAGACCAATAGACACTGTCAACAAATGACAATGACAACCTATCTCACCTCTACAGGGGACAGTGCCTACCCTCTGAGCAAATAGATGATGACGCCCATACGCATTCCCAACACACATGCCGAGGAAAGGTACAACACTCCCCATATTACAACTCCGGGCATAGTGGAGCGCACATTCGGAGTACTCAAGTCGCGTTTCTGTTCCCTTGAGCGCTCTGGTGGTGTGTTGCTATAGGCACCACTAGTAGTCTGCAGGACCATTGTGGCAGTATGTGTCCTGCACAATTTTGTTATCAAACACAAAGGGTGGTATGAGGGTCAGTTACCTTGCTCGAGAAGCAAACACCCTCTTGATAGGTTTCAAAACCTTAGGCTAAAACAAAAGAGCTTGCGAGCAGAAATTGGTTTCGGGGCGGGATACTGCACCCTCTCGAGTGAGTGGTGCTCTACTTCAAAGCAATCCTGGTGATTTTCAAATTAAATATTCAACCTGTATGATTATACTCAAAAAATGTAAATTTTATTAATGTAAAGAAAAAAGATTTTCTTCACAAACAAACAGATTGATTTTGTTACCAAAAAATAGACAATTTTACGTTGAACAGACAGTTTTAGTTAAACAACAATAGTAGATATGCTGAATGGCTCTACTCCCATTTGAATGGTAAATGCTGAATAAACTCAAATCTCTAATTAAAATTCACTTCAAGCATTCAACCCAAGAATTCTACTCATTCGCTCATTCAAGCTAAACCAAACTCATTCATCCCAACATGTTTCTTTCCTAGACAACACAATTCACAATATAATAGTGGCAATTCCTCAGGGGTGCACTGTCCATTGACTATTAAAAAACGTTCAATTTAATGTATCACAGCCAGAGCTTGTGAGTAACAATGGCAACAATTAAGCTTATTAGTAGTAGAGGTTCGGTCTTCCAATTCTAGTCTTGCATTGGATTACTTCACTCGAAAGGGAAAATTGTATCGTTCCCTGAAACGCAAAAAGAACATTGGTTCAGGTGTGCCATATGTTCTTCAATTAAAATGTGTCTTCCCGAACAAGTTCATGTTTAGAAGAAAAGAAGTGCATTCTGATTGCACGAATGATTACATGATTCTATAGCAGAAATCAGGACAAACAGCAAGTGCTGTCACACATTAACAATTCAGCCCGAAAAGTTTTTCTAAACTCACCCTGTGTGCGAAAAGCTAAAGGGGAAATTGTGATTGGGCGAATTGGATTCAACTAAGCTCGTAAGGTTCCACTGACCAATTTCTCAGTCAGAAAGGCGAGTTGCCGATACGGGCCGCTCAAAAAGACACGTTTTTAAAAGGATCTCAACAGATGGATACTTTAAGCGCCCTGGAGTCTCAAAGTCACCGGAGCATCTAAGAGAGGTAAATGAGGCACTCTTTAAAATGAACTCAGCCGATGTGAAGAAAGTCTTTTCTGGTGTAGATTCGGAGATGCTATATGTGGCCCAGGTGGTTCAGCTTATCGTTACTCTATGGCTGACGTCCTCTCGTTTCGGGGCACTGTTTAAAGTCTATTGTAAAAAAGTGGCTGTTAATGACAATCAAGGGTCTCGGGGGTGGTGCCCCGTTGGATACATTAGCATCCGTTCCTTAGATAAGTGTTAGCCTCAAACTACGTCTTACCTGTGTGTCAGGTACAGGGGTGATTCTCAGTTAAGCACTGTGTGCTAATGGTGCTGTTGGGGTTCCAGGTTCCTGTTTGTGGTCTGCACGTCAGGTGTGTGCTTCTTTCCCGATGGCACAGCACCCGGGTGGATCTAATTTGGCAGAGTACCGCTTTGGTTCTATAGGGCACAAAAAAGAGCTGGTTAGTGTGCGCAGTAAAATCAGCTCAGCTGTCCTCGAGAGCAAAGTGAACTGCCCTCCTTACGTTACCGGAGGTTTTGGAAGCTGGATTGCGAACAAAAAGTGTGGCGTCTCCTTGATGAAAAAAAATCCGTCCTTGCATTCCTCTCTCTTCCTCTGCATTCGATTGAAGTTCATGGGAGGTGCCTAATGCTCGCCTTTTATCCATCGCTGTTGCAGGTGATTTTCTTATCACGTGATCCCCACCCGTACATCTAAGGTTCAGTCCTCTTTTTTAATCTTGTTTTGTCTTATTTTGTTATCGGGCCGACCAAGATTGAATAGTACCCGCTATCAATCTGATCAGATTGAAGAGGGCATGCGCCACGATGCGCGAAAATACTAGCCGCTAATCAGCAGTTTATAGCGGTTTCAAGATGAGGAAGAACCACACGGGGAATGCAGCAAGCAAAAGTGGGCAGCCTCAAGCCATCATGTGGTATCAATTTAGTATTTGATGATCATTTCGTTTGACCAAAGTGCTCTCAGTTTGAATAAGGCAATCAATTACACCAACCAGTCCAATTTTTCATTGAGGCCATTCTCCATACTATTGGCTAAATAAACGAGGTGCTGCTTTTTCCTGAGTTGAACTCTTTTATCGGGATTGTTTTCTGAACTGGCTTTTAATTTCAAAAGGACTGACCATTTTAGGTCAGCCGGTTGGTGTATTTGCTCAATCCAATGACCGACTAAAGGGGCATTTAAGGTCTGATTTTTAAGGCAACTTTTATGTTCACTGATCCGTACCTTTATCTTCCTTTCGGTTTTCCTGGTGCAAAGCTTATTACATGGGCACCAAATAATGTAAATAAGTATTGATGGATTGGAATTGGTCAATTTGGTGTGTCTCCAAGGGATGGCTAGACCAATGTTCACTTGAGTGCTTTTGATTGTGGAAGAGCAGCATGTACAGTCCCCCAGGGGTAATGGCCAATCAGTTCTGGTATACCCCACTGCTCAGGCAACATTTTTTATTTAATGGCGATGGTGCTAATGTCATTTCTCATAATTTGTTCCTTCAGGATTTTACTTCTTTTGAAAGCAACTATCGTTCTTGACAGTGGTTGGGTACCTTGCTCCAAAATGTTCCAGTTCTTTGTTAAAATCTTTTTGTTCGGATTAGAAAGGTGACACTAGGTGTTCACAAAAACGAGTTTGTCACTTTTTTTTCTTTTTATTGGTCTTTGTATTACAAGACGGCTTCTCTATTATTATTTTTGGCCCTTTTGAGTGTTTTCATGTTAAGTTTGGTTGGATAACCTCTCTGTTGGAGCCGTTTGTTTATTGCATCCGCTTCTTTTGAAAAATCGTCTTTGTTTGTACTATTGCACTTAATGGTGCAACACAGCGTGGCATCCAGGTGGACATGGTGGTGGCACCCCATCCAAACCCACAGGCAAACCGCTTGCATATGGCTGGGCAAAGGGCATGTGGAGAGGCTGCACGTAGCCAGCTTGTGCAATTGTTTTTCACCTAAATTCCTTCCCCTGTGGAGTGCACACGATCCCGCCAAATCCCAGATGCCATTCAATGACGACAATGTGGCCAATCCACTGTGCCCACAAAACCACCCTGAGAAAGTGCAAATTTGTGAGCATCCTTTAGAAGTAAAAAGACATTTCTTTTTGTGTTTCCAAAAGAAACACATTGAAGAGGGAGGATACCACTACCACCATGCCAGCCATTTCATGAAATCACCCCTTTGGCAACAAAAACATCCCATATGACTAACTAGCACACCTGTCAAATGTGTAAGCAGTGATTAACCCTGAAACATCATGTCTAAGCTGCAAGCCATACATGGCCTCAAACATTAACATGGACAAAAAATACAACAAGCAAAATGGCATATATCTGCACACAAGTCCTAGAATGTGCATGATGTGCACAAACATGTCCCTATTGTGATGTGTAGAAAAGCAGTGCAGTGTCGATCGACAAGTTACTGAATTTGGCAACATGACCACAATAAACTCCATCCCCCCAAAAAAATGAACAAGAGGTAATTTACAATTGTGACAAAGAGGGCGACACACCAGAATTGCCACATTCAGACATGCAGCAACTAAAGTAGCCATTCCAGGTGTCCGGTCAAATGCTTGAATGCAAAGGGTTGAATGACCTTTTGATCGAAAGTAAAATGACCGAAAAAAAAGGATCGACATGTTTTTATTTATTTATTTATATTTTTTGTAGTTTAGCATATATAAAAACTTTTTTATAAAAGGAAAACAGGGGTTTGTGGGGGAACCCCCGCATAAAAAAGAAAAAAAATAGACACTTTTTTTTCGGTCATTTTACTGTAAAAAAAAGGCATTCGAGCCTTTTGTTTTCAAACTTTTAACCAAGAACCGCTATTCCATAATGATCAAGATAAATGCACATCTTACCTGTCCCCTTGGCATGCAGTCGAAAGTAAAATTGTATCCAATGAAATAGCCATCATTCCCTGGTCGAAGGATCTGCAGACAATGAACAAAATGAAACAGAGTGCAGCTAACACATCCATGCACCCAAAAACTCAAGACCCACGGGCCCCCCTCATTGATATACAACGCATGCAAACAACAACTCACAAGACAACCATCAACATGTGTCTCAGCACACATGCAGCAACACCTGCACACTGCATGCAAATCAAACACACAAACTGACAAACAACTCCACACTGCCTGTCGCCCTGAATGACATGCAGCAAATGTGCATGTCACATATCCCCATTCACAGGACGATGGCACACACACAACGCACGCATCAATCAACATGCTGCATGAAAATGAGAAGACATCACATATGCAGATAATTGAGCCTCCAAAAAAGCAGGGACACCCCCTTAAAGACTACCAATGACATGACAAGGCATGACATCCCCTCTGCAGTATTGGGACAGTGCACTGAACACAGTCGTGGGAGCCCATGATGCAAAACACAAGAATGCAAGTAGACAAATACTCACCTCTTGCACTCCAGGCAGGATCATGCTTGACAGAGCAATTCACAGAGGCCGATGGTAGACTGGAAGGCTGGCCAGCGAGGCAACTACCATGGTAGACATAAGCAGACAAGACAAAGCAATGTGATACTGCAAACAAGGATAAATGCATGCTAAACGTAGGAGTCATAATTAAAAGTGCAAGGTCAATGCAGACTTCATTGTGACAGCATAAAATTGGTCCAATTTGCATTCAATTGAATGCAGCAATACTCTGCATCCAGCTGCAGTCAACTTGAAGATGAAAACATCATGGTGCACTATGCATGTGAAAACACTAACAGCGCAAAACGTAATGTGCTGGTACACAACATAGCATCCCAAAAATGTGCATTAATTGTTCCATGGTTGTGGCATGTAACTGGGACTGTACACCATAATTGGGGAACCCTAAGCAAGAGAGGCCAAATGTGCCATCGGACCATTACCCCACAAACATTGTAAAGGATATGAAGTGTCACTCAGTTGGCTTGGTCAAAGTGCAATGAAACACACACCAGCACAACCATCAACACCTGTCAAAGACCACAAACAGCCAGCCCTGCCACCCACTCCCAACCACCCAAGAAAGGCCCACACAGTTGGAACCCCCACATTGTTTAATATGAAACCAGTGGCCCCACCAACCTATAGAAACAACACCATGCCCAGACCTATCACCAGAACGACACCCTGTGAAACATGCACCCATGAAGTAGTACTGGTTCCCCACAAGATAAGTCAATCCAAAGTGATCACACACAGTGCAAGACTCCTAGTCAAACACCACAAAAGTGTCTGCAAATGCCCTTCACTTTCCTTACCAGGGTACCCACCTGCCTTGCATATGATGCAACCCATTGGGAGATGCATCCCCTAAATACAATGACATGCATAGTAACAATAGAAAGAACATGCACATCCATGACAACACATGAATGGATCCAGAAAACATGCAGAGAGCACCCACTGTAGAAGTTCCACAGATTGCAAGAGGGTGACAGGACATAGATTGTGATCTGCCCATGAGTGCAGCATACCACAATAGAGAGAGGGAGAGAGAGTGACAGTGAGAGGGAAGGCCAAGTTAAACACTCATCAAGGAGTACACTGGCTGGATTGGAGATGGCCAATGACATGCACTACACCACAGTAGGTGCGGGCATAGATGAGTAGACCGAGGGAGGTAACACAGTTACATGAGTACCACTTAAATTACCATCCTGGCATGGTAGCATGCTAAGCATGTATCAGTAAAGTTACACATGCAGGAAACCTTGGGAATAATAATGCATGCTCAACATCCAAGACAGTGCCCATGCTTACCCGCTGAATGTGCCAGCATGGTGTGAATCCCGCATCACCTTCACCAGGAACGGTGTCTCCAAATTAGTGACAAGAGGGCCAGTGCCTGGTGGAGTGCATGGGGAGCATGACTGTCAAAGGGTGCAGGGTGTCTCATCCGTTAGTCACTGCAACATCACGGATTACTGAAACAACAGGTGAGAAGACATTGTAACAGTCATAGTGAAGTACCCTTCACACAGTACACATGTGCGAGAATACACTGAACCCATAGTTACCTGCACGTGTGATCCTGCTCACCACCATGCAAACATGCAAGTTGACTTCTGTATACATGCCTGCATGTCCACCACTCACCTCCAGGCCTGGGGTCTACAAAAGTAGCAAAAAATTTACAAAAAAATCAAAAATGTCCATCATGGACTGGGGGGGGGGGGGTCGCACAAGAGTGGGGAGGGGCATGTCAATGGGTGGATGCAAAACATTTTTTTTAACTTAAAAAATACCCCTCCATGTTCTCACGGACCCCACAGCTCTGGTGGACTGAGAGACATAACTGTGCTGGCACCACCATCCTGCATTGAGTCTGAGGGTGGACGTGGTGCTGGATGCTCACCATGCAGTGTCCTGGCCTGGTCCTCAGTGGCAGCTGCCATGCGTGACACTGATGAATACACCCACAGACTGAGGGCTTGGAGGTCCTTATGCACAACCTCACGGGTTGCACAGAGTTCCACTGAGATTGTCTGCTTCAATGATAACATTTCCTGGCGGGAGAGTCTTTTGCTGGCTGCCTCTTCCTCACGGATTGCAGCTCTGTGGGCCAACAACTCACACCTCAGGGCTTCCCTGTGTGCCTGACCCTCTACAAGCAGGGATGCCTGCAGACACTACAAATCTTGTGAAGGCTCCTGACGCCCTGAAGACTCACAGGGCCCAACTGCTCCACCCATTGGTGCACTCACCTTCACCAGCATTGAGGACTGCACATCCGGTTCAGCATCAGAGCTACTTGTGTTCAAAGAGTCAGAAGTGTCTGCAGCATGGCTCAGGAAGATCTGTGGCACAAGTGGGTTGTCATGGACTGCCACGCCACGTCATCCACTGGTGGTCTGAAGCACCACATACTCTTCTTCATCCTCTTCCTCCTCTTGTGGATTCAGTGCCTCCTCGCCTGCACATGGACAGAAAAAGACACGTGGAGTCATGTGCAACGTGTCCACAGTAAACATGTGTATCACATTGCTGTCATGCAACAAAATGCAGAGCCTCTCACCATAGGAAATACAGCATCCACACACTATGGACAACAAGCTATCTAAGCATGGCATATGCAGACTGGCAACAAAATTCCCTGCTCAGGTTCATGATGCCAGTGGGCACATTTCCAACCAACAGGGTCGTTACGAAGCACATTGTGGCCCAGGGCACCACAAACTAATACCATTGAAAGGGGGATGCACATGTGACTCTGTGATGTGCAATTACATCACATGGCAACAGGCAGACACACATATCTGCATCCAAATCTGCATCCATCACATGCCACAACAGTGTTGTCCTGGTACAGGGACTGCACACAATAGGAACATGCCGTAAGTCTGGGAAAAAGGAAACAGTCACAGTTGATGCATGGCTATAAGCGTACCACCTAGGCAAGGTCCGCGAAGTGGAGAGAGTAAGTCAATGGAGTTGTGGATAGAAGCAAGGTACAGTGACCGACAAGAGGCAGAGGGTCATGGACCCATGGAGTGTGGGTTGAGTGTGGCATGGTAACAGGGAGGAGGCCTCACAACGATTTGCCTCAGGAGTCATTGCCATAGGGACAGCTGGGATGTTCACAGTCTAGACATATGCACACTCACCCAGGGCACGCCATAAGGCGTGTTGGCTTTCATCTTGGATGTTCTATGTAGGTAGCATGGAAGCACCTATGTCCATGTGTGAAACGAGATTCTATACCCTGCAGGACATCAAGTGTAACTCCTATGTCAGACACATGCACATGTCTAGTAGAGCAGAGTTACTGACATCAAGGATGCAGCAAACAACTGCATGTTGAGGTATCATGTTGCAGATGTTGTGGGGGTATGCTAGTGGGGGATGAGTACTGTCAAACGGACATGTTCAACTGATGTACAACACATGGTTTGTATCCATTGGACAGAAATCAGTACACCACATGGCATGGTGCACCCGGGGCAGTCATTCCAATGCAGCCAGATGTGCACTACAATTAAATATCTTGGTGATGCTTTACTACACGTACTCAGGATGCACAATGTTGGGCACTCACCGGACGTGTTCTCACAATTTTCCAGGCCTCCCACACCTTGCACCTGCTCCAGTAGAATTAATTGGCTCATATCCTCTTCATGCTTGGTCAGCTCCTCCTCCTCTGGTGATGCCCCTCCAGTTGCCAGAGCAGATGTTAGGTTGGCACCCAGCTTGGACAGGTGAGATAATTCCAGCGTTTCACTACCTGTGCAGCAGTGCAATTCTCACAGGGTCCCCCTGCAGACTCACAGGGATGCAGGGATGCATCCACCAGGCAGAGGTGCAGGCCACAGCCACACCCCTGTGACAGGTCATCTTCAGGGAGCAATGAGGCTGCGGCAGCGCCAGTGACATCGGGCATGGTTGCTAGGTGTAAGTCCAAGAAGGTTAAGATGTGAGTGGGCTCCTCAGCAGTGGTGGGGGCAGTTGATGCCACGCAGGGGTCATCCATGGCAGAAGACGCAGGGGGAAGTGGAGGAGGTGAATGTTGAAGCTCAGCCCATGGGGCCAGGTGGGGCTGTTGAGGTGATTTTGCATACTGCAGTCCTGTCCCAGGGGGCTTGGGGCTTTGCAGGCCACCGTGGAGGTGCCTGTGCAAATTCGTGTCCCAGGTCCATCAAATGCAGCAGTGTGCACCTGCCGGGATGCCTTCACTCAGACCCATCCCCCGTTGTCGGCTGGTGTGTCCACCCAGACCGACACCCCATTATCATGTGATGTGTACATCCAGGATTATGTGCTGCCCCTGCTGGCCGGGATGACGAGGTGGACAGGTGTCATTCATGATGATCTGCAGGCTACTCATAGTCTTTTTGCATGTCATTATAATGAGCTATACTGCCTTGTGTCCTGGCTTGGAACATGCCTGTTCCATGTTGTACTCCATGGGATGTTCCCTGCTGCAACCACCTCCTCGTCTTCTACCTCCAGGGTGCCTTCTGGCCAAGATACCGACAGGGTCCCCTGTGCACCAGCCCCACCCACAATGCCCCATATGGTGGAGGTCATATCCCTGCCCATGGTGCGAGTCCAAGGCACCGCAGCGGGGATGGCCACCGTGCCTACCCAGGCACCGACAGGGGCATAGGCAATGGAGGGACAGCAGGCACCTTTGAGCAGTGCAGGTGCCTTACACCTCAGGGATCGTCATCAGCTCAGGGCGTAACAACGTAGCAGGCACTGGAGGCAATTTATCACACGGCAGACCACCCGAAGGAGGCAAGTGGCAAGAATGAGGCAGGGGGCACGCATGAGGCACAGATTGTCTTTCATGTTCCGTCGTTACGGACAGCAGATCATAGCAGAGAGGCAGCGGGAACATGAAACAGGAGTGGTGATGGCCAGGGCTTGGATTGCACTGCATCATGCAAGGAGGCGGGCTGCCATCCTGGAGGACACTTGCTGGGAGGTGAAAATGGTTGAGACATGGTTGCTGGCCAACTTGCGAGCCCTCCAGGCAACAACGGAGGTCCGCCTAAGAGGGGGGAGATGTGGCCTGGGACCCAGCCATGGGGGAAAGGCTAACTGAGATCTGTGAGGACTAGCTTGCTGCCTTTGTAAATAGTTATTTAGATGTAGGTTTCCTTTTTTATTTATTATTTTCCCCAGACTTGGCAGACTTTCCTTCCAAGTTTTTCCTGTATAATGTTTGTTAGGCGTAGGGTTTTCATTTCTTTTCTTATTTTCCCCTGGACTGCTTTCACCTTCATTCCCCATTGTTATTGTATATATTTATATGCAATACATATTTGATTTTGTTACATTCTACGCTTCACGTGGTTCATTTGTGGGTCGGCAACTTCACTTCTCAGTGCATCTCTCCATTGCAAGTCATGTGTCTTGTGGTGTGCATGCATGTGTGTTGTTGTTGCTGCGATGGTTGCAGCTGGAAGGATGCACATGTGCCTGACATGTGGGGGTGGGTCCATCAGACCACTTGGTGTGCACTGTACGTTTTCATTTGCTTTTAACTGTGCAGCATCACTGTGTGTTTGCCATCAGTGTGGTTGGGGTGGAGGTAGGTGGGCTTAATGTGAAGGTGCTCCATGGTCCTGTTAATCGCACTTTGTTTTGTCATTGCTGTGTTAAACCCATGTCATGCAGACATGCCCACCAGCATGTGCAGTGGCACACTGCCTTCTCTCGTGTGTTGCTCCACCTCGGACACTGGAATGCAGTAGTGAGCCATATTTGCTCTTTCTGAGTGGCAGCACAATTCTGTGGTCTCTGTGACTCATGCACTCTCTGACTGTCCTCCCATCACCCATGCATGGCCTGCCATTTTATTGTTCCCTGTCAGGTAATTTGCCATCGATTCCACCCAGATGCTCAGGCGGTGACATGCCTGGCCATTGTTTGCGTATATTTCATATTTTTTAGTAGGTTTACTTCTGTCGTGGGCACACATTCAGCTAGTGTGCTTTGATGCCTTGGCAATGTGCCATGTCCAACATGCACATGCACTTGCCTTGAGGGGTGTGTCAGCAGATGCAGGAGTCCTAGATGGATCTCCGATGCTTTCTGTTGAACATGGTTGCGGTGGACATATTGGTGTTCCACTTAATGGAGCTGGAACACCACAGAGATTCAGGTAAGCAGCAGACCTGCATTGCACAGGTATTGTGGGAGACTGAAAGGGGGCTGCCTGGGGGGTGGAGTCCAGTCTCGAGTGGGCTGCCGGTGATGTCAAAGGTGAAGTGGGCTGGGGTGGTGCCCAGTCTGGAGGGGGCTGCCTGTGAGGGGTGTCCAGTCTGGAGGGGGCTGCCTGTGGGGGGTGTCCAGTCTGGAGTCGACTGCTGGGGGTGTCACAGGTGAAGTGGGCTGGGGTGGTGCCCAGTCTGGAGGGGGCTGCCTGTGGGTGGTGCCCAGTCTGGAGGGGGCTGCCTGTGGGGGGGTGTCCAGTCTGGAGTGGGCTGCCTGGGGGACTGTCCAGTCTGGAGTGGCTGCCAGGAGGAGGTCACAGGTGAGGGGGCCTGGGGGGTGGTGCCCAGTCTGGAGGGGGCTGCCTGGGAGGTATCCAGGATGGAGGGGGCTGCCTGTGGGTGTTGTCCAGTCTGGAGTGATCTGCATGTGGGTGATGCCAAGTCTGGAGGGGACTGCCTGTGGGGGGTGTCCAGTCAGGTGTGGGCTGCCGGGGGGAGTAACAGGTGAAGGGGTCTGGGGGTGGTGCCCAGTCTGGAGGGGGCTGCCTGTGGGGGTATCCAGTCTGGAGGGGGATGCCTGTGGGGGGTGTCCATTATTGAGGTGGCTGCCTGTGGGGGGTGTCCAGTCTGGAGGGGGATGCCTGTGGGGGGTCACAGGTTCTATGTTCAAGAGTCATTTTTACAACTGCCTTTTTTACGAGTACACAATTATGAAAAATGTCATTGAAATAATTTTTTAGGGGTTCCCTATTTTTAACTATTCCTGACACCTCAACCCCTTATCTGCTCTTTCCCACCCCCCAAAATTCTGATGACCTTTATACAGTATGACGGTATACAGTGTCACAGGTGAGGGGGTATATGGGGTGGTGCCAAGTCTGGAGGGGGCTGCCTGTGGGGGTGTCAAGTCTGGAGGTGGATGCCTATGAGGGGATGTCCATTATGGAGGGGGGTGCCTGGGGGGTGTCCAGTCTGGAGTGGGCTACCTGGGGGGTGTCACAGATTCTATGTTTAACAGTCATTTTAACAACTGCCTTTTTTACGAGTACACAATTATGAAAAAGTAATTGAAATCATTTTTTGGGGGGTTCTTTAACCAAACCCCCCATCCTCCACCTATTTTTAACTATTCCTTACACCCCAACCCCTTATCTGCTCTTTCCCACCCCCCCCAAAATTTCAATGACTTTTTTGTACTTCTGTACTTGTAAAAAAGGCTGTTGGAGGGGGCTGCCTGTGGTGATGTATCCAGTCTGGAATATGCTGCCTGGGAGCGTCACAGGAGAGGGGGGCTGAGGGTGGTGCCCAGTCTGGAGTGGGCTGCATGTGGGGAGTGTCCAGTCTGGAGGGGGCTGCCTGAGGGGGGTGTCCAGTCTGGAGTGGGCTGTCTGGGGTTGTCACAGGTGAGGGGAGTGGGGGGTGGTGCCACGTCTGGACGGGGCTGCCTATGGGGGGTGTCCAGTCTGGAGTATGCTGCCTGGGGGGTGTCACAGGTGAAGGAAGTTGGGGGGGGTGGTGGCCGGTCTGGAGAGGTATGCCTGTGAGGGTTGTTGAGTCTGAAGGGGGCTGCCATTGGGGCGTGTCTAGTCTGAAGGGGGCTGCCTGTGGGAGGTGTCCAGTCTGGAGTGGGCTGCCTGTGGGTGGTGCCCAGTCTGAAGGGGCTGCCTTTGGGGGGCTGGAGCGGGCTGCCTGGGGGACTGTCACAGGTGAGGGGGTGTGGGGGGTGGTGCCCAGTCTGAAAGGGGCTGCCTGTGGGGGGTGTCCATTCTGGAGCGGGCTGCCTGTGGGGGTGTCACAGGTGAGGGAAGCTGAGGGTGGTGCCCAGTCTGGAGGGGGCTGCCTGTGGGGAGTGTCCAGTCTGGAGGGGGCTGCCTGTGGGGGGTGTAGACTCTGGAGTGGGCTGTCTGGTGTTGTCACAGGTGAGGGGGGTGGGGGGGGTGCCATCTCTGGACGGGGCTGCCTATGGGCAGTGTCCAGTCTGGAGTATGCTGCCTGGGGGGTGTCACAGGTGAAGGAAGTTGGGGGGTGGTGGCCGGTCTGGAGAGGTCTGCCTGTGGGGGGTGTTGAGTCTGAAGGGGGCTGCCTGTGGGAGGTGTCCAGTCTGGAGTGGGCTGACTTGGTGGGTGTCACAGGTGACGGGGTCTGGGGGGTCGTTCCCAGTCTGGAGGGGGATGCCTGTGGGGGGTGTTCAGCCTGGAAGGGGCTGCCTGTGGGGAGTTCCGAGTCTGGAGGAGGCTGCCTGTGGGGGGTGTCCAGTCTGGAGGGGGCTGCCTTGGTGGGTGTCACAGGTGAGGGGGTCTGGGGGGTCGTTCCCAGTCTGGAGGGAGCTGCCTGTGGGGGGTGTTCAGCCTGGAAGGGGCTGCCTGTGGGGAGGTCCGAGTCTGGAGGAGGCTGCATGTGGGTGGGTTTCCAGTCTGGAGGGGGCTGCCTGTGGGGGGTGTCCAGTCTGGAGTGGGCTGCCTGAGGAGTGTCAGAGGTGATGGGGGCTGGTGGTTGGTGCTGTGTCTGGAGGTGGCTGCCTGTGGGGGGATGTCCAGTTTGGAGTGGCTGCCTGTGGGTGGTGTCCAGTCTCGAGGGGGCTGCCTGTGGGTGGTGTCTGTCTGGAGTGGGCTGCCTATGGGGTTCTCACAGGTGAGGGGCCTGGGGTGGTGCCCAGTCTCAAGGGGGCTGCCTGTGGGGGGTGTCTGTCTGCAGTGGGCTGCACGTGGGGGTTGTCCAGTTTGAAGGGAGCTGCCTGTGGGTGGTGCCCAGTCTGAAGGGGGCTGTTTGTGAGGGGTGTCCAGTCTGGAAGGGCTGCCTGTGGGGGGTCTACAGTCTGGAGTGGGCTGCCTGGGGGGTGTCACAGGTGAGGAGGTCTGGGGGCTGTGCCCAGTCTGGAGTGGGCTGCCTGGGGTGGGGTCACATTTGAGGGGGCTGGTGGTTGGTGCCCAATCTGGCAGGGGCTGCCTGTTGGGGGTGTCCAGTAAAGAGAGGTCTGTCTGGGGGGGTGTCACAGGTGAGGGGGCTGGGGTTGGTGCCCAGTCTGAAGTGGGCTGCCTGTAGGGGGTGTCCAGTCTGGAGTGAGCTGTATGTTGGTGGTGCCCATTCTGGAGGGGGCTGCCTGTGGGAGGTGTCCAGTCTGAAGCGGGCTGCCTGTGGAGGGTGATCAGCCTGGAAGGGGCTGCCTGTGGGGGGTGCCGAGTCGGGAGGGGGCTGCTTGTGGGGGGTGTCCAGTCTGGAGGGAGCTGCCTGTGGGGGGTGTCCAGTCTGGAGTGGGCTGCCTGGGGGGGTGTCACAGATGAAGGGGTCGGGGGTCGTGCTCAGTCTGGAGAGGGCTTATTGTGGGGGTTGTTGAGTCTGGTGGGGGCTGCCTGTGGGGGGTGTCCAGTCTGGAGGGGGCTGCCTGTGGGGGGTGTGCAGTCTAGAGTGGGCTGCCCGGGAGGTGTCACAGGAGAGGGGGGCTGGGGGCAGTGCCCAGTCTTGAGGGGGCTGCCTGGGGCATGGGGGGTCTGCCTGGAGTGGGCTGCCTGTGGGGTTTTGTCCAGTTTGGAGGGGGCTGTCTGTGGGTTGTGCCCAGTGTGAAGGAGGCTGTTTGCGGAAGATGTCCCGTCTGGAGGGGGTTGCCTGTGGGGGTGTCCAGTATGGAGTGGTCTGCCTGGGGGGTGTCCAGTCTGGAGTGGTCTGCCTTGGGGGGGAGAGTCACAGGTGAGGTGGTCTGGGGTTGGTGTCTAGTCTGGAGGGTGCAGCCTGTTCTTACAAGGGATGGGCTGCGTTTTCGCTGGGGTGCAGCCTGGGATTGCAAGGGAGGAACCGTGTTTTCGCTGGGGTGCAGCCCGGGCTTGCAAGGTGAGGCTTGCGTTTTCGCTGGGGTGCAGTCTGGGCTTGCGAGGGAGGACCTGTGTTTTTCGCTGGGGTGCATCCTGGGTTTGCAAGATGAGGAGTGCAATTTTGCTGGGGTGCACTTTGGCTTTGCGGGGGAGAGCCTGTGTTTTTGCTGGGGTGTAGCCTGCACTTGCGAGGTGAGGCGTGAGATTTTGATGGGGTGCAGTCTGGGCTTGCGAGGTGAGGTGCACGATTTCGCTGAGTGGCAGCTTGGGATTGCAAGGGAGGAACTGTGTTTTTGCTAGGGTGCAGCCTGGGCTTGTGAGGTGAAGTGCTCCTTCTCACAGGGATAGTGGATGGTAGGACAAGGATTACGCGGAGGCTTGCGCTGTGTTTGTCCTTTGGCTTGCTTTTTGGTGTGCTTGGGGGCGTGTTGTGGGCATTCCTCGTGCAGCTTTTTACTTGCGCAAGGGCTAGCAATGCATCTTTAAATCCATGAATGTGTGTGGTGTGTGTTAGGCATAGTTTGTATGCAGTACCCTTTGGGACCACTACACATAACTATGACTACAGGTGTAAGCAAAACCAACCTTTGGTATAAGTCTGTACTACACAGTTTTTGGTAGCGGAGCTGAGCAGCCAGGCTTATCTCAAGAGGGAATGTGAGTTGTAAGGATGTTACACAGAGTTCTACAATCACAAGTATTCAAATAAACTCTTACACTCAAGGTTTCTTGGTTAAACACGTATTAATGTATTCAACAGTCAGTTATAAAACATTCACTAGAAGGAGGCAGTTAAATATCATATATCAATACACTTCAATACTATAATTGTTAAGTTTCTAAGGCATTTAAACTACTTTGAAGGAGTAGCAAAATGGCATTTAGAATACTTTTAAGGAGGAGCAAAAAGGAATAGGTTCAGAACATAAAAGAATTACAATTTCTTAGACAGTGCAGATACTTTGAGTTCAGCAGAAGAGTCAATTCAGTTCAGTAACATAGGCCAAAGTCCATGGGCTAAAGTCGTGGATAGGTAAAAACGGTTCTGGCAAGTAAACAGTAAAGTCTCTGTAGAGGTTCTTAGAAGTAGTTTGTAAGCAGAATAATTATACGTTGGGTCACAAGCTGATTAGGCCTGATAGTTGGGAAAGTTTCAAGCACTTTCACCGTGAGATTAAGTCTCGTTTCATAGTACCGTTCAAACGAAGAAAAAGATGCAGCTGAAGACTTTTGTTCCTGGTAGTTCCTGCAGATCTTGCTGTTCCTGAGCCTCAGTCGTGGGGACAAGAGGGAGGACATCGGGGGACTCCTACACTGCAAGGTGACTGGTCACAAAAGCTGGCACTTGGAAAATCTTTGATTCCGGTAGCTGTAGTAAAGCACACAAACGGGTGTCCCTCTCCCTGGTTATTCGGTTTCCTGTAGCACTCTGAGGAAAATACAACCAGCTCCGAGAATGGTATCCAGGTGGCTTACGGGTTGAGTTGATTGATCCACCAACACAAGGGAGAAGTCGACCTTGCAGGGCTTCTCTGTCGAGATGAACTTAGCGATTCGGACCTGTAGCAGGCTTCACCGGGCAAACCAATGGTCCAGGAGTTGCAGAGCCGTCCTCTTCAAACTCCTCTTTGGTTCGTTCGTTCCAGTGGTTGACTCTGCCTTCCAAGCCAAGAGACACACCTTTTATCCAGTTTCCTCCCAGTCATTCCAGCCGGACAGTCAGCCAGCCAATCACGCCAGAGTGCATTTGGGTCTCCTAGGAGACTAAGCACAGGGAGTTTCGGGCACCTCCCTCACTTCCTGCCCACCCCAGAAACTCGGGCACCAGAGGCGGTCTTCAGTCCTGAAGCCCACAAAAGGCAATGAAACAAAGGGACCAAACCTGGTTGGGCGCGCAGAGCAAAACTCTAGAAGGACCTTTCCATAAAGAAATGGTGGAAAAAGAAGACCGGGACCTGTTTAAACAAAGGGGGCTCAGACGCCATCTTCAAAACATGGCTCCCGCGATTTAACGCTACCAGTGTTTGCGGTCGGGAAAAATCATGGTACTTCATTGTAAAACCACTGCCACCAGCCATTTCGATAGAAAAGGGTAGCATTTGACTGCTACATGAGTATCTAGACACAGGGGATAATAGGTAACCACTCCAGCACTCTATTGTAGGATAGGGTGTGCTGGGTTTAGGAATTTAAAGAGACTAGTAAAGTCAATTTCACTTTACTTACTCTAGGAAACAGTAGTTTATCCCAGATAAGGTATTTAAACCTTGGGAAAGCCTGAAAAGGTTTCCTGTGCCACTGCACTGAGGGTGCTGTGTGACACATGTGGACCATCCATAAGAATCCATTGTAAATGACAGCTGCAAAGTATACTTTGAAGGCTGCATTCCCGTGTTTCCACTAACATGGTGGGAAGGTAAGGAGTAAAGGTGATTTTACCTATGTTTTACCCCTCACATGATGATCATTTAGTGGAAAGGTGGAACATTTCACAGAGAGGACCTTTTGAACAATAGTGCAAAGGAGCCAGCCCCCTCTGGTGCAATTGACATGGGAATGAAAATGACCCACTAAAATGTAAAGAATATGAAGTATCGCAAGTATGAAACGTCTTCTCTGTTTTTCCTCAGGTTACATTATGGTAATTGTTTAGTAAAAACATCCAGCTTGCTGTTATGCGTAGCGCGAGGAGAATGGGAATAATGATTTGTTTTTAAATAGCGCTTTAATGTAAACCGCTTTAACATTACTATTATTAACCAACCAAAATTGGTACTCATTTATTGACCTCAGAATGATGAAAGGCTGAATGGTTATACCGGGATGCAAACCTGCGATCTGCCGATCAAACACAGATCATAGAAAGAAGTGTTTAACCTGATGGCCCACTGAGCCATTTTACCAACTAAATATTCAGAGCTCTCAAGTTTCCCGTGGCCATGAGTTAGAAGATCACCCAGTAATGTTTCTTTACACTTTTGATTCTGTGACTTTTTGTTTTTTACTTTTCCATTTGAAATTGAGGAAACCTATGAGTCCCAGAACTCCAAACAAAACAGAATTGGATGACTTTCTCATACATGGCCACAGAAAACTTGAGATCTCTGTATTCTGAAAAAATATATACTTTTTTGTGTGTAAAAATAGCAGACATCATGCACACTCCAGGCTTTAAAACGCTAATTTACTCACTTTTTTAAAAAAAAAGATGGCACATATTTCCAAGTTACTGGAGCTCACCTGCAGCCTTTCTGATGGAAATGTGCCATTACTGTTTCCCTCACATGTTAACTAGGTAATTGTCAGGCCCTTATTATGTTCTGCAGCAAGTGTCCAGGGCATTGGAAATATTCCGTCCATAAGAAAGCTCTGAAGGCAGAGAGGTCAATGGCCCGAGGTGAGAGGGGTTGGAGCAGGA
This sequence comes from Ambystoma mexicanum, assembly GCF_040938575.1. Lineage (NCBI taxonomy): Eukaryota > Metazoa > Chordata > Amphibia > Caudata > Ambystomatidae > Ambystoma > Ambystoma mexicanum. The sequence goes on from NC_090932.1 coordinate 1,392,666,961, forward strand.
CCCAAAAAAGAATGGTGTTGCTGGTACACAGAAAACGCACTCAAATAAAATGTGTTGCAGTGCTCCTGGAGAGCCGCTAGTGTTGCAAATGGCCCGGAATAAGTCGCCGATATTTTCGACAGCTAATCATTTTGCTGCAAAAACTATTTAGATAAATTGGCACTCCCTTTACAGGATGGTTGTCAATCTATATAACATCTAGCAAATATGAGAACATGAATATGATCACCTGACCTCAAAGTCATGTTTTCATTCGTGTGGCTTAACGCAGTCCCATTGTACGCACGATTCTAGTGTTCAAAGTTCCTGAAAGGTCCATGAAATACAAACTTCTAAACTTTCATATCAAGTTCCCTTACACTTTTGATTTTGATTTTGATTTTTTGGCACATAAGCCCTGCACCTAGACTAGGCAATATAAAACATAAGCATGTAAAACATCAGGGGATCTCAGGTATCACAGTCATCCAATTCTAGGAGCACAGCGAGCATAATAAAGCAACATCTGGCCATGATATAATTTATTGGCATTCATGAGTCTGCATAGCAACAACAAGTAGCCAGTGTTTGTTGCATCCATTTTCTATTCAGAACGTTTCTTTAACAATAGGTCTCTTTTTCTCTAGAAAGACTCTCGTGTTTTGACTTTCCTATAACTAAGCTTTGTTAAGCACATTTCCAATTGCCTATCAATTTTAGAACCCTCTAATAATATGCTCACTGTTTGTGCATATAAAGAATCCCAGACGATACAGCTGATACATCCCATAACATCTAGTACACCCTGAAGGCTACTAGGCTTGTTATAGCTACTAGTGGAAAGATCTTGATGTGAAAGTATATGTTGGATAAATAAAGCCCATAGCTATCTAGTAAGATAAAAGGTGGATGAATTGGAACCCAGGATTCAAAGTTATGTGTGAAATGTAAAACAAAACTGGCAAAAACCACTTTTTGTCTTTATCAAACTTGTCTTTGACATTATCACTATTAATAGCTGGTTGATTACATGAGAGATGATATGAGATATGAATGTCAGAATGAATGAGTTTAAAAAACATTGTTTGTGTTTCATCTAGTTCTATGTTTTACATCGTTTAAGTGAATCCAAACACGTATACAAACTTTATTAAGTTGTTCAAACAATTCTGAAATAACAATTATATTTTTATTAATAAAATACTATGGGCCTGATTTACAAAACTGTTTTAACATAGGAAAGTCCCATTGAAATAATTGAAAATCAGGCCCAATTTTGGATAACTGGTTGGCATATGGTTATGTTATGTTATATTATCAGAATTTATAGGATGCGCGTTCCCCAGAGGCATCATGGCGCTAGCCGCTTGAGCATGTTACAGGGGAACTAGAAGAGGTAGGTTTTGATACGGCGATGGAATAGCAGATAGTCCCCCATGGTGCGAAGAGCAACAGGCAAGGCATTCCATGCTCTGGAGGCGGCCCATGAGAAAGCCCAGCTGCCAACACGAGAGAGTCTGATGCGGGCACTTTCCACTACGCAGGCTGACTGAGAGTGCAGGCAGCGAGATGGCATGTACCATAAGAATTTCTTTTGAAGATATTCTGCCCCTGTGCCAGAAAAGGCACGATGGACAAGACAGAGTGACTTAAACAAGATCCGCTGCTCCACTGGGAGCCAGTGGAGTTGTCTAAGTAAGGAGGTCATTTGTGCCCTGAAAGAGGGGCGCAGCACAGCCCTAGTGGCTGCATTCTGCAGAAGATGAAGACGTTTTATAAGGAACCGCGGCTAGGTATAGTAAGTTGCAGTAGTCTACTGCACTCAGCACAAAGCAGCTACAACAGGTGCCTGAAATGTTTCCTGGATGTAGGGGAGCACTTTGCACAGGATGCAAAGTTTGAAGTGACCACCTTTAAAGACAGCAGCAACCTGCTCATTCACCAACAAGGAATAAGTAATTTGCACCCCCAGGTTCCGGACTGATGGAGATGGGAGAGGAAAAGGGTCCAGGGAAGAGTGCCAGAAATCATTTGTCCAAAACAGAAGGGAAGTTTTGGTGCCCACACCCAGTACCTCTGTTTTGCTTCCATTAAGCTTAAGCCAGTTTGCTGTCATCCACGCCCCCAGAGCTTCAAGACACTTCCTGAGGCAGGCGGCTGTGTCAGGGCGGGTAAGATCTAGACGCAGTAAAATCTGAGAATCATCTGCATAAGAATAATAGCGAAAGCCATGAGAGCAAATGAGAGACAAGAGAGGGTGGATGTAGACATTGAAAAGTATAGGAGAAGGAGTGGACCCCTGAGGGACACCGCAATCAAGCCTCATCGGTTTGGACTGAAAGGGGGCGAGAGACAGATTGAGAGTGATCAGAGAGAAATGACATGAACCATCTCAGTACCTGTCCGGATAGAACGGCCGAAGATAGACGGGAGATCGGGGTGGAATGGTCCACCTTGTCAAATGCGGCAGACAGGTCAAGGAGCAACACTGCTCCGACTCCGCCCTGATGCAGCAGACGAGCCAGGTCCTCCATTACAGACTCAGTAGCTCTTCCTGGGCGGAAGCCGGATTGAAAATGGCCAAAGAACCCAGATGTCTCAAGGAAGGTGGAAAGGAGAGGGGACACCAAAGCGTCCAATAACTTCATGAGGAATGGGAGAAGCGAGATGGGATGAAAGTTGGCAAGTATTGCAGGATCAAGGGAAGGCTTCTTGAGAAGAGGGATCACCAAAGCATGTTTAAGGGTTGCAGGAATCATGCCGTTCAGGAGGCGTTCACAGCACAAGTAAACATAGTGATCAAGTCAGCTGAGATTTCTTTAAGAAGGGTCAAGGTAATAGGGTCAGCCGGATGGGCGGATTTGAGTCGCCCAATTGCAGCTGGCACATCAGGCTCCTAGAAAACTGGAAAATCAGACCAGTTATTACTAGGGGGAACAGAATCTATGAGGTTAAGAGGTGCGGTAGGAGGGCAGGTACCCACCTGAATGTTCTTATGGATATCCTTAATCTTGGTAAGAAAGAAGGAAGCGAGAGAGTCGCACAGATCTTGAGAAGGCGGATCCTGCGGGCCAGTTTTGGTAGGAGCAGAAAGAGACTGTACCAGCTCAAACAAGGTCTTAGGTTGATTTATTGCTGATTCCACCTTGTGGGAAAAGAAAGCTCTTTTGGCTTCAGTGACAGCTTCACGATAATCTGAAAGAGTGAGGCGGAAAATACGCCTTGCTTCCAGGGAGTAGTCAATGCACCACTTCCTCTCAGGTTTTCTACATCTAAGTTTAGCAGCTTTAAGCTCTTCTGAAAACCAAGGCTCAGAAGGCAGATTTGTTTGATTACCAGTTTTTAGAAGAGCGAGCGCATCAGCTACTGCGCCAAATGAGGATTCAATAGACGACAGAGAGCAAGGAAGGTCTGACTTACAGTGGGATGTTAACAAGTCGACTAATTGCTGGTTAGTGACCTTATTTCAACTGCATCGAGGAACAGCATGTTTGAGAGGTGGAGCAATATGCTTAGCCTGATGAATCACAAAAGGAACCAAAAAATGGTCTGACCATGCTATAGGAAGAAATGGCAAGATAGACATGAACTCTTTGGGAGCACAGATGAGATCGAGCGTATTGCGTCGCCGATGAGTGGGTTCACTGACAAGCTGAGGAAGGCCAAGATCATCCATCCGACTCAGGAAGTTTGTGACTTGAGTAGCATTAGTAGTCTTTTTTGGAAGAGTAAAGTCACCCACGATAAAGAGATTAGGGTATTTAAGCTGTAGGCTCATGGCAAATGGAGGGAATTCCATACAAAACTGACTGTCGGTGCCAGGAGGGCGGTATTCCAGCAGAACGGTCAGTGCCACAGAGGGAGAAATCATGATGCGAGCAAGGAGACACTCAATGTTAAGCGTGTGTTCCACTGCAAGCTTGATAGTTAGGAATTTGTGATATCAAATATCTAATGTGTGCAGGAGCCTCTTATGTTTAAAAATATATTGCTCCTTCTAACCCCTTTGCAATGAGGTTGTCCTTATTTCTAAAATATAGCAGAGAAAGGGTTTGCCTGGCGTCTCTCAGCATTGGACCAAAGACTTGTAGCTCTGTTTCACTCTCCTTAAGAGAAACAGGGACATGGATAAGAGGCTACTTCTATCCTCCACACAGCTACCACTTGCACTGTAAAAATGTGAAAGCTGTTCCTCTGTGTGGCCTGGGTAGTAGGAATACCTATCAGCTACATTCTTGCAGCTATGCGAAGAACAGAGAAGCATGTCCACACCCATGCAATGAGCCCTGGCTCTGCCCCCCAGTTACCCACATCTCTCTGAGCTCTCAAGCCCCTCTCTCTCTGGGTGTGTTGTGGATAATGGCCTTGCAGATACACATAAATCTAGCTTGCATAGTACAAAATCCACCAAGACTGCACATTGCCATGCCTTCAACTTTTTCTCTGATATTCACCACTCCACACTCTCTTCTATACTTATCCTTTAGGACACCTCTGGCAATTTTGACACTGTTGACCACTCACTCTCTAGGATCTTGGATTTCACAAATCTGCTCTATGCATGATTACCTCCTGCCTGGATGGTTGCTCCTTTAAAATCTCCTGGAACTCACAAACCTCTGACCACACCCCTTCTCCATGTTGGGATCCCCAAGGATCAGCCTTTGGACCTCTGCTCTTTACTATCTAAACCTCTGTCCTAAGAATATGTATCTCCTTTGTTGGCTTTCATTAGCAACTCTTTACTGACTCTTTACATTCATATCTTTTCCCCTTTCCCTCCTTCACCCCAGCCATCTCAAAAGGGATAACCAACTTGATCCCTGTAATAAAACACTGGATGGCCTCCCACTACCTCATGCCAAACCATTCAAAAATACAAATCATCTTTATCCTGGCTTCCAACACCATCCCTATATTCAATGGATAAGAGGGTTATAGCCCTGGTTAACGCTTGTGCCACTTGTGAATAAAGAAATCTATTACCACAATGGGTTTTGATTCAACATACATTTTAATATATTATTTCTTCATTAGGTCAGAAAGTGCTAGTCAAATCACAATATTTTTGCTGTTTGATGCTGTCATGTTTGATTTAGCCTGATAGTTCCAATTGTCCAATGGTTGGTTCATAAGTGACTTGTGGGTGAATTGTTCCTTCCTTTTAGACAGAGCTTTTTGTTCCAATCTGAGTGCAAAGTTAAATGTTCAAAGCAGTTTGTTTGTTAATTTTCAAAAGTAATTCCGTTGAAGACTAATTGTGTTTTCTTTATGTTTTACTTGGGGATAGCGTGATGCTTGATGGTTGCAGTTATGTAGCTCCCAGTTGCCTCAGTGGGATACTTGTGAAAAGCGTAGTGCTTGGTAGTTGCATTTTTGTCAGTCCCTGTTACCTCACTGGGACATTTTGTTTCTATTTCCCGCTTTTTGTTCCAATCTCAGTTTTAAGTATAATGGTCAAAGCAATTTGGTTATTATTGTTCAAGTGTAAATCCGTTGGTGTTCAAAGCAATTTGGTTGTTGGTGTTCAAAAGTAAATCCGTTAGAGACTAGTTGTGTTTCCTTTGTGTTCTACTTGAGAGTAGCGTGATGCTTGCTAATTGCAATTATGTTGGTCCCAGTTGCCTCACTGGTATACTTGCGAATAGCAGAATGCTTGGTAGTTACAATTTTGTTGGTCCCAGTTGCCTCACTAGGATATTTTATTTCCCATACTATTTCCCGACATGTGTTTCCCCGTCCTTTTGAGGACGGTTCCTCAGGGGAGGGGATTAAGTATCCCTGTTGGATTGATGCAGAGTGCTTATTATTGCTTCAGTTGATGCTATAATATCCTTACGGTTGTTGTGCTCATTTGCTATTTGAGGTACCTATTGGGAAGAAAGATTTGGTTGTGATGTGTATGGTTAAGTATAGCGTTTCAAAGTGTACACTTTTATATCATGGATTACAGTGAGGTCTAAATATATCTGAATTTGTACTTAAAGATGGTCTGATATGAGGCGTTAAGTAGGTGTTCTATTCGTAGAAGAAATGGCTCTGGACTGGAGTTATCCTAAAAGAAAAATGGGCTACCATCAATGTAGGGGTATGGTTTAGTATAGTGAACTACATTGTGGTCTAAACCTACAATTATACTAAGTGCTCGATTTGAGTGTTTTAATAAGCGGAGGGAGACATTGCCCGATCTGAAAGCTAAATTATTTACTTCAACCCTTGTCTGCTTACCTTTAGGTTTCTTGTGTGATGCTAGCTCACTGTTAGCTCTGAACGGGATCCGTGGTGAGATTCGCGTTCGGTTGTGAACGCTCGATTCTCTGTATTTACTTCCTTAATGTGTTCGCGTCTTGTGATGATGTCATCACGTGAGTCACGTGATGACGTATTTGCATGTTCCGAACGCGGTTGCCATTTTGAATTGGGCTCACATCTGTCTTATACGGTTGCCATAATTGTTGTTATGCTACGATCGTGTATGTATTTGGAATTCCAGTCCTATTGTTAAATCTTTCCTATCAATTGTTTTTCATTTTACTTTGTAATTATATTAAAATGTCAAAATTATTTACTTGGTTCTGCAATTTATATGAAAGATATCAGGCTCGTTTGGATTAATGCTCGGTAATCTTATTGTTGTCTCCCGAAATAATATATTTGATTAGAATGATAGCATATTCTGTAAGATTGGACACAAACTGTGATTAGTAAGGCTGGTTCGCTGCGATGTCAGAGGCATATTTGGGTCTATATGGTGTATAGTGAGGGCAGCTCATTTTTGTTGGTCATGATAAAGTGTGAAAATGGTTATAGAAAATGATGGAGTTCCTGGTCTAAATTTAGACCCGTGTGACATGTGTCCATATTACATATCCATTTTGATTCTCGTTGGCGTAACAAACGTTCCAGGTTTCCTCCTCTAGGTAGTGGCTTTACTTGCTCAAGACCAAAGAATTTCAAGTCCTTAAGGTCTGTTTCTTCATGGTGGTTTAAAAAATGAGTTGCTAGCGGGGACCTAATTTCTTTGTTCTTTATGTTCACCGCTCCAAATGTTGAGTTGTCTAGTTGTACTTCCAATGTATATTTTTTTGCATTGGCATTTGATTGCATAAATTACAAATGTACTGTTGCAATTTATGAGTTGCTCAATTGTTTTGGTTTTTGCTGTGGGTAATTGAACCATTTTCTTTCCATTATCTGAATAGTTGCATATCTGACAGTTTCCACATCTTAGTTACCTTTGAGTGGTGCCTGTAGCCAAGTTTTTGTTGTTGGTGGATTGGGTGGTGCTTGGTTGTGTGATGGACTTAGTTTGTCTTTTAGACTTGGGGCTCTCCTGAAAGTTATTGTTGTCTGTTCATCCAATGTGTCATGTAAATCTTGATCTATTTGCAAAATGCTCCAGTTTTTGGCCAGTATTTTCTTGATTGTCTGATTGTTGGAACTGTATGTGGTAATGAACCTGGTCTTGTGGAAGTGAGGACATGCCTGGGATATTGGTTTATCCTGGTTTATCCTGTAGTAGTTGGGTTCTTGTTCTTGCTGATGTTTTAGGAAAACTTCTATTGACTAGTTTCTTGCTGTATCCTCTTTCAACAAAATTGCTTTTTGTGGTTTGTGCATGTTTTTCAAATTCCTCTTGTGTGAAGCAGTTCCTTTTGATTCGTAACATTTCTCCAAACGGGATGTTGTTGATGACATGTGCTGGGTGATTACTTGTGGCATAAAGAGTACTGTTTACTGCTGTAGGTTTGACATAGAGTGTAGTGAGAATCCTATTGTTATGACTATAAAGGCTGATGTCTAAGAAATGTATTGTTGTTGTGCTGGTTTCCATTGTCAAGGTAAGATTGTAGGTATTGGTGTTAAGATAATGCAGATATGATCCAATTTGTCTTTATTACTGTTCTATATGAGTATTATATCGTCAATGAACCTCGCCCAGAAAATTATGTTGTTATTTTCCGTAAATGATGGGTGTCGCCATGCGTGCTGAAGTTCGAAGTGTCCCATGTATAGGTTAGCATACATTGGGGTGAACTTGGCACCCATGGCGGTCCCCTGAATTTGCCTATAGAGTTGTTTGTTGAAAATGAAAATGTTGTTTTCCAAAGTGAACTATAGCATTTCTAGTATCATGTTGTTTTGGTCATGGTAGGATATTGATCTTGTCCTAAGAAAGTAGTTGATGGTATGGAGTCATTTGTCATGCAAGATGCTGGTGTATAGAGAAGAGACGTCCATGGTGACTAGCATACATTCTGGTTCCCAATATAGGTTTTCAAGTTGTTGGATGATGTGTTTCGTGTCTCGCACATAGGAGGCAAGAGATATTGTTAAAGGTTGAAGTTGGTGGTCTATATATTCTGAGATGTGTTCTGTGAAGGATCCTATACTATGGGTTATGGGTCTGCTGTTGGGCAGGCGGAGATATGTTTTGTGGATTTTGGGTACAAAGTAGATGGTCGAAATTATTGGAAATTGTGGGTTAAGATAATCATATTCTTCATCTGTCAGAAGGCCATGATTTCTCCAGTGTTGGCTCATTAGCATCCAATCTGCTTTTATCTTTGGTAATGGGTCTGTGTGTAGTTTTTCATAGCATGTTTGGTCGTTGATATGTATCATAGCCATTTCCTTGTAGTGTGTGGTTTTTAGCAGTACTATGTTGCCTCCTTTATCTGCAATTTTCGTAGTTGTTGCTTTGTTTTGTTGAAGTTCCTGTAGTGCTTGGTGTTCCAGATATGTTAGATTAGATCTTAATTTAGTTGTGTGTCCTATTAGATAGTGTTGTCTTAGATCTTGTTGAGTAGTTTTGAAGAAAATGTCGATGGCATTGTCCGAAGCTATTATAGGCTGAAATTTAGATTTTGATTTGAATTTTGTTTTTAATGCGAGTCCTAAAGTGATGTTTTGTTTATAGCAAAGGACTCCATTGTATATTGTTCGTTTGGGTCTGGTATGTTTAGTAGCTCTATTGTTTGCTCCACGTGTGCTACTTAGAGGTCTGACGGTATAGCTGCCCTTGCGGGTCTTTTTCTTTGTTCTGTTTGTGAGAAGAATTTTCTCAGTTTGAGTTTCTTACAGAATTGGTTGAGATCTACTGTGGTTTGGAAATAGTCATAATGGTTGGTAGGACAAAATGTTAGTCCTTTATTTAGTGCCTTGTGTAGATTAGGTGGTATTTCTTTGCCTTTGAGATTTATGATTATGTTTTGCGTTGTCGCTGTGGATATTCGGATCTAGTTTTTACTCCTTTTGCGACGGTATCTGTGTCTTGATCATTTGCCCCTGGTGCCTTTTGGCCGATAATTTGTGTTGTTGATGTATTTGCTCTTAGGGCATCTTGTCTTGCCTAGCTTCTCAGGAGTTTCTGTTGCAAGAATTCTTCTAAAAAAGAGGATGGGACGCCTCTTTGTTTTGGAAGTAGTGATGTTGATGGTTCTTGTTGGTCCAAGTTGCTGGTTGTTTGTGTTGGTCTTTCTTCCAATTCTGAGTCACTCACTGTGTCAGTATCTGAGCTCTGTGGTGGGATTGGACTTGATTCCAAACTTTTAAATGGTCGAGGTCTTGGTTTCCCTGCTTTATTGTATTGTTTGTTAAAGGTGTAGACCCTTTTGAATTTGTAGTCTAGTTCATCTCTTAAAAACTGTTGTTGTTTCTTGATTTGTATTTGTTTTTCATATTTGTCTATTGTATCATCTAGTATTTCATAGTTTTTGAAGGTCTTTTCAGGGATGTTAAGCTGTTCAATTTTTTCTTTAGTTATGGTGATTTCTTTTATCAGTTTATCATGTTGCTTTTTAGCGTTCTGAATTAGTCTGTGTATCATTTCCTTGGATGTGTTGGTGAGCATTTCTTCCCATTCGTGTAATTCTTGTAGGTCATTCTCCTCAAATGGTGGAAAATACATATCCTGAGGCCACGTGGTATACGTTCTACTTGTAAGTATTTTTCCAATGTTTTAATCTCCCACCATCTAGATAGCTCTTGTTTTAGTAGTTGTTCTAGTTGTATGAACAGTGGTCTTAGTGAAGGTTTATTTTCTCCTTCCGTCAGCGGAGTCTTGCGAGTAATTCCTGAAAATAATAGTTCTGCCTCTTCTTCCCTTTGTGTGTAGTTTCTAAGCATTCCAATGTAGTATTGGGATGCTGCCCGCTGTATGTTAGGTACCCAATGAATAACATTTTGTTTTCCAGCCTACAACTGCTAGGCGCTGTTCCCAATTTAGTGGTATTCTGTTTGGATATTGTGGTCAGCTGCCTCCTGGGCTAGATCCTGTGACTGGTCAGGATAATGATTATCAATAGATAAGAGGGTTATAGCCCTGGTTAGCGCTTTTGCCACTTGTGAATAAAGAAATGTATTACCACAATGTGTTTTGATTCAACATACATTTTAATATATTATTTCTTCATTAGGTCAGAAAGTGCTAGTCAAATCACAATATTTTTGCTGTTTGATGCTGTCCTTTTTGATTTAGCCTGATAGTTCCAACTGTCCAATGGTTGGTTCATAAGTGACTTGTGGGTGAATTGTTCCTTCCTTTTAGAGAGAGCTTTTTGTTCCAATCTGAGTTTAAAGTTAAATGTTCAAAGCAGTTCGGTTGTTAATTTTCAAAAGTAATTCCATTGAAGACTAATTGTGTTTCCTTTATGTTTTACTTGGGGATAGCGTGATGCTTGGTGGTTGCAGTTTTGTAGGTCCCAGTTGCCTCACTGGGATACTTGCGAAAAGCGTAGTGCTTGGTAGTTGCAGTTTTGTCAGTCCCTGTTAACTCACTGGGGCATTTTGTTTCTATTTCCTGCTTTTTGTTCCAATCTCAGTTTTAAGTGTAATGTTCAAAGCAATCCCTACCTTCCCCTCTCCAATATTCTTCCTGTCTAACCTCTTTGCTCTCTCAAGCAAGGCTCGAAACCGTGTGGTCCTCATTGATTGTGACATCTTACTGCAACAATTCATCACTACCTGTGATGAATCAACTTCTGGGGTACCAGTGGTACAGGGGTGAATATCGGTTTCTAAACCATCAATCAGCCCCACACCTTTAATTCACCAGAAGGAATATGAACAGATTGGAATAACAAGTAAATTATAAACCTCCTTGTCCAATTTTGGTAACATGGACGCAACAGCAGGCTTATCTCTGAAAGGTTGTGGATCGTTGGTTAGTTGCAAAACTGTGAAAATACAATTATTACCTAATGATAGAAGGGATTGTCCAGTGAAGGTTGTATACAAATATCTACTTTGTTGTTATCACAAAAGACAGTTCTAGCACACTGCAAAATACAACTCAACCTGTAAAGGAATGCAGAGGACAGACAGTTTCATAGATGAAAATGGGATGCACTCTGGATACTGACAGGAGGGTAGTCAGTATATTAAATAATCACAATAGTTCAAGGATACTTGGTTTCAACACAAAGGGAGAAATGGGTCTTACATGCTCTAGGGGCCTTCTGGGAAGGACCAGGGGGACAGAACAACAATGTTTTTATTTGTTTATTTGTACATGGTTTATCACAAACCTTTACAAAATTATCACCAAACAAAACGAGAACATTAAAATCTTGGGGAAATAATACTCACAAAATGTAAACAGTTCATAATATAACATACACATAAAAAAGTTTGAACATTAAAATCGAACAAAATAAAGAAACATCCTAACCCAATAATAAATTAACTTAATTCACAAATTATTTTTAAAAAGGAAATAACACGCATGATCAAACTGGGCGAATAACCATTTCTCATCTTATACCAAATGTATTTAGGGTCAGTACATAAAATATTATCAAAAAATTCCAAAAAGTATTCAGTACGTTGATTGATCAACGAAGGACATCTTACCATGATGTGTTCAAAAGTCTCCTCAGTTTCCAGAACCATACAAAATCTACACCATTTTTTATCATCCACAGGATTTCTTATATTTAGAATAAAATATGTGCGCAAAACATTCAACCTGAACCTCATAAAACTATTTCTGAAAGTCCTTGACGGATATTTTATCAGATAGTGCTCTATAACTGGCAAAAATTTCCAAAAGGAATGAACATGGTTATACAATTTCGAAGAAAAAACTTTACTTTTAGTCAGTGACCAGTCCATTCCATAGATAATCTGTTTTGCATCTATTAGGCTTGTAAATAGCGGTACACTTGGCAATCCCTATCTCTTCCATCATCCTTTCCATTTCATTGTTTAAAGAAATCATAAAAGGGCATGTTAAATCAAGTCCTGCTTCAACATAAAAGTTAGAAATCCCAAGTGCTTTACATTTTCTCCACAGCCTCAGTCTCTTAACTGCCACCACCGCGTGGAGAGATTGCAGCCCCCGTTCATACCTCACTACTTCAATAGGGATACACTTGGGCAGAAAGAATAACAGCCCCCTCCATATAATACCTTCCAATGATTTTAAAAAAAACGAAATGTCAAATGGACAGATCTCTAAACCATAAGTTATCCTGGGGACCACTTTTCTTAAATAAAACTCCCTTATGGGAATCAAAGTGAAGCCTCCAAATTTCTTTTCAAGGATTCTCATCAGTCTAAGAGCAACTTCTGCTTTGGTCCTGAGTTGATTTTTAAATAATGTAACAGATTCAAAACCAGTAAAGCAGTATCCCAAGTATTTCAAGGCTTTCTCAGACCTAATATGTTTGCCCTCACAGAACCAGGTAAATGAATCCTGCTTCTTGTTTGCACGTCCCATACGTATTATAATTGTCTTAGCCGGATTCATTTTCAAGTATAAGTTACTTACAAACAGTTCAAAAACCTTAATTAAATGCTGAAGACCCACCTTTGTATTGTCCAGGAGTAATAAATCATCAGCATAGGCCAACCAAGAGATGGCCCTTCCATTCAACTTAGGAGACACCAGACCCCCCTTCTGAAAAACAAGATGAGCACCGCTAACATAGAGATTAAAAATCGTTGGGGCCAACATGCAGCCTTGACGTAGCCCATTAATGGTAGAAATCTGGGAAGAGAGATCACCCATTGAATTCATATGTATGACTAAACTAGTGTCCGTATATAACTCAATCATAATATCCAGAAGGTGATTTGGGATATTTAAGGATTTTAATTTGTACCACAAAGTAGGTCTATCAACTAGGTCAAATGCATTACTAAGATCCATCGATGCCACAAAAGTGGATCGCGAGCCCCCAATCAGGGTTTTGCTTTGCAGGCATCTAAGGACTAATCCACCACAGTCCGTACCACAATTTTTCCTAAAACCCAGTTGGTTAATACTAAGGATCTGATTGTCCTCCATCCATTTCTGTACATCAAGCAATACCAGAGATGAAAAGATTTTAGACTCAGAGTCTGCAATGGCTATAGGTCGATAATTACAGGGCATCAATCTGGAGCCCTTTTTGAATACGGGAATCCCTACCGACACCCTCCAGGATTGTGGGATAGTTTTAGAAATGCACACATCTTTAAATAGTATACATAGTATTTTTGCCCATGCGAGGGGGTTAGATTTTAATACCTTATTCGTGAGGTTATTAAGGCCAGGTGCACCCGTATTTCTGGATTTAATTATCAGACTTCTGATTAAATCTACCTCACAAGACAATGACCAGGAAGTGGAAGACTCGGCACAAGGTGAAGAGCATCGACGATTTAACTTATAAACCTTAGCAAAATGACCGGCCCAGGATGCTTCAGGAATGGGATTTAGCATATCAGCGATTTGAGTCAAATCGACATTATTGATCAATTGCCAACATTTTTTAGATGAGGCCCCTCTCATGGCCCCCAACATCCTTTCACCATCGTGTTGAGCCATAATACCTCTGTGGCTAATCAGCCAATTTTTAAAGGATTGCTTTAGTTGTCTAATTCTATCCCCAATACCAGACTCTAGCAAACACAGTTTCTGCAATTTGCGGAGCTCTCTATTAAGCTCTCTTTTTCTCTCGTAAACTTCTGTGTCCATAGAGTGCTTATAATAAGTTGATTGGTCAACTCTACCAGACATTTTTTTCCGAGAGATGCTTAATTTTAGATCTTATTGTGTTCTCAAACTCTTTTACTGAGAACATACACAAGCGTTGTTCCAACTTGGTTTTTTCATATTCCGCAATCATGTTTAAAGTAAATTTCGTAGTTGAATTAAATGTCCAGTTTAATCTTCTCTTTGCAGTGTTTACCACCATTTCTTTGTTGTACATCTTAGGGGTCTTCACACTGATTTTAAATTCCAACTCTACCATCAACATACAATGGTCACTTGTGTTAGCGGTTTTCACTTCGAAATTTAACATGGCGAAAATTAATTTGGCAGTTAAGAATATATAGTCTATAATAGACCCGCTCCCCCTTGCGTACCAGGTATGGTAATTGTTTGAGATCAATTTAAGCCCCCACAGATTGGCAAAACAAAGCCATAAAAAACCTTTTAGCTTCGCGCTGCCGCTACTGCAGGTAGCTATCTTAAGATACAGCATTTCTCCTGATAGCTTATCCACACTACAATCGGCATTTAGGTCACCTGCTATGGTAATTTCCCCATATTTATTCTCCATGCACCACTTATCAATAAGTTTCCCCAAGTTTCAGCTCAATTTCCAACTCGTGGTCTGAGTATTCGTTAGCATTCCAGTAAACGTTTATCACCAATAGGGGAAAGCTCGGCTCAAAATTTCCCACCATATAAGCAGCAATAAGGAACGATTGACCTTGTTTCCATTTATTTAGTGTTAACAATCCCGAGGATTCTTTGGTGGCCGTGAGCAAACCCCCTTTGGGTCTACCCCTCGGTCCTTTAGTAGCTCATAGGTCTTTCACAACAAAGCCTTCCCAACCCACCCGTGCGGTTAACCATGTTTCCTGTAGTAAGATTAAATCAAAAGACTGTAACTCGTTAATAAGAGACTTGTTATTAAAGAGATTGAAATTACCCCGAGTATTCCAACATATCAGCTTCAAATTGTGAGTGGTAACTAAGCAGGTTTACCAAGTTCTTTTAGATTATTAATAGCATCTCTCAAGGACAAAGCCAGCCATCTCCAATCTTGTTTCTCTGACGTCTCTTCTGATCTGTGGAAAGAAGGAGGTATGACCTGCCCATTACTGTCCTGAGCTGTTAACCCACCTCTCTCTGGTGCGTTTAACAAATTAGATTGATCTTTAAAGGCGAAAAGGTCAAAGCCCAAACGTTGAAGTG
The DNA here is from genome assembly GCF_040938575.1 of Ambystoma mexicanum. NCBI lineage: Eukaryota > Metazoa > Chordata > Amphibia > Caudata > Ambystomatidae > Ambystoma > Ambystoma mexicanum. The sequence goes on from NC_090932.1 coordinate 1,392,682,133, forward strand.
ATTCAACCTCCTTCAATAACATTGATCTAACCAAGGGCGATGGAATTACCAATCTTACAAAATCAAGCCTTTCCTTGTGTATAAAATCCACAAGGTGGATATCGGCCGAGGTGATAAGTTTTAGTTCAGGTATTGCAGAAAATAAAGATAAAATGTAAGGTCTGTTCAAAGGCTGATTTCTTTCATCTTTAAATACGGAACACAAAATCAGACCTGGTAGATTCGGAAACACTGGGGGTCTGAGCTCATCTGCATATTTTGTATCATACAAAACATTTTCATTGCACTCCTTTACCTCACCCCTAACATAGGCTCGGTAAGCCAGTTCATTCATCTCATTGCCCAAAGTTCCTTTGTCTTCTTTATGCCCCCTGACCAAACAATCTTTGTTCCTTAATGTTTTATTTTCTTCCAACATCTCATTCACATTTCTCAATAATTCACCCACAAGACCATGTTCATTGACCTTCAAATCCTTGCCTGGATCCATTGAATCGTTAGGCAAGGTTACATCGTCCGTGGCCTTAGCCTTGAGAGTATCAGTACATACTCTTGTTCCTGTATCCTTGGTACCACAACTTTTAGCAATTGATCCGTTATTCTCTCTTTTTCTTTCAGCCTTAGATTTTAATTCATCAATTCCTGCACATTTCTAAGAATATCCTCCACCTTAGCCTGAGATTCACTGGGTTTGGGGATATGTATACCATCTTTGCCCTCCTGTGACATAACGCACTTATCATTATCCCTCCAGGTATCTCTGCTTACCATAAGATTACTAAATGAAAAGGTATTTCCAGTAAGTGGGTCTTTATGGTATAGACCCGTATTTACAGATTGTACAATAGGTCTTGTGCGTGGCTTAAGAGAGCACCCCACGTCTTTTAGAGGAACGTGAGTTTTTTCTTGCTCAATAACCATAGCCTTTATACCTTTAGTGAGAACCTCCTTTGTCAACTGAGGGACCAAAACCTGCACCGAATTCCCCACAGATCCTTTGAATATCTTAAAGATATCATTCAGACCCTTTTCCAGTACGCTTGAATTCTCTACAGCAGAAGCCCCTTTTTTTTCTTTTTCATAATGTCATACATTCCATTCGTCCCATCCTCATATTCATTCAAAGGCTCTTGCATAGCCGGGGCATTCTCATTTACTACAGCATTAGATTCCGAATCAATTTTTTGAGATGCCACATAGATCACGGCATCCAAGGCATCCTCCTCAATCATATGTTTCATATCCAAATCCCTCATAAATTTTCTGGATGTTTTATTTTTTGAGTCTATTTTCTTGGTTTTATTATTATTATTTTTTTTGCTGCTCTGGATTGCGGCCTGGGCATCACCAAACCATCAGCTGTACCGTTAACTTCCGGCAGCACATTCGGCTTAAGGTCACTAGAAACCTGCAGATCTTTTTTTGATGTATTGGCCACTATCTCCGAAAATTTTGGGATTAGCTTTTTATCTTTGGGTGTTGGTTCAATAACCATGCTTGGAGAGATATCATTACTCACCCCAGCTCCATACTTATCCGACTTACATAAGATTTTCAAATCCGCCCCCCAAACAGCCATATCCTCCCTAACAGTTGGCATTATTATATCGGATATGCCTTTAGGCAGTGCCTCAATACATTGAATAACAGGTATAAGTGAAGCCGATAAAGCATTCGGAAAGTTATCAACCGGTTTTACAATTATGGCTAAAAAAGTATTCTGTTTTCATAGTTCTGTCAAAATAGCCGGGTTGAAAATACCTAGCATCATTGACAGATCTTCACCTGGAGGGAAGTCATTTGGACCCCCCATATGGATGTCATAAATGGGGTCCGAAAGAAGATCCTCAGAGATAAAGATAGCTGGCATATTAGTAAGATCTTCCAATTCAGCCACAATATCCCCCTGAGGTGAGTTATTATGAGGGACTTCATTTACATCCTCTCCAAACATAGGTTGAGAAGGGTCCATATTATCGTCCAAGTTCCTTAATTCTGCTCAGCAATCCTGCGCACATTGGAGCAGTTCCTCTTCGTCACTACAAGGAGGCGGAAGAGGAAGCGCTGCCGCTCGTGCCAGGCTAGCTCTACGCGTGCTGACAGCTGTGAAAAAATCCACCCTATGGTCTTTGCGGAGAGCTGTAAGCTTATTTTTCCCCATAATGTGGTATTACACTCCTATTAGGCCAGCCGTATAGATGAATACCACACTGACTATGAACAACAGACTGACCTTGATGTTAACGTAACCCACAAGTACACCAGTCTTTAAACAAACACAATATCCCTTCTCTTTAGAATCAGAGGTCAAGGCTTATTAACGACACATAGCACGTACCAGGATCCTCCACCCCCTCACAACTTCACAGCCAAACAGCTCAACAGCTTACTTAGAGCTTACTTCGTGCGCGCGCGCCGTGCGCGAGAAGCCCTGCTCTAGTAGCTAATTTGCACGCGGCTGCGAGGGCGGGGGGCATGGCCCTAGGTCGCACAGCTTCTGCAACAAAAAAACAAAAAAAAAGACCCACTCAGGACCCCGTCGCTAAGTTCCTTCAAATAGCAATCACAGTAGATCCCAGGGACAGAGCCCAGCCCGACCCAGCCCACTCGAGTACAACCCAGCCCAAAACCCAGCCCACAGGAGAAAAGCAAGACACACAAACAGTAAAGTGACCCAAGCCAGAGAGACAACAACAACGGCTCTCCAAGTTAAGTATATTTACTCTGGTAATGGAAGTCCAAAGTACACAGTCCAGTCAGACGGGTGTTTCGCCGCCAATGAAAAATAGCGCTTCCTCTTGTCCTTACAGGCACCCAAAGATGCAGGGAAAAGAATGAACCGTGGTCCAAATGCGGTCTCCAGCAGCGTATCCAACAGCTCAACAGCTTACTTAGAGCTTACTTCGTGCGCGCGCGCCGTGCGCGAGAAGCCCTGCTCTAGTAGCTAGTTTGCGTGCGGCTGCGAGGGCGGGGGGCATGGCTCTAGGTCGCACAGCTTTCTGGTAATGGAAGTCAAAAGTACACAGTCTAGTCAGATGGGCGTTTTGCCGCCAATGAAAAATAGCGCTTCCTCTTGTCCTTACAGGCACCCAAAGATGCAGGGAAAAGAATGAACCATGGTCCAAATGCGGTCTCCAATCTACCTTGTGCTGTAGATGTTTTTGTTGCTTGACATGGTCGAGTCAACTTCAGGGCACTTTGCAGGCTTCTGGTACAGAGTTCAAGATGGGAGTCAGCTACGAGTATCAGGTGGCAAGACGGTTCAGTGAGCAAAGCTGGATGAACGGCTGCAGGCTGGCCTCCATGGCGGCTCGCGGTCAAGAATTGTTGTCTCAGCACTGTTTGGTGGTTCTGATTCACTGGTCAAGATGTCTCGGTTGTCTTTAAGCGACTGCGGCTTGACAACAGTCAGCGTTGCTGTGGATTGCAGATCGAGTAAATCGACTGGCTCGAAAATGTCCTATAAGGCAGACATTGGTAGATGCTTATCGAGTCACTTCTCCCAGCTTCTTCAATGGGCTTGTGTTGTCCTTTAAGGAGGATGGCCCAAAGCTGAGGAGTGTGTTGCCGGCAGTTGCCTTGTCCTTTGCTGTAGGTTTTGAGACATTCTTGCACTTCCAATCCAGGAAGCTTGCTGCAGAGCCTAACAGGGCATACTGTGTGCTTGCTCTGTCCTGGTTATGGAGGTCCTCTGAGTTGTGGATCTTCCTCTGTTCCCTGGGAGATGTTTAGGGGAGGGATCTTGCTTCTCTCTTTGGAAATCATGGCCTTTCTTCACTGGCAGAAGATGTAAGGCAGACTGTACCTTCAGCCAGGGTCCAGTGATGAGCCATTCTTGCTACTCCTTGCAAAGTCTTCATATTATCTGCCAAAAGTGTGCCACAGTGTTTGTTGCAGGCTAAGCCCATTTTAATAAACCAATCCTGGGGTCCCCACCAACAATATCCTGTACGCATGAGGTCATTCCCAAAGTGATTTGCAACAGGAAGGTAATGGGGTGAAAATATGTGATACTAAGTCCCATCCTTCTTCCTGTCTGTTGCTTAACAAAGAGTCTCTCTTAGGGTTAATGGATATCTCTATTGTTGCTGTTTAAAGCCACAGGTCTCCCTTGAATTAGCAGTGAGACCATACCCTCTGGGTCCTGCAAACCATATTCTCTTACCTGATAAATAGGGTCCCCCTACCGGGGAGGGTTACAGTAGACAAGCAGGGCCAGATATGACAGTTCACTGTCAATGACACTTAGGGCGGGAGCTGGCTACAGGTTGACACAGCTACATATGAAAGGTTGTTGGGGTTTCCTGTCTCCTTTGTTAACCTCAGCAGCCAGGCCCCATGGGCCTGTTGGAAGTACAATCTATTAGTATGTTAATCGCTGCCGCCAGCTGCACGGCCTAACAAAAGTGCAGGGCGGATCAATGGAGCCATTGTTAGTAAATCAGGCTGGCTATGGCAGGGGTAATCTTGGACCTCCCCCTTCCTGGAGAGAACATATTGTACTCCTACCTGTAATATCCCAACTAAACTGTGTCCACCCAGAGTACAAAGTCAAACTTCTTACTGCACCTCCTCAGAGGAACTCTGCCTTTCCTCTCCTTCTCCCAAGCTATGGTTCTCTATAGGGTGGACTATTGCAACAGCCTCTTTCTTAATCTACCTGCCACTATTCACCACCCTTTGCAACTTATCCAGAACAGGACTGCGAGACTTGTCGTTCGCCTCAAGCCCTGGGATCGTATCTCTCCAGCTCTGATATCTCTCCTTTTTCTCCCAGTGGATGCAATGATTACATTCAAAACCCTCTGCATTGTTCACAATGCTTTTTGGGGCCTGGGTCCAACATACCTTCAGCTATCCCTCCGCAAATACCTCCCATCTCGGCTCTCCGCTCCTCTACCTCTAACTCCCTCAGGGTCAGTCGTTTCTCTAAGAAACAAGCTGGGGGTAGATCTCTGACTTCGGCTGGGGCCTCCGTCTGGAAAAGCCTCCCTGACACTCTAAAACTTGAGGAGAACCATGTCTGGTTCCGGAAGCATCTCAAGACCTTCCTGTTTGCTTCTGCCTTCGCCCCCTCTCCCCCCTATTGAATCTGTTCTCCTTCGGCACTGTGCAACTGGCCACCCTCTTTCCTGCGGGCCCAGGTACCTGCTCACCATGCCACCATCACGCACTGCCTCCGGGCCACCCCTTGCACTGGGTTCTGTATCTGTACCCATACAGTCCCCCCCCTTTTCTTCATGCACTTATCAGACCTACGCAGCCTACTGTCTTAAATCCAGCACTTGCCACTTGCTGGCTGCACTACAATTGTTTGTTGCCTTTATTGTTTATTAATGTAGTTATTTATTATTATTTATCTGTTTTTCTCCTTGCTACGCACTCTCCTTTTCTCCCCCCTTCCATGCACTTCTTCTCCTCCCCCTCTCCCATGCACTTGCGCATTCCCAATGTCACTGGACCTAGTAAGATTGTTGTTTTTGTTCCCCCCTGTTCCCTTTCCCTTGCCTTGTCGCACTCTGAAACACCTCTGTATGAGCGCGTTAGCAATAAAATATCAATATCATACACAGGTCTATGCATTTGTCATGGTGTGAGCATAGGAAAAAGTGTGGATTAGTCCCACCCAGGCAAACGCACATCCACCATGCGGATGGTAGAATTCCTCACACTACCACTTCTTCTGTTGCTCGTATTAACCTTCTCATTATTCTCAAATATCATCCATTTCTTAATCACCACTCTACGAAAACTCTAATCTGCACCATTCTGTTTGGCAAAGCCAATTAGCCGTGTGCCTACTCCTTGGCTTTCCTCTCTACTCCTTCCTCCTACTAGATAAAGCCCTCAACTTTATGACCCACACTCTCTGCAACCTTCCCAGATCCTCCCCACCTCTATCTAACAACACCACACTGGTTGGCTCTCCATGCACAACCGTTCCCTTTTCAAGTTTCTTGCCCCCAAGTGCCACCTCTCACTTCCACTCTTTCTCCATGCTCACCCCACTCCATGGGAACTTTCAGCCGATTAAAATGAAAGCCAGTCCCACGGTGGATCTCTTCAGAGATCAGATTAAACTTCACGTACTTGCCAAGGAGGCATCTCCATCTCCACCGACTCCCCCATCCTCCATGTCTGACCCCACTGTTCCCTCCAGTGCTGTGTAATAATTTATTGTTGTGGATTTGACAGTGCTCCTCTTTACTTTGAAGCACATGCGCTCTAGGATAATATTTTTGTTTTGTTTTGTCCCTGTCTATGTCACACTCAGTTCACACTTGCCACTTCCTCCCATCTTTGTTCTATTGTGCACACACACTTCTGGGGAATGCCTCTGCGATCTGTACATATGTTTCTGAAAGTCATTTCTGATCAAAATTGGAATCCCTGTTCTTCAAACAAAAACAAAAAGAAATAGGGTCGAGTGTGGCTCAAAAGAGGAAAGAAAGCTAAGAAAAATCCCCCTTGGGGATTCTCAAATCCCCTTTTCTGATTTGTGACCATCCTATACTGCGTAAAGTAAGAACAAAAAATGATCATCCTGTGAAAGCCCCAGGGGCCTTACCTTGCTCATGATGCCTAGGGCCTGCAACGAAAAGGAGAAACCACCAGCCAAAAGCCTTGGTGGCCTTTGGTACTCCAAGAAGACAGAACAATGTGGCCCACCCTCTCCTGGCCTTCACTGTTGCGCAAGAGAAAATAAAAGACGAAGGAAAGAAACACTTGTCTGCCTATAATGCACCATGCAGGTGAGCATGTTAATTTAAAGAGACTGCTATACCTGGGTTTTACAGCTCACTTAATCGCAGCCCCAGTGCCAGCAAGAAAGAGAGAATCCCCTGTCTGCTCACAATGGGAAGCTAACAATTTCCTGGTGCCCAACCTGCAGTGGTTGGTGGAGCTGGTGAGGATGAAACAGTCCCAGCAAGTTTCTGTTTTCCTGTCCAGGGATATAAATATATGAATATATCCAGGTCCAGTGTTCTGCACTGCTGAAGCCAGTTCCGGCCACTTAGTGTATATACTAAGTACTTAAAACTGAGGATTTTGGACATACTACCACTTGAGTTAACAGAAAGTAGAGCATAACCCCCAGAGAGAGAAGGTGCTGATGACCCAGGCCTTGGTGCCTCAGCTGTGCCACCTAAGAAAATAAACCAAAATGACGAACCCACAGCAATGCTAGGCAGTTAATTATCTGGCAAAATAACCATATGACATAAGTTGATTGTGAATAATTTTACTCTAAACCAGGGTAATTTTTTACACACCCTGGTGATATCCAGCCCACAGGTACAATTGCTTTCCTGTTGGGCTTCTGTTCTTTCATTAATTGTTTTTCTGCATAATATCCTATTTCATTTCTCTGACGGAATTATAAGGTACACATGATGAATGTTATGCTCTATGTTTCTGTTTCATTTTTTTGCTATGTCTTTTAAATGTTTTATTAGCATTAGCTTCAAAGGAAGCTTTTTACCAGTTACAATTTAAATTCAAAAAATGAAAAGCAAAAAGGAAGAAGAAAAGAAAAAGAAAAAACATACAATACAACCATTTCTACCCATTAATACAGCAAGAAAAAAAAGAGGAAGATAAGAAAAGAGCAAAAGAAGGAAAAGAGTCTGCAACCGAACAGAATTAGCAGCTCCTGCTGTCGAATTATAAAGAGGTAAACTTCATTGTCACATTTCTCCTTCAAGCATTTTGAAAATGATTGATACCATCTCTAACAAGGCAAAAGTTACAGATAGCCTTGAGCTGGTTTCTGCTCTAGGGAGAGTTCCAGGGAGAGGTGAGAAGTGAGTGTTTGTTTGGCACATTGGGCATTGCGCTAAGCCCGCAGGTTGGGCCCAGGGTATAATCGCTCTTCTACGACCTTCATTCGCTCACCTCAGACTCCCACACCTTATTGGTGTGTGTGGGCATTCTTTTGATTCTGCATCTGCTGTCTATAGCTACACACTAGATGGGCAGACTGGCATGAAGGCTGGAACTCCTGAGTATCTAGCCCTACAGTCCAGTGTGGAATCAGTGGGGATAAGTAGTGAGCCATCCGTCAGTTTGTCTCATGTTTTGAAATTATGCTTCCAATGTATTCAAATGTATTCCTGTTGTTGTAATGTGAAGCGCGTTGGTGTAAAGCACTGTATACATTTAATAAATACAAATACATATACAAATATGGAAGATGTCAGTTCTACCCAATGGCATGTAGTTAAAGACAGAATAATGCCAGAGTTTCATCAATGTAGAAACGTATATGATTTCGGTATATGGCTGGAATTATTGGATAAAACTGCGCAACAAGTACTCCCTGTCAAGATAGATACTGCATGTGAGGCAGACCTGCATTTGAATGTTGGCATGGCAAATAAGAGCCCGCAAACCTCTCAGCAGGAGCGTGGCAATCTGGCAAGTATAGTTAATAATCAATCTCAGATGGCCGACCTGACCAAGTATAATTCAGGTTCTGAGGATAAAGCCTGACAGGCCGAGTTGGATACCTTGATGATGGCTAAACTCCTGAAGGCAGAACATGCATGTTAAACAGCAGCACTTCCATCCCATGGCGCCATCTGTGCTTGCTGTAGCTGAAGGGCAAGTTCAATTACTGGCAGCTGGGCTTCCCGCCCTAGCTGAGGAACCAAGATTGCCATTGTTATCGGGTGACCAATGCAGTGGTAGAAGTGTAGCAAAAAAAGTAGTGGCACTGTGACCCCAGCGGGGATAGAGTGGAAAGGAAGGGAGCAAGTGCAACACATGTTTCAAGGGTTGCAGCCTTGCTGGTTGACAGCCAATTGAGTCTAAACAGATTTCAGTTTAGCTGTAACTGCTATCAGGTGGTGAAGTGGAGAAGTGTGCTTTAACTTCAGGAATAACAGGTCCGGAATGGTGGAAACGCTTGCAAAACGTATTGGAACTGTTAACTCTAAAGAAGAAAAGTAGTGGAACGCCTCTCCCCGACCGTTCCCGCTCACTTCGACCACTGGACCAATGAGATGACATTAAAACTAAATCTAGTTCCATTATGAGTCTACGAAAAGCCAAAACACAGAGGCCCCCAATTGCTGGTAAGTCCCTAAGAGAAAACGTTTATTATTTCTAATGTCATGTCACCAGTAGGATTTGACCGCAAGGAAGACCTCCGAAACAAGGTCATGGCTTGGCTTCAGCAAATGACTGGACCAGGAATTGAAAGAATTGTGGATTTCAAGGTCCTGCAGAGGATTAGGATTGACCAATGGTGCACACATGCTTACAGGGACTGTATACTGGTCGGCTGTGGTCATAGTAACCTTCCTCTTTTTTTAGCTAATTACGTTACTAACATGCCATCTGATGTGAAGCTGGTTCTGGATTGTGTCTAAGTGCCATTGTAAGATGCTCTATGATAATAAGATTGATCTGTAGAGAGTGGTTTCCTTTGCCGCACCTTGTTCGGTTTTTAGATCATTTGATTATTGTGCTGCTTGTTGATGGCTGTACTTTTAGGTGATTTTATTTCTTGGGCATGTGTTGATATTTAGTGAAGGTTCACTGGTGCCTGAGCCCACCTATTTCTATGCATGACTGTTACTTGCCATTGTTATTTTGTTATTTATTGTTGTATTTGTTCTTTTATTTTTTTTAGCGCCCTGATGCCCATGGGCTAGTACAGCGCTATATAAATATATAAACATAAACAACGTCCAAACCAGGAAGCAGTTACTGCAGAGGCAATGTAAGCACACTTACGGTTTTCCGTTTTCATTTGTGGGTGCTCTATTTGTTTATTGTTGCTTTAATTTTTACTTTCTTGACAGACTGCAGTTTAATTTCATGTAGGGTAGGATTAGGGCTTTGAATATTGGGACAAAGGTCGAACTTCACTTTTAATTTAAAGCAGAATTAGCCTCAGCAGTTAAAGATGTTTTAATTGCATTTAAGGCTGGGACTTACTGAGCTGGGACGTTATTTGACACTATGTAGAAGCGAGGAGTCTCGAGAGGATAGCTCAGGGGCATCGCTGGCCTTGGAAACAAAAAGACCTCGAGCAAGACAGGTTCGATCCGCGTGTCCGCACTTACAAACCCCCTGCTAAGCGCGATAAATACCCAACTATAAAAAACGAACCATCCATATCATGTATTACTAACATTCTGAACGTTATTTAATACCCGTGCCACGTGTTTGTTATACCTGATATTTGATGGCATATATTCCCAGAAAGACAAGCTAATTAAAGTTATGTATTGGTGGCATTACTATTTAATTCTGCACATGGCTTTTTTTATTTTTTATTTTGTATTATTATAATACAAACAATTAATTGGCTTTCTATACAACATTTACAAAAAACGTCAATCAACTGTACAGCATACTGTGATCAATTCCAAAAGCTCTATTTACAGAGAATGCATGCACATACAAAATACAAGAGCACATTTAAAAAGCATTGTTAAAATCCTAACACAAATTAATTCATCATCACTTATGAGTCAATATACGTAAGTATTTTACTACAGGGATCTCTTTGTCTTGGTACATAATATTTAGATTAAGTTCCTCCCTTTCTTGAATGAACCTTTAATAACAAGCAAACATTTTGTAAAACGACAAATGAACAGCTTACTTTGCACAACCTGCATGTGCGTGCTTTCTTTTTGTGACCTTTCTGGCCCCATTGGTGTCCAAGGTTGTCAACTAAGTTCTTTATTCTTCACCATTGCACAGGCCGAGTTACTCACTGAGGTGAGTTTTAAGTAGACCCTGATCCTTTTTATTATATTTTTGAGGTGCTATCAGATACAATGTTTCTTTTCTACTGGATAACTGCAGCCACAACTGCACAGCCTGTAACCAATTGCAATTTGTAACCACTGTAACCATCATTCGTATGTAACCCAGCGCCCAGTTGCCTTCGGGTTAGAAGCCTTTACAAATGTCAAAATAAATAAATAAAGATATCAAATTATGACTAGACACCTTACATTCTGCCATAGTTGCTAAAGTTAAGGAAAACATGACATACCCTTAACCTACAAATGGTCTTTGATCACTAGAGTTGAGTTGGTAATTCTTTCATTTGTTGAATAAGTAATGTTGGTTATCATCGTCACTTGCCTTGTGTCTTATTGCAATTTGGGCAGCATTTGAAAAGAAGGCCCTTAAGTTCGCTCGTACAATCACTCCAGGCAGAGGCACTCCTCTTCAAGGCATCTCATGTACTGGGAACTTACATATCATTTACATGTTCCTGCCCCACTTAGCGCCTAATTAACTCAGAAGAAGAACTCAGGGAACCCTCAATGAGCTTCTTCACCTTGCTTACACATTGCTGTGACACTCTGTATCCCCATTTGGGGAAGATGTGCTCCTTTTCTTACAAAGGCCTGTCAAAACCGTGCCATGAGGCAAGTCTATTTAGGTGTGATTTTGAGAAATGGGAGACAGTATATGAGAATAATTGGTTTTTTATATAGCGCGCTACATAGAACATAATTTACATACATTGGTACTCATTTATCGACCTCGGAAGGATGAAAAGCGGAGCTGGCTCTGTCAGGAATTGAACCTGGATCTGCAGATCAACGCAACAAGCGCTTAACCCGCTGAGCCATTTTACCGTCAATGAACAATACCGGAAACCCCTCTTTTCGCTGTATTATTACGTTCCTATTCGTGGGTGACTTAGACGGAGCATGCTGTACATCCTGATGGGATCTATGTTGCGCAGGAGGTACGGTACTGGAGTAGCTCAGAGTCCAGACACATAGGAGCAACTTCAGACTATGGCAGCATTGTTTCAAACAGGCAACACTTTCAACCCTACTTGTTTTGGGCACTGGGTTATTGACCTCAAGCGGTATTTCGGAAGTTTCGTATGCAGTCAATATTTCATCATTAGGGCTTGATGTAACTCCTACATATCAGAGGTAATTTCTCAAAACGCATTCCTCCTCCCAAAAGGAGCAGCTAGAACGTTTTGTTTTTATCCTCAACATCCGAAAACAGTCTAACTCGTAAGTGAAGGAAGAACGATGAGCAATGCGCAGTAGTAATAATAATAATAATTTGGCTTTTATATATATAGCGCTACGAACCCTGAGGTATCTGAGCGCTGCTTATTATTACCTGCGGTGCGTGGTGCTCATTTATCGACATCGGAAGGATGAAAGACTGAGTTTGGCCTGCGCTGGGATTCGAACCTGCGTTAGCAGGGTCTGCACAGATGTCAAAGCGAGCGCTCTACTCGCTGTGCCACTTGACTGGGGGACACCAGTGGCACAACCCTTTGACTCTAGCTCTGGGCTTTCTGAGCAGCATTGCGAAAGAAATGGCGTTATTGCCGCTATAAAGCAACGAAACCAGCTCCTGGTATAATAAAACTGTCTGAACCAAGTGTGCCTTCAGGCACTTCATGTATAACTAGTATGTGTGCTGGGCATCTGTTCCTTTCATGCACTGAATTCCTGTTAACAGCAAGCATTGGACAAGCAAACAGTTTCAGCTCTTGTAAAGACATTATTTGATAGGTATTTGCCAGGCACTGCCATAATATGATCACAAACTACTGCCATCTGCCAGCTGTTGCCATTGTATGGCTAATTAGTACCATTACGGCAGTTCCTTGAAAATGGGGATCGCATTCCTACACACAAGACCAAACTATTGACTTTGGCAATCAGAGGCGTTGCTAGGGAGGGGCTAACGGGGCTATAGCCCCTGGTCTTTTGGTTATAGCCCTGGATAGAATCTCAGGAGCTACAAGCAAAAGGCTAGCTAGCCCCCAGTCCTGATAGTTCAGACATTAGCGTAGCCCCGGGTCTTTTCCAGACCTGGCAACACCCCTGTTGGCGATGCTTGTTTTACACTGGGTATACTTATGAAATACAGCGGTACTGATGAAATACTGCATGTTCAGCGTTACTTTGCCGCTTTTATGGTCGTAAAGTTACCACAAGCAGCAATGCTAGATACCCCCTGCGGTTTTCCTGATGGCAATTTCGAGCATCTCGTAATCGTGCATAGGAGGATGACCCTGTGCCATCTTTGTGGCCGCTCACTGTGACGCAAAGTCGGTCTGGCTGTCGTTATTTATTCATAGATGTATTTATTTGTATGACCTAATAAAACAAAGATTCATACAAGTAGGCAATAGTCTCATCCAAACATCAGATAAACAAGGCCCACCATGTTAATAAACACACGACACTCCATTGTGCAAGGCAGATCTGGCCACCTCTTGATTTCTTTCTGCCATAACCCCCTGCTGTCCTTATTATTTGCCTGTTCTTCCACTGCTCTTTCTTGTTCACAACCTTTATTCCTTTCATTTTCGTTAAAATCTAAGTTCAGTTTCCCCACCTTTAAATCCACATTAACAGCAGTTCTCGGTATTCCTCCCCAAGCGTACATTATTTTCAGAACCATCCCAAACTCCTACAACCTATCAGCCTCGGCCTACCAGGCTATGGAAAGGTCATGGTTTTCAAATACCTTTCACAGGTGCCTTCACCTTGCACGCTGGTCATACAATGTCGCCACGCCACCCACTTGTCCTCGCTGTTAAAAAAGGCCCCAACAAATCTTTTGCTGAAGGTCAGCGTGTAGTGGATATCCAAAACGCAGATGTCACACAGATTTAGGCAATTCAATTCATTTGTCCTGGTCGTAACCTCAAGTAATTATAACGTACCCTAGGGCATCTCAGCTCAATCAACCCTATTGGCATTCAAAAAGGCCAACATGGCGGCCATGGTCACCTTTGCCGATTGCTGCAGGAGCTTATTAAATCTGTCATCGATTATTTGAACTGCAGCATCAGTATTCCAAACAATCTCTCTGTAAACACTCATGTGTCTGACCTCAATTAAAATGGCTGCCTTGGTAGCTGTTAAATGTGACCAGTAACTGTGTCCAACTGCTAAACCAGAAGATGAGGAATATATCTGGTGCTCTCTGATGAAGGCGTGTACCCAGCCCCAACTAGGATATTCTTAAAACTAGTTAATTCACATCACTTTCCTTCAATGCAAAATGTCTGCGTTGAACAGGAGGACATCAGAATTGACCAGCCACTATGGAAATACAATTGGCAACACACTGACTCAGAAGACAGTGGCACTGACCGCTTCCATTTTCAGTAAATGTTACAGCCTATATTCATTATGTGCTTTTGGAGGCGGTCTCAAACCTTTGAACAAGGCAATTACAGTCCCATATTTAAGACACATGCCTTAAGTACTGAGAATGTGTTTCTCACAATAAACACACCTCTTCGGTGGACATCTGCTCTCCATCCACACACTTTAGAACGCAGCTACGACTATGACAAATTTAGTCTAGCTGGTTACATAACCGCTTCACACTGAAACACTACAGTTGCCACAACACCTCTGCCATTGGACTACAGCGACATCCTATGACAAATTCGGTCTAGCTGGGTACATATCAAGTGTCCTGCACCAGCGCTCGGTCAGCGACCTCCCACTGCACCCGGCCACGTGCCTGACCTCTTGGGTTGCTTTCTGGAGCCTAGCCAGCCCTTCAAACTCCTAATCTTAACCAAGTGAACACACACATCTGAGAACTTTCTAATACCTGGAACCCAAGGGCATTCCTACCACAAAGAGCTTTGAAGCCATACAAATGGGAAAAGACGCTAAATAAATGACTTCTATAATACAATATAATACAATAATTATCTGCTCGACAACGATGCTGTGGGTGTCTTAGAAAAGCATTTAAAAAGACAAAGTGCATTGTCTTTCCTCATAAAATGGTTGGTCAGTCTTTGCAAATGAATGCCAGACTCATTGTGTCACAGAGCAGAGGGTTAAGTGGCAGAAATAACTGCATCTTGTGGGTAGAGCTGCCACTTTTTGCTTTTGTGGCACTCCTACGAGGTTAGGTATTTTGGAGGATATGTGTTATATTTTTACACCTTCACTTCTTGTCCTTTTCCATCCATCTACAAGCGACATCAGTGGCAACTCGTGTTTGGGTTTATTAGTTCCATTAAGGACATAGGAACGGTAGTCTGCAAAGCAGCACCGTACCAGGCCACAATGTTCCAATCTCATTCCCCACACAAACATGCAAGCAACACCCGAATATTCACAGCTGCATCCCTAAAAGCCTCATCCACACGCACCCGAACAAACCAACAACCAGCACACCACAGTGTGTCGTGTTATATGGCGACCACCCTTAACCTGGGGATTTCTTTCCACCGCCAATCAAGGAGCCCTGCAATACTCGCTTACGATTTTTAGCACTCACCTTATGGAAGATTCATATAGAGTTAGATAAATCTGCCCCCCTGTACCCACAGCGAGCAAAGAACCAGGCCTGCGGTATAGGAAATATATTTGTATTTATTTGAATGATGAGCCATTAAGATCACACTAAAGCGACATAGGCCACCTGCTTCGTGGCTCACAATTAAACTTCTTGTTACACAAATAAATCAAACAAGTTGGTTGAGAAAAACACAAATCACAATACTTTCCTTTATCACAATTTCACTTCCAGAAATGATCAACACTGGTCAACGGACAAAAGAAATGTACATCTATAGTGCTGTACAATTTAAATTTTCCTGCATGCTTAAAAGGCTAGCAGTTTGGTTTATAGATTGGTACAAATGCAGAGGGCAATTATGATTAGACCCACATGTTTGCTTTAAAATAAACACAGGGTGACTTAGCAATTTGTTTTTCAGACACCCCTCACTTAATGGTCTGTGTTGGGGAATTTAGACACTAAAAATTGGGATGATTTAAGAATTTTAGACTTTAAACCCTCATCCACTTAAAGGCCTATGTTGGGGAAGCTGAACATAAAGATTGGGAGGATTTTTAGGAATTGGGGATTTCACTTAAAGGCCAATTTTGGGGAAGCTTGACCCATAACATTACCCGATTAAATGAAAGTCTATAGTTTTCAGCGCTCACTGACAATGAGCTTTGTTAATTTTGAATTTCAACTAAAATCACTGCATGTTGTGCTCTAAGGGAAATTAATTAAATTGATATTTTTAGTCAAATATGCTAAGGATGTACACCTTTTTGCCCTCTGCCACCTACTATAAAAGGAAAGGATTTAAGGCAAGCAGACCCCCCCACCTTTGGCTTCAATTGGCTCAATTCTACTTACATTGAAGGCCTCTGTTTACAGTTCAGGAAAGCCAGCTGCATTTCAGGACCCTCTTGGAGGACATGTCAGGGGTCCGGTCACTCCACTCTCAAGGACGGTTTCCTGCTCATCACCATTGGGCCCAGTCAGATTTTTAGGCCTCCACAGCAATAGACAGCTCCACCCAGATGCAATTTCTTTTTTCCTTTGGTGTTTCCTTGTGGCTGTCTGATGGTAATTTTCAGCAGCCCTCCCTCACTCATAGTGCATCCACTTTCTATGCCAGTGATGACACCATCAAGATTTACATTTTGGGCAGTGCTCTGCAAGAGTTCTCACAACCAGGATTGGACAGTTACCCTTCTCTATCCTGCCATGTCCAGCCTCTCTCTAAGGATTGGTTTAGGAGTCTGAAGCAGACATATGTCAATTCCCATTTGTAATCCCCTTTTTTTCATGTCAACTTTTGGCAAAAATCTAGTTATGTGTCAAAAATGTTGTGGTTTTCTGGTAACTGCCACAATATATACATATTCCACTTCAGCTAATCATGGGGAATTTCATGAAACAACAGCTGGGTCTACACCATTTTTCATGGGCGTTTGGCAATTTTCCACCATTATTACAAAAAGCATAGTCGTTAGGTACATGCAATTTACACCCGACATTCTTAATTTTACCCTCCACCAGTTCGCCAACTCTCAAATTCGTAACATGTTCAGAGCAGCCAGTAACACCTTTTAGCTGGTCATTACAATTCCCTACATCACAGGTGGATACATTTTATTTCAACAAGACTGCCTGGAAATTATCTAAAAAATTACAGAGAAATAAATGCAGTACGATTTATGGCTGTTGAGAAAAAGGCATACGTGATAACAGTCCCTTTACATTAATAAGAAATCTTCATGTTATGCAAATTGTAGCTCTTTTTATTAGTCTCTTTGTTGTTTGAATTAAGGGCACCCAACTAGCACGTGTCCCAATAATATAGAAAAATAAGATGAACTCCCCATCAGGGGAATGAGACCAGGAGATGAGTTGCAAAGATAACCAAGTTTATATAATCATAACAATTACCAGCAAAGAACTCTGCTGCCTGAGAGCGCTCTGCTGAAACATTACACAAGCAGCACATTAAAAGGACACACAGCATCACTGATGATGACATGCATAGGGTACACATTCTTGCATCCGATTAGAGAGTGGCATATAGAACAGTTGAAACTATATGGGATACAAGATGCTAATTGGCCGCCGCCTTGCAGTCGCTCTTAGCACACATCGGTCAGCTGGGCTCATCTCCATGGTGTGAAGGTCAGGGCGAGGGAACAACATACCTATCTAACTAAGCTAAACAACAGGAACTGATAATGCAGAAATAATGGCACACATAAAATCTTGCATTAATAGGGGTACTTAGGTCAAATGAGCTAACATATTGACATTCAAACCTTTACACTTTGGATTCTCTTTGATACCGCAATCCTCGCACCCAAGTGCCCCCCCCCAAAGGTTTTGATCTACCATCTGTCCTTTTTGGGTCCTAGTGATATAGGTGGGCGTGTGTTGCTTTTTTGGAAAATATACTGCTACACAAGATTAGGGCCGTGGCGGGGTTCCTGGAGTGATCGAGGTGCGGGAGAGTCAGATGGGTATCAGCATGAAAGGAACTGGGGGGTCGCCGCTGGTGGGCTGTGGCCTGGGGACCTGGCCGGGTGGGGGGTTTAGAGGGCAGGGGCAGTTTAGTGGAGATGAATGGACACTTTTTATGACTTGTCATTGTCTCACATTCTCTGCAGAACACATTTGTTTGGAAATGACACTATGATATTGTAACACGGCATGGCTGGGCTTCCCTTAGAACAGGGCATGTGCGGAGTTAGCAGGGGGAGGCAATGGTGTGGGCTTGCCGTGCGATGTGCTGGGGATGGCAGGGCTGCATTTCTACAGAGAGATGGATTTACAGTCCCAGTAAAAAGATGGCGTTGGGCCTACTTCAAAAATGGCTTCTCATGGATAGTGTATTGTGTTCTTTTCTATGGAGTGTGGTGCAAAAGAACACTGTGGGGGGTGGATGGCTTCGCCTCCCCCCTTGGTTATTACATGTGTTATGTTCCTGAAGTGATGCAAAGGGGGGGGCAAGCATTGTCTCCTTCCCAACAGAAGTGTAGGCTGCAGATTGTAAATACATGGGATGCACAGGCCCCACTACAGGCATCTGGCATCCTGTCCTCTTATCGGAAGGGGACCATCATTTCGATCTAGAAAGCTTCTATTTTCCTGTATTTTCTTTCAGAGTTTCTCCTTGCAGCCCTGCTTTCACACCTTCCTCCTGTATTCCGGTCATGTACTGGCGAGGACATCTTCCCTACACAGAAATGAGCTATCAGAGGCTCCCAGTCTGGGGGAAGTTTATTTTCAACACCATTAGTGACCACACTTTATTGCAGTTGTAAACTGCTGGGATGCAAGCTAGCTTTCAGTGGGGGAGTCCTTTGTTGCATTTACCTCACAACAAGCGAAAGGGTCTGCCTCGGTCCTGCAGCAACCTTTCATGGAAACAAAATGAGGTTTTATTTTCAAATGTTATGTTTGCCGATATTTTGCATGTGAAGCATAATATACATTACTTTTTGTCAACCCACACCATGTCTTTCAACCGACATCTTTATGTTAGCAGTGATCAATTTTCCTCATGTCTTGCTTTAAACTGCAAACACCCATGC
Source organism: Ambystoma mexicanum (assembly GCF_040938575.1). Taxonomy (NCBI): domain Eukaryota; kingdom Metazoa; phylum Chordata; class Amphibia; order Caudata; family Ambystomatidae; genus Ambystoma; species Ambystoma mexicanum. The sequence goes on from NC_090932.1 coordinate 1,392,700,987, forward strand.
AAAGTCATTTTGGTATCATTGTTTGAATATCCAGCTTTCCATGTGAAAGGAGCCTTTGCATTTGGTCTGCCACTGTGAATTAAAATGCTGCTTTTCCTTTTGTCATGACGGGTATGCTTTTCTCACATGGCATTTCATTGTGTTACTTGTAGAAACCCCACAGTCTGCCTTAATAGACCCATTTTCAGTGTGAAGGTTTTGTTATAAAGGCTGGCAGGTCATATCTTTCAATGGGCCCTACAGTTCTATTGGTTTGGGGCCTTTGATTACACCCCACAAGCATCTCCTCTTGAACATGTGCACATCAGTGCACACAGAACCTCCAAATATCCAGCAGACATAGAAGACCTCATTACACATTACAAACTGGACACTGCTACAATCTAATATATAGATGAAGTGCTCATCTTTAATGAACTCCACTCCTGGACACCCTATTTATGGTACATCTGGGCTATATAAATGTGATGAGATAATCATTTTACTCATCCCAGACAATATTCTACATGACAATCACACACACACAACAGTAGGTTGAATGACTCTCATTAATGCTATACTCACTCATCCCCCCTTCAAAAACCTCTCTAGAGCTTTTCACTCTCAGACATGATCTAACAACCCATGTCAACTACAGCCTCCGGCCAATCAAAAGATTGCATAGCATCAAACAGTAACTTCACAGCCAGCCAAAAATTATTTTACCCCCAAATAACACATGTCAATAAGATTTTCACCTCCCAAATGACAAACACTGAAATACTTCTCTGCCACTATCATTGCCTCCTGTCCGGTCACCACTAGCATGATCTCATCTAATCACTGAAGAGGAAAACTGATTGTTTTTTTTCCTTTCTTCTTAACCTTCTCTCAGTTGCCTACATGCCCTTCCTACTGACTGACCCAAGTACCATGCTATCTGCATCTCCATCCCACATATGAGCAAATCTTTACAATGGCAACCCAAAACCGACCGCCATTCACTCATTTAAAGGCCCCTTTTGAAGAAAGTCCACACTTGCTTCTATCCCCCTCATTGCAATACTTTGATTCATTTGTAAATTTCACCTGTATGTCATGTTGCTGACCTGAGGATAAAGCCCCTGCCATGAAAGATTTAAACCTGTGAAATGTCACTACGTTACACACAGGATCTAAACACCAACAAAAGGGAAAGCAGTAAGCCATAAAAACAATCCCAATGCCAGCTCTTCTTCCTGAAAGCCGTGAACCTTTTCGACAAATTTCAACATAGAAAAGACACATTTAAAATAAGAAAGGCATCTTCAACTACATCTGAACAACAAAATTAAACACACACTTATATACAAAAGAAAAAAAGAAAAGAGAAGAATGAGAATACAAAATTACATAGTAGGTAATTTGGTTAGGACCCCTTCATTACCAGCATTTAAATCACTAATCAAATATAGGTCTTTCAAAATGTTTAGCACTTCCATTGTTAGAATTGTTTCATGTCCTGCTACCATTCTTTCCCAAAACAAAGATGTTTTTAATTACCGGTCACTATCTGCAAATCTAGACATCTCTTAGCTCTGAGCTCCCAGGTCCCCTTACACTCTAATAATATATGTTTCAGAGAGTGTTCTTCTCCACTTCCATACAGTGGGAAGAGGTTGTCCGTGTACAATTCCCCATGTAAGATGACCCTACTAGGTAAATTAAGGCAAAACCTTAGAAATTCCATTCTCCCGCCTGGTAAAGGACTGAGACATTTTCAAATTTCGCATTGCTGAGATTGTATTTATCCAATCCGCCCTCTTCAGTACTTCTTTTACATTAATTGGGTTTTGAATCAAATCCCCTTTGGTCACGATCGCATGCCTTAAAGACTTCCAACACACTTGATCTTAAACCTTTCAAAAACAGATTGCTGTTCCTTTTCAGTATTACCTCTATCTCTTCATAGAGGGAGTTCTTCGGTTGAACCAATATTAATCTGTGTAGTGATAATACTCTCCAATTTATTCTTGATCACAGGGACACTAGACCCAATTTGTATCTCAGGGCTACTAAGGGCAATGATTGTGGTAGATCTAATAGCTATTTCCACAGTTTGGCTTCCAGCTTTCCCAGTTATTGGATTTACATCCATGCCATAAATCAATGATGGAATTCCTTTAGCGTTATAATACTTCAATAATGGCATTATTGAAAATGTGCAGTATTTATGCAAGATGAACTCCAAAGTGGGCACCCAGTTGCATCAATTTCCTCTCCAATATTGAAGTTAATGATCCCAAAGTCAGGAATCACCTCAATTTGAAACCCAAGTAGGTTATTTCCCGAGCCACCTCTAATACTTGGCCATCTAGGTGCCATATACAAGACTGATCTCACTTCAACTGTTAAAACTTTAAAGTCTCAGTTTTTGCTGGATTGATCTGTGGGTCGTTCCGTCCTGAATAAGCTACAAGTGCTCTCAGTAAACATTGGAGCCCTCTGGGTGTATAATCCGACAATAAAATGTTGTCCGCTTAGGCGATCAAATTGAATCTTTCTTTCCCAATCTTAGGACTTGCCAACCCGGACCCCTCCAAACTCTTTGCCAGATCTGCAAGGTATAGATAAAAGAGCCAGGCTGCTAGCATGCAACCCTGCCTCATCCCCTTTCTATCCTTATTGTGCTAGTTAGTGTGCCCTTCTTATCCAGCCTCACCTGCAATTTTGTACTTGTGTGTAATTCAACAAAAATTGCCAACAGTGAGGGAGGTACTCCCCAGGCTTTTAACTTACTCCACAAAGGATCTCTGTTCACAGCATCAAAGGCTTGTGAAAGTTCAATCCATGCTCCATACAGCGTTGGACCACCCTTCACAAACAAACCACTACTAACCTAGCTAAGCACCAGACCATTAAGGGAAGTGGAGAGCCCTCTCTGAAAACCTATTTGCTGTCTTGACAGAACACCCTTTTTCTCAGCCAAGCTCACCAGCTCCCTCAAAATAATCCCTGCAAAGCTTTTACTGTTCACATCAAGAAGGAAAGATCGGGCAATAGGTTATTGGATCCTCCTGATTCCCCTCCTTGTAAATTGGTTTTATCGTAGAGCCTATCCATGAAGCTGGGAGATTTCCAGTCCTCACCACCTCCCTGTAGAGGGTCACAAGAATTCTCGACCACATGGGGATATTTGATTTAAAGATCTGATTTGTTAGGCCATTTGGCCTGAAGCCCTTGAGACACTGATTTATTTATCAAATCTCCTACTAGGTCTGTTGTGATATTTAGAACTCATTGAGTTCCTTCCAATGCTTCCCTTGCTGAGTTTATTGTTTTTTTTAATAAAGCTCTGTCAAGTATTTATTCCACCCCTCTTCTCCTATAACATTTCTCTGCACATTATTCTGACAATTAGTCAACAAATGTATAAAAGGACCAACAATTCCTTGAGTTGGGGTAGTTAACAACCCTCAACATCATTTCCCCATCTTTCTGAATATGTAGAAACTTACATGATTTTCACCACTTCTTATATTCGTTTTTTCAGATTGTTCAATTTACTTCTATACACATCCCCACTTAGATTCTTGGCCTTCAGTGCTCAAACATCTCTCCTCAATTCTCTTTTTCTTTCCCATGTATTAACCTCAAAAGAGTGTTTGTGCAAAATCTTTGTTTGAACTTCTGTGATACCAGGCTTGTCTAAACCCCACAGGAAGTCTACAAAGTTGTGGGGACTACACACCATTCGTATAGCATTGTTACCAAAGCCATCAAGTACATTTTGAAATTTCCCATTAAGAACTGTCCCACCTCTTCCAATGTTTATATTCTGTTTTCCCATTATTTACAATTCACTCTTCATGTTGACTACTCAAAGAACCTTTGATCTCATGCACCACCACCCCTACAAGCCTGTTGTAATCACTACTCCTCACTTCATTAATAGTTAAATATTCACATTTTTAAAACACATCTTTTGAAAGAAACAGGCAATCTATGGTTGAGCGTGAAAGCCTTCTCTTCCAGGTAGACATTGATGGAACATCCCCACTTACATTCCCATTTACCACGGATAGATTCCATTCACCAATAAACTAGAGCCAGCTCTTACCATTTTCTGATGGCTCTCTCAATTGGCTTCCATTTTGATTTAAAGTTTTAACACACTAGGAATTCAGGTCAGCCATTAAAACTATACCAACTGAGCCAAATATTATCTCTATTCTCACTAAGAGGTCGGCCAAACTCTGTAGAAAATCTTCAAGGGGGGCCCCCACAGGGTTCCAGTATACATTAAAAAAATTTATAATTTAAGTTGACAGACTACTTCTTCCCTCCGTTTTTACTGCCAAAATGCCCTGTTGTCCATTACTCAACAATTCTATATTTTTTTAACCGAATTGTGAAAGGCAATCATGCAACCCGACGAAGGGTGCCCCTCACCCCCACACACAGCATACTGCTCAACAATCACAAATCCATCAACCTTAAAGCCTGAAGTGATCCAGGTTTCCTGGAACATAATTATGTCAGGATGGTTAAAAATCTCATCTCTGGCCAACTTGTTTTTAAACAAACTGGAACCTCTATTGTTCCAAGCAAGGAGTCTAATTTCTTGTTTACTAGAGGGACTCCTCAGGAAGCCACAGTGTCTGAAAGACTTGTGTCAGAATTTCTGGCAGCAAAGCCCATGTATTTGCCCTGGTATTTGGTTGTGGGTTCACCTTAACCAGCTTCTCACTATCATTGAGATCACCATTCTTGATTTCAGACCCAACCCTCAAACCCGTTTCTCTTATCTGCTAATCTTCTTTCCGTTCAATCCTTTCATATAACACTTCAGAAGATATATCATTACCTCTCATTTGCAATTCAACCTTTGCTTCGAAAATTGCATTCTCCCAACCAAGATTTGAATCCCATTTCCACTATACCAGTACAGTTAGAATGAGGAAACCTTATATAATCTATGTCAGCAGATGAAAACAGAAACAGATCTGCAACTTCCTTGAAAATTGAAAGAATCACACCCCGATTCAGAGGCTTTGTTTTTTTCTCATATCTATTAACACATTTCCTTCGAGACCTTGGGATCGCAAAAGGCACATTTTATAATGCTATCTCTCCTTGTGACTTGCAGTCTGTCACATCCTAACCCCCATACAGTTACAGGTCTTTGTTTTCTGTCCCCCCAGTTGATCATAATGAGGGATTAATGATGTTGACTTACAGGGTAATTCATAGAATCCAGCGCACAAGTAGCGCACGCGGCTGGCGCACAGCGTGCGCCTGCGATAGTCTGCGCCAGGCACGTGCGCTAAAACTGATTTCCGCGCACAGCGTATTCATGGATTTCATGCTCCCAAACCAGCCGTGGCGCAGAGAATCGCAGCGAGCCTGCAGCAGCGCCAGTAACGCCCCCAAGAACGCCCTCGCGCAAGGAAAAGCCATCAAAATCGCTAAATCATCGCTAAGGGCTGCGCTAACCCTGGACCACTTCACAGGGCAGGCAAACAAGGAAAGCAAAGCGGGCAATCTTCAAATCAGGAGTACGCGGGAAGTTCTACACGCGACTAGGCAGGGTACGTGTATTACAGGGGTACGCGTGAAGTACAACACGCGATTGCCCAGGGAACGTGTATTACAGGGGTACGCGTGAAGTAGAACACGCGATAGGCCAGGGAACGTGAATTACAGGGGTACGCGGGAATTATCACACGCGAACAGCCAGGGAACATGTATTACAGGGGTACGCGTGAAGTAGAACACGCGATAGGCCAGGGAACGTGTATTACAGGGGTACGCGTGAAGTAGAACACGCGATAGGCCAGGGAACGTGTATTACAGGGGTACGCGGGAATTATCACACGCGAACAGCCAGGGTGCGTGTATTACAGGGGTAGCGGGAAGTTCAACACGCGATTGGCCAGGGTACGTGTATTACAGGGGTGCGTGGGAATTATCACATGCGAATAGGCTGGGTGGGCCCTCACAGGTGTACCCTGTACACCCTCCACGGCCCCTGCAGGCAGCCCACAAAACAGGGGACTACCCTGCACACCTGATCATGTCCCCCTGCACCCCCATCCACCAGGGGCACCCTCCACCAGGCCCCCACCCATGTCTCCCACCACCCCCACCCCCCAGCAGTGCAGGGGCACCTGCCAGCAGGCCCCCACCCATGTCTCCCACCACCCCCACCCCCCATCCACCAGGGGCACCCTCCACCAGGCCCCCACCCATGTCTCCCACCACCCCCACCCCCCAGCAGTGCAGGGGCACCTGCCAGCAGGCCCCCACCCATGTCTCCCACCACCCCCACCCCCCATCCACCAGGGGCACCCTCCACCAGGCCCCCACCCATGTCTCCCACCACCCCCAACCCCCAGCAGTGCAGGGGCACCTGCCAGCAGGCCCCCACCCATGTCTCCCACCACCCCCACCCACCAGCACTGTGGGGCACGTGGCCAGCAGGCAGTCAGGCAGCAGCAGATGGCAGGTGGGAGCGTGCTCAGGGCTCTGGGGGACTGTAATTTGGCCTCCTGGCCAGGAGCGTGGTCTTTCGTGTTTGAACGCGTGGACAGCCTGATAGGGAGTGATTTTGCACGTGAAAATCCCACACTCAGCGAATCGCGCGAAAACCCGTCACCAGCATATGTGCGTCTATAGTTACCTGCACGTGCAGTGTCAAAGCGTGTGATTGGTGAAAATGGATCTACACGCAGGAGTGACAAAGCGTGTGATTGGTGAAAATGGATCTACACGCAGGAGTGACAAAGCGTGTGATTGGTGAAAAGTGAGCTACACGCAGGAGTGTCAAAGCGTGTGATTGGTGAAAAAGGATCCACACGCAGAGTGACAAAGCGTGTGATTGGTGAACATGGGCCAAGCACGTACACGCCGTAAGTGACGCTGTACGTGTGGGCCTGTATATAAGGTAGTGTAGAACACCATTTCCTTGTACGTGCTTTTCGTGGAGAGCGAGTGGGTGAATTCTGTACTTCTTGTCGTTTCACACGCGATTTACTTCACGGCGTTTCCAGTTCGTACTCCCTGTTACCTCTGACAGCTTTTTCTCTTTTTCCTCTTGTACTGGTTTACCTGGGCCTGTTCCCTCAAACAGTGTCCCCTTCTACTGTTGTCCTGTCTCCTCAGACAGCGTACACATCTTCTTTTGGCGGGGGTGTTGCCAACCAAACGCGCTCATTTTTCACGCTCTTTTACCTGGCAGACGGTGAGTCACGCACGTATCTAACTTCTGTGCTTGCCCCGTGTGTAGCCTACCCCTTCAGAGGTCATTCTAGGCTGCGTGTGACACGCATACGTTCATTTTTGTGTTACTGGATGCCACAGCGTAGTGCAGGGTTTTCCATCAGCACACGTGGTCTAGGAGGGGTATTGTGCACGTTCCTTAACTTTTTTGGGGTGCCTGTGCGTTGCGTGACCCGTCATCTTTCCCCAGGGGTGTCATATAGCCTTGCCACTGCACTAGGGTACGAATACCATCTGGTACCCAACCCCTTTGACACCCAATTGCCCAGGACAATTGTGCACACCGACTCCCATACGCACAATAACATCAGTGCCATGGTTGGGAGGCGTGCAAGCCGTAAGGGTGGCAAAGGTGGCCGAGCCACACGTGGTGGCCGTGGAGGATCCACTAGGGGACGTGGTTGTGACTTGCAGGGTGCCCCTGACCCCCCAGTCTGGAGGACCAGTCAGGGACACCCATGCCCCCCCCCAGTTGAGGGTCATGTGGCTGATACCAACCCTGATCAGCCCTTGTCGGACCAGCCCATTGTGGCACCAGACCTGTCCGAGGGTGATCCCATCGCTGACATCCAGGTCAGCAGGTCCACTGCACGTGCACCGGTGCACATTGGTGTCATCAGGGCACGCGCATCTATGCCAGATAGGTCATCTGCTGGCCCCCGTAGCCAGGGTGTGGCTCCATCCACCCCACCTCTCATACACCCTGCCAAGACTGTGTCGGTCCTAGTTCATGCACCTCAGATCAGGCCTGACCCCATCCCTCTACCCCCAATGCCTGCACCTACTCCCATGCTGAGTGTGCAATCCCACACACCCAGTACTGAGTCCACCACGGCTCCTGCCCCTAGTGTCCACAGCGGCGTAGGACACTCTGGATCCCCACCCCCTTCCAAGCGCAAGAGGAAGAGTGCACGTCCGGCACAGGCTGATGCCCCAGGCACGGCTGCACAGTCCGGCCCATCAAGGAAGCCAAGCTTCACAGACGCCGAACTGAATGCACTTGTTCAGTATGTGTCAGATCATGATAGGGAAATGGTCATCGTTGCAGGGTCCAAGACCACACATGCCAGACGCCAGGCACACTGGCAGACCATTGCTGACAGAATAAGTGCCCTTGGAGTAGTGAGGCGCACAGCTAGTGATTGCCAGAAGCGCTGGAATGACCTTAAGCGCAGGGCAAAGGATAAGCTGGCCTCAAGTCATGCCGCAACGTTGGTGACTGGAGGTGGGTCCCCAGCACAGGAAATAGAACTCACACCACACGAGTCCGTAGCTGGATCCTACGTCACCGAGGGACAACTCCAAGGTGTGGGAGATCTCCCTGATTACGAGGCATCATCCGGTGAGTGCACATGCATGTGTGTATTATCCATGTGCATGGTGTGTGTGTGAAGCATTCATGTTGGGTGCCTGTCAAGGGGGTGTGTGGCAGAGTTGATAGTGGCACCCATGTGCCTCATCCAGTATGTTCAGTGCAACACCATCTGCCCACAGCACTATCCCTACTGGCAACAGTGCACATATGGCCCTACACCATGGAAGTTGCCCTTGAATTGTCATTTTGTCACTACATTGTTGCTCATACTCCCCTGTCTATTCATCTGATGTATTACATACCATTCCTATACTTTCCCCCAGCCATTCAAGTTTCATCTTCACATGCCTGACATGCAATGATACCACATGCTAATGCGTCCTCTGTATATAAATGCCAACCAACATGCTGTCATACTGTGGATGTTGCCTTGACATCCACCTCCTACCTGTGTGCTTTGGTACCGTCTGGTTTCGAGCCCCATTCCCTCACACTCCATGCTGCTCTTCATGGTCTATCTTCCCTGACTTCTACAGTTCAGACCATCGTGCCCTACTCACGACACCTGCTTGCTAACAGTCAAATGAGGGCACCCTGCCCTCCAATGCGACCCACCCTATTGCTGACAAGTGCATCTGAGCCTACTCAAAGCTAACTCTCACTGACATCTGCTCATACATGCCTTTGCCTGTCCCATAGACCCTTCACATGGTCCCTGTCCTCTCTCCTTGCTCCTCTTCCACCATCAATGGTGGGACCCGTTGGGGTGTACTCCTGGCCTCCTTCCAATCCTCAGAGGCCACAATTGATGTGTATGGTAATGGGAGCATCTCAGTCCAAGGCCCTTAGGCCAACCTCATTCTCCTTGAGAAATGCTACCCACATCTCATCAACTTCCTTTCCTCTCCTGCTGTCCCCCCTCCTCTCTCCTCATCAATCCTGCACTGCCTCCCTGCACCCTCCCATGATCCTTCTCCGCCTCCCACTCCAACTCCTACACATGCTGCACCTCTGATCTCTAGCACTCCCCGTAAGTCCTACAAGGCTGTCAACCTCCTCCACAATTACACTCCTTTCACTGCGGCTGCATCAGGCATTCCTCCGGTATCTGTCACTTACATGAGGTTATGCACCTTGACATCCTTGGTCTCATGGAAACATGTCTGACGGCCAGCTCTGTCTGCATCCTTCACACACTCCTACCTGATGTTCAGGAGATCCTCTCCTTGGCCCGCCACTACTGTGCAGGGGGGGTGTGCCCTTGGCTTCCCTGAGGGTATTCCTGCCACTGTCACTCCTACTTAGACCTACTCCACTCTGGAATGGCTTGTGTGACGTCTCTCTCTACCACACCTTGACATTCACAAACTGTGCGTACTGTGTCTGGGAAAACTGGTCAAATGTACTACTTCCTTTCTGAGTGTCCTCAACTCTCCTCCTCACTCATGTCCCCAGACACAGAAATCCTCTTCCTTGGTGCTGTACGCATCCACCTGCATGCTTGTTGACCCCCCACGTGACCTTTCTGTGACCTCAGCAACTCCCTCTCACCCTCTAGACTCCCGTCTGTCCCTACTCATTCTGCAGGGCACACTCTTGATGCTCTGATCTCATCTGACTTTCCCCTCTCCGTCCATCTCTGCACTCCTCTCTCCTGGAGTGATCACATTCTCCTCTCCTCCCAGCTCACCCTCACCACCCCACAGGCAAAGCCACCCTCACCACTGTCACACACCTTCTTGGTATTCCAACCCATGAAGTGTGTGTCAGTCGAGGCTTATGCTGCCAAAATCTCCCCCCCATCCAGCTCCCCCTTAGGCTCACTCCCATCCTGACAGGGCCCACTCCATGCTCCACTCTATGTCAGGTACACTGGATGTCTTTGCCACGGTCATGACCACCTGTCTGAAGCCCCATGCCAATGCAGACTCCTGGCATGACTCGGATCTTGTGAACCCAAACCACAGGTGCCGGGTGGCAGAGAGGGAATGTCCTGCATCATGCTCATCCTCTGGCAAACTGGCCTGCCACATGCTCCAAAGGCAATAGCGCCTCACCCTTTTCACCAAGATGAGATCCCCAATCCAAGGGCACATATCTGCGGCATGTGACAACTCTGCAGGACACATAGAAATCTGCAAGGACCTTGCCGAGCCAGATGCAGTGTGTACCTCCCCTGTCCCCTCCGAGCCCACAGCACTGCATGATTGTCTCTGTACCCCTATAGGCCACCCCCCCCAGCACTTGTCTGCGCCTAACACCATCTGCCCTTGACGTTAAGTCCTACTTACCTTGTACAGCACTTCCAGCCGCCACTTCCCCTTGCACTTCATTGTGCCACCCACCCCTGCACTTGCGTGACATGAATGACACCAGCACCAGTAGGATTGTTGACTGGCATCCCCTTCTGCCCCACCACCCCTCAGTGCTCCGCTGTACCTTCATACATTTCTGGACCGGTGCTTCACGAATGCTATATGATTCCTTTACAGGTGATGGGGAGGTGGAATCTCATTGTTTACTGCATTTTGTTGATGTAGACAAGGCACTGTGCATCGTGGCCAATTGGGACTAGCAGATCCATGTACAACATGTTAACTTATTGATGTGATGATGCAATGTCAGGACCAGAGTGGTTGAAATCCAAAAAAGTTGCCCTCCTCTCCCTCTTCACTTGGTGGCTATGTCACATGCCATGTGTGTGATGGCATGTGCCTTTGACATGGCAATCACCGGCCAATGTGTGATGGCAGTGCTAGGCAGCATGGTGAGCAGGCGTTGCTCTCCAATCTGTACATTGTATGCCCTGAGCCTCCCCTACAGACCCAGTGATGGTGAATGCATAGGAGGTCTCCCAGTCATGTGGGACATGTGTCGTAGAACTACTGCCTCTGTTGTTCATCAGCCCTTGTTGTATGCCATGGTGCTAATGCCTGTTTCCATTTTTCTCTTTCATGTCTTTGCAGGGGACGAAGCACTTGTTGATGCTGGGGATGTGGTGGTTGAGCCGTCCCAGGAGGGCAACCCGGGCCGACCTTCCACAAGTGAGGGACGTGGTGTGTTTGTGGGTGAAAACCCACAAGTGCTGCAGGTCGTGCTGTCGAGGGGTGTCTCTGGGGGTTCCTCCCCCGAGCAGTATTCAGGTGTAGACTCGGAGGATGACACCTATGTGCAGTCGCAGGTGAGTGTTCTTGGGAGAGAATCTCCTCTGTCCGACCCACCTGCAGCCGGGCCATTGCCCTCAATGGGGATGTCAGTGTCGGCAGCTCAGCCTCCGGTGGTTACGGATGCAGGGCCACACCACACAATCTCTGATCCTGTTCCTGGGGCTGCAGATCAGAGAGGGAATGCAGTCCTGCAGCCTGAGGCCTTGCCGGCACAGCAAGGCGCAGTCCGCCTTGCCCCAGGCAGGTGTGGTGCCCGTCAACGTGGTGGCCGTATGCCACCTGGCAATACCGCTTGGGAGCAATCCATCTACGGTATGGCCACCCAACAGGCAGCATCATCCGAGATGATTGCACAGGCCATGGATAGGGTGGCCACTTCCATTGTCCCCCCAGAAAGGCTGATGGAGCGACTGGAGCAGGCTACAGAGTCCATCTGCCAGGCACACAGGGAGGACATGTTGGCGTCCAACATGGACAGGCGGGCGGCACTGGCGACTCTGCGGGAATCACTTTCCATGGAGTCCCAGCGCCACAGGGAAGGCCTGAGGGAAGAATTCCATCACCTCAGGTCGACCCTGTTAGAGCTTGAGGCTTCATCCCATAGAAGGACAGAGGAGCAGCTGGAGCGTCTGACACGGACGCTCTCGGCCGAGATGCAGGCAACTCGTGCGGAGGTCAGGTCATCCCGGAAGTTACTGCATGGGGACCTCCGCATGATTATAACCCAGAACCAGAACTACCAGACCCGCCTGCTTGCAGCCATGGAGGAGCAAACTCGTGCTTTGCGTGGGCTGCCTCCCATTGTCACACCATCTTCTGAGGCAGCTCCCCCACCTCCTGAGTCAGCTGCAGGGTCTGGCCAGAGCGATAGCGACTCATCTCCCACAACAGAGTAGCCGTGTGGGCCACGAGCCTATGGGGTGTTTTATTTTCCCATGATCCACACAGGTGGATTGTGGCGTGCATCCTGTCCTCGGACCTCATAGGTGCCCCCCCCCCCCCCCGCCGGCCCTTTCATGGCCATTTTTTCTCATTTTTTTTTTCTTTTTCAAGAGTGTTGCCTTGTGTGGGTACCTGGGCATACACTGTATTGTGGCTGGGCACATGCAGGCTTGTCCTGAGTTTGGTTTCGATGCTTGGGTACCAGACATCCACACCCCTCCTGCTTCCGTTTCCATGGGCTTGCAAAGGGTGTGCCCAAGTGACAGCAAATTACACGGTGACATTGGACTCCCATGAGCTGTTGGCCAGTCCATAGTCAATACTGTGTAGACATTCATAGTGTACATTGTTGTTGCACCTAACTATGCATGATGGTTTGATATGTGCCTCTACTTACATATGTTGCTCATGTTTTGCAGGTATTTCACACAGTTCTTCACACGGGCATACTCTCTGGAGTCAGACTACATGTCGGTAGATGTGCACTGACACTTTTGCGTGGCGCCATCACTGTACATCTGGACGGTGAGGACATACCAGCAGAATCAGGTATTGAGACTACCATTGATTACATGCATTGTGTCTTGTTTGGGTGGGCTTCAGGGTGGGTTGGTGTGTAATTTGATTGAAATTACTCTTACACAGGTGTGTAGTAGTGGCTCCAGCGCGGTTAGCTGTTCAAGTGCGGCTATGTTCCATTTGGGGCACTGCTATTTGTGACACCGGTGTCATGTTGTGATGGCCAGTTTGTTTGCTCTCACATACCATGACATGGTGTCCTCAGTGGCGGGACTGTGAAGGGAATGGGTGACATGGCAATGTTGTCATGTAGTGAATCGCCTGTGGCAATGCATATTTGATTGATGGAGTTGTGTCTTTTCGTTGTGATGCATTGCTGGTGTATGTGTAGGTAGGGGTGCACACATAGTGACACTTCCATGTTAACAATCTCAGGCTGATGTGTATCTGACAGTTTATTGTCAAGTAATTTTGTGACATTGTCAGGTAGTGTCATCATTGATTGTCAGATGGTATGTGCCAGAGCAGTGTGCACTAGCCAGCACTGTGATTCCTAGGTGAAGAAGTTGGCCACCAGTTGCGTACGGGCTGCCTCCCCCCGTGCCCTTTCCCCTCCCATGCGCAGCGGGCGTGCATGTGGTTGTGGATGTGGGGGCACCACCATGTCCACGGGCAGGCCCCGGCGTGTTGCAACGTTGTGCAGGACACATGCTGCCACTATGATCCTGCACACTATTCGGGGAGCATATAACAGCTGCCCGCCAGAACGGTCAAGGGAGCGAAAGCGTGACTTCAGCACTCCGAATGTGCGCTCCACTATGCCCCGTGTTGCAATGTGGGCTGTGTTGTACCTTACCTCGGGTGGCGTGGTGGGGTTCCGGATTGGGGTCATCATGTGGGGGCTGATAGGGTAGGCACTGTCCCCTGCGGAGGTGGTGATGGGTATCATTAGTGGTGTTGTGTCATGACCCAGTATCTGACATGCATGCATGTGCAGTGGCATTCATGCTCACCAAGCAGCCATGTATCTCCATGCTGGCCAGCCTCTAGGTCCCGGCATAGGGTAGACATTCTGTAGATGAAGCTGTCGTGGGTGGACCCGGGATAGTTGGCATATACTGATGTGATTATTCCCTTGGCATTGCATACAACTTGCACGTTGATGGAATGCCAGTGCTTGCGGTTTCTATAGATGTGCTCTGTTGCCCTGGGTGGACGTAGAGCCACATGTGTGCAGTCAATTGCACCAAGCACTTTGGGGAATTGAGCCACACCATAGAATTCCTGGATGCACGTCCGCCTTTCTGCATGAGTCCTGGGGAGATATATGTGCCTGCGGACTGATGGCCGTGCAGTGATGATGTTCAAGACCTGGTGTAGGCAGCGTGACTGCGTGGCCTGTGACACACCACCCACTATGGCACTTGTCCGCTGAAAGGATCCAGTGGCCAAGAAGTGCAGTACATTCAGGACCTTCTGCAGGGGGCTGAGTGCTTGGGAGCACAGGGTGGGTGATGTGAGGTCATCCTCCCACTCACTGACCAGGTCCAGTATGATGTGTGCTGGAAACCTGTACCTCCCATACACCTGGTCATCAGGCATCCCGAATAGGCTGGTTCTGGGTGTGAATATTCTGGCCCTGACTCTCCTCCTCCTCCTCCTTTGGTAGCCCACTGCCACTGCTGCTAGGAACGGTATGTTCATCCTGGCATCTGGCTTGTTTATTGAAAAGTGCGCAAATTAATGCTTTGCGCGTGTTCTAGGCGAGCGTGTGACCCTCGCACCCCTGGAATCTAGTTCCCACTCCAATAGCGTGTGGAAATTCCCACGCAGCAGGCATACAGGTGCGCTGACGTACTTGCGTGTGTAAGTGCCCGCGCACCCCTGAAATACACGTACATAGGCTAATGGCGTGTACGCGCACTTTTGACCAATTACACGCGATGAAATACACGTACATAGGCCAATCGCGTGTACGCGCACTTTTGACCAATTACACGCGATGACACTCTGACGTGCAGTATTTCCACGTGTGCTCCGTCATCACGTGCTGAGTGGGGAACGCCCGTGCGGATCACGTCAGACGCGCTTACGCGCTGAGGGACTCTGGTCCAATAGAATCGCGTATGCGTGCTGACGCACTTACGCGCTAAGGGCCTTTCCTCGGATTTCACGCTGACGTGCAGGAATTTCACGTGCCAAATCACTCCATATCAAGCTGGCCACCCGAAAACACACGGAACACCACGCTCCTGCCCAGAAGGCCGAGTTACTGCCCCCCCCAGTGCCCTGAGCAGCCTCCCACGTGCTATCTGCTGCTGCCTGCCTGCCTGCCTGCTGCCACCGTGCCCTGCCATTTGGTGCCTGCACATCAGCCATCTGCAGGGGTCCAGTTGCTGTGTCCACCCCTGCTGGAACTGAAGACTCCCAACTGGGATTACATCGCTCCACAGCCCAGCCCCAGGACCCAGTTGCCCACCCACACCTGCCTCTGGGGTTGCCATGTCGGGCACTTCCACATCTGGCACCAGTGGCAACCCCAGGCCAGAGGGGCAGAGGGGCACCAGCTTCACTGCCACCGAAGTTGGTGTCCTGGTGGAGCATGTCCTGGGGCAGTATGATGCCCTCTTTGGATCGTCCCGCGCCAGCAAGGAAGGACGGGAGAGGATCTGGGCCGACTGTGTGGTTGCCATCAACGCGGAGGGGGTGGCAACCCGCAACGTCCAGAAGATCAAGAAGCGCTGGGAGGACTTGAGGTCCAGGACCCTTGTGAAGGGCCGGCGCCTCGTGGAGGGGGGCCGGGGCAGCATGAGTTCCATCCAGAAGAGGGTCCTGGAACGCGTACGCCCAGCGCTCCACGCCCAGGTCCTTGAGAGGGAGGCCCGTCTGGAGTTGAGCGGTAAGTGTGGAAGCATTACTGTGTGAGACAGGGCATGTTGCGGTGTGCTGGTTCTATGATACTTGCCTGTATGTGTGCCATGGGCCATGTATGCATGTATGTGTGCAGGGACATCATGGTAATGCATGTGCGACCAGTGATGTGTGACCCACATGGTTGTTGCATGTGTTGAAATGCGGCATGGGGAGCCCTATGCAGATTTAGGACATGAGAGCATGCCAGTCTCTGTACCTGGACATGGATGGGGGTGAAGGATGGGTGCTGATGCCAGGTACATATATGGTAGCCATGTCTGTGTGCCTGACCTGCGTGTCTGTGACTTGTGCATGCCATGGATGCATGACACATGTGTGTGACAATGCACAGATTCAGTGACGCAACCAACTTACCCTTGTTTCGCCTGTGTTCGGTGTGTTTGGGGCCAGATGGATGTGACTGAGGTGAAGTGTGTGCATGTGATATGCATGTGCCATGATGCATGTGAGTTACATATCATTGAATGTTTCAAGAGTCAATTGGACATGCATGGAAATGTGCATGGCATGCACCATGCCTGTTACTGTGTGTGTTTTGCCTGGACTGACCCATGTGTTGTGGAGGGACATGATGGAAGTGTACTTTGACAGTGGTGCTCATCTGCTATTGCTTCCTGTCTAGGGGACCATTGTACAGTAGCCTGATGCTTGTGTCCTTTGTCTCCCTCTACGCAGCGGCTAGTGAAGAAGAGGGCAGAGACGGCGCTGTGGAGCAAGGCGGCGGGGATGCCCCCACGGCTGCAGCGGAAGGGGTGGGTGAGCCCCCACAGGGGCCTGCTACGGCGGGAGATGGTGAGGAGCCATCCAGGTTGGTGGTTTGCACAGAGGAGGAGGAGGCCGACACTGGTGCACACATGGGGCCTGGTGGGAGCATCCCTGCTGGTGCAAGTGGTGCAGTCCAGGGCCAGGGGCAGGAGGCAGCACAGGTCACCGTGGAGGTGCCTGTGCATGTCGCTGTCCCTGACCCTGTGAGTGCACCACCATGCACCAGCAGGGATGCCCCGTCCCAGGCCCGTCCGCAGGTAGAGGGGATGTCCATGTCAACTGACTCCCCTCCACCTGCGGACGTGGGAACCCCTGGCCGCGTGGAGCAGGTCCTGATTGGGGTCGCGATGCGCACGGCTGTGATTCGTGATGCCGTGCGTGCTTCCCGGGAGGAGCACGCACGTCATCACGAAGTGCACCGTGCCGACGTAGCCCAATTGGGATCGGCCATGTTCGGGGGGTTCCTGCATGTGTTGGCCAATCTGACGGCCCTCTCCTCCTCTGTGCAGGCTATCCACCGGTCGTTCTCCTTGCCGTCTTCCGGCCCAGATGCCACCATGGCCCCCTGTGGACCTGCCCCGACCAATGAAGCCAGCTCGGTGGGGATCCCATCCCTGCCACAGTTGGGAGTCGGAGGTCCAGCAGGGGTGGACAACACAGCAAGTGGACCCCAGCAGATGGAAGATGTGCCGGCATCATCGGGCAGGGCACGTGCACGACGGCGTCGGTGGTTACCATCAGCCTGGATGCCGTCGTGCTGGCAGAGGCAGTGGCGTCGGAGGCAGCAGCGGGCTCGACGTGGGAGGCATCATGGCTCAGGGCCATCAAGATCAGAGGGGCAGGCATCGGCCGGAGGGCAGGGCAACCCTGGCATGGCGGTGTGTTCCGTGTGGGAGGAGTTTGGCCAGCGGATAGGTGCGGAGCGGCAGCGGGCGGAAGAGGAGCGGCTCGCCATGGCCAGGGCGGAGATCTCCATGCGTCGGGCATTGAGGCGGGCTGAGTGCCTCGAGGAGGCTCGCAGGGATTTTGGTGAGCACATGGGGTTGTCCCTGCGAGACCTCGGGGCCAGGACAGAGTCCCGCCTCCAGGACATTGACATGGAGTTCGAGGATGCCCTGGCCAGCATCACCAAGTGAGCCGCAGGACTTGCCCGCTGCCTTTGTATATAGTTTTTTAGTTACTTAGTGCTAGGTTTCCTTTATTTATTTTTATTATTTTGGACCGCTCGGACAATGGCCACTTTTTTGTACATATTTTTTTTATTAGTTAGTATTAGGTTTCATTTGTGGTGTTGGGCTCATGGACCCTGGAACATTCCTGTATATATTGTTATTTTTTGGGAGATACATTTTTTTATTTTATTATTGTTTACACCATGACGTAATGGTTTTTCTTTGATTTCCTACTACATGGTTTTGCTTTGGACAAATTCTATTTATTTTTTAATCCTTTGTTTTTTGGTTTATCATTTTTGTTCTCGGACATGGACCTTTTATTTACTTTGCCACATAGTTGTATGTTTTATTAGTTTACTTATTTTTTGTTTTTAATACATTTTTATATTTTCTTACACTTGTGTTATTTTCTCTTTGGTTTCTTACATGTCATGATATGGGTTTTGACATTCACTTGCACCCATTGTGTATGTGTGTGTGACGGACATGTGTTCTTTTGCATACTTGCCTTTGGGGTTGTGTCATGTGATTGCATTCACTATGTGGGTGCATGCAATCCTTGCCTGGGTGTTTGTGCTGGGTATGCTGGCCATTACTGCCATGATTGTGTATCGTCAGGACCTGGGGCCAGGGGGACATGGGTGGGGGCCTGCTGGCAGGTTCCCCACAGTGCTGGGGGTGGTGGGAGACATGGGTGGGGGCCTGGTGGAGGGTGTCCCTGGTGGATGGGGGGTGGGGGTGGTGGGAGACATGGGTGGGGGCATGGTGGAGGGTGCCCCTGGTGGATGGGGGGTGGGGGTGGTGGGAGACATGGGTTGGACATGGGTGGGGGCCTGCTGGCAGGTTCCCCACAGTGCTGGGGGTGGTGGGAGACATGGGTGGGGGCCTGGTGGAGGGTGTCCCTGGTGGATGGGGGGTGGGGGTGGTGGGAGACATGGGTGGGGGCCTGGTGGAGGGTGTCCCTGGTGGATGGGGGGTGGGGGTGGTGGGAGACATGAGCAGGTGTGCAGGGTAGTTCCCTGTGGTGTGTGCTGCCTGCAGGGGCCGTGGAGGGTGTACAGGTAATGCCTGGGAGCACACAGCCAATTCGCGTGTGGAACTTCCCGCGCACCCCTGAAATCCACGTACCCGGCCATATCGCGTGTGGAACTTCCCGCGCACCCATGAAATCCACGTACCCTGACTAATCGCGTGTGCAACTTCCCGCGCACCCCTGAACTCCACGTACCCGGCCATATCGCGTGTGGAACTTCCCGCGCACCCCTGAAATCCACGTACCCGGCCATATCGCGTGTGGAACTTCCCGCGCACCCCTGCAATCCACGTACCCTGCCATATCGCGTGTGGAACTTCCCGCGCACCCCTGAAATCCACGTACCCGGCCATATCGCGTGTGGAACTTCCCGCGCACCCCTGCAATCCACGTACCCTGCCATATCGCATGTGGAACTTCCCGCGCACCCCTGAAATCCACGTACCCGGCCATATCGCGTGTGGAACGTCCCGCGCACCCCTGAAATCCACGTACCCGGCCATATCGCGTGTGCAACTTCCCGCGCACCCCTGCAATCCACGTACCCTGACTAATCGCGTGTGGAACTTCCCGCGCACCCCTGGAATCCACGTACCCGGCCATATCGCGTGTGCAACTTCCCGCGCACCCCTGCAATCCACGTACCCTGACTAATCGCGTGTGGAACTTCCCGCGCACCCCTGAAATCCACGTACCCGGCCATATCGCGTGTGGAACTTCCCGCGCACCCCTGCAATCCACGTACCCTGACTAATCGCGTGTGGAACTTCCCGCGCACCCCTGAAATCCACGTACCCGGCCATATCGCGTGTGCAACTTCCCGCGCACCCCTGCAATCCACGTACCCTGACTAATCGCGTGTGGAACTTCCCGCGCACCCCTGAAATCCACGTACCCGGCCATATCGCGTGTGCAACTTCCCGCGCACCCCGGTATACACGCACACGTTTATTTTTTCTCTCAGCGCGTGTCTGTGTTTGTGGGTACCCCTTTGTACGTCATTTGTCCTGGAGGGCCACAGTATTGGACATTGATCATGTCTGTATATAGGTGCTATTTGTTGGCGCACCTTTTAGCGCACATTTCTTGCAGGCGCAGAGACGCTACCGCCTGCTTTCTTGTGGCGGTCGTGTTTGTGCCTGTTTGTGCCTGTGCGCTGCTTTGAGCGTGCGCTTTTTTGCCCTATTCTATTCCATGAATACGTGTTGTATGCGAGCGTGTGGGCGTTCCGCGCACTTGCCTCCTAAACTTTCCCCGTGCCGCCCACATTCTTCCCCATTCCGAGTGTTGTGCCCCATTTTATTCCCCATTCCGAGTGTCCCGCCCTGTGTTCCGCCTACTTTAGAGCTGTGCGCTGCGCTCGGAGTGATAGCGCAGTGGCCGTGGCGCACGACGTTGGTTGACCTGTGCGCCGGCCTGCGCCGCGCGCTTTTTCAGCGCACGTCCTCTACTTTTCTTGCGCACGGACTTCCATGAATCGACGTGCGCTGGTTTTCCTGCGCTTTTCGCTAATTTTCGGCGCAGCGCACGTATTGGCCCCTCTGCGCCAGGATTTTCGGCGCACATTTATTCCATGAATCGGCCTGTAAGTCTCTTCTTCCCTAATCACTGTTATATTTGCTATTTGATCCATCTTCAACTGTGCTTGTGTTTGACCATCATCTATACTGTGTTTGTGTGATATAATGTTAGTTCTCCTTTCATTTTGTAGTGGTTTGACTCAGTTATACTCTGATCTGCCAGTGCCTTCTGGGCCTTTGCTCCCCTTAGAAATATAGGAGCTAACTTGACTGGTGTGTTTCCAATATCTGTTTGAACTCCTACCATTATTGCCACTACTATTGGGTCGTTCAGGTTTATTTCTTCTCCAATTTTATTTTTGTCCCTGCTCTTTTTTAAATGGTCTGTTTCCACTCCATTCGCCCTGACCATCTTGGCAGTCTTCTCTTTCATTTTTCGTGAGTTTACAATTCCTGTCACCAGTGGCAAATTGATTTGTGTACCCGTTTCGGATCCTTTGTTTTTTTTAATGTTTTGTTTTTTGTTCGTTTTCAGTTATGAGTACTATTTCTTTCAACACCTCCTCTGATTTTTTATTCCATCTTTTCTTCATTTTATCATTCAACCTGATACTTGGAGCTAATATCATTTGTCTGCAGTTGAATCATCCCTGAGGATGCTGGGCTCTGTCAACGGGGATTCTCTTCCTCTGCAATTTGGGCTAGACGTATGAATTCCTCCAGCAAAGATTCTGACAGGGGTGTATCATCCAGAATCTGACACCCAATTTATTTGGACATCCTCTCTAATATAAGCTGCTCTTTGTTCTGTTGTTGGACCTCCTTTACCAGCCGTGTTAGATTTGTATTCATCGATACCAATTGCTGGCTGGTCCCCTCCCAGTTATCAACTAAATCTGTCATTAGTAGTGACTGTTGATTTATTTTAATCTTGATGTTTTCATATACGGTCTAGGACTAATGTCTTACAGATTTGAGCCCTTCCATTGAGGTTTGACACTCCCTTACTTCCTAAGTTAGTGTCAAAAGAATTCCTGTGTGTGATTGTACCTACCCTTTTGATATGATACGATATGGCATTTGTAACACGCCTATACACAAGTGTTTCAAGACGTTTTAGAATTTAAAAAACGTTCACCGGGGACTTCAACACAAAATTCAAGGCAGAGAGGGTTGAATCACTTTGTTCTGTTTTGTTCATCCACCCCTCCAGTCCTTCTCTCTCCACGAGGCCCTCTGTTGGATTATTCCCTTTTTGCAGCACTAATTGATCACCAAGATCACCCCCTTGCAGCTCTATTACTGATGATGAAATGGCATTTAGTTTGAACGACATCTCAAGAGAGGTATGGGGTTTATCTGACCCGATGTCTGTCTGACTTTGGGGTAGATAGAAGGCCTCATTTTATCAATAGAGACTGTTCCGGAAGGTAATTTCCTCACCCTTCCTCCTGTTGATCACTATCTCCCAAATTACAACATTTCTGCTTGGGAAGGAAATCCTGTATTGTTCTTTTCATTGTTGTGGCTGTGAATGTAGATTCAAGGTTCTAAGCTTGTGCCACCTTGGAATTTATGTGATTTATATTCACGGCTCGTTCGTCCTTCACCTGATCATTGAACTCAGAGGTTGAGGGAGTCTGGTTATCCAAAATCAAAATCCCTCCTGGGGGACCTCACAATGACAATATAAAAAGACTCCTCACCTGATTCCTCGTTGAATTTACAGAATTAGCTGACTCATAGATTTCTGCACCTTTAAATCATCCCCCAGGGCTCCACTACTTAAATTATATATATGCGACATGCCTAATTAGAAAGATGTTTACCTCAGCCGTGTGTTATACCCTCACACAGGTTCACACGACTGTAAAGAGCTATGCCGACTTGATGTTACTTTTGCACAGAAATGTGTTTAGTAATAACCAGGTGCTTGAAGAAACATACCTGCGATAGTCACAAGCTTCTCTGGGGCTTCTCTGGGCTTGCAGGACTCGTAGAACTTCTCGTCGCTGGGCTCCACCTTCTACTGATGATACAAATAATTACCACTGGCAGCTTCCTGGAGACCTGCATCCCGCACACCCAAACACCAAAACACTTTACGACCCACACTTTGCGCAGGCGCTGTCACGCGGGGGTTACGTTTTTGTAGTCTCCTGATAATTAGAGGCACAGCACCTCACCAGCTCATGCTCCGCCCCTCCAAGACACAGTTTTCTGCTGTCCTTGCACTACCAAAACACTTTGTGACCCACAAATGCCTCATCTAATTCATTTCAGGCAACAGCAATTCATTAAAAAAAAGATGTTCTGCAGGGCTTTGTCCTCTGATAAATAATATTAGATTAGATGGGTGATTTTAACCTGTGGTTGGATCACCCAGATGATTGGCTATAGATATGGAAAAGGCTTATCGGAATTGGGCTTTATACAAAGAGTTAGAGCCCCCATGCATCTTTTGGGCCACACCCTTAATTGGATCTCAACTAATAACATTGAGAGTAGGGTCACCGAGATACTAACATGCCCATGGTCTGATCACTCATGTATCCACTTTACTATCAGAGCAGAGTTTCCATCGAAGAATAAACTCACACGTATGTTAGGTCCTCAGGTTAGAGATACCAAACTTATGACGAAGGAGAAGATTTTGCTGCTGTTAGCTCCAGCGTTACAGTTTTCTAAGGAGGATTCGGCTGCATCCATGTCACAGACTATCACTGCTAACCTAAGTTATATTACTAGCACATTTTCACCCCTAAAACAATGTAAAGCCATAGTTGAAAGAACTAGTAAAGCTTGGTTCACACCAGAACTACAAAAGAGTAAATCTCTGATGATGAAGTCATATTATATTTGGAATAAAAACCCTCTGGCTGAGCATCTGGCTACATATAAAGCAATGGCTAAAGCCTATAAGCTACGGATTGTTATGGCAAAAAATTATTTCATAACACTAGAATAACAAATGCCAAGTCTAATATTAAAGAACTTTTTAAAATCCTAAAGGAAAATGAAACTGGCATTAAATCCAGCGTTCACTCCATTAAGACAGGTGCCTCTTGGTGCCAAGATGTACAGGCCTCTATGCAAAACACACTTTCTACCATCAGGGAAAATATAGCCCAAAGAAAGGCCATATCGCAGACCATCACAGAGAAGGCTTTATCTGTAAGATGTCTATCGATACTTCAATTTCACTTTAAGTGTATATCAGTGAAGGATCTGTGCCGTATTATTGAACAACTTAAAACTACATGCTGTAGGGAAGACCCATGTGCCGCCTTAATCATAAAAACCTGCCCTATGCCTCTTTTGGAGGCCATTTGCAACTTTATTAATGCCTCATTCTCGGAAGGCCAAGTACCTTCTAACATCAAGCAAGCTTGGGTTTTGCCAATCCTGAAACAACCAGGCATGGCTACTGATAATCCCTTGAATTATACACCAATAACGAATATTCCTTTTTTACTCAAAATCATAGATCGTGCGGCTTATAATCAAATCTCCCAACATCTTGATTCTCATCCTATTTTAAATCCTCATCAATCTGGATTTCAAAAGGGTTTCGGTACAGAGACTGCTTTACTAGAATAAAAATCAAGACTCTTGGAAAGAATGGACAAGGGCGCAGCCTCCATGCTCATGCTCCTAGACCTGTTAGCTGCATTCGATTTGGTCACTCATGCGATCTTGGCTGACAGGCTAGGGGAAGTAGCTAACAATTCAGTGGACCATCTTGTTTCTTCACAACCGAATTACCCGTGTCTTTATAGATGAGGCAACAGCAGATCCTGTGACTCTATCATTTGGAGTGCCCCAGGGGGCCTGACTGTCCTCTTGTATCTATAACATCTTTACTGCCCCGTTTTTTAACACCTTAGAACAAGAGGGTGTGCTGTTTACCAATTACGCCGACGACACCCAGTGTGTCGTCCCTTTGGCAGGCTCCCACTCTTGGGACGAGGAGGAACTCAACAGAGTTTATTCCCTAGTGGAAGAGTGGAATATAGAAAACAACCTAGCCCTCAGCAGGGATAAAACTGAATTAATGTTGACTGGCACCCAATCTATGATCAAGAAGTTGGGATCATGTTACTCTGAATTTCATCTTGGTGATGGTATCATTAACCCACAGAAGAAAGTGAAAACTCTAGGTGTAGTATTTGACCAACATCTAGATATGCAAGCTCACGTGAGAAGTCTAGTTTCCTCTGCCATCTATTTTATTAAACTGCTTGCTCATTTGCGCCCTTTTATCACTCAAGGAAATGCCGAGACTCTGACTACAGCTATTATGGGATCAAAGATGGATTATTGTGGCAGCCTTCTCATTGGATCTAGAAAAAATACTATTCATAGACTTCAAGTGGTGCAAAATGGGGCTATCCAAATAGTAGTTGGATTGACCCGCCGCAACCCCACATTTCTCAAGCAAGAAGGTCCTTGCACTGGCTCCCTAGCATCCCGAATCCATTTTCGGTTATTAACAATAACCATGAAATGTAGGCTTGGCTTAATGCCGAATTACCTTCAAGGCTTGATCTCGAAGAAATCGAACAGCCATCCCCTTAGATCCAGCTTCCAGAACTTAATGAACATCCCTAGAAGCAAATCTAAAAAGATGGAAAAGCGAGCTTTTTCTACTGCAGCCTCAGCAGCCTGGAATGCTCTTCCTCCAGATCTGCAGGATCATACATTGCTTACTAGTTTCAAGAAAAAATTGAAGACCTGGCTATTTGCATAGATCCCACTCTGACTTACATTTTCTGGCCCTACATTATGATTCCTCTCTTTGTGTTTTTTGTTGCTGTTTCTATTCTGTTTGTGCCCTAATCCCAAGGGTTCAAAGATGCACGGTATAAATGACGTAAAGTAAAGTAACTAAATAGGTGGAAGTGGTTCAGGTGAATCCCAGTTTCGGGGCCATCCCAGCCGGAAGCTCCATACCACACAAACCCAATCCCATCTTTGAAACATTGGTGCTGGATGCTTGCTATGTTGATAACAAGAGTTATTATTGAAAGTACCGGAGAAACAATAAATATTTAAGTCACCCGCTAAATATTAACCTCTGAAGGGATCAATGACATTTATCTGAAAGTATTTGACTAAAATGTCAGCCTAATTGTGTGTGATGCTACTGTCAATTCCCAGAGTTTGGAAACACTTCATACGCCTAATATCAATGAAATAGCCTGGTGCAGCACTTCCAAAGATGTCAAAAGAAATATATATGGAAATGCTACATCCTGCTTTGCAGTTCTAAGCATACATGGGATCCTCAGATCACCCAGTGTTATGTGTTTTAGGAAGGACAATTCCAACAAACCTCTTAACAAAACATGATAAGGGACATTTTCCAAAATGAGGTGAAGGTTGCACAATCGGCTATACTCCGGACTTAGCTCATCAAGCCACCTATCAACCACCTGCGACTCCCTCTTACTCGATTAGTGGGTCAATCACAAGCACTGAATAGAGTTGTTTTCATTGTGTCAGCAGCCAACACCAAAACTAATTCTGGGAGGATAGCTCAGGGCCTACGCAAGACAACGCAGACCGAAACAGGTTTGAATCCTGGTCCGTGCTTAGAGACTGGTCTCTGGTGTTAAGCGTGTTATGAAAGATAACTTAACTATTGAATTCATTAACTCAAACCCGGGGGTCACGAGATCCAGTTCAGACTCACCAACATGTACTACAAAGCAGTTAATTTCTAAGCATTTGAATGGGACACCACCATAATTGGTCTGTGCTTCTTTTCCACTAGCACACCTGCAACAGCAATAATGGTGAATGCTGACAAAAACAGAAGAGGATTGAGGATTTTGTGCACTAGGCTGCTGATGTGCTGGCTGAGGAAGGTGAAGAGGCAAACGCTAGCTCCAGCATAAATCTCCAGACAGTACTGAAGGAAATGAGGGGTACTGCAGAGGTGGACCAGGAACCTGTGTTCTGGTTCTCTTATTTGTTTGACTTCAGGGGTTGCGCTACTCCCTTTGCAGTGGCTCCCGGTCTACTTTTGCACAGTGCTCTGGTTGGCTGCTCTGTTGCCTACGTCGAGGAGGCCATGCACAGCTTTTGTGTACTGGAAATGGGCCTTGCTTTTATCTACAACAACCAGCATTGCATTGGTGACCGAGGATGTCGTTAATGCGGAAGTGAAGAGTAGGAGTGGGCATATTTGCCATGAAGCTGCATATGATGAAACAGAGGATCCCAGAAAGGCTCTCCTGACGTGGAGGGAAAGCGGGGTCCAAAGAAAAGCACTGTTGGCGTTCATGAAATGATAGACAGGAAGATTAGGTAGGAGGGTGATTTGAGAATGTATGTATACCCTGAGTGCATTGAATGGGAATCACCTGATGGCATGGAAGTATTTGTTGACCCAGAAACCCTGCCAAGAGCTGGAATCTCTACTATGTTCCTGGTGGACAGAGAACACAAGGGCATGGGGCCTAACCCATTCTGGCATGAATACTAAACTATTCTGATTCTATAATCAGAACAGTCTGCTGAAAACGGGTTTTACAGTTGGATGCCATTCCCAAATGCTATTAACCAGATTTCATTTTAGCAGGGCAGAGAGCCTGGAAAGATTTCTGGAAGATGTAACAAGCACTGCACCACCACCAATTCAAATACAGTAACATTTTGTTCAATTGAAAATGGTTGTTGGCAATAAGGCACACTTCCGTACAGACCTAAATGTTGCAATTGAATGCACTTATATATTAATTCAGTAAAAAAAACTTTGTTAAAGGGACGTTATGGTTAAGTTGCGCTACTAAAAACCTATGAAATTCAGTAAAAAGCTTTGCTAAAGGGATGTTGGGGTTCCAAGTAAAACCAAAAACCCCCTGAAATTCGCCAGTAATGGTAAGTTAAACAGCCATAACTCGCGCCACCACTGTGCACTGCTAAGACTAACACCCAGGACATCAAAGATGACGTCACAAATGTCATTGATGACATCACTGATTACATCACATGTGCATTTACTTTTCATAAAAAGTCTGTCTAATGGATTCTTATTATAATGTTCACAAAAAAGTGTCAAGGATCATTGGAATAAATATCATGAGCTACTTAGTACATTAATCAATACATTGATATAAATACATTTTATTATAAATTCTATCAAGTATACTAACGTACTCATGTAGAAACATAGGCATTGTGTGCAGCATGCATGATGGAAGTGCAATATTCATAATTTTGCCATATTCAATGTTGAAATGATAACTACTTTCTTATTACAGTTTTGCATACTGTCATACATATAATAAGTAGATAAAACCAATTTACTATGGACAAAATACAAAGAAATAACAACACATACAAATATGAGTATATACATGGAAAGTGAAGTAAGCAAAAAAGCAATAATAGTAGCAGAAAGGGTTCATAACCTAACTAAGTATCTTTATGCAGAGAAATGATTGTTCTATTTCAAAGGTGAAACTTACCCTATGTATATGTATCATATGATGTGACTACACCCTAAAGAAAGTAGTGTGAGTACAATGTATACAAATATGAATATATACAGGGAAAGTACAGTAATAAAAGAAAAAACCTATCAGAAAGTGGTGATAACCCTACTGATTATCTTCATGCACAAAAACCATTGCTGTCTTTCAAGCCTGTGTCTTCCTTTATTTATATGTTTCATATGATATGAGTGGAACCTAAGAGAATTACTGTAAGAACATACTTGAGGGATAACTCTACAAATATAGTACCTTTTCCTTTTCAATTGTCATTTCCTGACTGTTACTGAAGAAAACCATGTGCCCTAGATATGTCAGTAAAGGAATAAAGGGGGACCAAGACATGTGATGTAATCAGTGATGTCATCAATGACATTTATGATGTCATCTTTGATGTCCTGGGTGTTAGTCTTAGCAGTGCACAGTGGTGGCGCGAGTTATGGTTGTTTAACTTACCATAACTGGTGAATTTCAGGTTTTTTTTCGGTTTTACTTGGAACCCTAACATCCCTTTAGCAAAGTTTTTTTACTGAATTTCATAGGTTTTTATTAGCGCAACTTAGCCATAACGTCCCTTTAACAAAGTTGTTTTACTACATTTCATAGGTTTTTAGTAGCACAGCGTAACAATAATATCCCTGACTTTATATACATGTAACATAGAACATACTAAACCCCTGCTACTGAATTTGATGTCCGAGGACTCTTCGTATGTCCGCGGACAGACGCGGGCAACAGCAACACTACCCAAAAAGTCAGGGTGTACCTTAAATTGTTATATCATACCATATGAACACTGCACAAATTCACAAACCAGCACACATACACATTATATGTAGTAATAAATAAGAAGTGTAACCTATATATGTAACACATCAACCATTCATTTAAATACAATATGTACTAAAAATGGAATATACCAAAAGAAGAAAGATAGGCTTCCAACATAATTACCTCACAAAAACTGCACAACTAGGAGCAACAGCAGAGCTACAAACCAGTAAGAACACAACTTACCAGAAGCTAGTAAGTGTACTTCAGTTTTATTATATATTTATAAAATGTCTGTATTAGATACAAAAAAAGTTATATAATATTCTTTTCTCACAGAAATGTCCAGTACTTTGGAGTGGCTTGAGGAGAATTTCCCACCTGAGGAAATGTTTGAAGATAGTGAACCTAATGGTAGACACTTCTCTATATAAACCAATTAATAAGTATTACTTTGTATACACTTAACATATAAATCTTTTTTTTTGTACAGACCATACAAACATTGAAAATAGTACACCAAAAAAAAAATTGGATAAGACCCTCCAGCGCATGGAAGAAAAAATGGACATGCTCATGGCAAATTTCAACAATTTGAAAAACTTTGTGGAGGATCACTTGAAAGAAAAAACTAGATACCATTGTCCCACATGTACCGGTCCCCCCTCACCATATCCCAGTCAATTATCCCTAAACCCTCTCCATGAACAAAAACGTTTTGATGAGACTTCCATCCCTTCTTCACCTCCTATGAATCCTCTTGAAACCCCCAATTCTCCTGTGTTTGTCTCAGTTTCTGCTTCCCCTTCTCTTTCATAAGTTTTACGTCTATATATAATAAATTAAAATTATTATATGTGTCCTAATTCATTTCTATTTTTATTTTTATTTTAAAAGCAGTTGACGTGTCCGCGGACAGTGCGGTGTCCGGAATGTCTGTAATCAAACAAAAATGGGGGCGTCCTAAGGACACTATACCTGTTCGTACTGTTCGCAGGCAAGTTGAAACTGTTCTAAGAACAAATGAGGTGTCCGGGATGTCCGCAATTAACCAAAATGGAGATGTTCTAAGAACATTATGCCTGTCCGTAATGTTCGCAAGCAAGTCCAAAATGTTCTAAGAACACATTCGGTGTCTGGGATGTCCGCAATAAAACGAAAGTGGGGGCGTCCTAAGGACACTATACCTGTCTGTACTGTTCGCAGGCAAGTTGAAACTGTTCTAAGAACACACGAGGTGTCCGGGATGTCCGCAATTAACCAAAATGGAGTTATCCTAAGGACACTATACCTGTCCGTAATGTTCGCAAGAAAGTCGAAACTGTTCTAAGAACACTCTTGGTGTCCGGGATATCCGCAATTAACCAAAATGGAGGTGTCCTAAGAACACTGTACCTGTCCGTAATGTTCGCTGGCAAGTTGGAACTGTTCTAAGAACACACTTGTTGTCAGCGATGTCCGTAATTAATCAAACTGGAGGTGTCCTTAGGACACTATACCTGTCCGTACTGTTTGCTGGCAAGTTGAAACTGTTCTAAGAACACACTCGGTGTCTGGGATGTCCGCAATTAATCAAAATGGAGGTCTCCTAAGGACAATATACCTGTCCGTACTGTACGCTGGCAAATTGAAACTGTTCTAAGAACACACTCGGTGTCCGGGATGTCCACAATTAATCAAAATGGAGGTATTCTAAGGACACTACACCTGTCCGTACTGTTCACAGGCAAGTTGGAACTGTGCTAAGAACACACTCGGTGTCTGGGATGTCCGCAATTAATCATAATGGAGGTGTCCTAAGGACAATATACCTGTCCGTACTGTACGCTGGCAAATTGAAACTGTTCTAAGAACACACTCGGTGTCCGGGATGTCTACAATTATTCGAAATGGAGGTATCCTAAGGACACTACACCTGTCCGTATTGTTCACAGGCAAGTTGGAACTGTTCTAAGAACACACTCGGTGTCCGGGATGTCCAATTAACCAAAATGTAGGTGTTCTAAGGACACTATACCTGTCCGTACTGCCTAAAGAACATCTACGCACATGCGCACCACACCCGTACGTTCTCCGAACATTGCGCCTGTCAATGAGTGCGCGTCACTTGTGTCGCACTTTTAATTAATTTCAGGACCTGAACACTGTCCGTAGAACACATGTGCGCATGCGCACAACTGTTCCCGTGCATTTGATGTCCTGCGAACACCTCTTCCGTTCGTGGACATGTTCGCAGTGCCATCATGTGACCGCACCCATGCTGAGCATGTGTCCTGAATTGCGGACACTGTCCAGGTCCCTGAACATTTTCAAAGTACCTTTTCGGGCAATCCACAGTATTTTATACTAAAAATGCACCATAGCACATGTCCCAGACAATAACCCTGACTTTCTACATATTTTTTAGAACTTTTTGAGCACTTTTTGAATGTTTGTCCTGTCCACGGACAGCGTGAGTGTCTGCGAACCGCGCACCAGCACTCCTATAAAAGGCCACACCCCAGAGCTCATCCTCATTGTGTTTCTGGCTACCTTACAGAACACGTTGCATTTTGCTGCCAATTTTTGAATATTTTCTTCTGAATCCTGATGGCATCCATGGCTCCTTTGCTGCCACTTGGTGCTACATCTGCTTCAGCACCACCCCCACCCACTCCACCACAACAACCTCCCCAAGGGCCTGAAGAGGGGAACAGGCCTGAAGATGCAGAGGAGGATGAAGAGGATGATGAGGATGAGGTAGTGGAAGTCCCTACTACCAGCACTCGCCGTGAGTGTGGCGGTTATTTACCATTCATGGTAACGTATCCAAGGCACATGCGAACAAAGTCACCTGCAAAAAGTGCAAAATGGTACTGAGTCGCGGTAGTCCTGGTTCCTACAGCTTTGGTACGACTACTATGAAGCGTCACCTAAAGTTGTTCCACGGTAGGGCAGTTCATAAGGTTGTACCTTGCAACGAGCGTAGTAGGTTGAGTTCCTCTACTTCATCCTGTATTTCTGCTCCTCTCACCACAAGAGACACCCTGTGGGAGAGCGCATCCCTCCAGCTGCCTCACAGGCCATTCATAATGCTGATCACCCTTACCTTTCGAGGGTCACAGTTTTGTGTATGTACTGCGACGCAGTACTCTGCCGGCGGGAGAGACTTCAAAGTGCTTTTGAGACTCTCGTCTCAGAGCACGAGAAGACCTGCTCACTACCTAAGTAAGGCCCACCCTACATCTTCCTCTCTCCACCAGCCCTTTCTTATCCCTGTGGTTGGTGTCCCCCCCTTACCCGTCTTTCCCCTCCTCTCCTAGTGTGTCGTGTGTAAAAAAACAAAAAAAATACAAAACAACAAAAGATTTTCAAAAAGGCTCTTTTCAGAGCCGCCTTTCACAGTCAAAAAATAGAAGTGGGAAATAAATTGAGCAGGCTACTGATTTTTTTTTTTTAGAAGTCCGCGGACAGTTCGCAAACATCAAAAACTTTGGGGTGTTGCCCTATCAAAATTATTGCACTTTTATCTGGGAGGAAGTAGTGGCTCTGAAAACAGCCTATTGTGGTATTTATTTGTATTTGAAACACTTAAAATAATCAACACCTACTGTAAAAAAGATGTCTGTAATTTCACAAAAGGACGCAATGCATCTTGTACATTTCTCAGAAAAATCTGATTACCAGCATAAGTAAAATGGACACCACCTCAACCAAAAATGTTTGTGCTACGAAACATAATATTTTCATTGTGAAAATAGGACATGCCAACATCTCTTAGAAAGGCAAAAACAGCCTTATTGACATTACGCATCGCTTTCTCCATTTGTGGACCAAATGAAGAAGAACGCAGCCACACTTGTTTTTGCGCAATACGAGAAAAAATTACTTGGGAATTTGGAAACATATCCATGACCTTCCCAAGTCCTTCTTTCATCGCAAATTGCAAACAAATTCCTGACACATGTCCCAAACTGTTCCCTCCACAATGAATTATAATTATGTCTGGATGATGCTCTGTCTGCAAACTAGCACAGAGAGGTAACAAGTCTAGCCACTTCATTGCGCGTACTCCATGCCAGTGCACTTCCACATGAGGGAATCCAAGATCTTGCACCTCCAACCAATGTATCCATGAGTCTCCCAAAATCCAGAGAATCTGTTTTCTGAAACACACAGCCATAGCTAACTGTTCTTCTCTCAGGAAAAAGACCTTCTGACAAACTGTCTTCTTACACAACACACCCACCAAACTTTACTGACCAATCAAATCCTCTGCTCATTCTCATTTATATGCCACTCCACCACAAAATCCCTGTATGTAATTTGCGGTGTCCGCGGACTTCCGTTATGTCCGTGGACTTATCATAACCTAGACAGCCCTTATACCATTTCCACTTCACTCTCGGTGCCATTCCCTCATTGGATACAGCTAAACAGTCACACAACCATCCACCAATCACATTCAAGACCTCTACATCTAACTGCTTCATCAGAGTTCAGCACTTCAAATGTACTGTAGATTACTCTGAGTACAAGTCTCATATCATTGGAAAGCACCTACTTCAAAAACTACTGTACAGTTCTCCAGGGTTTCTATTTGCAGCTGCATGCATATCCACGTGCATGAAAACAAACTACAGGTATGCATATTTTCTGCACAGTACAAATACAAATCTTATGAATGCATATAAACAGAGTAACTGTCACTTAATCTGTATAACCTATAAAAATGAACTTACTGTCATTTTTCCCATCTACTATAATCAACTGTCACTTCCAAACCTGTCTGCTATCTAAACACATTTTTACACACACAGCTATCTAAAAAATTACACACAGCCAGGATAAGGTCAAGCACCTTCAAACACTCACACAGATAAACACTAACATTGAAAAACTCCCAACTGCAATAACACCACTACCTGTACATCACATCCTTCTGATTTATTACCCACACCTTCACAAATGCATACATTCCATGCTAGAGTATCTGCCATTTACCTTATAAAAATTGCAAAATAAGTATATTATTATTTCTTCTGTCTCCTAACAGCAATAACACAGCCTTAAGAAACCAAGCGTGTTTCATACACTTTCTATTCTACTTATTTGCATAGCATGTTGAACTAACATAATGTAAATAAAATATGAAGGCTGCACATAGTCAAAGGAAACTACATACTATATACACACAAAATTACTAACTTCTTTCCTTTACAATTACAGTGAAGAGCACTGTCCTGAAAAGCAGCAGAATCCGAAGTACAAACAACAACTCAGAAGAAACCTAATCTTTCCACACAAAAAAAGTAAGTACAATGCTACCATAATATTCTTACTGTTACTCAAACACACTGTGTGGTTGATTCATGGTATTTGTGCACCAAAAAAAGATTAGTGCACCATTCTGCCCACAAATACCCATTTGTTAAACAAGGATTTGCAGGCAGAATGCTGCACAAATCCCTGTTTTCGGCACACAAATGGCATAACTCAGACTCTAGAATGTTATTATTGCAGAACAAAGAACTGTTTTAATTCTATACCATTAGATTTAGTATTTGTGCTTCTCCTCACGACTAGCTTACTTTCTAATTGTCATCTGAACCCCAGTATAGTAACACACAAATAGAAGAATAGCCTTCACACACCATCACATACATCTCTACCATCATACTCAGACACTCATGCACACAGCACACATGCATCGCAGAACAACCCAGCCCATACCTTCTTTATTTTTTTCAACAGACCCCAAAGAATTCCTACCAAAAAGCAAGTCTGTAGAAAACAACGTAGACGTAGAGCAAATGAAAAAAGAAGTATCCAAAATAAGCATCCTTCTCTAGCAGAATTTGGACAAAAAGTTCAAACAAAACAGCTAATACTGTCATTTAGCAAAACAAAACATGTTTCAAGTACAGAAACTTTGCCTCCTCCATCGAAATGTAAAACGAAACAGAAAACGATTATCAAGAATTCAGCTACCACTACTGCTAAAACTGCTCCTATAAATCTTGATATAATGGCAAGTAAACATACCAAAAAAAATATTTTAGCAAAAATATTCAGCCACAGAGTCCTTCAAAATCTTATAAAAACAGGAGAGAAATCATACACAACCCTTAAAACCTACCGTAGAAAATTAATATTAGAAGCTTTGATAGACAGTGCAATCCTGCTCAAAAGAAAATTATTTATTTTAGTGTTAAAAAGAATGAAACCACTAACAAAACTAATTAGTAAATTACAAAAAAGACTTCTCAATAAACGGAATGTCAACAAAAATAACTTCTAAATATCTGTGGTGGTGAATGGAGTCACACCACAAACACAGAACCATATTTCAATGAAGAAGCATACAAACAAAAGCAAACAAATACGATTGCTATGCATAGCAGTGGAGGAGGTTATGAAAAAATGTATAATACCATAATTGAACAAGAAATACTGCTTACAAAATTATCCCCTGAAAACTCAGAATTACCTCTCCATTCGACTGGACGAAAACATCCAGTATACAAATGGTCATGCACGTCAATGTGTAACATTCCCAAAAGATCTATCAAATCTTTACGCCAATTTCTCAATCAATATGTGAAATGCAAAGACAAAATCAAAATTAAACTGCTACAAAATATGGATACCTGTCCAGTGCGTAAATGACCAGGCTGCAAGGACATTCATTAGCCTGCATTTCAGGACCAATTTGCAAAAGCACTTTCCATCATTTCAAAATGATATCAACACATCATCCAACTATAAGAAATCTGGTCTATAAACTGTACTATGCTAAAAGTCCTGCATTAGCACTAGCCAATTTAAATAACAATATTCTACATGGTACAGCCAAAGAACTACTTGAAGAAATTGACCATATCCAGAAAAAATATTTTGGAAGTAAAAGCCACTTACAAAATGCAATACCTTTACAACAAACTAGCAACAATTGTACACATGGCAACCTTCTACTACACACATACAAAAAAGAAATACTAAAATTTAAAAGTACATCCGCTGAAATACCAAATCATGTGTGTGTGTGTGTTGCCGCAGAACTTTTTATAAAACTAATACAAAAACTATAGACATAACATACAAAATAGACGGCAATGAAGATTCTAAATGGTTTGAATTAGCTCTCTACCTTATAGCAGAAAACAAATATGAAATAACTGACCCTTTAATACTTTGCAGTTACTGCACTACAAAACTTGACAACAACCAAACTCCTTCACATGCTATCACAAATAATTTTGAATTATTTCCCCTACCAAAACCCCTGCAACAACTCAATTTATATGAGAGCATCATAATTCAAACAGTACACCCATTTCAAGCAATAATACGTCTTCAACCAAAAACAGCAAAATTACCTCCCTCTGAATTGGTGAAAGGTATTTGTGGCAAAGTAGTTTATTTACCATTAGATCTGACAGAAAATGTACACACTCTAGGAGTGCAAAGTCCAATAGAACAATCTTTAATCATCTTAGTAAATGGTGTACCAACAAAAGACAAAAATATTTGGCAACAACTCGTCGACTTACATAAAGTTAGACAAGCCTTGCAATATCTAAAAGACAACAATGAGTACTACAAATAAATAAATATTGAAGAAAACTTAAGGGGAACAACTGAAATAATTCAAGAGTCACGAGAAACAGGTCAATATGAACCTCTGGATCCAGCTGCAGTATCCAATATTTTAGACCATTATTCAATTCATCCATTGCACTCTAAAGACAGCATAGATGATGCACTAGAAACATACCAAATGCGACAAACCAATGGATCACCAATGAGCATATGGGAAAAAAGTATAGAAGCATGTGCTTTTCCTCTACTATTTCCTACTGGCAAAGGAGGAAGATACGATGACAGACCCACTCAAATAACAGCATCAGAATACCGTTCATTACGAATGTATTCTGAAGATCCCAGATTTAGACAAAATGTGGAATAGATATTCCACCTACTCTTTGAAAGTGAACTAGCAATGCTATGTTACGGAGTTGCACACATATTGAAATCGGGAACACAGTTTCAAAATATATCAGCTACGCAATTAATACAAAAACGGCAAGAAAAAGATGAGGTTTTGCAATCAAGTATTACAAATCTATTTGCAAACATGCGTGGTACAAAAGAATACTGGTTCCGAGGTCAGGGAGATGTACGTTGTATGATTAGAAACCTTGGACCACCCACTTTATTTGTTACATTAAGTTGTGCAGAATATGCATGGGAAGACTTACATGATTTCTTACGCATATCAAACAAAAACAAAACAAACATAGATATACCAACACCTGGAGAACTTTGCTCTCTAGATCCTGTTAATGTTTCAAGATATTTCCATCATGGTTTCATTGCTATGCTACACTTTATTTGTAATAAAACTGTTCCTCCACTCGGAGAAGTGGAACACTTCTTTTGGAGAAAAGAATATCAAGCCAGAGGAGCACCACATATCCACATGCTTTTATGGATTAAAGATGCTCCTAAATTTGGTCAGGATAGTGATGCCACTGTTTTGCAGTTCATCCAAAAATATTTCACTTGCGAAATCCCTTCACAAATGACAAATAGTGACCTTCATGCACAAAATGTACAATTTCAAAGACACAAATGTGGCCAATATTGTCGTCGCAAATACAAAAAGAAAGGGAAATACTACACCAAATGCCGGTTTGGTTTCCCTAGACCAGTTACAGAAACAGGTGAAGTAAACAACTTCATGTCTTCAGTTAGACATAGTGTTAAAAGTAAATCACCTAAGAACACGTATTACATAAAAAGAACAGAAGAATCAAAATATATCAATGATTACAATGCAATCATTGCCCACTTATGGAATGCAAACATAGATGTAGATGTGCAGTACATTGCAGACAATTCCACTGCAGTTGCACGATATGATACAGCATACTTAACAAAAGCAGAAAAAACAGAGCTTCAAGACCTCTGGAATGACCAATCATCAGACAAAACACTATCTCAGAAATTGTACAGCTTAGGCATAAAAATGCTCTCTCATAGAGAATGTGGCGCCTACAAAGCTGCAGATCGTTTAACCGGTACTGCTTTGTATGGAAAATCTGAAAATATAGTATGGCTATGTCTTGGTACTGCAAAATCTAGAAAAAGAGTTCTCAAATCATATGACGACATAGAAACAATAGCCAAAAATGATCCAAACAGCCAAGACATTTTGAAAAACTATTTACTAGACACATACTACCTGAACAGGAGTACCACTTTGGAAAACATGTGTCTATACCACATAGCCCAAAACTTTGCATACAAAAATAATATAAAACCTGATGAAAGCAAAGGTAGATATACAGTGACAGATTGTGAAGGCAGCTTAGTAAAACTTACCAAACCAAGTGTAATTAATCATATCAAATTGTCATTAAAACTCATCAACAGAAAGAACTATATTATATGTCCCTCCTACAACTTTTTAAACCATGGAGAAAAGAAGAAGAGTTACTAGATAACTATGACTGCTACGAAGATGCTTTCAAAGCAAATGAAAGCACTATCACCGATGTGAACTTTATGCAGTACAAAACAATGTTGCAAAATGAACAGCAACATGAAGAGGAACTCCAGGCCCAACTAGATAAGGACACTCCCGACAGTAGTCAACCTTCTGTAACAGGAAGCCAAGAACCACTGGGACAGCCACTAATAGCAAATGAGGCAAAATTGGTTATGACAGAAGTAGAAAACACCATGTGTCACAATGAAGAAGATACATAAGACTTAACTGCACTACAATCGAAACTAAACAAAGAGCATCGCACCATTTTGAAGAAGTAACAAAAGAAATTGCACATGATGTACAACATGAAAATAAAGAATGTACCTGCCAAAATTACAAACTTATACTACTATACGTCAGTGGTGAAGCTGGTTCAGGCAAAACATTCTTAATCAAAATCATCAGCAAGTTCCTTCAACAATTGACAAACAACAAACTGTCAGCTGTTGTAACTGCCCCCACAGGTTTAGCTGCCTACAACATAGGTGGTGTCACTTTACACCGATTACTACTCCTTCCAGTAGAACACCAAAACAAATTAGATTATTACAAACTTTCTACAGAAGCTGCAATGGAACTACGTGTTAAAACAAATGGAAATGCTACTAATAGATGAAGTGAGCATGGTCTCCAACCTAATGTTGGCTTTGATTCATCTCAGATTGCAAGAAGTACTTAAAACAAACTATGAAGAACTCTTTTGGAGGATAAACACATTATTGTTTTCGGATATGTTCTTCAATTGACACCAGTGAAAGGTGAACCTATTTTTAAAACCTTAGGACACAAACTCTGCCGTAAAACTATTGGCAGCATAGGAAATGTCAACCTTTGGCAACATTTCCAATACAAAGAATTAGCAGAAAACATGTGCCAATCTACAGATCTCACCTACGCCAACATTTTTAAAAGTATTAAAGTTGGTGTACTATCTCAAGAAGCACAAACAATATTAAAAACCCGGCACATCCATGTACTTTATGGCGATAACTCATGTGCTACTGATGTTATGGAACCATTAGTGCAAAAAAATTTCAATTCTATGGCCTTAATGCCAACTCTTGCAAGCTGTTCCAAATTCAATGAAACAATGTTAAAAAAGAAATGGAATCAATAATTGAAATTTGCTCCACAGACAAACTGGACGTACATGGTATTACACTACCAATGTGTCAACAAGCCACAATAAGACTAAATACCTTCGAAAATTCAATCTCCAACACAGCTGGCTTGGAAAAAATATTAAAATTATCCATAAACTGTAGAGTAATGCTTAAACATAACCTAGACGTGGAGCAAGGACTAGTTAATGGGGCACTGAGTACAGTTGTTGGCTTTCAAACATACCCACGTGACAACAACATTCAGTTTGTCAATATACTCTTTGACAAACTTTCAGAAGTAAAAAGGATAGGGCGCTCAACAGCTCGATTCCTTCTCTTCAAAGACATATATGTACGTAGAGAACCATTTTCTCTAACTCTTGCATATGCAGTCACCATTCATAAATCCCAAGGTCTTACCCTAGAGAAAACATTGATAGATATTGGTAACACAGTCTTTAAAGAAGGCATGAGCTACGTAGCACTAGCACGCTTACGTACACTTGAAGGTCTATTTCTAATCAACTTTGATGAAAGTAAAGTCAACGCTGATATTCCTTGCATTCTAGAATACAATAGACTACTTCCACTATACACCCCCAATCTAAAAGCATATCCTGTTCCACAAAAAATAAAACGTTGTAAAAGAAAACTAATTCAAACAGAAATGCAACAGAATCTGACTGCAAATCCTCCAAAGAGAGTAAAGGAAGCTAATACTTCATCATTCACATAAGTAAAGAAGAACCTATTAGTCAAAGTAACTTAGATACTTCTTCAGAGAGGCAACATACACTCCGAAAAAATGATTTGGACACAGAACTACGTGGTCCATTCAAATTTTCAAATGTAACTGGTGTAAGATGTTACGCAAATGTAGCAATGAATATTCTATTTCAATTGCCACCAATTGTTGACAACATTTACTTACACAGTACAGACCAATTGTGTTTGCAAATGTTAGTCCTTCATAGAAACGCAAAAAACAATCCTGACAACATGTATAGTGTTCAAGGAATAAGACAAAAATTAGACTATTGTGCTGGAATGGTAAAATTCACTACAAACTCACAAGAAGATCCACAAGAATTTCTAATGTACTTACTATAAGTATTGGAAAACAAGAACATACCTATAAATTAAATCTTCCAGATTTCATACATGTGGAAACATTCCTGCACTCTCTGCAATAATGTTACAAAAGAAGAAATCCCTAACGAGCGCTTCCTGTATGTATCGATACCAAATTGTGAATCCATTCCATTTCAGCAACTTGTACAACATGCAAACCATGGCAGATTATGTACTAACTGCAATTCAGATAATCGCTCCACCTTACTAATACAACCACATAGTAAATATTTAATACTAATGCTTCTACGTTACAATGCAGATGGTACCAAAAACAACTGCAAGCTGACTGGATTCACACATCGTCAAGTATCACTTGGTAGAAAAACCTTCACAACAATATGTATAATCTACCACGCAGGAGCCACAACCAATGCAGGTCACTACACTGCATATATAAAAAAGAAATGAGGATGGTTCGAATGTAATGATAGTACCATTACTCTAAAGCAGGGATTACCAGCACATTTTACAAACGCTTATTTAATCTTCTTAAAACCAAAATTTAATAACTAATGTGTACTTAAACATTAACAAAACTTCAATTAGAAAACTATAAACTGTTAGAATACGCCAATAGGTATCCTAATATCCAAAGATTCTATAACAACCAAACAGATAAATGAATACCACTAAATCATAACAAGAAAAAAACTGTTAGAATACGCCAACAGGTATCTAACTGCCCCAAGATTTTGCAACAACCAAACAGATAAATCAATACCACTAAATTAAAAAAAAATAATAATTAATGTTAGAATACACCAATAGGTATCTAACTACTTCAGAAATCTGCAACAAAAATGTGGATGGTTACTCTAAAGCAGAGATTACCAGCAAATCTTACAAACGCCTTTTTAATCTTCTTAAAATCAAAATTTAATAACTAATTTGTACTTCAACATTAAAAAAAATTCAATGAAAAAGCTATAAACTGTTAGAATACGCCAACAGGTATTTAACTAGCCCAGGATTGTATAACAACCAAAGAGATAAACGAATACCAATAAATTGTAACAAAAAATAGACAGTTACAATATGCCAACAGGTATGTAACTGCTTCAGAAATCTGCAACAATCCAACAGATAGAACATTAACCAGAAACAAGAAGTAAACACTGAAAGGAAACAAACAAATAGACTGTAGCATGATAAAAAAGGGTTTTTAATCCGACAAGGATTTTTTTTTTCCCACCGACCCAATGATTTCAAAAACAAACACAGAAACTGAGCAAAATGCACAGTGCACTG
Organism: Ambystoma mexicanum; assembly: GCF_040938575.1. Classification (NCBI taxonomy): domain Eukaryota; kingdom Metazoa; phylum Chordata; class Amphibia; order Caudata; family Ambystomatidae; genus Ambystoma; species Ambystoma mexicanum. Next base: position 1,392,742,886 of record NC_090932.1, read on the forward strand.
GTTTGTAAACCAAATATGAGGGTAAAAAAAAAAAGCTGAAATATCTATTATGAAATGTAATAAGTCTTTATAGAATACATACACTAACATGCTCTTTTCTTTTATCACAGAACTTGAAAAAGAATACTTCCTCCAGGTACCAAACTCATGTACAAAACATATTGACAGGCCGATTCATGGAATAATTAGCGCGGCGCAAGTGGGCAAAAACGTGCGAATCGCAGTGGAATTGCGAAAATCGCAGTGCAAGTGCGAAAATCGCACAAAAAGCAGCGCACATCGATTCATGGAAGGGCGTGCGCGAAAAAACCATCTGATGTGCGCTAAAAAAGTGCGCGGCGCACGTTGGCGCACAGGCCATCTAACGGCGTGCGCCAGGTCACGGCGAAAATCGCACAGGCCACAGCGAAAATCGCACATAGCGCGGCGCACGCAACAAAAGTAGGCGGAACACGGGGCGTAACACTCGGAATGGGGAACAACTTGCCAAAATGTGGGCGTCACGGGGGAAGTACAGGGTGCAAGTACGCGGAACGCCCACACGCTCACCTACAACACGTATTCATGGAATCGAATAGGGCAAAACAGCGCATGGTCAAACCAGCGCACAGGCACAAACACGACCGCCACAAGAAAGCAGGTGGTAGCGTCCCTGCGCCTGTAAAAAATGTGCGCCAAAAGGTGCGCCAACAAATAGCACCTATATACAGCTATGATGAATGTCCTATACTGTGGCCCTCCAGGACAAATGACGTGCAAAGGGGTACCCACACACACGGACACCCGCTGACTGAAAAATAACGTGTGCGTGTATTTCGGGGTGCGCGGGAAGTTTCACACGCAAATTGGCTGGGTACGTGGATTCCAGGGGTGCGCGGGAAGTTCCACACGCGATTTGGCTGGGAACGTGGATTTCAGGGGAGCGCGGGAAGTTCCACACGCGATTTGGCCGGGTACGTGGATTTCAGGGGTGCGCGGGAAGTTCCACTCGCGATTTGGCCGGGTACGTGGATTTCAGGGGTGCGCGTGAAGTTCAACACGCGATTTGGCTGGATACGTGGATTTCAGGGGTGCGCGCGAAGTTTCACGCGCGATTTGGCCGGGTACGTGGATTTCAGGGGTGCGCGTGAAGTTCAACACGCGATTTGGCTGGGTACGTGGATTTCAGGGGTGCGCGCGAAGTTTCACACGCGATTTGGCTGGTTACGTGGATTCCAGGGGTGCGTGGGAAGTTTCACACGTGATTTGGCTGGGTACGTGTATTTCGGTGTTGCGGGGGAATGCTACACGTGATATGGCCATGTGGGTCCCCCCAGGTGTTCCCTCTACACCCTCCACGGCCCCTGCAGGCAGCCCACACCACAGGGTACTACCCTGCACCCCTGCTCATGTCCCACAGGCAACCCATCCACCCTGGCCATGCCCACCAGCCAACCCACATGTCACCTTGCACCACTGATCACAAACACATGTCTCCCACCACCCCCACACCCCAGCCACCAGGGGCACCCTCCACCAGGCACCCACCCATGTCTCCCACCACCCCCACCCCCCAGCAGTCAGGGGCAGCCTCCACCAGGCCCCCACTCATGTCTCCAACCACCCCCCATCCCCAGCCACCAGGGGCACCCTCCACCAGGCCCCCACCCATGTCTCCCACCACCCCCTACCCCCCAGTAGTCAGGGGCAGCCTCCACCAGGCCCCCACTCATGTCTCCCACCACCCCCACCTCCCAGCCACCAGGGGCAGCCCCCACCAGGCCCCCACTCATGTCCCCTATTACCCCCACCCCCCCGCAGTGCAGGGGCACCCTCCACCAGGCCCCCACTCATGTCTCCCACCACCCCCACCCCCCAGCAGTCAGGGGCACCCTCCACCAGGCCCCCACTCATGTCTCCCACCACCCCCACCCCCCAGCCACCAGGGGCAGCCTCCACCAGGCCCCCACTCATGTCCCCTATTACCCCCACCCCCCTGCAGTGCAGGGGCACCCTCCACCAGGCCCCCACTCATGTCTCCCACCACCCCCACCCCCCAGCAGTCAGGGGCAGCCTCCACCAGGCCCCCACTCATGTCTCCCACCACCCCCCACCCCCCAGCCACCAGGGGCACCCTCCACCAGGCCCCCACCCATGTCTCCCACCACCCCCTACCCCCCAGCAGTCAGGGGCAGCCTCCACCAGGCCCCCACTCATGTCTCCCACCACCCCCACCCCCCAGCCACCAGGGGCAGCCTCCACCAGGCCCCCACTCATGTCCCCTATTACCCCCACCCCCCGCAGTGCAGGGGCACCCTCCACCAGGCCCCCACTCATGTCTCCCACAACCCCCACCCCCCAGCAGTCAGGGGCAGCCTCCACCAGGCCCCCACTCATGTCTCCCACCAACCCCCAGCCACCAGGGGCACCCTCCACCAGGCACCCACCCATGTCTCCCACCACCCCCATCCCCCAGCAGTCAGGGGCAGCCTCCACCAGGCCCCCACTCATGTCTCCCACCACCCCCCACCCCCCAGCCACCAGGGGCACCCTCCACCAGGCCCCCAGCCATGTCTCCCACCACCCCCTACCCCCCAGCAGTCAGGGGCAGCCTCCACCAGGCCCCCACTCATGTCTCCCACCACCCCCATCCCCCAGCCACCAGGGGCAGCCTCCACCAGGCCCCCACTCATGTCCCCTATTACCCCCACCCCCCCGCAGTGCAGGGGCAGCCTCCACCAGGCCCCCACCCATGTCTCCAACCACCCCCTACCCCCCAGCAGTCAGGGGCAGCCTCCACCAGTCCCCCACCCATGTCTCCCACCACCCCCTACCCCCCCAGCAGTCAGGGGCAGCCTCCACCAGGCCCCCACCCATGTCTCCCACCATCCCCTACCCCCCAGCAGTCAGGGGCAGCCTCCACCTTGCCCCCACTCATGTCTACCACCACCCCCACCCCCCAGCCACCAGGGGCAGCCTCCACATGGCCCCCACTTATGTCTCCCACCACCCCCAACCCCCAGCCACCAGGGGCAGCCTCCACCAGGCCCCCACTCATGTCCCCTATTACCCCCACCCCCGCAGTGCAGGGGCACCCTCCACCAGGCCCCCACTCATGTCTCCCACCACCCCCACCCCCCAGCAGTCAGGGGCAGCCTCCGCAAGGCCCCCACTCATGTCTCCCACCACCCCCACCCCCCAGCCACCAGGGGCAGCCTCCACCAGGCCCCCACTCATGTCCCCTATTACCCCCACCCCCTGCAGTGCAGGGGCACCCTCCACCAGGCCCCCACTCATGTCTCCCACCACACCCACCCCCCAGCAGTCAGGGGCAGCCTCCACCAGGCCCCCACTCATGTCTCCCACCACCCCCCACCACCCAGCCACCAGGGGCACCCTCCACCAGGCCCCCACCCATGTCTCCCACCACCCCCTACCCACCAGCAGTCAGGGGCAGCCTCCACCAGGACCCCACTCATGTCTCCCACCACCCCCACCCCCCAGCCACCAGGGGCAGCCTCCACCAGGCCCCCACTCATGTCCCCTATTACCACCACCCCCCCGCAGTGCAGGGGCACCCTCCACCAGGCCCCCACTCATGTATCCCACCACCCCCACCCCCAGCAGTCAGGGGCAGCCTCATCCAGGCCCCCACTCATGTCTCCCACCACCCCCCACCCCCCAGCCACCAGAGGCACCCTCCACCAGGCCCCCACCCATGTCTCCCACCACCCCCACCCCCCAGCAGTCAGGGGCAGCCTCCACCAGGCCCCCACTCATGTCTCTCACCACCCCCCACCCCCCAGACACCAGGCTACCCTCCACCAGGCCCCCAACCATGTCTCCCACCACCCCCTACCCCCCAGCAGTCAGGGGCAGCCTCCACCAGGCCCCCACTCATGTCTCCCACCACCCCCACTCCCAAGCCACCAGGGGCAGCCTCCACCAGGCCCCCACTCATGTCCCCTATTACCCCTACCCCCCCGCAGTGCAGGGGCAGCCTCCACCAGGCCCCCACCCATGTCTCCCACCACCCCTGCCCCCCAGCAGTCAAGGGCAGCCTCCACCAGGCCCCCACCCATGTCTCCCACCACCCCCTATCCCCCAGCAGTCAGGGGCAGCCTCCACCAGGCCCCCACCCATGTCTCCCACCACCCCTACCCCCAGCAGTCAGGGGCAGCCTCCACCAGGCCCCCACTCATGTCTCCCACCACCACCACCACCCAGCCACCAGGGGCAGCCTCCACCAGGCCCCCACTCATGTCTCCCACCACCCCCACCCCCCAGCCACCAGGGGCAGCCTCAACCAGGCCCCCACTCATGCCCCCTATTACCCCCACCCCCCGCAGTGCAGGGGCACCCTCCACCAGGCCCCCACTCATGTCTCCCACCACCCCCACCCCCCAGCAGTCAGGGGCAGCCTCCACCAGGCCCCCACTCATGTCTCCCACCACCCCCACCCCCCAGCCACCAGGGGCAGCCTCCACCAGGCCCCCACTCATGTCCCCTATTACCCCCACCCCCTGCAGTGCAGGGGCACCCTCCACCAGGCCCCCACTCATGTCTCCCACCACCCCCACCCCCCAGCAGTCAGGGGCAGCCTCCACCAGGCCCCCACTCATGTCTCCCATCACCCCCCACCCCCCAGCCACCAGGGGCACCCTCCACCAGGCCCCCACCCATGTCTCCCACCACCCCCTACCCCCCAGCAGTCAGGGGCAGCCTCCACCAGGCCCCCACTCATGTCTCCCACCACCCCACCCCCAGCCACCAGGGGCAGCCTCCACCAGGCCCCCACTCATGTCCCCTATTACCCCCAACCCCCTGCAGTGCAGGGGCACCCTCCACCAGGCCCCCACTCATGTCTCCCACCACCCCCACCCCCCAGCAGTCAGGGGCAGCCTCCACCAGGTTCCCACTCATGTCTCCCACCACCCCCCACCCCCCAGCCGCCAGGGGCACCCTCCACCAGGCCCCCACCCATGTCTCCCACCACCCCCTACCCCCAGCCGCCAGGGGCACCCTCCACCAGGTCCCCACTCATGTCTCCCACCACCCCCCACCCCCCAGCCGCCAGGGGCACCCTCCACCAGGCCCCCACCCATGTCTCCCACCACCCCCACCCCCCAGCAGTCACGGGCAGCCTCCACCAGGCCCCCACTCATGTCTCCCAACACCCCCACCCCCCAGCCACCAGGGGCATCCTCCACCAGGCCCCCACCCATGTCTCCCACCACCCCCACCCCCCAGCAGTCACGGGCAGCCTCCACCAGGCCCCCACTCATGTCTCCCACCACCCCCACCCCCCAGCCACCAGGGGCACCCTCCACCAGGCCCCCACCCATGTCTCCCACCACCCCCTACCCCCAGCAGTTAGGGGCAGCCTCCACCAGGCCCCCACTCATGTCTCCCATCACCCCCACCCCCCAGCCACCAGGGGCACCCTCCACCAGGCCCCCACCCATGTCTCCCACCACCCCCTACCCCCCAGCAGTCAGGGGCAGCCTCCACCAGGCCCCCACTCATGTCTCCCACCACCCCCACCACCCAGCCACCAGGGGCAGCCTCCACCAGGCCCCCACTCATGTCCCCTATTACCCCCAACCCCCCGCAGTGCAGGGGCACCCTCCACCAGGCCCCCACTCATGTCTCCCACCACCCCCACCCCCAGCAGTCAGGGGCAGCCTCCACCAGGTCCCCACTCATGTCTCCCACCACCCCCCAGCCGCCAGGGGCACCCTCCACCAGGCCCCCACCCATGTCTCCCACCACCCACACCCCCCAGCAGTCACGGGCAGCCTCCACCAGGCCCCCACTCATGTCTCCCACCACCCCCAACGCCCAGCCACCAGGGGCACTCTCCACCAGGCCCCCACCCATGTCTCCCACCACCCCCTACCCCCAGCAGTCAGGGGCAGCCTCCACCAGGCCCCCACTCATGTCTCCCACCACCCCCACCCCCCAGCCACCAGGGGCAGCCTCCACCAGGCCCCCACTCATGTCTAGCACCACCGCCCACCCCCCAGCCACCAGGGGCACCCTCCACCAGGCCCCCACCCATGTCTCCCACCACCCCCTACCCCCCAGCAGTCAGGGGCAGCCTCCACCAGGCCCCCACTCATGTCTCCCACCACCCCCACCCCCCAGCCACCAGGGGCAGCCTCCACCAGGCCCCCACTCATGTCCCCTATTACCCCCACCCCCCGCAGTGCAGGGGCACCCTCCACCAGGCCCCCACTCATGTCTCCCACGACCCCCACCCCCCAACAGTCAGGGGCAGCCTCCACCAGGCCCCCACTCATGTCTCCCACCACCCCCCACCCCCCAGCCACCAGGGGCACCCTCCACCAGGCCCGCACCCATGTCTACCACCACCCCCACCCCCCAGCAGTCAGGGGCAGCCTCCACCAGGCCCCCACTCATGTCTCCCACCACCCCCCATCCCCCAGCCACCAGGGGCACCCTCCACCAGGCCCCCACCCATGTCTCCCACCACCCCCTACCCCCCAGCAGTCAGGGGCAGCCTCCACCAGGCCCCACTCATGTCTCCCACCACCCCCACCCCACAGCCACCAGGGGCAGCCTCCACCAGGCCCCCACTCATGTCCCCTATTACCCCCACCCCCCGCAGTGCAGGGGCAGCCTCCACCAGGCCCCAACCCATGTCTCCCACCACCCCCTACCCCCCAGCAGTCAGGGGCAGCCTCCACCAGGCCCCCACCCATGTCTCCCACCACCCCCTACCCCCAAGCAGTCAGGGGCAGCCTCCACCAGGCCCCCACCCATGTCTCCCACCACCCCCTACCCCCCAACAGTTTGGGGCCGCCTTCACCAGGCCCCCACCCATGTCTCCCACCACCCCCTACCCCCCAGCAGTCAGGGGCAGCCTCCACCAGGCCCCCACTCATGTCTCCCACCACCCCCAGCCACCAGGGGCAGCCTCCACCAGGCCCCCACTCATGTCTCCCACCACCCCCACCCCCCAGCCACCAGGGGCAGCCTCCACCAGACCCCCACTCATGTCCCCTATTACCCCCACCCCCCTGCAGTGCAGGGGCACCCTCCACCAGGCCCCCACTCATGTCTCCCACCGCCCCCACCCCCCAGCAATCACGGGCAGCCTCCAACAGGCCCCCACTCATGTCTCCCAACACCCCCACCCCCCAGCCACCAGGGGCAGCCTCCACCAGGCCCCCACTCATGTCCCCTATTACCCCCACCCCCCCGCAGTGCAGGGGCACCCTCCACCAGGCCACCACTCATGTCTCCCACCACCCCCACCCCCCAGCAGTCAGGGGCAGCCTCCACCAGGCCCCCACTCATGTCTACCACCACCCCCCAGCCCCCGGCCACCAGGGGCACCCTCCACCAGGCCCCCACCCATGTCTCCCACCACCCCCTACCCCCCAGCAGTCAGGGGCACCCTCCACCAGGCCCCCACTCATGTCTCACACCACCCCCACCCCCCAGCAGTCAGGGGCAGCCTCCACCAGGCCCCCACTCATGTCTCCCACCACCCCCACACCCCAGCAGTCAGGGGCAGCCTCCACCAGGCCCCCACCCATGTCCCCTATTACCCCCACCCCCCAGCAGTGCAGGGGGAGCCTCCAACAGACCCCCACTCATGTCCCCCATTACCCCCACCCACCAGCAGTGCAGGGGCAGCCTCCAACAGGCCCCCACTCATGTCCCCTATTACCCCCACCCCCCAGCAGTGCAGGGGCAGCCTCCAACAAGTCCCCACTCATGTCCCCCATTACCCCCACCCCCCAGCAGTGCAGGGGCAGCCTCCAACAGGCCCCCACTCATGTCTCCCACCACCCCCACCCCCCAGCAGTGAAGGGGCAGCCACCACCAGGCCCCACCCATGTCTATCACCACCCCCACCCCCCAGCCACCAGGGGCAGCCTCCGCCAGGCCCCCACTCATGTCTCCCACCACCCCCATCCCCCAGCCGTGCAATTTGCCTGGGTACGTGTACTTTGTGGTGCGTGTGAAGTTCCACACGCGATTGTACGTGTACTTCGGGGTGCACGTGAACTTCCACACACAATTTGCCTGGGTACGTGTATTACTGGGGGTGCGCGTGAACTTCCACACGCGATTTGCCTGGGTACGTGTATTACTGGGTGTGCGCATGAACTTCCACACACGATTTGCCTGGGTACATGTACTTCGGGTTGCGCGTGAACTTCCACACGCGATTGGGCCAGTGAGAGTGGGTCACATGTATTCCAGGGGTGGGCGGGAATATTTACCCGCGACTGTGCCTGTGAGAGCGTGCTACGTGTATTCCTGGTGTGGGCGGGAAGATTCACACGTTCGCCTACAACGTGCCGAAAAAGGGTCCAATCCTGACACACGTACGCCAGCATGAAGCAGGCGTAAGTCGACCCGCGCAGCATAAAAGTGCGCGAAAACTACAAACAAGCTCATACGCTAGGATGAATATACCATTCCTAGCAGCAGTGGCCGTGGGTTACCAAAGGAGGAGGAGGAGGATAGTGAGGGCCCGAATTTTCACTCCCAGAACAAGCCTTTTTGGGATGCCTGATGACCAGGTGTATGGGAGGTACAGGTTTCCCCCACACATAATACTGGACCTGGTCAGTGAGTGGGAGGATGACCTCACATCACCCACCCTGTGCTCCCAAGCACTCAGCCCCCTGGAGAAGGTCCTCAATGTACTGCACTTCTTGGCCACAGGATCATTTCAGCGGACAAGTGCCATAGTGGGTGCGGTGTCACAGGCCACGCAGTCACGCTGCCTACACCAGGTCTTGAACATCATCACTGCACGCCCATCAGTCCGTAGGCACATATACCTGCCCAGGACACCTGCAGAAAGGCAGGCTGCCACCTTCGATTTCTACGGTGTGGCACAATTTCCAAAAGTGCTAGGTGCCATTGACTGCACCCATGTGGCACTACGTCCCCCCAGGGCATCTGAGCACATCTATAGGAACCGCAAGCACTGGCATTCCATCAACGTGCAGGTAGTATGTAATGCTAAGGGAATCATCACCTCAGTATATGCAAACTATCCAGGGTCCACCCACGACAGCTTCATTTACCGAATGTCTACCCTAAGCCGGGACCTGGAAGCTGGGCGGCATGGTGATACATGGCTGCTTGGTGAGTATGAATGCCACTGCACATGCATGCATGTCAGATGCAGAGTTATGTCACTACCCCACTAATGATACCCATCACCTCCTCACCAGGGGACAGTGCCTACCCTCTGAGCACCCACATGATGACGCCAATTTGGAACCCCATCACGCCTCCAGAGGTAAGATACAACACAGCCCATATTGCAACCCGGGGCATAGTGGAGCGCACATTCGGAGTGCTCAAGTCACGCTTTCGCTCCCTTGACCGGTCTGGCGGGCAGCTGTTATATGCGCCCCCAGTAGTGTGCAGGATCATTGTGGCAGCATGTGTCCTGCACAATGTTGCAACACGCCGGGGCCTGGCCGTGGACATGGTGGTGCCCCCACATCCCCAACCACATGCACGCCCGCTGCGTATGGGAGGGGAGAGGGCACAGGGTGAGGCAGCCCGTACGCAGCTGGTGGCTAATTACTTCACATAGAAATCACACCCCAGTGGAGTGCACACAGGCCTGGCACATACCATCTGATTAGCAATGATGACTCGGCCTGACAATTAAGACGAACAAAGGGACTGTCAAATGTCAGAACCATAGCAGCCTGAGATTGTTCATGTGGAAGTGTCACAATGTGTGCATCCCTACCTACACAAACACCACCAATGCAGTGTCATGAAAATACACTTCCATGCTGCATAAATGAATACCCACTTGCAAAATACTACATGAAAACAGTGCCATGTCACCCACCCCCTCCACGGCACGGCCACACAACACACCATGGCATGTCATGCAATGTGAGAGGAAAGAAATGAATCCCCACAACATGCCCCAAGTGTCAGCAGCTACAGTGTCCCTAATGGAAACCTGTCCACACATGAAATGCTCACAGTAATGCAGGATCTACAGCCCACATACTTACCAATAATACCAATCACCTACACAACCTCCAACCCACCTTAAACATGACATTACAGACTTAAAAATTAGCTAGCCTCACCACCTGATGATGACAGCCCTCCGAACACTTGCAAGTATACAGTGTTAGCGCCACGCAAGAGTGTAGGTGCACTGCTTACAACATGGACTCCAGTTCCAAGGTGGACCGCATTGTGAAGACATGAGGAATGGACCTGCAAATATGGAGGATGAGATGGATGCAGAGGCACATATAAATACACCATGCAGTGTACAATACAACAACAATATGCACTATGAATGTATACACAGTATTGACTACAGACTGCCCACACAGCTCATGGGAGTCCAATGTCACCATGTACGTCAATGTCACTTGGGCACACCCTTTGCAAGCCCATGGAAACGGGAAGCAGGAGGGGTGTGTGTGACAAAAACCCAAGCATCTGAACCAAATCCATGACAAGCCTGCATGTGCCCAGCCACAATGCAGCGTATGCCCACGGGAGCCACACAAGGCAACACACTGTCCCATAAAAATTAAAAAAATAAAAATAAAAACATTTAAAAAAAAAATAAAATCAAAAATGGCCATTAATGGGGCTGGGGGGGTTGGGGAGGCCACCCAGGAGGTCCGAGGACAGGGTGCACACCAAAACCCACCTGTGTGGATCTTGCGAAAAAAAAACACCTCCATGGGCTCATGGCCCACATGGCTACCCTATTGTGGGAGTATCACTGCTGTCGCTATTCTCACCCTGTGCAGCTGCATCCGGAGGTGGTGGCACTATGGGAGGCAGCCCACGCAAGGCCCTAGTCTGTTCCTCCATGGCTGCAAGCATGCGGGTGTGGTAGGTCTCGTTCTGGAGGATGAGTGTGCGGAGGTCCCCATGCAACAACTCACGGGATGCCCGGACCTCCGCCCTAGTTGCCTGCATCTCAGCTGAGAGCGTACGGGTGAGACGCTCCAGCTGCTGTTCTGTCCTTCCGTTTGTTGAAGCCTCAAGCTCAACAAGAGTTGTCCTGAGGTGAAGGAGTTTCAGCCTCAGGGCTTCCCTGTGGCCCTGGGACTCTATGGAGATGGCTTCCTGCAGAGTCGCCAGTGCCGCCCGCCTGTCCCTGTTGGACGCCAACATGTCCTCCCTGTGTGACTGGCAGATGGAGTCGGTTGCCTGCTGTAGTCGCTCCATCAGCCTTTCGGGGGGGACAATGGAAGTGGCCACCCTATCCATGGCCTGAGCCATCATCTCTGATGATGCTGCCTGTTGGGTTGCCATACCGTAAATGGATTGCTCCCATGCGGTATTGCCAGGTGGCGTACGGTCACCACGTCGGCGGGCACCACACATGTCTGGGGCAAGGCGAACTGCGCCTTGCTGTGCCGGCACTGCCTGAGGCTGCAGGACTGCATTCCCCCTCTGATCTGCTGGCCCAGGAACAGGATCAGATGTCGCGGAGTGTGACCCTGCATCCGTAACCACCAAAGGCGTACCTGCCAACACTGACATCCCCATTGAGGGTTGTAACCCTGGTGCAGGTGGGTCAGACAGAACAGAATCCCTCCCAGGAACACTCACCTGCGACGGCACGTAGGTCTCATCATCCAAATCAACACCTGAGTACAGCTCGGGGGGAGGTGCAGCCAGAGACACCCCTTGAGAGCACAACCTGCAGCAGTTGTGGATTCTCACCCACCACCACACCACGTCCCTCACTGGTGGTCGGTCGGCCCTCAGACCCCTCCTGGGTCTGTACCATCTCCACAACCCCAGCAGTATCAGGTGCGTCTTCCCCTGCAAAGACATAAAAGAAAACAAATGGAAACAGGCATTAGCACCATGACACACAATGAGGGCTGAGAGGCTACAGAAACAGTACTTGATTGACACATGTCCCACATGACTAAAACACTCCCATGCATGCACCGTCACTGCCTGTGATGGGGAGGCAGATGCCACACATTGATGACACCAAGATGGAAGATGAACACATTTGCTGCATGCTGCCTAGCAGTGCCATCACACATTGGCCAGTGATTGGCAGGTCAAATACACATGCCATCACACAGATGGCATGTACCCTAGCCATGAAGTAAAGAGGGAGAGGAGGTCACCAATTGTTCATTCAGTCCAGTTTGCTCATATGATTGATTATTTTCATTGTAATGGTTCTAATGTTTAACATGCAGCTGCCAGTCAAAAATGGTCCTATAGCACAGGGACATGTCCAAACTAATCATGTCCACGAAACTGAGCCAGTCCACTGTACCATAGCCATGTCAGACATGTGACAATAGGACTGAGAAATCCTGAGTAAAAGTGGTGGTATGCAAACAATCTGCCTGAATAAGCAGAGGTAAATAAGCAACAGTGTAGTGGCAAGATGACACTCCAAGGGCAACTGGCGTGGTGTTGGGCTGGATGTCTAATGTTGGCCGAAGGGATGCTGCTATACCCAAATGCTGGTGCCAAGAATGTTTAGGAAGAGGCACATGGGTGAGCCGAACCACTCAGGCACACACACCCTCCCCTGGCACACAAACAGAAGCCCTCCCACACACAACATGCACATGGATGACACACACATGCATGTGCACTCACCGGACAATGCCTCGTAATCTGCCAATACTCCCACGCCTTGGATCTGTTCCTCCGTGACGTAGGTCCCAGCAACCTGCTCATGTGGAGTGAGTTCTATGTCGTCTGCTGGAGACCCACCTCCAGTCACTAGAGTTGCGGCATGACTTGAGGCCAGCTTATTCTTTGCACTGCGCTTCAGGTCATTCCAGCGCTTGTAGCAATCATTAGCTGTGCGCCTCACGATTCCAAGGGCACTTATGATGTCCGCAATGGTCTGCCAGTGTGCCTGACGTTGTGCAGGTGTGGTCTTGGATCCTGCAACAATCACCATGTCGCGGTCATGTGCGGACACATACTCTACAAGTGCATTCAGTTCAGCCTCATTGAAGCTGGGCTTCCTTGACGGGCCGGACTGTGTAGCCGTGTCTGGGGCATCAGCCTCTACTGGACAAGCACTCTTCCTCTTCTGCTTGGAAGGTGGTGGGGATCCGGAGTGTCCTGCGCCGCTCTGGACACTAGGGGCAGGAGCGTGGGATTGCACACTCAGCATGGGAGTTGGTGCAGGCATTATCTCAAGTGTGATGGTGTCAGGGGGAATGTCAGCATGATGGACTTGGACCGACACTGTCCTGGCTGGGTGTGTGAGAGGTGGGGTGGATGGAGCCGCAGCTGCCCCTGCAGCCTCCCCAGCCTGCCTACGCGGGGCAGCAGATGACCTAGCTGCCCCTGATCCACGTGGCCTGATGACACCAACGTTCACCAGTGGGCTGGTCCAACAAGGGCTGAGCATGGATGGTGTCAGCCACGGTAACCTCAACCAGGGGGGGGTGGGCATGGGTGTCCCTGACTGCTCCTCCACACATGGGGGGCTAGGGGCACCCTGCAAGTCACGGCTACGTCCCCTACCGGATCCATCACGGCCACCACTTGGGGCTCGGCCACCTTTGCCACCCTTACGGCTTGTTCGCCTCCCAGCCAGGCACTGATGTTATTATGCGTATGGGAGTTGATGTGAACTATTGTCCTGGACAATTGGGGGTCAAAGGGCTTGGGTACCAGATGGTAATCGTACCCTAGTGCTCTAGCAAGGCTGTATGTCACCCCTGGGGAAAGATGACGGGTCACGCAACGCACAGGCAGCCCAAAAAAGGGAAGTAAGGTGCACGCAACCCCTCCTAGACCACGTGCGTGGAAAAAAAAACCTGCACTACGCTGTGGCACCCAGGAACACAAGAATGAACGTATGCGTGTCACAGGCAGCCTAGAATGACCTTTGAAGGGGTAGCGACACACGGGGCAAGCACAGATGTTAGATACGTGCGACTCACCGTCTGCCAGGAACAAAAGCGTGAAAAATATGCGCGTGTGCGCGTTGGCAACACCCCCGCCAAAAGAAGAATTGTACGCTGTCTGAGGAGACAGGACAACAGTAGTAGGGAAGCTGTTTGAGGAAACAGGCCCAGGAAAAAGAGGAAAAGAGAAAAAACTGTCAGAGGTAACAGGGAGTACAAACTGGAAACGCCGTGAAGTAAATCGCGTGTGAACCGACAAGAAGTACAGATTTCACCCACTCGCTCTCCACGAAAAGCACGTACAAGGAAATGGCGTCCTACACGTACCTTTTATACACACGTCACAGACGCGCATACGCAATGATGCCATTTCCCCCAATTACGCGCTTTGACACTCGGACGTGTATCTCTTCATTTTTACACGCGCCATTCTCTACGGCCATGCGCGTGACGTCACAGCTGTGCATGGTGGCCTTTGGGCCAATGAAATGAAACTGCACGTCCGAGTGTCATCGCGTGTAATCGGAGGGAAGTGAGCGTACACGCGATTGGCCTGGGTACGTGTATTTCTGGGGTGCGCAGGAAGTTCCACATGCGATTGGTGGAAATCCACGTGTGCTCTGTCATCACGTGTAATGAGGGAAACACCCACACGCCTCACGTCACAGACGCGCTCAGGCGCTAAGGGCCTTTGGTCCAATGAAATCGCATATGCGTGCTGACGTGCATACGCGCTAAGGGCCTTTCCTCGATTTACATGCAGACGTGCAGGATTTTCACGTGCCAAATCACTCCGTATCAAGCTGGCCACGCGTAAGCACACGGAAGACCACGCTCCTGCCCAAAAGACCAAATTACTGCCCCCCAGAGCCCCGAGCAGCCTCCCACAAGCCATCTGCTGCTGCCTGCCTGCTGCCACCGTGCCCTGCCATTTGGTGCCTGCACATCAGCCATCTGCAGGGGTCCATTTGCTGTGTCCACACCTGCTGGAACAGAAGACTCCCGACTGGGAAATCATCGCTCCACAGCCCAACCCCAGGACCCAGTTGCCCACCCACTCCTGCCTCTGGGGTTGCCATGTCGGGCACTGCTACATCTGGCACCACTGGCAACCCCCGGCCAGAGAGGCAGAGGGGCACCAGCTTCAGTGCCACCGAAGTTGGTGTCCTGGTGGAGCAAGTCCTGGGGCAGTATGATGCCCTCTTGGGAAGTAAGCGCGCCAACAAGGAAGGATGGACTCGGATCTGGGCGGACATCGTGACTGCCATCAACGCGGAGGGGGTGGCAGTCCGCGACTACCAACATGTCAAGAAGCGCTGGGATGACTGCAGGTCCAGGACCCTCTTGAAGGCCCGGCGCCTCGTGGAGGGGGGCCGGGGCCGCATGAGTACCATCCAGATGAGGGTCCTGGAACGCCTAGGCCCAGCGCTCCACGGCCAGATCCTTGAGATGCAGACCCGTCTGGAGTTGAGCGGTAAGTGGCCAAGCATTGCTGTGTGAGACAGGGCATGTCGCAGTGTGCTGGTTATCTGATACTTGCCTGTATGTGTGACATAGCCCATGTATGCATGTGTGTGTGCAGGGACGTCATGCATGTGAGACCAGTAATGTGTGAACCACACGGTTGGTGCATGTGTTCAAATGCAACATGGGTGTCCCTATGCGGAATGGCCACATGAAAGCATGCCAGTCTCTGTTCCTGGACATGGGTGAGGGATGGGTGCTGATGCCATGTACATATATGCTGTCCATGTCTGTGTGTCTGACCAGCGTGTCTGTGACTTGTGAATGCCTGGGATGCATGACACATGTCTGTCGCAATGTTCCGGTTCACTGATGCAGCCTAGTCATCCTTGCATCCACTGTGTCTGTGGTGTAAGAGGCCAGATGGATGAAACTAGGGTGAAGTGTGGGCATGTGATAGGCATGGCACATGATGCATGTGAGTTCCAAAACAACAGTGTATGTTTAAAGAATAACTTGGACATGTATGCTAATGTCCATAGCATGCGCCATGCCTGTTACCGCATGTGTTTTACCTGCACTCAGCCATGTGTTGTGGAGGGACATGATGGAAGTGATCTTTGACAGTGCCACTCATCTGCTATTGCTTCCTGTCTAGGGGACCATTGTACAGTACCCTGATGCTTGTGTTCTATGTCTCCCTCTACACAGCGCCACGTGAAGAAGAGGGCGGAGACGGCTCTGTGGAGCAAAGCGGCAGGGATGCCCCCACGGCTGCAGTGGAAGGGGTGGGTGAGCCCCCACAGGGGCTTGCAATGGCGGAAGACGGGGTGGAGCCATCCAGGTTGGTAGTTTCCACAGAGGAGGAGGAGGCCGCTACTGAGGCGCACATGGGGCCTGGTGGGGGCATCCCTGCTGGTGCAAGTGTTGCAGTCCAGGGGCAGGAGGCAGCACAGGTCACCGTGGAGGGGCCTGTGCATGTAACTGTCCCTGACACTGGCCCTCATTACGACCCTGGCGGAGGACCATGGTGCAATTTGCACCATGGTCCATGGCGCAGAGCTGCCAACTCCGCCATGGGGGTTGGCGGACTTACCGCCCCATTCCGACCTTGGCGGGGCGGTAAGTCCCCAATCCCCATTTACCCTTCCCCATTCCCATTTTTGCCCCATAGGGTATAATGGGAGTGGGGAAGGCGTTAATTACGCCACCGTAAATTACGGTGGCGTAATTAACAACAGGTCCCGTAGCGCCATGGATTTTTCCGCCCGGAAAAACCAGGCGAAAAAACCACCATGGCGCTACGGGAACTCGTAGTAAGGCGGAAAGGTACGCCATGCATTACGCTGGCGTAAAACCCTTTCCGCCAGGGTCGTAATGAGGGCCACTGTGACTGCACCACCATGCACCAGCAGGGATGCCCCATCCCAGGCCCGTCCGCAGGTAGGGGGGATGTCCATGTCATCTGACTCCCCTCCACCTGCGTACGAGGGGACCCCTGGCCGTATGGAGAAGGTCCTGATTGGTGTCGCGTTGCGCACAGGTGCAATTCGTGATGAGGTGCGTGCTTCCTGGGAGGAGCATGCACGTCATCACGGAGAGCACCGTGCCGACGTGGCCCAGTTGGGAACGGCCATGGTCGGGGGTTTCCTACATGTGTCGGCCAATCTGGCGACCCTCTCCTCCTCTGTGGAGACTATGCACCAGTCGTTCTCCATGCCGTCTTCCGGCCCAGATGCCACCAGGGCCCCCTGTGGACCTGCCCCGACCAATGCAGCCGGCTCGGTGGGGATCCCATCCCTACCACAGTCGGGAGTCGGAGGTCCAGCAGGGGTGGACACACCAGCAACTGGACCCCAGCAGATGGAGGATGTGACGGTATCATCGGGCAGGGCACGTGCATGACGGCGTCGGTGGATACCATCAGCCTGGATGCCGTCGTGCTGGCACAGGCAGTTGCGTCGGAGGCAGCGGCAGGCTCGACGTGGGAGGCATCATGGCTCGGGGCTATCAACATCAGGGGTGCAGGCATTGGCCGGAGGGCAGGAGAACCCTGGAATGGGAGTGGCTTCCGTGTGGGAGCGGTTGGGCCAGCGGATAGGTGCGGAGCGGCAGCGGGCAGAGGAGGAACGGCTCACAATGGTCAGGGCGGAGAATTCCATGCGGAGGGCGCTGAGACGGGCTGAGTGCCTCGAGGGTCTTCGCAGGGAGTTGGAGCTGGACACTGCTTTATCCCTGCGAGACCTCGGGGCCAGGGAACATGCCTGCCTCCAAGCCATTGAACAGGAGTTCGATGATGCCCTGGCCCATGACAACATCCAGTGAGCCGTTGGACTAGCCAGCTGCCCATGTAAATAGTTATGTAGTTAGTGTTAGGTTTCCTTTGTTTTTGCTTTTTCTTTGGACCTTTTGGACAATGGGCCACATTTTTGTATATAGTTATTTTTTATTAGGTAGTGTTGTTAGATAGGTTTCATTTCTTTTCTTGGGATCATGGACCCTGGCTTGTTCACCTGTACATAGTTCACTGTTGGATTTTCTTTTCTTTTTACTATTTACCCATGGAGCAATGGCTTTCTATTATAATTTCACATTGGATTTTATTTTCTGGACTGTGACTTTGGACACCATTCCTTTGGATTCTGATTTTTGGTTTTGCATTTTTTCATGGACATGCTTCTTTTTACTTTTTTTACATTCCCATTTCTGTTAGTTTATTTTTGATTCAATTCTTGTTTTCTTTAATACATATTTTTAGATCAAACTTCAATGTGTAGTATCATCTCATTGGTTTCATGCATATCATGATACGGGTTTGGAGATTCATTGACACCCATTGGGTGTATGTGAGGGACATGTGTTCGTTTCCAAACTTGCAATTGCAGTTCTATCATGTTATTTCCATTTCTGAGTGGGTGGATGCAATACTCGGGTGGGTGTTTTGCATTTGGAGGCTGACCATGGGGACCGGGGATCTAGATTGTGATGACATGTTGGCTGGGGAACATGAGTTGGACATGAGTAGGGGCCTGCTGGCAGGTGCCCCACGGTGCTGGGGGGAGGGGGTGCAGGGGAACATGAGTTGGACATGAGTGGGGGCCTGCTGGCAGGTGCCCCACAGTGCTGGGGGGTGGGGGTGCAGGGGAACATGAGTTGGACATGAGTGGGGGCCTGGTGGAGGCTGCCCCTGGTGCCTGGGGGTGGGGGTGGTGGGAGTCGGGTGGGAGACATGAGTGGGGGCCTGGTGGAGGCTGCCCCTGGTGGCTGGGGGGTGGGGGTGGTGGGAGAATTGAGTGGGGGCCTGGTGGAGGCTGCCCCTGACTGCTGGGGGTTAGGGGGTGGTGGGAGACATGGGTGGGGGCCTGGTGGAGGCTGCCCCTGACTGCTGGGGGGTAAGGGGTGGTGGGAGACATGGGTGGGGGCCTGGTGGAGGCTGCCCCTGACTGCTGGAGGTTAGGGGGTGGTGGGAGACATGGGTGGGGGCCTGGTGGAGGCTGCCCCTGCACTGCGGGGGGTGGGGGTAATAGGGGACATGAGTGGGGGCCTGGTGGAGGCTGCCTCTGGTGGCTGGGGGGTGGGGGTGGTGGGAGACATGAGTGGGGGCCTGGTGGAGGCTGCCCCTGACTGCTGGGGGGTAGGGGGTGGTGGGAGACATGGGTGGGGGCCTGGTGGAGGCTGCCCCTGACTGCTGGGGGGTAGGGGGTGGTGGGAGACATGGGTGGGGGCCTGGTGGATGCTGCCCCTGACTGATGGGGTGTAGGGGGTGGTGGGAGACATGGGTGGGGGCCTGGTGGAGGCTGCCCCTGCACTGCGGGGGTGGGGGTAATAGGGGATATGAGTGGGGGCCTGGTGGAGGCTGCCCCTGATTGCTGTGGGGTAGGGGGTGGTGGGAGACATGGGTGGGGGCCTGGTGGAGGGTGCCCCTGGTGGCTGGGGGGTGGGGGGTGGTGGGAGACATGAGTGGGGGCCTGGTGGAGGCTGCCCCTGACTGCTGGGGGGGTAGGGGGTGGTGGGAGACATGGGTGGGGGCCTGGTGGAGACTGCCCCTGACTGCTGGGGGGTAGGGGGTGGTGGGAGACATGGGTGGGGGCCTGGTGGAGGCTGCCCCTGCACTGCGGGGGGTGGGGGTAATAGGGGATATGAGTGGGGGCCTGGTGGAGGCTGCCCCTGGTGGCTGGGGGGTGGGGGTGGTGGGAGGCATGAGTGGGGGCCTGGTGGAGGCTGCCCCTGGTGGATGGGGGGTGGGGGTGGTGGGAGACATGAGTGGGGGCCTGGTGGAGGGTGCCCCTGCACTGCGGGGGGTGGGGGTAATAGGGGACATGAGTGGGGGCCTGGTGGAGGCTGCCCCTGGTGGCTGGGGGGTGGGGGTGGTCGGACACATGAGTGGGGGCCTGGTGGAGGGTGCCCCTGGTGGCTGGGGGGTGGGTGGTGGTGGGAGACATGAGTGGGGGCCTGGTGGAGGCTGCCCCTGACTGCTGGGGGGTAGGGGGTGGTGGGAGACATGGGTGGGGGCCTGGTGGAGGGTGCCCCTGGTGGCTGGGGGGTGGGGGGTGGTGGGAGACATGAGTGGGGGCCTGGTGGAGGCTGCCCCTGACTGCTGGGGGGTGGGGGTGGTGGGAGACATGGGTGGGGGCCTGGTGGGGGGTGCCCCTGGTGGCTGGGGGGTGGGGGGTGGTGGGAGACATGAGTGGGGGCCTGGTGGAGGCTGCCCCTGACTGCTGGGGGGTGGGGTGGTGGGAGACATGAGTGGGGGCCTGGTGGAGGGTGCCCCTGCACTGCGGGGGGGTGGGGGTAATAGGGGACATGAGTGGGGGCCTGGTGGAGGCTGCCCCTGGTGGCTGGGGGGTGGGGTGGTGGGAGACATGAGTGGGGGCCTGGTGGAGGCTGCCCCTGACTGCTGTGGGGTGGGGGTGGTGGGAGACATGAGTGGGGGCCTGGTGGAGGCTGCCCCTGGTGGCTGGGGGGTGGGGTGGTGGGAGACATGAGTGGGGGCCTGGTGGAGGCTGCCCCTGACTGCTGTGGGGTGGGGTGGTGGGAGACATGAGTGGGGGCCTGGTGGAGGGTGCCCCTGCACTGCGGGGGGTGGGGGTAATAGGGGACATGAGTGGGGGCCTGGTGGAGGCTGCCTCTGGTTGCTGGGGGGTGGGGGTGGTGGGAGACATAAGTGGGGGCCTGGTGGAGGCTGCCCCTGACTGCTGGGGATGGGGGTGGTGGGAGACATGGGTGGGGGCCTGGTGGAGGGTGCCCCTGGTGGCTGGGGGGTGGGGGTGGTGGGAGACATGAGTGGGGGCCTGGTGGAGGCTGCCCCTGACTGCTGGGGGGTGGGGGTGGTGGGAGACATGAGTGGGGGCCTGGTGGAGGGTGCCCCTGGTGGCTGGGGGGTGGGGGGTGGTGGGAGACATGAGTGGGGGCCTGGTGGAGGCTGCCCCTGGCTGCTGGGGGGTGGGGGTGGTGGGAGACATGAGTGGGGGCCTTGTGGAGGGTGCCCCTGCACTGCGGGGGGTGGGGGTAATAGGGGACATGAGTGGGGGCCTTGTGGAGGCTGCCCCTGGTGGCTGGGGGGTGGGGGTGGTGGGAGACATGAGTGGGGGCCTGGTGGAGGCTGCCCCTGACTGCTGGGGGATGGGGGTGGTGGGAGACATGGGTGGGGGCCTGGTGGAGGGTGCCCCTGGTGGCTGGGGGCTGGGGGGTGGTGGGAGACATGAGTGGGGGCCTGGTGGAGACTGCCCCTGACTGCTTGGGGGTGGGGGTGGTGGGAGACATGAGTGGGGGCCTGGTGGAGGGTGCCCCTGCACTGCGGGGGGGTGGGGGTAATAGGGGACATGAGTGGGGGCCTGGTGGAGGCTGCCCCTGCACTGCTGGCGGGTGGGGGTGGTGGGAGACATGAGTGGGGGCCTGGAGGTATCTGCCCCTGGTGGCTGGGGGGTGGGGGTGGTGGGGACATGAGTGGGGGCCTGGTGGAGGCTGCCCCTGCACTGCTGGGGGGTGGGGTTGCAAGGGGACATGAGTGGGGGCCTGGTGGAATCTGCCCCTGGTGGCTGGGGGGTGGGGGTGGTGGTATACATGGGTGGGGGCCTGGTGGAGGCTGCCCCTGGTGGCTGGGGGGTGGGGGTGGTGGGAGACATGAGTGGGGGCCTGGTGGAGGCTGCCCCTGACTGCTGGGGGGTGGGGGTGGTGGGAGACATGAGTGGGGGCCTGGTGGAGTGTGCCCCTGCACTGCGGGGGGGTGGGGGTAATAGGGGACATGAGTGGGGGCCTGGTGGAGGCTGCCTCTGGTAGCTGGGGGGTGGGGGTGGTGGGAGACATGAGTGGGGGCCTGGTGGAAGCTGCCCCTGACTGCTGGGGGGTGGGGGTGGTGGGAGACATGGGTGGGGGCCTGGTGGAGGGTGCCCCTGGTGGCTGGGGGGTGGGGGGTGGTGGGAGACATGAGTGGGGGCCTGGTGAAGGCTGCCCCTGACTGCTGGGGGGTGGGGGTGGTGGGAGACATCAGTGGGGGCCTGGTGGAGGGTGCCCCTGCACTGCGGGGGGTGGGGGTAATAGGGGAAATGATTGGGGGCCTGGTAGAGGCTGCCCCTGCACTGCTGGGGGGTGGGGGTGGTGGGAGACATGAGTGAGGGCCTGTTGGTATCTGCCCCTGGTGGCTGGGGGGTAGGGGTGGTGGGGGACATGAGTGGGGGCCTGGCAGAGGCTGCCCCTGCACTGCTGGGGGGTGGGGTTGCAGGGGGACATGAGTGGGGGCCTGGTGGAATCTGCCCCTGGTGGCTGGGGGGTGGGGGTGGTGGTAGACATGGGTGGGGGCCTGGTGGAGGCTGCCCCTGGTGGCTGGGGGGTGGGGGTGGTGGGAGACATGAGTGCGGGCCTGGTGGAGGCTGCCCCTGACTGCTGTAGGCTGGGGGTGGTGGTAGACATGGGTGGGGGCCTGGTGGTGGCTGCCCCTGCACTGCTGGGGGGTGTGGGTGGTGGGAGACATGAGTGGGGGCCTGTTGGAGGCTGCCCCTGCACTGCTGGGGGGTGGTGGGAGACATGAGTGGGGGACTGTTGGAGGATGCCCCTGACTGCTGGGGGGTGGGGGTGGTGGGAGACATGAGTGGGGGCCTGGTGGAGGCTGCCCCTGCACTGCTGGGGGGTGGGGGTAATAGGGACATGAGTGGGGGCCTGTTGGAGGCTGCCCCTGCACTGCTGGGGGGTGGGGGTGGTGGGAAACATGAGTGGGGGCCTGGTGGAGGCTGCCCCTGGTGGCTGGGGGGCAGGAGTGGTGGTAGACATGGGTGGGGGCCTGGTGGAGGCTGCCCCTGCACTGCTGGGGGGGTGCGGGGGGTGGGAGACATGCATTGTTGATCAGTAGTGCAAGGTGACATATGGGTTGGCTGGGGGGCATGCCCACGGTGGATGGCTGCATGCGGGACATGAGCAGGGGTGCAGGGTAGTCCCCCGTGGTGTGGGCTGCCTGCAGGGGCCGTGGAGGTTGTAGAGCGAACACCTGGGAGGACCCACACGGCCAATTCACGTGTAGTACTCCCCAGAACCCCTGAAATACACGTACCCTGCTGAAATCGCGTGTGGAACTTCCCGCGCACCCCTGAAATACATGTACCCTGCTCGCACGGGGCCAATCGCGTGTGGAACTTCCCGCGCACCCCTGAAATACACGTACCCTGCTCACACGGGGCCAATCGCGTGTGGAACTTCCCTCGCACCCCTGAAATACACGTACCCTGCTGAAATTGCTTGTGGAACTTCCCGCGCACCCCTGGAATACACGTACCCTGCTCGCACGGGGCCAATCGCGTGTGGAACTTCCCGCGCACCCCTGAAATACACATACCCTGCTGAAATCGCGTGTGGAACTTCCCGCGCACCCCTGAAATACACATACCCTGCTGGAATCGCGTGTGATACTTCCCACGAACCCCTGTAATACACGTTCCCTGCTTGGCGTTTGCTGTTTGCCAGCCCTGTGAACTTGTCCAGGGTTAGCGCAGCCCTTTGCGATTATTTGGGGATTTTGAAGGCTTTTCCTTGCGCCAGGGCGTTCTTGGGGGCGTAACTGGCGCTGCTGCAGGGTCGCTGCGCCACGCTGCGCCACGGCTGGTTTTGAATGTGAAAATCCATGAATACGCTGTGCGCGGAAATCGATTTTAGCGCACGCGGCTGGCGCAGACATTCGCACGGGCATGCTGTGCACCAGTCGCGTGCGCCACTTTTGTGCGATTTTCTATGAATTACCCTGTGAATGTCAACAAATCATGCAGTAAGTATAATTGAAACCATTTAAAAGATAATCAAATCTATAGGTGTGATCTATGGCTGTGATATGGTGCAGTGGTTGTGGTCAGGACCTAGAGTATTGAGTATACAGCCTACAGCCTACAGCCTTCACCCATGCACCCTGCCACAACCACCACAACATATCCCACCCATAGTAGCTTATAACTTCAGTACTTATAACTTTGGTCTTGGGTACACTCTGGCCACAACTCCAAAACATATCACACCCATGTTTGATTCAATGGGTGTGATTGATGGGTGTGATATGCAGCGGTGGTTGCCGCCAGGGCCTAGAGTCTTGGGTGCATGGCCTTCGACCATGCACCCAAGACTCTAGGCCCTGGCAGCAACCACTGCAGAATATCACACCAAAAGATCACCCCCATAGAATCAAACATTTTTAACTATGATCACACCCATAGAATCAAACATTTTTAGCTATGATCACACCCATAGAATCAAACATTTTTAACTAGGCCTTATAGCATTTTTAATGTCCGCGGACACCTTGGGTGTCCTTAAAACAGTTTCTACTTGCCTGCGAACAATATGGACAGGTATAGTGTACTCAGGACACCTCCATTTTCATTTATTTGCAGACATCCCGGACACCGCGTGTGTTCTTAGAACAGTTTCAACTTGCCTGCAAACAGTACGCACAGGTATAGTGTCCTTATGACACCCCCATATGGGAAGATTACGGACATCAAGGACAGCGCTACTGTCTGCGGACACAATGAACACAACAGCAGTGCCTACCACCTAAATAGATACAATATTCGAACCATGTCTTGCCCCCCCACCATCCCCAAACAGTCTTACAGACCAACACAATTGCCAAAATTGTATTTCATCCGTGGATACAAGATGGCGGGAATTTCCAAAAATCTGACGCACTTCACGCTCTTCACCATCCAACAGCGGACACGTCGTATGTCCGCGGACATGACGCAAGCCGTTTAACCAATCAGTACACTGTCCGTGGAGCGAACAAGGAAAAGTGTCCGCGGACCGAACATAGATATCACTAATTTTTCTTACATACTTTTTGGTCATTTTTTAAAAAACTACTGGATGGATTTTCACCAAATTTACAAAAGCACACTTTCGGGACCAAGCCGCTGCCCCTGCCGCAAATTTGGTGAAAATCCAGTGGTTTGGGCTGTAGGCATGAGCAAAGTTTTTCCCGCATTCAGTCTATGGGAAAAAAAGATGTTTTGGGACCCCCCTATAACTTTGCCCCCCCCTGAACCAAACCTCACCAAACTTTGCAGAAATTCAAAGTGGCCCATATACTTTTTTTGCCAAGTTTGGTGAGAATTCGTCCAGGGGAAGCAGAGTTATAGGCCGCCCAAAAAGTGCTCTTTCTGTGGAAACAGCAACTTAACCATAACTACACGGCCACTACCGTGGTCGTGTAATAATAAGCTCTCAATGCACCATGGAGGCCAGTTGCTAAACCGGCATTGGTCCATTACAGGAGTACGGGGTGCATTCATCTACTATAATTGATGGTATTTGTGTGAAAACTATCCAATGTAAAGGCAAACAGGACTTTTTATTAACTTCTTTTACACAGCTCGTTGCATCCTTTAGTGGCATTATGCTATATGTGCGAGCTTGTGGACTTTTTCATGATCTCCGAGTGGTGACTGACTTGCCAGAGAGAATTTATTGTTCCTGCACAACTCTGGGAGTGCAGCTAAGTATGTGCTAGTACTGATATTTCCTAAGTGGTATGGTGTGGTATCAGGTGGCTCATCTGCATGACTATGAAAAGAAATGGCCCTTCAAGGTTTGAACCAGGAACCGGTGGCATCATTCCACATGTGTGGTTTCTGATATTCTGGATTTGAGAGATGGACACCCCTCTGTGGAGCGCCTCCATGCCGTCCTACATTTCTTTGGTGGGCTACTCTGTTCCCTATGTGGAGAGACCCTAGCCCAGCTCTCTTCTACTGGCAAAGATTCTTGCATCTCCTCTGGCAAAGGCATACAATCGGCAATGCAGTGATATCCCACTAGAGCGGCGATGGGCAAGTGAAAACGATGACACTGAGCGTGGAGCTTGGAAGGTCTCTGGATTCTGCAAGGTAAACTCTGTGCTTGTGTTGAGTGCATGTGCAGGAGTCATGGTCCGTGTAGGAACTTGAACACTTAGCAGAATGTATTTCTGAGAGGCTACAATGTTTGGCAACTTTACTTCCTCCCTGTGTCCTAGACAACAGCTTTAGCTCTATATACTTTTCTGTCTTTCAATCAGTCTATTTATGTCCTCTCATTAATATTTGTTCATCTATTTTATCGAGGGTAGCAGAGACCTTAAAGTACCATCTGAATTTCATTGGATATGAGTTACAGGTGTCCCATGATTTGTTTGTCTTTGTGAGGGAAGTTGTGGGGGACTGGTGCTGCTACTCTCCCTGACTGGAATCTGGTGCCAACAGACCCTGCGACTGAGCATTAATCACAAGTATGTATGTATGTATGTATGAATGCATTATATGAAGTGGAAACCGAGCTGAATAGCAGCACATTGCTGTCCATCGGGGATGGACCCAGGAATGTACAGGTACAGGGTGGGGGTAGCAGAGGTAGGTGGGATAGTTGCATGGAGCAGGAACTGAGGATCCAGAAATGGGAAAGTAGTTGGAGGTTGAGGTCCAAAAACAAGTGGGTAGGTATATGGTGCATCTCACCTAAGGGATTGCGTGGGCCCCCATGAATAAAGCTTGGTCCTGCATTATTTGTATATGTAGGTATTATGGTTCTAAGTAGTTATCTGGTCCTGTAGCCTGAAAAAGCTGACTTGCACACTGGAGTGCAAACTCTAAATATGTGGTCTGTGTTGGTGTGTCCCAAACATCTGGAAGTACTTGTGTGAAAATATCACTTAAAGTTTACATTAATACATATATTTATTGTCGACATACCTTTTACATATATAGTCCATGGTTCATTTCTTCATACTTGTAAATTGAATTTTTTACAGAAACAAGGTTGTGTGTAAAAGAAAATAAGTATGTATTTATCAAAGACATAGGCATTCCTAGGATGTGAAATGCATTTTGGTCCTAATGACCATCTTCAGGGACCAAGTTCAGCCTATATGGTCTTCACTTATAACTTCTGTGGGAGATTGGTAGCTTCCTTTCATGTGGAAGATATTTACTTCATGGCAGTCTATTTCCATGATCTGGGATCCTACTGTAGGATCTTTCCTTGGTTGAGGTCATTGACCTTTAGTTATATTCTTTTCCTGGGGGCGTAGTTTTCTTGCAGAACACTTGTTTGGGACATGAGGACTGCTGTCAAGTCACATATTTTATGGTGAATGATGAAAGAATCAGCTGCCTTTCAATTTCAGATTGCCACCTCTATGAATAAAATGCTGCACAGGGAAACAAAGTAATCATTGGAAATGCTATTTTGTTTTCAGTTGCAACATGGAAATCTCGCATGAACCCAAAGACAGACAGTCCTTGGTTGCCGGGCAGTTTTCTCTAGTATTTTCCCCATTGCCAGATCTGCTTGGCTCTGTTGTCCCTTGGCAAGCCCAGTGCTTTGAAACCTAGCAGAAGGGTATGGCTCTTGCATGACAGGAAAATGACCATATAGTCAGAGGGAGATGCAATCTCTATCTATGCAGTACTTGAGCTCTTGACTTCACTACAGTGATTGATCCTTTTATTGGAGGCTGAACACACATTCAGCCCAGAGAGCATCAGACCTCTGCACAATGGCCTTGTGAAATTATTTATCTAATTAGGTAGTTTCATATTCCCGACTATCTTTGTTTTGAAGAAATGGCAAATAAAACATAGTGTGCCTGCGCTATAGGGTGCCAAAATAAAATGTACCTCTACTGATCCGTCATGAGGAAGGGAATATTCATATCATTATATCATGGTATTTATTGGTAAATTACAAAAATCTTCCTTGAAGGCACTGTTTGGGTAAAGAGCTGACAGCTAACAAAATGTGTAAATGACAAAGGAGTGTACCTTTTCACTTCACTTCAATCACAGAGCTCCCCTAGGCTAGCCACAAGGAGGAGTTGGCTTTTGGGAGGAGAAGGAGAGGATAATTACCCAATGAAAAGTTAGCAGCAATCAACTGGCACCTTCTAATTGTGATAATCAGAGGTGTGGCTTAGACATTAAAAAGTACCTGCTCTATGCAGAAGGGGAATCAGACGAGGCGAAAAGCTGCCTTAAAAAATAATCAGAAGCCAGGAGGTCAAATCTTCCAGGGACACGTCCCTAAAATCACCTGGGGAAAAGCTAAATGGAGATATAACCCTTGCCCATGAGGACAGCTATCAGGGCAGCCTAAAGTTCAGGGGAGCCAAAGAGAAGGGAAGCTGGTGGCTAGCTGTGACCAAAGTATCAAGGCCAGATCCCTGAGTTCCCACCAAAGAGGGTATTGGAACATAGATGCCTTTCTGGTGCACCAAACTGGGAGAATTCCCATGTAAGTAACTTGCTCAAAATGAAATTAAGTGTGGGGGGGATCTTCTTGCCTTAATATTCTTCCCTTAAAAGTGGGTCGGGGGGGGCAAATTGTGTAGACCCTTAGAACCTGTGACTGAATATTAATTTAATGAACTCCCAAATAAATTGACACAGGAGGGGGATGAAAGAATTCAAACCTTTCACACTCTCTCTTAGGAGGAATAATGCTATAGTCACATAAGGTAATTGGGGGTGTCCTGGACACACAAATAAAATTTGTAATGGTCACCATTCCCATAACTTGCTTTGAGACAAAAATGTCCTTGTTCCTAAAACACAATTCCCAACTGATACCCCTTCCCAAACCTTGCTTTTAAACAGAAGGTATACTTATCCCAAAACGAAAATCCCAATTGACCCCACTCTTTAAACCTTGTATTTAAACAAAGGGGAGCCCTTGGTCACAAAGGAAATTCCTAAACTGGAGCACTCTTAGACCTAGCAGTTAAACAGAGAGGTGCTGCATATCACTGATGCTAGGGTTTTTGGTGCTGGGAGAGATGTGTTTTGCAAAAGTGAGTCCTCATGTATCCAACACAGAACTTGTTTTCAAATCAAACCTGTGTTTACTTTCAATCAAAATTTTGGTCAAGTAATATTTTCCTGTGCATTATGAAAAAGAAAGTGATTGTGTGTTGAAGCTGAATCCTAAATAAATGGTCTATTGTGGTCTGAATTAATTGGGGTTGGGGTGATTCCCTATGTTGAGCTTGTCTCCCAATATACATTGTTACAATGTGGGGGCTGGTGCCCTGATTTTTCTTACTGTCTTTTGACTCATGACAAGTGCACTGTGACAGTCTATTCATTCTGGTATGATCGACTTGAGTTGGATAGAAAGTTGTTTTTGCTCTGTTAAAGTACCACAAGCACTTGACTCCTGAGTTCCAAGGAGGTGTATAGGTGTAGGAAAATAATAGTGTGAAGAGTACCAATGCAAAAAGGAGATTGATTAGAATTGTTTTTTGATTTGGCATTGAGTGTGGAAATCAACCAGGAATAGGATGATTTTGGCCCCGCTCAAAGAAACTTTTATGAAGTTGCAAAAAGCCTTTTAAAATTACTACTGTAGAAGTGTGTTTTGCCAGGAAATATCTCCTGGCTAAGCTCTTGATTCGAGGAGAATAGAGTGAGAGCAAAGCTGGGAGCTGGCAAACTAGAATTGTGCAGGAGGTTACCTCGTTGAGCACTGACATTTGGCTGGAAGCTGGGATATTACCCAAAGCATTAAAAGGCATTTTACAAGACCCAAAAGAACTGAGTCAAATGTTCCAGCTCACAGCTTATTTGCATTTCCACTTGCAGTTAGTGGAAAAGCGACTGCAAAATAGGGAGACCTATGTGCTGAATCAGACTGAGATTTGCAGGTTCAGAAAGTCAAACAGTTGGAAAATAAAGCACAACAGAGTCACATTTTTTAATTAAAACAACAAAACCTCATTGAACAATTACAAAATGAGGTAAAAACCCACACATGAAGGCCAGTGAAGAACGGGAAATAGAATTTGGTGCACAGAAAGACACATTTGAAAAGAGTGCAGAAACTGTGACACCTCCATTGCAAATTGAATGACCAGACTGGTCATAATAGAAGGTTGTTAGACAACATTATGGTCCTCAAACAACAAATTAGGGAACTAGAAAGGTAAAACAGTCAGTTCATCATCAAAGAGATAGACTCACAACAGGAGTTTGACAAAATGCTTCATGATTAAATATTCTGAAGCAACAGAATTGACAACTAAGTAAAGATTAAGATGCATCAAAATTAGAAAAGGATGCAGAGAAGGGTCAGTCAGATTCTTAGGACATGACCACAATGAAGCAACAGAACATGGAACAGGTGGGGAAGTTAGACAGGCAGGATGGGAATGTCAATCAATCAAATCACTTTATTTCAGCAACTTGCCATAAAAGAATAAAACACATATAGATAAAAATGTAAACATTATAAATAACACAGATCTCAAGAGCAGTGCAGAGTTCCAGCAAATGCAAGTGCTGCAGTACAAAATGCAAACTCTGTTCATACATTCCAGATACAAGGTTAAAAATGCATCTATTATCGATAAAAAAATAAGTGTGAAGAAACGGCCTTATACATTTTAGTGAAGCCTTTTACAATTTACTCATATTAACATGTGTCCCTCCTGTTTGTTATTATTATTATGGGCTATGCCACTTTTGTGAACTCATCAACTAGCACAAAGGGAGAATAACAAAAATGCTCGCCTGGCCATGAATTGTCTCACTAAGGATAGACACCACCAGCTCATAAACAGATTTTCTGCGCAGAGGAGGTATAACAAGGCTGGTCGGCATTGTGTAAATTGTCTGCAAAGACTTGAGTCAATGTTCTTGCTCTAATGTCCTTGAGGAGTGGACAAAACAACACAAAGTGCAAAGTATCGCCAAGGCATCACAACCAAATGGGCACGCCTTGCTCTCCCTGTCCCCTGACCATCGGGATAATGTAGGTCTTATTGAGAGATAATGCAATCTTGCTTGGGTTCTAAGGTTTCTTTTGCCAGTATTATTTGACCATAGCAAATAGTTTTTGATTGCATCTGATGAAATCATTAGCAAGTTTCTATTAGTGCCCTTTTCCAAGTCCAGATATTCTCTCTCAGCCCTAGATATGGAAAGTGCCTGAAGCTTAAACTTTGTTGCAACTGCTTTGGTAATTAAAGTGGGGTTTGTCAGATGGTGTTCAGCATTCAATTAGGGAATATCGTAGGCTGTTGAAGAGGTGGTGGCATGAGGACTCCTGCAAAGCATTACTGTAAGCAATAGGCAGAAGTGATTCCAATGGTTGTTGGGCCCTGATGGGGGCAGGCCGTAAATCGAGCCAACATTTCCTACACAAATTGATCCCAGAGAAAACATGGGTAGAGCACTATGGCAGCCTGTATCAGGCAGAAGAAGTAGTTTCCCTGAGGATTAGTCCCATCAGACCATGTGATGCCACTTGGGGAGAGCTTAATGTGGCCCCATTGATATTCTCCAATACGGAGGTGGAGAATATGTTAATGTGCCAAAAGGCGGGCAAAGATCCAGGCCTGGACAGGGTCCTAACATATTTTTGCAAAAGTCAGTTTGCGGTCTGGGTGTCTTATTTCACAAAATAATTGAATGCAATCTTGATGGTCCCTGAGTCATCGATAAGTGCAGAAATGATTCCAATACCTTAAGAGGTTGCACAAAATGACCCTGCTAATTTCCAACCAATCTCACTATTGGATACTGGGGGGA
This sequence comes from Ambystoma mexicanum, assembly GCF_040938575.1. Taxonomy (NCBI): domain Eukaryota; kingdom Metazoa; phylum Chordata; class Amphibia; order Caudata; family Ambystomatidae; genus Ambystoma; species Ambystoma mexicanum. Next base: position 1,392,774,264 of record NC_090932.1, read on the forward strand.
AAATGTTTGCCCGGGCATTACTATTCCACCTGGATGATTGGGATAAGACTAATGGGATAATTGATTACCGCCAGGTAGGATTCTGCATAGGCTTAAGCACAATCGATCAAAGTCTAAACCGCTGGGTGGTCTGTGACTAATATGCTGTCCTAAGATTAGTGTTTATGATGTTTTCATAGATTTACAAACTGCTTTTGACACTGTGCCAATACTTTGGCTATGGGAGGTGTTAAAGGAACTCAGTATTCCGGGTGTACTATTGTCTGCCATTCAGAGCCTATATACTGGTAATACTGCAATGGTCCGGTGGGGAATTGATGGAAGCATATCCGGTAGCATTGACATTCAAAGGGGTGTCCGCTAGGGGTGTATTTTGGCTCCCAAATTATTCAGTATTTTTGTCAGTGTTGTTCTGAAGGAGTTTTTGGGTGCACAAACTGATGCTCCCTCCCTGGCGGGTGAAAATCTGCCAGCTTTGCTGTTTGAGGATGATGCAGTCCCTCTATCTTCAACACCCGCAGGCGTCCACAAGCAGCTAGAGATGTTTGTGGCCTTCTGCAAGAGGAATGAGCTCTCTCTGAATATCAGCAAAACAAAGTCAATGATTTTTAGTACCGATGTCAGGAGGAAGCCAAAGGGCATTAGACTGGCCCTGGACAAGGGAGTAATCGAGCAAGCCACTACCTATGACTACCTAGTGTAGAGGAACAGCCAACTGCCCCTACAGGAAGTCCCGCCCCCCTCCCAACTATATGCTGGAAGCCTGAAATTGTGCCATGCTTGACACCAGTAGTTGTGACCATTCCATGGCAAATCTTTGCGAGAAGGTAACTACTAAGAAAACCCTAGCAAATGTATTCCCGAAGAGATGACAATCTCATCGAGGAATTCCCTGAAGAAATATGAAAGAACAAGAAAAGGAGCTGATGATGTCACAAGAAACAAACATGATGCAGGGAGAAGACCGGCTGAAGAAACAAAATGAATGGATCTTATAGAAACTGATGACGAAGTAAAGAATTGAGTAAACTTCCATATGTGAAAAGAAGATTGCACGTGTGAAGAACACTACAGAAAATGCAAATCGCTCAATAACTGTACAGATGCAGTAACGCAAGTAGACTAAGTGATCATCGAAGCTGGCTATACGTAGTAAATAGAATGCAGCAGGAGCCCACATTATACAGAATCTGGACATTAGTGTCACAATTTTAAGTTCTAACCCATGGTTAGAAGAGCCGAGGGCTGTGTCGCAGCAAAGAATTTTCTAAAATCATGGATGAGTCTGGAAGGGCTGTCTGGATTGGTGTAAAGGCTGAAGCAGCCAATAACTGATTATCTATCCATGAAGGCAGTGGACGTGAGATTATGAATCATCCCTTGTTAAGGTACAGAGAAAGAACACCACGAGTTCCAAGTTTTATTAATTTCTGTCATGATCACTGCTTCCAAGGAGCCAGGACCAGCCCAAGGTCCTTGGAAGCAGGCCCCTAACCCTAATCCTAGGCACCAGCCGGTCCCTACTGGGACCTTTTGGACCCTGTCCTGGCGCCGGTGGCACCAGGCTCATCAAAACCATCGTTCCCGGCACTGGAAGCGCCGGGCTCATAATTGGTGTGAAAGTGCTTGGGTGGACTTACCTGCAGCAGACCATGCTGCTTACTTACCAGCCACTTAGAAGCCCTCTGTGAACAGGAACTACTTTCTTACCTGGGTGGGGCAGCTCCACTCCCTGGATACAGCACTGGAACTCTTCTGGAAACTGGAACTCTTTTCTTACCTAGGCGGGGCCGTGGAAGAAGACGCCTCATCACTCCAAGGCTATTTAAACCACACCCGATAGATGAAACGTGCTTCGCGTTATTCTGCATCTGCAGCAGAACGCTCACCGAGTCTGTTCCAGCCTTTCTTCTTTTGATCCTGAACCTGCAAGAATTATACTTACCATTCCTGTATCCAGTCAACATCAGCACCTGCAAAAGACAAGAAACAACAGGTTAGCAAGACGAACTTTACATGCAGTGCTTACTCACCTGATCCATCGGCAGCGGCCGTGTCTCACGCTGCACCTTCGCCTGCAAAGACAACAGCATTGTTATACTTACCGGCACGCTGTGCATTCCGGATTTCTTCATTCTGCATCTTCGCCTGCAAAGACAAAAGCATTGTTATACTTACCGGCACTCTGTGAATTCCGGATTTCTTCATTCTGCATCGTCACCTGTAAAGATAAAGAGAAAGACATTAAGCAGGTATTTACTCACGCCCATCACGCTCGTCGCAATAAAACGCCTGCGAATACTCCGGCGTCTCTTTAACACGAACTAAGCTGCAAGGAAAGAGACAATTAGAGCGCTTGCCATACTTACGAATTTCCAGGTGCTTCACTCCATCTTCCATCTCAAGAGTCCTGCAATACATAAGGGAAAAGCATTATACAGAGTCTTCAATATTAACGTGCCATGCATTTAAAAGACTATAAAGACAAAAGGTGTCCAGAAACTTACCGCTCGTGCAGATAACGACGGTAACCATCCTCTGAAGTCAAGAGGCCAATGTTTCACCAGTGAAGGAACTGGCAACGGCACCCTGCACCAGACGCAGATGGAGAGCCCAGCATTCACCTAACTAAGGTGAGCACGTGACCTGGGGGGGAACTCTACAGAAAAGCTGGGAAGAGAGAGAGAGAGAGAGAGAGAGAGGGACATTCAACAACCCAGACCATTAACCCCCATATTCTTTCACCTGCAGAAACCTCACCCTTCGAGTTCGACACACAGTGTGAAGAGGTTCGACCCCAGAAGCCAATCGAGTCCTGCACATCACTTTTCGAGTCACAGACACCTTCCTGCCAAGACCCGCGCCTCCGTGGGAATCAGGTGAGCGTTACAGAACACGAAGCCCACCACAAAACTCCTACCCAGGCGCAATGGAAACCTCAGACACTGATCAACTAGCCCGGTTGCTCGGGGAATTAAGAGCAGAAGTACATGCAGCTCGTCAGGAAACAAACTCTTTAAGAAGAGAACTGATAATTTCCAAGGAGCGAACTGAGGACCTCGCTAGGCAGTTGCTACAAACGCAGGCAGGACAGACACCCTTGCCCGCTCCAGGAGGAAGTTATCCTTCTGCATCATCTTTAAATCCAGTGCAAATCAATCTGCCCGGTAATGTGCCCTTGGCTCCGCCCGAACGCTTTTCTGGTGATCCAAAGAAATTCGCTGTGTTCATCAACCAGTGCCGCTTACACTTCTTATGTCGACCAGCTGCTTTCCCAACAGACCGGACCAAGGTGGCTTTCGTGCTTTCTTATCTCAGTGGCAGCGCCGCAGATTGGTCGATCCCTTTAGTCACCCAGGATGATCCAGTTTTACATGATTTCCAGGCCTTCCAGTCCAGCATGGAGAAACTGTTCGCAAGACATGCACAAGGGCAGGCCTTGGACAATGAACTCCTTTCATTACGACAGGGTAATCAAGACCTCTTGACTTATATAGCCTCATTCAACAGACTTATAGTGGAAACTCAATGGCCCGAGGATAAGAGAATAACGCTTTTCTACAGAGGCCTGCGTGGAGAGCTCAAGGATGTGTTAGCTCAAGTTGTGAATCCTCCACAAGAATGCTCAGACTATATTGACTTAGTTGTCCAATTGGACCACAGACTACAGAACAGGAAAGCAGATCGTTCCAAATTTGATACCCGAGTGTTTTCTAAACCACCAACCTCTACTAGGGGAGCTGACACGGTGGAACCCATGCAAATAGGGGGCATGAAAGGACCTTTAACCCAGAAAGAGCGGGAAAGAAGAAGGCAGCTGCAATTATGCCTCTATTGCGGAAACCCAGGACACTTTCTTCGGGACTGTCCAGTGAAACCAGCTAAGAAGGCTGTAGGAGCCGCGGATACCTGTACCACAAATTCTGAGCAGGGAAACGACCTAGCCCGACAAGAGTAGAGGTCCTCTTGCCGAGCGTTAAGATCTGTCCCGTGACCTCGCATTTCGTGGTACCCATGGTCCTCATTAGTCCTGACCGTCCGGATCGTTTGCATGCAATTGAAGCTTACATCGACAGTGGAGCAATCGGTAATTATGTGGACCGTGAAATGGTATCAAGGATGAATCTACCCCTTGTCCCTAAGGCTGTAAAAGACGTCATTACTACTGTGGATGGCACGGAGATAACCTCCGGACCAGTAACGCATGCCACCCAAGAAGTGACGCTAGTGAGTCAAGATGGACACCGGGAGAGAATCGTGTTTGATGTGATCAAGGCTCCTCAGTTCCAGATCATTCTGGGAATCCCTTGGTTAGAGAAACACAATCCTCAGATCGATTGGCGAGCAAAGACGGTTCAGTTTCCAGAATGTTTTACCACTTGTTATCTTAGGCCTGATGTTTCACTGGCGGCAATCTCTTCTGAGGAGGTTCCTAAATTACCTCCCGAATATCAGGAATTCCAAGACGTCTTCCGGAAGGATCAAGCTAACACCCTGCCTCCTCATAGGTCTTACGACTGTCAAATAGATTTGATACCCGGAACAACTCCTCCTTGCAGCAGGATTTATGCCCTCACCGAGCCAGAGAATCTTCACCTCAGACAATATTTGGACCAATACCTAGCTAACGGGTTTATCCGTCCTTCAAAATCTCCAGCTTCATCGGCTTTGTTCTTCGTTCCGAAAAAGGAAGGAGACCTTAGGACTTGCATAGATTATCGCGCCCTGAATCAAATCACCGTTAAAAACAGATACCCGTTACCTTTGATCCCTGAACTCCTGGACCAAGTCAAAGACGCATGTATATATACAAAATTGGACCTCAGAGGAGCCTACCACTTGGTACGGATAAAAGAGGGCGATGAATGGAAAACGGCCTTCCTCACCAAGTACGGGCTATTCGAATATCAAGTGATGCCCTTTGGACTTTGTAACGCTCCTGCCGCGTTCCAATATTTTATGAACGATGTCCTTAGAGAACTCATAGACGTGTGTGTTGTTGTCTATATTGATGACATCCTCGTCTATTCATCATCCGAAGAGTAACACCAGAGACACGTTAAAGAAGTTCTCGAGAGATTGCGTCAACATAATCTTTTTGCTAAGCTTGAAAAATGCGTTTTCAACGTAACGGAAGTCGAGTTCCTGGGATTCATATTGTCACCTAACGGAGTCCATATGGATTCAAAGAAAGTTGATGCAATCATCAAGTGGCCATCACCAACCTCAGTAAAAGGAGTTCAAAGCATGTTAGGCTTCGCTAACTTTTACCGCAGATTTATTCCTGAATTTTCTCGGATAGTCCAGCCCATCACCGTTCTGTTAAAAAAGAACAAACGTTTTGAGTGGTCTTCTGAAGCAGAACAAGCTTTTCAGGACTTAAAAGCTAAATTCATTTCTGCACCTGTTCTAAAACATCCTCGCCCAGAACTCCCCTACATCATGGAAACGGATGCTTCTAGTCTTGCTATGGGGGCAGTTTTATCACAAAGAGATCCGGTCACACACCATTTACACCCTGTAGCCTTTTGGTCCCGCAGGTTTTCGGCTCCCGAGATCAACTATTCAATTACCGACAAGGAACTTTTAGCTATCAGGTCGGCCTTTAAAGCATGGCAGCATTATCTTTTAGGAGCCAGACACACAGTCACCGTAATGACTGACCACCGCAATTTACAATATCTAAAGACGGCCAAAGCTCAGTCTTCCAGACAGCTTCTCTGGGCTCTATTTCTGGCTGAATTTGACTTTATAATTACTTATCGTCCAGGCAGTAAGAACGGAAAAGCAGATGCCCTCTCCCGGATGGGAGTAGATGAACATTTGACCAATCCAGAACCAATACCCATAATCCCAGAACAAAGGATTTTGGGTTTGGTCAGTACTCAATCTTTTGAAGACATCAAAACCACGGTTAAATCACTCCTAACTCCGGCCGATTTGCAGGATTGGCAATTAAAGGGAAAAGAATTCTCAGTGGATCAAGACCTACCATATTTCCGAGGACGATTGCACTTGCCCTGTGAGAAAATACAAAAACAAGTAATCTCCTGTTATCACGACTCTCTAATGGAGGGGCACCCTGGCATTACCAAAACCATGGAAAAGATTAAAAGACATTTCTGGTGGCCATCGTGGAAAAAGGATATTAGAGACTTTGTAATCTCCTGCGGTGTGTGTGCCCAGAATAAAAGTCAGAAGCAGAAACCAGCCGGCCTATTACAGCCACTAGACATCCCTCCCTGTCCATGGCATACCCTGTCCATGGATTTTATCACGGACTTACCTCCATGCTTGGGGTATACTACCATTTTAGTAGTCGTGGATCTATTCTCCAAGATGGCTCACTTCATTCCCCTGAAGGGTCTACCTTCAGCCTCAGTATTGGCCCGAGAATTCTTGGAAAACATCGTTCGCTTACACGGTTTTCCCTCGGTTTTAGTCTCCGATAGGGGAAGTCAATTCATCTCCCACTTCTGGCCCAGTTGCTGTCGTCTAGCCCAAATTGATGTAAGACTTTCGACCAGTCACCATCCCCAAACTGACGGACAAACCGAAAGGACAAATCAGACACTAGAACAATATCTATGTTGCATGCTCCAACAAACAGAAAACCCCTGGAAGGACATTCTTTGGATCGCGGAATACGCCTACAACAATTCGACTCATTCTGGAACCGGGAAGACTCCTTTTTTCCTATTATACGGACACCATCCTAGAACCTCCAACCTGGATCCTCCCCAAGAATTTGAAGCACCTGCTGTGGATCACTTGCACTCGGAGATCACCCGTGCTTTTAAGGAAGCCACTGCCCATCTGCAAAGAGCTAAAGCTCAATTCAAAAAAGGAGCAGATCGGCACCGTAAAGAGGCCCCTCACTACGCTGTAGGAGATCAGGTCTGGTTATCCACTAAGCACCTGCCTTTAAAAGGACCCCGCACCTTCATCCCGAGATACCTTGGACCCTATCTCATATCGGCCATAATTAATCCGGTGGCTGTCAAATTGGAATTACCTACGCATATGAAAATACATCCAGTATTCCATGTCTCCTTATTAAAACCAGTACAACCAGAAACCCGATTGACTGAACTTCCAGAACCGGTTTTAGTCGATGGAGAAATTGAATTCGAAGTGAAGAACATCCTAGACTCCAAAATCTCCAGATCTAAGTTATATTATCTGGTTGATTGGAAAGGATACGGCCCCCAGGAGAGGTCTTGGGAACCCTCAGAATATGTCCACACACCTCGTCTGGTCAAGAAATTCCATCTGAATCACCCCAACAAGCCAAAACCCCCGGAGAATACACGCTTAGGAGGGGCCTTGAGGGGGGGTGCTGTCATGATCCAGGACCAGCCCAACGTCCTTGGAAGCAGGCCCCTAACCCTAATCCTAGGCACCAGCCGGTCCCTACTGGGACCTTTTGGACCCTGTCCTGGCGCCGGTGGCACCAGGCTCATCAAAACCATCGTTCCCGGCACTGGAAGCGCCGGGCTCATAATTGGTGTGAAAGTGCTTGGGTGGACTTACCTGCAGCAGACCATGCTGCTTACTTACCAGCCACTTAGAAGCCCTCTGTGAACAGGAACTACTTTCTTACCTGGGTGGGGCAGCTCCACTCCCTGGATACAGCACTGGAACTCTTCTGGAAACTGGAACTCTTTTCTTACCTAGGCGGGGCCGTGGAAGAAGACGCCTCATCACTCCAAGGCTATTTAAACCACACCCGATAGATGAAACGTGCTTCGCGTTATTCTGCATCTGCAGCAGAACGCTCACCGAGTCTGTTCCAGCCTTTCTTCTTTTGATCCTGAACCTGCAAGAATTATACTTACCATTCCTGTATCCAGTCAACATCAGCACCTGCAAAAGACAAGAAACAACAGGTTAGCAAGACGAACTTTACATGCAGTGCTTACTCACCTGATCCATCGGCAGCGGCCGTGTCTCACGCTGCACCTTGGCCTGCAAAGACAACAGCATTGTTATACTTACCGGCACGCTGTGCATTCCGGATTTCTTCATTCTGCATCTTCGCCTGCAAAGACAAAAGCATTGTTATACTTACCGGCACGCTGTGAATTCCGGATTTCTTCATTCTGCATCGTCGCCTGTAAAGATAAAGAGAAAGACATTAAGCAGGTATTTACTCACGCCCATCACGCTCGTCGCAATAAAACGCCTGCAAATACTCCGGCGTCTCTTTAACACGAACTAAGCTGCAAGGAAAGAGACAATTAGAGCGCTTGCCATACTTACGAATTTCCAGGCGCTTCACTCCATCTTCCATCTCAAGAGTCCTGCAATACATAACGGAAAAGCATTATACAGAGTCTTCAATATTAACGTGCCACGCATTTAAAAGACTATAAAGACAAAAGGTGTCCAGAAACTTACCGCTCGTGCAGATAACGACGGTAACCATCCTCTGAAGTCAAGAGGCCAATGTTTCACCAGTGAAGGAACTGGCAACGGTACCCTGCACCAGACGCAGATGGAGAGCCCAGCATTCACCTATCTAAGGTGAGCACGTGACCTGGGGGGGGAACTCTACAGAAAAGCTGGGAAGAGAGAGAGAGAGAGAGAGGGACATTCAACAACCCAGACCATTAACCCCCATATTCTTTCACCTGCAGAAACCTCACCCTTCGAGTTCGACACACAGTGCGAAGAGGTTCGACCCCAGAAGCCAATCGAGTCCTGCACATCACTTTTCGAGTCACAGACACCTTCCTGCCAAGACCCGCGCCTCCGTGGGAATCAGGTGAGCGTTACAATTTCAGACAATTAAATGCTGCAAAATGGGCTGAATTGCGGTCTCCTGTCATGTGTCGATATTCTCAGAGGCAAGGATACTTGCAAGGCCAAGTTCAAAGACAATCTTCATGACAGAAAGCATGGGTGATGAGAGATGTCAGGCTAATTGGGTGGGGAGGTACAGTCCAGTCCACCTCCTGACACCTGGGGTATGAGCTTACATGCTGCTAGTGAGCCGAATGTTCCAGGCTGGCACGAGCATGCCAACCAATTGTAGAGGGCCATTTAACGAAGGGCCTTATAGTTTGAGAACCAATGATGTGCTGTGTATCTAATAATTGTTGAAGATGACTTGCACTAGGGGTGGGCATGAGTTGTCTGCTTGGCAGCAGATGTCCAAACACAACCCAGTGCTGTATAGAAAGCATACTTAGATGTTCCCCTTGAGCATATCACAACACCCCGTAGGTTTCTCTTATTTGCCATGTAGTATGACATCACGAATGATGAACTTTTACTATATAATTGTGATTTTTTATTAAATGCTTTGAGAGAATGCTGTGCGACTTCCGTTGATGTCTGTTGTAACTCCCTGTTTTAGACAATTGATATTAAAACGGACAAACTTGCCATCTTCCTGAGTTGGTTCTGTTATTTGGTGTAAGAGTTACTCTGCTTCCCATCCACTGCATGATATGCTACCGAAGGACCTTATGTTCACTAGGGGTGAGAGTCATTGCGTCCTGCGGTTGGTCACTCCGTATAAAGAAGGCAAAGTTCGCACTGGTAAGGTATTGTGGCGCCCTTGCCAGGTTCAGGTGTGTGTGTCGCTGGAGGCATACAAAGTGCAGGCACGCCAAACTGCACTGTACGGGGTAGAACTTTGGAGGCAGGTGAATGTCCACCACTTGGCGGTCATGGAGAATACATTTTTGAAAATATACTTGGGTTGCCTACTAGTGCGTACACCTCTGTTGCTTGAGACTGGTATGCAGAGGATTGAGTTGACCTGCCAGCAGTGACCAGTGATCTACTGGGTTTGTCTATGGACAAACAAAAACCTTTCCAAATACAAAGAGGCATTGCTGGATGTACTGTCTGAGCAAAGGAGTACCTTGCAGAAGTGGGTCATCCATGTTAAAAAATATTTTGGGAGAATTGGGGCTTTGGGACTACTTGGACTATGTTACTACCAGGCTGGAAAAAGCCTTATACCTAAAGTTTTGCCTTGGGATTTTGACCACTGGCGCACTCTTATACAAGTGGAATAGGGAAGTCTCACCAAAATGTATTTTATGTAACGATCCTGTCGAAGACCTGCCACACTACGTCTTGCTTTGCCCGGGGACTAAGCCCCTGAGGAAATATTTTGTGAAGCTGCCTTTTGTAAACCCTGGCTCTATGTCAATTGCTGAAGCCATGGTTATGTGTTTGGATTCTGTGGATGTTCTTGCTGTCTTTGCAACTAGTAGTTACCTAAAGTGTGTTTGGATAGCTCCTTTGACAAAGTTAAGGAGCTTGCACAGCCCCTACAGTGGTGACTGCATATGTTTTAGCATGGTGAGGTTGTGTAGTGTTTCCCCTCTTTTTCATTGTCCATATTCCTGATGATCTGATGAATTTCTGAATTGTTGATTTTAAATGTTTATTGTATTTATTGTACTTATGCCCTGTTGCTTTTATGACTTTCTTTCGAAATAAAGCCTATGAACTGGAACTTTTGAAGCATGTGAAACAAGCATAAACTGACCTGTCACAGGCAATGAATTGTAGGGGCGCGCAGCAGAAAGAGTTTAGTCTTTTGAATAAAAAGTGCCTAGAATATGCATATACAGGACGCCCAGAAAGAAAATGAAGCATTCAAGGAGCAATTACAGTAAATGAAGGGTTGATTAGTTGTTCAGAGCAGAGTGCTTGAGACTAGCCAAGCCTTAGTGTGAGAATTAAAAAGCCATCTCTCTGAATACCGACAGGAAATACGGACAAAGAGTAGCAGGTTTGAGAGTCTCACCAAGGAAATTGAAAAATATAAACAGGCATTGAGGCACCCAGACCAATCAGGGTATGGGGTAGGGCCTTCTGATCAAGGAGAGATGCCCCTCCCATTATGGACCTCAGCCAGCTATCAATCATTTCCCATGCACAAATGGATTCTGATCTCATGTATCCCACTGATAAAGAACAGGGGAACAAGAGGCAGTTGGATTTACCCAGGTTTAGCCAAACTGATCCAGAAGGCCAGTCCATTTCTGATATCGATGAGTATTTATCTATACCACACAGAAGGGAAGGGGGCTGGACCAGCATGTCCTGGGAGACTAAAAAGAAAACTGTGAGCACTTCAGACCATGAAAACTCCTACGATGAGACCCTCAGGTAGTTAGATTGGCTGAAGATGAGACTACAAAGAGACCACCTCGCCCACTTCACTGGAGGAGAAAGGCCAGCACTTCAGCATACGAAGGGCATTATAAAAACATGCATACATTCAGGAAAGGTGGGGAGTTCCCCAGACTCGCTGGAAGGAGGGATGAAGAAACTTTGTTTATTCCTGGGCCTAAAAGTGAACACAGGGAAAGTGACCCTGAGTGTTCACTGCGGTCCAGGTGAGAGGATTCCAGATCCTATGAGTCTGGGAGATACTCCCAATCCCACTGAGATAGGGAGAGCCTAGGCTATAGAGACTGGAGTATAAATCGCAGCTCTGAGTCCGAAAATGAATGGACTCAGGTGCAAAAGAAGAAAAAGACCACGAAAAAGACCAAAGTTTTTGTTAGAGACCCAATAAGACAAATCAAGGCCATGAATAGCTTCCTGATAGAATATCATAAGAATGCAAAATATTCTGTGTGGGAGCACTTGGAACTTTTTGAGCAGATGATGGCATCATTCCAGATCAGAAATTCTGTGAATTGTGTGGCATTTCTAAATTGACTTTTGCACAAGAGTACTCCATTTTCCTTGCAAGACTGGAGGACCAGGGTCATTATAAATGATCCAGTTACAAGGTGGCCATTTTGAAACAATTCTCTATTCACAGAAACCCACAGGAGGCTCTTAAGGCTGCATATAATTTACAATGTGGGAAGGATCTGGTGCCTAGGGAGCTTGTGCAGGAGTTAAAGCGTGCCTTTGCACAGACTTCCCAGCTGGTGAACCCATATCAGGGAGTTCATGACCACTTATTGTCATGCGCTCCCCAAATATATTATAACTCAGTTGGTGCAGAATTTCCATGAGCACAGGACACTGGATTGGGTAATTGAACAAGCCACCAGGATCTATGAGGTCCAGAAGCCCTTTTAGAGTAAAAACACCCCCAAAACCCCAATGCCATCTAATACACATGCTGCTGTGAAGGTGGCAGAGGTGATAACTGGCCTTCCTTTGGACCTAGAGACTGGGGCTTGAAAATAACCCTCTTGCTAACAAGCAAAATGGAAGTCAGAAAGGACTCCCCGCCTGGGCCAATCGAATGGTAGTCAGGCATGGTCCCAGAAAAATGATCCCACTGTCCCTGTGACCTATGTAAGCCCTAGGTACAAGTGTACCAAGCCAATCCTGGGGTATGAATACACTCCCCGGCCCTGGGGAGTGACCCAACAGGTATGTATTGCCCGAGGAAACTTCCCTCCCAAATTCCCTCATGAGAGAAGTATCACTCCACCACCCAACATGGACTTCTTCCCCAGATATTCCCCGAATCATAACTTCCAGAACAATCCTCCTCTTTCTGCCCGGTTCCGGGACAATAGATTCCTGAACGTGGGAGAAGGGAGACTCAGGATGGAACATTATGGGGGACATTTCCCGAATCTGAGCTACTCCGGGAGAAGGGACAGTTACCCTTTTGGAGAGCAGCAGAGGTATGACACCAGACCTCCATATAACCCAGAAAATGTCTTGCAACTGGAGCGACAGGTCCAGCAACTGACCGATGACCTGGGGCCTATGAGGAGGGCTCTGTCCAACCCTCAACCTAATCCTGCTTCCCAGAACTCTCCAACAACCAGGTATGATGCCCAGAGGTGGGAAATGACAGGAGGAAATTTCCGACAAGCCACAGGTTCCTGAGGAGGGGGTCTGGGTGGGGAGAAATGGCAAGTCCCAGAGGATGCTTCCTTTCTCACCCAGACAGAACCCTTAGAATCCTATCCACTGAAAGTGACTCTTCTACCCCTGGGAAGTTACAACCCAAAGAGCAAAGGGTAAGCAGGTGTACGGTTTCAAATTCTCTTCTTCACAGTGGGAGCTGCTGAACCCCACAGTCTCTCTCTGACAGCTCTTCACCTCACTGAATTAGTTCCCAGTAAGATTCAGGTCAGCCTGGAGGGCAAAGGGGGAGTGGATAAAATAATAAAACACACTGGAGCTCCTCATACTTCTTTTCGATGATCCCTATAAATTATTATTATTAAAAGTACAGTTTCAATTAGCAACAGAATTCCCAACACCTCCCTTAGGCTACCTGTGTATCCTCCGCTACAAGCTCAGAGGATAGTTTCAAATCTTTACTTTTTTCAAAGGCTGTTACTGATTTTCCTTTTAAGGTTCCTACTGTGGTCAATCTCTTTTAGACTCCTTTACTTGAACTGGTACGGAATGTTTCCTGCCATGCACACATGGTTTTGTCAGTAAAATTGCTGAATCTCCACAAAAAGGTTGCACGTGAAGGTTTTTTAAACTTAACTGTGCCTTTAACTTTTTTAACGCTGCTAGAAACTATTTTATCTAAACTGTTTTTACAAAACTTCTACAAAACTGATACTCTCTTTGCAAGCTTTTCCTTCTTTCTAATGGTGAATGCTGGTTTAGGTTCTTTCCTGTCATATTAACTTAATGTATTTATCTTTTTCCTAAAACTACCTATGATGCACATCTCTAAACTACTACGACCACAATTCTAAGGAAACACATGGCTGCCGGCACTCACTACGTGCTTGCAACCGGAGATGAACTTGTCAGATTCCAATTGCTGAATTCGAGTTACCCAGGCCGGAGACTTCTCCTGTGGCGAACGGGTAACTGAAGCTTTCTTTTGTATACCTTTTTCGGTGTATGTTTTGGAAATTGTGCTGCGCTGCAAACTTTAGGGCTACTTTCAGAAGTAACTTTCGTAGATATGCTACCTGCTGGCACACAATACTTCTTTGTGAAGCTTTCTTTTTTTTAATCTCTATAGAGGTACAGAGTTCAATTACACGTTTGCGCTGCAAAGTGAAATTACAGGAACTGTTGACCTTATGTTCACAAGCTGGTATACCGTAGCCTTTCTGGAGTGTCAATTAGGGGCAACTTCAATAACAGTTCATTACATGTGTAGATTCTTATAACTAAAACAAGTATTAAGAGTTGTTTACTCTACACCACATTCTCTAAATGTTTTTAACAAATTGCTTGCTTTTACTTTGAATCTATTTTGACATGAAGGCTCTCTAAAACGGTGCTCTCCCACCAGTAAAGCAGCTGACGGTTCTTGGTTTCTTCATTCTTCCTGTCCTTCCTTATTCCTCCTAGATAGGCCTTTGTCAAGCAGGCCCAAAACACGTCTGTTCTTCTCTGATTATGCTGATGAAAGGCAGTTAGGAATTGTGCTCACCTCCAATCTGCAATCAACTATAAATGCCAAAATGGCACTGTCCTATCTCACTAATAGAATAACGAGGAAAGTATCTAGTAGGTGCTTGCGCTCTTCTGACACCCTCCTGTTTCACCAGCCAAGATCTCGCCTGAAAAACTTTGATGATTGTAGCTTTGATTTGATTTCATCACACTTCGTGATTGGAACACTCTGCCTATAAATATCAGAAATTCCCGTTCTCTCGCGGCCTTTACAAAACATGTGAAGACACCTCTTTCTAACCTTCCTGAATAGCTCCTATTACTGTCCCAGGTCTTCTTCTCTATCTTACTTGCTGCACTTTGAGGCCTACAAGTGCGTAGCGTCCTATAAGAATAAAAATACATAAATAAATAAATAAATAAACAAGTAAATATAAAAATATAACATTCCAACTTAGAATTCATTCTACTGGGGTGAGCCACCATCTTTCCCTCTGTTGATGCCCAATCCTCCTTTTTGTGTATTTAACTCAGTTTATCTCTGTAGATGAGTGTTAAGGGAAACAGGCAAGATTTTTATTAAACCATCGCACACTGTAACAGACTGCATTCCACAGCGTCCCAATGTCATTGACCTCCGTCTGGTTCTCGACCCAAGCCTCCCCACGACCCTAACAGTAGGAGAGGCCAAAGAAGTACCCGCTTTGTGGAGGAACTTAGGATCATCCCCTTTGAAAGAGAAAAGTCCCAGTAGGATTCAGGTAAGAACACCTTCTCTTTCAGAAACGGGGAAATCCCTACCACAGCACAAGTTGGACAGGGTAAGTATGGAAACCAGCCCAGATCAGGAAACTATTCAAACTGAAAAATGTGAGCTAGACAAGGTAGAAACAGGTGTTCTCCCACCAAACAGATTCTGAGAACTGCCTCCTGGTAATGGGGAGAGCAAAGAATTAGGGAGAAAGAGGATACCCCAAATCCGCTCAAATCAGTTGTACTATTTTTCTTATAGATTCCCTATCTCCGACACGAAAAATCACCCAAGATCACACAGTGCTGGAGTACAATATTAGGAAAATAACTGCCGGGCTGCCAAATATCTCCCAATTTCGTTGCACCCTGAAGGAAAAAGAAGGCAGATTTTATGTGCATGTCAATGTGCTGGGTCAGTGTGAATGATCAACTCAGGTGGACACTGGATTCCAAGCCACCCTCCTGTTCAAAACAGCCTCTGATGAACTAAACTCAGGACAGGGGGAGGATCACCAAATTCCCCTCACACCACTTCCAAGAAAACTCCCAAATTTCTATGGGAATGAATTTCCGTCAAAGGGACTGTGGATCTGGAAAGAACAATTGAACAACATTGATTAAAACAACCAGTGACAGTAGTGACTTCAGAGGGCACATCTTGTTTACTGGGGAACGATCTCCTGATCGACTGTGTAAACAAGTTCCTCTGGACTCAGGCTAACCGGCTGATAACATTCAAAATAAGTACTAATTATGTAAGCAAGAAAGGTACCTGTCATTTAATCGAACGTCGTTTGAGAAAGTAGAATTCCATTTCGAGAATAACCTGCTCCCAGACATCCCCGTCATCTCTATAGCTGATGGGAACAGATCTCCATTTTATAAAATCGACCTGCCTCCCAGTTTTGAGCAGAGGTCCACTTTGGAAGGGAACACTCTTTCCAAAATCAGAAGAAAGATTGAATTCCGTGAAACAAGATAATGTGGAACCAGCTCAAAATCTGACAGACATTTAGAAAAAGGGCGAACAGTTGTTTTCCCCATTCAGATAAATGAGGGGGAGGAGCTGGTGCATGCCACAGTATGCCTGAATAATGGAAAAAGCTTCATCAGCAAATGATTATTCAGGAAAGTGCCAAATTCCTGCCTAGCAGATGGATACTTACATTTCAATTGGTAACAAAAGCATAGAACATAAGTGTTGGGTCGTGAGAGAGGTCCCTTTCACCTTTTATTTAGGCTGTGACAGCCTCAACCGATTCACAATGAATTTGCTAATGGGGAATTTCTTGGTGTGCTCCTCCTGCCCTTTTGGGGTGGAAGAGGTAACCTGTTACATCAGGAGGGATGAGGTTGAACAATGATTATCGACCCAGCCCCTTAAGACGAGGTAGAATTACTTTGAGATGGATGGGGATGCAGAAGATACTCAAACATCAATAATCAAACTAACTCATGAAGTTGGCAAATCAAAATTGTTTTATTTTCAATTGTCTAAAACAGGGAGTACAACGGACATCAACGGACGTCACAAAGCATGATCTCTCATCAAATTTTATAAAAAAGCATATTATATAGTAAAATCTCATCATTACTGACATCAACCTACGTGGTTGCTGATGTCAGCATACGTGGCAAACTAAAAAATGTATTTGGAATGGTGATAGACTTACAAGGAACATCTAGGTATGCATTCCATACTTGTCTAAGAGAGTGATAGTATTTCTAGTATCAGGTGGGGCAGCTAAGCCCTCTCCTCAAACAGGTCACTATGAACGTTATTGAATACACAACGTCCCATTGGCTACACAAACTATAGTGCTCTTGACTACTATAATTGGTT
Source organism: Ambystoma mexicanum (assembly GCF_040938575.1). Lineage (NCBI taxonomy): Eukaryota > Metazoa > Chordata > Amphibia > Caudata > Ambystomatidae > Ambystoma > Ambystoma mexicanum. Next base: position 1,392,791,182 of record NC_090932.1, read on the forward strand.
GGCACCCTTACATCCGTCAGTACTTTTCCACATAGGCCAGCAGCATGTAGGCTGGCCTCTAGGTACTGGTGGGTTGGTCTTGACCATAGCTTCCCACCAATTAGCCTACTATCTATCCTCACCTCTGTGGTCTACATGTCAATTAAAGCTTTGAACTCGACCTTGGAAATGTTCCTTGCTCTGGAGAATATGAGGGAGTATAGCATGCTCTGTCTCCCTGCGTAGGTGTGGTTCATCACGATTGCCTATTTTGAGCCATCCACGTGACTGCAGACCATGATTTTGAGCTCTGGTGTATTTAAAATACTAATATGTGATAAATCGCTGACATCTTCCTTGTTTTCGTGCCCATTTTATGAACAGAAGCTTGTTCTTTCACACGTTTTTAGCTACTGTACGTTACTTCCAGCCTAGGGAGGCCTTGGCTTCTTGGTGCTGATCCAGCCTCGCCCTTCTTGATTCATCTCTGTAATTCAGTTGCTTTTCAGCTGCTACACACTGGAAAAGCATTCCTTTTTATTGTCCAGCTCTGCTAAAATGTGTGGTACAATCATCCATAGTTCATTCACTCTTATATACATATGTTGGTGCATGCCACAATCATATTCACTACATAGCTAGCCTTAAGAATACTTTCCTTGTGTTTCATTTCATCTGGACACGTGTAAAATGACTTAATGTCTTCATCTTTTCTGTAGCATAAGCATCTTCACATAGAGCCCAACACATTGCTCATCTTTGATACTTTCTTGATGCCTATAGAATATCTATGTTCTCTTGTCTCTGCATCTCTTCTGGGGTGCATCAGCCCTGTTTTGTGTGATGTCACCACTCTTCCCTTTTGCTCACTTTTCCCACTTCTTCTGGGATCTCATTCAAATGGCCATCATATTGTTGTCTATTCAGGTATGGTTTTTGAAATGGGAACCTTGCTTCCAGAATTCTCCTTGGTATTGGTATATTTACTAGCTCTGCACGCATTTCACATTCCGGTTCCCAGGATATAGGCAACACGGGAGCGATGCTTGAAGTGGGGGTACTTGGCTCCTTTTCTACACTCCCCCCTCTGGGTGATTCATCGACCACTCTCCCATCATCCTTCACATCTAGACATCCTTTTCTGAAGAAATGCTTTTTCAGGACCCATATCTTTATTACTCCTTTCAGGCATCCAGCTTATTTCACATGCTCATCCTTGTTCCAGGTCATAAGCATGCACTGTCCATTTGGACTGCAGTAAATCCATTTACCCACATATATTTTATGGTTATTTGGGTAAATTAATTTTGTTCCCTCAGATGCATGGATACTGGCTTTCACATATTCTCTGATTTCTTAATCTTTTAGCTCTTTAGTCTTAAATCCTGATTCAACATAACTCATTATTTTCATTCCTATAGCTTTCTTTGCTATAGGAATCTATACAGTCTTCTTGCATTGTGAGATAGCCAATCTTATCACACAGAATCCAAGAATCAGCATCACTAGCAGGGCTCCAAGGAACTTGGACATATCTGCCATCCATTGCAGAACCCACGAAAGTGATCCAAACCAACTATCCTCAACAATATCTTCCACTTTGTCTACCATCTGGACGTGTAGCTTCGTGAGCATCTCTATGGCCTCTGTCAAGGTGCTATTCTCGTCATCATGAGAAGGTATAAACGTGCAACATGATTCTCCAATTTTGGCACAAACACCTCCATCCATAGCTGTAATCATGTCCAGGATGTATCTGTTCTGAAGAGTCATCAGTTGTATGGCTCTCAGCTCTTCCTTAATAGCATTGAATCCCTTTATGGTAGTGTTGATTGTCTGCAACAACTCCCATCTGGTTATTTGTAACCACTTACTATTTGCTGCTGTCTGTATCCTTGGCATGAAGATTATAATGACTATTGATGAAGTCTCACTGAACAATCTGTGCTCATAGGGGATGGAATCAAAAGCTTCTATTGACTTGTCTGATAAATAGTTCTCTCTTTTCATTCGATCGATCAGCTCCACAGATCTCTTCTTCCTCAGATGAGCATCTGCTTTTGGAAACTCGCCAATGTTCAGGTCACTTCTACGAATCACCCATGCTGGAACATGAACATTTACTACAGAACATAGTCCTCCCCAATCGTTGGGCAGCTTCAAAAGCTCTGGATCCACAAGCCCAGTAGTGATCTATTATCACTGCTGTCCAAATGCTAATTTCTAGTGCCTCAAAGATTTGACAATAGTTCTGGTTCGCTCCAACTTTTCTTGTGCCATTGTTTCTGAAACACAGCTTTACACTTTCCAAAGGCAGTATCTGCAAAGGCCCTGCTTTGTCTTCGACCCATGTCAGTAGTTTAGCAGGTTTTCACCATAACGGTTTACACAGTGTTTCCACATTATAAACAGTTGGTTTGTAATGACCAACTATTACCTAATCTCTGCAGATTACCACACCTTCTTCCCAGCCATCTGGTGAAAGTACTGAACCCCAAATCTGCATGTGTCCTCTTTCCTTCCATCTTCAAATTTCTTCTGCAGATTTTCCTGGACTCTCAAGTTTTCTGTTTACTTCCCATCTAATTCCAGTTCCTTTTACTCCAGGCTTTTCATATCTTATCACATGATTTTTCATATGTGCTCTTAGTCTTGTCTTTGTGTCTTGAACATAGTCATCTTCATCTGTATCTGTCCATTCAGTTGCCCATTTTAGATAGGCTGCTTGACCCATGAGCTGACCTTTTGTTCAGCAGAATGCAATGTGTGATAGACAATGTGCTGTCAGGACACCTATTTCACTAGCTATGAAGATCTGAGACTTCCGCATACTATCAGACAGGAGTGTACATACATGGCATTCCTCCTTCGATGTGCTCCTTCCCACTTCTTTCATGTGCTGATACCATATGTTGTTTCCCAAATGTGCGGTACTATCCAGGTAATCATTCAAGTCATGATCATCCTCCCTAGTACTTCTCTTAGGTCTCTCTCTTGTCTCATGAGCTTTCTTAATCATTTCATGAATTATATCAGCATCATTTCTTCCTACTGAGGGAATCCTAGGAACATTTGTCAGTGAAATCAGTGTTTTACATGTGCTACTGGTGTAGGATCAGTCACAAAATGTGTCGTTCTTATGGCATAATACAAGGGTAACCAAATATCCTGGAAAACTTGCAAAGCTGACTTCCCCCAATAGGGAAGCTTAGACTTATCGGTTACAGGACTAGGTTATTTCATATGCACACCTAAAGTAGGAACAATTACACAAGGTCTCAGTTGTCTCGTAGTTGCCACATCTGTACCCTCCTGCTACATAAGAAGATACACAGAGACCCTGGCTCTATTTGGATCTACATAATAGAATCACAATAAACAAGGTTTAAATGATGTACCAATAGGCCTACTTGATGCAGCAATAACCCCTTGCTCGTCGTGGTGGCCTCTCGTTGTTAGCAACTTTATTATTGCTATCGATGTTGCCCATTCTCAATCTTTGTTAAGGAAGGAAAAATCAAATTTTAATCGGGCAACATCATAAAATACTCTGGCAACATCTGGATCTATTCCACAAGCTCTTCATGTCACGTCCCCCATTACGTCCCCCATTACTCATCCTACCGGGAAACATATGGCTGCTCGCCCCTCCTTACACTTACCTGCAAAGGCAGTCACGGCACACACACCAAGGCGGCAGCATCCTGCCCAACAAGCGAAAACACCAGCATGCAATCCGGGTGTTTTCCGTCCTTCATTTCGTTGGCAGTTGCCATGGAGAGTCACACACTGCTGGCAACGTCCCCGGTTTTCACGGTCATCCATGCGGCACATAGAGAGACTCTCACAGCAACCTCGATCATCCAACATCACGTGATCGAGATCACGTGACAATCGTCATGCTGCACGCTTCCGTGGTTCACATCACGTGACTGCCTCAAACGAGTTCAAAAGCATCCGAAAACACGGAAGCAGTGCTTCACAGCTGATCTCGTGAGGATTGTTTGGCGCTTTTTGTTTTCCCTTTGAATCACGATTACTACGACCTCGGACTGCTCAACGGACCTGATTTTTTCCTTCTTCCTGGATTTTGGAACTGTTTCTTTACGACCTCGGATTGCCTTACAGACCCGATCTTTGTCTACTCCTCGGAATTCGGAACTCCTGTCCCTTACGACCTCGGACTGCTCAACGGACCTGATTTTTGCCTACTCCCTGGATTTCCGTCCCTTGGACCCCGTTATTATTCCCCTGGTTCCCCGACCTCGGAACTGTTCCCTGGATTGCCTCTGATCAATATCTCTGGAGTTTTGGATCTTTGAACTATGTATCTTGGAATTTGTGTTTTCGGGTCTTTGCCATCTGACCCAGGTGTTATTCTCCTACAAGCCGTGCGGAACGCCTGGTCTTCCTACCCTCGACCACCTGTTATCCACTACATTCAAGGCACTACTGTCATACACTGGGGTAAGCCCTATTTCAATTTGTGATTACATTGTATTTTCGTAGTACTGCACCTGTTTAATAAATCACCCATTGCCTTAAAGTGGTCTGCGGGTTCTTCCGGTGTTCCTGGTTCCTGATTGACGACTCACAACACCTGTGGCCTCAAAGATTGCACAGGCAGTTTATTTCTCCTGCCTGTATGGTACTTGGGGACAGAGGTACGATAATCTGCACGACCATCAAGTTTAGAACAGACTGTGAAGCCTTCCTGGTCGTCCAGATCATGAGTGCCTCCCCCGGGGACCCTGTGACCGCTTTAATGCAGGTGGTTGCAACCCTTAGGACCGTCATGGCCGCAGCTACAACAGCCATTCACCACAGACTTGATTCCTTACAAAGTTCCCGTTATCCTTTACCCGCGGATACCGAATTCGGCGACCCTAGCCCTCAAGCCCAACCTCCGTCCACGCCACCCACAGTCCCCACCCCAGTGGTCCTTCCTACCTCATTTCCTCTTGCTGCCCCCGAACGCTATCAGGGTGACCCCAGAAAGTACCGCACATTTTTAAACCAGTGCAAGCTACATTTTCTGTGTAGACCCCAGGCTTTTCCCGATTCGGTGACTAAGGCGGCTTTTCTTCTTTCTCACCTATCTGGTGTAGCGGCCAATTGGGCAAACCCACTATTAGAAAATAATCATCCCGCCCTGTACGACTTTGACTTGTTAGTGACTGAGATGTCTAAAATGTTTGACACCCGGTATAAGGCGCAATCCCGAGACCTGGAGTTATTGGATCTTATACAGGGCAAGCAATCACTTATTGAGTATATCACTCGCTTTAACCAACTGGCTGCAGAGACCTCATGTCCTGAAGAAAAGAAGGCCATTGTGTTCTATCGCGGTCTTTGTAACAACCTGAAAGACGCTCTCTCTGTGGTTCCTGCTCTTCCCTCTGTTTTCTCAGATCTAGTGGACCTGACCCTACAGGTAGACGCACGTAGATCCGAGCTTAGGGCAGAGTGGGTTTTTCCAATCAGGTACCTGTAGCCACGTCCAACCCCAATCCAGAACCTATTCAGGTCGGTGGAATTAGGAGCCCCATCACTCAGGCAGAACGGGAACGTCGGAGAACTAGCAACGCCTGTTTTTACTGTGGTATACACGGGCACTACGTGAAAGAATGTCCCCGTCGCCCAAAATATAAACCATCGGGTTTTCAGAAGGCTCGCCCATAAGGTCGGGGGCACGGGCGTGCCCTTCTTTGACCCCCACCGAACCGGTGTTTGGTCCTATCAGACCGATTGTGGTTCAGGCCTTGCTGAAACCAACCACAGATCTGGTACACCCTGTACAAATCGTGATCGATTCCGGGGCCACTGGCTGTTTTATTGATATCACACTGGCGCACAATCTCAATTTACCCCTAATCAAGAAAGATTATCCAGAGCCGGTACAAGCAGTCGATTGTTCAAACCTCGCTTCTGGCCCCATCAAATTTCAAATTGCCCCTCTGATAGTGGTGATCCAGGACACTCACAAGGAGACATTATCATTCGATCTTATCACCAATCCACAGTTTGGCATCATTCTGGGCATCCCTTGGCTGAGACAACACAATCCGTTGATTAACTGGGGAACCGGACAGGTTACATTCGAATCCGACATCTGTCAACATTTCTGTTTGACGGAACCTGAGACACGGTCCTCTCCAGCCTCTATTCTTGGGGCCATGGCCTCTTCCAGCATAGGAGATACAGACTCATCGGCTACGATCCCACACACCATGGGGGCCGTTATAGCAGGGGTTCCCACTGTTTATCATGAATTCCTTGAAGTCTTCGACAAAGTCACGGCAGAAGGTTTACCGCCACATAGATCTTATGATTGCCCCATTGATCTAGTTCCTGATGCACCTATACCAAAGGGCAGAATATATTCACTATCCCCATCTGAGGAGCAGGTACTCAAGGAATACATCCAGCAGGCTTTACGTTTGGGCCACATACAACCCTCCTGCTCTCCGGCTGCCAGCCCGATCTTCTTCGTGCCCAAGAAGGAGGGGGACTTACGTCCTTGTATCGATTATAGATGATTGAATGCCATTACCATAAAGAACCGGTAGCCTATACCCCTCATCTCCACACTGCTGGACAGATTGACACGTGCATCCATATTTACCAAATTGGACCTTCGGGGAGCCTACAACCTGGTCCGTATGCGTAGTGGAGACGAATGGAAAACCGCGTTATGTACTCGCCAAGGTCTGTTCGAGTATATCGTAATGCCTTTCGGCCTCTGCAAGGCCCCTGCCACATTGCAGCGTTTTGTCAACGAGGTTTTCTACGACATTCTTGATGTCTTCGTCGTAGTTTACTTAGATGACATATTAATCTTCTCACCCTCTCTTGAGGAACATATAGTCCATGTCAAAGAAGTCTTGAAGCGACTCAAGGAAAATTCCTTGTTCGCTAAACCCGAAAAATGTGTGTTCCATACTAGAGAGGTGGAATTCCTGGGCTTTCATATCACACCTGGAGGCCTATCCATGAACCAGTCAAAAGTCTGTGCTATCACAGAATGGCTCACCCCGACCAACCTCAAACAGTTGCAATCATATCTTGGTTTTGCAAATTTCTATCGGTGATTCATCGCCGGCTTTTCTTCCATTGTGTCTCCTCTCACTGCTCTGACCAGTCCTCGGGTCCCGTTCTATTGGACCACGGAACATCAACGATCCTTCGATACACTCAAGTCCAGGTTTATCACTGCCCCGGTGCTACAACATCCTGACCCCGAACTCCCGTTTGTTTTGGAAGCGGATGCCTCATCATTCGCATTAGGGGCAGTGCTCTCGCAACCTTGCTCGACCACGGGCCAATTACACCCCGTGGCGTTTCACTCAAGGAAGTTCACACCATCCGAGTGTCATTATACAGTAACCGAAAAAGAGCTGTTGGCCATTAAGGACGCATTACAGACATGGAGACACCACCTTATCGGAGCCAAACACCAGACCGTGGTTTACACTGACCATAAGAACCTGCAAGACCTGGCCTCCCTTAAGTGCTCAAACAGCAGACAAGTATGCTGGCAGCTGTTTTTTGCCGCATACGATTTTGTGGTGAAACACAGGCCAGGAGCTTCTCACAGTAAAGCCGACGCTCTTTCTCATTCTCCTGGGGGAGATTCCTTGTCTTTATATCCGGACACGCTCTTAGGCAAGGGTCATGTCATATGTTTGTGTACCCCCTCACCCTCCATGTTAAATGCCATCCGACAGTGGGTTTCACTTCATCCACATGCACTAACGGAATGGGATTTGGTTCTCCAGGAAGGGTTGCCATTCATACAAGGAAAACTGTTTCTTCCCACTAGTGACACTCGCAATCAGGCACTCGCTTGGTCCCATGAGCCAGCCATCAATGGACACCCCGGACAACACTGCACCTTGGAATTACTGAAGCGTTGGTGTTGGTGGCGATCGATGAGGCGCGATGTGGAGAACTATGTAAACACTTGTTCCATATGGGCGCAGTGCAAAACGCGCAGGGGTCGCCCGTTGGGTCTGTTACAGCCTTTGCCCATTCCTCCCAGGCCTTGGCATATGGTTTCTATGGACCTAATTACAGACCTACCCTGCAGGCAGGGTTATGACACCGTTTGGGTGGTCGTTGATTCCTACACCAAGATGGCCCGTTTCATTCCCTGTTCAGGCATTCCCTCAGCTCCCACACTGGCTCGGTTATTTTTCATGTCTGTCTTCTGTCTTTTTGGTCTACCACAGGTCATTGTATCCGACCGAGGCCCACAGGTCACATCTCGATTTTGGCAAGCCCTTACTAAGATCCTTGGTATTGATGCCCACTTTTCCTCAGCATACCACCCGGAAAGCGATGGTCAAACGGAGAGGGTTAACCAGGCCCTTGAGCAATACCTGCGGTGCCTGACTCTCCAATATCAGGACACCTGGTTAAACCTACTCCACTTGGCTGAGTTCGCGTATAACAACTCCTGGCATTCGTTCACAGGCTTCTCACCTTTCTATTCTCTCTACGGACAACATCCTCGTTATCTTCCTCTCCCTGATTTTGCCTCTTCTTCAACTCCTGCTGCCAATGTCTGTGCTCGCGACCTGGTCTCGGTTCACGCCCAGACTATGATCCATTTACGTGAAGCCCAAACCTCTATGAAAGCAAAAGCTGAGAGAAAACGGGTGGCAGTCCCCGATTATCAGGTGGGTGACCGGGTATGTTATCGACCCGCCACTTGCGGTTACCTGGTTGCCGCAAATTGCTTCCCCATTTTGTCGGTCCCTACAGGGTGACCAGGATCCTCAATCCGGTGGCTTTACGTCTCTCTATTCCATCCACATGGCGCATACATCCTGTTTTTCACACCTCCCTGCTCAAACCCTGTCTTTCCCCCACCCGGTTGGTTCCATCTCCTGCCCCTGTCTCAGTGTCCTCTCCGGATGTTTTTGAGGTCAGGGCCATTTTGGGTTCCCACCTTTGTAGGGGTCGTCTCCAATATCTGGTGGATTGGCTGGGTTACGGTCCTGAAGAGCGTTCTTGGGTTCCTTACCGGGACGTCCATGTCCCGCTGTTGGTTGCCAGGTTCCATCGGGATAATCCTTCCAGCCCACGGGGTCGTGGGCCTTTAGAGGGGGGCTCTGTCATGTCCCCCATTATGTCCCCCATTACTCATCCTACCGGGAAACATATGGCTGCTCGCCCCTCCTTACACTTACCTGCAAAGGCAGTCACGGCACACACACCAAGGCGGCAGCATCCTGCCCAACGAGTGAAAACACCAGCATGCAATCCGGGTGTTTTCCGTCCTTCATTTCGTTGGCAGTTGCCATGGAGACTCACACACAGCTGGCAACGTCCCCGTTTTTCACGGTCATCCATGCAGCACATAGAGAAACTCCCACAGCAACCTCGATCATCCAACATCACACGATCGAGATCACGTGACAATCCTCATGCTGCACGCTTCCGTGGTTCACATCACGTGACTGCCTCAAATGAGTTCAAAAGCATCCGAAAACATGGAAGCAGTGCTTCACAGCTGATCTCGTGAGGATTGTTTGGCGCTTCTTGTTTTCCCTTTGAATCACGATTACTACGACCTCGGACTGCTCAACGGACCTGATTTTTTCCTTCTCCCTGGATTTTGGAACTTTTTCTTTACGACCTTGGATTGCCTTACGGACCCGATCTTTGTCTACTCCTCGGAATTCGGAACTCCTGTCCCTTACGACCTCGGACTGCTCAACGGACCTGATTTTTGCCTACTCCCTGGATTTAAGTCCCTTGGACCCTGTTATTATTCCCCTGGTTCCCCGACCTCGGAACTGTTCCCTGGTTTGCCTCTGATCAATATCTCTGGAGTTTTGGATCTTTGAACTCTGTATCTTGGAACTTGTGTTTTCGGGTCTTTGCCATCTGACCCAGGTGTTATTCTCCTACAAGCCGTGCAGAACGCCTGGTCTTCCTACCCTCGACCACCTGTTATCCACTACATTCAAGGCACTACTGTCATACACTGGGGCAAGCCCTATTTCAATTTGTGATTACATTGTATTTTCTTAGTACTGCACCTGTTTAATAAATCACCCATTGCCTTACAGTGGTCTGGGGGTTCTTCTGGTGTCCCTGGTTCCTGATTGACGGCTCACAACACCTGTGGCCTCAAAGATTGCACAGGCAGTTTATTTCTCCTGCCTGTGCAGTACTTGGGGACGGTGGTACGATAATCTGCACGACCATCAAGTTTAGAACACTTCAAGCATGATTGCAGGATGATTAACAGGATCCGTGATGTACACAAAGCAGTTGTCCTTTCGCCAGATGGAATAAGGATGTGTTTCCAGTAAGTAATAAAAGACCAAAGACAGTAAGTTATGAATGCCTTCCCTCAAAAGCCTCATTCTGGATTTTTCTTTAGATTCTCTCAGAAAATAAATGTACTTGCTACTTAATGTCACAAAGCAATTGATTAAGTGCCACTAGATTTCTTGGATCTCTCAGGAAAGTACGAAAATCAGTTTGCCTTCCAACAAGATGAGGACGTTCTTCAATCAGGAAATAAAAGACCAGTCTAACTAGTCTATTAGCATTGGCCTCAGATAGGGGCATGTGTGTTTTCTAAACTGTATTCAGGATGCTGGAGTACTTGCTCTACTATGGCTTCTACAAATCTCCTCACGATTGGACCATTTTTAGGATCCAGCAGAAACAGATGAATGCTAACAGTTCTCCCCACAATTGCAGGTTATACACGAAGAATGAAGAGAAAAACAGTAAGAATTATCCTATGCCTGTGGTCATCAGGCACTACCATGTGTGCCTCCAAAAAGAAACTCAGTGAGAAAGGAATCAGGGCACTGTTCCTTCTTCCAGTCGTCGAAAAGGAATTTCAAATTTGGCATCTCTTCCTTCTCGATCAAGACTTAAATGTTTCTCAGTCCAATGTTAAGCAAGCTTGTGTGGCTCAAGAACAAATACATTTTCTTTCACTCCTAGTTTAGCAATTACAAAGAGCATCCCAAAAGAACCACAGTCCAATGTACTCTTTATCTGTCTTATTGAACAGTCTCTGCATCCTTCTTCCTCATCATCGATCTAGTCTGCATGTGCTGAAGTTCTTCGCCGTTGCTTGCTTCCGACTGGGGTCAGGGTGAAGGGGACTCTCCGGTGTAGATCTTTAGGTCTCTGAGGAATATCCAAGCTCATCTCCCTAAGACCTTTACTGCTGATGGTGTGACGTCCTCTACGTCAAATGGGCCGTTGAATCAGGGCTCGTGCCACTTCTTCGTAAAGTTTTTTATTGAGATCTCATCTCTGGGGAAATGTTTGGGAAGAGGTAATTGTTCAGGTCTGGTTGCTGCAGGATCTCCATCTGCATTCTGTTCCCCCAACACGCCTTCCATTTGAGTTGTTCTAAAATGACAGAGATACTTGTAGTCATACACGTTAATTAGGCATGTAGCTCATAACTCCTCTAACTGTACACTGCGTGTGCCAGCAGTAACCTTTTGACATACAATGCAGTTTACTATATAAAATGCAACATGTTCTAACAGGTTCAGTACGAACCAGTCCTCCGCGATAGCTGCTGCAAGGCTTTCTCTAGTGACATGCACAGGGTAGTGCAGCTGTTCCAATGCCACCCTTAAAAAGGCTACAAGCATCACCAGTTTACCAGTGTTTTCCTGTCACCACAATGCTTTGGATGGGGTTAAAGAACACCCCCTCCATGTCTGCAGATATTTCTCATCCTGTGGTGCTTCCCCTTGAGTTTCCACTAATTGAGTCTCAGACAAATAGTTAAAACTGTCATTCACACTCATCATCACCACCATTTTCTCATTTACAACAGGCGTATCAAAGCTCATTATAACTTCAGAACATGCAACTCGTTTTTCTTCTTCATCTGCAGCTTGATTTCCGTGTGAGATAAAGTCTGCTCCTTTAGTGTGCACTGCCCACTTACGACCGCAATGGCTACTGGGAGCTGTAGTGCTCTTATAACTCTGTCCAATAAGGCAGAATGTTGCAACAGAGTGCCATTCGCTCGGAGGTAGCCCCGCTTCTTCCAACCTGTTAGCCCTGCATATACTGTCGACATCACAGATGTGGAGTCACTGTACACTGTTATTTCCTGGTCAATGTTTTTCTCGAGCGTGACAATCAGCGTCATTAATTCTGCAGCCTGTGCTGAAAAGTGAGATGGCAGTTGTGCACTTATGAATATTTCAAACTCCCCATTGGCTCTGTGCTTTACCACAGCAGCACCATCATTTTGATCAATTTTTGAAGAACCATCAATAAAGAGAATTTCCCCAGCTGCCAAAGCATTTTCTTTCACCCTCGGGATCTCATCACAGAATTCCTCATAATTCAAACAATCATGTGCATGCTTGTCTTCTGCCAGTGGTTCTGCTAGAAACATGGCAGTTTTTACTATTCTACATCTGACTATTTTAATCACTGGATTCAATATGACCACCTCATAGGCAGAAGCCCTTTGAGATGTCAAAGTACCCTTAGGTTTTTCCAAAATAGCAAACAAATCATGTTCAACAAATAACAAAACACCCCATCACTATGCTGGCAGCTTTCTGAATGGCGAATGTGGCGGCTGCAAAAGATTGTTCGCAAGGGAAGTGACCGCTCATTTCTGGGTCCAGAATCCCACTGTGAAATGCTAGAGGCTTGTACCCCAACGTAGTTCTCTGTGTGAGTACTGCTGTCATGGCTGTACCATTCATGTGTCAAAATGAGAAGAATTCCTAGGCATATTTGGGAATGCTTAAGACTGGAGCTGTACAAATTGCTTTTTTCAACTCATCAAACCCTTCCTCCATTTCCTCAGTCCAGACCATTTTTTCCTGATTTGCCTGTGCCTTTTTCAGAGCTTGTAACAAGGGTCTTACAAATGAACTATAATCGAATACCCATGCTCTAACATAATTGCATAGTCCCAAAAATCTTTGCATATGCTTTATCGTGTGTGGCTTTGCAGTTTTCAAAATAGCCTCAGCCCTTTCAGGTGTAACTTGCTTTCCTTCTTCCGAGATTGACTGCCCTATATATAACACCTCTTCTTTGCAATAATGCACTTTCTAATTATCCACTTTATATCCTTTTTCTGCTAGAATAATCATTAGCTGAACTGAATCACGTCTGCACTCTTCCTCTGATGTGCTTCAGACTAAAATGTCATTTACGTATTGCAACACAACACGTTGTAAATAAATATTGCTTACGTCCATCTGCAGGACCCACAGTACCCCTGGGGTAATCTTGTGCTTTTTAACTTAGTCTGTCTGAACGTAAATGACATCATATCTTGAGGATCCTTATGCAATGGGATTGAGAAATATCGAGCCTCAACAGGAAAACTACATAAAATCGTCACTGGATTAGGAACTAGAGGAAACTCGGCCTCTACAATCTGATTAATTGGGTGCATGTCTTGAATTAAATCAACTCCACTATCTGATTTAAATTCCAGCTGTTTAACGCCATTTGAAGAAATCATTTGTAGTCTTGGAATATTGTGCAATAGACAGAGAATAATCTGTCTATTTAGGAGGACACACCGTTTTCCGATTGGGACAAGCATTCAAAGCAGACATACAAAGAGTTATTCCTGTCCACCTCACCTGGATACAACGCTCCTCTATTTTTTTAGTTTGAAAATTTTATTCCATGATTATCTGGGGGTTGTTTTCTTTTTTCTTCCAACGTGAGAAAAGAAAACTCATTTGTAGATAGATTTTCCAAATGTACATTTCCACCAGAGGTAAATTGTTGTAGAGGGGTGCAAGATAAATCTGCCTTTGTTGACAAAATATGAGTTCCTTGATTTATAGCTGTGTGCCATTCCCTCATCAGGTGAAATTGAGGCATGCATTAAATCATTGCTCTCGTCATACGTGGAATAACTGGAAAGAAGGCTCAAATGTAGTTCTTCATGCATTGTTTTCTCTGGGAGAGGACTTAAGTAGTGTCTAAAAAAGCTTTAGAAGACTGTGTCTTGCTTTCCACTACACAGGGGACAGATCACTGTGGACACGTACTTGCAGGCACTCTTTCACCCCTAGTAGGTTTCAAATGATTTCCCTCCTTAAATCTTTGTGGTGTATTAGTCAGGGCAAGTAAAGAATGTATTTTCTTTGGGTGTAAATTCTTCAGATTTCTTAAGATTTTGATTAGGTCGTTTTGGAGGCTCATCCAAAGCCTTCACAGTAGCGACCAAGCATTCAATTGTGATAGATGCCTCCTTAGTTGTTACAGGGGACATCTCAGGGTCATGAGTGAAAGAGGTCTTCTTTTGTGTAGATAAACAAGTTGGAGACCTTTCAATTGGATTCGACAACAGTGGTGAAGTTTCTACTGAGGGAGATTCAGAAGCTAACACAGTGCATGGTTTAGTGCAACAAAAACTCTCAATATTTTTTTGTCTTTACAGCACTTAAAATAGCTTGTTGATCTTTGAATTGTGTATATTCTCATACAATTGAATGAGGGCATTCAGAGGTAAATTTAAAGCTATTAAAGTACACTGACCCATAGTATTTTGTGGTGCCGCTGGATCAATAGGCTGAGGATAGTGAAACTGCGGTGATGATGATTCATATGAGGACCTAGATGGTTCAAAAGATCTGGATGTGTTAAAACTGTTGGAGGTAAACAGATTGGGTAAGTCGGAGTGCGTTGTGGCAGATGCTGCTGTTGCCAGTATGAAAAAAAAATCAGATTTAGAATTAATTTGTTGAATAGAACAGTCGGAGTACTTGGCTTTATCATAAGTTGCCTGCAGGGTTTCTAGGCCCTCCATTCAAGTATTGGGGTGTTCTGAGTTGAGTGGAGGACTCCCTCCTGCCAATTCCCCCAATATAGATAAATACCCTACATTATGGAGGTAACACATCATTTTTCCATTAGTAGATCTTTCTGTGGGTTTTAGTTTAGCAGGGTTGAGGAATTTATTTTAGAATATGTTGAGGGTTGTAACAGCCTGTAAAAAAAGTATGTGACAAAAAGGGCACAGTGAATTGTGCACAGTTTAACTCCTTTGTTCAAACTGACCCTTCCTCCCTAACTCCTCCTCTTTCTTCACATGACGTACCCTTAAAGGGCACATTCACAGTGTGAGCGCGTACCTCGCAACACCTCCCCCACACGTATCTCCTTATGTCCATCTCATATCTCTTCAATGAGTCTGCTGGGTCTTTTGATTTTTTGTCTTAGACGGTTATCTCACCCAGGCTGTGTTTCTGGGGGCCCTGGTGCTCCTTGCGATACCTCTTCTTCTCCACCTCCTGCTGCTTCCTGTGTGTCTTATGACCCATTGTGGTTCTTTTCAGGATTGCCTTCTCCTCCTGAGGTGCTTGAAAAATGACACGCTCCTAGTTACTTCCTTCTCCACATTAGTGGTGGTGGCCATTGTCCCCTTTACATGCGTTACCCACAAGGGCATAGTCTCATATCCCGAATCCATCTTTCTCTGTATTTGTTGCTTCACTAGAACTTCATCCCCTTCATTTTACTCCCTGGCTATTTGCTTTCCTCTGGCATCTCTCTCTCGTACGTCTGCTCCCACGATCTCTACCTCTCCTCTAAGGACCCGGCTCGCTCCTTCCACTTGTGGAAGTCTAGTCTTTGCTTATTAAGCCCTCATCAAGGCACCCAGGAGGTACTCCCATCACTGTGTGCAGAGTGTTCCTGTATTGCCACAACATCTGACACAGCGGTTTTCTGCATTGTCCTCTTTATGAATGACATGAACCATTCTGCCATGCCATTCGCTTGAGGCCATAGTGGCGTTATCTTCTGGTGTGTGAACCCTAGATGTCTCACTAAATTGTGGAACTCCTGTCCATTGAATGGTGGCCTGTTGTCATCTTCACGGTGTGACGGATGCCCCATTCACTGAAGACCTCGTCAATTACTCCCACCACCTGGGCAAATGCAATGGAGGCAGTCTTCTTCTCAAAGGGAAACCTTGAGAATTCATCCACAATCACTAGTAGGTAGTTCCCCGTGTCCAGAGCCCATACAAATCCATTGCAACCTTGTACCACACCATCTTGGGGATCATGTCGAGAGTGGCGGATCACTCTTGGCCGCGCATTCGCACAGGAAGCACCTCCTGACCGCCTATGGGAACCACACGGTCTGTCTGAGCATCTCCTTGGTCGCTTCCACCCCCCAGTGGCCTTCATGTGCCATCAACACTAGGCTCCTTTGCAGGGAGGATGGTATGACCAGGCGGCATGCTTGCAGCAGTATCCCTTGTTCAGACACAGCAAACTCTGTCCACACTTTTGCCATCCTTTCTGTGACTTGGTTGTTGACACCTACATGGCGTGGGAATTGTCGCTTGTAGTCCTTTCACTTGGTGCTGGTGAGTTCCTTGGCCATGTTGACGGATGGGTCTTCATGTGATGCCTGTGCCAATTCGTCCATCGTAAGGGTGGGTGGCATGGCCTGCGTAGTAACATAACAGAGGTATTCTACATCTCCTTCCCTCTTTAATTGATGTTTCAGACTCAGGTGTCACAATATGTAGCCAGCAGGTTTGTTGTCACCCCCCGGTCTGTGTATAATGTCGTAATTGTATTCCCAGAGGCAGATGCCCCACCTCACTATTCTTGGCGGCATCTTCATTGGCGGTTTGCCAAAAAGCGACAGAAGTGCTTGGTGGTCTGTCACAAGCGTGAATCTTTTCTGAATGACAAAATGGTGAAAGTACTCACATGCCCAGACTGAAGCAAAGCTTTCTTTCTCCACCTGCGAGTATGCGCTCTCCGTCGGGTGCAATGCCCGGCTGCCGTAAGCCATGATGAAACTTTCCAGTGCTTTGAGCTGTTCACATTGGGCAAGCATGACTCCTAAACCTACAGGGCTGGCCTCAAACGCTATTTCCGTATGCCAGACTGTGTTAAAGTAGAGCAAATGTGTCCCACTCGCCAGTTCACTCTTGACAGTGTTGAATGCCCTTTGACATTCTTGCAACCAGTGAAACAGTTTGTCCTCTGCAGTAGTCTCTGTAGGGGCTCTGTGGTGATGCCGTATCTCAGGAGGTACCGGGCGCAGTACCCTGCCATTCCTAGAAATGACCTAACATTAGCTGCTTCCGGGTCAGGTTGCATTCACTCTCCAGAGAATATGTGGATGTAGAAATGCAGTTTGACCTTGCTGATGTTACACTTCTCATAGTTCAGTGTCCACCGAGCCCTTCTCAGGATGTCATACACAGCCAGGAGGGCCCAGTCGTGTTCTTCCTGAGACCTGCCAAAAACTAGATTATCGTGTTCCAAATATACCTTGCACTCTTGTTGTTCCTAATGTTATTAGGTTCTGGTTATTATTATGATTTAGATAACAAACTTATAAACAACCCCACATCAGGATGAACATTACCTAGAAAGTTGGGCTTATTAATTGAACCAATGATAGAGTGCAGGGGACACGAGTTCCCCAATTAGGGAACTCATTTTTTTCAAAAACTCGAATATCGTCAGAGTAGTTGAATGCTGACTTCTCTGGGAGGTGCAGCTGCTGAATGGCCTCTTGAAACATTTCTGCAGCTGACGATATCCCAAAATTGAGGCATTTTTAACGGAATAGCCCATCATGTGTGGCAAATGTTGTGATCTCCCTTGATTTGGGATGCATTTCCAGCTGGTGATACCTCTGGTTAGGGTCCAGCTTGGAGAACTTTGTGGCACAGTTCAATTTAACAGTCATGACCTCAATTTTTGGTCCTGGATGTCTCTCGCTCTCTATTGCGGTATTGGGTACTCTCATGTCGATTGAGAACCTTATTTTGTTCCCCTCCTTGGGCACTACGACCAGAGGCAAAATAAATGGAGTGGGCCGAGTGGCGCTTTCGATAATTGCATTGTCTATTAGCTGAACCACTGTGTCCTTCAACTTTCCTAACCCTTGGAATAGCTGCGGGAATGCTTGCTTGATCACTTCTTTCCCTATTGGCATCCCGGTCGTGTGGGCGACAGTTTGATTTCCTCAGGGCTCTGCACTGCACCGAACCACTTCATGGTCCTGGTAATGGATGTCTATCAGGCCAAGGGCCTTAGCTGTTTGTTAGCTGAGCAGACATTTCCCATTGATGGGGCTTCCGAGTATGTGGATGGTGGTGTTGTCAGTCATCTTCCCATTGTGTGAGAGCGTTCTTTTGAACTGTCCTAGCGATGGCAGAGGCGTACTAGCTACTCATTGGAAAATGCGCACATTGGACTGCATCCGCTCTTTTCTGTCCCCCATTTGCAGGAATTCTTATTCTGCCATTATCTTGAAGGTGGTGCCAGTGTCTATCAGGAAGCAGTAGATTGCACTTCCCATGTTGACTTCCAGGGCTTCAGCTCCTTCCTGCTCCACATGCATCAGATTGACAAATCTGTCTGTATATTCAGCATATGGCTCATTGTAGTCATTGTATGGATCTCACGGGCATTCGTACTGCTCCGGGTAGTATCCTGCCTGCGGCACCTGGTCTTCAACTGAGGGTCACCAAAGTCCTGACCCTGGTCCATGGCCCGGATCATCCTTCTTGGCATCTGTGAGTAGAATTGTGTTGGTCGTCACTGCTGTTGTGGGTTTTGTCTCGCAGGTTGACTTTCCGGTGCAATTGGTCTTCCTTCCTGACAAACTATGTGGAAATGGCCCTCTCTGCAATACTTGCAGCAGTGTTGGCTAACGGCCGGGCATGTTCCCAGGTGAGGGAATGTCTGGCCACATCAGTAGCATAATCTCTGAAACCATGGATCCATCAGCGCCTGCATGTTTACGTCTCTCTGGGACCCTCTCGGTACGGCATGGTTGTTACTAGGTCCTCTCTCTGGGTTCCCAGATGCTGAGAACACAGATATCGTCTCCTCCTTTTCATTCCTTTTCTTGGGTGTCTCCATGGCGGTCACATGTGCTACTCTTTTGTGCAGCCTCACCATCTTGATTACCTTGTTAATGGTCACAGGCTTCATCAGGAGTTGTTTCCATAGTGTAGAGGACACAAACGCCTTCAATGACACGAAGGCAGACTGTTTCATCATCTGAGAATTGGGAAAACTGGCAGTGGACCAGTTTCTGCCGAAGCCGGGTGATAAATTCTTCCACTGTCTCGTGTGGCGACTGTTGACATTGATTAAAATCATATTGTTCGTAGTCCGTGTGGGGCTGCATCACCAGTTTTTTGTTCAGAGCCGCTACGAGTTTGTCATAGGTGGTAATAGATTCATGAAAATGTCATTCAGGACAGGTGACTTCTCTTCCCCGGTGGCCCTGATGAAGTCATCCAAGTCCTCAACCTATTCGGTGCACCGTGGTCCCTTGTCTTGTTGGGGGTGTAGGTTGAACGGACACAGTTTCCCTAGAAAGGCAACTTTCGCACTACCCTGCTGTGGTGTCCCTTGGTCTTCAGCCTGGTCGACCATGTTAGCATGTCACTGATCGCCTACCACTCGTATCAAATATGATCTTCCACATGAGCAGCAGCTTTATAAGGATGGGGTGGAGGGCTGGTCTCGACTGGTGCCCTCCTGGGTGTGTCCGTTGTTTGGTAGGGGACTGGTGGTCACACAGAAGTGCACTCTTGTAGCACCTTGGCATCTTGCTTCTGCCTCTATTGTGTGGGGTGGCACCCCTGCCCCACGAGAAGCCGCTACCTGCAAAGTGCGGGCGGTCGTCCTTCTGCCTTAAACATATGTTGCATTCCTTTATTTATTTAATTTTTTCGAGCTACGTTGCTGTGATTGCCCGGCTCAAGTGCTGGGACGCCCTTGTCAGCAGAGAAAATCCATTGCGGCTGTTAGGGAGAATTCTCAAAAATGTGCTAATTCTCTTCACCTTAGAGAGCCCGAGCAACTTTGCTGGATTTTGAAGACTTGATTTTTTTACCTGGAGAGAGTGTGAGCCTTTTTCCCACTCTCTCATGTATTTTGATATGTGTTTTACCTCTGTGTTTTCTTTGGTTTTGGAGTCTAACCAACTCCATAGGCATCATCTTTTCATTTGTGTCACACAGCACCCTCAGTGCAGTGACACAGGGAAGCCTTTCAGGCTTTCCCAAGGTTTAAAAACCTTCTCTGGGATAAACTACTGTTTCCCAGAGTAAGTAAAGTGAAATTGACTTTACTAGTCTTTAAAATTCCTAGACCCAGCACACCCTATCTTACAATAGAGTGCTGGAGGGGTTACTTAGTATCCCCTGTGTCCAGATACTCATGTAGCAGTCAAATGCTACCCTTTCCACTCAGAATGGCTGGTGGCAGTGGTTTTACAATGAACTACCATGATTTTTCCCGACCAAAAACTATCCGTAGCTCCGGTAACGTTAAATCGCGGGAGCCATGTTTTTCAAGATGGCGTCTGAGCCCCCTCTGTAAAAACAGGGCCCGGTCTTCTTTTTTCACCATTTCTTTGTGGAAAGGTCCTTCGAGAGTTTGTCTCTGCGCGCCAAACCTAGTTTGGTCTCTTTTTTCATTCGCCTTTGGCGGGCTTCAGGAGTGAAGACTGCCTCTGGCGCCTGAGTGTCTGGGGTGGGCAGGAAGTAAGGGAGGTGCCCGAAACTCCCTGTGCCTAGTCTCCTAGAAGACCCAAATGCACTCTGCAGTGATTGGCTGGCTGACTGTCCGGCAAGGACAGCCACCCTGCTGGGTGAGTGGCAGCTAGGCTAGAATAAATGGGAGAGAACTGAATAAAAGGCGAGTCTCTTTCTTGGAAGGCAGAGTCGACCACTAGAACGAAAGAACCGAAGACGAGCTTGAAGAGGATGGCTGCTGCAACTCCTGGACCGTTGGTTTGCCCGGTGAAGCCCTGCTGCAGGCGCGAATCGCCAAGTTCACCTCGAGATAGAAGCCCTGCAAGGACGACTTCTCCCTTTGAGTTGGTGGGACCAGTCAACTGAACAGTAAGCCACCTGGACACCTATCTCGGAGCTGGTTGCATTTTCCTCAGAGTGCTGCAGGAAACCGTATAACCAGGGAGAGGGACACCAGATTGTGTGCGTTACTTACAGCCACCGGAATTGAAGTTTGCCAGTTGTGAGCTTTTTGACCAGTCCGAGTGCAGTGCAGGAGTCCCCCGATATCCTGCCTCTTGTCCCCACGACTGAGGCACAGGAACAGCGAGATCTGCAGGAACTGCCAGGAACAGAAGTCATCAGCTGCATCTTTTCTTCATTGTAAGGTACTCTGAAACAAGACTGAGAGTACTTACCTCTTGCGGTGAAAGTGCTTGAAACTTTTGCAACTCGCAGGCCTAATCAGCTTGTGACCCAACATATGATTCTTCTTTTTACAAAGTACTTCTGAGAACTTGTGCAGAGACTTTACCGTTCACTTACCAGAACCACTTTATCCTATCCAAGACTTTATCCCATTGACTTTGGCCAAGCCTTTTGAATTGAATTGACTCTTCTGGTGAACTCCAAGTATTTGCTCTGTCTAAGAATAATTGTAACCTTTCATGTTCTAATAATCTTTGCCTTTTACTCCTCTTGAAAAGTATTCTGAAATAGTATTGAAGTATATTTGTGTGTTATATAATTGCCTCCTCCTTATGAATGTTTTATAACTGACAGATAAATAAATTAATAAGTCATTATCAAAGAAACCTTGAGTGTAAGAGTTTATTTGAACACCTGGGATTGTAGACCTCTGTGTAACATCATTACTGCTCACATTCCCCTCTTGAGATAAGCCTGGCTGCTCTGCCCCGCTACCAACGCTGTGTAGTACAAACTTATACCAAAGTTTGGTTTTCTTAGCCCTATAGTCATGGTTTTGTGTAGTGGTCCCAGAGGGTACTGCATACAAACTCTGCCTAACACGGGCCTCCTCCAGGTGGGCCGGAGGCAGCAGTGAAGCTCTGGTGGGTGTCAGCGGGCTCACCAGGCTTACTGGAATGCACACTACAGTTTGTGATGTCCGCTTTCCTTTTCTTTGTGTCTTTGCGCAACGTTGCAGCCCCACAGCTGGGAAGGATGCGCCAGTGGCATGGGCCGTCGAGGGGGACTCTGACAGGATGAGTCACAGCAGCGAAGGGCATGCCCGAGGAACGGGACGTCGGGAAACACCCTCGGGACATGGTGTACAAACGTTGCAGCCCCATGGTCTGTAAAGGACACACCATGTCGCGGTACAGCAGGGAATTTTCGACTGGACGTGTCATACGATGCAGGAAGGGTGGCTCACTATCTGGATGCACAGGAAGCCACAGTGGACATTGCTGCAGGCATGTACTGGCTTGTTTCCCTCATCACCAGTTGTTGAGGTGTAACAGCCTGGAAACAATATGCGACAAGGAGAACACAGAGACGCGTGCACAGTTTCACTCCTTTATTCAAACTGAACTTTCCTCCCCTAACTCCTCCTCTTCCTTCCCATGACATACCCTTAAAGGGCACGTTCACACTGTGTGTGCTTCCCTCACAATAGAATATTAGGCTTGAAGGGTCAAAACTGGAGCAACAGGGTGTTTACTCCAAAGGACAAACATCAACTAGAAGCCACTAAGAAAGCGACTCAAAAAGAAAATGGAGCTGACTCATGTTTTCTCCCGCTGGTAGGAGGCTATTGATTCTATGGATGACTCGTTCACTCACTCACTAAATGGATGAAATGTCTGAAGGATCCACAAAAATGTTTTTGTAGCATGGAGCTTGATGAAGGCTTGTCCATTTCTTACTGATCTGTCTGCAGTATTGTTCTACAATGAGCAGAAAAAATTGCTAAAACCATTGTATAGGAAGTACCACGTTAGGTCATGTGTAGAAGCTGTCTTTTTTTATTCATTGTGATGATTTACTGTTTTTATATAATCTTGCTGCGTTCATAAGCAGAGCCTTAAATCTGAGATTTTATAATGATTATGGCACTGGGAATATGGGTTTTAATATGTGTAGCAATTAGGTGGCAAAATTAATATTTCTAATCATGTGATTTTATAATACTTAGAACCATTTAGTTACGGCTTAGTGTGGTAATTTTCTATTTATTTTTGTAAGTTCTTTTGTGATGTTTGGTTTTGTATGTGTATTTCATTGTTAATGGAGAAATCCGAAATAACATTTCAAACTGTACTGACTTATATAGTCCTTTTCAGCTTCATGTCCAAAGACCACTGCCTGCTCAGTCCGAACCAGACTGCCAAGACCGCACGTTAGCCACACTCTGCGCAGGGTTCCACGCCAGTTTCATGGTGTTCAAACGTATTCCATTCAGATTCATCTTCTCCAAACAGAGTGCCGTCAAAACCGCACTCTACCCGCACGACACAAAATATATTTGGGATTCTGTGTGTCCATGTTATTTGTGCAAGTACGACACCCAAGTAGCTTCAGCTATTGCTTAAAGAGCTAAAACACGCATGATGGGTTTCGCTTAGAACCTAATAGAAGGAACACCATTGTGTTGTGTAAGGTTACATCTTATTGCGAGGCGGCCTTCGGGCAGGGCGGGCCAGGCGGCTGCCCAGGCCGCCCTGCCATTAGACCCCTGCCACAACAGCTCAGGGGAGTCTTTCAAGGTCTCTCCCGAGCTGGTGTCATGGGAGAAGGCGCGGCAGGGGCCCTATTGAATTTAAATGCGCTCCGCTCTCAGAAGCAGAGGGCATTTAATAACAATAGGGTGCCTGCCGTGCCTATTAAAAAATGTGGCATTCGCCCCTGATGCATGCCTAGGGGCACCACATTTTTGATTTGCTGCCCGGGGCGCTGTGGCTTATAAGTCCGGCCCTGATCTTATCATACCTCTCAACTCACACGCTTTTGGCGGTTATCCCCCGCCATTTAGGCAGCTGCCTCACCCGCCAAGCTCACTACACGCCCATAGGAATCAATGGGCTTTCACCTGCCAAATACAAAATCTGCCGTTTTCACCCGCCCAAGGGCCATCAAAGGTTGAGAGCTATGTCTTACTCAAGCACCAAAAGACAAGTTCAGTTTCTGGAGTGGGCATTATAATGTATAATTATTGTCAGTGGAAAACATACGAATATAAATGAAACACATTACGTGTGGGGTTCTGTAAAATGCTGAACGGCTGTCTATTGCTGTTTACTTTCAGAAACAGACCCGCCACTGAAGTGGGCGTTGCCACTACTGAGTGGATTGGGAAGTCATCTATCTTTAGTGGAAGGGTCAGCACAAGTCCGGGCGCTGCTATGCAGAGTCGTCTCGCTCTCTGCTAGAGCGCCTCCCCGCTTCCCGGCAAGCCACCAGCAGCAGCGCCGCCTCTCTTTCATTCGTACCTGACTAGTTTACTACCCCTGACAGTCAAATAAATAGCCCTTGTCATCAGTCTCCAGCCCTGAAAAAAGACGGTGTCATCTTGATTTATGGAGCTATCTGCCGGGAGCCCTCGCTCACACTCTGCGGGCTCCCTCTAAGCAGGTTACCACCAGCGGCCCAGAACACACCGGGCCTCGGCAAACAAGCTGCCCGCCCAGCCCTGACCCCAAGCAGCGCCTGCGCGCTCCCCCCCCAGAGACTGCACAGGGAGAACAATATAGTGACTGGGAGATCCTTGTCAAGCAAATAACTTTAGGAGGCGCGCAGGAAAACAGGCTCGCTCAGATATTGCTTCCAAGAGAAGGCATTAATATTCACCTTAGGGATTCTGGCGGCGAATCACAGACAATACAGATAAGATAGGAGGGCTCCAATGCAACAGCAGGCTCCCAATAATTATTACCCTCTTTCATATCTGCGCCAGAGAGTGATGAATGCTCGGAGACGGCGAAGGCTTAAAATGCAGAGAATCTAATCTCCTGAAACATCGACAAATCAAGGCGGTTCATTATTGGAATGCTTTATTCAGATTGTACTCGGGGCGCAGGAAAAATTGCTATCGCTGATCCCCGTGTTAAGAAAAATTGGATGCGTTTGGCGGGAATACATATTACGCGCGAAAACTGGGCCAGCTGGGTATGACACATAATGGAGACGCGGGTTCTCGCAATATTGGCTCAAATCTGCTAATCTGACATTTTCAAAGACGTCGCTTTTAATGAGGTCGAAGCGCCATTGTCATCCTGACAATTTACTTAGGGGGGAGATGAGAATTGGGCCTTCTAAGACATTCCGTTCTGTTACTTTTGCCCAAACCCTGCGCAGAATCTGGCACGAGCTTCTTTTTGTGTGCGCATGTAGACACGATGATAATACGTCGCAGCGATGCCGCCTCCTTCATCTTAATGCGATTCTAATGTTGCTTGACAATCGCAGCCTTTCAGGAGTGCCGCTCCCCCCACCCCGTCCAATCTCTTCTACATTTATCTTCTGCTGAGATCCATTTTGCAGATTTGTATCATTAAAATAATGTGGGAATTAGCATTGAGGAGTGACAGAGACACAAAAGGACAGTGTTACGGCGCTACGTGGCAAGGTCACTGGAAATTCCAATTTGCATATGTCTCTTTACAAAAAGTGACCACATTCCAGCTGCAGATAAAGGAGTGCCTGACATGCAGATTCTGAGAAGCCGGTTCTTATCTGGAACCAAGAAAACGTGGATGCTGGCAGCTCATGCCCACTGCGTCAAATTGGCATTTGCAAAGCATTGTATTAAGGGCAACATATAGTAGCCAGCAAAACGCTGTATGTTAGAGGGAAATAGACTGCAAAGGCCTCGCTATGGCTCGGTTGGTAATGTCAAAAACATGCAATTTTCAGAAGTATGTAGGTCATTTTCAAAAGCTTCCTAATTTGCACAGCGAGGACCTGCTACGTTTGCTCTTAAGTGCAAAAAGTTCCCTGGTGTACAGTTTTCATCATTTGCGCTACAGAGTGCAAAAAGGAGCCAAACAGACAAAACTGCCATTATTGCACTTGTGGTCCGAATTATGTAAATGCCACCTGCCATTTACACAAGGCAGGCATAATTTACAATGGATTCCTATGGATCCGCCTGCTTTTAGCATAAGTAAAAAGCATGCAGATTCCATAGGCACCATTTAGAGATGCTGTCCATAATAAATGCAAATTTGTATGGTGCAGAGGAAAGGACGGAAACTGTAATTCCCCCTCCATGCCTCCACTCTGCGATGCAAAAATTGGCTCTATGTGATAATCTTAAATATTAAAGGGGGCACAAAAAAAGACCAATTTATTTCGCTCGATTTTGTGCGGTCCTTAATTTTCCAAATACATCCATTACCCACGCCCCACACCTTTGAAATTGGGGATTTCACCACCGATCCCTCTTAAACCTCTGCCCCACCCCAACTCTGTCTCACACTCTAACACACACACCTTTTGCCCAGCCCCCACCTCACATAAAAATGCACATAAGCACACACGCAGACACTCCTCACCAGTCCCCTTCCCACCACAAACACTGTCCCCTTTTATCCACACACGGACGTAAACACACACTTACCTGAAACCTGTCTTCCCCAGCCTATCTCGGTCAGCATGTCAGCCCCTGCGTGCACTCGTGTGCGGCAGGGGCATGACTTAAGATTTAGAAAGACTGCTCTGAGTGTTCTCATGGCTGTTTTTTGAAGGCACGCCCCTGCACGCTCATGCCAGAATAAATGCAACCCACTAGGGAAAAAAGGGCAAGAGATTGCTTGCAAAGATGATAAGTTTTAATCACATGAAAGGTGCCAGCAAAGGACTCTGCTGCTCGAGAACGATCTGCCAGAGTTTGCATGAACAACACATTATAAGGGTGTCCAGTGTCATCAATTACATCATCACATACAGTCGACAATTGCAAGACTGGTTAGTTAGGCATTATGCATGGGCCTGCTCCATAGGGGAAGTCAGGCTACGATTGGCTGCAGCCTTGTCTGCTTGTCTCTTCTCACATGGGGTCAGCTGAGCTCATCTCTCCAGGGGCTGAAGGTCAGGCTTTTCACATGTTGCTGTTTCATGGTTACTTTACTACGATAACACTACTAGATCATTATGGCATGCTCCTGGGAAACTAGGAACTGGCACGGCGGGAAAGCCACCGTCATGTTAACCCACACATTCTCTACTCGGTTCATGATGCAATTCTCCGCACCCAAGGCTTCTACCCTCGTTTTGAGCTATAATTTATTCCTCCCTGTACCTCATACTACAAAGGGTTTATTTATGGGATAATGTGAAACAGTCATATTCGTTTAGATCTTTTATAGCCACAGGTTTTATTGTCAGTTGCAGGGGGTCGCCCACTATTGTGGAATGCAGGGGTTCTTGAACTGGGTCAGTGGTGGGTGCCATTACTCCTGGCGGGCTGGGTGGGGGTTGGAGGTCTGCTGTTGGCCTGGCTGTGATGAATGTACCGCGAGGAGCCTGGTGCTGTCTCCTGGCCATGCAGGACGCATTCCTTTCTGGGATAATACGTGATTGTAACAATTAAGGAACAAAGGGAAGTTTCTATCAGAATCAGCAGCGCAAGACTGCCCTCAGCGCTTGGGCCTGTTCTGGTTCCTTAGCCGGGCCTACATTTACCGCACGAACATACGGGACTGAATGGGTCTACCATAACTATGAAAATGGCATCGCTTTATATGCGCGCACTAAGTTTATGTACCAGAATTTACTGCAATATTGTGTTTGTGCCAGGTTTCTTAGCACGGCTCTCTTCCCCCTGGTATATCGCATGTCTGTCTATGGGACTCGTCTCACTCTAAAGTGATTAGGGGAGTGGCAAAGACTAAATTCCTTCCCAACATTCCTCCCTATTGTATAGTAACACATTCCTTTGTATACTTGTCCTAATTTTCCCTTCATACCGCTGCTTCATATGGGGGCGTTCCCTTTATTGGCTACTACGCCCTAGATACATTGCACAAGCTCTCGCCCGCGCACACTCTTCAAAAGTACATGTCATATAGATATGATATGATATGATAGTTTATTTACATAGCGCCTATACACAATGTGTTTCAAAGCGCTTCAAGGCAAGGGAGGGAACAAGGGAAAATACAATGACATTCTTACAGGCCATGAACAGTAAGGATGTGAAATTAACCATCGTACTCGGCCTGACGACATTTCTGGTAGAGCCAGAGAAAACAAAAGGTGAGGGAGAGGGGTGCAGAAAGGGAGGGGAGGAACACAACAAGCGACTATCATACTAGGCCTGACGACATTTCAGATAGTGCTGGAGGGGTAGGGTGGGGAGGAAAAAAACAGTAATGGGAGCGTGGAGGAAACAGACGAGGTTGCTATCATATTAGGTCCAGGGACAATTCTGATAGAGTAAGTGCATAGAAGAAAGTAAGGGGAGGAGATAGGAAAAGGGAGAGGAGGAGAGAAGAGCGAGTAAGTAGTCAAAAAGAGTGGAGAAGCAAGAGTGGAAAGCAAATACAATTGCAGAAGTCAGTAGTAACACATAATGTTGCAAGCCAGGATACAAGATGAAGATGGGAACAGCATGATTCAGGGCCACCATGAGTACAAGATGCAAAGGAAGTCCAGCATGAGAGTTGAGAAAGGGTGACGCACCGTGAATGAATGAAGTCCATAAAAGTCAAATCCAACATTGGCCACAAGACGGTGATGGTGAAACCAGAATGTATCAGGACAGACTCCTGCAGAAGTAGGCTGGAGGAGGTAGAGGGGGAGCAGGGTAGAAGAATCAAGCAAAACAGGCAACACCTGTGTGCGAGAAGGAGGGGACACACGGGAACATCACAGGGAGACCAGAAGGGGTGGGGATGGCCTGTGGGGACAGAGAGGGTAACACATGTTGGTGCATGTTTACCTTTACCTGCTGTTTTAGCAGGGGGTCGGGCCCTGGATCCTCCTGGTCCAAACAGGAATTGCCCTTTTCTTCTGCAGCCGCGTCCCCTGCTAAATCTACCCATACTTCCTTATAGTTTTCAAGCTAAGTGGGGGAACAATAATGGTGTGGTATAATCTCTCTACCTCATCTCCGTAGGGTATGGGGACTATGTGGGGGACAGGGTGGTCAGTTTGTACTTCTGTCTCTTTTGGATTATGAGGTACTTTTGAAACACCAATTGACACCATCATCATTGCGCTATTAGGTACTGCTTTAGCAAAACACTGGAGTCCCAATTGGCACCTGCAGAAAATAACCAGGATGAACACGATGATGGGCACCAGCATCTTCACCAGTTCTCCCAGCCAGAACAGGGCCCAGCTGATGGCCAGCACAAACCAGTCCTCCTCTTGAACCCGAGCTTCTTTCTTCATTTTAGCCCCTAGGTTGTGTACTGCAGCAATGACGTGTGACAGGGTCCTATTTTCCGCATCCTCAGAAGGCACGAGTGTGCAACATGAACTCCCAAGCTTTTTGCACACACCTCCTTCCATCGGCGTCAGCATATCTAGGATGTACGGGTTCTACATTGTCATCAGCCTTAGTGCACGCAGCTCGACCCTTATGACGTTAAACCCTTGCTCAGTGTCATTCGTCAACTGGACCAGTTCCCAGCACACAATTTGGAGCCACTTGGCATTATCTCGTGCTTGTACACCGGGTAGCAATAGTGATGCAAAAGATGTCTCCGCTGAGGTGAATAGCTTGTATTCTTCAGGTATTTCTTCAAGCAGTTTCAAGGAGTCTTTGGATAGATAGTTTGATGTTCTCTTTTTTTATCCACAGCTGGCCATATAGCTCCTTCCCAGGGAGGATGCAAAAGTCTGGTGGTGGCAGCGTGTTTTGTTCTGTGATCATTGGGGACACTGTCGGTGCTTCATCAGGTATTGGCCCCCCTTTCAGGTGTTCTTCTGGGACTACTAATAGGGCTTAATGTAGCGTAGCTGGCGAACAATAGCCCCTCCAGGATGGTGGGAGTTGCAAGTACGCTTGTTGGCCACACACCCACTAGTAGTTCATCAGTGCTGCTCTGCCTCTCTTTAGATCTGGAATCAACAATGTTCTTTTATGACGCTCATTAGCGCCGACAAAGGCAGTTCCTTTGCTGAAAAAGCACAACTCATAGTTTTTTTCTTGGTGCATTTTTACTTGTTTCTCCATTGCTGCAATCCATGTCGGTTTTGTAACGTGCTCTGTCAATGTTTGTGCGCACGTTCGTTCCACGGGGGCCACTGTTTTTTCTTGAAACCCCAGGAGGCTTTCAGCTCGGCAAGTGAGGGTCGTTTCTTGCCACTTGTTGTTAACATGCTTTGCTCCCTCAATCACCAAATTTGGTTGCTTTAGACAGTTGGTGTTTGTCGGACTGTTTTTGCATTTCTGGGCATTTGGATCGACAAGAAGTTGTAAATGCAAGTTGTGTGCCTGGAAGGTGCATTTGAGCCTACATAGCATAAAATAGATCAGGCATTGTGCCTCTATAATCAGTACTTGTTGTTTTACTAGAACCTCGGGTGCCCCCGATGTGTGCGGTATCAACGCGCATACATAGCTACTATTACTGGTTGTTCATCTACCAACTGCACTCATGTCAGAGTACCAACAATTCGAGTACTCGGGATGACGGATATCTTCAACCACATCGAGGCCTAGGCCATCGGATGCATCATATTTGAGCCTACGTGCTTGCCTTTTCATTCTATCGTGGTGTGGTATATACCTCCTTGGTAATATACTCCTGCTAACAGTGGTGCTATCACTGCTATTTGTGCTACAAAAGAGGTTTTTAATAGTGGGAAGCAGTATTTCAAACATTTTACTCGTGCATGCAGTCATACGGGCACTGGTGTTACTTGCTTGGGACGTGTTATCCATATATAGAGTCGAGTTGAATGGCTCGGACAGATAAAGGATGACCCCCAAAATGTTCCCAACAATAACATAAGAAAGGTGAACAAAATGGTCGTATAGTGCAGGCCGCATTGATAAGAATACATTGTAGTAAAACTAATAACATTTCTATTGCTATAGAATGAACAATTTGACATTGAACGTTTCATCTTCTTTTCACCTGTAATGGGAACAAGAGCGGGTATGATATTGATATTGATATTTTATTTCTATCGTGCTCGTACACAAGTGTTTCAGAACGCAACAATGCAAGGGAAGGGAACAGGGGAGAACAAAACAGCGATCTTACTAGGCCCAGTGACATTGAGAATGCGCAAGTGCATGGGAGAGGAGGAGGGGAAAAGTGCATGGAAGGGGGGAGAAGTGGAAAGTGTGAAGCAGAGGAGAAACAGATAAATAATAATAAATAAATAAATAATAACGGCAACAAACAGTGGTAGTGCTGCCAGCAATTTGCAAGTGCTAGGTTTAAGGCTGCAGACAGGGTAGGTCTGATAAGTGCAGTAAGAAAAAGGGGGGGCTGTATGGGTACAGATACAGACCCCAGTGTAAGGGGTGGCCTGGAGGCAGTGCATGAGGGTGGCAGGTTGAGCAGGTACCTGGGCCCGGAGGACAGAGGGTGGCCAGGTGCACAGTACCAAGAGAGAACAGATCAGCAGGGGAGAGGGGGAGTGAAGGCAGAAGAAAAGAGGAAGGTCTTGAGGTGCTTCCGGAACCGGAGATGGTTCTCAAGTTTTAGAGTGGCAGGGAGGCTGTTCCAGAGGGAGGCCCCAGCCGAAGACAGAGATCTACCCCCAGCTTGTTTCTTTGAAAAATGACTGACCCTAAGGGTGGGATGGTAGGGCAAGCGGAGGGGATCAGGGGAGGGAGTTTGGGGAAGGAGGGAGGGGAAGGAGTAGAGATAGTGAGTGTTTTAATTTACAGAGATTATGCTTTTAGCAGCAATGCATGTCTGATATCTCTTCACATTCACTTATATTGACAGCATTAAGCTAAGTAAGGTGAGCTAGACTGGTTTTATCAGCTGTAGGGTGCTGGTGAGGAATTCGGTGGTGGCAAAATACACAGGGGAGGTAGGGGGATTAAACTGAGGACCAAAGCACCCCCTAATTTTAGGAACACCTAAAGAAACAAAACAGAAAAATTGGTCCTCAGTATAGTCTCACGGCATCACGTGTCCAGCCTCACCATCAGGAGGGCAAGAAAAGAACTGCCCGATTGGGCATATATCTAAGCATACATGCTAAAATTCACACAGCAGATAGAACCAATTATACAATGTTAATTTTATTAAACCATCAAAGGCAGATGTAAAGCTTAAAAATGCCAACATAGCATAATACAATATTTAATAAAGAGCTGGCATGATCCATAAAAATTTTTTTTGTTATACATTAAAACAAGAAAATAAGAAGAAATGGGTAAACAGAAAAACAACAAAAACACACCAGTGGCAATATATGTATACCGGGAGACAGAAGTGCGAATATAACCTAAACAACCACAAAATTGGGGATTACAATCAACACAAGAATAGTGAAACAATTAATTACTAATGAACTTAACCACTAACGTGGGGTTAAAGAAAACATTAATACAACTAAAAAAACTAATAACTTCCACACTACTTCACTCCCATTCAACCCAACATGTTTCATTCCTCACTCTTATCATACACACACAGTCAAGGGAAATTCATCAGGGGTATATACTAAAAAACACGATGTGTCTCTATTTGTCGTTTTTCTCGGCCGGGCCACAGTTCCCGCCTCACAGCCTAGATGTTTAAGTAGAATTTTTTAATAATCCACACCTATTTAGCATGCTCTCGCATTGAAAAATAAATAAACAGGTACTGGCTTCAATACGGGCACCTGGGCCCATACACTTAGCAATTAATTCAAAGATGAACTATTGACGTCTCTGATGCGGCAGCGGTTGATTTCTTGAAGTTAGAATAAATTCCAGCTGCTCACCAGCGAGAGAACGGACACGTGATACCTATGGACAGACAAGGGAAGATAGACCAAAAGTTATAGTCTCTCTTGCATATAACTGTTTATATTACAGAGTCAAAAGAGCTGGCAATAGCTCAAACCTAGTCAACATTAAGTGTCTGGTCAAGCGAAACTCGGGCTCCTTATGTTAAAATTAGTCTCAACTTAATATCAAGAACTGTGGGGCAAGGCCCTCTCTACAGGGCTTAATTACTCATATACCAGCATATCGTTAAAGGATGTTTGGAGACGTCTTAACTGAACTTATAGCTTACCTTACAGTGGCTTGCTCAATACTTAGACACAGGACGGTATACAATGGATGTCTGGATAATATCCCATGTCCACTATCTGCTTACTGCGCAAAATCCACTGTGATGGCACTAAACGGTATCTGATAAACTATGTATTGAAAGTGGAAAAGAAGGAGAAGGGAGATTTAGAAACGCGATGGACTCTAATTCCAAAATAATGCTGCCCTGAAAGTAAATACCTTCAAGCAGTCACTCTGTCTTACCTTAAGTTAAAAGCGTCGTGCATACCTCAAATGTATTTCTGCGCGTACGGAAAAGGAGGGGGAGAGGATTTTTCCGTGTTGCCCCTCCCAGTCCAGTCTATCTACACGGGTGGAGAACAAATGAATATGTCCAATTGGGTCAAGTTAACCTTGCTTCAAATGTAGGCAACTATCAGATCATTCCCGGATTAAGAGGCACTATCCCTAGCAAGCTCACAAATAAGTCTACGGGCAGACAAAACAGACTCTGATAAGATGTTAAGGGTATAACCGTCTGAGAGGTCTTATGCACAAACGTCTGCCGTCTTACAAACGGATTAATAATTAGTGCACACCCGTCGTTTATAAATATGAGGAAACAAACAATATGTTGCCCTCCCTCGTATTAACTCACTTCCAATTCAGTACAAACAACATATGGCCGATGTGCACATCGGACTCACAACAAGCAATGCTTACCGTTATAAAGTCGTTTTAAACACGGCCCGTAAGCTGGCGGGTCTTCAGATGGAATGCAGCCCAATTCGGTGTCGCGTTGTGTTCGTCGGTAAGGGGCCAGCAAGAAAACACTGCTTAGCCCTTTCGTTTAAATAGGCGTGTGCAACATTAACCTATGTGCTTGACTAAATTGGGGGCAGCTGTAATTGCTGGCACGCCCAAGGGCGTCTAGAGCTCAAAGGCTGAAGGGACTTGTAGTCCCCGTTTCGCGCTGGATGTGTTCAATTCAGCAGTTTAACACGCTGTTGTTAAAGCGGTTCTAAACATCTGAGAACAAAGACCTCGTATTGTTGCGAGGATACAATTTGTTTTTGCTTGATTTTAATGGATATTTAGCCATGGTGTCGACCTAACTCGACATCACTATATTGATGCCGGTTTTCACATAATTGTTTTTACACGGTTCCCTGCCTTGATTTAAAGGAGCCCGCCTAATAAAGGTACCTAAACCCCCAGGGGAGTCCGCGAATATGCAAACGTATAACGGGAACTGAACACCGAAGTGAAGTCAATAGAAATACATGGTGCTGCGCGGTTGTTAAAAACCAGAGATTTAAGACTTCAAACAGTGCATAATCTGAAAGAGACGAAAAAGAGGAAAGAAATATACCAGAAGTGCGGAACGACTCATGTGGGAGGTCCCATAAGCATGGAAAGTAAACTTGATTGGCCCACTGTTGATAACAGAGGTCATTGGCCGCATCCTGCTGCTAGCTATTACGAGCATATAGCTACAAATTTATACAGTAGATCGTTGTGTTGGAATCTTATGTTCAAGGTCAACCTAGTTTAGCCAGTCAAGTCTCTCATTGAGACCTGTTACTGAACTACTGGTAAGGAAAATGATGCGTTGTTCCTTAAGCAATAATCTAACTTTATCGCGGTTAGAGTCACCAGAAGGGTTGATTTTCCAAAGGACACTCCACCGTAGATCTTCTATTTTGTGTATAAACTCCACCCAATGGTCTACCAAGGGGGCATTCTGGATCCTATTCCTAATACAACTCTTATGTTCGCCTATTCTTATTTTGATTTTCCGCTCCGTTTTACCAATGTAAAATCGATTACACGGGCACCAGATTGCATAGATAAGCATCGTGGAGTTACAATTACTAAAATGTGTTTGTCGCCACGGAGTTTTCAAACCCAAATTCACTTCTGTGCTTCTGGAGGTAGAGCTACAGCAGGTACAGTGGCCACAAGCTGAGTGGCCAATTAGTTTCGGGAAGCCCCATTTCTCGGGGAGTGTACTCTGTTTTAAATTTTTCAAACTCACGTCATTACGTGTGATTAATTCCTTTAAGTTATGGCTCCTTTTAAACGCAACTATAGGTCTTGCGAGTGGTTTTTCCCCAAACTTAAGAACGTTCCAATTTTTCAGCATGATCTTTTTAATCTGATTAGAACAATGGCTAAAGGTATTAACAAATACCAATTTCTCTTCATCCTTGGTTTTGGCATTCGTTTTATATTCCAATAGTGCTTGCCTATTGTTGTTAAAGGCTCGCTTTTTGGCAAGGTAAGTCAGTTTGGTTGGATAGCCTCTTGCAGATAGTCTTTTACTGAGGTCCTCTGCTTCTTCTTTAAAGTTCGATATAGAGGAACTATTTCTTTTCAAACGTAAAAACTGGCCCAACGGCAAATTATCTTTGACGTGCTTCGGATGAAAACTCTCATAATGCAGAAGGGAGTTCTTATCAGTTTTCTTATGGAACGGTTTGACACTAAGCACTTGTGTGTTAACGTTCGACGTTATTGTAATGTCTAAGAAGTTCAGTTCAACATTGTTGTGACTCATCGTAAACTTCAAGAACTGATCTTGTACATTGAGCCATTTAAAAAACTCATCTAATTCTTCTACAGTCCCATGCCATATGACGAAAATATTGTCTATATACCTTTTCCATGTTCTAATCTTATGTCTAAAGGTATTAACTGGAGATAGAATTTTATAGGTTTCAAACTGCTCCATATAGAGGTTAGCCACGCTTGGAGCTAGGGTGGCCCCCATTGCTGTCCCCTGAATTTGCCTGAAATACTCACCGTTGAAATGGAAATAGCTCTCAGTGAGAGCCATTTCGGCGCACCATAGCACAAATGACATGGGTACTGCGGAGTCCGGGTATTCAGACAATAAACGTTCTTCCAACATTTCTAATGTGGCTTGTTGGGGTATACTAGTATAGAGAGCCACTACATCTAGACCCACTAGTAATTCACAGCTTGGATCAAAAGCTAGATTTTCAACCTCGTTAATCATTTGTATCGTGTCCTGTACGTAAGATTGCATTTTACGTACAAGGGGTTGGAGAAAAAAGTCAGTGAACCTAGATAGAGGTTCTAGGACTGAATTCACCCCGGAGACAATCGGTCTTCCTGGTGGGGGTGATATATTTTTATGGATCTTAGGCAGCGTATAAAATTGCGGAATCTGTGGTTTCACGGCGCACAAGAAGTCGGACTCTTTCGTTGTAATCCAACCGCGTTCTTTAGCCTTCATAACTTTTACACTGATTCGTTGTTGTAATTCTAGCGTGGGATCACCTGGTAAGGGTGTATAACACTGTAAGTCGAGAAGTTGTCTATAGCATTCTGTTAGATAAGATTCACGATTCTGGAGTACTATTGCACCTCCCTTATCTGCTTTACGGATAATAATAGCTTTATTCTCGAAAAGAGCCCTCGTGGCTACCTTTTCACGATTACTGATGTTATGAAAAATAGACCTCTTTTTCGCCTGTGACTCCAGATTCTTTAAGTCACGCATTACTCTTCTTTCAAAGACCACTGCCTCAGCTGTCCTCTCACTAATAGGTACACTGAAATGAGATTTATTATGAAGTCCTGTGGTTCCATTATCACTTTCAAATTGTTTGTCTTGGAAGTACTGTTTTAAATGGACTTTCCGCATGAAGGCAAAGAATTCTTGTCGAAAGAGGAACTCATTGTGCAAGTTCGTAAATACGAACCCCATGCCCTTCTCTAACACTGACGTTTCATCGTCTGTGAGTTGATGGGAAGAGAGGTTCACCACAAGGCCTGCATACTCCTTGTCACTCGTGCCTCTGGTTCCCAGCCCATTTGGCCCAGGTCTAAAAAAGAGGATGCAGAAGAGGAGGCAGCGCCGGGGGCTTGTACGTTGTTACTGCCCCTGTTCCCGCGGGTCCCAAGATTTCCATTATTTCTCCCGCGGTAATTATTTCGCCTATTGCCCTGTCCTCGTTTCGAGCCACCTTGAGTCGTTCTGGGGTCGCCATAATTACTTCCATCACTGGAGCTAAACGAGGTATTTCGAAAAGTAACCCGTTTTTTGTTACCCATTGCTGATGGATTAGAGGTGTCATCTAATTTGTAATCATCAGCTGTATAGTAGAATGCTTTCTCATGTGTGAAATTCTGAATATCTTTATTTAGTCTCCTTACTCGATCTTTGAGGGTATCTTCTTTAAAGGCGTTCATTTCTGCTAGGAGGGACTCCGCTTGTTTTTTATACAAGTCAAGGGGGATTACTTTTTTAATCTCTTCTTCCAATGCCGAGAGCTCTATCAAGATTTTCTCTGACATCTCATTAGCCGTGTCGATGATCAAAATCATCCAATCCCTCCCACATTTAGTGGCAACATAACTCCATTGTAATATGAAGTTTTTATTATCTAGGAAGAGTCGCGGTTCATTTCTCACGACCAGGCCCTGTGGCAAGATACCCTTTCTAAGGAATTCGAGCATAATAGACCCATGGAGCTCCGTGCGTGCCATTTGAATGTCTGAGAGGTGTATCCAATATCAAAGCCCTTTCACCTTTACTGAGGGAGGGGTGGAAAACACCACTTTGTAGGGCCCATGGAACCTCGGTTAGTTCCACTTGTGCACAAATCGTCTTAAATATACCAGCTCCCCCGGCAACAGTGGTTAGGTGGGTGCTGTGTCAGCAAGTGAACCTGTATTGTTTTTGTTGTCGTCTGGGCGAGGTGGTGCGATTTGTTGTAAGATGCATTTGATCACACCTGAGAGGTTTGTCAAGTATTCCTTAAACTCCTCTCCCAGAACTGTTGCAGATCTATGGGCATCTGATGCCCTCCTCGCAGGGGATATGGGTGTGTGCATACGCCTGCCTGTTACTATCTCATGTGGTGAGAGGTGGTGGTCCTTGCTTGGCTGAGTGCGCAAGTTGAACAAGGCCAGGGGCAAACAGTGCACCTAGTTCTTTTTTAGGCTTTGCAGAGGTTGGAAAGCTTGCTTTTAAGCAGGACGTTGATTCATTCTACAACACCATTGGCTTGGGGGTGATAAATTGAGCACATGTGGTGCTTTATTCCTAGTAATGTTGTGATTTCCCTGAAGAGCTCATTAAAAAACGGGGTGCCACACCACTACAATGAGATACTGGGCTCTGTTACATCTCTCGCCCATGTCCGCATAATCAATATGGCGCCCGCTGAAGGAGCAAGGTACCTCGTAATGTGCGGAGAGTCATTCCAGTGCTAAACACTTGCCATGCAGTGCGTTGTATGACCAAAGATGAGAGGTGGTCTTGCAGATTTGGTATAAACCGATCCTCCTGTAAGACTGCTGCAATGTGTTGTTTTGAACTGTGGGAGGGGTAGTGTAGTTGTTTAAAGGCCATGTCTAGCAGGTCCATGGGCATTACTGCCTTACCTGTGCATTGCTGTCTAAATAGAAGATCAGTTGGTGATTGTGCACACCCACGCTTGAGCCAAATGTCTTTCGCTCCCTGTGGATCTTTACAATGGAGCTCTGCTATTCGTGCTATGGGTAGTGCTGTGTATGGGTCTGTCTCTGATCCCTTGGGAATGGTAGTAATGATATATTTAGCAGGGAAGGGCAATGGGAGGTACGCTGCCGCTTTGGCCGCCGTATCCGCCGGCTGCGTTTCCCAAAGAAACTTTGTCAGTGTATTTCATGATGCCACTACAGGTGGCTCAGTTAAGGCGGAAATTAGGGCATTTAATAGCTCTGCATGTTGCACAGGGAACCCGTCTGCTTGTCGGAAGCCCCTTCTCCTCCAGCATGAGTGTCCAGTGTGCACCATTGTGGTGACATATGCTGAGTCATAATAAATGGTTACTTAACATCCCTTTGATGCTCGGAGCACTTCTATGAGTGCTACAATCTCTGCTTCTTTTGCTGAGTAATGCATGGGTTGTCTTTTTATTACTAGTGTTTCATATTCTCCCGCTTCTAAATGCACCACTGCTGGCCCAGAATGTCTTAGTCCCGTCTCCTGGTCGATTGTTGCTGACCCATCAACAAAGAGCACCTTGCCCTCTCCTAGTGCACTATCATTTGCTTTGGGGGGGTGTTATCTCCTTCGCCCTCATAGGTTGCGCAATCATACTGCTGTAAATCCTCATCTGTGCACAGTTCACTGTTTTGCACCAGATTTGGGCTTGAGATGATAATCTCACACGCTGATGCCCTATGGGTCGTGAGGGTGGACTTGGACCCTTCCAGGATTGCAAATACTGTGTGTTCCACCTATAATGTTACTGAGCACCCCATTACAATTATGGAGCTTTTCTCAATCGCGAAGGCTGCTGTAGCAGCGAGGGCTTCTTTGCACGCAAAGTTTCCTTGCATTACGGAGT
Source organism: Ambystoma mexicanum (assembly GCF_040938575.1). NCBI lineage: Eukaryota > Metazoa > Chordata > Amphibia > Caudata > Ambystomatidae > Ambystoma > Ambystoma mexicanum. The sequence continues at coordinate 1,392,830,450 of NC_090932.1, forward strand.
GTAATGTACCACTATAATAGGCCAGTGACTTGTGGCCCGCTGTGCTCTTTTGTGTCAATACAGCCGTCATAAGTGTGCCGGTTGAGTGTGAAAATATGTACAATTCCTGCGTGTGATCTGGGGTGATGAGAACTTGGGCAGTGGAAATCACTTCTTTCAGATTGTTAAAACTTTGTACCATGTCTGCTGTCCACTCTATTTTATGGCTTTCTTTTTGTGCTTCCTTGAGGCCCTATAAGAGTGGCCTTGTGTAAGCTGCGTAGTCTAGAATCCAAGCCCTGCAGTAGTTGCACAACCCCAAGAATTTCTACATGTCTTTTACTATAACTGGCTTAGGCGTGGTGCGCACTGTCACCTCTCTGTCAGGTATAATTCTCTTCCCGTCCGCTGAAATCAGTTGCCCTAGAGTACTTCAAGCTGGCAGTATTGAAGTTTGGCCTTGTCAACCGTGTAACACTTGCGGGATAGCAGTTGTAGCAGGGTCATAAAATCTCTGCAGCAGTCTTGCTCACTTTTACTACACACCAATAAGTCGTCTACGTATTAGATGACCTTGCCGGGTACATTGATGTTACCTAGGTCTTCATATAATATCCTGTTAAATATGGTAGGACTATCGCAATACCCTTTGATGCAAACAAGTGTGTTTGTAGCGCTTTCCGCCGTGTGTAAATGCTGTGAGGTCCTATGAGTCTGGGTTCAAAGGTATTGAGAAAAATTTGTTTTTTAAGTCAACCAGTGTGTAGTGCACCGCTTCTTTTGGGATCCTGCACAAGATGGAGGCTGGGTTTGGAAAGAGAGGAAACTCTTCTGTACTACGTCATTGAGGGGGCGTAAAGTCTGGATCGTTCTCCAACTATCCCCATCGCTTTTTTAACAGGGTCCATGGCTGTATTCTGCGTGATGTAGAGGGCGTTGTGATCCCTTGGTGTAATAAAGCCTGTATTGTGTCTTTTATCCCCACGTGTGCCTCCCTCGAGAGTGGGTATTGTTTCTCTCAGGGTAGTAACGCTAAGGTGACTTCTTTTAGGAGTCCTACATTGTGTCGGTTAGTTGTCCGCAACTGTATCAGCACATGTTGTAAGTTGCCTTGGGTAAATGAGGGCAAGTCGACAATGGCCATGAGGGAGCTCTGTACTCTCCTATACTGTACCATAATGTCACAGGGGATGCACATCTCAAGCATTATTTCCCTGTCACTGTCATTGTCCTCGAAAAGCTCTGTGTCTGTTAATTCCTTGAGGGGTACAGTGGATCAATGCACAGAATGGTGTGACTTTGGCCTCTGTGAGTGTCAGTACCTAGGACCGCAATTCTCTTTGCTGAAACCACCAGCCCCTCCAAATCTAGGCACAGTATAGTGCCTGCTACTAACTCTGGGTACACTACAGGGCAGAAAACGAAGTCGGTTGGCACTCTGCAACAGGTTTTGGTGATTTGCGGTACTGCCTGTGCAAGTACTGTTATGCCGTAAATTAACATGTCTGGGTCCACGGAGATACCTCACACCACTACATCACGTGCCATGGCGTGTAACACAAGCATCGCCCTCACTGAGCACATGCCTGGTGTGGAACACACAATGCTGCTGTCTGTGAAGGAGATTGTCATGTTCAATTTGCTAAGCAGATCCCTGCCAAGCAAGTTGACAGGAGAGCTTTCAGAACATAGTAGGGGGCACATTTCACCCTCCCCCTACTTTCACATCCAAGTCTTTTGTATATGGAGCCGTTAAAATAGCCCCAGAGAATCCCTGCATGTCAAGAGTTTTGCCAGATAGCGGGAAGTCACCTTCACTGATGCATGATTTCTCAGCTCCTGAGTCTACCATAAAGATTAACCCCACCAAGGGTTCCTCTTTTGGGTTTAGGGTCATGGACAGGACTGGACATGCAAGTGTTCTGTGGGCTGTCCTATTCAGGATATGTGTTCGTTCCTGGGAGCGAGAAAGGGTTCCCCCCACTACTGTTGCCCCTTGAAAAGAGGCCACAGTGCCATTGGGTGTGCCACCAAAGGCATTAATGTTCCCCGCTTGCTGCATGTTGGAGTGTGGCGGGTAGTGCTGTGCTACCTGTTGGGGATGTCACGGTGGAGGGGGGCCAGGCATCTGTGGGGGTAGCTGGGTGTAAGCCTGGTGGATCTTGTTTGGTATTTAGGTCATTCTAAGGGGTAAGCCTTGTGTGGTCCCTTGGTGTGGGGGGCCAGAATTTTGCTGTCCATAGTCATACCCCATCCCTTGCCTGCTCCTGCATTCCCTTGACAAATGTCCCCTCTCCCCACATGTCCAGCACTTCCCCGTTCCTCCTCCTCTGTGTCCCAGCCCCCAAAATCCTCCCCCCTTCAATCGTCTGAACCTAACTCATCCTCGCTAATTCCCACTTTGCCACTGTGCCCCAGGGAATCAAGGATTCTTGAATTTGTGAAATTGGGGGTATATCCTCCTCCTCCAACTGTGCTGGCGTCGGTCCCGATGCCCCCACAGCTACTTTTGCTAATTTACTCTATACCAGTTTCGCTTCCTCTGCCTGTTGTCTCTGAAGTGTTTCCTTAGGGCACTCTTTAATTCTCCTACAATGATGTACTATAAGGCTTGAAATCTCGGGCCACCCTTTCGCCTCAATCCCAGCAATTTTGTCAATGGCTTTTTGCACTTCTTTCAGTAAGCCTTGTTTTATTACAAAATAGAAAAAGGGTACTGGCTGGTCCCAGGCATTACCCCTCTCCGCCTTCCACATCTCTTGGACCTTAAGGATAAACTGCACGGCAGCTTCATCATCACCCATTTTACATTGCATGATGTACTGTAAATCTGGCGTGTTTGGGAACGTTCGCCACAGCGCATCCCAAACTTTTGCTCTGATCTTATTGAACGATGCTCCATCGTGAGTGTCATTGGGAAATGTTGCTCCCGGTTATCGGGCCTTTACCCACACATTGGCAGCCAGCCTGATCCCCAACTGCAGCCACCAATAAACCTTGAATGTCTCCTATTGCTAAAGGTACACGCGCGGTGTGCTTTTCGAAGTAGCATATCCATTTTCCTGTGCCCGTCGTGAATGGTGGGGTGCCTTAAGAAATTTTTCTTATCCATCTGTGCCCATGATACATATTGTGGCCTCCCTGCCCCCTTGTGTATCAGGGGCATTTTAATTCTTGTCTTGCTTCTTCCACCCTTAGTTGCACTTCCCTGTTTTCTTGTTCTTGCCATCCGGCCAAACCTTTCTCTCAACCAGCCATCCCACCAACTCTCCACCCTCTGGGTGCATCGAGGCACTAACTCTGCTTCCCCATCTTCACCTTCTTCAACCTCAACAAACTCACTCCACTCCTCTTCGTCTCCCCTCTCGGACCCAACATTCTCATAGCCCAAGCTATCTGTGTCGCTGTCACGCTCTACGTGGGTGGTCTTTCTTGGTGCATTGTCTCTTCTGAATAAGAAATCTCCTGACTTCCACTCATCTCCCACTGGCTGTACCAGTGTCTTTGCTATTGTTATGTCACATGACGCACGCAGTCTGGCTAACTCGGTTTGCGTTGATGCTAGTGCTATTTCAAAATTTCCCACACTTACACCAGTGTGTGCTGCGTGCACAGTGACCACTGGAGGGGAGACACATGGGGGAGGTGATGCCTTCCCTGGCATCGATACATTATTACCAGTTGACACATACATTGGGTTTGTGTACCTCTCTCCGATACGGGACGCTAAAGGGTAGAATCCCTACTTCCCTGCCAAGCCCTTACCCTCTTCCGGGACTGTGTTTTTCAGTTATCATCATGTGCCCCTCTTTCCTCCTGATCCTCGAACATTTTCCAGAGGTTCAATATTTCCCTTCTATTCTGCAATGGTCACCCCTTATACTTTGCGGTCAAGAAAGTAGACATGTTTTCCAACACACTTCTGTCAAATGAGCCCTGCTCTGGCCAGGAGTGGGGCATTCCCTCATGTCTGTTGTCAGTCACCCACTGATTGTGATATTTCTTGATTTTGTCATGGTACAATGGCAGAGCCTTGTACATGCACTCTATGGTTGCCACCCAATAGTCTTGTCTCCAGTGTCTGTTAATTCGAGCTACGCTTTAATAAAAAGAAATAAAAACAGTCTTATACCCCCATCCCTCTGCTTCCTGTTACAACTTCTTGTTTATACAAATTACACTCCCCATATACACACACATCCCACACATCCCACACAATGCTCCACCTGGGCCTTCTCCTTATGTAATAAAAAATACACAAACAAAATAAACTTAACTAACAAAGTAACATAACAATCACTACTATTCTAATTATACAGAGCTTCTATGTATTTCCTCTTTGTCTTCTTCGTTAAACACTAGTTGTGGAGCCACCTTCCCCCTCAATCAGAGAGGTTCCCTATCTCACGTTTTCCCTTTCCTTTTTATCGTCCTTAAAAAATCAATAAAACCGAAAACGAGCACAATTCACAAATATGACAGACTCCCGATTCCTTGTGCCACGTGTTCGTACTATTCACACTTCCCCACGCATTTGTTCCCAACTTGATATCCTTTGAAAGCCTATACCAATGTCTGCATGTTCACCCAAACTCCTCCATTCACAGCGTTCCAACGCCGACTAGCACCCCTCCTTGGGGCCACACCCCGCTCCAAAGAGCAGGCAGGATTTTGCAAAAACGGCTCCTGTACAGCCACTGGGAAGTACACGTTTTTGGGGCTGGTCGCTGTAGGTGGGCGCTGCCCCTCCGGAGAGGTCGCCTGGATACCAACACAGGTATGGGGCGATGGGATCACGTTGGGGTCACCGATTGAAGGCACCCCCCTGTATGCTCACGACAGAATAAATACAACCCACTAGGGACAAAAGGGCAAGAGATTGATCACAAAGAACACATTTAGATCGCACAAAAGGTAAAGATGCAAGCAGAGGACTGCTGCTCGAGAATGTTCTGCCACAGCCTGCATGAACAGCACATTATAAGGGTGTCTGGCATCATCAATTACATCATCAAATAGTAAAAAATCGCAATGCTGGTTGTTTAGGTACTATGCATGCCTGCTCCATAGGGGATGTCAGGCTATGATTGGCTGCAGCCTCATCTGCTTGTCTCTTCTCACGTGGGGTCAGTTGGGCTCATCTCTCCAGGGACTGAAAGTCAGGATTTTCACATGTTGCCGTTCCATGGTTACTTTACTACGATAACACTACTACATCCTTATGGCATGCACCTGGGAAACTAGGGACTTGCACTGCAGGAGGGCCATAGTCATGCTGACCCACACATTCTCTGCTCGGTTCATATCGCACTTCTCCACACCCAAGGCTTCCACCCATAGTTATGAGATATAATGTATTCCTCCCTGTACCTCGTACTATTAAGGGTGTATTTATGGGAAAATGTGAAATGGTTGTGTTCATTTAGATATTTTATGGCCACAGGTTTTGTCGGTGGCTGGGGGTCGCCCATTATCGTTTAATGCAGGAGTTCTTGGACTGGGTCAGTGGAAGGTACCTTTATGCGGAATGGGTGGGGGTTGGAGGTCTGCTCTTGGCCTGGCTGTGATGAATGTGCTGCGAGGAACCTGGTGGTGTCTCGTATCTTGCAGGGCGCATTCCGTTCTGGGATAATATGTGATTATAACAAATAAGGAACAAAGGGAAGTTTCTATGAGAATCAGCAGCGGGGGGCTCCTCTGCCCTCAGCCGTTGGGCCTGTTCAGGTTTCTCTGCTGGGCCTACATTTACCGCACAAACATAGGGGAATGAATGGGTCTACCATAACTATGAAAATTCGGTCTCTTTATATGCACACACTAACTCTATGTATCTATAATTCATGCAATATTGTGTTCATCCCAGGTTTCTTAGCACAGCTCTCTCCCCTCTGGTATATCGCGCATCTGTCTATGGGACTCACCTCACTCTAATGTGCCCAGGGGGGTGGGAAAGACTAATTTCCTTCCCAACACTTTCTAAATCAGTCTTTTTCATTTTCGCAAAAATGAAAAAATACTTTTTCACTTAATACCGAAAAATGACCTACCACTTGTTTTTAATAAACCAACTTATTATGAGCTAAAATTTAATGGGATTGGCTACACGGGGTACACAAAAAGTACTGCCTGGTGTAAATATGCACCATTTTCCCCAGGCATTACATTCTATGTACTCCTTGCAATTAATGTTCCATGCAATACCATCTCATAATGTAGTTGTTGATTAAAAATAGAATGTGTGTTTTGTTACTTTATGTTATGTTATGTTATTGTGATTGAAACCCTGTACCACTGCCATTTTCATGGTCTCAAGGCGCCCAGGCGGATCTGAAAAGGAAGGGGGTTGGGATAGGTTTGTTTGTGGGATTGAGAGGCAAAAGAGCACGAGAACTTTGATGTGCTGTTGGTAGCTTCAATTTGGAAAATACAGTCATTGTGTTCTGGTTTGCTTATAGTTGATTGACGTGCGTGTTTGCACATGCGTCTTGGGTGTTGTGGAAAGTCAGTAGAGGGCTTGCAGTTTGTGGTGCTTTTGTTTTATGTGGCAGAGGTGTGTGCCTTGTTTCTTCAGTGTTGGAGGGTGGGTATGCAGTTTTTGAGAGTAGTTAGTAGGTCCTCTTTTTTGCACATCAATGCACAGCAGGATTCAACACAATGGCAAACTAAGGAGCGCAACAAGATTCAATACAATGTCAAATGTCAATGCACAGCATGATTCACCACAATGGCAGACTTAAGAGTACGGCAGGGTTAACACAATAGCAAACATCAGAGCGTGGCAGGGTTCAATACATTGGCAAACATCAGTGCGCTATTCTCAAAAGTTCACCTAAATTCAATACAGTGGCTATACCTAAGCGGCTATACTTAAACATGCACCTACATTCAATGCAGTGGCTATTCTCAAAAGTCCACCTATATTCAATACAGTGGCTATATTCAAACATGCACCTAAATTCAATGCAGTGGCTCTACTTAAACTATCTTATGTTAAAAATACTTTTTGAACTGTACCGTATCACCACTCTGGTGGTCTCAGAGTGACCAGGCCTGTCTGTAATTTGTCATATTGGGCCCTGCTAGGGGAATCCAGACCTCGTTTGTTTGTGGAAGGAAAATGAACCTGCGAAAAGGTAAGAGGCAGGGAAAAAAGGACTAGATGTTACATACACGGGCAGGGAGGGTTGTTTAGGGCAGAACCAATGTTTTGTGATTGGTCGAATGTGTGTCAGTCCTTCTTGGTGGACCTTAGTTGTATGTTATGGAAAAAATTACGAATTTTCTAGATGAGTAAGGAATCCTCTGGACTATGTTTTGTGGCAGAATTGTGAAATGGGAGACCGGAACACAGTGGGCATCATTTTCCAAGACCCCCAGTGTAACAATGGGGCATAAAACCCGGGTGTAAGCTATTTACAACTTATACTCACACTCCACTCCAGGGGATTTTGATGGCGTTGAGTCGGAGTATGGGCATGAAACATATTTAACATTATAGTTCTCTTCTTCCTATAAAAAGCACATGGTTTTACATCAGTATGGCATTTTCATGCAGACATAAAACCAATGGTTTTCTATGGAATGTGCCTGTTTTTAGCACTTGCCAAAAGCCTCTGTAGAAATCCATTGCAGATGCCATCTGCAAAGTGTAAAATTGGCAGGCAGCCTTTTCGCTTTTTGCAAAACCTAATGTAAAGATTACCTGTTTTTACTCTTTGGTTTTGGACCCAGTTTTATAAATGAAGAAAAGTGCACAGATGGGACCAAACCGTACCAAAGTGCTAATGCTGGCAGTTGCCTCTATGCAAATAGCACTTTCTATAGAATGACACCCAATGTAATGTTCAGTGTATGAGGGACTTTGAATATGCTCGGCAATCCTAAAAAGATTTGGTTGCTTTTTTCCCTGGGCAAACCTATATATTGTACTGGAGATCAAACACCCAAATACTATCTTTAGGACAGTCAAGCCTGATAACCAAGAGTGGCCCAGTCAAGACTAGACAGTGTAAAAAGTTGAATGGTAGGTGGAAACAGACGACTTAATTAAAATTGACAGCTTCATGTCTTGAAGTCAAAATGTGTGTTTCATGTTGATATCATGCTAGTCTTCATTTTAATTCACAGGAACAATCAAAATGAAAACATAGAATGGGTGCATTAAGTGCATATAATGTTGCGCACTTCAAGTTTTGTGATTAGCTTGCACAATAGAGAGGATCACTAAATAACCCAGTTTGGACCTACCTGTGTCAGGGCGGAGTCCAGACTCCATCAGGTGATGGTGACATAACCGGCCATGGAGGATCTTGAGGGAAATCAAGCAGTGCCTACAAGGAGGGCTGGCACCAAAATGGGTGAAGGTGCCATACCCTCCACCTCCTCCATAGAGCAGCTTCTTTATGAACCCCTACTTGCCCCAAAATATAATAAACAATTGTGCCCCATCCCTGGAATATAAACAAGAAGTCTGCAAGCCCTTGGATCTACCCACCCATGTCCTCCTTTCACTGGACATCCAAACACCCATTCAACCATAATAGTATGGTTCCCACCCAAGAAACACAGAACTTAACAAGAGCATGTGCCCACCCTTTAGCACCAACAATAATCAATATATAGCGCCTAATCTAAACCCCCATCCAGAGACCAAACATCTGCCCACCAATCAAGGGTTGATCTAAATACAAATCCTGTGCTCAAAAGATTTATTTAAAGATATAAAGGGCCTTACACACAGTCTTGAAAATTACAAAGGAATTAATACCTAATATTCTGTGCTTAGGTCTTCAGAGCAGTCAAAGGCAAACGGAATTAACAACCCACATTCCGACACCCCTGGTCAGAAACCTGTGGTTACACCTTTAACTGGATGCATTTCGGAACCACTGTACATTGTCATTTGGATTACCCACTATTTTTCACACAGCTTTGGTTGCTCTATTGATTTCAAACATAAAGTCTCCAAAAAGGACCAGCCAAAAGGCATCTGATAAGGCGAATGGGTGTGAATGCTTGCAGGAGGGGCAGTGAGCAGAGTTTGGGAAGAGTATCATAGGCCTTGCAGAGTTAGGTTTCACGAATAGATGGGGAACAGTGATGCATTTAATGAACTTGAGAGTGAATGTAGGAGGTACCTCAGGAGCAGAGAACCAAGTGGTACCAGTCTAAATGTGAGCATTGTAGCAAAATTCTCTTATGTATATGTGAAGCATAGAACAATGTCGATGTGGGTTTATCACTGTGGATAAAAAGGACTGGTATCTGTATAAAGAACGAAAAAAACGAATGTTAGAATTGATCGAATTTCAGCTGTACCAAAATTTCATGTAGTTGAAATTTTCAAACAATTCTACCATTCGCGGCCATTTTGTCCCATGCATACTTGTTCTCTATAATGGCATTGGGGGTGGCCGGAGTGTCCTTGCTTGCAAAACAACACATTCCCCCCCCAAAAAAATGGACCCTGTAGCGCCAGTTCCCATGCACGTAAGTGAAGGAAATCAGCGTTGCAGAGGGATGGAGGAGTTGGTGGCACAGAGCCAAGTGTGCCACCAAAAGGTTAGTAAGGGGGTGAGAGGTGCAGGGTACTACAATTGTCTGGGAAGAAAATCGAAAGTCATTTTCGTTCAAAAATGTTTTTTTCCCTCTGACATTTCGGATTTGGCTAATTCATGGACAATCAAAAGGACCCAGGGGTGAGTAGAAGTTGAGTGGGAGTGTAAAGATGGGTACTCCCCTATTTTTTGTTATTGGGGGACCAGTTTCAACGCAGGTTAGTTGCACACAGTATGAAAAACAAAGGGGAAGTTGAGTGGTGGCGCAAGTTTCAAGGACCGGCAGATGGGGCAATCTAGGGCATAGGAAGGAAGGGTTGGGAAGGGTCATTGAAAATGAGTAGAAAGGGCAGGTGAAAATAGTGACAACAAGTGGGAAATCAAGAGGCAGTCTGCCTTACCTGCGGGTCTTCCCTTGTTGTTTACTGTGTTTTCTGGCTCCTCCCACAAAGTTTCCTACAACAGCATTATTTCCCGCAAAGTGGGACATCAAGTGGCAGTCTGCAGTCTGCAGACTACTGGCTGTGGCGTGAAGGATATTTCACCTTCTACTCAGCGTTATATTGGTGAGTGTTGCCATTTGTTGCTTTGATGATGTGTAGGCGACCTATAGAACGCAGGTGTTTCACCCTTTGATCTACGCTTCTTCTGTTATCCAAATAGCAACATGTATACTGTGGGGTGTGTCACCCTTTGATCTAGGCTTCTTCTGTTATCCAAATACATATTCTTTTGTGATTACCCGGGTGCTTTTTTAGTTTGTGCAGCCTCTAGTTGCTTGGATATCACTGAAATTCCTCTGCGTTAAAAGTTGACATGAGGTTGGGGTTAAGGACTCATCCCGTTCAGAACAATCCTCAGGAACTCAAAGTTCCTGATAGCACTGCAAGCTGCAGCACTACAGCGCTCTTTCAGCCAGCACAGTCTTCCAAACCAAGTATTTTATCAGCTACTCTCCCTGAAGAATGCACTCCCTGTTTGTCTTTTCTTGACCAAAGAGGCACGCAGAGCTTTGCTTCGAACCCCACTCTTCTACAGATTTCTGCAGTGTCTAACATTGGACCTGCTGAAATTACGAAGATTGGGGCTAAAGGTCCAGGGGCCTCTCAAACCATAAAGAAAATACCTGCTGACTACAAAGCTCAGCGAGTTTGCTCTCCTTTTGTTCCAGATTTATGGACCATTACAGTGTGAGATCCCTGGATAACAGAAGTGAAATCTGTGGCTCCAGTAAAAGGAATTGCCATGCTGGACCACTCCATGATGAAGGAACAATATGCCCTGCTGGGGCCAAAGGATCTTACTGACCTCAGTATCATCGAATTTGCAGACACTGCCTTGGAAAATAATCATTATACAGATATCACACATAACAGATCTTTTAGCCCGTCTGGTAGCACCATCCAACAAACATGTGATACATTTATCATGGACTCTCCAGCTGTCCTTACCAATATTATAGAATCGGCCCCGGGTATATCCAAGTGCCTTCTAAAGTTATCTAGCTTAATGGGCTCCGACATCCCGATTTGTCTAAATAGAAGCATTATATTGCTGCTCTTTGGGGAGATTCCAGCCCTGGCCCTTCTGACCTCTACTGATATTGATCTGGTCGGTTTCTCAAATAGGAACTACCCCAAAACCAGCATAATTCACTTCAATTCAAACCTGTTGAAGGACTTAGTCCTTTCCAGAAGGTCTTGTCTACAAGCCCTTGGCTTTAACATTTACGATGTGAATGTTCAAGATGGGGGCACGTGGCACACTCAGGGGGTGCTCCGAATCATGGGTCATCCATCCCGGGATTGGTCCCAAACAGTTGTGAATGCTGACACTCAGTCAGATGGCATTGATATTGATTGGCCATCACGCACATAAACCCTTTGGAGAAAAATGGCCCCATAACCAGCTTCTGAGTGACCCCCTAGTAAAAGGTCAATGTATCTATGTATTAAATCATGGAATTCTAAGGGGGGTCACCATTTGTTTACCAACCCTGCAGCTGTTGGTGCCTTAAAAGAGGCCAATTGCCTCCTATTACAGGAGACTTGGTTGATGGAGGCCCCAGTATTAGATGGTTTCCTGGTCTTTTCTCAAGCAGCGAGGGCAAGTAAGTGTGGCCGGGCATCTGGGGGGGCTTATAACTTCTGTGGATTCCTCTTTGGGTATGAATGCCATTGCTTTGGATGGTTTTCTATTCAGGGCCATGGTGGTGTCCTTGTTTTATATTGATTTGTCTGTTAAGATCATCCTGATGAACATTTATTGGCACAGGGGGATTGCGTGTGGACCTTGAACATTTTTTACAAGTGATTTTGGATTGTATCTCTCTGTGGTTAACTTCTAACCCTGATGGCAGGGCCATTCTTGCTGGGGATCTGAATGCAAATTGTTTTCTTTAGGATCAGGATAATGAGTTGGTAGAAATGTCTTCTGATATGTTCCCCAAGAACTACAAATCACAAATGGGTAAAAGTTGGTGTATGGCCTTAGAGGCTTTGGGGCTTTTCCCTTTAAATGGGTTTATTTTGGAAAGAAATGCAATATTCAAACATGGTTTAGAGGAGACAGTGCTTCCATATTGGATTATGTATTCGTGGATGATTACCTGTCAAACTGTTGTTCCTCCTTTCTGTGTCCCGGAATGATTGGAGTGAACATAGTATTGTAAGTGCGGAATTCATCCTGCTTTTGAATACCAGGGAACTCTCTGGGTTGTCTGGTCTCATAGCACAGCGAGTAGAGTGCTCACTTTGACATTTGTGTAGAGCCTGCTGATGCAGGTTAGAATCCTTGTAGGGCCAAACTCAGCCTTTCATCCATCCAAGGTCGATAAATGAGCACCACACACCATGGGTAATAATAAGCAGCGCTCAGATGCCTAATAGTTTGTAGCACTATATAAATGCTAAATTATTATTATTATTATAATCTAAAAACAAAAGCTTCATTCAGTGTGATTCGCTGGTCCAATCCAAGTATTGTGATCTTGAATCAGGAACTGGAAGGCACGATGCTAACGACCACGCTGGAGTGGAAAATGGAGGTGTTCAATATGCGAAACTTTGCTGGTTTCATGTGTGAAATGGTTAATTGTGTGAAAAAGAACAGCAGGTTTAGACCAGTGAAGCCATATAGCAACCCACACAATGTCAATGAGGAGATAGCCAATGAAAAGGCTATTATGAGGAAGGAGTTAGACAGCTGAAAACCTCTTCTCTGGACTCGGTGATAAAACAGAAGGCCATTAAAAAAATCAAGCACAGATATGAAATGTTTGTAAGTCAAAATGAGCCTCTATGATGCAATGGGACGCCGAGGCTATGCTACAGAATCTGGTTTCGTCCAATGCGAGGACCTGATTAATAATCAAAGTCCTCTTATTAACATGGCCTTAATTAATGCGGTTCTGGAGCAACAGTGGACAAAGTATTTTAAGGATATGTACAATATCCCTACTGGTAATACCAGTAATGAACCAACTCTCACTGTTCCAACCTTTGATTATACTTGGTCTGTTGTTCTGGAGATAGAAGACATCTGCAATCTATTAACTAAATGTAAGAGGTCTAGAGTTCCAGGGCTGAACGGCCTTACTAATAATACCTTTGGGGTCGATCCTTGCAATTGGGCAAATGTTCTATTCCTGCTTTTTGGGAGTGTCCTCAACACAGGATTGCTGCCAGACTCTTGGAGCATGGCTCACGTAGCCCCAATTTTTAAAAGGGGATGTTGGTCGGAGCCCAAAAATGACTGCCCTATTTTGTTAATTGATGCAGACTGCAAGATATTTAGTTCCCTCTTCTTGCTTATCCATCTGGAGAAATGGGCTATTAGCATGCACAACCTGAATACATTGCAGACTGGGTCTCGTAAAGGCCACTCAACAAATAAAAATGGCCTGATTCTGGAAACCCTTCAAGAATCAGCATGGTCAGAGCATGGCGGATGTACCTATGTGGCTTCAATAGACTTATCCGCAGATTTTGATCAGGTAGATTAGAATAAACTGTTGTCCAAATTAGCAAACTGGGTGTTGCCTAAGGCCTATTTTGATTAGTAATGGGAATGCACAAGAATTCTAGGGTTGAGATTCGACTAAATAATGGGGGAGATCTATCCGAAAGGATTAGTACCTTTGTGGGGATGAGACAGGATTTAGCACCTTGGTTGTTTAACCAGTATATGTCAGATGCGTCAGAGCAGCTTGAGGAAGCAGGCCTAATTGCACCTAAAGTGGATCAATGTAAAATATCATGGATAGCCTATGCAGACGATTTTCTCCTCATTGATAAATCTAAGGTTGGCCTCCAGAGATTATTGACCGCTTTCTCAAACTATGCTAAAGAGAAGGGGCTATTAAAAAACCCTAGCAAAACAAAGATTGTGGCTTTCACTAAGGGAGGGGAAAAAAGTGCAGCCCCACATGGTCTATTGATAAAGCGCTGATTTAAACATGCTCCAGTTTCATCTATCTGGGTTTCCATTTCAGCGCCCAACCAGGCCTAAAGAACATTCAGGAGATCTTGTGCCAAAAAACCATCTTGCTGCAGAACCAGGCTATTAAGCTCAACCCTAAATATGGGTGCTTTTCCTTAAAACCCGTTCTTGTTTTTTATGAGGGTAAAATCATTCCCAAGCTTACCTATGGTCTTGAACTTTATGGGAAGGCCATTTTTAAAGTTCTGGACCTAATAGAGATAGGATTTTGGCGTAAAGTACGGAGGGTTCCCAATGCTATCCCATTAGCAGCCATCAGATTTGATCTGGGTATAATCTCCTTAAGAGCTCAAGTTGAATGTTGTATGCTTACCTTATTTGCAAAGCTGACCACCCCGTCCCCCTGGTATGGCATATGACGTTATGGGCCAGGCACTTAGAAGTGCGTCTAGTTCATCTTCCTTGGCCTTCTTGGCTAGTTTTGGTATAAAATGTGAAACACTTTTATCTGAATTATTTTTGAATGTAGGTACACTTTTGGCGAACCCATTTAAAGTTAAGAGGACACTGATGGATCATGATTGGATTTTTACAACCGAATTGTTCCATTTTTATCCATCAATGAACCACCTAGCTCACAAGCACAAAAAACTGGGGTCGCATTCCACAATGTTTACCTTGTTTCCTCTTCGAATCTACAGAGATATATTGATGAGATTCTGGTGGAATGTGCTCCCAAATAGGGAGATTCAATTTAGGAGAATGCTTATCTCCACTAATAACTATGGATGTAGATTGTGCAATGCAGCAGAGAGAAGGATTAAGCACTTGTTGCTTTACTGCAAAGCCCTATCTGAGCGTAGAATGAAAATCATGGCAAAATTTTAGGTTACTGACTTTGTTAGATAATGAAACTTGGTGGAGATGTTTAAACTTCAAGAATACTTGAGAAGTTATTGCGATATTGGCTTTTATCAAGCATATGAATTTGAATTTGTGTTTTTATGTATGTGAGATTACAGATGTAATTATACTTCTTAATGTTTTACTTTATTGGTGGATGATGTTTTCTTTCTTACCAATTTGATGTGCCAATGTGTAATGTGTTAAGTATTATTTCTTTTCACTCTGTTCTATCTGTAAAGGTTTTTCTTTAAAACCGGTTACAAAAAAAAAAAAGGAAACTGACAACAAAGCTCTGCTTTGGATAGATAATGTTAGGGCTTGGCTGCTGTATAGACTATACTCATGGCCGCAATACTATTAGTGCCAACAACAGGGCATGCAAACTATAGTCCATGCTAATTGTTTGAACCGAGGGCCACCCTCAAACCCCCCCCCCCACCCTAGACAATTGAAAAGGGTGGTTAGAAAAGAAGGCACAACTTTTCAGGAATAGTGTACTGGTCACGACCCTGCAAGCACCAACTGGGAACTCTCCCTTATACAAAAGGAGCAACAGATGAAGCAGAATCGCGAGCAAACCCTTTAGAAGCACAGGTGGGCCCCCCTCCTTTCAGGCAGCGATCCCAACCTCCTGAAAAGCCACCTGTCCCTACACACTCTCACCCCTACCACTGATGCACGAAACCGGACCCAGATGAAGGTTTCTCTGTGATCATGCATAGCCATGCAGGAGCAAGGAATGCCAGAGGTTTTAGTGTGCAGCAGGGCTGTGGCAGGGGTGGACTGGCCTATAGAAAACTCTTGAGATTTTCTGGTAGGCCTCTGCACTCTGTGCCCCTTTTGTGTGATATTTGCATTTGTTTTCATAGGAAAAGGGTTGTGCTTGCTAAACATTTGTAATATGGGGGTTATGGCCTTGGCTACAGTCAGCCCAGCATGCAGATTGCATCCCAAACTGAAGCACAGCTGAGCCCGGTTGTAAAAACACAGAACCACATTAACGTCCAAGATTCACAAAAAAGACACAAAGGGCCTCATTATAAGAATTGCGGAATGGGTTAACGGGTGCCGCTAATGGTGGCGGACCCGTTAAACCCATTCCGCAATATTACGAGGTTGTTTTGTTTGTTTGTTGAGGTAGCAGGGCGCATAAGACAAGAGGACTTACAGCTTGGTTACAGAAGTTACAAATATACAGAGCATGGTAAAAACAGTTTTCTTGGCTCCACAGGGTGAAGGTAAGGCAGTAAAGTGCATATACAATATGGTGTGCAGACAGCAAGTCATCATATAGCTGACGTTATACATGATAGCAAATCTATATAAGTACAGTACATGCAGAGGATACGTAGGGCGAATGCGGGTTACATAGCATTCTCAGTGAGCCATTTTATTGTGTTCTTTCTGAATTTGTTGAACGTTTGGTTGGATCTAAGAGCATGAGGTAGGGAGTTCCAAAGTTGAGCTGCCCTGACTGGGAAGCTGGACCCTCCAATAGTGGTCAGTTTAAATCTGGGCACTAGCAGGCAATTGGGACTGGCTGTTCTTGTTGGTCTAGTGGAGATTATTCTAGTAAAACGTTCTGTTCCCTCGCGGGACCCGATGTGGACATCTGGTTTTACCAGGCGTCCTTACCGGGTCCCGCGAGGGGACCAGGGAGCTAACAACGGGGCAGTCGTAATCAGCCCGTTGTTAGCTCCCGCACCCATTCTCATTGAGCCCTATGGGGGCTCAAATGGGAATGGTGAAGGTCCGGTACTGGGTCCGGTACTGGGTTCTCTGAGGGAGGAATTACCGGGCCCTCCAAACTCGGAATGGACCGGTAATTCCCCATTCAGGGAACCCGGACCCGGATTTGGAGGCAGCCATGCCCCAAAGTCGTCATGAGGCCCAAAAAGTATTTCCCTAAGGTTTAAGTTGTATGACTTTATTTCTGACTAAACACTGCTTGATTGAAAACAACAGTCTACAGAGGCTGTGCTGAGTTGTCAAATGGCTGCATTTTTTTGAGTATTCCGAGTAGCAAACTAACCCTAGCACCGCCTTCCTGCTGGCATCTATTTTCTGCCTTGGTGTGTTAGAGGCCACTATAGGCATTGATGGTTCTTCTGAATATAAATACTCGTCTGGAACGCTTATATATTGTCCACTTATTTATTGTTCACTCTATTTTTGATTTACATGTATTTACAGTTGAACAATATTTATGTTGCATATTATATCTCCGGCCACTTTGCATGCCAATCACGTATTTGATGCTAATGTTAAAAAATGCATACATTTCAAATGAAGAGGGTAATTTTAAACAAAAGGAAGAAACTGAAATTGTACGAGGAAATATGGGGAAGGTTTTTGGGGCTAATGTAAAGAACGGACTTGTGTTTGGCCTTCCCAGACCATGTTTTTGTCAACTTTTATGTGTTGTACTATAGTAAATCTAATAGAAATTTGAATATAAAAAAATGCATTCATTGCACGGATGCGACCTGTTATATTTGCGCAAAAAGTACCTTCCAATGCAATTTTCATTATTTTCACCACAAAGTGCAACCGGAGTGAAAACAGGTCAAATTATCTTCCTTTTGAACTTTGTAGTGCAAATAGTGTTAATGTTGCCTCCATTTGCACATGGCAGACAGCATTTAAATTGGATTCCTATAGAATCTGTCTTTTTTCAGCAGTTGTAAATCGCAGATAGATCGTGTAGGCGTAGATCATTTGATCATTTTAATAAATGAATACATGTTTGAATAGGGTAGGAAGGGCGGGTTCTTGCGGTGGACTCTTTTGAACATGAACAAACATGATGTTGTCCCCTTCCATATGATGTCATATTGCATTAACACTAGATTTCTTTCCTAGTTGACATTTTTAGGTTTCCTTATTCCTTTTGAATTTGCCATAGCTTGTTCTCTCGATGCACTCCAATGAGCAGGTGCTCTGTGATGGACAAAAAAGGTTGCCGATACCCGTGTGATCAACTGGAATAGATCAAACTAGTAAGGACGCTGAAATTGCTCCTTCATGACCAGAAATCGTCATGGGGCTTGGGGTCATGTTATCGATACTAGGTGCCGTCCTCCACTGGGTTTTGTACAGTGAGATTCCTTCCTGATGCCATGTATTATTGATGATCTATTGTGCAGTTGAATTTCCATGTGCAATGCAAATTGCCTGATGCACTAGGGCAGCGTGGCCATCTCATGGTCTACCACGTCATCCCGTACAAACAAGCTGCCTTTGTGGCAGGGATGTCTGCACTTACTCTTTTGGCGAATGAGTCAGTGGTCCCCAACCAATAGGCGGGGGAAGCCTTTCGTAAACTAGAGACAGAGCGAATGGCACTATTTTAGTTTTTGCTTTGCTCTGCGGCAGGACCTTGTGCTCAACATAAAACCGGTTGTATGGGGCTTCACCTACTGGCACTCGAGGCGATGAGGATGAAACATTTACATTGCATCCTAAATCATCTATATTGCGAACCTCTCTCTGTCAAGATCTGTTACAGGACTGCGATTCTACAGCATTGCCTAAGGCGCCCTCGGCAGAGGTAGTGGGGCCTAAAGTTCCCGTACGTAGTACATGCATCGACATTCTGAAGTGCAAGTGAAGCATTCTTGCGCTGGCTGGTCTCTCAAGTGGCAGCACGTTTCATTGAATGTGTGTAATGGGAAGATTTGAAGCGGCCCCCAGTAGGGATTCTCTGATATCATTGGGGCATAACCGCATCATGCAAATCAGTTTATACCCCTTTTGGAATGCATGGACACTTTTAAAGTTTCCACCCATTGGGCCTCATCACGACTTCGGCAGCAACCCTTAAATCCGGCGGTAGCGCTATTACCGCCAGATTTAAGGGTCCGCCAAAGCAGGACTTCGGCCGATTTCTCCCCAGCTCTGAGCTGGGCGGAAATCCGCCGAAAATTCGTGCTATTACCGCCGGCGGGAAATCCGCCGGCGGTATTAGCGCGAAATTTCCCCATTGAGCCCAATGGGGAATGGGGCATTCCCGAGAGGGCTCAATGGGGAATGGGGATTGACATTACCGCCGAACTCGTGATCCGGCGCTATTAGCGCTGGGGAGTTCGGCGGTAGGGCTAATACCGCCCGCGCTAATAGCGTTACCGTTACTGCCCAAGTCACGATGAGGCCATTGTGTTTACAGAGGATGTCTTGTGATACTCTCTGTGTGTTTTGGCATGTGAACTGCACTCTTTGCAGGGTTTGGCTCATAGGAGGAACCAAAGTTACACCTGGCAGCACCAGATATGACGGTTTGGTGTGTGTGTGTGGAGGAGACAATGGCATTAGCAGATTCGTACGGTCCATTGGCTATATGTGCTTCTTTTCTACGGAACTGGGCTGCTGATTGGTTGGAAGCAGGTGCATGTCATTTGTCGAGTGTTGTGCATTTCATCGTGTCTGGCAGGGTAACGTCCCTGCAAAGGGTATTCGCTGTTTTCTTTTCTCGTATCATGTTTTCATTGAGAATGGGATTCTACGTTTGGTGACATTCACGATGGTTTTGTGTATAACTAGGCTTCCCTTCTGCAGCCTGTAAACGCGTGTTTTGCACACTGTTGTAAGTGACCTGGATTTGAACCATTGAGCGTTTGTTTTTGTTTGTCCAAAGAAGACAGGATTTCCAGTCGATGGCGAGGAAAGACCTCACCTTGCAAGTGATGATCTGCTCACTGTATGATGCATCTGTGCTCCAAAACGCATATGTATTACAGACTGAAAGTATGTACCTTTGAGGCAAATGTCACATTACTGGAAAGAGTGGTGCGTGACAGCTTCAGATCTGCAAGACATGAGGAGCTGGGATAGTGTTGTGGCCTCCAATGATCACACAGGCACAATCTGGTGTGTCTATGCCCTTTATTGCCAATTAGGAGAAATTCTCACACACCGTTGCTTCATTGTATTTCTTATTCTCTTGTGGCATGATGGGTAATTGTCTATGAGGGGTTGCAATAGGGGTGGGAGACAAGCAGGGGATAGAGGCTTGACTTGCTGGTTGGAGCGCTGGGGCTGCAGTCCTCGCCATGTCCAGCTCAGGCTGTGAATGCCTTTCGGCACACTGCACTCCTACTTCTGCTTTTCGCCTCTCGCAAGAGGTCGGGTGTGCTCTTGTGAGAGGGCGCTCTACATACCTCCTTTTGTTGGAAAATGAAGGCAGGTGAAGCTACTCCATAACAAAGCCTGTGAATCGTATTGGTCTCTTTCTCTCCCTCTGGGGTCAACCTTCTTGACTCTCATTCTTCTCTTGACGGTCCTTGGCTTCCTCCACCCAGTCCATTCCCACCTTCTGTGGTGTCTAGTGACACTCCTCCTGGTCCTCCTGACTTCCTACCATCTCTTTGCTCAGAGTTTGAGGTCTTTTGTCGATCCTTCGTTCTTCACCCTTCTCCCTGCTTTTGTGGACCTGGTCCCAAGCTCTGGGTCCTGGTGATTCTTTGAGATTTCTTTCAAACAGCGACACTCGTCCCAAGTTCCATCTTTTCCCATCCTGAGTGCACACATGATTGATCCCCCTTTCTCACACACGGATGGGTCTGCTGAATTTGGACTCTGCAACTTGGTCTCTGTGTGACAGCTTTATCTTCACCCAGTCTCCTTCACGAATCCTGCTGATTTGGGAGGCCCTCCATTTGTCATTCCATTCCTTCATGAGTGCCTTGCTCTTCTTCATTCTCCACACCAATTCTTCCATGTCACCTTCATCTCTTACTTGTGACATCAATGAAGGAACCAATGTGGATGCTGCTCTGAGGTCATCTCAGCATCCGAAACAGGGACACATTGGTGATCCTGTTGGGGGTCATTTGGTGGGCTGCCACAGCCTCCTTCACTCTGTAAAAAGAATCCATTCCTGATGCTGTAGCTAGTTGCATCACTCCCTTGATTAACCTATTGGCCCGTTCCACCATGCCATTAGCTTGGGGGTGATACAGCGCTGATTTTACTTGGTGAATGTTATTTTCCTTCAGCAATGTGCTCATCTCTCAAGAGACTAATTGGACACCATTGTTAGTAACCAATTCTTTGGGCAACCCTTCCCACTGGAAGATGTTCTTCAACACTACGATCACTGTGGAAGATGTAATGTCATGAACAAACTCCACTTCCACCCACTCCGATAGGAAGTCTATCAGCACAATGCCATGCTTGTGCCCAAGTCTCAATGGCTCCATTGGGCCTATGAAGTCAAATCCTACCGTCTGCCACACTCTGTCTGGAATTTCTGTTGGATGGAGTGGTGCTAGCCTCACTTTCAACCTCTTCTCGCTTTTGAGGTGCTCATGGTACCTTTCATTCATAATTCTTATGTCTGGGTTCATGCCCGACTACCAATATGATTCTCTCACCCTTCTCCTCACCATGTTGCTCCCCAAGTGCCATGCGTGAGCCTGCACATGATGGTTCTTCTCAATGCAATGGGCGGAATAGCTTGGTCGTCTGTCATCAGCATGCATTGGTCCTCATCTTGTCTGATACTTTCCTGTATGACCACAGGCCCTCCGGGATCATTCTTTCATCCGGCCAGCCGTTTCGAACCCATTGAGTGAGCTTTGCAGTGGTCACGCTCACTCCTTTCAGACACTCTTGTACCTGACCTTTCGCTATACTGGTCTCTTAAGCTATTCTGCTCCCACCACATTACTGTCCCTCCAACCTCTCCATCTCACTAGTTCTATGTTCTTTCTCTGGCAGTTTTCTTTTTCGCATCACTTTTTGCCGAAAAATATTTGCCGAAAAAAATCACAGATTAATTTTTTTAATTTATTTGAAAAAAACAGGATGAATGAACGTCATACCCTCTCACTCTGCCTTTCTACCTCCACCCTTCAATATTACTTCTTTTCCTACTCCTCTTCTTACTATCACTCCTACCTTCAACTTCCCCTCTATCTCCTTTATCTCCTTCCTCTCACTCTCCCTCCCCACCTGTTACTGTTCCTCTAGTTATAATCTCTATTTCACACTGTGCCAATTTTACTATTCATCCACTCACTATCACTCTTCCCACTCTTTGTCAATTTTTGGTATTACTTCATTGCTAACAGTATCCCTGCCCTACCTTCACTTCTCACTACTATTACTGTTAGACACTTCTATTCACTAGCACTCGCTGTTGCCCTGTACTACCAATTAACACTCTACTACTTGATTCTCACCCTTGCTACCCCACTATTCCTGCTACCTATTATCTTTACTCCCAACTACTACTATTACTTTTATAAGAACAGGGATATGGTGTCCTGCTTACCCCTTCCACTATCATAGAACCCAGGGATATGGTGCCCTTCTCACCCCGTTCACTATCATAGAACCCAGGGTTATGGAGTCCTGCTCGCTCCTTCTCCCTTTCTGCCACTCCTACCACTACCCTTCTACTACTACTACTCTACCACTACTACTCACACTCTCTACTTGCACACTCAAACACTCCACAGACCCCCTCCTAATAATATACTATGCTCTCCTATTCGCTCTCACCTCCACTGGTCTCTCAGATATCGTACACCACCTCCTGTCCTCACCCAGCTAACCCACACTAAACCATTCACACAGGCTTACTCAAATACCCCACCACCTCCCAGGATTGGCCGCTTACCTTAACAAATAGCTTACCTGGCTACAGGGTGTGTGACAGGGGAAGGTCATGGGAGGGCTTAAAAGAGCTGGTAAGCTCGGCCCCTTTCTAACATGGCACCTGCTGGGGTCCATGGACGTTGCACTGGTCAAGGCCTACAGAACCTTTTAAAAATAATATTCCCTAGTGGCATGGTGGGTTTAAGGCCTTTCTGGGGCCTTTAGTTATTTAAAATAATGCCGGGTGGGCTAGCGGGGCTCCATATAGGGGCAGACTCCAGCAGACAGTCTGCTGGAGCCTGCTGGTGTTGTGATGGAAGCTGCACTACATGTTAGACTTGAGCAAAAAAAGCTGATACCGAAAACTTGATAGCTGGGATGTTGAACACACAACCTGCAATGGAGCTCAAGTGTCCCCCATAAAAGTCACCCTTGCAGTATGGAGGGGTATCATGAAATGACTAAAGATTAAACAACCCAACCATGGCAGTTTCCCAGCCTGGGACAGAACTGATATCCAACCTACATTAGACAAGACTCTTAAAACCTCCTGGGAAACAGCAGGGTTGTGGGACTTTTTTTGCAAACAGGGGTTTTGTGACAGTGGGGAAGGCATTTGAGATTCTGGGTGATAGTAGGTTGGTCAGGCTACAACACTATCAGCGAGGTCAGTGCTTGGAGCCAAATGGATATCCTTTCCATTAGAACCAGAATTACATCCCTGTATCAACTGACTACCTTGTCACATTACAGTTCACAAAATAAATGATTTGTAGATCTTCAAGCAGACATCGCATACGCATATGATGTGTGAGACACGCTTAGGACCTGAACTAAGAGATGTCCTATAATTCAAGCTTCCATTTAATGCACTTCAAAACCCTGCATAGATTGCACTAAACCCAGAACAAAGTACAGACATTTGGGGTGCATGCACAGCTGGTGGGTGAAACAGGTCTAATGACCCACAAGCTGATTTTCTATATGTTTTGGTCATACCCGGCTTTAATGTACTGCTTTAATGTATATCTATAATAATGACCGAGCCACCTCTCGCGCTGCCAGCCTCATTTGCCGTCAATGAAGCGAGTGTCAGTCACAGCTTTTGCCTCCACTTTCATCCCCCCTCCAACCACTGTTTCTGAATCTCCCTCAGACTCCACCTCTCCAGCTGTAACACCCCTTGATATCCTTGCCCCTGAAACGTGGATCCACCTGAAGCCTGCCTCCAAGTGCAATGACTGGTATGACTCTGTTCTAGCTTCTTTGAAACGTAAGTGCATAGTTGCTGAACAGAAGTGGCAGACCTCAGGTTCCTCCTCTGACAAACTGGCATGTTGCCTGCTCAAAAGGCAATATCATGTTTCTATCCACTCCAAAAAGAGGGTCCACATCCAACCCTGCATCTCTGGAGCCCCTAAAAACACAGTTGAACCTTTCAAAATCTGCAAGGAACTCACAAATCCAATTGCAGTCTCCACCTCTCGCCTTCCTACCCAGGCTGTCTGCATGACTTTGGCCTCCCATTTCACTTCTAAAACCCAGGACATCCTGTCCTCACTCTCCACCACCTCAATCTCCACTCCCGCTTCTGCCCCCCTGCCTCCCTTGGCTCCCCTCCCTCCACACCCACCCTCTACTCCCTCCTGCCCATTGGACCTGATGAGGTCTCAAAAGTTGTAGGCTCTATGAAGGTTCTCATCCAAACAGGTACCCCCCTGCTCTTCTAGAACAACATCTCCTCTCTCACCCCGGCTCTTGCCGAATTCTGTAACCCCTAATTTTCCACTGGTTCCTTCCCTCTATCCCTCAAGCACTCCCTTGTGCACCCTCTCCTAAAAAGCTGGTTGCTTACTCCTCCTGTCCAGCTAACTATTGCCCTATCACCACCACACCCTTCCTGGGTAAACTCTTGGAGAAGTTGGCCCTCCCCCGATTGATCCTTCATACTGAACTTGTTGGTTGTCTCCATGACCATCAATCTGGATTCCAGGAATCCAGAGGCATGGAAACTGCTCTCCTGAATACCTGTGAAGACATGCTTGCAAATCTTGTCTCCAACTCTCCTCCTGTTGTTCTAATTCTCCTCTATCTCTCCCCTGCCTTTGACATGGTCAACCATCCTATCCTCATAAAATGGCTCTGTCATACCCTTGGTATCATGGAATGGATACTGGATTGGCTGACCTCCTCCCTCACTAACTGCCCCTCCCAGTTGCAACTAGGCCCTTTCTCCTCCACCACCTCACTCTCTACCTGCAGCATCCACCAGGGCTCTATCCTATCGCTGTGACTCTCCAATATCCTTCTCCCCCCTCTTGCTCACCTGATCTCCTCTTTCTCCCCTCATTGCCAGTATTATGCTGATGACACACAGCCTTCCTTCAAACTTCCCTCTACTACCTCCTCATCCTCCTCCCTCATCCCCGATGATCTGCCTTAATGCCAGTAAGATGGAGATCCTTCTCATTGGGACACCTGCGCCCTACTACCCTCCTACAATCTGGCCACCCTCCTTGGGCCTTCTACTCTCACCATCCTGTGAGGCCAAAATCCTTGGGGCCATCTTTGACTCCTCTCTCTCTCTTTCACCCCTCACATCTTGAACCTTGCCAAGAAGTCCCACTTCCAGCTTCACCTCCTTAGAGGCATTCTCCCTTTCCTCACCTTTTCCAGAAGCTCAATGTCTCCAGATCTCTGGGCTTCTGGAGGTTGGACTACTGCAACAACCTTTTCCTCAATCTCCCCCTTTCCTTTATATGCTCCCCCTTCAGCGAATCCAGAATAGGGCTGCAAGACTTATCCTTGGCCTCAAGCCCAGGAACCGTATTTCTCCAGCCCTAAAATGTCTCCACTGGCTCCCGGTGGTCGCGAGGATCAGGTTCAAGTTGCACTTCCCTCTTCCCCTGAAGCAGGATGGGCTCCCTCCCACCTCATGGCCTGGAGGCCTGTGGATTCAACTTTGCCCCACCACTGCTTGAAGGTAGGCCCTGCAGCCAAATTTGGGTATGATCTTAATGCGCTCAGGGCGCCAACTGGAAATCTATGTGTTGGGCTGAGCATTGTTTTGTTTCACATGAAACAAAATATTATTTCATCTGGAAGTTCTGTTTAATTGCTGCACATTGCTATATTGGAGGAAAGGTGCCTGAGCACCATCTTCATTCACTTATCTGGTCTCCTGCATCATGGCCAACGCCTTCTAACACAGTACTGCTGTTGCCTGGCCCTTTGCCTGCTCGCCTTTGATTGGTCCCTCAGTCATTCTTAATGACCTATCAGGCAAGCTGGCAGACGAATGCCGGCCTACCTCCAAGGCCCACGAACTAAGGCCCTGTCTGTTTCACTACCCGTTGCCTGGCTCGGTCTGTGGGCCCTCTCATAACCCCATGCAGATGAACGCTGAGGAGACCTCCACACGCTCTGGTCTAACAGATCTAATGGAACATCTTACACTTCACTAAAGGTCAGTTTCCCACAACAAACTTTTTATCCACCTGTTTCCCTCACTCCTGGGACTGTCTCACCTCAGACTCTATCTCATCTGATCTACCACTATTCTGGCTGTGCCCAGTTGCCACATGTTGTTCACCTTGCCTTGCCAATTTTGAATCTGGTTTTGCCCAGTTCCCGCATGTTGTTTTCACCTTGCCTTGCCAATTTTGAATCTGGCTGTTCCCAGTTGCCACATGTTGTTCACCTTGCCTTGCCAATTTCGAATCTGGCTGTGCCCAGTTGCTGCTTGTGTTTTCATCTTGCCTTGCCAATTTCGAATCTGGCTGTGCCCATTTGCTGCATGTTGTTTTCACCTTGCCTTGCCAATTTCGAATCTGGCTGTTCCATTTGCAGCCTCAACCGCCTCCCCCTTTTTTCCTATCCTGCTCTCCCCATCCTACCGCACCCTCTCTGCTTCATTCTCCTCTCTTCTTTCCTCCTTGCATTGTTGGTCTACAATCCCCCCTTCTGTTTCAAGCACCACACCATCTTCCTCCCTCCACCCCACCTCCCATTCACTATACCGTTAAACTGCTTAACTACTCGGAAGGATATTAATGCCCAGTAGCCCACATTCTCCTACACTCCTGCCCCCTCACACCTCCACCCCCTCCACTGTTTCTATGTTACGCTGCCATGCAATTGTTGCATTGTATAGCCTGTCTGTTCTACCCTAGACCCCCACCCACCTTTACCCTATTTGTGAAATGCACTTGGAAAAACTAAGGTCTGTTGTCAGACATGAAAGCGTTATCTTCACTGTTATATTTATTGTTTGCACTTATTCCTGCACTTACTTGCTCTGTGCATGTCTATATCATTCAGAAAGTCAATGGCTCTGAATGACTGTTGTTTTTTACCCATCCCCCCCTTGAGCGCTTTGAAACACAATTTGTGTATAGGAACTATGTGAATAAAAAATAAAGAAATGGGCCACGCTATCTCCAACTTTCTCTCCCTAACTACCTCCCTGCCAGAGCCCTCCTCTCCTCTAACTCCAAATCTCTGCTTGTCAATCCTTCTCCAAGTGGAGAGCAGGGGGCAGGTCTCTCTCTTCAACTGGTGCCTCTCTTTGGAACAGCCTCCCTGCCCCTCTCAAACGTGAGCCAGACATCCTTAAATTCCACAAACACCTCAAAACTCTGCTTTTCTCTACTTCTTTCCCTCCCCTGCTAATCACCCCACTGCCACTGAGACTGGTGGCCTGGTCCTTCATGAATCTCACAGGTAACCAGGCCCTCTACCCAGTCATGACCAGTGCCCCTTCGCTCACTCATCACTGCCCTTTCGGGCCTCCTGCACGGGAGCTGTGCATCCCACCCTTGGGATTTCACTGCCCGAGCACTTAGCCAGTGGTCTCCTCCCCCCAGCCTCCCACCAGCACTTGCCCTACCACCCCCACCCCTCATTTCAAGATGCCTAAAGTTAAGCAGAAGTTTCTAGATCTGTCCTTATTGCCAGTCAAAAGAACCATTCTGCAACAATGGAAGTTGTGAGCACCACTAGAGATGTACGCTTGGCTGAAGGACTTGACTTGGGCAAATAATACAGAACGAATACTTTCGACAACACAGTGTGGATGTATTTTCGTGCATATTCATTATCTCAGAGCACTCCTGCTAATCTCCCCACGATATCAGATCCTAGCATGCCGAAGCCTGTTCCATGTCATACTGTGTGTCCTGCAGTTAACGTGTATGAATAATTTTACATTACTGTAAATACATTCAGGATATATGTTGTTGACTTGCAAATTGCTGTATATAATTAACCAAGTGTATAAGTAAACAATTTTCAAAAAAGTCACTGGACCTATGGGTTTTTGAGACTGAAATATTTTATACATTTCTTTTCTTAGGTAACCTCTTGCACCACTAGGGGGCATGCAAGACACGTGTTTTAAAATAAATAAATAAAAGTACAGGCCGGGTTCCTTGAGGGGTGCATCCTTCTTAGAAGGGACCCCCTGTGCATTTACGCATAGTGGACCCCTCAAAGGAAAACAATTCTGATTTAAGAGACACAAGCAGAGCACTGGTATGTCTGTTGAAAACAGCCGACCCTCAATCTGGAGGGCCAAGCAGGTACTCTATTCACCACCCAATAATTTGGTTACCAGGTTGTTCCTGCAATTGGTATGCTTTGCACTGTTGCCAGGAGGGGTGCCACACCATACATCACTGTCATGGCCCAAGGCACTTCTGCTCTGTACTTTCTGTGATGGAGGGCATAGCGGGGTCAGCCCACAGCTGCATCCTCCCACAAACTCAGGCTTCCACCACCACACCAGTCATACTGGACCCTAAACTTGTGCCTGCTCTCCCGCCATCTTCCCAAGATGCCCTCTCTTCCCAGTCTATCCTCGTTTGTTTGTTTCCATCCTTCACATTCTACCCATATTTCCTAGTTATTTCCCATCCTTCCCTTCTATCCATTGGTTTTCTCTTTTATCTTTTTTCCTTCCCCCCACTCCAGGCCCCTTCCCTCCCTATCCCATCCCCTGTTCTGCCATTCCCCGAGTATCTTCACTCCCCCCTGTGCCTTTTGTTCTGTCCTTTCCTCATACTATACCATTTCAAAATTCTTCATGTTCCCCAAATACCTAGCATTCCCCCCAGTTCCTCTTATGCCCCCATCTGAGAGCCCACTACTTTGCCTGCCCCCCACTCCTTCCATCGCTAGTCAATTTCATCCCCAAAACACGAACTTCCACCAAACTTCCACTACCCCAAGCACAAGTCTATTCAACTACTCAGTTCATTCCAGTCCCAAACACCTTGCTCCCCCCAATGCCTTTCCATCCCCCAACTCTTTCCTGTTCTCAACTCTTTCCCATTCCCCAGCATTTCCCATTCCCCAACTCTTTCTGATTGCCCGACTCATTGCATTCCCCAACTCTTTTCATTCCCCAGTTCTTTCCTTACCCAAATGCTTCCTTTGCCCCAATTCTTATCCCTTACCCCATACCCTTTCACTTCCCTAATCCTTTTCCGTTCCCTAATTCTTCCCGTTGCCCACTACTTCCCGTAGCCCACTACTTCCTGTTCCCACACTACTTCCCATTCCCACACTACTTCCGTCCCCATTAGTTTTCATTCCCCCTTAGTTTACTTCCCCATTTTCTTCCATTCCCCTTGTCACGAGCTTCCCACCCACCCAACGTTGTTGGTGTTTCAAGGACTTCCAAGCCCCATACCGCTCTCCCTTTCCCTGGGTCTCCCCTGAGTCTAGTACTCCTGTGTGCTGTTCTTTCTAAGCAAGTGGCTGTGCAGACTCCTTGTGATATCTGCCAGCACTTTCTACTGGGGTCGACCTGTGACTCCGCCATGACTCTCTGCTGGTTTCCGGCAGCAGAGAGTTTCCCCCAGTCACCTGGTCGCGGCTCGGCCTTGGACAAGGGACTTAAAACTAACGTTCACCTAGCACGCACACCCACATTCACCACAAGCATTGATGCCATCAGAAAGGCCACCCGAACAGTGTCTGGTGGCGTGATGACAATGGAGGGGGGCTCAATCCCCAGCCTGACCCTTGCGTGAAGGCGTCTATCGTACAGTCTGTAGGGCAACTGAGCTCCTTAACCAGGGGGCCCTCACCTGCTGCCGGTGGCATCACAAGTATGTTCAAGCTACTCCCAATCGGTTCCAAGGCACAGAGGGCCCCCTGTCAGAGGACGAGAGTGCGTTTAAAGTTAAAGGGAAATTAAAACCCTATCCCCACCCCCTTGTTGCAGTTACCTCCTTCTGTCTCCCCCAATGCTCCTCAACCCTTGCCCTGTTCATTCGCACCCCAGGCTAGCCAAGGCTTCTCTCAGTTCCATGATCATTAAGGCCACCCCTACATCCGACAGGTGTGTCCTATCCCCCGCAAAGTAGCCCAGCATTTTCAAAGTGATTAGGGGATGCCTGATTCAACCCATACCCATTCATTTTTAAAATGCTCCCATTTTGGTGTTCAAATTTCTCCTGGATGTCTCAATACCTTTGTGACAGAGAGCCCCCTGCCATGCTTGTCTGCAGATTATCTTGGACCATAGTAGCTCTCCGTCCCAAAACCCATTGCCCATCTGTGTCAGAGTTCCCTGCATGTTGCTTAATAGTTACCTTCTTCCCAATAGCACCAGATTGTTCCCCCAGATGGATTACTTGAATGTCCAGGGGCGCATTGTGTTGTGTACATGTGTCTAGTATCCTCCACAATTGACCCAATATGAACCCTCCTTTTGCGATCCACCAAATTTGTGTCCTCAAGAAACCCACATTGTCATCCCGTCTCGCCTTTCTTGCTCCCTCCAGCTGATCTTGCAACAAATGAGTGGCCAACGACCCATACCAAAGTACAATCCGTGAAGAGATGAATGCAAGTTATCTGCGATACAGGCCGTTGGCTGCCACCTAGTTGATGGTACACTCCACCCCCTACCCAACCTTCCCATCCCCTTCACCACTCTCCACCCCAGGCCAGTATTCCTTTTGTTAATTCCCACCCTCTATCACATGCCGGTCCGGCACAAACCCTCCTCAGGTCTGATGTACAGTTTGAATCTGTCAGAGTCCCATTTCCCTATGCGCTTCATCAACTCATCCCCCAGGTCTTCCACATGCGCTATCGTGGCTGCCCCTATCCGAAATGAGGGCGGTATGTAACAGTCTGAGTCACACCCCGCTCTGGCTAAAGTAGCCGCCAGGACTTTCCAGAACTGGAATTGTGTGAGGGGTGATCTGTCTAGATGTGAAAAGAGGTACACTGCCCCTTCCATCCTTGCGCCGAGGTATGTGGACATTGCCACAACTGGACAGAATTAATTCTGCCCTAGCATCCTTAATACAGCTGACTTCCCTTTTGCATGCTGATCGATCTTGGACAACCTTATCTTTACATGCAGAGCCCCTCCAATATGGCCATATCCTCTTTCAGTAGTGCCCTGTAATCGGAATCTTACCTAGTCTGAGTCACCAGTTCGCTGATGGGCAGGGCCCCAACAGATTCCAGCGTAAAGCAGGCTTTGAAGAGGATGTGCTTGTATGCTGAATAACACACGATCCCTAGCAATTTATCAGACTACACTACCAGACGCTTGTTGGCCAACTCCTTAGGCCATTAAGGTAAGGCCAACACTATGGGGAACAGCTCCAGAACATTGATGGTCTTGCTGCACCCCTTTCTGTTCCAAGCATTGGGCCAGATCCCCCTGCACCATTCCTTACCCAGGATGACCCTAAAACCATGCCTCCCTGATGCGTCTGTGAAGGGCTGAACTTGGGAGCAGGAAACCCAGGGGGCTTGCCATAGGCATACCCCATTGAAATCTTTCAGAAAATACAACCAGACCTGAAGATCCTCCCTTAGACCTGGGCTCAGGTGCACACTGTGCAAACCTTTCGCGCCCCCCACTCCATCCTGAAGGCGAGCCACCTTGCGAATACCCTCCCTGCCCGGATGACCTTGACCACAAAGTTCAGCCACCCTACCTATGACTGGATAGCCTTCAATGGTGCCCTGCTGCAGGCTAAGACTGCGTTGATGTCGGATACGCACTCCAGTATGTTTTCTTCTGGTAGACTGCAAATGCCTTCAACCATGCCATTCTCAATGCCCAGGTAAGTCATCCTAGTGCAAGGGCCCTGCCTTTTTTCTGCTGCTAAGGGTACCCCCAAATTGGCTGCCGAGCTTAGGAACTTGCTAAGGAATGCGCTGCAGGCGTTAGACCCCCCCTTCCCTGCTAGATACAAAATCAATCAGGTAATTGGATTCCCCCGCCCCTGCTTTCCATCTCGCTCAATGCCCATTCTAAGAATGAACTGAATGCTTCGAAATATGCTCAGGATATGCTACACCCCATAGGCATGAATCGGTCAAAGTAGATATCCCGCATGTACTGAATCCCAAAAGGTGGAAACTGCCTGGCTGCACTGGCAGAGATCTGAAAGCAGCCTTGATGTCCACTTTAGCCAACAACGCCCCTTTCCCAGCCTTTCTGGCCAGACTGATTACTTGGTCGAACGAAGCGTAAGACACTGAACAAGCCCGCACATCTAACCGATCATTAACTGAGTCCCCCTTTGGATGTGACAAATTGTGGATCAGCCAGTATTTTACCTTCTCCTTATTTGGCACCACCCCTAACAGGGAACTTATTAAGTTGTGCAATGGCAGAACAGGGTATGGTCCTTCCATCCTGCCCAGTGCTCTTTCCTTGTTGATCTTATCCCTAACCATGTCTGGGAAAGCCCTGGCTGATCTCAGATTCTCAGCTGTACATGCGCCTAGGGATCCTTTGTAAGGTATAACAAAACCCATTGTGAAACCTCCAACCAGGATGTCCCTCTCTTGTGCCAGGGGGACCATGCCAGTCATGGAAGTAGATTCTCAATCTTAATGGGGAGGGGCCTTTGGTGGTAAGCACCCCTAACCTCCCCCCGCACCTTATGTCTTATTCCCACCTGTCCCACCAACACCCCAGCTGTCCACGACCCCCAACTGATCCCAACCCCGCTCTAATGTCCCTTCTTTCCGCAACCATTGAACGGTCATTACCCTTTCCCAGAGAAACAGTTGACTTGGAGGCTGGGTGAGCACCTCGTAAATTTCCTTTAGCTGCCCAATGAACATTGCCACCTTGAAGAAAGACATATTTTTTTTAATTTAGTATAGGTCATGACAGAATAATTCACTTCAAACATTTATTATCAGGCCCTCCAAAGGGGGGCCACATCGCCATTCCGTCCTGCTCTAGGTCTACCTCCTGCCCTCGCCGGTCATGAAATTTCCCCCTCCACTCCTGCAGAATCTTGCCGGATGGCCAATATTCTGCAAATCGATCAGGCATGCTTATAGCAGCAATTGGGTCCCCATTGACACTCACTGTCGTCATAATACCTGCATGTGAAGGTGAGCCGCCCATTGGCCTGGTTGCCTGTTCCCCCCTGCCCCTGAAACCACCCTGCAAACGTACCTGCAGAGACCTTGGCCTGGTCGCGCTGTGTTGGGCCCGCAGTTCCCAGCAGTCGGTTGGTGAGTGCTGTCCGCCCCAACCCCAATTACCCACTTCTGCTCCTGTTTCGTCAATGGTGAGGCTGTTGCGCCCCCCAGCTGGGTGTTCCCTGAGACCGAGCCCATTTAGTGGACAACCCGTGCACACCAGTTCATGCCGTAGCGTACAGAACACGGTTCGTAGACAGGTGAGCCTCTAGATCAGGACACAAACACCGTGAGCATGTGCACATCGGGACACTGACACCGTGGGAATGCGCACAGCAACACGCGGTTACGAAGCAACACAAGACGTGACTACTTAAAGGAAGCGTGCATGCGTCTCCCGCATCACACTATCGCGGAGATGGCACACAAACGCAGGAAGCTATGAAGGTAAGACACAGCTCACTAGCGTTGCTCTTTGGCTAGTTCTGCTGCCATTGAGACAGCCTCCCCCAGCCAGCCCCTTCCACCGGCAAAACAGCTGGTATTTTTATAATTTTTATAATTGACCTCGAGATGGCTACACGCCAGGTACCATGCTCCAGGTAGGCATGCCAGTGGACATGCACGGTTACCGCACTGCAACCAAGTGGCTCCATACAATCATATGGCCTTGTTAGCCATGATACCTAGCAAGGATACAGGGGTCTCAGCAAAAACACCCCAGAAGGTGACATGCCACTGATTGATGGTCACCCGAGTACATAGAACTAATTAACTTGCACTAAAATGGCCGCCTGGCCAAAAACACAGCCGGCCACACCTGTCATTCTTTATTTAAACGTGACTGCAAACAATACATGACAGTTTCTCTTTATCTTTTATTAACTTGCAGCACAACCAGCAAGATACCCGAGCCTAACTATACAGGACAAAAAACCACCAGAGGAGCACAAAAGACACTTTGAGAGAGAAATGCTGCATCGTTTCTCATTATCTGTGGCACTGAAATCAAAGGCGCAGGTAGGATTCTTAATAGCACACACTACAGGGACTTAGTAAATCCTGTTGAGAGACACCATTGACGTTATTTTATTCTTTACCTTTAGATTATCTACCCATGGGCTACACCAGTGACACCACCCAGTCCACTTCTACAGTCCTGAAGACGGCATTAGAATTTAATCACTTTCATGCCAGAAACACCACAAGTGTCGACTAGACAGATGTTTTGGTTATAATAACCACATTCTAAGTCACTTACTGTAGTAACCTCCACCGTGCAAAAATCCGACTGGAAATTGTGTATTATATGAATGTTTAATATAATATCAATTGTATAACAGTCACATACACAATGGGGTCGAGAATGATCAGATATGTTTAATGGCCGCATTAGGCCTTTTTATGCTAAAAAAAATAATAAAATTAGTTAAATAAGCAAATACAAACTTGGTGCTCTCAAAGTTATGTACAGATCAAATACTATGATCGGTTATATTGTGCTATAAATACTACCGGCCAGTGCCAAACAGGTGGGGTATCCTATGTTTTAGAGGTAGGCATAAATTGTTCACCTGACAATAGACAACCCATAACAACCAACCCCTTATAGAAAGTATACTTAGATGTTCCCGTTGAACCTATCACAACCCCTCATAGGTTTTCCTTATTTTCCCCGTACCGTAGTATCACATAACGTCTGACGTTATGCAATCTCCTCCTCCATTAGCTAGAAGATTGCAGGGTTTCCTGTGGAGAGGGGCCAATAGAAATAAACTTGCAAGAAGAACCCGAGATGGTGGTCAGGTCCCCCTTTGACAAAATCCATGCCCGGTTTCTACCGGCGCTCTGCGGACAGAAGGCAAAGTGATCGGATTGGAAGAGGAGTCAATACTGAAGGCCTTGAGTCGATTAACAAGCAAAGGGGATGGGGTTGTGATAATTTTTTGAGTAACAGGAAATATTGTGTGAAGAGAAGTTAGCGCCTAGAGTCCTAGCTCAAGGGAGTTCAGAAGGAGATGTCTCAAACTCCAATGGGAGTAGAGTGAAATATATAACACATGAACAGGTTTACGTAAGGTGACGTCTCAAACCCTGTACAGTTTAGAGAAAAAAGGTTAAAGAGAAAAAGGTGAGCACACTGTTTATTAAGGTGTAAAGTTGTCTAGTATGTATGTTGTTTGTTGAGTAAAAATATCGAAGACCACTAGAAGTTGTGAAGTAATTGAGAAAAAGTTGAGGAGTCATAGTGACTAAGCCTAGCAAAGTGGTTGGTACAAATCCAAAGGTAGAGATAGCTAATTGAGAAATTAGAGGCTTGAGCGGCAATTGATGGTGCATGATCATATTGTTTTTTTTAAAGGCATTGAAAAAGTGGTGATTTAAGCAAAAGTATAAAGGGTATTTTGTAAGTCTGGCAAGTATTGACAGTCAATCGAGACTTGTCATTATGGGAGATACTCCTCTTACACATTTATGCAAGTCATTACCAAAGCACATGACCAATCTGAAACAGTATAGTGCGGAATAGGTGAAAGGCATGGCAGATTAAATGTTCATGCCATGGCCACAAGGGGGATCATTGTCAAAAGCAGTATTGCAAGACATGACCACATACTTGCATGCTGTGTACACGGGGAAGAAATTAGAGGAAAGGTTAATGATTCTAGAGCTCTGGAAAATATACCAGGAAGAGAGGGAAGATCCACCACCTGCGGAGTGGCTGCTTAGTCAGCGTATGGAGGAAGGTGTTGAGCCCCGAGCTCCCCTTACCTCACCTGAAGTGAAAGGCGCTAGCACGGAAGAAATAGGGTTATATCCTTTAAAGGAGTTGAAAGCAGCGACTGGGTATAGTAATCCAATATACAAATCTCCCGCTTATAGTAGTGATGATAGCCCAGAGGACAATACGAGAAAAGAAGAGATCTATAAAATCATACAAGACAAAGAAGAAAGGAGTGAGCGGTCGAATATGTCGACAGAAATAGAAAAGAAGATTAAGAGATGGAAAGGATAGAATGATAAAGCTGAAGAGATATCGCTTGTGCAGAACAAATGGATTGGAGGACAGATGTTACTTAAAATCGATGGGAAAAGCATTGAGGAAGTTTGGCAAAGAGAAGATGAGGACGAACAAGAAAGAAGAGACAAAGAATGAGAAAAGAGATTGAAAGAAGATGATCAGAAAAGGAAGAACAGGGAGCGATGAGAACAGATGTTTCTGGAGAAGCAAGAGAAAAAAGAAGAACAGGCAGAAGAACAAGAAAGTATGACAATAGATAGAGAACGATAGAAGACAGTGATAGAAGAGAAAGGAAGAGGGAATGAGGAGGAAGCACAAAAATAAAGGGATAAAAGAATACAGAGACAAAGGCAAAGGCAAGAAGAGGAAAGAAGGGAAGGAGTAAGAAGAGAAGAATGAAGGCAAGAGGAAGAAAGAATTAGAACGAAAAAGAAGACATAAGGGTCTTGATAACAGTCCAATTCGTAAAGAACCAGTAAGGTTAAGCCCAGAAATACGATGAGACAGAATAGAAGAGTTCCTTCTGACAAAGGAAGCAATGTCAGGGGCATCTAGAGTTTTATTGGAAGAAGAAAGCTTTGATGCTGAGAGCATCAGAGACAAGATCAGTAAGGCCTATCAAGAATTTAACGAAGGTAGCAAATATGGATGTCGAGGGAGAAGCGATCAATCCCTAGCATTTCAGTCATGAAATGAAGAAGAAATTCCATTCAGTTACGAACGTAGAGCTCTGTCCTTAAGCTGACTGAAACTAGACAAAAGTGAAGGGGATGATAGTCACACTAGTTGGGGACAAGACATGTAAGATGAGGAAAGAGAATCCATTCTTGGGGTAGAAGGAGGAAGCGTGTGCGCCCCCGAGGGAAGCTTTCAAATAGATAAAGAAATAAGATGGCCAGATCTGGAACAACCTAAGGGTAGGATGCCAGATCTTATAGCATATGAAGAGCATCCCGAGGACGATCATATAGTGAGAAGGGAGAATTTCCACCATATATGAGCCGGTTAAGGTTGCTAGTGACAAGGCAACGGGCAGCGACAGTCATCCCTAACTAGACTAACTATGGGAGCTGACTGTGGGTTGGGGTTTACACAGTTTCCATTATTGGAAAAAGGGGGAGCAAGACCACAGTATATTCCGTGGCAACAGATGGGCAAGGATAATTTAAGGTGTAAGCTCCAGAGTTTGACTTTGGGTGCTAGAAAATGGATATACGAATTAGAAAGCACGCTGGCCATAGGGGACATAAAAGGTCTTCTGGCAGCTATTGTTGGGGAAAGAGCTGATGACATATGGAGGAGGGCAAGATATTCAGGTGTAACAGCACAAAACACAGCGCATGATGGAGCGCTGTTTAATAATTGTAGAGCAGATGTTTGGAGGGCTCTCAGGGTACGTTATCCCGATACATCCGATATGGGTGCAATTATGACACGTAAGTTGAAGGAAGATGAAGAACCTATTGCTTACATTCAGGATATTCAAGAGAAATGGCAACTTGAAAGCCATGGGAAAAACTGTGGCATTATTCTACCACATTTTATGCCTGGGGTTGCCTGAGCTAGTGCAGAGGCAGATGAAGAAACAAGTGGGAATGGAAGCAAAACCATGGGCTGAGATACAGCTGACGATAATGCATCACTGTCGGCTATTGCAAGAGAAAAATAAGAAGAAAGATGAGACTAGGGAAATCGAGGAAGCCAAGTTAGTTCCAATTTATTTTTCAAAATTTGCCATTGAAGGGGCGGTATTGACAAGCGGAGAAGGATTGGGAGTGCAGGAAGCAGTAGGTGATTCGCCGACAAGTGATCAGCACCCAATGGACCAAGGTGGAAATATGAGTTTGTGCCACAAGGCAGAGGCATGGGCTATAGAGGAAGAGGCGCAGGATTCCAAAATAATCAAGGTGAGTTTCAGAATATGCACAATGAGAATCAGAGTACCCAGGGAGGGTATACCAAGGGGGACATGTCAGACGGGCACCCCCAGCATCTTGGACTGCATGTGGAATCACAGGGCACATTGCACACATATGTGGGAGTGAAGGGAATGTACAGAATGGCCAATTTTCAAGAGAGGGGACAGCTTAACCTCTACCATATTGCACACAAACTAGGGAAGAGTTCACCAAAGATCACACATTGTATCAGACACAAGCACAGCGAGTACAGCAGGTACAGCAACAAGAGCAAGTGCAAATGAATCCACCACAAGGACAGTCGCAACAAGCCCCTTTGCAGGCACAGCAGTACACAAACACAGGACAAGTGCTGACATCCAGAATAGGAGGTACCACTGTGGTAGGAGGAAATCCTTTCACAGGAACAGGGATGAGCCTGTAACCACAATAGGACAGCTCACAGGGTGACTTGATGTGTTCAATACTATCTGTGACACCAGACCCCCAAGAGGAACCGAGGGTGAGGAACCGAGGGTGATGTGACGATAGCAGGCAAATCCTTTTCTTTTCTAGTAGACGCTGGGGCTACTCGTTCATGTACACGAGAGGGAAAATATTCAATGTTGGAAATTGCCATGAATGCTCAAGAGTTCTCTGGAGCTACAAGTTAAGTTCCTTTTACTGATGAATTACCAGTCTCTATAGGAGAGTGTGACATGTCTGTTCCTTTGTTATATTCATGACAGACACCGGTTAACATTTTGGGAAGAGATTTGATGACAAAATAATTTCATTTACTGATCAAGGGATAGTGTGCTCCACTCCAAGAATACACTATTTAAATGTAGCAAATGTATACTGGCGTTCACAGGGCAAGTGGCTCTGCAAGGCGTTACATTAGATCTAGAGATTTTTCTATATGGAGTGAGCATTCTATTGACGTGGCTACCTGGCTTTGTGGGAAAAACTGTGAGGATACCTGATGAGTTTTTGTTTAGACCGCGAATACCTATGGACAAAGAGAGGGGACAGACTTTCCCTATATATTTAGAAGCATCCATAGTATGAAGGGAAATGGCAATGCTCAAAGGAGTAGACAATGAGGGTAGACCATGGAGAACAGTAATAGCTCTCGAGGAAGGGTACAGATTGACTGACATAACTGATGACAACATGTTCAGGGAAGACCAAATAGATGATGTAGTGGTGTTGTTTATGAGCATCACATATTGGATAAGAATAGACAAGAGGGAAGTCCCACAGCGAATGGTGATAATGCGGCAGCATCCAGCATTTTTTCAGGAAGACTTGGAGAAAGTGCCGAGTGTCCTTTGGACCACAGTCCTGTATGATGTAGGTTTATTAAAGGGAATAGGGGAAATTAGAATAAAGTTGAAACCAGGAGCGATTTTACCTCAAGCAAAACAGTACTCCAATGTCTTGAGAGGCTGATGAAGGATTATTTCAGACTATTTCAGCACTGATGAAACGGGATTCTGGTGCCATCAGAATCGGTGTGTAATACCGCAGTGTATCTGATCAAAAAATCTAAAGGAGGGTCGTGGAGATTTATACAAGATATGAGACTAATTCACCAGATTGTAGATGCAGAGTTTCCTCTAGTTCCTAATCCGGCGACGATACTATGTGGTATCCCTGTAGAAGCTCAATATTGCACGGTAATCAATTTGAAGAATGCATTTTTCTTGATTCCGTTGCACAAAGGCTCACAAGACTTGACTTCTTTTATGTTCCACCAAACTCGACTGAAACATACTTGTTTGCCCCAAGGGTACCGTGAGTCCCTATTAAGCATTAATAAAGTCCTACCGATGGATTTAGGCAATATTGATCTTAAGAGTGCAGTGGTACAATACATCAGTGACATTTTTGTTTGCAGCACCACAGAAGATGAGTGAAGACAATATTATATTCGGTTGATGACTATTCTAGCAGACTAGGGATATAATGTAGACAAGAGAAGTTACAATATTTTCAAGAAGAGGGCATATATAGGGCAACTGATTTCACATGAAGGCACGAAGGTGACACCTGAAAGAGCTGAGGCGATTATGAAAACTTCAAAGCCAAAAACAGTGAAACAGATGCAACAGTTTTTGTGGATATGCAACTACGTTAGAACCTGGTTGTTTGATTACAGTACATACACAAGACCTCTTTTGCAAGCTTTAAAGAAAGCACAAGTGGATAAACTAAAAATAGAATGGACTGAGGAAATGGAGGAAGGGTTTGAAGAGCTGAAAAAAGAAATTGGTACAGCCACTGTTTTAGCAATTCTCAATTACGCTGATGAATTGTATTTGATTTTGCGCATGAATGGGACAGTCATGACAGCAGTGCTTAGGCAGAGAACTACATTGGTGTACAAACCTTTAGCGTATTAGAGTGGGATTTTAGACCCAGTTATGAGAAGACACTTTCCTTATGAAGAGTCATTGGCAGCTGCTGTGTTCACATTTTTAGCTGAGACAATAACAAAAGGTGATCATGTGCATGACTGTGCTAATTATGTTGAATTTTATGATACACCCTGTGTGAAGGAAATGCTTTAGCAGGAAAGGAAATCCTCTTTATTGATGGTTCTTCAAAAATGTATCAGATTAGTGGGGAAATGCATTCAAGCTCAGCGGTAGTGAGACACAGATTAAATGGAGAATTTGAAGTTGTGGCAAGTGCCAGGCTACCCTCTCACTTTTCCGTGCAAGCAGCAGAAGTAGTGGCGCTTATTGTCACGCTCGAGAAATATGAAGGGCAGGAAGTGATGGTGTACAGTGACTCCATCTGCGTGATGTGAACCGTACACGGAGGGCTAGTACGTTGGAAAAGGAGGGGCTACCTTTGTGCGGATGTCACTCCAGTGCAGCACGCAACCTTATTGGACAGGCTTATTAACGCATTACAACTCCCAGTAGCCAGAACAGTCGTTAAATGCGCAGCTCATACTGAGCGAACAGATTTGATCTCTTGTGGGAATCAAGCAGCAGATGCAGAAGCCAAAAGTGTTGCATATTCCCCAGATATTTAGAGTTTTGATACTGAGAGAATTAAAGTAGTTACAGCCATGTTAATGCAAGAAGGGTTTAATAAATTGTTGATAACCCAACTAATGGAGAGTCAAGGGAGTGCACTGCAGGAAGAGCAGGAATTGTGGAAAGGAAGGGGTTGTTCTTTATCCCCCACAGAAGGATTATGGCGACAAGATAGCACTGGAAAGCAGGTGATGCCAGTAGCGTTATTAAAGTTTGCACTGGAACA
Organism: Ambystoma mexicanum; assembly: GCF_040938575.1. Taxonomy (NCBI): domain Eukaryota; kingdom Metazoa; phylum Chordata; class Amphibia; order Caudata; family Ambystomatidae; genus Ambystoma; species Ambystoma mexicanum. The sequence goes on from NC_090932.1 coordinate 1,392,871,546, forward strand.
GCTGTATTACCCCACACATGTTGTAGAGGAGGGTTCCATCACCCTCTCTCCTGGGCATTGGCACCTCTGGGCAAAGAAGACACTCTGGAGCAAAGCAGGACACTCAGACTGGTTTCAAAAAGTCATCAGGTTTATTTCTTCCAGCAGACAAGACACAGTATACACAGGATACAGCATCAAGAACATCTCTAGGACTCTCCTCAAAGTTATAAAATGTCCCTCCTTATATGCCCTTCTTGGTTGGTTCAGTTCCCTGTCTATGATGCAGAACACTGTCATTGGTTCAGGCACTCCAAGACAGGCCCCTTCCTGCTCTAGGGTTGGCTGACTGGGCTGCCAATTCACAAAGGTTCCCATGGCAAATACAAGAATTAACTCCATAGTTACTGAATTTTAGTTTCTATAGGGTTTGAAAGTGAACTACTTTTTTCAACCTTTTCTTCATTTTTTTAAGTTATATTGTATTTTTCAAACTTTTAATTAACACGCCTCTAAATATTATAGTCCATAGTTCATATTCATGTGATATTTTCTCCATAATTGAACATTTAAGTTTTATGGCTTGGTGCCAATATTTTGTCTTAAAACTCAATAAAATGCATTTTTATTCAATAAAATGCATTCTCTGCAATACTTCAATATGTATACACAAATGTACAGTGCGCAAAATACAACACATAAAACAAGACAGACAAACAAACACACTCGACCAGTCACACATATTCTTCTCTCTACAGCCCTTCTCCTGGACATGTCTTACCCCCTACGATACCCCATAAAATGTTTAAATCAACCTCTTAAAGTCTGTCTTTAACCAGAACTCATCTCCTACTGCTTCCACTATGGGATTTTAGGTTAAGATTTCTTCTGACTCAGTCTTTAAAATTCATGCCGGGGCGTACTCTATTTATCGTGGCCTCTCTCATGATACCTCTTACTTGCTTGGCCACACTCAAGTCAAGTTCTCAATAATTCAATTGCTTGGACTCTCACAAGTCAATTGCTCAATATATACAATACTCATATTCTCAAGTTAGATTAACCCCACCTTCCCGTTACATTCTAAGCTGCTAAAACAGTGATTTTTCCCCCAAAAATCCCGAGGGGCGCCCCCCACAAGTAATACATATTGTTTCTAAAAACTGTTCAAACATTAACTCAAAAAATATTTCTTCTAAAAGTGGTCTCAAAAGGGTGACTTTAAATGTTTCTTCCAAAAATGGAAAAATAATTAATGAATAACATTTTCTTGAAGACCCGTAAACATTTCTAATTGAAAACATTGTTGGGAAGTTTTCCCAAAAAATACTTTGAAAGAATTTTGTTTGGAAGACTGCCCAAAAAATAAATTGCCTTCTCCAACCCCCAGCTGCCAAGGCCCTCTGCCATGCTAGCAGGCCTGTAAGTCTCTTCTCTTTTTTAGTGTTGGGCGGGCAGCTGCAGTTTGTCCCCCCACCATCATCTCATCTCTCTCTCTCTCTGTCTTTTCCCTCTCTTCCAGGCCTCATAGCATGCTTTTATCTTATCTTCCAGGTCAGTTCATAGTCTTGGAGACATCAGCTCAGGACTGCTGGCATGGCTCGCCAAATGTAGAGGAAGGTCCCATCACCCTCTTTCCTGGGCATTGGCACCTCTGGGCAAAGAAGACACTCTGGAGCAAAGCAGGATATTTAGACTGGTTTCAAAAAAGACATCAGGTTTATTTCTTCCAGCAGGCAAGACACAGGATTCCCAGGATACAGCATCAAGAAGATCGCTGGGTCTCTCCTCAAAGTTATAAAATGTCCCTCCTTATATACCCTTCTTGGTTGGCTCAGTTCCCTGTCTATGATGCAGAACACTCTCATTGGTTCAGACACTCTAAGACAAGCCCCTTACTCCCCTTGGGTTGGCTAACTGGGCGCCAATTCACAAAAGCTCCCATGTCATACTTACATCTGTAACTGATTAAAATTTTGTGTGCTGTGCCTGACCTTTAAAATGGAACATTGCTGATGTCATTCCTGAGACAGTTTTAGCAACAGCATCATGGTTTCCTGTCCCAGAGGCCCAAATATGGGCATCAGCTGCATACTCTCTGCTAATTGAACCAGCTGAATGCAACACCCACTTCCTTGACTGCTACCTCGCTCCCATGGCTCATCACTGTCAAGATTAGAGCTAGGAAGCCCAGACACCATGTCCTTGACTACTAAATTCTCACTGAACTATCATGAGGTAATTATGTTATCCTTTCAGCATGGTTTCACAGAAATTCACTTATTTGTATGCCCAGCATCCATCTTGGAGTGCCTGACCCTGTCGCAAACCCAAAATGGCTGTCCACATTACAAAATGCCTGACCAACCTTTGTTTACTTAAAACTTGGTACCTGCTCCGATTTGAATCTAGTTTCTTTGATAATGTATCATAACATGTACTACCTGACACATTCTCTACTGCACATGAAGTTTTGACTCCAAAAAATAGATCGTCTTCCGAATCACTTTTCTAGAAGGCACTACAATTCTGATTTCTGTAACATTTAAAGTCAGTGATAAACCCAATAGTTTAATTCGGGTTGGGTGTGATGGGGGTACTCATCCCTCTACACTCCTCCCTCTGTATAGTATTTAATTATCTACTCAATACAATACAACTACACCCATGTCCACCCTCCTCAATTTTCAATGTACCTACACATTTCTGACCTAATCACCTTTTCTATAGACAATTTACTGTACCGAGGAGAGGTATCCTAACACATTTCTACAACGTCAGTACTAACACATTATACTCTCCTAGTCTAAACATGTATGTGTCCCGAAACACTACGTTTATTTACTAACTATATGCCTCAGATAATTTGACATCTACTATGAGACTCACGAGATTAGTCAAGCTTTGAGGTAACCCATTAGCGCATTGTCTGCACACATTTTGTCCATATCGGGGCTCATATTATACATCCTTTCCGCAACTCCTACCGCACAACATTTTCTTCCTTGCTCCCATTATCTTGCCCATGCATCTTTTCAGTAAAAATTAATTTTTCTTCTCATCAATACATCTTCCACTCGCATGTCTTCCAGCCGACTCATCCCGGTTTGGCATCCACTGACCGTCTGTGTCCTGTTGATTTTGTCCTCTTTTTTGGGCTGCCTTGCAGCAGGACCTTAGGCCCTTTAATCCAAAGGCCGGTACTTTCGCATTTCAGTGTCTCTTTTTTCCATAAAGCACTCATATTCATAGTTCACATTTTTTGTTGAAAAGTCCACAAGAGGGGGCATTTTTTAGCAAGGGAACACATGGGTGGGGGAGTCGTTTGCAGAAACATTCAGAATAATGGTTACTCTAACAGGGCTTTTAGTTGGGTTCCTCAGTGACTTCTCTCTCCTCACATGGTTCGATGCTTTCAATCTCCTGAGGCATATAGGTCCCTCATTGTCCCTCTATAATAAAAAACTGAATGAGTTTTCTTTGCAAAATAAGTATGTCTCTTTTATCAGTATATTTCCTGTCAACCCATCCCACTAAATCCCTTTTTGTGTGTTCTGTCAAAATTCACCTGCCTGCTAAACAAACTTTATTATCCTGTTTTCTGAACACCCCTACCTCCTAGACAAATCCACAATTTTAACATTTTGATTCGTTGTGTATCAAAGCTATTAGTTCTCTCCATTTTTTGTACATATTGGGCCTCATTCCGGGTTTGGAGCTAACCATGGAGTAATTAGCTCCATGGTTGCCTTCGAAACCGTCCCAAATCCGGCATGGTGAATGGAGTAATTACCGGTCCATTTCAGGGTTGGAGGGACCGGTAATTCCCCATTCACCTTTTGCCCTTCCCCATTCCCATTTCTGCCCCATAGGGCTCAATGGGAATAGGGAAGGAGGTAATTACGGCACCGTAAATTACAGTACCGTAATTACCTCCGAAGTACCTTTGCGGGTCCCGTACTTAACTCCTGCTAAAAGCAGGAGGTAAGGAAGGACCCGCAAAGGGACCTCGGAATACGTAGGTAAGGGATTACCGGCATCGGCACCCTTACCGGTGCCGGTAATTCCTTACCTCCAACCTCGGAATGACCCCCATTGTCATTTATCTTATTGTATGTGGTAAATTTGGTGGAACCTGATTTGTTAACAATAAACATATATTTTTTAGGCAATAAATACATTTGCCTATCTCATTTTCTCTGCCCTTATGTCATCTGGGCTTTCTCTTTATACACATTTAATCTGTCCCTTCATATAGAGACACTTGAAATGATACATAATCAATACAAACAACATCTCAAGAAAGGCATGTCATTGTTTTCTCCATCTCCTAGGCGCATCCGTAGCAGACGAGGATACCTTTTCTTAGGGATCCCTGTTCTCTGTTAAGAATCAAAATAGAGACAAAAGTAATTTGGGTACTGGCAAGTGGGTCAAGTTTCTTCCTGACCTAAATTCTGTCTCCTTGCTGCAAAAAAACTATTTCCTGGATTCACTTCTATCTTTTTCAGCCCATTTAACTCACAGGCTTTCCCTAATTCGTTGGTGCACAAAACAATGACATTTTTCACTAGCCCTGTTGTATGCTAGGACTAGCACTCTCTTTCTCTACTATAAATACTTCCCGCTCAGCTGTAAATAATTGCTGCTCAACTGTAAATTCTTGCCGCTCAGCTGTAAATGCTTGCCACTTAGCTGCAAATGCTTCATTCTGCCTTTTTCCGCCATCTTTTTCCCAATTGCTTTGGACCATGGTCTTTTTCATCTGTGCTTTCATCCTGTTGAGACAAAATAAAACGTTTTGCTGCACATTATCTCCTCTTTACCCCACTACGCGTAATCTAGTCTACCCCTGTTTTTCTAGACTATGGCACCAATTCTTACTATGTGCCTTCATTTATATCATAAAACTACAGTGTTTGCTTAATCTAAACATTTTTCTATATGTATATGTTTAAACTCTGCCCTTGTTGGCGTTCCGCCAACTATTGAAATGTATAAAAGGTTACCCACCTGTCATCTGACGTCTTCTATGTTCTGCGTTTGTCTGAAGTGGCCATGCTTGCATTTATATGCTACTCTATTCACACCTGATTGCACCTAGCTTGGGAAAACTGGCTACATAATTGAAGACATTGTGTCTGTATCTGCCTCTTTTTCTGTTACTCACCTGGGTTCTTTTACTCTTAATAATGATCAATAGTGTGTCCACACCCTTTTAGTGTGAACCAGTAGTTATCTCTTTTTTATGTTCTCCCTACTTAAGGCCATGCAGACATTCCTCCTATGTTCACGCAAGGTCCATCATTTTCATCTGTAACATAAAGCAATATCATTACATACACTTAAAAAATTGTAATTTACTTACCTTTGTACGTTCTTCTTGATTTGGCTCTGTACAAAATTGCCCTTGTCTGGTTAACCCAATTTTGGTCAACCATTCCCCGTTTTGTTCTCCTTTACTCCCTAGTGCTTTTTTATTGCTCAGCGCAATTTTTTCAATTTTGGCTTTTAACACTCATTGATGTAATTTTTTAGTAAAATTTGGGATTTTTTTTATGCTGGGTTTAGTTCCCTATCCATTCATTCATTCACCCAATATTTTTTTCATTTGTTTTTCTCTTTCATTTATTTATTTATTTATTTTTATTTCATCCAAATAATGTCAATGTTTTAAACTGAGCTCTCCATTCCTATACAGTTTAAAACAAATTATTTATTTTCATTTTCTCCTACTTCATTTTTCTGGACCCATGCCAAAAGGCCCAAAGTCTACCTATCGGTTTTTGACACATTCTCCAATTTTCTTTAATTTATACTGGATGTTGCTACAGTATCTACATATATACTAAAATGTTTCTTTTCCTCTCTTTTTAATGTGTGATGTCCTTGAATAAAGCACCATTTCATAATTTAATAAGCCTTATCTAGAGATATCGCCATTCGTGACGTTACTTAACCTAAACCTTTTTATGAAAACCATTACTATGCTTCATGATTCATTTTTATTATTCAATCCTTGATCATTTGCCATGTTTCCTTACTCTATGGCTGTTTCTAATTTTGCAGAGGTCATGTGTCCCCCCTCTTTGTTCATAAATATCTGTGGTCTGAGACTGAATTCACCAAATACTCTCACCATTTTTCCACTATGTCACACAGTTATCTATAATACTGTGTTTTTGCTACAATAATAAAAAAAACTTTGGTTTCTAAGAGAAACATAAGGAGAGAAAAGAGGATCCAAAATGGAACCCTCCCGTCCCCTGCACACCTTTGGGTTGCGTCAGTGTGACGCCTTGAAGTTCAGTTTCATACAATAGTTGATTAGATATATATTCAATTTTTTTTTAATAGTAACGCAAATTTGGGAAAATGCAGTAATGACATCCAGTATAAAGAGTAAAAGATTCTTTATTCCAAACGCAAAGTCCAAGGGGGATTCAATTCATTTGATAGTGGCTGACGCGTTTCGAGAAATTCATTCTCTTCATCAAGAGCCCAGAACAATGAATCAATCACTGAAAATAGAGAAATATATACAATCAGATATTTTAGAGCTCTCCAGTTATTTGCATCATACATTTGGAGTTAATGTTGAGTAAATAGTGTGTTCCCAGAGAAATCTGATCAACAAAATCTTCAAACTTTTTTTTATAGGAAAACAAAGATGAGGTAACTACAATAGGTCAACATGACCAGCAGTTATGATTCAATTGTATCCAGAGTCACAAACAATCGAAACGAGGGATGGCCGCTAATCCAAAGATCTATTAGGAATTCATAATAGATTACAAGGGCACTGGTATACTACCAGAAAAAATATAAAGTAAAGTATGTTGCTTACCAAGACTAGAAAAGTCCCGTACTTCAATGGATAAAGAAAACCGATCCGTATGTGCGGGGAAAAAACTCTGAGTTGAATTCAAACGAGATTCATCCAACGCAGAGTAAGGAAGTCAGGTACACTATAGAAGATAAATAATAAGTGCAACGATAAGTGTAAAATGCCATAAGCGGCACGTCCAGGAAAGTGAAACAGTAAAAGGGCAAACACTCACCCCTGAGGGATGCCCAGCAGGCTCACACCATGACCAGTGATTTCGCGTAGCGATGCACGAGTGGCTCGTAGTCTAACTTTTAAAGTTCTAGGCAGTCTGGTGTCCGGGCCTATAAGAGAAATAGCGGCCGCTGTAAATTGGTGTCTGTGTGACACGTATGCAGACAGTACTGCAGTATCACGGCGAAAATCGCCTCGTACTATTAAATGCTGCTTACTTGTGTTAGTAGTTAGTGTGCCATCGGGAGACGAAATGTAGAGTGCGGAGTGAATGGGGTTCGTCCAAGCCCATCCAAGAGAAAAGACGTCCCCGGAGATAGTTGCTATGCGTGAGACGCTCATTCGCCAATGCAGGACCCTCAGTGCAGCGACGGTCCGTGAAGCGTGGCTGATGTGCGTAACAATAGTTGTAGGACTATTGGAGTGAATCTAAATAGTAGACTGTTGGTAAAAAGAGGTGGCCATCTTAGAAGATGAACAATGTATGAATGTAGATGAAGACATGCTTAGTGTAGGTGCAGACTGAAATGGTCTAAAGTTGGAAAAATTGGAATAAATCAATTCGGAAGGGAAACCAGCCATCTGGGTTACGATGTGGTGACTCTGGATTTGCAGTATTTAATGAACAAATAAGTGTACTTGGGATAGTACTTAATTCACGTATGATGACAGTATTTTTCCAAAATGGACACCATGTGATATCGAATGGGGGAAGTATAATCATGTAATGATGCAGGGAGAACAAAGGTCAATGTTAAATGTTAGTACTGAGACAATGTAAAGAGATCCATGGGGTGCATACAGAGCTGAGGTATATTGAGAGACAACAGTACAGCATATCAGATAAAGCATTTCAAAGAAAATTCATCATTAAGACCCTCTGGTAATAATGTGTTGAGTGTGTGAATCCAATATTTCTCTCTCCGTGAGAGCATTGATACATAGTCACCTCCCCTGTAGGGTTTTTTGACTATTTCAAGGATTTGGAATTTTAGTTGTGCAATTGTATGATTGTTTTCCATGAAATGTCTGGAGAGGGGGGATTTAGTGTTTTTGCATCCAATGTTCGATTTGTGTTCCGCAATGCGTTCTTTGACAGGTCTTGTGGTTTGACCAACATATACTTTGCCACAAGGACATTTAATCACATAAATTACTCCAGATGACATGCAAGTGGCATAGTGTCGTAACTTACTCATCTACATTCATACATTGTTCATCTTCTAAGATGGCCGCCTCTTTTTACCAACAGTCTACTATTTAGATTCACTCCAATAGTCCTACAACTATTGTTACGCACATCGACCACGCTTCACGGATCGTCACGGATCGTCGCTGCACTGAGGGTCCTGCATTGGCGTATGAGCGTCTCACGCATAGCAACAATCTCCGGGGACGTCTTTTCTCTTGGATGGGCTTGGACAACCCCATTCACTCCGCACTCTACGTTTCGTCTCCCGACGGCACACTAACTACTAACACAAGTAAGCAGCATTTAATAATACGAGGCGATTTCCGCCATGATACTGCAGTACTGTCTGCATACGTGTCACACAGACACCAATTTACAGCGGCCGCTATTTCTCTTATAGGCCCGGACACCAGACTGCCTAGAACTTTAAAAGTTAGACTACGAGCCACTCGTGCATCACCACGCGAAATCATGGTCATGGTGTGAGCCTGCTGGGCATCCCTCAGTGGTGAGTGTTTGCCCTTTTACTGTTTCACTTTCCTGGACGTGCCGCTTATGGCATTTAACACTTATCGTTGCACTTATTATTTATCTTATATAGTGTACCTGACTTCCTTACTCTTCGTTGGATGAATCTCGTTTGAATTCCACTCAGAGTTTTTTCTCCGCACATACGAAGCGGTTTTCTTTATCCATTGAAGTACGGGACTTTTCTAGTCTTGGTAAGCAATATACTTTACTTTATATTTTTTCTGGTAGTATACCAGTGCCCTTGTAATCTATTATGAATTCCTAATAGATCTTTGGATTAGCCGCCATCCCTCATTTCGATTGTTTGTGACTCTGGATACAATTGAATCATAACTGCTGGTCATGTTGACCTATTGTAGTTACCTCATCTTTGTTTTCCTATAAAAAAGGTTTGAAGATTTTGTTGATCAGATTTCTCTGGGAACACACTATTAACTCAACATTAACTCCAAATGTATGATGCAAATAACTGGAGAGCTCTAAAATATCTGATTGTATATATTTCTCTATTTTCAGTGATTGATTCATTGTTCTGGGCTCTTGATGAAGAGAATAAATTTCTCGAAACGCGTCAGCCACTATCAAATTAATTGAATCCCCCTGGACTTTGCGTTTGGAATAAAGAATCTTTTACTCTTTATACTGGATGTCATTACTGCATTTACCCAAATTTGCGTTACTATTAAAACATTTTTGAATATATATCTAATCAACTATTGTATGAAACTGAACTTCAAGGTGTCACACTGACGCAACCCAAAGGTGTGCAGGGGACGGGAGGGTTCCGTTTTGGATCCTCTTTTCTCTCCTTTTGTATTTTCAGTATCCCTGTTCCAGGGCTGCTTTTCCTCCCCCGCACCCTAAAAATCCTTAATTGTTGTTAAATTGGTATATGTAAGCAATTACTCTAAATCTTAGTGTGTGCACCTTCCATCCTTTCCCTTCTAAGAGAAACATCTCATTGGACTTTTTCCCTGTTCATGTTCCTATGGATGCACCCATATTCAAATGGTGCATTCTCAGAACAAAATACTCTATCCCTAATTCACTAAACAAAATCATCATGTTTAGGTTTTGTCATCCAATCGTTTCCTCAAACACTGGCAGGTGCCTGTTACAAATATACCAAAACCTCGTCATTACACACTCTCCTCCAGAGACTGCTAATTTCTCACTAGACAAACAACTACACTTATAGTCTTCAAAAAACATCCTCAACCTTCTAATATTCATTTATCACCTTTCTGTCTTTGCTCCGTGGACATACTGTCCCAATGTCTACCACTAGAACAAAAATTCTTCTCCCTTTGCCATATTAATTCTTGGCACCTTTAAAACCTAGTTCCACTAACAATTCTGAACACATCAAGCCACTTCTGTGAGTCAGTCCTACTGTGGCTGCATGCGTTCCTATGTTTTTGTAAAATCATTTCTCCCTGTTAAACCCAACACCTTCATTCCTACGTGCCATTGTTTATTTCATGTTTGCACATTGCTGAGCCTGCGTGTGGGCTCACTTACTTGCACTCTGCAGTAAATTTGTTTTGCACCTTTCCTAAACTGCTGTACCTGCTGCACTCCCAGCGTCTGATACAATGTCGGTCCTGGGTGAAACCCTTCCTTGACTTCTGAGCTATACACTAGGGGGTATGCTGTCTCCTCCTCTTAAGAATTGCCAATTCTGCATGAATCCTTGGCTTCTACACATGCGTACAAAGTGTTCTAACATACCACATGTCCAATATACAGGCGGTCTCCTAACTTGCTCCTCCTGCATGGGTTGACTATTCTTTTGCGTGCTTTGAAACCCACCGGGTTACTCTGGAAATTTCCCTGATTATTTTGCCAATTCCCTTGATTTTTCTGAAAGCCTCTTCCTCAAAATCCTCCCCTTCCTCATGGAGTAAATACATTATTGCCCTGATCAATACTGCCTTTGATTATTCACCTGAAATTTGCTGGGAGCATGACCCTACCCCACTAGTCAACCTCGCCCCTTCTATGGTTATTTTGACAATTCTTTCTGCTTTTACTTTCACTTCTTCACTTTCCTAGCATAATTTTTCTCTCAATTCCTCTCTTGCAATAGCCTGCAATAATATGTGATGGTCAGCTTTATCTCTGACCATGACTCTGCTTCCAGGCTCACTAATTTCTTAAGCTGTTTCTGCATGGTTTCTGACAGCTTTTGGTATTTGATAGCTCTCTCATCTGATGTGTCCAGATACAGCACTCTAAGAGCGTTCCAGACTGCCTCCCTACAATTGTTTAAACATCGCTCCGTCATGAGCGGTAATACTCAAATATCTTGCCTTTGACCGAATGTCATCAGCTTTCTCTTCAAGGATGACAATCAGGAGACCCTTAATGTCCTCTATAGCCAATGCATTTCCTCCTGTCATCTTTTCTAATTCATGTATCCATTTCCCAGTACCAGAAGTCAAAAGGTTGTTTGCACCTTAAGTTATCCTTGCCCATCTGGGGTCAAGGTACATACTATGGTCTGCCCCCCCGCTTTCTCTAGTAAGGGAAACTGTAAAACCCCAAACTCATTCTTTTCTCCCATCATCTGTTTTTTCAAGGTAGGAACTTTTACCTGGCAGTGACCTTAATCTGCTCACATAAGGTGGCACCTCCCCCCTCTCACCATGAGGTTGCCCTTCAGGTCGGTCTAACCGCATCATTGATTCTGACGCCCGAGATATGGGTAGGCATAGACCCGACCATCTTACTTCCATATCCATTGAAAAACACCCTTCAAGGCCATATTGCCACCTTTTTTTTCTCCATGGAAGGTTGCTCTGTCCTAGTCTGACATATCCTGTCCCCAACTAATGTGACTCTTATCATTCTAGTCTTTTTCTTTTTAAATCAAACTGTCCACAGACAAGGCTCTAAGCCTGTGTTCACAGTGTGCTCTGTCATCTCTGCATGGGTGCAAGCTGTTGATTCCAAAGCCTCACAGAGATGCACTCACTTGTTTGTGATTAATCAGCTTTGACCTTCACAAGCTGATTAATCACAAACAAGTGCAATGCAATGCACGGGTGCCGCATTCCTAACTCTCTTTATCATGAGCCAATATTAACTTTGGCAGACTTTTCCTTACTGCTGCCCAGTGCTACATGTCCTGCGAGTTAACCACCACTCCCACTTTTTGCCGAACCACTTTTCTTATCCTCTTCAAACAGCCTTTTTGATTATATCCACAGTAAAATATAATTACTGTTCTTCATTCTTGCTTGCATACTACAAGAATCTTAATATTTGAAAATATAAATACGCAAATCTCTGTCCTTCCTAGGTTTTCCAAAAGGGCCAAACTATTGTCTATGTGAGCTACCAATTTAACTGAAAAATAAAACCATTCTGTATGCTCGTTAGTGTGTGCTTGTAAATGTGCATGCACATCCTCTTTTGTCCATGGTGCACAGATCAATTACACTTCCATACCTTTGTATATGTGTCTGCATGTGTGCGCGTGTGTGTATGTCCTTTCTCATGTCAGTGCATCTTCATGCATACCTGCTTAGGTCTGTACAGCTTGCTAGCATTTCCTTCAATGCTTTACCTCTTTCGTTTAAACTTAATTCACTATTTTTCCAACTTTGTCATATTAGCTCAAAAAATGTTTGTCAAATAATATTTCTTCCCATGTACTACTGTCATCTCCCATAACTTATTTAGTGTGCCTGGTTCAAGTACCGTCTACGAGCACATTGGCCTGCCTTTAGCGGTATTTGGCACACAAAAACTACACAATTTAATTCTCAGCTACACCTGTGCTCTTGGACACATTTTCCCCAATATATTTTCAAATATCCTCATAGCTCGTAGACATAATATATATCACTGGGAACATCTCTCCCTCACTTGACACCTATCTTCTGTGCAAATTAATTTGGTGCACAACATTTTTAAACTCACGTGAATGCTACTATTTTAGTGCAATATTTCTCTGTTCTCAACTCTAGCTATAGCGCAGAAGAAAACCCATTTCACTTAACCCTTTAAGTGCTATGGGTTTTTCCCCCCAGTGCCAAGGCCTTTTTTGGTGATTTCGGTATGTCGCCATTCAATGCCTTGTAATTTTTTGTTACATGAGATATCTCGGCCAAATTTGGCTCCTTTTTCCCACATGTAGAAATCTTAGGTTGCTGTAGGGGAGTGAGAAAAAATAACCAAATAGGGGGAACATTTTGGGTTTTTTCAAAACATGCCAATACAATGATGTACAACGAAGCCTGTGGTCTTTTCGTTGTAAGAGCTAGGAACAAATGGTTTGCTGTGCTGAATTCCCCAATTTCGTGGCTTTCAAGAACAGGTTGAGCGGAAACTAAAGTAAATTATTTTGATGTGGTTATCAACTGTTTTGTGAGAGGTAGGCGATTTTGGCCATTTTTTCCAATTGGACAAAGGGGTGATTTGTGCAGGTCAGGCAACAACTAGTTAGGGGAAAATTCCATAGTTTGGGGGAAAAGCTGGAAAATGTCAGCAAAAAAGGTATGTGGTGGACATGGTTGGCTTCGTACAGCAATGGCTTCTATGAATTTTGAGAAAAACAATGCTCTGCTATATTCCCCTGTCGCTTGCAGTTAGGAAATCACACATTGTTTGTAGTGTTTCACAAAACAAACAATACCACAAGCCAAACACTGAGTCATGGTACACAAGAGTTTTATGCTTACGGCCTGAACAGATGTACTTAGCATGTGTAAATCAGGAAAACCAATGTGGTGAGGATTATTTCATCACATAATTTAGTCAACCCCTTATACTTTAAAAACAGCTTCTGTAATTGTTTAAACACTGTCTCAACGTGGCTTTCAATTTCAACCAGCCACTTTTCATTAATTTTCAAAAACATCAATTCTTTCACATATGTAATCATTAAATAGTTATCTTGCTATGTTCTCAAACAGAGGCTTGCTTCTCTATCATCTGTTGAATTAACCATTACTTAATATCATGTCTTTCACACACACAGTTCTAAACCACATTCCATTTAAAATTCTGTTTGCTGCTAACATAGTTTATCTCATCTAACTGTGTAGGTTATACAACTACACACTATCCATTCTCCAACAGTGCGTGCAGCCTTATTTTGGCACTCTGCCAACTTAGCATTTCAAAAATAAATCTCTTTTCCTTGCCTAAGAGTCCTGAAAATCCAGTGTGGTTCTGTACCGTACAAGGTTTGTTAGCTTCTTAAAGGTGTTGACACCATAAATACAAGAGATTAACCTTCTGTCTTCTTGCATTTTTCTACTGCACAGCTTTTCCAAAGTGCCTATGCATTTTTCGAAAGCACAAATAATTCTTAAAAAAGCATACTTCTCTGTCCTTTGTTTCTGACAAGACAAATGCAAAACCTTATTGTGTAAAGTTATTTGGACAGCTCTGCTGGTCTATTTTTTGGCAAATACAAGAATTAACTCCATAGTTACTGGATTTTAGTTTCTATAGGGTTTGAAAGTGAACTACTTTTTTCAACCTTTTCTTCATTTTTGAACTTTATATTGTATTTTTCAAACTTTTAAATAACGTGCCTCAAAATATTATAATCCAAAGTTCATATTCATGTGATATTTTCTCCATAATTGAACATTTAAGTTTTCTGGCTTGGTGCCAATTTTTTCTTAAAACTCAATAAAATGCATTTTTATTCAATAACATGCATTCTCTGCAATACTTCAATATGTATACACAAATGTACAGTGCGCAAAACACAACACATAAAACAAGACAGACAAACAAACACACTCGACTGGTCACATATATTCTTCTCTCTACAGCCCTTCTCTGGGACATGTCTTACCCCCTAAGATACCCCATAAAATGTTTAAATAAACCTCTTTAAGTCTGTCTTTAACCAGAACTCATCTCCTACTGCTTCCACTATGGGATTTTAGGTTAAGATTTCTTCTGATTTCAGTCTTTAAAATTCATGCCGGGCGTACTCTATTTATCGTGGCCTCTCTCACGATACCTCTTACTTGCTTGGCCACACTCAAGTCAAGTTCTCAATAATTCAATTGCTTGGCCTCTCACAAGTCATTTGCTCAATATATACAATACTCATATTCTCAAGTTACATTTCCCCCACCTTCCCGTTACATTGTAAGCTGCTAAAAACATTGATTTTCCCCATTTTTCCCCAAAAAACCCTGAGGGGCGTCCCCCACAAGTAATAAAAATTGTTTCTAAAAACTGTTCAAACATTAACTCAAAAAATATTTCTTCTAAAAGTGGTCTCAAAAGGGTGACTTTAAATGTGTCTGCCAAAAATGGAAAAATAATTAATTAATAATATTTTCTTGAAGACCCCTAAACATTTCTAATTGAAAACATTTTTGGGAAGTTTTCCCAAAAAATACTAAATTGCCTTTCTCCAACCCCCAGCTGCCAAGGCCCTCTGCCATTCTAGCAGAACTGTGAGTCTCTTCTCTTTTTTAGTGGTGGGCGGGCAGCTGCAGTTTGTCCCCCCACCATTATCTCACCTCTCTCTCTGGCTTTTCCCCTCTTCCAAGCCTCATAGCATGCTTTTACCTTATGTTCCAGGTTCAGTTCATAGTCTTGGAGACATCAGCTCAGGACTGCTGGCATGGCTCGCCAAATGTAGAGGAGGGTCACATCACCCTCTTTCCTGGGCATTGGCACCTCTGGGCAAAGAAGACACTCTGGAGCAAAGCAGGACACTCAGACTGCTTTCAAAAAAGACATCAGGTGTATTTCTTCCAGCAGGCAAGACACAGGATTCACAGGATACAGCATCAACAAGATCTCGGGAACTCTCCTCAAAGTTATAAAATGTCCTTCCTTATATACCCTTCTTGGTTGGCTCAGTTCCCTGTCTATGATGCAGAACACTCTCATTGGTTCAGGCACTCTAAGACAAGCCCCAACCTGCTCTATGGTTGGCCGACTGGGCTGACAATTCACAAAAGCTCCCATGTCATACTTACATCTGTAACTGATTAAAATTGTGTGTGCTGTGCCTGACCTTTTAAATGGAACATTACTGGCATCAGTCCTGAGACAGTTTTAGCAACAGCATCATGGTTTCCTGTCCAGAGGCCCAAATATGGGCATCAGCTGCATCCTCTCTGATAATTGAACCAGCTGAATACAACACCCACTCTCTTCCCTTGATTGCAACTTCGCTCCCATTCGCTCATCACTGTCAAGATTAGAGATAGGAAGCACAGACACCATGTCCTTGACTACTGAGCTCTGACTGAATTATCATGAGGTAATTCTATTATCCTTTCACAGAAATTCCCTTATTAGTATGCACAGCATCCATCTTAGAGTGCCTGACCCTGTCTCAAACCCAAAATGGCTGCCCACATTACAAAATGCCTGACCAACCTATGTGTACGTAAAACTTGGTACTTGCTCCGATTTGAATCTAGTTTCTTTGATAATTTATCATAACATGTACTACCTGACACATTCTCTACTGCACTTGACGTTTTGACTCCAAAAAATAGATCGTCTTCCAAAGCACTTTCCTAGAAAGCACTACAATTCTGATTTCTGTAACATTTAACGTCAGTGATCAACCCAATAGTTTATCATCATTCGGTTTGAGGTAGAGGGGGTCTATCTCCACTACATTCAGTTTGAGAGGGAGGGGGTACTCATTCCTCTACGATGTAACTAGGGAGAGTCTTGCTGCAACGATTGCGGAAGACTGGTTAATTGCAAATTTGTTGGAGCACGTTGCACTATTTATGGTAAACTGCACCGTGTGTTAAAAGTTTACTGCTGGGCATACACTGAGAACAATTAGAGGGGTAATACCTCGACCGAACAGTCCATTTCAGCATTTACATATCGACTATGTTGAGATGCTGCAGGTGTGTAATGGATATAGATATCTATTAGTGGTGGTGTGTCTCTTCTCCAGGTGGATTGAGGCAGGTCCATGTACACACCCTGATGCCACTTGCTCAGCAAGGTTTTTAGTAAGCAAAATCTTTCTGAGATGGCGTGTGTGTGAAGTGCTGAGATCTGACAATGGGCCACCTTTTGTTTATTAGTTATTTGTACAGATAGGGCTTTTATTGAATATAAACCACACGTTTTCATCTGCTTATCACCCACAAGCGAATGGAATATCTGAGAGACTCAACGGCCTCCTTAAAGAAAGGAATGGTAAGATTACATTTACTTTGAAAAAGGGATGCTATAATGCCTACCCTTAGCTTTATTTGCCCTTCGGAATCAGCCAGGATCAGACCATTACCTCACCCTTCACAAACTAGTTACAGGGCGGCAAATGAGAATGCCTCTTACGCCTCCGTCTAGAAGTAGAAGTGATGCCCAGAGTGTAGCCAAAAATGTTAGGTGATGAATTGCATGACTATTTGACATGCAGATCCAGAAGCAAGACAAAAAGAAGAATTTCAGCGTGTGCAGACTTCATCGATGACGAAGAAGAAGGATGATAAAGTAATGACCAGTGAATGAGACAGATTTAGCTTGTACTAGAATTTGGATGACAATCCTTAGAGATAATTTAGCAGGAGTGTAAAGAATTTTAGTAGGCCAAAAATGAACTTTAGAAACACATTGACGTATCAAAATTATGCCTAAACGCCAGTTCTTGGTTAGAAATTGGTAAGGAGATCATTATCCAGATTCATTTTGTGGTGCATAGCTGTTCTAAGCTGTTAAACATATGGTACTTACTGACAGTGATGTTCATTGGCTTGTGCTTGCTGTTTTTATATTCATACTTCAAGCTTATCCTGCTCTTGTCAGAAGAGGAGTTGCTATTCACACTTTTTACAGGATCCTAACAATGGCCCTGTGATTAGAAGACTTTTAATGGCAATAATTGAGCAAATGTTACAGTTGCAAGTATAAAGAAATGTTATAATTCTATTAAAAATGAGAAATGAGGAAGCTGACACGGTTCTGGAGAATGAACAAGTCCAAAAAGTACCAGGATGGTGTGAAAGGTGGATGCAGATGTTTTTGTGCATAATATATGTCTCTATGATTACTCTCTTTGTCTTCCTGTTCCGCATTTTCTACAGTCTCTATTATGTTAGTAATAGTGCTTCCACTGAGGCAGAGGCCCCTATGGTTCTCCCCACTATGAGAACTACTTTGGATTTGCCTCATGATCATTACACACATTTTGCATATGGGAGACATAAGAGAAATGCAGAGGAAGATAATGAGGGGTTACATACCTATCTAGATAATGCAGCAAACTTGGGTAATAACCTGTTGTATCAGCACATGAAAAAGGTGGGAGGGAGTACATCTAAGGAGAGGTGCTATGGCTGCGCTCTCATACCCTGTGCCATGAATTCAGTGCAAACTTTCATCTCCAGTGAAGTCCCAGAACGTGATTCTAGGTGCCTCGTTCATCCTGCAGCATGTAAGACCAGAGGACAATTCCAGGGAAGTTGGGATACTTTACGATGGAGTTCGAAATGGTCGTTTCCGTTTCAGGATGATTATATAAAGACTTCACAGATGGAAAAGGAACCTGGATGGGAGAGCAATATGCTTGTGAAGAGGTGGTAATCAAAGACATGAAGAGAATGGAATGCCCTTACATAACAAAAATAGCTGGATCCCCTGGATGTTGGGAACAACTCAAGTCTTAGTCTATGGACGAGTGAAATCCAAGAAGGGATGGGACGGAGGACTGATGTCGTATGCATCTCATCTACTGAAGTCAGAATATGTGCAAGAGGTACAGAGAGTAAACGATGGGTGTTTGAAATCATGGGCTAAGCATGCCAAACTACTGACATGTGTAGAAGATGAATCAGGTCCAATGGTTGTGATTCCATTGGCGAATGCAACACTGTGCTTCCATAGAGAAGGAAGGAAGCATGTGGGAGATAACATAGGCTGCAAAACTACAGTTGACGTTTCCAGAATAGGAGAAGGGACACCCATCCTGATGGATAGATATTTGGCTTGTGGGCTTGGGGCCTACATGAAGCTGCCCAAGGATTGGGGAGGAACGTGCTCATTGGTGCTCATTCATGTTCCAGCATTAGTGATTCCTCAGAGTGACCTAAACATTGTTGAATTTCCAAAAGTAGATGCCCATTTGAGAAGGAGAAGAGCACTTACACTTCTCAATCGGACCAGAAGAGGGAATTACTTCTCAGCCAAATCAATAGAAGTATGTGATGCCATTCCTTACTAGCACAGGTTGTTCAGCAAGATTGCTTCAATATTTATGACTATCTTCATGCCTGGGATCCAGACTATGGCCAATGCCCAGTTGTTGCAGATTACCAGACACCAACAATCAACACCACCATAAAGGGATTCAATGCTATCAAGGAAGAGCTAAGGGCCATAAGACTAATGACCCTACAGAACAGTTATGTCCTTGACATGATCACAGCGATGGAAGGAGGAGTTTGCGCCAAAATCAGGCCTTCATGTTGCACATTCATACCTTTTCATGATGAAGAGAATGGACCTTCTCAGAGGTCATAAGGTTACTGACAAACTTGCACAACAAGATGGAAGATGAGACAGAGGACATTATAGATGATAGTTGGTTTGCTTCCATATTCTCATGGATTCTGCAGTGCCTGGCAAACATCTTCAAGTTTCGTGGAGCAATACTCGTGATGGTGATGTTTGGATTCTGTGTGATTAGGATAATAATTTCACAATGTAAGAAAACAGCAGAAAGAGCAGTAGGAATTAAGATTATGATCAATGTCAAATCAGGGTTTGGACACAAGGAATTGACTGATGAAGATGTCAGAAAATACAGAGAGGCCAACATCGTTGCCCCTGAAGAAACAAAGTTCCTTTATCCAAAGAATCATAAGAAGTACGTAGGATGATGGGTCTATTGTAATCTGAATGGACAGTGCAACTACATGACCTGGAGTGTGGATGAACCTGTTAAATCAGCCGGTACCCTGAGTGGGATGATGAAGATCTGGACTCCAAAAAAGCACTTCTTCAAGAGAAAATATCAAGATGTGGAGACTATTGAAGAGGTGGTCAATTAATCGACCAGAGAGGGAATGTAGAGGAGCAGTTACATGCCTCTATGGGAAGTCCCACCCCCTTACCTCCTGTATTTTGGAAGCTTGAGATTATGCCATGCTTGACACCAGCAGTTGTGACCATACTCAGCGAATATTTGAAAGAAGATACCCTTTTAGAAAGCCCTACCAAATGAATTCCAGAAGAGACGACAATCTGAGGAAGGAACTCCACGAAGGAATATGAAAAAGAGCGAAAGAGGAGCTGGTGACGTCATGAAAGATGAGTGTGATGCCCTGAGAATGCTGGCTGAAGAGAATGCAAGGACCTTATAGAAACTGATGATGAAGTTAAGAATCGAGTACATTTTCATATGCGAAAAGAAGATTGCATGTGTGTGATGCACTGCAGAAATTGCAAGCCGTTCAATAATTGTACAGATGCTGTAACACAAGTAGACTAAGTGATCGTAGAAGCTGGCTATACGTAGTCAATAGACTGCAGGCAAATCTACCATTGTATAGAAGCTGGACATCAGTGTCATTAATTAAGTAAGCGCTGACCCATGGAGAGGAAAGGCTGAGAATTGTGTTGCAGCAAATAATGAGCTGAGATTGTGGACACAAATGGTGAGACTGTCTGGCCTGGTACCAAAGCTGAAGCAAGCCAAGGCCGGTTATCTATTCTTGAAGGCAGTGAACATGAGAAGCTGAATCATCCCTTGTTAAGGTGCAAAGAAAGAACACCAAGCGTGGAAAGTTTTATTCAGTTAAGACATGTAAATGCTGCAAAATGGACCAAATTGTGGTCACCTGTCAAGGGAGCCAAGGATGGAAATAGAGTTGAGCATGGAGTTCTAGAACAATGATGGTGCATTCTCACACCCCTTATATTACCAGAGACAAGAATACTTTTCAAGGCCAAGTTCAAAAACAATATTCATGGCACAAGGCATGGGTGATGAGAGATGCTGGGCTAATTGGGTGGGGAGGTAATGTCAAGTCCACCTCCCAGCACCGGGGTCTGAGCCTACGTGCTGTTAAGTAAACTTAATGTTCCAGACATGGCACGAGCATGCCAACCAATTAAAGAGGGCTGTATAACAAAGGGCCTTATAGTTTGAAAGCCAATGATATACTGTGTACTTAATAGTGTAGAAGATTAAATGTTTTAGAGGTAGGCATAAGTTGTTCACCTCACAATAGACAACCAATCACAATCCCACCCCTTATAGAAAGTATACTTAGAGGTTCCCGTTGAACCTATCACAACCCCTCATAGGTTTTCCTTATTTGTCACATAGTATGACTCTATATCTGATGTATATTTCGTATATAAGGCTTTTTTAATGAGAAATACACTGATAACTCAAGCGAACGTCCGTTGATGTCCGTTGTAACTCCCTGTTTTAGATAATTGTTAATAAAACAGCAACCTTTGCCATCTTCCTGAGTTGGTTTGATTATTTGGTGTCAGAGTTATTCAGCATCCCCATCCATGCACGTTATCCAAAGGGCCATATGCTTAGTCTTGTCAGCCGATATCCCCCCGCTCTACACAGGATTGTGTTGTCTGAAATTGCACAGTTTGAGGTTGTGTAAGCTATGCTAGGCACTGACGCCACCGTGGATGCCAGTGCTGTTGTACCGATACGTGCAGTTACCGCCATTCATTTTGATTGTCTTTAACGGTAACTGTTCAAATCAGCCCCCCAGCTGAAGCCTGTGATCCCCCGCTGGTGTTGGGGGAAAGGGATATTATGGCTTTCATACTGTTGAACACACCCATGAGGCACCCCCATCTGTGCCATTGCTTCTTCCCAACCTATGGTTCTTGCTAAGGTGGCAAATCTCGCCCATGACTTAGCGTCCATCAACCAGTCTGCAGCTGATTCTCCCCAACTTCCTCCTTTACTATCCCTTCTTCTATCTGTGTGTCGTCCACTATCTCGAGACCCGAGCTTCCTGGCACAAACATGGCGATCTGTAGGAAGTGGAAAGAGGTCAAGGCCTGCTCTACAGAAAAAAGCTGTCCCGTTAGCCCTCCCATTTCCATCGCGTACTCGCCGCTGAATGCCTGCACTGTACCTTCTTCTTGTGCTCGTTGGTCTGTCCTCAAAACGTCTTGGTACACCGATCTCCTTGTTTTGCTAACAACCTTTGATCCTATTACCTCTAGGTGAGAACGATAAAACATCAGTTGTACCACTCGGATGGGGATATAACACTTGAGTGGGGTTATATCAACGGGGTGGGGAAACGACAATCACCTCGCCAAAAGTTGGCCTGCAGTAACCTTCCAGGCAAGTGGCCCTGCTGGCCACTTCAGTGACCTCAAACAATAACAAATTTACCAACAATTTGACAGTGAACTCCTTAACTGTGCCTCTCTATTTAGTTGTCTATGCACCTTACCAATGCCCCATACATATGAGATTAATTCATGACATTCTGTGCTATTGTAATAACATGGAAGTACCAGAGGTCTAACATGCAGCGCCAGTTGGTAATTTAAACAAATAACCCTTAATAACGGAAACGAGATTGCCCATGGCCCGTCCCCTTGGCTGTTACACGCCCTTGATTGGTGGAAACCTTGCTTACCAATGCACCATTTACAATTACTTTGAACATGCCTACTAAAACCTTCCCATGGAAAAACGTTTGTGATTAACCCTGCCCGCTGTAACATCCCCACATAGCCCAATGCATTGTGGCGCAGTGGCCGTCCATGGTAATCCATTGACAAAACATTCTTTGAAAGCCAGCAAAGAAAGCCCAATGCGCACACCCTCACATATGCTCTGGTGCTGTTGCCACCCAGGTTCAGGCTCAGTCTTAGAGGCAGGGGAAACCTCCCTCAGGTCTTAGGAGGGACATGCTGAGGTTCCACAGAAAGCAGAAGGGCTGCAAAGGAGCACTGCCGGGACACTCCCTTGCAGCACATGGGCGCGGCTTCCTGGCATCTGGACCTCCAGCTATACCGACAGTGGGAGGTGGAGAAACACACACAAACAAGTAAATGACAGCACGCAGTTCCTCTAAGTGTGGCGGCTGGGAGTCGGCATCAATGGTTGCCTTTATATAGGGGACCTTGCAAACCCGGTGCCTCCAAGCACTGTTCCACTACTACTGACCCATACTCTATGATGTTAGAATGTTAGAGGCATTTCTGAAATGTTAAATGCGAATAGCAATGACTTGTTTGTCTGCGTACTTAAGCAGATTCTAATCCGCTCACAATTTAAGGAATACACCCGTGAACATGATCCTGATCATGTCACGGGATCCCGCGATTATGTCCCAATGTAAATCCAAACCTCTAGAGCCCCTATCCATTGTCCCGTGGTCACATGACAAAACTGAATTTCACAATAGAGCTGTGCCGGAATGGCTAGGCTCTTGACCTGGGCCCTCCTTGAAAAAAACTTAAATTCGCCCAAAACAATATTTATTTATTTTATTTTATTTTTTAGTTATAACCTCAAGTGGTTTCTAAGCACAGGATCGGGCTTCGAACCTTTGCTGCGCCACGTTATAAGATAAGCCTGGAAGTGTTTTAGTGTGGGGGAGGCATGCAGGGTGACACAAGTGAAAGAGATGACAGTAATGACAGTGATGACAGTAATGACAATTTTGCAAAAGGAGGAGGCCAAACGGGATGTGAGGTGGAAAAACTTTGGCCACAAGATTGATTGTAACAATAGCTATGGTGCAAAAAAAACTGTCCTCCTGGACTCCATCTTTCCCCTTCCCTCCTCCCACTCTGGTCGAGTATTTCTACATAATTGCTCTCCCACGTATAGAATCCTTTTGAGTCACTTTTCCTACAAAACCTTTGTTTTTGTGATACTGCAAAAAACAACAACCATAAAACATCATAAGAAAACGAACACAAATATTTTGGGGAACAGGGATCACGTGAGCAGGGACCCTACTCCCATGTAGGGACAACTCGAGGCTGATCCCTGCCGCCCTTCATACAAAAAGCTTGTGATGTTTGGTGGACCCAGCGTGTGAGCTGTGTCTGGTGTATTTGGCGGACCCAGCGTGTGAGCTGTGTCTGGTGTCTCTTCTTTGACTTTGCAGTTGACCTTCCTCTGCATTCTTTATGTCTTTTCCATGCAAGGTGGAGAGGTAAATGCCTTTCATCAAGCATTGTGCATACCTTCTTATCTCTCTGGTGACCCACTTGTGATATGGCCCGCTGAGGGGCATTAGTAATCTTTTATCCTCAGAGGTGGATTCTGGAGCATTGGCTTGCCTCCCACTTGTCTTTAGTTTTGGGGCATTGTCCTTCCCTTAATCCCTTTGTGTTGCAGCGTGTGAGCCTGTTGCACTGTGTTTAGGCATCCTTATTATCTCACTCTGATCCACTTGTGATATGGCCCCTAGTGAGGCGCTATTCATTTTCATCCTCAGAGGTGGGTTCTTGAGCTTCCATTACTTGCATCCAACATAATCCGGTTTTGGGCATTGTCCTTGCCATGTCCTTCGGGAGGCATTTGCCCTTTCCCACTGCTGTGGTCCTTTTGCCTCGCTCTGAGGCATATGTCGGCATTCCTTTAGCTCTTATGACCCACTTGTGATACGGCTACTTGAGAGGCGCTATTGCTTTTTAATCCTCAGATGTGGGTTCTGGAGCTTTGGCTAGTCTTCAACAGGGTTTCAGTTTTGGGGATAGTCCTTTCCTTGACCCCTTGTGGGAGGCGTATTGTATTTCCCCACTGTATGTAGGCCTTTCTTTTGCTCTCTGATCCACTTGTGATATGGCCCCTTGTGAGGAGCTATTAATATTATCCTCAGAGAGGGGTTGTCGAGCTTTCGGCTTGCAAAAAAATGGATTCTAATTTTTGGGATTGCCCTTCCCAGGTGCCCTTGCGCCTTTATTCCTTGGTCTGAAGCATGTGTCGGCATTCTTTATGCTCCATGATCCACTTGGGATTTGGCCCCATGTGAGGCGTTATTGGTTCTTATCCTCAGTGGTGGATTCTTGAGCTCTGCCTTTTATCAACTTACTTCAAGTTTAGCAGCCTGTCCTTTGTTTTTTGGTTATTTACTTGATTTGCTTTATGAGGCGTTTGCCTTTTAGATTAACTGATTTAGATGTTTATTTAGATTGATTGAGTTCTTTGATAACTTCTTTATTTGCCTCTTCCTGTGACCCTATTTCCTTTCATTTGGTGCCTGTTTTATCTTGAGGGTTTTTCAATTTTACCATTAGTGCCTGTCCGATTTGATCCCCGATTATACGTCAATATTGCCACTATTTAGCGGGTTGGAGGGAGGGTTTTTTAATCTCTGTCCTGCAGCTCCAGATTGCTACCAGGACTGGGGAACAGATGCCTGGGGGTTGCCTTGTCCGCCCTAGTTATAGGCCAAAACTGGCCTGAGAGCAAGGTAGCTCCCTTTGATGCATCAAAGGCCCCTTGTCTCCGCATCCGGCCGGATGGGAGGGGGCCTATGATGTGGGGTGTCAGGGGCAGGGACTGCCTGTTGTCACCTGCCCCTGCCACCTCCCTACCATCTCGGGTGCCCAGATGTCTGGGTCCCCATTGTGGTTAGGGCCTGGAGGCCCGCCCTGTCACTGGCATGCTAATGGGACAAGCACCTGGGAGGAACTGGCCCAACCGGACCCACAACAACCCCAATCCCAGTTTATGCCTCTGGGCCTTCCATTCCGGAGGGCCAATATTTAGAAATGTGATTAAATCTGATGGGGATCCACTAAACAAAAACCCCATTTCCCAAAACTCTTGTGGCCACAGCGCCGTACAATTGCATGAAATTCACCATGGGACACTATAAAACTTTGCCATAAACACTGCCGGCAGCATGGCGGCCGCCCAGTGAACACCGAACACGGCCACGATCATGGCCGTATATGAGCCAAGGGAGAAATATGTATCACTAAACCAAAGCCATTACACCCGCTCGTCCAGATATTTTATTTATTTTAGTGGTTTCGGGACAGGATTTCGGCTAGCCCACACTTGAAATGCACACCTCCGAGGTGTTTTGTTTAAATGGATCGCTTGCATAACTCTGCGCCCACATATCATGAAACTTGATGCCCCCTCATGCAATTGCCCAAAATTCACCATGGAAAAAACTTTCAATCAACCCCCAACGGCACGGCGGCCGCCTAGGGATACACCAAAGAACACAAAATTACATCGACCATGGTGCAAGTCAATCAATAAATCTGGTTAATTGATTTGCACACATCACGGTAGGATTTCCAATCAAACCTTACCATTAAGACCTCCAAGGACCACCTCGCTGCCCATTTTTAATTGAACAATAACTTTGCAGGGGTAAAGATTTAGCACCAAACTGTTTAAATAACCACGCCCACTCATAATCAAATGTAACCCCTTTGCTATGATTTGTATATACACACACCTATGCATTGATTTCTGATTTAAATGGTACGTTACATGAGTTCAATTACATTAAGTCAACAGGACAGCTATACAGCAGGCAAACCCACCAGGCTGCACAAAACAAATGCTTTAACATTCCCACACATTGCAATACAGCCCAATACTTTGCCATGCGATGTCCGTCCATGGTCATTCATTCACAAAAAGCTTTTAGAAATCCAGCAAAGCAACCCCAACGCGCACACCGTCATATATATTGCGGCGCGGTTGCCCCCGAGTTAGACATTTTGCAAACCTCATGCCCCCACCCTATGATGCCTTAATGCCCGGTGGTGGCCCCTCAGCGGGGTTGCGTGGGATTTAAATGTAATCAAAATGTGCTGCAGTAATCACTTTGCGGCACCGCAGGGCCACCCCGGTTCCAAACCCTGCGACCTCCTAGGCATTGCCATGTGGTCACGTGACCTGGCCCTCCTTGGACAAAAGTTTGTGGGATGCTGCTAGGCCAATCACTTTGAAAGTGAAACGTGATTAAACCTGATGGGAATCCACCAAACAAAACCCATTGTGCGAAACCTTCTGGCCGCCGCACCATACAATTGCACAAAATTCACCATGGGAAACCTTTCAAAACCCTCTACAGCACGGCGGCCCACACAGCACAAAATTACATAGAACCTGGTGCATGTCGGACAATCACCCCTGTGTGATTGCTTTACATACGTAACAGTGTACTGCAAACAAACCTTACCATTATGACATTTAATGGCCGTTGCTCCGCCCAATTTAAATACACCATAAAAAAACTTAGCAATAAAACCCCCCCTGGCAGCATGGCGGCTGCCCATTGAACACCAAACACACAATTACATCGACCACGGTGCATTTCAAACAATAAACCCACTCAATTTATTACACGCATACCGGTAGGCTTGGCAATCAGGCCTTACCATTAGGGGAGCCCCAGGGGAACGCAAAGCATTTCCCGCGGGGTGATTTTTGCTGCTGCACAGGCCAGCGAGCTGGCCTGCGCATAGAGCGCCTTCTGGGGTATTTAATGGTTTAGGGAAGGTTCGGGAGCAGGCGGCGGTTGGGACATGAGTTTGACCTGTTGCCTGCTCCCGAGCCTTCCCTGCATCTGGGCCTCATTGTGGCAGTTAGTGTAGGTGAGGCAGGTTTATGGGGTATGGATTAGTCCGTTGGGTGGGTAGATATAGTTAGGTTTGTTTAAAAAAACAAACAAATTAATAATATTTCTTAATTTACATATTAATGGGTGTACCGTAAATAAGGTACACCCCACTTACCTGATTTGCGGCTTTCTGGCGGTTCGTTCCAGGGACCCTTGCGACTTCTGGGGCATGGGCGTGATTGGGAGCGGGGTTTTTTCTTTGTGGCTATTGCCATTCGCACGGGTTGGGTGCTTGCACCCTGTCGGCAGGGGTGGGCCATCGGGGGCCAGTCCTGTGTGGGTTGCTGGGAGGAGGGTTTCCTTCGGTGTGGGCTTTCGAGCTCTGGCCTGCCGGGTTGGCGCAGTAGCAAGGAGTGGGCAGAGGGGGCAGTCCTAGCCCTTAAAGGGGCTGCGCTATTATAATAGCGTTTGTTCTTAGGTTCAGCTGCCTTTCATTGAAAGGGCTTGCCAGTGCGGGCAACGTGCCTCTAGGTGGCGGTAGGGTTTCTGCCGCTGTTGGTGTGGGGAGTGGGGGCAACCACTGGGGTTCTGGGGCCCCCCAGCCTCTCAGAGCTGTTGCTGCGGGTAGGGTTTACAGAGGGTATATGGGGGAATTTTCAGACAGGAAGGGCTATACAAAAAAATAATAAATAACAAATATATAGTACATCATTGAATAGATAAATAGATAATTATAATAGTATAGAATATAAATAAATCAAGAAAATAAATACATAAATAATTAATATAGGCAGAAAATAGAGAGCGGTATTTTAACTAAAATAGATATATGATAAGATCAGGAAAATAGTTTACAAATAAATATAGAGAGTAATCGGAGCAACGTAGAGGAGAGTTAAGCTTATAAGGGGACAGGCTCCCCCTCTGCTGGTTCCTACCCACTTTTTGCAGGATTTCTCCATTAGGTTTGGGGTCATTGGCATTGTCTGCCCCCCCCCACTACCTCCTTGCAGCCCTGTGGCGGGTAGAGGGGAGGTCTGGGAGGATAGGGGTAGGAAGATGAAGAGGGAGATTGACAGGAAAGCATCCAAGGGGGGACTGCTGTTGGGGGAGGGGTCAGAAAGGGGTTTGGGGATAATGACCAGGTGGATGAAGGGCACGCAAGGGGTCTCCAAAAAGGTGTAGGTAGGGTGGGGCATGAAGGTGGAGGTGATGGGGTGCAGAGAGGGGTGACAGGACAGAGAGGAAAGGGTGGAAAATACCTGCAGAAGAGTGCAGATGGGAGGAGGAGAGAGCGGTCCCCTTCGACTAGCGAGGATAGGGAGGGGCACAGAATGGCCCACCCGGCTAGGAGGATTTCGGGTGGAGGGCGCAGAGCAGCCCCCGCTGTCGCAGAGGCAGAATATGGAGAGGGTTTAAGAACGGTCCCTCCTCGAACTTCGCAAGGACAGTCTAGAGGACACAACACGGCCCCTAACGAGGAAGACCACAGGGTGGAGGAGAGGACCCCCTTGCCCGAGAGAAGAGGACCAGGAAGGGGTTTCTGCGGCCCCTCCGAGAAGTTGTTGTCGGAGTGGCGGGGCGGACGCCCCGGGCTCACAAGAAGAGGATCTGCCCGACCCGAGCATGCGCTCGCAACAAGAATGGTATTATTTGGGTGATGATGAAGGGATGGAAGAATATGTGGGGCAGTGGGAGGATGAAGGATACAGTGCTGTAAGGAGAAGGGGAAGGGCGAGAAGGGGCCTAAGATGGGAACGGAAAAGACAGGAGCAAAGGGGCTGGGGAGCAAGAGGTCGGGGGAATAATTGGCTGGGTGAGACGGCTGACATGTTTTGTCCCAGCAGCAGGAGCCCAGTACGGAAGGATATGAGGAGCATCGGAGTGGAGGCCGGGCCGCAGAGGGATGATGGCAGAGCTGAAAGAGGTGAGCGGGATAGGGACTCGTAACTGCATGGCAGGGGGAGGACACGTAGAACGGGGGCAAGAAATGAAGGGTTTGATTTGCAAGGGGTAAGGAGAGATAGGTGTACAGGCTATTGGGGCCTTGGTGGGAGAAAGGGAAAATTGCTCGGTGGAGGCACAAACGACAAGGTGATTGAGCCATTGGCGCTCGAGGTACAGGTTTCAAAGGAAAAAGAGGTTGAAGGGAAGGGCAAGGAGAAAAAGCTACCATACATGGGAATCACGAAACCTTTGGGAGCACACTTGATGGCAGAAACTATGGATAAGATTAAGGGAGGGGAATTTGTGGATGTTTTTAAGCTGTTTCATAGGGAAGTGAGAGCAAAGGGGGGTTCTAAGGAAGAGGAGAGAGAACTGGACTCGAACCCAAGGGTCCCAGTGACAATTGAAAATTGGACCTTGGCATTTATTATCTATGGCAGTGTCTATTGCGAGAAATTTCCGGAGCGATGCGTGACTCTGCTAAAATACATGGTTGGGATTAGAAAGGCATTTACAAGTTTTGGGGGCTTCGCTTGGGCGCGTTATGATGAGGAGTTTAGAGCAAGGTTGGCAGAGGACAGTCAGGCGGTTTGGGGACAGATAGATATGGATCTCTGGGTGCAATGGATGGCGCCGACGAGCCCAGCTCCAACGGTACACATGGCAAGCGGCTTACCCGTGCCTTACCAGCCCTTTCTTGGTCGCCCCACCACAGAAGGAGCGGGGGTACGAGGCAGGAGTCAGCCCTCAGCAGCATGTTGGGCTTTCAAGGATGCACAAGGATGAGGTGCTAATTTAAACACGAGTGCAGCAGGTGTGCAGGTTGGCATTGGATTACATATTGTTTTCAGGCAGGGAACAGTGGGACAGGGTGAGGAGCGGGGCAAGGAGGTGGGGGGGAAGACCGCATGCCAGTTAAAGTGGGGGTTTCCTGCAGGTCGGGCTCAGTTTATCGGAAAAGGAGGGGGGGCACAAAGTTTGGTGAGAGGTTTTGGGGGCGATCCCAAGTGGGTAGGAGAGGGGTGAGGAGGAACATGTTTAGGTAGGATGGGGGAGGCCCACAGGGGGGATGTACCTGTGAATACATGGTTGGGATTAGAAAGGCATTTACAAGTTTTGGGGGTTTCGCTTGGGCGCGTTATGATGAGGAGTTTAGAGCAAGGTTGGCAGAGGACAGTCAGGTGGTTTGGGGATAGATAGATGTGGATCTCTGGGTGCAATGGATGGCGCCAACGAGTCCAGCTCCAACGGTACACATGGCAAGCGGCTTACCCATGCCTTACCGGCCATTTCTTGGTCGTCCGGCCCCAGAAGGGGCGGGGGTACGAGGCAGGGGTCAGCCCTCAGCAGCATGTTGGGCTTTCAAGGATGCACGAGGATGAGGTGCTAATTTAAACACGAGTGCAGCAGGTGTGCGGGTTGGCATCGGATTACATATTGTTTTCAGGTAGGGGACAGTGGGACAGGGCGAGGAGCGGGGCAAGGAGGTTGGGGGGGATGACCGCATGCCAGTTAAAGTGGGGGTTTCCTGTAGGTCGGGCTCAGTTTATCGGAAAAGGAGGGGGGGGGCACAAAGTTTGGTGAGAGGTTTTGGGGGCGATCCCAAGTGGGTAGGAGAGGGGTGAGGAGGAAGATGTTTAGGTAGCATGGGGGAGGCCCACAGGGGGGATGTATCTGTGAAAATGTTAAGGGGTGGTGGCCGTCGCTTGGAGGGCATGGACCACGGTGGTGAAGCCCTCACACTTGCCGCGCGACAAGTTGAGCAAGCTTTAGGGGGACGGGAGAGGGTTATTAGCGACACAGGAGTAAATACGGAGAGACTGACAGAGGTTAAGAAGAGAGCGCAACTTCGAGCATGCGGTAGTAGCCCCAGTTCACAGGAGACAGGGCACAAGATATGGCAGGAATTGAGTATGCACAGCACGAGAGGAACTTGGCTCATTTGAACTTTGGTGCAGCTGGGGGGAATGAAGAGAGGTGACTGCATTGACAGAGGTGCGGGGGCACCCCTGGTGCAGGGGGGGGAAATTATGAGATGAGATTGCATGGACGTGGGTGCACTAGGGCCCCTGGTGCAGGTGGGAAAAATGGGGTACCCGACACAAGTTGCTGCAAGAGTACGTTATATGAATTGGACTGCATGGACAGGGGCGCAGGTTTGTCCCCTGATGCAGTGGTGGAGAGGAGTAAGGAAAAAAAGGGCCTGCATGGACGGGGGTGCACTAGGGCCCGTGGTGCAGGTGGGAAACATGGGGTAATAGATGCAAGGAGCTGGAAAATCAAGTATGGGGAGTGGACTGCATGGACGGGGGCGCAGGTTTGGCCCCTGGTGCAGTGGCAGAGAGGAGTAATGAGAAAACGGGCCTGCATGGACGGGGGTGCACGTGGGTCCCCGGTGCAGGGTGGGCAACACAGTGCCATAGTAGGAAGGTGAGGGAAGGTGGGGGGCAAGGGTGAGCAGGAGGGTAATAGGAAAGAGGAGAAAGGGATTCTAAGTGGTAGTAGGTGCATTGTTTAAAGGATAGGTGTTAAAGGTCGAAGTATAGGGGGACAGGTAGGAGAGGAGCAGGGGTGTTTCCTTAGAGGGAATAAGGAGATGGCCAGGTGAGGATGGGTTGCCTGAGGAAGGTGGGGGAAATGTGGAGGAGTGTGGAACTCAGTGATTTAGGAGGTGTAAGGAACCTGAAGGTAGCTGGTTGGGCTTGTCGGTTGATAAGGTGAAGACTTTAGGACGGTGGAGATCTGGGAACTACAAAGGGTATATTAGGGCTTGGGTAAAGGGGCTGTTTAAAATATGATGAGAGGTCTAGGGGTGGGCGGAATGTGGGGGGTGGTTGTGAATGGAAAGTGGCATTTTAATTTCCTTTTCAGAGGCTGCGCGGAGGTCGGGGGAGATCCTGCAGAGTTGGTTTGTGGGGCAAGCTACTGTTAAGTGTGCGGGGAAGGAGGCAGAGAAAAGGGTCTTCGGCAGGCAATTGGGTTGCCTCTACAAAGGGGCATTGGTAAGATGGCCCGGTTTAGGGAGGCTTCGTTGGGATCAGCGGCTGCCTATGTTGGCAGGGTTTGAGGGAGCGCTATGGGTCTCCAGCAGGAGTGATCATTCATGCGGTGGAAAATGACCTGGTAAGAGATACAGGCGGGGCTCTTAGAAAAATGATAAGGGTTTTGGTATGGATCCGGGAAATGTGGCCCCAAGAATGTGTAGTTTGGACTAAACTATTGCCGCGGAATGTTTGGAAGGGAGCGAGAAGTGAGGGAGCAATTTAGAGGGCTAGGAAGGGAATAAATAGATAGTTGGTAAATATGTTGTGCTTCTGCGGCGCTAAAGGTTTTGGAACACAAAGAAATAGTTTATAAAGGCTTCACGACCTTAAAGAGGATGGTGTCCATTTGTCAGTTTTCGGGAATAGTTATTATTGGGCGGTTCTGACCTTGCAGGTGGAAGAGAGAGTAAGGAGTTGGAAGTAGAAAGAAATGGTGAGGGGTGGGGCAGAAAGAACATCTCGGTGGAGGGTTTTCTGTTGCCGGGGGCATGACCCCTTTAGATGTGGGGGAGGGAAGCACAATGGGGGAATAGTGCGGGAAAGGATAGGATGGGGGTGGTGCTGTTTGCGCAAACGGGCTACACCGGAGGAACAGGTATTGAACCAGGAGGGGCGTGGCGCCTCCATTATTATGAACCCAGGATCTTTATGGGCCCTTGGGTGGACAGATTTTGTGTGTTCTCATAGGACAAAATGTCACTAACCTCTCCATCAACCCCCCAACCTCAGAAAACCATAGGAGATGAGTGGCATGATGTAGGGATTTTTGTCTGGTCAAGTGCAGTTTATAAAATGAGGGGACATCCTTAATCTATGATCTTATCCAGAGGCCAAGCAGTCTCATTCTGGTGTAGAGAGAAATAGCATACAAACGATTTCATTTGAGCAAGTTGAGGCTGAAAAACTGTGCCACTGTTTTAAGCACAATGCAGATCATGGCCGGGTAAGAATGGGTGACTTGGAGATACTCCACAAACTGTCCGAGGTTACACACAATCAACAGGAACTCATAAGAACGGACCCGAAAGATTGAATCTGAGTTCCTATTGGAAAACTGTCGGTCCCTCTGAAAACTCCAGTATACAATCATTGTAGTTTCAACCAATGCTGTTCCATTCACTACAAATGTACCAAGGCCCAAATGTTTAAAATATAATTACCAACAAGAGAACTCAGCCGGTGCTACAAAAATATCAATTTTTGAAAATAGGAAAGATATGAAAGTTAAATGAATACACCTGGGGTTTCCCAGAATGTTGACATGTTTTCAAATGTTATACTAAGAAGAACATGCACCTCTGTATTGACTGTATTCAAAAGCTCTCTCTAATATAATAGTGTATTAATTACTCCAACTACTGTCCTATTTAAATATAATACAGAATGGTTTAAGTTTTCATACAATAAATACATTAAATTTAGTATTGACTTTGCAAATACTTGTTTGGTCAGTGTTCCATTTCACTGAGTACATCGGCCCCCAACCTTTTAGAGACGTTCTTAACACACATATTTTAAAAACAAATATAAAATGGACTTGAAGTGGGGGTAAACATTATTATAAGAGCGGAATAGATGCCCAAGTTTATGGCCAGCTTTAAAGAGGGATTCATCAATTAGCAGTCATCTCTCGACCCTGTTTGTCTGCACACCCTGCCAGTTTGCTGAAGATATGTGAATAACAAACACATTAAAGCCTATTGGAACGTTCCATGCATAATTGTCAGAAACTACTTACAAGGGCTTGTTTAACTGTGTTGGAGCATTGAAGCCCCTAATGGAAAAACACGCATGTTACTTATGTGTACTTATCAGGTCAATTTAAATATGCATCTATATCATGCCATTATTTCTTGTATAAAAAGTGAATAATATTCATAACTCTGGAACTGCAAGACCCAGGAATATGACATGTGTGTTACGAAGATAAGGAACTCTTTGTTAATTTGAAGCCAAAATCTAATTTAATAAATTAATCTGAAATTATTGAATTTTGAGAAATTCATAACTTTATTAAGAAATATGCTATAAGTGTTGCCTACCTAAACGTCCATCTACAGGTACAGATTTAAATAATCTTGATTTCATTAAATGAGCATTTTGCTGACAGGAATTTTAGAGAACAAATAAAATAGCATTTTGCAGTTCTAGAGTGAAATCACACCCTCCCTTCTGCTCACATTAAAAACATAGAAATTGTAATAAGCCAAGGAAGGATAGGGGTGTCTATATTTTTGTGAGTGTCTGATTATTTAACATGGCAAATCTGATTATAAAGTAGGCTTCAGACAAATACATGATTATTATTATGGCTGGATTGAAGACCCCAACTGAAGAGCCAGGATTCCCAGGGCACTGCAGACAGGATGGTTCCTATTTTACGGAGATGTGCCAAATCCATATGGGTACCTGTGCCGATCAGCTTAGGGGCTTTGCTGATTGCGGGATTACAATTTGAGAGTGACCAGGCTGATTTAAAAAATGTAAAACATAATTTGAAGTCAGTATACAAATCCCCAATATACATCTGAACTGCCCTACAGTCCTTTCCATGCTAGGCCTGCAGTGTAAGTGGTCTGGGAGCACTAGATGTAAAGACCATTGAGGGGAAGGGCATCAACACTCTTTCCCGAACCACAGAAGCCAAATTGAATTGACCCTCCCAACGTGGTAGACACAGTTTCCTGATGGTAGAGGCACAGGTAACCATGAGGCAGCCAATGGTGGGAAGAGGATTTAGGGAGAGACTGTGGATAGGGAGGGGGAAGTCGGAAAACCACAAAGAGGGTTAGGGTAATGAGAATGGATGGGTAGGTGGAGTGTAGGGAAATAAACCTTGATACCTAGCAGTTTATATCTCAGCAACCTGACCTGACCTGTTTCTTGACCATACATGTAATCGTATCCCAGTTTGGCCCCTGACTTCAAAGCACTACATCCTACACATGTAACATGGAACATGGACTTTCATAGGCACAAAGTACTTGGTTTTCACAAATCTCCTTTTGGAGTAAAATGAACATGAAAATGAACATGCAGTCATGAACAAAGCACATATACAATAAACAGCATAATAAGACCAACAACAGAAACTAGTTCATCTCATGCACAAACACATGACTAGCACATGGAAGTGAAATGACACAAACAGAGCATGGACAAGGCAGCAAACCTGGTTCTGGTTTCAAAACGTGTTTTAGCTTCACACGTGCACCCTGCAA
Source organism: Ambystoma mexicanum (assembly GCF_040938575.1). Classification (NCBI taxonomy): domain Eukaryota; kingdom Metazoa; phylum Chordata; class Amphibia; order Caudata; family Ambystomatidae; genus Ambystoma; species Ambystoma mexicanum. The sequence continues at coordinate 1,392,907,026 of NC_090932.1, forward strand.
CCTACTAGTTGCTTAGTTCAAAATACTTTTTCATAGTTCACTGTTCTTAGGGTTGAAATGCTGAAAACCAATATGCACAGCAAATGTTCATTTTAATTGCCACATGTGTTACCGAAATGCTAAACATGGAAGAACTGCGAAGCATTTACTTAGCTGAGGCCCGGGAGCCCCATGAGGCAACCACTGGCGTAACAGGGGCCCCCGCAACCACTGCGGTGTGGGGGGGCCCCGCCAGCACATGTCCTGGGAGGGGGCACCAATAAAAAAAAAAAAAATGACATATTTTTTTCTACAAAAAAAAAAAGGTTTCTTTGGAAATTCACTCTGCATTCATAAAGAACATTTCTGAAACAGAAATAATTTCTTTATGAAGGCAGAGTGACTACAAAAAGAAACTTTCTTTTTGAAGTCCTAGGGTCCCCCTACCCCATGACATGGAAGACCCTAGACTCGAGGCCTCCATGTCATGGGGCGGGGGGAGCCCTATCACTTCAAAAAGAAATAGTTTGTTTTTGAAGTCACTCAGCCTTCATAAAGAAATTATTTTGGTTATGGTTCGGTCCTTAACTGAAATAATTTCTTTATGAAGTTATAGTGGGCCTCATCACGAGTTGGGTGGTAATGCCGGTGGTATTACCACTGGCGCTATTGGCCCTACCGCCAAAACCCCCCGGCACTATTAGCGCTGGATCACGGGTTTGGTGGAACGGTTAGTGCCCATTCCCCATTGGGCCCATTTGGGAATTCCTCATTCCCCATTGGGCCCAATGGAGAAAATTGGCGCTATTACCGACGGCGGATTTCCCGCCGGCGGTAATAGAGCCGAAAATCAGCTCAGAGCTGGGGGGAAATCCACCAAGGCCATGATCTGGCGGACCCTTAAATGCGGTGGTAATAGCACTATCGCCACATTTAAGGGTTACCTCCAGACTCGTGATGAGGCCCAGTGACTTAAAAAAGAAACAATGGGGCTCATTCTGACCATGCCAGTCCGGAAACAATGGTGCTGGGAAGCTTACAGGCACTGTTGTTTCCAGACCTGTTGTTTCCGGACCGGCATGTTACAGGTCTGCCTGCTGGGGCTGCTGTGCCCGACAGGTCTGACACTGCCAGGCACAGCAGCCACGGTAGGCAGACCCGTCACGGAAGCACCGGCACTGTTAACAATGGTGCAGGTGCTTCTGTGTCCCCATTCCCGTGGAGTCTGGGGATTAACGAAATTACCGGCGCCTGATTTCCTGGCCACTGGACTTAAAATAGCACGGTGGCACCGGGAAGTCAGGTGGCAGTAATTTTTTACGGGTCCGGCGGCAACCCGCCAGTAGCACCGGCACGGTTACGGTTGGACCCATAATGAGTCCCAATTTCTTTTTGAAGTAATAGGGCTCCCCTCAACTCCATGACGTGTGCGTGTGTGAGTCTATGGTGAAAGAGTGCATACTCAAATGTATAGGTGGCTGCCTGTGTGTGTATGGTGAAAGGGTGCACACTGAAATATATGGGTGGCTGTCTGGGTGTGCCTGCATGGTGAAAGGGTGCACACTTAAATGTATAGATGGCTGCCTGTGTGAGTGTATGGTGAAAGGGTGCACACTTAAATGTATGGGTGGCTGCCTGAGTGTGCCTGTATGGTGAAAGGGTTCACACTTAAATGTATGGATAACTGGGTGTGTATATGGTGAATGGTGTGTGTGCTTGTGTACAGGGGCACAACAAAACCTTCATTTCGGGGGGGCTAACCCTTCAAATGTTGGGAGAGGCGCTAACTTCACAGGCAGTGGGGATGGGGAAACCTATTTGTGTGGGGGCATCCAACTTATTTACACATTTCAATGAGACTATTCTAGTGCAGATTCAATTTTACAAGCAGTTAACTCTCTCCTTTAAGTCTCCTGTTCCCTGTCTACCCTTCCAATCACTCCTCTGGCATTCAAGTACTAAACCCACATCACGATTTCAATTGCCTAAACAATGTGGCATTTGAATGCAGGTACTAACAGTGAAATGCTTTATGTTGGTAATTGCTGGGTTCTTGTTAACAGCAAAAACCAGGTGCCGTTTATTATTTGTGTCCTGTTCGGTCCTGCAACTGCTCTAAAGGTTAGCCAGGTTGAGTCAATATAGCCCAACATTTCAGGAGGGCTAGTGCTGAAGCTCAGTCAACTCAATGGTGTTGCACCACGACTTGTGTTTAATGCTTACTCCTAGCCCTATTCTTCCTCGTCCCAGTACTTATGTATGAGGCAGTACTTGTGTGTGAGGCACTCTGCCTCATACACAAGTACTGGGAAGAGGTAGAGGTACAAGGAGGTAATGCCTGATTTAGCTACCTGTTATCTTCATCACTCCAAGTCCCACTGTTCCTCATCCCAGTACTTACCTATGAGACAAGGAGCCTCATGTGTAAGCTCTGGGACAAGGAAGAGGGACGTGGAGTTAATTCTGGGCCAAGGAGCTGATTGTGGAGGTTGGGGTAGTAGGTGGGAAGGAGAGGGGATGTGTGGGGGGGCGGGATTATGTGATAAATCATAATGGATGTCCATGTCCAGGCTAAGCAGGCATGATATGTGGTATTAGTGGCTAGAGAGGCCGTTTGGTGCAGCCAGTCTAGTCATTCCTCAGTTTGGTATGACTTTCTTTTAACTGGACATTTCTGATAAAGCAGTCCTGCTAACTTTAATTACCTGGCTAGATTGGCATTTGGGTGCTGCCAATCTAGCCATTTCTTACTGCGGCATTGTATATTTTTCTAGGCATCCGTGATAAAATTATATGATACAAGTCATTTATAACGCGCCTGTACACAAGTGTACACAAAGGGAGGGAAGATAGAGGGAGGACAAGACAAACAATCTCACTAGGCCTTGTGTCATTGCAAGAACGAGAAGTGCAAGGAGGAAGGGAGGGGTGGAAGTGCAAGTGAGAGGGGAGGGGAAAACAGGGCAGCAATGCTCTGAGTAAGTGCAGCCAGGGCAGAGCGGCAATTGGTTGTGCAAGGAGAACAAGGGACCGCAGGGTTACAGTTACAGCCCCTAAGTGCATGGTAGGCCCAGAGGCAGTGCAAGGATGACCAATCAAGGAAGAGCCTGGACTCGGAGAGACTCTGAGGGTAGCCAAGCAGCCAGTCGGTAAAGCATACAGGTAGGTCAGCAGGGGAGGGAGAGAGAGAGAGAGAAAGCAACAGAGAAGAGGAAAGTTTTGAACTGCTTCTGAAACTTCAGGTTGTCTGGCTCAAGTTTGGGGGACAGGGAGGCCATTCCAGAGGGAGGCACCAGCAGAGAAGAGAGGTCTACCCCCACTATCTGGCTGGAGAAACGTCTAAGCCTTAGAGAGTTGGAGGTAGCTGAGTGAAGGGATAGAGAAAGAAGGTATTTTGGAAGAGAGCGTTGGATTTAGTGTGGGCCCCGGCCCCAGAAAGCCTTGTGGACAATGCAAAGGTTCTTGAACTTGATCCTTGCAGCCACCGGGAGCCAGTGGAGAGATTTGAGGGCTGGAGGAATACGATCCCAGGGCTTGAAGCCAAGGGTAATTCTTGCAGTTCTGTTCTGGATTAGTTGCAGATGATGGAGACTAAAGGAAGGCAGATTCAGAAAGTGGCTGTTGCAGTAGTCCAGCCTAGAGAGAACCAGGGCTCTGGAGACAGTGAGCTTCTGGTGGAAAGTGAGAAAGGGAAGAGTCCCTTTGAGGAGGAGCAGCTGGTAGTGGGACTTCTTGGCGATGTCCGAGATGTGAGGAGAAAACGAGAGTGTGGCGTTGAAGATGACACCAAGGTTTTTTGCCTCGCAGAGAGGCAAAGGAAGAGGGCCCAAGGCGGTCTGCTATGGTGAGAGAGGAAATGCAGAAGCAAGGGTTGCAATGAGTAGGATCTCCGTCTTACTGGCATTAAGGCAGAGATCGTTGGAGGCGCACCAATCCTGAATCATGGATAGACAGTCAGGAATGAGCCAGAGAGGAGAGGAGGCTGAGGGGAGCCTGAAGGAAAGCTGAGTCATCCGCATAACACTGAAAGTTAGAGGAGAAGGTAGAGATCAGGGAGGCCAAAGTGGCCAAGTAGAGGTTGAAAAACCAGGCTGAGAGGATAGAGATCTGGGGAACGCCACAGGTAGAGAGAGGTGGCAGAGAGAATGGGACCAAGATGGACCTGGGAGTGGAGGGGCGGTCCAAGTGGAAGGAGGTCAGTCACTCTAGGGTCTCACAGATTCGATTGATCAGGATGGTGACGTTGACCCTGTCGAAAGCACAGGAAAGATGAAGGATGAGAACAGAAGGAATGCTGGAATCATGGTTAGAGAGCAGATCTTCATTGGTGTTAAGGAGAGCAGATTCCATGCTTCTGGCAGATCTGAAGCCAGACTGATGGTCATGGAGACAACCAACAGATTCAGTGTGGAGAGTAAGCTAGGAGATGGCAAGCTTTTCCTACAGTTTGCTCAGGAAAGGAGTGATGGAGATTGAGCGATAGTTTGTCAGGCAGGTAGGATCAGCAGACGGCTTCTTGAGGAGTGGGTGCACAAGGGAGTGCTTAAAGGGAGAGGGGAACGTTGCAGCGGCGAAAAAGTGATTACAAAAATCGGCCAAGGCTGGAGCAAGGGTGTCAATATGGTTTTTGACGGTTCTGGAGGAGCAGCGGAGCACCTGTTTGGATGATACTTTCACAGATCGGACTTGTCTAGAAACCTTGTCAGGTGTTGTCAGAGAGAAAGAGGAAAAAGGAGGAGGAGAGGTAGAGATGGCCAAAGGAGGCCAAGTCAGGAAGAGGAGATAGAGGACAGGATGTCCTGAGATTTAGCAGAGAAGTGAGAGGCCAGAGCTTTACAGAGGGCCTGGGAGGGAACAGGAGAGGTATAGACCACAACAGGATTGACCAGTTCCTTGCAGATTTTAAAGAGTTTGGCCGTGTTGTTAGAGGCCGCAGAGACACACGCTTTAATGTGTGCTCTCTTCTTGATGAGTGTTATTGCTTGAAGTGGCATTTTGGTGCAACCACTCTAGGTATGTCTAAATGTGGCCTGTCATGCTTTACTATAATGTTATTACGTGTTTACACTGGTCTACATTGTGCGGCCAGTTGGACATGTTTTCATTGTGGCATGGCATTTTTAATAGCAAAGCATTAATGTTCCTGTGCACTGTTGGTGACTTGCATGTATTTGATTGTGTTACCCTACAAAACAATTGCAAAAACTCTGGCTTTATAGCCAATTTATCTCAGAAAGTGTGCTGTACATTGCATTAAAACACATATTTGTACCTTTCTCCTAGTGCAGTATACCCCTTCAGCAGCATGTTCATGCGTATTGTGCAAGCGTGATAATCTAGGCCGGTCCAGAGTGTGGCGCGACCCGTGATTTGTTGCCGAGTTGGGGGTCCCCCTCACCATGGCTTGCAGGGGGGGGGCTCACATTTTGTGTTATGCCACTGGAGGCAACCCGGGCAATGAAGGAATCCGTGGTGCATAAGGAAGCCTCCCACACTTTACTGCCTTTTGATCCATATTTTCATGGTCCTCACCGCTGCCGTGATGCGCAGGGATGACCCCCTGGGCCTCCTGCTGTGTCTGCCCGTGCCACAATCTGCAATAATCCACACCTGGCACAGGTGAATGGTGGCCTTATGAACGCAGCTGTTTTGCTGCACGTGTATGCATGCTCTGCCCCCAGGGTTTTCTGGTAAATGCAGTTCACAGCCCCAGGGAGCTGCAATGCCAAGGCCTGTTGGCCTTAGCTTTGTGGCTGTGGCCACAGGCTGTGCCACCTGCCTCCATCTGGCATGCCCCCACCATATGTTTGACACTAGGGGACACTAGTTTCCAGTAGCACACAGTATGCAGCGTAAAACGATACCACGTCTGTGCGATCTAAGCGCAATTGTGTGTTTGTAAATTAAGTCCAATTACATTGACCATATGTGCTTCCACAGGAATAGTTGAGCATTCAGGCTGTGACTCAATCATGATGTTTTATAGCCTAATAGAGAATTATTGATAATTTGATACCTATAGAAGCCATAGGTATTTAAAAAGATATTAATGGATGAAGGGCAGCTTAAAGGTGTAATTTCTATTTCCATAAAAGTAAAATCAAATGTCAATCACAGGAAATCCCTTATTCTGAAACTGCTTAGTGAGTCTCATTTGTAAAGTGAAAGGAAAGGTGTATTTATATTTATTCAATACAATCTGAAAACCATTCTCCTAGATTGGGGTGGGTGAGCTGAAATTGAGTATGTTCCATATTGGTGACACTGCTTCCCTAACTTGAGACACATGCAGGGGTTTGGTGTAATTCACTAGGCGCTTACTTGAAATGACACACACACACACACCAGCAGACCTCAGCACCATAATCACATAGGACATAGGGGGTCATACAAGAGTTCCCTGATAACAGCAGCGGTTAGCAAAATTGGGGAAGTAGAAGTCCTGTGTATTATGTGCAAATATGAAAATATGTGTAGTTCATGAACATTAACGTGATACTAAGAATGATATGAATCAAGCAGCTGGTGAGCGGCCCAGTTAGAATTAGAATGTTCTATTTTTATGCAGAGTTCAACTTATATATAAACAGATTAGACTATATAGATGGATGCGTGTCTGTAATATTGTTGAGATTGAAGCAGGCAGGTACATTTTTTCTCCAGTTTTACTTTTTTCCTTCTCCAAAATCAAGCTTTATTATCGTGTTTATTATATGCAATTGCGCATTGAAACATGTTACATTCAAATAACATATGATTCTTGTAATTTTTAACCCACATCCACCCCCCGAACCCTCACGCAATTCAATGACTACAACTTGAAACTCTGTCACAGGTCACACACAACTTTACACTACATTGACTCTCATGGCAGTTTAATGTCCATATTTTGTGAAGAATGTAAGCCACGCCCCCTCTGTGCGCTCCTCATCCAGTAAATGTGTTAAGCATTCCATATCATCTATGGCTCCCACCTTCTGCACCCACTCCTTTTCAGTAGGGATTCTGTCTCTTTTCTAGTGCTTTGTTTTCTTATCCTTCCCCTTCAAAACCCCCCAACTAGCAACACAGCGATCGTGTCCTTTGAATGCCTCCCACCCACTTAAACCATGCCAAGACCTCAGCCCAGTACCGCTCTATGTAAGGGCACATGCACCACATATGATAGTAATCGCTCTGTGGTTGTTTACATTTCCTGCAGCGCCAGTCTGCCCCAATACATTCTGGCCAGTTCAGTCAGTGGATAGTGCCACCAGTGGATTCTCTCCACTTTATTCTCATCTATCCTATTCACCAGTAGGGTCCCCACACAATCTCCTCTTTCATAAAACCTTTGCTTTCTTGCCTTCTATCTCTGATCTCACTCAGCAGCAAGTCCTGATTCACTCCTGACTTTGTCAGTTGAGCATGCATGCCCCGAATCTCATCGCTTAGTCACCCTTCCATCAGGGCCCTCTCCCTCTTTTTCTGAGCACCTTCCGGTATTAGAAGGCCACGTACAGTTGCCTTGCTTGCTTCCCACACATTTTTTCAGATGGACCTCCCAGTGTTGATAGTCTTGAAATAACAGCAAATCTCCTTTCCCAAACAATCTCTAAATATTGGATCTTTCAGGAGGCCAATCATTGCAGCACCACCTAGGCATCCCTTTCCTTCCATTCTCTAACCACCATTCCACCAAAGGGCTACAGTACTCCCCCATTCCTGAGGCACCACCAAAAGGTCTATCGTAGTATATGTTTGGTGTGGTGGTGAGAAAAAGGTGTACCTCCCTGCCTGCGGAAACCTGGACCTCCATACATCAGTCCAAAAATGCACCCAGAGCAATTGTGCAAACTTCTGGTGTTCTCTTCCCCTCGTGCTAGTTCTATGTTCCCTTGCGAAACATCAGTCAACTGCTGGATCTGCGATCATATTAAAGTCCCCTCCCATCATTATAGATCCTTCACCTCAGTCTTCCAGCACATTAAATACTCTCTGGAGAAACGCCACCTGGTCTACCTTTGGGGCATATATTGATGCTAGTGTGAGCATTCTGCCATCCAGATGACTTTTGATTACTAGAAACCTACCAGCATACCTCCGCCGGACTTGCAACTCCTTTAATCACATGGATTTTGCTAGGACAATCCCCACTGCCTCCTTTTTGGAAACCTTGTGCGAGGCCCAGTGCTGCCCAATTTCTGTCCCCCTTTAAAACACACTCTTCCCCCATTCAGTAGTGAGTTTCCTGCAGAACCAGTACAGCTAGGTGGGTTTTGTGAAACATGTTTTGCATGAGGGATCTCTTATTTGGGGAATTTAGCCCCCTCCCATTCAAAGTGGCTGCCTTTAATTTATCCATATTCCCCTCAAAGAGGTTTTTCCTGGTCCACGACCATGATCGAGCAGCCCTGCATCTGTGATTGTGACAGAATTATGTGTGTACCCCCTCCCCGCCTACCCTCTTGTTCCCCGCAACTTGAACATTCCCCCCAACATTATTAAATAATTGCCTTGGCCAGGACCCCATGCCCAGCCTTCTTAAGACATATCTGGATCACTAGGGTAACAGGGAGACCATCATCCCTAGCTCATGCCCAGAAACACTTGTGTACAGGCGTGTTATAAATGACTTATCATATCATATCCTGTTGAACAGCAAACTTCAAACCGCAGTACATTTTTCATCCCCCTTCAAACACAGGGTAACTTAACATTCTGCAATGAGTGCCCCACTCTCAACCAGGGGTTTTGAATTGTGATATCTGGATCTTCTTAGATTTCCTTGCACCAGTGTCCTTCTTGCGACTCTTCTGCTGTTGCAAAAGCGTTATTGAAGCTTTCCCACAGCTTCCATCAGTCCTTCCTTCCACAACTCTAACAGCAGCAGGGCCGCATCCTCACAATGCTGGAGTTCATAATGTTCTCCACCATAGTCAAAGGAGAGGGCGCAGGGGAACCTCCAACGGTATCACACCCCTTCCTCCTGAAGCCATTGCATTAGGGGCCTGCATTTTCTCCTCTGCTCAAGGTTATACATTGATAAATCCTGGAATATTGTCACTGAGGCTCCTTCACATTCTATGTCTCCAACTTCACAAGCTTTTCGCAAGATTTTCTCCTTGTCACTGTAGTAGTGGCATTTGGACCCTGTCAAAGTGGATCTCTGTTGGGTGCTGATTCCAGTAGCTTCTGCATGCTCATGGCCCGGCAGGTACTCCAACTCTCTTGGAGATTCAGCCTCTTTACTTGAGAATCCCCATATCCTCAGATTATTTTTCCTTTCTCTATCCTCCACATTATACAGTTTACCCTTGGCTTCTCTTTCCGTGCATTCAAGTTCCCTTATCCGCATCCCTATGCCTACATCCGCTATGTCCGGAGCACGCTGCTTAGGTGCTTGGGTCGCCACTGTGAGAAACCTGAAGGTGTCTCACTTATTAGTCCCTGGGGATCTGTCATGCAGGTGGCCAGGACATGGCCATCGCTATTGGATCCAGTTCCTGGGGGTGGACTAGTGAGGGAGGATAACCTGGATGGGGTATCCTTGGGGAATGGGAGTGGGACACCGATAGGTGAGACTTGGTATCCCTCTTCTCGTTATACCTTTTCCCCTTCCTTGAAACTTAAGGGGAAGTTGGCAACAGTGAACCCGACCAAGGGATGCCGACCAGGAGGGAAGTCTGAAGTCCTGATTAACGGTGTGTTGACAAGTATCAACCCGACAGAGGGATGTTCACAGGGAACTGTTTAAAAAGACATTAAGATTTGTGAATATTACAGATAAAGATTGTGTTGAGAGCCATAGGGATTCCGGCTGACGGAGGCTAAGAATCGAGAGGGATCTGAGCCCGAACGAGGAGGAACTCAGAGGTGAAAGAACTATCACCCAAACACAAGTAAAGACAATCAAAGAAGAACCTTGGAATCAGTGTTGATTTTGAATGTTACAGATGAAGATTGAGTTGAAAGCCATAGTGAACCCGGCTGAGGGAGGCTAACAATCAATGGGGATCTGAGCCCGAACGAGGGGGATCCAAGGCTGAAAATGCATCACCCAATGTGCAAGTTGAGAGGAACGTTTGTTTGTTATTTTATTGAAGACATCAGATCATTGGAGCTAAGAGACTTAGGGCCTCATTACAAGGATGGCGGTAGGGATTTACCGGTACCGGTAAAATACAGGTACCAGTAAATCCCTACCGCCTTACTACGAGGTCCCTTTGCGGGTTGGGGGATTTAACGCCTGCTTTTTGCAGGCGTTAAAATCCAACCCGCTAAGGGACCTCGGAGCTAATTACGGCACCGCAAAATTGCGGTGCCGTAATTAGCGCCTTCCCCATTCCCATAGAGCCCTATGGGGCAGAAATGGGAATGGGGAAGGGCAATGGCGGAAGGGGGATTTACCGCCCCTCCAACCTTGGAATGGGGCGGTAAATCCCCTTTCCGCCAAGGCGGTGCCGGTATTTTACCGGCATGAGCCATGGCGCTAATAGCGCCATGGCTCACCGCCTACCGGGTAATGAGGCCCTTAATCACCGAAGGCCCTGATAAACTGAGAACAGAACTGTTAGGTCATGCTGGGACATCTCGAGAGTGTGCTGTGCTCCAAAGTCATACCTTCTCCTGTGCTCAAAACGTGGGGAAAGGAGACCCGACTGCTGCATCCTGACTTAGTATTTGTGAACACTTCAATCTTTCCTATGAACCCTATCCCACACTCTTTGTTTGTATTGATCGTAAGGATTGGCAATAGGTTTTTCTTAGTATAGGCCCTTTTATTTGACACAACGCCACTTGGACTTCCTTATTATTATTTGATGTTTGTAGCTTGCTCCCATCTTGGATTTAGGCTTAGTTTAAGAATTTTTCCAACCCGCATTTACAGTTTAATAAACATCCTTGAACTGTGATCACTTGTGTCTGACTTTACTGTTGCCACCATGAGTTCCTTACTTATGGTGCCAAGAATGGGATGTGATTCAACTGATAAAAATTGAAAACCATGCTAATAATCGTAGTACCGCAGGAAGGGGAAAATAAAAGGTTGATCTCCTAGATTCTGTTCGCGTATCCACGCTGTAAGAGGTGCTGTTCTCTCAGTTGTGTATTCCACTCAGTCAACAAGACCTAGGGCCTCATCACGAGTTTGGCGGTAACCCTTAAATCCGGCGGTCGCGCTATTACCGCTGGATTTAAGGGTCTGCCAAATCAGGGCTTTGGCAGATTTCTCCCCAGCTCTGAGCTGGGGGGACATCCGCCGAAAATTCACGCTATTACCGCCATTCCCCATTGAGCCCAATGGGGAATGGGGCATTCCCGAATGGGCTCAGTGGGGAATGGGAAATTCCATTACAGCCAAACCCGTGATCCGCGCTAATAGCGCCGGGGGGTTTGCGGTAGGGCTAATACTGCCGGCGGTAATACCACCGGCATTACCGCCCAACTCGTGATGAGGCCCCTATTCTTTAAAACACAAGTCTTATTAGATTTACGTCCTCTCTCCCATTATAACATACAGCCTTGGGACCGAATAATCCTCAAAGTTTGACCTTTGATTTCTTTTATCAGATCTAGTGCTTCAAGTCCCCCTCTTTCCGAGCCTTTATTTTTTGGGACCCATTCTTTATCCACTGCGGGACCCTTAGGGTTAAATACACATTTTCCCCATCGTACTTCTGCGACAGACTAAGACTCAGAGGATTTTGAAACCCTGTCCGACCGAATCGAGAGCTATTTCTTTTCAAATTCATGTACTACTTAAGGAACCCTTACCCCACCAGAAGAAATGGTTGACTTAGCCCATGTCATTGCCCAATTAGCAGCCCATCAGATAAAGGCAGAAAATAGGCTCCAAGAAAATTTGACAACGTTAATTGAACTACAAACCAGGCTATTACTACCACAGGGCGTACTTCAGCCATATCTGGAAGGGGAAGATTTATGAAATTGGGATGGGAAGAAAACATGCAAAGATGCTACTTCGGACCCCTATTGAATGGAGAACTTCGAACTTTCTATCAACTACTTAACCTTGCACATAGAGACACCTTTCTGTCTATCAAAGAATGGTTACAGAAAAGAGTAGGGCAAACCTGTAATTTTTACTGGCATAAATTGCAAGCCATGAAATAAAACCCAGGAGAAACCCCTTTAGAACTAGGTGAACGTATTAAAAACACAGTGGCCCTACGGATTAATAACAAGTCCTTTGAAGAACTAATGGAGATGGCTACCTTCAAACAATTCATACATTCATTATCCCCTTTTTTACAAAAATCTATTCTCCAGATAAATCGACCTGCTCTAGCTATGGCCATTGAGACTGCACAGAACGATTCGGATGCAGCTAAACACTTCCATTTGACCCATCGATGGGAAGAACGGAAGGACCATAAGTCCATCCATCGAATCCAACCTCAAGGAGTAGATAAAGAAGGAGGATCACACAGGATCAAAGAAGGGACACCACCGGAGAAAATAGGTAGGAGAATTGATCCAAAGGCTAAGGAGGAAAGTAGAAAGGACAAGCTGAAAGGAAGCAGACCACCTCCTTTGATCTGTTTTTCTTTTTCTTACCCTCACTGAACTTGGACATTCTTAGCCGATATTCAGCCCCCTTGTCTCTAGGCATCGCCTGTAACATTTTCTGTAGTCTGCACTGCTGGATGGCTGCAGGAAGTGGAGATTTTAAATGGATTGTGTTTTCCAAAATGGCAGTCGCAATGCTTCCTGTTCCAGCAGTGACGCAATTTCAGCCGACGCTATATGCGCCGGGCTCGCTGCCGGTAACGTTATTAGCGCTGGTTTTTGCCGGGGTAAGCCCTTATTTTGGTTCAATTACCATGAGGCGCTGAAAGAATTACCATTGGAGACATTGGCGCGTGCACGCCAGGTTGTGATGCGGAACAGATACACCTGCATTAACCAGCCATAACGCTATTTGCGCCCGGCAGTAATTGTGCCAATTTACTGCCCGACTCCTGATGAGGCCCTTAATCAGATTGAGGAATCAGCTCCTCCTCCGATAAGACGACCTCTGAATGAAAAGGAATCTGTATGAAATGCTAAGTAGAAATGTTTAGATGAACGAATGAATGCTTGTGTAAAGTTTAATAAATGAAAACTGTTAGTCATATTTGTAGCATGTAAAAATTAGCATAGGTGATAGGAAGCCTAAGGGATTCTGTACAATCAGAACACTATTATGTTATATTAAACCAGCCTTTTTACTCCTGTCTCTAGTTGAATTTATTAATTACATTTATTTATTTATATATAGGAGGAACAATGCTCTTTTGATCACAAAATAATGTACTATAGATAAGAAATCAGATTTGATGAGAAGCAATGAGCTTCTTACAGAAGATTTGGATGTCGTCCGCAAAGACTTGGCACAAGAACCCAACGGAGTGGATTGGTCCCCAAGAACAGAGATGTAGAGCGTAAAGAGGAGTGGACCTAGGACACAGCCTTGTGAAACACCAACAGTTAGCGTAGTGTTGTTGCTCTAGGGGACAGAGAATTTGTGAGGTGCAAGGTAGGATTTAATCCAGGCAATCAACCACAAACCCCAAGAAAAAACAGAGTATTAAGGATATCAAAGTGATTGACAGTGTCAAGGCAGCAGAGAGGTCAAGGAGAATTAGGACAGAAAATAGGTTTGAGTACTTAGCCGAGGCGATGAATTTTGACATATTCATGAGAGCAGTTTCCGTGGAGTGACAGGAGCGGAAAACTGCTTGTAGGGAGTATCAAAGGTTGTAGATGTCTACTAAATCGGTAAGATGATTGAACACAACCTTTTCAAGCACTTTAGAGTAGTGTGGAAGGAAAGGCACAGGGGTCAGCCACTTGCCTTTTCAGGAGACCGATGAAGGAGCCTGTTTTGAAAACGGATGGGAAAGCAAACAGAGTCAAAAGACAGGTTGGAGAGTTCAGTGTGGTGAGAGGCCACTAAAGGAGCTGAGGAGAAAGCGGGTCAGAAGGGGCACAAGAGGGGTTAGCCTTCATCCATAGAGATAGCACTTTATCAGTATTAGTGTGACCGGTGGAAGATAGAGGCAGAGGATGATGGTATAGTAGGTGTAGTGCAAAATGTAGGCGATGGGAGTGTGAAATTATTCACCTAGCTCTATCGGTCTATCAATGAGTTCAGGGCATAGAGGTAGAATCGCAGGTCCTCATGTGAGTGGATTTGGTCCATTTGCACAGCAGCCGAAGCATGTCTGTGCGGAGAGATGGCATGAATGGTGTGAGCCATGGTTGATGATGCTAAGACTTAGGGGTGAAAATAAACAGTGGGAAGTGAGAGGAGAATGAGTCATATAGTAGGGATTGGAAGCTTTATAAGGCAGTGTTGGTGGAAGAGGCATCAGGTGTGAAGGAGGAGAGTGAGAACTGTAAGTTGGAGGGAAAGGGATGTGGGAAGGTTTACATTTCCTTTTAGTAATATGTGAAACAAGTGATGAGAACATGTCGGAGAGTGGAAAGGATATAGTGGTAGAAATAATTGAGTGAAAATATATGGGATGGTGTGACAGTAGTATTAGTGGCTGTTAGAGAGGTGGAGTGACCCAAAGAGTCCCCCCCCACTCTGTGTGCGAATCAACTACTGCTCTATTGTCTATCTTATATTGTCTTATGATTGTGAAGTCTCTTTCCAAAATTTTAAGAGCCCCCGCGGCCACAGGGTCGTGCACAGTTAACAAATGTATGCCATTGACTATGTTCCGGGGCAATTGGCTCAAGGGTGCTTGGAGCTGTGGTGGCACAGGACCATACTGAGTGACACTGATAGTGTGAAGGGGATGGAGGAGGTTGTTTCAGAGGCTGGTATCCATTCCCCAACTTGCAGAACCTGCTGAAGGACTTGAGAGTGATTTCGGTACCTGTAGTGACTGAGCAGGTGCTTGCGAAAAAAAAGGTCACCATTTCCCCACTAATAACAAAAGCAGGTCTAGACCCTCATGATGCAAGCAATTTGCGACCAATTACCAACTGTGATTTCTTGCTTAAGATACTAGACAAAACTGCCATCCTGCAACTTCAGACTTTCGCTGAAGAGTCCTGTGTTTTACATCCCAAACAGTCAGGTTTTAAACCAGGCTATAGTACTGAGACTACTTTAATTGATCTTCAGACCTACTTGTTGAATATCTTTGATAAAGGTAGCACCGGTTTTCTGGCGCTGCTAGACTTGTCTGCAGCGTTCGATCTACTGGATCATGGGCGTCTGCTCCAGACACTGAGCACCACCGGCCTGCTTGGCCCTGACTCCATCGCATGGGTACAATCATTTCTGTCAAATCAAACATCCACATTCTGTTGGGGTAATGCCTACTCTCTATCTTTACCCATCATATATGGTGTTCTACAGGGGGCATGCATCTCGCCTCTCCGGTCAACCTGTTTCTCAAACCACTATGTTGTTTGCTACAAGGCTCTGGTGCCTTCTTTACCAGCTATGCTGATGATACTCAGCTGGCCTTTGCAAGAGTTACAAACAGGATCTAGCTAGGCTAAACAATCTCTATCTCTTACTAGAAACTTGGATGATCCAAAACTGGATGTGTTTAAACAATAATAAAACAGAACTAATCATTTGCGGCTCTCATCAGGCCCAGACTAAACTCAAACCAAGATACAAATCTTTTAAACTCCATGACTGTGACATACCAGTGGTCAAGAAAGTCAAGACCCTTGGTGTCCATCTTGATGCCTCCCTTAATGCTGACATACACATTAACCAAGTAGCAGAAAATTGTTCATACTATCTCAGGCTCCTTAAAAACATCTGCCCAGTTCTATCCGAACCCAACAGTGCATCCATCACACACACGCATTGATGCTCCTCAGGATCGATTATGTTAACGCCCTACTTGGCGGTGCAACCAGAAAGAGTTTACAAAAGTTTCAGGTAGTCCAGAATGATGCCATCCACATTATAAAAAGGAAAACTCGGAGAGAACACATACCCGAAAGCAGGCAATCACTACACTGGCTACCGGTTTTGGCCAGGGTTCAGTTCAAGACAGCCACATTGGTACATAGATACCTGTATGGTTCCAGCCCCATATATCTAAAACATCTTGTACACCCTTATCAGCATTCAAGAATCCTGCAGTCATCCACCTTCTCCTTGATCTTTCCAGTTGACCATGCACGCACCCGGGACCTCAGTAGATAATTTCCTGCAGTCACAGCCAACCTTTGGAACACCTTTCCGGTTGAGCTCAGAGAGCAGTAAGATCCCATAATCTTTAGTGCAAAATTGAAAACATTGCTCTTCTCATAAAATCCTCTTAGCCCACACACCTCTTTCACTTGCTATGTTGTCCTGTTTTCCCCTTTGTCCCTGAGCTTGTTTTTCCCCAGCGCCCCAATGCCTGTGGGCTTTCAGCACCTTATAAATACATTTTAAAAAGATTGAGCCTCATTATGACCCTGCCTGTAGGGGGTTAATGGGGCCGGTAGAGCTGCCGGCCCTGTTAACCCCCTACCGCCTCATTACGAGGTCTCCTTGGGGGACCCGCTAAGGACGCCTGGTAAAACCAGGCGTCCTTAACGGGTCCCGCGAGCAGACCAGGATGCAAACAACAGGCCCGTCATTAACGGGCCCGTTGTTTGCATCCCCCCATTCCCTTTGAGCCCTATGGGGGCTCAAATGGGAATGGGGATGTACCGGGTCCGGGTTCCCTGAATGGGGGAATACCGGGCCCTCCAAGGTCAGAATGGCCCAGTAGTTCCCCATTCAGGGAACCCGGATCCGGTACCTGGAATGGGGGTAGCCATGCCACAAAAAGCAGCATGGTTACATCCAGGGTCATAATGAAGCCCATTATAAAAAAAGAAAAATGTATATCATAGGTACCTTTAACAAATAATTGAACATGGTGATCCCCAGTGTAACCGAATTGTTTGTACAGATAACAGGCTAGTGCCTTTGGGTGAAATCAGAACATCTTGGACTGTTCTGACTAGGGATGTAACGGTATTACGGTATACCGTTAAAGATACCGTGAACCACTTAATTGAACAATAATAACCGTCACATTGTTTATACCGGTATACCGTTCATACCGTTAAGTGTGCTTTTCAATCTGATTTGGAAAGGCTGCAGTAAACAAGTTCTGCGCAGCATTGGTCTTGCACTGTTGGATGTGCCGTCTGCCAAGTAGTTTCAGTTTGAGCAGTTTTTAATGCCATTCCATAAACCACACGTGCCTGACACAAAATCAACATGTTAGCAATAGGAAGAATAAATACAGTGCCAAGAAGGAAAGGGGTTTACTTTTTTTTATTTACATTTTTTTTTTAAAGCGCTCACACAGCCCCAGGGCATTGAGGCGCTGTTAAAGAAATTGGTTTTGTTTATTTTGTTGCGTAATTGTTTTTGTCTTAGTTGCGTATTTATAACATGCTTAAACACCCAGAGGTTTCTAAGCGCGGACCCAGGGATCGAACCTGTGTTGCTTCGTGTCGTCTTGCTTCCAAGGCACGCACGTTGCCGCTGAGCTATCCTCCCGGGACTTTGGGTTGGAAGCTTTGGGGTTTATATATTTATAATGGATAATGTTTTCTAAACATATGACAATGGCGGATTTCCCTGGTTCTATCATTGAATTTACATATAATAAGTCACACTGCGAAATTTAATCATCTCTGTGGGTACTCCCTGCTGCCATACCAAAGGGTAACATGTCCGTGATTACTGAACACCTTTTAGCCCAGAAGTAAACTAAAGGCTGTAACGTAAAGAGAGAGTGCGTGTGTGTGTGTATGTGCACAAGCGTATACTACCATCAGACTCCATTGATCTGTGGCATGCAGATTATCAATTTGGCAACATGTTCATCTTCACCAGTAGCCAGTGGGGGAGCTAAAAGCCTAAATGACCACTTAAGAAAAGCTATTCAGTTTGCTTTGCCAGTCGCAGCAGGGCCCCACCTCCCCCTCCTCTCCACACGTGCGTTTGTGTTTGGTGCAAGCAAGGGGTGGCATTTCAGTGGAAAGTATGTTGAAAAGCCCAATTCTGGCCCTGGGTGCATGGTTTTGTTTGTGATGATAAATCTGACAATTTATGACCTTTTAGAAAATATTTGTTAAGATTAGTTAACTCCACCTGCTATACCGCGATAACCATGATATACCGTCATTTGGCAAGAAGGTTATTGTACCGTCATAAAACTAATACCGTGACACCCCTAGTTCTGACCCCATTTTCACTAATTTGAAAAGAAAACTATGCTCCTCTACGTGCCCAAGGAAGGAAAATACTTTTAGCCATTCAAAAAGGTAACTGCAGTTGTAACCGAAAGTAGAAAGGTTTTATTCAGTTACTGGGTCACCAGGTTCAACTAAATCTCACTAGCTTTCAGAACCCACTCAAATGGAAGGGCCCTGGCATGACTGGAGTCTATCAGTATAAATATCTACAGGGGTATTACCCCACACGTATCTGGTATTCACCCCTCCTACTAAGTGGGGATATAATCGAATTACTTTACAAACAAAGGAGGAGTCTAATCCCTAGTAAACATTAACAATATCCAAAATGCACACAATAGTAATACCATGACATCACCTTGTACATTCGTCAATCATCAGTATATGTCCTCAAAAGATGTTCCAAATCACATATTTTAATATTCAAAAAGAACTCAAAAACACAAGACCCTGACAAAAAGATCTAAAACACTTAAAAAGCATATGCACATGTTACAGTACAATATATACAAAGCAATAAAAAAACAATTTTAAACAATTAAAAGACACAGGAAACAAAAGTTGGAACCTGAAAACCGAGAACAGTGCCAAATTAATTGTTATTATTCCACACTGTGCTCGTCATAGCCCGACTTATATAGGTTTCTGTCCTTAGTGTTGTGTGTTAACTGGACATTCCTCAGGGGCAATCATATCTCTTGTGCTCTGAAATGGCAGTCCTTTTCCGCTCAAAATTCTATTCTTAGTTTTCAAAAAAGATATTCCAAAATCTGTGGGTGCAACAAAGACAATATAAACATATCAATATGTGGGCATCACAGGTTTGCATTACTACACCTAGCCCTAGCCCTCAATACCAAAAAGGGAAGAAAAAGGTAGGAAAATGTGACTATATCTCTACCTGAAAACTGGCGTCCCAAGAGAATAATTTTCTTAGGCCAAATAAGGTTACAACTCCTTAGTTCTGTAGACACTGGTCGTCTAGTTCAACAACAGACCCCACGGTTAAACTGTACCAAAACAAAATAACGGGGCGAGAAGCCCCCAGAACGGACTGTTAACAAGCATCTAAACAGATCTGTTATACAGATACACACAGAATCTCAAAGCAATCTAATGGGACACCCCGGATCTCCAACACCTATGGTCCCTCACCTTAATAGAGCCGTAAAGAAACGTGAGATTTCCAATGGATAAAGTGTCTCAAAAGGCTTCAAACGTCCTCCAATGGATCAGGTAACAACCTGATGTTTCACCTCCAAAGTAGGTCCTAAACACAGAATAGGCAAGTATCCATTACAACCCAATATAACCAGGCAAGGCCTTATTCAAAAAATAGGCTCCAATATGGGGTTATACTAACCTCCCTCAGCACGCGCTCGTAGCGTGTCTCAGTATCCACTCCCTTCGCTGTGAGAAGCAAGCGACTTCGTTGACTCGCATCGTAGGGAAAAACAAGTTTGAGTGCAGGTACGTCCCGTGAATATGACGTATACTAGTCTCGCAACCGTCGGTTGCCAAGCAACCATACATATCGTGATCACGTGATATTATCACGTGATGGCTTGTATACAAACAGAAACGCCTTAATTTGTTGCAGTTCAAGGTAATTAAAGCCCCTGCTGTCTGAACGTAAACGCTTCTCGCACATGAGTCGCTAAGCAGCCACCTCACACCATTTATTTCCGATCACGTGAACACGTTACGTCTCAAGAAACCATATCATAGCCACCCCAACCAGGGTAAAGGCTACTCCCTGTATCCTCCAGTGTACATGCCCATCCAAAGGGACCCCACAACTTCACAACCACTGATCCACATAACTACATATGGATCAGAAACAGGGATTGCAAGATCTCACTAGGGTACGGGCTGCATCAAGAATAACACATGGAAAGTGAGCCTCTTGATCAAACCGGGAGGCAGGACATATGAATAAACCCCATCCTTGGAATGGACAAAATGGTCATAAATATGAGTGCACACAATGCATGTATCAGACAAAAGTCCCAAGAAATGACACACATATTACATTATGCCTGTCCAAAATCAGGGTCAAAGAGGGCATGGAATATAGCCACCAGGAAAATAGATAGAACCAGGATAGGATTAGGCTAGGGAAATGTTCATCTCACATTATGCCATTCAATACTTTCATTAAGTCCCACCAGATGACTTTTGATCATAAAAATCAGTTTCTGCTCTAAATTGACCAATTTCCTGTTAATCAAATCTTGACATTTCCCTGTTACTTTCTGCAAAATACACCACTCAAAATCATTTTCTGAGTGACCCAACCTTCTAAAATGGGACACCAAAGGTGCGGTATCAATATTGCTCCTAATACAGCTCCTGTGTTCAATCATCTGTGTTTTACATTTCCTGTTGGTCTTCCCAATATATATCAAAGAACAAGGACACTTAATCATATAAATTACATTGTTGGTATTGCAATTAGTATGTTCTTTTAATACCCATTCATGTTTAAGACCCAAATTGACTTTCAAAACTTTCTTAGTCAAGGGACACATTACACAATTCCCACACGGATAGTGGCCCAACACTTGTGGAAGATTCCAAAGAGTGCCTTGTGTGCGTGGATAGACTGTAGTACGCTGGACATCATTTTTCATTACAAGGTTCCTAATGTTAGTACTTTTCTTAAAGGCCACAATAGGTGTAGGAAAAGTCATACATTTTTTCCAGTTTTTGCAAATAATACCCTTGATTTTATATGACAGGTTACTGAAAGTGTTAACCAAAACCAAAGGAGGATTAGAAGTGTCTTTGATCTTTTGCTCAAACAGAGAGCCACGATCATTATTAAAGGCTCGTTTTGCTGCTTGTTTCACCACTCTCGGAGGATAATCCCTATTGTTCAATTTCTCAATTAGTACGTTTGCCCCTTCTTCATAGATCTCTTTGGTACTGCTATTTCTTTTGATACGCAGAAATTGCCCAAAAGGTAAGTTATCGCGGACATGCTTTGCATGGTGACTCTTGTAATGGAGAAGTGCATTTTTATCTGTTAGCTTCACAGAGGGTTTGACACATAATTCCAAATTGTTGTGATAAATTGTGAGGTCCAAGTAGTTAACTTCCATAGTACTGAACGTGGCCGTGAATTTTAGGTATCTATTTGAGTCTATCAGTTCCATGTGGTTTTAGTAAACCAAATGCTACCAAATAAGATTTTACAGAAACAAAATATATATTGTTTCTTTTTTTATTTAATTGGGGTGGGGGGCAAAACCCCTATTTACCTACACTTATAACCCACCCACCCCCAGTGAACCGCCTCCCACACCTTTTGACCCCTTACCCTCAGCCCCTATCTAATTATTGTTCATGGTTTTTATCAGTAAAATGTCATTCGTTATTTTCGGTATCATCACTGGATACCGAGTCTATCTTGTCTCAATCCTGGTCAGAAACTCAAGCATTCATTCATCATCAATCATTATTTTATCTGATGTATGCCCACCAACTCATACCCACTACTTTAATCTTGAGGACTTGCATACAATTCATAATTTCTTCCTCACAGGATGCATTGTGACCGACTGTAATACTGACATTGTAGACATCAATTTCTTTCCTGGCCTATCCTGCTTTGGCTACATACTTTTATGTAACAAGCATTCATCTCCCCTGCCTTTTGTGGAGGCTTCTTTTAGGGCTAGGCTGTGGGTGGCAGTATGCCCTCCTTTACAAGGAAAACTGTCTGGTGTGAAGCTCAAATTTGTAGACTTGAATTCCCAAAGAAGTTTAAATGTTTATGGGACCTAGTGCAACCCAACATTCTTGATTCCCTATTCTTCCAATACGAATTCTTGGTAAATAACTTAATCTCCTTGTGCCTCAAAGAATAATCATGTGTCGTGTAAATAAGTAAGCACCAACTGCATTTTCAACTGCATCAGGATTTATGTAATCCAGCCACATCTGGACCCCACGGTTATTCTCTGGAAAGAACTCGACTGTGGTAGGTCAGCACTATGCGTCTAAAATAAAAATGTATGAAATACTAAACAATTGCCTTAAAGGGATGACCTTATATTTTGTAACATTTTAAAGGGTGCACACACATTCAGGTAACACACATATTGTCTTAGCCAGGAGGATAGCTCAAGTGCAACAGGATGCCATGAGAATGGGAGAATGATTTGGGTCTTGCGTTCACTACTCCGGTCGTGTCGACTCAGCCCTTTATGCCCCATACATAACTCCACAGAATATCATATTGGGGGCATCAATGATGGTAATACGTAACATTATTTACCAAACTCTCTGAACCCGGATTACCAGAGATACCAACACTATCTAAAACGCCAGAATTCTTCTTCTTATGTGGCAGCATCTGATAATGTTCATCTGATATGGTACAGAAGCATCAATCTAATATTCTGCTTTTCCTTCGTAAGAGGTATTTACTATTGTCTCTAGAATGTATGATTGAAGATTATATACTCTCTGAAGACTGGTGCACCCAAAAGGCAAGGGTAGGAACCTGTACATATCCCTTCAGTACCTGCATTATCTAATTAATTATACATTTGTGAGAAAGCCTTTATTCGATTTGTGTATGGCAGCTCCCAGATGAATATATAAATATAAATCCCTCTTCCCATCCACCAACAATATTGGACTACTGTATAAAGTGCCAAACCCAATGCTGACACCCTCCTGTTGTAAAGTGAACCACTCGTCTTCAGGTAGGTTTGCACTATCAGTAATAACATAAAAGATAACATAACATATTAATTTACCAGAATTTACCAGAGAAACAAAGTTATCCATTGACAGTTTAGTTCCCAAGTGCACATGTCCTATGGACAATGCAAGACCGGGACGTTTTGCTTCCTCAGCCTTGCCTGGCCCATTGGGGATGCATGCTGGGGACAGTACACATGAATGTGTGTATGTGTGCGGGGGGGGGGGCACAGGAGCACCTCCTTTCACATGCAGACCGATTGAGGGGCTGAAAATGAAGCCCTCTAGCCCCTACATGCACGTGCAGGAACCAATATGTCCTCTTTGCTTCCTGGTTACTGTTTGTGCCGGTGGAGCGGAGCAGAGTACGGACCAGAGCTGAAAGAAAGATGAATTTTATTATGTACTGTTTATTATGTATGTTATGTGTGTGTAATGAGTGAGTGTATGATGTGTGTGAAAGCTATTTCTTACTGTTGCATAGCAATTTTTACTGGGCCTCAAGGATAAACAAAGCATTTTTAGTGTTAATGCGTGACTAGACTGGCCTACATTGTGCAGATAGTTTGGACATGTTTTCGTATTGTGGCACATCATTTTTAATGGCAAAGCCAACAGGAGTATGTTCTTACATGGGGATCCTGCCATGTATTGGCAGAGCTAGCATGGAATGTTTTCATATGGTATAATTACTGGCATTATGTGCAAAGCATACATAATTGTGTTCTTATATGGGAACACTGACATGTATTGGTGCAGCAGCATGGACACGAATGGGCACAGCCAGCATGAAAATGTTTTTATAAAGGCAAATATTGTGAGCAAAGTCATCATAAAGATGCATTGGAAAATGCCCCTGTTTGCTATTGGTGACTTACATCTATTGCATTTTTGGATTAGAGTTGCCCTTCAAAACCAATTACAAACTGTCTGGCTTTTTACTCATTGCTAATCCAACATTTTAACCCATTATTCAAAAAGTGTCCTTGAGGGGGGAAAACCACCAGAGCCCCCCTTGATTGTTTCGGGCTACTTCACTACACTTGATCGCTCTGGCATAATTGTGGGAAATATTTACACCCATCCAATCAACAAAATCACCCCCCCCCCCCACTGTGAGTTTGATAGCATCCACATCAATGAAGACAAGTTAAGAATACAAATGAATGATGGAATGGGAGCATGCACGTGTATCTGAAGTCCTACCTAGTGGCTTCTCTGTCAAAAAGGACATCTAGCAATCTAGGACTTCAGAAGCGTATGAATTTTATTTTAAAAAACTATGCTTTATTCATGTTTGAACTTTACAAGCACATCATCCATCCATTCTCAGTAAGCAATTCGGAAACTCTGTACACGTGTTTCACTTGTAAATGGTGAACGTACTGAAGGTGAATTCACTTCCAGACTTTTAATACAACCCCGAGAACTATGTGTTTATATTGGGGTCTGGTTTTGAATCCACTTGGGTCACCTTTACACTTTCATCCTTTCTAGGTTAAACCAATATGTGCCACCGAGTTGAATGATAGCACTTATCACTTTTTGTGTTGGACTTTTAGAAATGTATCAAAGGTAGAGAAATTAGTATTTCTTATCAAACTATTGTCTTCTGGCAGATTTATCTTTTGTGTGTGACTACATCTGCTGCCATACTCGTATACATCCTAGTGTTGGTGTGTTGTTGCTATGGGGGTGCATCTTTAAAGGGAGCATCTGTCTTCAATTAAGTAGGGAGATTTGTCCATTTGCCAATATTTTACGTTCTTGATGGGTCATGCCTTTACGTTGCATTAACAAAGCATATTTCCTTAGACAAAGATGAACTTGCATAGAGCCAGACAAGCAGGAAGTCAGATACTCTGGGGATGCTTGTGGTCTTGTGCAGAAGGGATGTCACTTAGCAGTTTGGGCTGGACTGCCCCTTTTGGGGTGGGCCAAGCCTGATTTGCATATGGTCTTTCCCCTTCTTTAATGGCTTGGCAGGCAAAGAACGATGGTCTGGAGGGCTGCCCAGAGCAATTCCAGAGGTTAATTCTAAACCTTTGCGTCATCACTGCTTTTGTTTTGCTTAGTCACCCCGAGTGCGATGGGTATGCCCAGAAGTGTGTCCCATGCCTGTTGGGCCTAGAGACCCAAGATACTCCTCATTGATGAGGCCCACCGAGGCTGAAACATGTCTGGGGATGCTTTGTGTCTCGCGCAGAAGAGGTGTGACATTTGGGTTACATTCGCGTAGATGGGACCACCGAGCAGGACAGGGGGCATCCATTTTCTGTACCCCCTTTCGACTCCATCTTGGTGACCAGGCCTCACTGCGATAGCACAAAATGCCTCTCTCCCTTTTCCCCGCCGCAGCAGCTCGGAGCACATGGCCCCCACCCTCGTTCCCACTCCAACTGGAAAACTCTGCAGCTCCATTCTCAAGCTGAAGCCGGAGCTGCTTGCAACAAATAATAAATGTAACACATCTCTTTTCCTCTGAGATCACTGTCCTGCACGTGAACCAACATGAGCCAAGCACATAGCTTGTCCATCTCCACAAAAGTGTCCCTGCCCTCTTACCCTCACCAGTTGAAACTTATTGCCATTCTAACCCTCTGTCCTTGCAAAGGCATTCCTTTCATGTGCCAGACTGCTAACCATGCTATGAAGCCCACCCAACAGACCCTCAACTAACATTAGACCCCTGCTGCAGTATATCGTGCCCAATACTAACAAATGCCACATAGCTGAGATTCTTGTGAAACTAACCCCACAGGTCAATTAGAGTATTAAGGTGGTCAGGACCCGTAAACCTGTGACCTGTATAACCCAAATGTTAAAGATGATATAGATCCTTGCGTGATTTGTACAATGACATGATACACTACTGAGGGTCTTTTTGATCAACCATTATTTAATGCATGCATTATTTAGAATGTATTTTCTTAGCTTAGGTAGTGACCACCGTGTTTCACAGCGACCTGACCTTCACCCATCCAGAGCACAGATGTCTGACGTCAATCCTCCCGCCAACCAATCAACCAACCCGGAGGAAGAGATGATGCCCACACCTAAGACACCACCCCGGCTGACCAATCCAGGTCCAACGTAGCATCATATGTTAAATATGTCAATGTCCTATATAAATGTGTTGTGACCTTGATGTGGTCAGAGCGCTCTCAGCGATCTAGATAAACTTTTCCTTGAACTCTCGCAGCCTGCTCTTTTGTGCCTTATTCCCTGTCCAGGGAGTGTCTGTATTATTCATTTTTACACGTATAGTCAGGGAGGGCACAAACAGTAGGTAGATAGACAAATGTACAGTACACACTGATAGCCAGACACACAGAGATAAAGGGGGAAGAGACACGCAGACAGCAGGCAGACAGAAACAGGTTGGCAGGCAAACAAAGAGAGACATATAAATTCGTAGAAGATTGTGAAGACAAGCAGACATGCATTACTGTAGAGGAGCAGTGAGGGTGGGATGATAGCTATCTGTGTACATATACAGGTATGGATGGATCCATACACAAGTAAACAGACAGGCCAGTATATATATACAGTTGTATGAACTCGCACACCTACAACAAACAGAAAATAATTAAACATATCTACAGGCAAAGGATAGCTAGATCAATTTATACAAACACTCCTTGGCGGCTATTTTGGGTACCTGTGATCAACTAGAGATGGGCTTGTGCCATGGTATGGAGACTCTGAACTGTCATACCAGCGCCAACGTGCTTTTCTGGTGTTTCAGCGGATATCATTTTGGGCCTTCCCAGTCAAATGTGTGTGATTGCTCCTCGATACTGCAGTGCACCTGGAATCTCCATGGATAATTAATTCCTGGACAGGTGATACATTCATTGCAGCGGGAATTACGACTAGCTCCAGTAGACTGTCAGGTGCTAAAAAAATAAAACACATTAGAAAGCCTGGCTAAAACAGATGCCCAATAATCAATTGCATGATGTAGAAACTTGGAACCGCTGAAGTACTCTGTTTCCAAAACAGTGTTAGAATACTTGGGAAAAGCAACCCAAACCGACAAATGAGAATGCATAATTGCCAAGATGCAGCTGTATTTGCCTATTGTTGCATATGAACACCAGGTGCAGCTTGTGATATTTATGCACCATACGCTCTAAAGTCCTGCCCTTGCCAGTGTCTTTTGGGCTTTGATCGCCAATTATTTGTCTGTGTAACAATATTTTCGACACTTGCAATAGAAACGGAAAGCTGCTGTCAATTCTTCTCAAATGTATTCAGCTATATTGGCTAAAAGTTCTCTCGAGTGAAGAAAATGAATAATAGATGCTCTGGCCCCACTTTGGTGAATTGGGCACGTTTTGCAGGGGTGCGTGTGGTATAATCTTAATGCAAGTAAAGTGTCTTTACTTAACCTGAGTAAGTGATCTGTATTGTTAACTTAAAAAAGTGCCGTTGGGATACATTTGTGTTTCAACAGTGAACACACTGATGTTAATTTAAAAAACGATTTGTGTTCACGCGTGATGTGGCATTTTGTGTGCTCTTATGTAAAGTTGATAAAGAAATTGGTAGATGGGTAGCTATAAACTAGGAGAATGGTTCTATGTTATTAGAATGCCAGGTTTTTTCTTACAGCGTTTTTTACGGAATATTTTCAGCCCAAAACCTCATTAATATTTTTTGTTTATTTGGGGGGCTTCCCACTCAACCCAAACTCTTCCTTCCCTATTATCTAGTCCCTATTCCCCACACTCCCCTTCCCTTCGTATCCCCAAAACCCCCGCATATTTTTCAATGAGTTTTAACGGCCGAAACATGTTCCGCAAAACACTGCCAAATAAAGTCTAGCGATATAACAATGCCGTACCTCGAGAATGTATTCCCAAAAGGCGTTCCAGGCGAAATGGAATAGGCGAAAGTGAAACTGTTATGCTGGCGCAAAGCAAAATGTTTTTTCAAGGCAGAGAGTGAAAAGGGAGGCAGAAACGTAGGTTCTGTTCCACTGCCCCCACTCCTCCGTTACATATCACAAAAATGCCCTGCAGCATTAAATCATGTGTTAAAATAACCTAACACTTTTTTGTCTGCCTTTAACGCTTTCATTTATGCTTTGGGTCTTGGAAAATGACCCCCAAAGTGTCCCTAATGCCCTTCCATCCACCATCATCTCAGCACACAAAATGCTGTATCCCTCTGCTGTTATGTCACAGCCAATGATTATGTTTTCTGCTGTCTATGTAACTAAGTTGTGACCTACCTGTTATGATATCCTTTTAACCAAGTTGTCACCCATCACTGCAACAAGCGCCACGATGATCCCGAGCTGATGCGCGCTATGCAAATTCGAATAAATAAATACATGTATTCAATATTGCTCTGACATCACAGCAGGAGATTATGCTTCTCATTATGCTTCCACTTCTCCCCCCTTCCATGCACTTTTCCCCTCCCCCTCTCCCATGCACTTGCGCGTTCTCAATGTCACTAGGCCTAGTAAGATCGCAGTTTTTTTCTCCCCTGTTCCCCTCACTTGCCTTGTCGCGCTCTGAAACACTTGTGTACAAGCGAGATAGAAATAAAATATCAATATCAATATCAATAATGGAAAAGAACTGCAGCCGAGACTATCAGGCCGATTCATGGAAATACAGTCAAAAGTATCGCACGCGGCTGGCGCAGAGTGTTCCCGTGCAAATGTCTGCGCCAGCCGCATGCGATAAAATCCATTTCAGCGCACATCGTATTCATGGAATAATCCTCCAAAACAAGCCGTGGCGCAGAGTATCGCAGCGACCCTGCAGCAGCGCCAGTTACGCCCCCAAGAACGCCCTCGCGCAAGGAAAAGCCATCAAGATCGCAAAACCATCGCAAAGGGCTGCGCCAACCCTGTACCAGTGCGAGAAGTAACACACGCGACCTGGGGGAGCGTGTGCGTGTATTTCAGGGGTGCGCGGGTGGTTTCACACGCGATTGGGCTGCGTGCGTGTAATTCAGGGGTGCGCGGGAAGATCCACACGCGATTGGCCTGGGCGCGTGTATTCCAGGGGCCCGCGGGTGGTTTCTCACGCGATTGGCCTGGGCGCATGTATTCCAGGGGCTCGCGGGTGGTTTCACACGCGATTGGGCTGCGTGCGTGTATTTCAGGGGTGCGCGGGAAGATCCACACGCGATTGAGCTGCGTGCGTGTATTACAGGGGTGCGCGGGAAGATCCACACGCGATTGGGCTGCATGCGTGTATTCCAGGGGTGCGCGGGAAGTTCCACACGCGATTGGCCTGGGCGCGTGTATTCCAGGGGCTCGCGGGTGGTTTCACACGCGATTGGGCTGCGTGCGTGTATTACAGGGGTGCCGGGGAGTCCTACATGTCATTTGCCAGTGTGGGTCCTCCCAGGTGTTCCCTGTACACCCTCCACGGCCCCTGCAGGCAGCCCACACCACAGTGGACTACCCTGCATCCCTGGTCATGTCCCGCAGGCAGCCCACCCAACATGGGCATGCCCCCCAGCAAAGGCACATGTCTCCTTGCACAAATAATCACCAACTCATGTTCCCCACCACCCTGACCCCCCACCACTGTGGGGCACCTGCCAGCAGGCCCCCACCCATGTCCAACTCATGTTCCCCACCACCCCCACCCCCCAGCACTGTGGGGCACCTGCCAGCAGGCCCCCACCCATGTCCAACTCATGTTCCCCACCACCCCCACCCCCCAGCACTGTGGGGCACCTGCCAGCAGGCCCCCACCCATGTCCAACTCATGTTCCCCACCACCCCCACCCCCCAGCACTGTGGGGCACCTGCCAGCAGGCCACCACCCATGTCCAATCCATGCCCCCCTGCACCTGGGTCCCAACAATCCCCAATCATGTCCGTAATGTCCATCCTCCCCTGCCAAAAGGGCCAACCAACTATCACACCCACCCACATATCAAAGGCAATTACATGTTACACCCCCATTTCAAATAATGCAAATGAACACATGTCTGTCACACACAATGGCTGCAAGTGAATGACAAAACACCCAACATGACATGCCTGAAAGCAATGAGATGATACGACACATTGAAGAATTAAAAAAATCTGTATTGAACAGCAAGTAGAATGTAAATGAAATAAGAAAAAACACAAAGCAAATCAAACAAAACAAGATGAATGTCCAAGAAAATAATCTGAAAAATTAAAAAAAACAATGAAGAACCATGAAGAAGATCATCCCGGGTCCATGAGCCCAACCAAATTGAACCTAACTATGACTACTAAGTAAAAACTGAACTATATACAAAAAAGTGGTGCATTGTCCAATCGCAACCCAAAAAAAAATAAAAAAAACAAAGGAAACCTAACCCTAACTATACAACTATATACAAAGGCAGCGGGCTATTCGGACGGCTCACTGGTTGTTGTCATGGGCCAGGGCATCATCGAACTCCTGGTCAATGGCTTGGAGGCGGGCATGTTCCCTGGCCCCGAGGTCCCGCAGGGATAACGCAGTGTCAAGCTCAAACTCCCTGCGAAGACCCTCGAGGCACTCAGCCCCCCTCAGCGCCCTCCGCATGGAGTCCTCCGCCCTGACCATCGTGAGCCGTTCCTCCTCTGCCCGCTGCCGCTCCGCACCTATCCTCTGGCACAACCGCTCCCACACGGAAGACACTCCCATTCCAGGGTTCTCCTGCCCTCAGGGCCGATGCCTGCACCCCTGATGTTGATGGCCCCGAGCCATGATGCCTCCCACGTTGAGCCTGCTGCTGCCTCCGACGCAACTGCCTGTGCCAGCACGACGGCATCCAGGCTGATGGAAACCACCGACGCCGTCGTGCACGTGCCCTGCCCGATGATGCCGTCACATCCTCCATCTGCTGGGGTCCAGTTGCTGTGGTGTCCACCCCTGCTGGACCTCTGACTCCCGACTGTGGCAGGGATGGGATCCCCACCGAGCTGGCTGCATTGGTCAGGGCAGGTCCACAGGGGGCCCTGGTGGCATCTGGGCCGGAAGACGGCAAGGAGAACGACTGGCGTATAGTCTCCACAGAGGAGGAGAGGGCCGCCAGATTGGCCGACACATGCAGGAAACCCCCGAACATGGCCGATCCCAATTGGGCCACGTCGGCACGGTGCTCTTCGTGATGACGTGCGTGCTCCTCGTGGGAAGCACGCACGGCATCACGAATCACAGCCGTGCGCATCGCGACCCCAATCAGGACCTTCTCCACACGGCCAGGGGTCCCCTCGTCCGCAGATGGAGGGGAGTCAGATGACATGGACATCCCCTCTACCTGCGGACGGGCCTGGGACGGGGCATCCCTGCTGGTGCAAGGTGGTGCACCCACAGGTTCAGGGACAGCGACATGCAGAGGCCCCTCCACGGTGACCTGTGCTGCCTCCTGCCCCTGCCCCTGGACTGCACCACTTGCACCAGCAGGGATGCCCCCACCAGGCCTCATGTGCACCTCAGTGGCGGCCTCCTCCTCCTCTGTGGAAACCACCAACCTGGATGGCTCCTCACCGTCTACCGCCGTGGCAGGCTCCTGTGGGGGCTCACCCACCCCTTCCGCTGCAGCCGTGGGGGCATCCCCGCCGCCTTGCTCCACAGCGCCGTCTCCGCCCTCTCCTTCACTAGCCGCTGTGTAGAGGGAGACATAGAACACAAGCATCAGGGTACTGTACTATGGTCCCCTAGACAGGAAGCAATAGCAGATGAGTGCCACTGTCAAAGTACACTTCCATCATGTCACACCACAACACATGTGTCAGTCCAGGCAATACACACACAGTGACAGTCATGGTGCGTGCCATGGACATTTAAATACATGTCCAATGGACTCTCGAATCATAAAATGTAATGGGACTCACATGCATCATGGGTCATGCCTATCACATGCACACACTTCACCTCGGTCACATCCATCTGGCCCCGTACACCCCAATCACAGTGCATACAAGGATGACTAGGCTGCATCAGTGAATCTGTACATTGTCACAGACATGTGTCATGCATCCATGGCACTCACAAGTCACAGACACGCAGGTCAGGCACACAGACATGGATACCACATATGTATCTGGCATCAGCACCCATCCCTCGCCCCCACCCATGTCCAGGAACAGAGACTGCCATGCTCTCATGTGTGCAATCTGCACAGGGCTCCCCATGTCGCATTCAAACACATGCAACAACCGTGCGGTTCACACATTACAGGTCGCACATGCATTCCCATGATGTCCCTGCACACATACATGCGTACATGGCCTATGTCACACATGCAGGCAAGTATCAGACAACCAGCACACTGCAACATGCCCTGTCTCACACAGCAATGCTTGGCCACTTACCGCTCAACTCCAGACGGGTCTCCCTCTCAAGGACCTGGGCGTGGAGCGCTGGGTGTACGCGTTCCAGGACCCTCAACTGGATGGAACTCATGCGGCCCCGGCTCCCCTCCACGAGGCGCCGGGCCTTCATGAGGGTCCTGGACCTCAAGTCCTCCCAGCGCTTCTTGACCTTCTGGATGGTGCGGGTTGCCACCCCCTCCGCGTTGATGGCAACCACACAGTCGGCCCAGATCCTCTCCCGTCCTTCCCTGTTGGCGCGGGACGATCCGAAGAGGGCATCATACTGCCCCAGGACTTGCTCCACCAGGGCACCAACTTCGGTGGCAGTGAAGCTGGTGCCCCTCTGCCCCTCTGGCCGGGGGTTGCCACTGGTGTCAGATGTAGATGTGCCCGACATGGCAACCCCAGGGGCAGGAGTGGGTGGGCAACTGGGTCCTGGGGCTGGGCTGTGGAGCGATGTTATTCGAGTCGGGAGTCTTCTGTACCAGCAGGGGTGGACACAGCAACTGGACCCCTGCAGATGGCTGATGTGCAGGCACCAAATGGCAGGGCACGGTGGCAGCAGGCAGGCAGGCAGGCAGCAGCAGATGGCACGTGGGAGGCTGCTCGGGGCACTGGGGGGCAGTAATTCGGCCTTCTGGGCAGGAGCGTGGTCTTCCGTGTGTTTTCGCGTGGCCAGCTTGATACGGAGTGATTTGGCACGTGAAAATCCTGCACGTCAGCGTGAAATTCGAGGAAAGGGCCCTAGCGCGTAAGCGCGTCAGCACGCGTACGTGATTTCATTGGACCAAAGGCCCTTACAGCGTAAGCGCATCTGTGCAGTTTCGCGCACGGGCGTTGCCCTGGCAGGGCTTCTCTGTACGTGCTTTTCGTGCGGTGCGTGTGTTTTCCATCCGTTGGGGTTCACTCGCTATTACTTCGCAGCGGGTGTTGGCTACGCGTTCTTCTACATGCAAGGCAGACGGTGAGTGGTACCCCGCTCCCCCAGGCCCCATCGCGTGTGTAACCACCCGCAGGCCCCTGAAATACACGCACCCCGCTCCCCCAGGCCCCATCGCGTGTGAAACCACCCGCCGGCCCCTGATATACACGCACCCAGCCAAATCGCGTGTGATACTTCTTGCGCACCCCTGATATACACGCACCCAGCCAAAACGCGTGTGAAACTTCTCGCACACCCCTGATATACACGCACCCAGCCAAAACACATGTGAGACTTCTCGCGCACCCCTGATATACACGCACCCAGCCAAAACGCGTGTGAAACTTCTCGCGCACCCCTGATATACACGCACCCAGCCAAAACGCGTGTGAGACTTCTCGCGCACCCCTGATATACACGCACCCAGCCAAAATGCGTGTGAGACTTCTCGCGCACCCCTGATATACACGCACCCAGCCAAAACGCGTGTGAAACTTCTCGCGCACCCCTGATATACACGCACCCAGCCAAAACGCGTGTATGACTTCGCGCGCACCCCTGAAATGCACGCACACGCTCCCCCAGGCACAATCGCTGAGCTGTGTATACGGTAAGCGCACATTTTGGCGCACATGTATTGGGACGCTACCGCCTGCTTTCTGTGGCGTACGGGTATGGGCCTGTGCGCGTCTTTGGCCGTGCGCTGTTTTACCCAATTCGATTCCATGAATGCCTGTCGTAGGCGAGCGTCTGGGCGTTCCGCGCACTTGCCTCCTGGACCTCCCCTGTGACGCCCACATTTTCACGAGTTGTTCCCTATTCTGCGTGTGACGCCCCGTGTTACGCCTACTTTTATTCTGTGCGCCGCGCTATGTGCGAATTCGCTGTGGCTTTATCGCATGGCGTTCGTTGACCTGTGCGCCAGCGTGCGCCAGCGTGCGCCGCGCACTTTCTCAGCGCACATCCCACATTTCGCGCGTGCCCGTGCTTCCATGAATGGATGTGCGCTGTTTTCTGTGCGATTTTCTGCGATTTTTTCTGTGCCACTGCGAATCGCACGTTTTCGCACGCGTGCACCGGTTTTTCCGCGCACATTATTTCCATGAATCGGCCTGTTAGTCTGGGTGTATGGTGTATGCCGCTGACTCCTTAACCCCCCTTTCAGTACTTGCTATCTTCTTTTTCTCTGACCCGTTCTGTCTGTAGCCATGGTATGTCCAAGAGCAATGGACACATACAACCATGAGAGTCATGATGGATAATATGATATTTAAATCAATTGCCAGTTTAACATTTACAACACTGTAAATTAACATGCCTAATAAACATTATTAAACAATAAATAAATAAATAAATACATTTAAAAAAATGTACACACTTAGAAGATGCAGAGTTATTATTATGCTGTTATCGTGTAGCAATCATCCTATTAAAAATAAGTATGCATGTTAAAAAAGGCTACTGCTACTAACATATAATACAAATGTTCAGGCTGTGGAGAGAGTGACCGAAAGGATGGTTTCAAAACACTGAACTGTGCATGAAAGCAGCAGCTTGTATTGCCTTTGATAACCTAATTCCAGTTCAGATAGTCATCTTTATAATCGAATAATGCCTCCCTTTCCTCTGACACCCACCTGAAAAGTGATTGCAGTGCCAGCCCTAGAGTGACTACAGCATTAAGCGGCTTGGATGACAACAGCTCTCCCTCCACCTGTCCTTTGGAGAAAAAAAAAATGCAGCAAGACGAGGCCTGGGTTTTATGTGAACTTCGAGCAGCTAATAAAAAGGGCCTTGTGGGAACTATATAATTTCTTTTTCTCGCCAGCTTGTCTCGAAACTCGGCGACTTTTGAAAATTGCCATGGGCATTTTCGTCCACCGCAGGTTCGACAATATTGGTTCTTTACTACTGGGAGCACATGCGATATAAAGTGCTGGCGCAAAGCCTTAGCTTATGTTGTCAAGGAGGGTCTGTG
Source organism: Ambystoma mexicanum (assembly GCF_040938575.1). Taxonomy (NCBI): domain Eukaryota; kingdom Metazoa; phylum Chordata; class Amphibia; order Caudata; family Ambystomatidae; genus Ambystoma; species Ambystoma mexicanum. The sequence continues at coordinate 1,392,942,141 of NC_090932.1, forward strand.
GGCCGGCGAGGAGTATTGCAGCGTTCAAGGAAAAGGACATTCTCTTACTGACAATCATTTTTCAGAGGGTACTTTTAAATGCATTTTCACATAACAGCCTTTCAGAGATTGGGTGAGGAGTCCGTACCACGTGGGGTCACTAGGAGGTCATGTGAGGAGATGCTTGGTAGGTCATAGTGCAACATGCAGAATATAAAAAAGGCCCCCTCCTGTCTGTGTCAAACGATCCTACATTCCCCCAGCTCTTCTCGCCACTCATTAACACGCGACTTGGGAACTACTCTGTGTTTCGTATATATTCCAGGCCACCTCTGACCTAGCCACATCCACACACCTCACCATTTCTCAAATGACGAAGCATTTCGCCACATACATCTACTGACTTCAGCTGCACGCATTTGGCTTTTACATACACACACTTGCACCTGATGAGGGAAAATGGCGGCCATTTCAAGCCAAATCAGGCTATGCTTACAAACAGTGGAATACAATCGTTTTTCAGACTGATCACACAATATATCTATCATCTGCACTGAAATTCGTTAGATAGATCAGGATTTCTCAGTGAATTTTTAAAATAGAGGGATGTAAATGTTTTCCCCAAATTGGACAGAATAAGTAAGCAGAACAACCAAAGCGTTTTAGGGTGGTTCTCGGGGGTGCCACCTTATAATGTATTTTAAATAATCGGTGAAAATGGTGCATTTCACAAAACAAATATGTGAGTCCCCAAAAAAATAAAAATAAACTCCTCGGCCAAACCCCACGGTGCAAATAGCTAGGCACTGGGTGTAGATGTTCGGTAACGGCCCACAGCCCTCGTTCAGGTCTGCCGAAGCTCAGCTGGCAGGCCGCTACCGGTTTAATTGCTATATTCACATAACATATGCATTCAGAAGGGACGAGCAAGGGCAGATCTCTATCCTAGAACGACACCCCTTTTTACGTTCAACAGGAAAATCATAAAATAGGTTTTGTCTGATTGTTGTGGTGGGCCACTGTCTCCACTATCTCCACTATCTTCTCTATCTCAGGGACCTATTCCTTCTGTGAACAATCTCTCACTTCTGTTCCTTAATGCTCTTTGGATGCTGCTCTTTCTTGATGATCTGAAAGGTACCCCCTATTTGCCTGCAGCTATTTTACTGCATTTTATGTCGGGACATTTCATTGCTGGAGAAAGTGGAACATGGGCACAGGCTGATGGTAACATTTGGGGGGTGGAGGGGTGGAGGTTGAGGGATACGGGAATCGTCTGGTGGGGGTGGAAGGATGGGGAGCATGGGTTCTGCAGCACCCATAATGGAACACTGCTGTACAATGCGGTAAAATAGTAGTGTAGTGAGTTGTCATTGGGAACATTCTTACAAAGAGCTGTGACCCTAGCAATGTTCCCTCAATGTAAACTGGTATAATGCTCATTTTGGGCAGATGTATATTCTGTTTAAAATACATTTAATTTCATAATGTGATTGGGCAGTGGTCATTTCTGAGCCTCAACACCTCCATTTCTCTAACCGGGTGTCTAAGTCACAGATGAATATGTATAATAACAATAATACCTTTAATAATAATTCTTATAATAATAATAATAATAATAATAATAATAATAATAATAATAATAATAATAATGATCATGTAATTTATAATTAAAATGGAAAAACGGTGTGTGAAACAGCCAAGATACACCATTATTCAGCACCCAATAATGTTTCCATATATATTCTTCAACGTTTTCCTTATAATATTGTATATACAATTTGGGCTTTTGATTGTTGCTATTGTCACCTCTTTTTGCGTTGCTTGTCTTAATGCAGTTATAAACATTCTACATGTCCATTTATTCGTACAGGGTACAGTAACTGCAGACTTCTTACAAGTAGAGTGAGGGTTTGGTTGTGGGCTTACACATTCTATGTTGAATAGTTTTATTAATAGTTTTAAAAGCCTTAGATAGTGATACAAATAACAAAGTAAATATATTGAATTAATGATGATAATATAATAAAATGGCCAAGTATTTAGCAAAAAGAACAACAATGTGTTATGAATCATCATTGCTAAAAATAAATCACAATAAAAAAAAAGATGATGTGGAAAATATAAATAAGGGTGAAGGCACACGTAGACACACATGGATACTGGGGCAGGGAGGGAAATGTTGAAATAATTTGTAAGCGTGAAATGTATATATATAAAAGTGAAAATGTGTGGGTGTGTGGCTTCTCATATGTTCCTTATACAATTCCACAACGTTTCACCAATCTGCATCACATGGCATCTGGAAACCCCATCCCTTTCCCTGGATTTCATTAAACGTGAAAATGTGGGTTTGTGAATTCCACACGGTTTCACCAATTTGCACCACATTTTGCACGTTCGCCTGTTAGGACCCTCCGGTCACGCCCCCATCCACATCCACAAGCCCTCCTGTTGCACCCCGTAATTCCATCAATACACGGCAGAGACATAGAGCACAGCAAGTCTCCACACGCACCATTGCACATCCTCACCTTCAGGTTTGCCGACAAGGGGCTGGCCGAACTCAGCGGCGCTGGTTTATGCCTCGCTCGCCATTCCTGCATTGGCGGTTGCCGTGAAGATGCGCCACGGGCATTCCGCGTCTCCGTTGCCGGCGCTTGGACGTTCTTCCTCCACGCGTCCAATCGCGTGTGCGCCAATCACGTGTGTGAGCCACGTGATCACTGGAGCGAGCGTTCAAAAGCGACGCGCAAACTCCCATCCGCGCTTCACAGCTGATCTTGCGTGGACTACGGACGCTGCTTTCCTTGATCTTGGATTTTGCCCTTGGATTCCGACCCGCTTCCCCTCTTGTACCTCGCCTGGACCTGCTTCTTTCTGGCTTTGACCTTTGCTACTCCCACGGACTGTTTCTTGGATTTCCCTTGTTTGGTACCTTGTCTTGAACCGCTCCCCCTGGATACGACCTTGGCTTTTCTCCTAGACTGCAATTGGATTGCCCTTTGGTTTGAACTCTGCTCTCTGGATCACGTGCCATATTGTTTGGCTCACAGTACCAGGTTCCGTATCAGGTGGTGATTCCATCCTTCAAGTGCATTGCCAGGCTGCTACCTTGTCGTCAACCCTGCCGGCCCCCTCAGACAAACACCCTACATTAACATTCCAAACAACCACTCAGGGTAAGCGCCCTTGTAGATAAACATTAAGGATTGTGCACAAGGTGTATTTGTTATCTAACCCGCGTGTTTGCCTTACAGTGGTCGGGGGGAACATCTTCCGGCATTCCTGGTTCCGGCTGACGACATTCACCACCTGTGGCCTCAAGGGCTGCTCGAGCAGTATATTGATTGTTTGCTCGAGTGGAACTTGGGGACAGAGGTATCATCGCCTACACGACCATCAAGTCTTGACAGACTGTGAAGCCCTTCTGGTCGTTCAGGCGATGGAACCCGCTGCCGGGGATCCCGTGGCCGCTCTAATGCAAGCGTTTGCATCCCTTAGAACGGAAGTGGCGGCTGCCACAACCGCGATTCATCATCGCTTAGACAACATCCAGAGCAACCGCAACCCTTTACCGCCAGATGCCGAATTTGGGGATCCGGCACCACCAACCCCGGGCCCCTCTGCACCCCTCACGCCACCTGCTCCCGTGGTATTGCCCACTCAGTTTCCTTTGGCATCCCCTGAGAAGGTCCAGGAGGACCCCAGAAAATACCGTACCTTTATCAATCAGTGTAAGCTTCATTTCGTTTGTCGGCCTTTAGTCTTTCATGATTCCACCACAAAGGCCGCTTTTCTGCTTTCCCATCTGTCCGGGGTTGCCGCTACTTGGGCTAATCCTTTTCTTGAAAACGATCACCCGGCCCTTTATGATTTCGACCTCCTGGTGAGTGAGTTGGCCAAAATATTTGACACCAGGTATAAAGCCCAGTCCCGGGACCTGGAGCTGCTAGAGCTATCCCAAGGCAGACAATTCTTGATAGAATACATCACACACTTCAATCAGTTGTCAGCTGAAACCTCATGGCCAGAAAACAAGAAAGCCGTGGTGTTCTACAAAGGTTTATGTAACGCTATGAAGGACGCCCTTTCTGTTATTCCTTCCCTTCCTGACACCTATTCTGATCTGGTAGACCTAGCCCTACAGGTAGACGCTCGGAAGTCTGAACGCCAGATGGAGTCAGGCCTTTCTGTAAAACCCTTGCCCTCTTCCCCAGATGGTGCTGGTGAACCCATGCAAAAAGGAGGTCTACGAAGCCCTATTACCCAAACCGAAAGAGAACGTCGGAGAACCGACAATGCATGCTTCTATTGTGGCCTCAGTGGACATTTTGTCAAGGAGTGCCCTCGACGTCCGAAGAACAAGGCTTTGGGTTTTCAGAAAGCTCGCCCTTGAGTACGGGGGACAAGGCGAGCTCAGTTTATAACCCCAGGGTTCCTTCATTCGGTCCAGTAAGGCCAGTAGTTGTTCAAGCGGTTCTTCAACCGGCCAGGGAGTGTTCACATGAAGTCCACATCGTCATTGATTCAGGAGCTACCGGTTGCTTCATCGACATATCATTGGCCAAGTCACTGAACCTTCCACTGGTAACCAAGATACATCCCGAGCCAGTCCAGACAGTGGATGGGTCCTCCCTCGTATCCGGTCCGATCAAGCAACAGACCGCCCAAATGGACGTGACCATCCAGGGCAACCATAAGGAATAACTGTCCTTTGATCTGATATCAACACCACAGTTCGGGATAATCTTGGGTCTTCCCTGGTTGAAAAAGCATAACCCTCTCATCGATTGGGGAACTGGTCAGGTCTCATTTGAATCTGATGTATGCCAGCATTTTTGCCTACTGGAAGACGATGTCCTCATCAGTCCCGCAAGGGCACTCGGGTGGCTACGCATAGTGGATGAGAGTCCTCCTGAAGGGGCACACACAGTGGGAGCCACTGTGTCAGGGGTACCCCTGGAATACCGCGATTTCCATTCGGTTTTTGACAAAGCTTCGGGCGAAGTACTACCACCCCACAGACCGTATGATTGTCCCATTGATCTGATCGATGGGGCAACGCTTCCCAAAGGGCGCATATATTCGCTATCACCATCAGAAGAAATGGCCCTGAAGGAATACATATGTCATGCCCTTCAATTAGGTCACATCAGGCCTTCTTCTTCCCCTGTGGCTAGTCCCATTTTCTTTGTTCCGAAGAAGGAGGGTGACCTCCGTCCATGTGTAGATTACAGACGCCTGAATGCGGTCACCATAAAAAAACGCTACCCTCTCCCACTCATATCGACCTTGCTAGACAAGCTGACCAATGCTTCTGTATATACCAAGTTGGATCTCCGGGGAGCATACAATCTGGTCCGTATGCGCTCTGGTGACGAGTGGAAAACGGCCTTCTGCTCCCATCAGGGGTTGTATGAGTATATGGTGATGCCTTTTGGCCTTTGCAATGCCCCCGCCACTTTCCAACGGTTCGTAAACGACATATTCAGTGATATTCTGGACATATATGTCGTAGTATATCTAGATGACATACTAGCCTTTTCCCAAACTATGGCCGAGCATGTCCTTCATGTTAGGGAAGTACTCACACGACTCAGAAAACATTCCTTATATGCCAAACCGAGAAATGCCTATTTCACACAGCCGAAGTCGAATTCCTGGGTTTTCATATCTCCCCTGGGGGGCTGACTATGAACCAATCCAAGGTCCAAGCCATCATAGATTGGCCGACCCCTGTCACTGTGAAACAACTGCAATCTTTCTTGTGGTTCGCTAACTTTTATCGGAGATTCATCGCGAATTTCTCTTCCATTGTGGCACCCCTAACCGCATTGACCAGTCCCGCGGTGTTGTTTGACTGGACCGCTACACACCAAGTAGCCTTTGATACCCTCAAAACCTCGTTCACCACGGCTCCTGTCTTGCAACACCCGGACCCTGAACTCCCGTATGTCGTGGAAGCAGATGCCTCTTCATTCGCTTTGGGGGCCATCCTGTCCCAACCATGTCCCTCCACCGGAGCACTACACCCGGTGGCCTACCATTCCAGGAAATTCACACCGACCGAGACACACTATACGGTCACCGAAAAAGAGCTCTTAGCAATCAGGGATGCGTTTCTGGTCTGGAGACATCATCTCCTGGGGGCAAAGCACCAGACCACAGTCTACACTGACCACAAAAACCTACAGGACCTAGCGTCATTGAAGTGTGTCAACAGTAGACAGGTTCGTTGGCATCTCTTCTTTTCTGCCTATGATTTCCTTGTCAAGCATAGACCTGGGGCGATCCATGGAAAAGCTGACGCCTTGTCTCGTTCACCAGGGGGGGTACCCCTTCCTTCGTATCCCGAAATGCTTCTAGGCGAAGGCCATGTAGTTTGTGCTTGCACTCCACCCCCACCTATGTTGACTGCTATTCGACAATGGGTTGCACAACATCCCCAGATACTAGCTGACTGGGATCCTGACATACAAGACGGCTTGCCTTTTGTTCAAGGGAAATTATTCCTACCCACCAATGATACACGTAACCAGGCTTTGGAGTGGTCCCATAATGCTCTCATCAATGGTCACCCAGGTCAACGACGAACCCTGGAATTATTTAAACGCTGGTGCTGGTGGCCATCGATGCGACGAGATGTGGAGACTTATGTCAACACCTGCTCTATATGCGCACAGTGCAAAACACAGAGAGGCCGTCCATTGGGATTACTACAGCCCTTGCCCATACCCCCAAAACCTTGGCATACGGTGTCCATGGATTTGATAACAGAATTACCACGTATTCGGGGTTATGACACGGTTTGGGTAGTAGTGGACTCGTACACCAAAATGGCCCGCTTTGTACCGTGTAAAGGCATCCCCACCGCTCCTTCCTTGGCCCGAATGTTCTTCAGGTCTGTTTTCTGTCTGTTCGGTCTGCCATGTGTCATTGTGTCAGACCGTGGAACACAGTTCACGTCACGTTACTGGGTGGCCCTTACCAAACTACTGGGTATTGACGCACACTTCTCGTCGGCCTACCACCCCGAAAGCGATGGCCAGACCGAAAGAGTAAATCACGCCTTGGAACTGTAAGGATATTTGGCGTGTTACAGTACAGAGTACAGTAATACTGCACAAGTAGCACATTTTTTTTTGCAGCACCACCACAAGGGTGCGGTGCATTGCTATATGGGTTACCAGATTAACAAGGAAAGACAGGCTATTCAGTCAAAAACGATTTTAACATATAAGATGCAAATCTATTTTTACAGTTAAAAGCACACGTGCTCATTTAAAAATGCACACTATTTTTCACCTGAAATGCCTATATTGCTAGAGACACATTTGAAAATTAACAGCTAACATATTAACAATTAACCTGACTAATAAAACCTTATTTAACATAACCCACTAATAAAATGTGTTCTCCACTGCAGAATTAGGCATACTCTGAAAACCATTTAAATGCGTGTGCAGAGATTTTTCTTCTCTTCTCTGCATGATTCTCCGTGTTTTTGTGCACAGTAACTGCAGGAAGAAGGAAGTCAGATTTGCAACAATTGCAAATGTATAAGCGAAGCTATTGTTGAAGAGTAGGAGGATGAGAGATGATGGATTTCATTGGGACACGTCATACAGAGGGCTGAGAGGAAAGTTTTAGTGGGCAGTATCAGGGAAAAAGACAGGCAGACATTTTTCTGCACTACTGGGGAGAAGACCTGGCTGTGGGGCTCCTGACTGAATGCAGATTCCTGTGTCCTGCTGCAGTCGAGATTGGGGAGGAAGCCCTTTTCCTGGCTGAGGCATTCCTATCTGCAAAAGCTGAGAATTCCAGGCAATGACCCCGGTTTGAGAAGGCAAGCGTTCCTTTTTGCTGGAGTTAATCCAAGAGAGCCACATTCACAAAGAGAACAACTAAAAAGATAAGGTAATGAGAAGTGTGGGAGCTGAGTGTGTACGGTAATATGCAGTCAGTGTAGGATTCCTGTGCGTGTCTTAATCAAATACCAATGTTGCAATTTGAGTTCTGTTCTCCGCCACGCTCTTTGCAGTGTGTCATAGACAATGCTTTGACTGTACCATTTTATTTATTTCTGTAAAGAATGAGATCGTGTCTAAATGCAGCTTTTATAATACAGAAAATATTTGAAAACAGACGGGTGTTTTATTTTCTATTTACCATTACAATGCCGATGATGTGTGGAGATTTTTAAACAGTGCAATGGTCATTTTAAGACAGATGTGTGCATGTCAGAATCAGTATGAATAATTGTGAGTGACTGTAGCATAGCTTGTTGGAGGTACATGAGCCAACGGGAAGAGAGACTCTCTGAACATAGCTCCCTACCGTATATGAGGTAGTGGAAATTACCACAAGACTACCACATATAGCTCTCTGTCGTAAATAAGTCAGTGAGTTCGCCCATGGTGGCACACCAACACTATCACTGGAAATGTGGTATTCCTAGAATGCAGGTCTGAGGTCTCTCTAGTGATCACACGAAAAATCTAAGCAAAGATAAGGGATTCTGGACATTGGGGCCACAAATAAAACAAGGGAATTATGCTCACCAAAAATACCACCAACCACGTATACCAAATATGCAGGTCTGGGTGCTGAAATAATGCATGTCCATTGTATTATTGTTGCACATGGCCAAATCTGAATACAAAGAGTGATTATTGCTAAGTTATTTTCGGCGGTAATAAAATACCGTCAGGCCCCAAATCTCCACAAAATACCCTGCATATTTATGGTGCGTTGCAGGCCGGGAAAGTGATCATAGAGTACCTACTGGGCGTGGCAAGCGTGTCTCACACTGCCATTTGCACATTAAAGGGAACCCATTTTATAATAGCAGTGTGCCACTAAAAACGAATTTCAGAATGTCACAAAGGGAAACCACATTCTCAGATCTAGTGCAATATTTAGAGGCAAAGTTATTTGCACATGGGAATTGGTCTTCGAATAGCACGTTAGAATGGAGTAACCGCATTCAGGGTGAGGTGCAGAAAGAAAAACTAGACAATATTTTTGCAGAAGGCAGCATAATTCAGGCCTGCCTTACAAGATTATTGAATGCAGCCGATAAAAATGCAGAGAAAGACTGTTTAATACGGCTATGCTGCAAAATATGGTTTATTTTAAACAAGTCCCTGCGAATGCAAGAAAATGATACTCAGCTAATTAACAGGTTAAAGACTGAATTAGAGGGGACAAGTAAAAATCAGGAAATGTTGAGAGCAGAATTGGATGTATGCCAAAAAGACATGCAATTAAAATGCAGAGACTTTGATACTCAGTTATCCAAAAGCAAGAAACAATTTGAAGATAGTGAGCAAGAATTGGCACACTTAAAAGCCTTAGTGGATCACATTAGGCAGGATAAAGATGAGGTTGTTTCAGAAATGCAGATTTTACAAAAAGAACATTGTGAAAAAGAAGGTGATCTCCAGAGTGCAGAACAAGAAATGATTAAAATGATTCAAGAAAGAGACAAAAGAAATAAAGAGTTCAATGAATGCCAAATGCAAATGTGCGACATGCAGGAGGCGATTAATAAAATGAGCGATGCAAATAATTATTTGCAGAATGAAGCAACCAGACTCCTTAAAAAGTGTAAGGACTTAGAACAGTAAATGTGCATTCCCAGGTCCCAAGAGAGGCGGCAGGGTACCACATTCAATGGAGTGGAGGTGAATTCTAGCTCTGCCCAAAGAGCTAGTGCCCCAGTGACTGGGCCGGTGACTGAACTTGGTTGCAGCGCCCTTGGGGGATTTGATACTCCCATTGGGGGCAGTCACCAATCTCATACACCTGAAAACAGGATTGACTCACAAAATAGTGCAATTCCATGTATTGCAACAAGTAGCCCCATAAAAATAATGAAATCCATTAAAGCCCTGATCAAACCATTTAAAAAGGGAGGTGAATGCTGCATTGAGGATCACTTAGAAGCGGTGCATGACATTTTTAAAGCACTCCAGATACCTAAGGAACAGTACAGACAATATTTTCATTTAACTTTAGATGCCCCGACGGCCAGCATCATAAGGGGATTAAATGAACAGCAGAATATGACATGGCTGGAGTTTGAAAAAGAAATTAGGCGTCATTTTTCTCCTTTTCAGTCATTGCAGGAGGCAAAGAAAGTCGCGTACACAATTACTGCTGGACCTAATACATCCCCTCGCCAATTTTTACAAGACTTAAGAAGAGCATTCTCTCGTTTTGATGTATCTTTTGACTCAAATTCCAATGAGTTTAAAACTGCATACTTCTATGGGCTACAGAAAGACATCATATCCCAATTGGTCCGTGAATTTGACCGTGACAAGTCCCTTGAATGGATTGTACATCAAAGCACAAAGCTATATGAGGTACTCTATTGTCAGGGTAGAGAAAGTGATAAAATGAAAGATACTAGGCCTAAATCTAAAGAACCCTCAGCCACAGTAATGGAAATCAGGTCAGCCAAAATGTCCCTTGAGTCTGCTCAAAGTCAAGGTAAAAATGTGACACCTGAACAAAGGGGTAATCAACAAAGATCGCCATTTCCTGTACCAATGTTCCAATCACATGATCCTAGTAATAGAGAGAGCTACATCAGCCCTAGATATTTAGGGGATAGACCCCGGGTAAGATACCGGTCTGATATGGCAGGTATGAACAATAACCAGAGACAAAATCAAGATCAAAGAAATGATGGTCCCTACCAGTCATTGGGGACACAGAGCAGATTTGATCCCAACACCATGATATATGGTAATCAGGATAGGCCCCGATATGTGGATCGATTTACTGATAATGGAAATCAACATAGGGGCCAGTACCCACAATCTGAGAGACAGGACATGAGGCAAAACGTGAACTACAGTCCACGCCAGTACAATGATTCCCCACCAGGGGACTATAATCAAAGGATGGGTGCAACCCGCTCCCCTCCACAAATGAATCAAGAGTTCAGAAACCATCCCAACCGGTATCAATCACCTGAGAGGTATCAGAATAGATCCAATCAGGGGGAAAACAACCAATATCGACCTAGGCCACAGAAAGAGGATCCTAGAGAGATGGAAAGATTCCAGTGCCTTGAGGCCCAAGTGAAAATGTTAGCTGAGCAAATAGGAAAGCTCTATGCAGCGCAAAAACAACCTTCCAAAGAGGGGGCTGATGGCCATAGCAATGACCGGGGGGCTTCCGAAAAGTGACTAAGTACTCATGATAACTGGAGTGCCAAAATGACAGATTGCTCTGATATAATTTTGCATAACGACTCTGAGATGCCTAATGGATTAAAAATGAAAGTACCAGTAAATGAAATTGTGATAGAAAGTGCAAATACTTCTAAAAAAGAGGTACGGTTTAGCTTAGAGCTAAATAAAACAGTAAAGATTTGCACAAATGAAAAAGAAACATTAGGAATTCCAAAAGAACAAAGGAACAGATTTAAGAAAAATGACTCATGCATGGGGAATACCAGTGAACAGGGAGTAAGTGGGGATGCCATAGCTCCTTCCCTGGGCAAGCAAAACAATGACCAAACACGGACAGAAAAAGGAAATACTCACAAGGAGGGTACAAGTCAATCACCTGAAAAATTCTTTGAGCCACATATTTTTGAAGAGGCTGAAAGGGCTGGTATTACACTAAATGATCACAAATGCACAGAATTAAAAAATGACAAATTGCTGAATGATGTTGTTACACATGTTCAGTTGGAAGGTTGTAATGTGGTCTCTGATGTTACCCAGATGAATGGGCGAACAGTGGCCACACTCCAAAAAACCTCTGATCATGGAGAAATGCATAAAGTCTCTCGCGCAGAAATGGGTGAAAAGGAGGGAAAAATGTCTTTTCATTTACCAATGTGCTTAGCCAAAAGTGAAAAAGACCTGAGAAAGGTGAGCCCTGAAATCAGTAAGAATTCACATTTCTTATGTGTATTAGAGGAAGTTGAGGACAGATATTATGCACCCATCACTGTAGAAGAAAAATGCCACACCTTCGCTATGATTGACACTGGCGCACAGGCCACAATTATGTCCAAGGAGCTGGTAAAGAGTATCAATGAAGGGAGGCCTCCACAGAGTCAGATCACAGTGAAGGCAAATCAAGGCCCAGTGCATAACTTTAATGGGGAGGAGGTGCCCATCATAGGTGTAACTGAGGTTGACATAAAAATAGGAAAGCACAGAATGAAACAAGAGTATTGATCACATCTATTTGTGAAATTCCATTTCTGATGGGGACAGATTGCCTGAAAAGATTGTCTCCTCTCATAGATGGGGTGAATGGAGTGCTGTGGTCCTTAACCAAAAAACCATTGAGGCCTAAGAAACTAAAATCACAAAACAGCAATATAAATGAATGTCACACCGTTGCCAAAACAAATGATGCTGTGGAGGTATATCTCCAGAATAGCTGCATACCTAGTGTCACTGTTATATTAATGTGTCAAGACAAAGATCAGAGCGACAATGAAAAACTACCTGTACAAATATACTTGGACCCAAGGAAAGATTGGCAGACTGCTATAGATGAACACACATTACGTTTCTATTTAAAAGAGAATACATGCAAACAGAATACTGTTCCTAAAACAGATTCAGAAAAACACATTACCACTCTGGCAGAAATACACATGGAAGATGAGCAACCATGGGTTCACGTTGGTATAAATGATTATCTTAAAACAATAAAAGCCACTTTAGCGCTTGAACATGAAAGGAGTTTCATTAATGAGAAATTGTTGCAAAAAATTATGGAGAGGGAAGAAATCCCGAAATTTAGGATTAAAAACCAATATGTTTCTGGGTTGGACAGTCCAGACTTTGAAAACCGAATTGCAGGCAGATGCATGCTTAAAATTAGCATTGGGCAGAAAACAATTTACCATAATGTATGGATAGTGAATGGAGCACAAAATGAATTTTACATGGGCAATGACATCATGCACAGAATGTGTATGGTGTTAGATTTCCTTAATCAAAAAATATGGTCACGCCTAGGTGGGCCGGCACCTGAATTTGAAGACAAAAGAAGGGCTTATCATTGTGCACAACTGGTTCCTTATGCCATCGAATTACAAATAAGGAAAGATACTATTATTCCTGCATTTACAAAACAGTTTGCAATAACACTGAAATGCAAAAATGGGCAGCAGATGAAAGGCTCTGATGCATTTGTATGCCTGAATGAATCCATAAAACAGCAAGGCCTGGATTATGAATACATTCCATTGGTAGACATTGGTGAGGGATCTGTAAAAATCATGGTAAATAATAAAGGTTGTCAGGATATTCATTTAGAGGAAAACTCCCCATTAGGAATGGCCATACAAAAATCACATTATACGGCAGATTTAAATAACATGGTGATTGGGAATATTCCTGAAAAATATGTAGATGCCAAGGGCGAGTTGCCAGAACACCTGGACTCTCAGCCCAAAGGAATATTTAAAATTCATTCTGTGTATCCTTATGATTCAAATGAGACAGTGTGCTGCCATCAAGAGGATTGCATAATATTTAATTTAAATGAAAATGAAACAGGAAATCAGCCCATTGAAGTGGAAGCTGATATGCCAAAATATTTAAAAGTGGCAGCCCTACAAAAAGACACAGCCACACAGTTAGAGGAAAGCGCTGAGATTCCTTTACCAGAAGAGTTTCCAGAATTTTCCAGAATGGTAGAAGAGCAGATCTCCTTAGCGGATGCATGTGACAGCGATGGGGATCGAAACGACCTGAGGGAAATATTTATGGAGTTTAAGGATGTATTTGCAAAAGATGCTTATGATTGTGGTTTAACTAATTTACATGTGGCCACACTACCAGAAGGTTGTAGCAGAAATCCAGTGTTTGTACGCCAGTATAGACTACCGCTGGCATGTTTAGAATCATTGGCAGAGATTATTAAAAATTTGGAATCACGGGGAATAATTAGGCCCATTCATAGCACATCCAATACGCCTATTTTAGGTGTGTTAAAGCCAAATGGTCAATGGCGGCTGTGTGTAGACTTAAGAGAGTTAAATAAAAGAGTACCAGTATCTAGATGGCCACTACCATTCATTGATCAGGGCCTAGCTCAGATACATGGTTCAAATGTATTTACCACGTTAGATCTCACCTCTGGATATTGGTGTGTGCCATTGGCAGAGGAGATACAACACTTATTTTCCTTTACATTTGACAGGAATCAATATGCCTGGCTTAGAGCTCCGTTCGGGTACATCAATAGTGGGAGTGAATTTGGCATATTTTTGAGAAAGGCCATGCCGGATGCAGCGGAAAGAGGAACAATAGTTTATGTGGATGATGTCCTGATAAAAAATGAAAACCTTAAAAGCCATTTTGATGAAATAAGACATGTGCTTGGCCAATTGCAGAAAGCAGGCGCCAAAGTATCTTTGCAAAAAGCACAATGGTGCAAGAAAAAAGTGAACTTTCTAGGGCATGAAGTGACTGAACATGGGCTAAATCCACAAAGGAAAAAAATAGAGGCCATACAAAGATTAAAAGATCCTAAAAATGTGAAAGGAGTAAAAAGTTTATTAGGGATGACAGGCTATAACAGAAAGTTCATTGAGAATTATGCAGAAATCACTCAACCATTGACTAAACTGCTTAAACTAAATACTCCCTGGAGATGGGAAAGAGAGCAGTCTGATGCAGTGGCTAGATTGAAGGAATGTCTTGTAAAGGCACCATGTTTAGCATACCCCATAAAGGACAGGGATTTCTTTATAGAAATAGGCTTTTCTGAACATTGTATGTCAGCAGTGTTATCACAAAAACACGATTTGAATCACAAAACCATTGCATATGCAAGTAAGGCATTTTCCCAAGTTGAAATAAAATTTAATGAATGTGAGAAGGCCCTATTAACCACTGTGTGGGCGCTACAACATTTTCGCCCCATTGTTCAGGGAGAAAAGGTGATTATTGAAACAAATCATCAACCTTTGCAATTTTTAGAGAGTAAAAGAATTAGATCAGGCAATCTAGCGCAATCCAGAATCACTTCATGGACGCTGGCATTACAAGGTTTTCCCGTAGAAGTAAGATATGGACAAAATAAAAAGAGCCCAATTGCTCAAGGGTTAGCTGACTTACATGACTGTGCAGCTGAACAAATACCAAATGAAATGGAAGTGGAAGCTAGTTTACAGGAATTTGAACAATCACCACACAAAGCTTTTGATGAAAAAACATGCAAGGATTTGCCAACTGTATATGTGGATGGTTGTGCTTTTCACATTGAAAATGACAGTAATAAACAATTAGTGGCAGGAATAGGAAATGTCTGGTTGAAATGTGAAGGCGTTCCTAGTATAGGGATGAGGATTGGAGATAGGAGCAGTCAGGTGGCGGAATTGGCAGCCATCTATAAAGCAATTGCTACTGCAGTTGATAAAAAGTTCAGTGAAATTGTCCTGGTGACTGATTCTGACTATGCACGGAATAGCTTTGTGGAGTATTTGCCTGGTTGGAAAGCAAGAGGCATGGTTACATACAACAAAAAGCCACTTAAACATGGAAAAATGATACAAGCCATAGACAAATTGGTGTCAGAAAATAATTTAACAATATACTGGAGAAAAATTTGTGGGCATTTAAAAACACCAGGAGAGGATAAGGAGGGAAATGATAAGGCAGACCATCTGGCTAAGATTGGGGCCGTGATGGGAGAATTGCTACCTATTGATTATTTAATGGGTGAAATACAAATTGATGCAGTCACACGTTCTAAAGCACCAAAGGAGGTATATCAACCGGTGGTGCAGTGGAGTCATGACACGCCAGACCAAGATTTGATTGAGGCACAAAAGAATGATCAAATTTTGGGAATCTATTATAATCATTTGATAGATCCTGAACAAAATCCTTTAACAGAAAAAGATTGTATGGGAAAAGAAGAGTTGAGGGTGTTATTAAAGAACAAAACACGAATTAGATTACAGGATGGGCTCATGATTAGAGAGTCCATAACAGGGCAAATACAGTGGGTAGTACCCCTTTCATTCAGAGGACTAATGCTACACCATGCACATGATGCCATAACTGCAGGCCATAGAGGTTCACAAAAAACATTAGAAATACTAAAAGATTATGCTTACTGGCCTCATATGTCCCAAGATGTGGAATTATACACTAGAGGATGTCTAGTATGCGCCCAATTTAAACCTGCTTCACCAATGCATAGAGCACCATTGATGAAAAGAGGCCTAACTCTCCCATGGTCAGATTTGCAAATAGACTATGTAGGTCCTTTAAAAAGGTCGAGCAGGGGACACCGTTATATTTTGAGTGTGGTATGTTTGATGTCGAAGTGGATTGAGTGCATTCCTGCACCAGATTGTAGTGCGCAAACAGCAGCCACATTACTGGTGAACCATGTGTTCTCAAGGTTTGGGTTGCCACAAAGAATTGAGTCAGACAGAGGAAGTCATTTCACAAGTACTCTAATGAGTAAGGTATGGCAAATACTAGGTGTGAAAAGGAAACTACATATCGCATATCGGGCGGCGTCTTCAGGTACAGTTGAAAGAAGCAATAGGTCTGTTGTGGATATTTTAAAGAAATTTGTGGCAGAAGCAGGTTCCAGCTGGGATTTACGTTTACCGTTGGTTCTGATGGCAATCAGGTCGACTCCTGCCAAAGCAACAGGTGTTAGCCCCCATGAGGTCTTGACAGGTAGGAAAATGGTGTTACCACAACACCTACTATACAGAACACATGAGCAAACTCTAGTGAGTGCATCCACAGTTCATGAATATATTGATGAACTGAGGAGGCATTTGCAACATGCATTTGCTTTTGTGCAGAGAAATCTGGAAAGAGCTGCTGACAGTGCTAAGTCATATTATGACAAAAAGACATCAGTAAAGGAATACAATGTAGGGGATCAGGTGTACAAGTTTCATTTTGGAAAAAGTAAACAGAAAAATTCTAAATTTCTAGCAGCCTGGCAGGGGCCATTTCGAATTATAGATAAGGTTTCTCCTGTAGTGTATAAAATTTTGAAAAATGAAGGTGAAACAGCAATAGAGCAGTTTGTCCATGTAAATCAAATCAAACCATGCCATCCCAGGCATGAGATCAGGCAGCTTGAGCATGTAGAAACAGATAGAGTCCCTTGAGAAAATAAATGGGTGTAATCAGGAGGCAGTGACAAAGAAGTTAAAAAAAAGTTGATTGTTATGATGGCACATAAACACTGTAATATATGTAAAAATATATAATATAAATAAATAAATAAATAAATAAATAAATAAATAAATGCACATATAACGGAAGCTCGTGGTTGGTGTGCAGAGAGAAAGTGTATTAAATATTGAATGCTGTTTTATATATGCTTGTTTTCTTTTAACTTGTATTTGATTTCAGAAAAAAAAAAAAACAGAAAAAATATAAACGAAATATTTTTACCAAGCATGTTTTATTTTTGGCAAAAGGATGAAGTTAGTATTATGCTATGTACTTAATTTGTTTATTTTCTATTTTGATTTAGACAATTAACATTATTTGATCGGAGGTTCCGAGATCAGAGCCCACGGGAGAGACGATGGAGTCCTGGAGTCCCCTGGATGAAGACCAAAAGATGCCTGCCTCCAGGTGGAGGTGAAGACAAAATAACCGGAATGCCAAAAGAGATGACTACTGTGGATTCAAGATTGCCAAGATGAAAGAGTACTCGAATGAACCGAATAACATCGCTGGTCGGGACATACCAAAAGAGACAAAACAAAAGTTCCGGCATATGAAGTTCCACGTATTTATTATTTTAATTATTTATTTTAACTTGTTATATTACTTATTTGTTTTAGTTAGTTGTTTTATTTCATTGTTTTTAATTGACTTGGAAAATTTAAACTTAAAGTACTGCCACTTCCACTGAGAAGGCAAATGTGGAACATTTTATGAACTGATGGACTCAGATGAAATGTTGATTGCAAATTTTCATTGATGCACATGAATATTCATTTTGTTGGATTGCTATATTGTAAAAAAAAATAGAACAAGTTGTTTTTAGGAATTGGCTTGGATTATAGCCAAGTTCTAAAAACAAAAGGAGGGTATATGTAAGGATATTTGGCGTGTTACAGTACAGAGTACAGTAATACTGCACAAGTAGCACATTTTTTTTTGCAGCACCACCACAAGGGTGCGGTGCATTGCTATATGGGTTACCAGATTAACAAGGAAAGACAGGCTATTCAGTCAAAAACGATTTTAACATATAAGATGCAAATCTATTTTTACAGTTAAAAGCACACATGCTCATTTAAAAATGCACACTATTTTTCACCTGAAATGCCTATATTGCTAGAGACACATTTGAAAATTAACAGCTAACATATTAACAATTAACCTGACTAATAAAACCTTATTTAACATAACCCACTAATAAAATGTGTTCTCCACTGCAGAATTAGGCATACTCTGAAAACCATTTAAATGCGTGTGCAGAGATTTTTCTTCTCTTCTCTGCATGATTCTACGTGTTTTTGTGCACAGTAACTGCAGGAAGAAGGAAGTCAGATTTGCAACAATTGCAAATGTATAAGCGAAGCTATTGTTGAAGAGTAGGAGGATGAGAGATGATGGATTTCATTGGGACACATCATACAGAGGGCTGAGAGGAAAGTTTTAGTGGGCAGTATCAGGGAAAAAGACAGGCAGACATTTTTCTGCACTACTGGGGAGAAGACCTGGCTGTGGGGCTCCTGACTGAACGCAGATTCCTGTGTCCTGCTGCAGTCGAGATTGGGGAGGAAGCCCTTTTCCTGGCTGAGGCATTCCTATCTGCAAAAGCTGAGAATTCCAGGCAATGACCCCGGTTTGAGAAGGCAAGCGTTCCTTTTTGCTGGAGTTAATCCAAGAGAGCCACATTCACAAAGAGAACAACTAAAAAGATAAGGTAATGAGAAGTGTGGGAGCTGAGTGTGTACGGTAATATGCAGTCAGTGTAGGATTCCTGTGCGTGTCTTAATCAAATACCAATGTTGCAATTTGAGTTCTGTTCTCCGCCACGCTCTTTGCAGTGTGTCATAGACAATGCTTTGACTGTACCATTTTATTTATTTCTGTAAAGAATGAGATCGTGTCTAAATGCAGCTTTTATAATACAGAAAATATTTGAAAACAGACGGGTGTTTTATTTTCTATTTACCATTACAATGCCGATGATGTGGGGAGATTTTTAAACAGTGCAATGGTCATTTTAAGACAGATGTGTGCATGTCAGAATCAGTATGAATAATTGTGAGTGACTGTAGCATAGCTTGTTGGAGGTACATGAGCCAACGGGAAGAGAGACTCTCTGAACATAGCTCCCTACCGTATATAAGGTAGTGGAAATTACCACAAGACTACCACATATAGCTCTCTGTCGTAAATAAGTCAGTGAGTTCGCCCATGGTGGCACACCAACACTATCACTGGAAATGTGGTATTCCTAGAATGCAGGTCTGAGGTCTCTCTAGTGATCACACGAAAAATCTAAGCAAAGATAAGGGATTCTGGACATTGGGGCCACAAATAAAACAAGGGAATTATGCTCACCAAAAATACCACCAACCACGTATACCAAATATGCAGATCTGGGTGCTGAAATAATGCATGTCCATTGTATTATTGTTGCACATGGCCAAATCTGAATACAAAGAGTGATTATTGCTAAGTTATTTTCGGCGGTAATAAAATACCGTCAGGCCCCAAATCTCCACAAAATACCCTACAGAACAGTACCTACGTTGTTTAGCCTTGCAATTCCAATACACCTGGCTTGATTCACTACATTACGCAGAATTTGCCTACAACAACACCATGCATTCATCCACTGGGTTCTCCCCTTTCTACTCACTCTACGGCCAGCATCCACATACTCTCCCTTTTTCTGATTCTGACTTTGCCAATACCCCCGCACTACAGACCAGGACTCTTGCGGCAAATGACTGTGCCCGGGATCTCGCATCCATACATACCCAAACCCTTGTCCATCTCCGGGAAGCAGAGGAGTCGATGCGGACAGCTGCCAACAAAAAGAGAAAGGAGGCCCCTTCATACTCACCGGGCGATCGGGTGTGGTTGTCTATGTGTCACCTGCGCATACCGGGTTCACGTAAACTACTACCCCGTTTCGTCGGCCCATATAGGGTCTCCAAGGTCCTGAACCCGGTAGCTTACCGACTTGCTGTCCCCGCTTCGTGGAGACTGCACCCTGTTTTTCACACATCCCTTCTCAAACCCTGCCTCGATGCCACTCGCATGACGCCCACTCCCGGTCCTGTTCCACTGGCCTCCCAGGAGGATTATGAGGTTAGCGCTATTTTGGGGTCCCGGATTGTTAGAGGGCAGTTGCAGTACCTGGTAGACTGGTTGGGCTATGGTCCTGAGTAACAGTCCTCTGTCCCGTCTCCTGACGTCCATGCTCCGTTGTTGGTGGCTCGGTTCCACAGGGAGTACCCTTCAAGCCCACGGGGTCGTGGGCCTTTGAGGGGGGGCTCTGTCACGCCCCCATCCACATCCACAAGCCCTCCTGTTGCACCCCGTAATTCCATCAATACACGGCAGAGACATAGAGCACAGCAAGTCTCCACACGCACCATTGCACATCCTCACCTTCAGGTTTGCCGACAAGGGGCTGGCTGAACTCAGCGGCGCTGGTTTATGCCTCGCTCGCCATTCCTGCATTGGCGGTTGCCGTGGAGACGCGCCACGGACATTCCGCGTCTCCGTTGCCGGCGCTTGGACGTTCTTCCTCCACGCGTCCAATCGCGTGTGCGCCAATCACGTGTGTGAGCCACGTGATCACTGGAGCGAGCGTTCAAAAGCGACGCGCGAACTCCCATCCGCGCTTCACAGCTGATCTTGCGTGGACTACGGACGCTGCTTTCCTTGATCTTGGATTTTGCCCTTGGATTCCGACCCGCTTCCCCTCTTGTACCTCGCCTGGACCTGCTTCTTTCTGGCTTTGACCTCGGCTACTCCCACGGACTGTTTCTTGGATTTCCCTTGTTTGGTACCTTGTCTTGAACCGCTCCCCCTGGACACGACCTTGGCTTTTCTCCTGGACTGCAATTGGATTGCCCTTTGGTTTGAACTCTGCTCTCTGGATCACGTGCCATATTGTTTGACTCACAGTACCAGGTTCCGTATCAGGTGGTGATTCCATCCTTCAAGTGCATTGCCAGGCTGCTACCTTGTCGTCAACCCTGCCGGCCCCCTCAGACAAACACCCTACATTAACATTCCAAACAACCACTCAGGGTAAGCTCCCTTGTAGATAAACATTAAGGATTGTGCACAAGGTGTATTTGTTATCTAACCCCCGTGTTTGCCTTACAGTGGTCGGGGGGAACATCTTCCGGCATTCCTGGTTCCGGCTGACGACATTCACCACCTGTGGCCTCAAGGGCTGCTCGAGCAGTATATTGATTGTTTGCTCGAGTGGAACTTGGGGACAGAGGTATCATCGCCTACAAGACCATCAAGTCTTGACACCTCCACACATTACTGGATACATGACATCTGGAAACCCCATTGCTTTCCCTGGATTTCGTCAAAAGTGAAAATGTGGGTTTGTGGCTTTGTTCCCTATATAATTCCTCATTGTTTCACCAATCTCACCACATTTTGCACATTCACCTGCAGGACCCTTCAGACATTACTGGCTACATGACATTTGGACACCCCACCCCTTTCCCCAGATTTCAGCAAAAGTCACCATTTGTTTGTGGATTTGTGGGTATGTGGCTTGGCGAAGCATTGTTCCTTATACAATTCCACACCGTTTAACCAATCTCCCAAATTTTGTACAGATACCTTTACCTATGAGGGAATTAAAGCCCGGGCAATGCCGGGTATATCAGCTAGTACTTAAATAAGCATTATGGTTGCTTAACAACATCAACATTTTTAAACAATTTGATTCACAAGAACAAGAGGTCTAGAGCCATTAAGAACATGTGTAAAAACTATCCAATTGTTATTACATATTTTAAAGTTATCAACATGCATGTGCCAGTGATTTGAGAATGTTTAGTTCCACTGCATTGGGTTAGTTTATCAGAACATTTATAATTGGATGAACACAATTGAAAAGCAATGTAAAAAAAAGAAATGTAAGAGATTGAATTGCTTTAAAATCAGTGTCACCTAAAGGACCTACAATTAGATTACTCTGTATCAAAAAGGGAAGAGCTAATAGAAAGTGTATACTATGTTAGATGGGCATAGACCATCAAACAACAACTTAGAGTCTAATCTAAAAGTACTCATTTCCTCTTTTATACATGTGTTATGAACTCGTTTATTTTATGAAAACAATTCAATGATTTATAAAAGGGTTTTTCCTTTATTGTTCATTACTATCTTTGTGAACTCAATTTTTAAATTTTTTAATTTAAAAAATGGATGGTCTAAAATTATATTAGCAAGAATTCCAGGAACATTAAAACTAAAGATTTTTTCTAAAGGCTTCTAAAAGTCAAACCAAAATGCATAGACAAACCTACACTTAAAAACCGAATCTGTGAAAACAGTGTTTCTTTATTATTTAATGATTATTTTTTATTTTTTTATTTATACTTGTATAATTGTTTTACAATTTTTACAAGAAATCCTCTTTCTCATCATTAAGTATTTGCAGTCCTTTAAAAAGAATTATCACTGTAGATGGACATGAGAGGAAAGTTGGGTCTGAGGAGGAGCAGGAGGTCTGCGGGAGTCTGAGTTCATGGACTCTTCAATTTCCTCTTTTAACATTTCCCAAGTCCAATTTCAGGAAAAAGGCCACCACTGCTAGTATCATCCTCACTATACGATTGTTTTTTGAGAGTAGATGACCCAAGTGTTGCTCTCTTTGGGTGGACAGAGCTCCACAGGACAATGATTATTAGGGTATGTATTGAACACGGATCTAGATTGGGGAAGCAATGGAGTGCTTTACAATTGTAGGGTGAAGAACAAGATTAGGGAGCAGAGAAACAAGTGAGTCAGGATCTATCAACACTGGAGGGATGGACATTTTCAGCAATTAATCTACAATCTATTTGTTAAATGACAAAGCCAACACAGGTTGCAACAATTGTAGAAATCCTAGAGATCCTGATCAGTGTGAGGGAAGCTTGTTGTAAGTTGAACAATATAGTTTCCCTATGAATAGATGGAGCATAGGTATTAAGCATGTTAGCCAAATCTTTTCCCAAGTATTAGAAGGAATGGCTAATCCTGTGTCATGCTCCCAGTCCATAATAATCTTAGTTCTAAAAATGTTATCACACACCCAATTAGGTAAGGCACATAATTTGGCTGCATTAGTAGTTGAGTTGTTCAAGAGGACTTGCACATTTTTGGAAAGGGATGCTAAAAAAAGAGCAGGCAATACCTTAACAATGAATACAATAACTTTAAGCTAAATGTATGATCAGTATCGTCAACCAGATATGAAAAGGCTAACGAAGAGAACAACATTGGTTCCTTTAAACAAATCATGACTACAACAAATCCCCCTGTTGTACCATTTATGTAGAAAGATAGGATCTGAACTTATAATGATATGGATACTATACAAGATGAGAGCATTTTTTTATTATTTGAAATTTTTTATAGTTCATTACAAACTTTTAAAATGTTAACAATTCATCATTACATTCAGAACTCTTTTAAAAATGTCCAAAGCAATGTAATTGAGTTCTATCAACCTTTTAGTTTCCAACTAGATTCTTCTTTTCCAGTCTTTCAGTTTGCTAAATTATACAGATCTAAAAGAAAATGTTTGTTTTAGGACTTAAACAATATCAGACTCAATGGTGTTCAGCCATCATAGCTTCTAGTTTTTCCAAATAAAATATTAAAGCAAAAGTTAGTTTCAGATCGCATCCGTCTGAGAATACAATCCACCAATCTTTGCCATTTAGATGTGGTCTCTTTAACATTTCCGGTCCCAATTGGGTGGTCCTTTGATCATGTAATTTCTTACAATATAACACCAGATGTTTTAGCATTTCTTTTTCTGTTTTACAATATCTACATTCTTCGTCTAGATCTTTATCTTTATTTCTTATGTTCATGATTGATTTTGAAACAGATTCATACGAAACTTCAAAAAAGTATGCCTTTTTTTGTTGCATGGACATTTTTGGAATATTTTGGGAGAGTATTCCTTGCCCGTGCCTTAGGAGAAACTTGGTCCATGCATCTGTGAAGTGACCTTTGATCTTGATTTTCGCACCAATCCTGGTTCCATAATTTCTTTTTTACTGTGTTTGGATTTTGGATCAGTAGAAGATGGTCCACTTGTAGTTGTTTGAATATAGTCACGCAGGTTTGTTTCCACATACTCAAAATTGAACCTTCAAAGTGCTTTACATCACTACGCAGGATTTGATATTGTGGCAGGTCGTCCGCTCCCAATACTTTCCTGTAAGTTGTCAGCATGTTCCATTTAACTTTTGCATTATTTGAAATAAGTCCAAGCTCGTATCTGATGCAAGCCATTGGTGTCCCTCTTTGTAAGGATAGCACTTTGCTCCAAAATGTATTTTCACACCAAGGCCATATCCCAGCCGGGCATCCCAACATTTCTTCGCCACCGAAGCTTAATGCAGGGATAACTTTAGTCATATAGAATTCAATTGTCGGTTTTATCGTGAACTTCCCATATTTCTTATTTATAGTATACCCCTGGGCTGCCAAAAGTTTGCATTTCCATCGGATTCTCTCAACCATGCTGTCGTCACTAATTGAGAGTTTATCATAACTCGCAGATATTGCGTTTCCATCGTGAGTCGAATGGGCTCTTGAGGTAAAATAAAGTACGCTTCCCAAAAGGGAGCATGTGTTCAGGTATATAGTGGAATCAATGACTTTGGGAAATGTAACACAAAGATATTCTTAGGTGCATTTTTCCACACCTCTCATTTCTCAGCAGACTTGTTGCGGTCCACTCAATTGTAATATCAAGACTGGACTATGCTAACTCCCTCTACCTCGGAGTCCAAGCATATCAACTGATTAAACTACGAAGAGCACAAAATGCTGCAGCCAAACTGCTACTTGCACTTGGCCCAAGAGATCACACCTCCCTAGCTCTCAAAATTCTCCACTGTCTCCTGGTTGGACTAAGGATGACCTTCAAAGCCTTATGCATCTCTCACCAAGCAATGCATAAAATCGGACCTCAATACCTTCAGGACAAGCTAAAACCCTACCGTTCACCGCGCACTCTAAGATCAAGCTCTGCCCGCCTCCTAGAGATACCAAACACCAACTCAGTCAGGTTAGGTGGATCATCATTCTCAGCCCTGGCCCCCACTCTGCGGAACTCACTTCCACTCCACATTCGACTCACCGAAGACCTCATGTCTTTCCGTAAATTACTGAAAACGTGGCTCTTCCCTTGAAAATCGACTCTTAGCACAAACAGAATAAACAACCACAATAAACAGAAACCCAAGGTTGTTGAATCAAAGATGACAATCCAGCATAGAGACCTGATCGAACAAGCAGAAAACTAAAATGGCCAGTGTAAATAAAATGGATGAAGTGGAAGAAATGTATGAAGTGGATGGACTGGACGAAGTGGATGGAACGGATGAAGTGGATAGAATGGATGAAGTGGATGGAACAGATTAAGTGGATGGAACGGATGAAGTGGATGGATCGGATGGAGCGGACAGAACGGATGAAATAGGTGGAATGGATGAAGTGGGTGGAACGATGGAACAGATGAAGTGAGTGGAATGGTTGGAAAGGATGAAATATAACGAACAGATGAAGTAGACGAAATGGAAAAGTAGATTGAATGCGTGGAAAGGATGGAGCGGATGGATAAAGGAATGAAATGGATAGAAAGGGTGAATGAATTGAGCGGAGGGAGTAGATGGAACAAAAGGAGTGGGCAGACCAAATGCAATGGATGGAACAGATAGAGCAGGCGGAATAGATTGAGTGAATGGAACGAATAGAGTGAATGAAACGGATCGAACGGATGGAACTGAGAGCTGGTTTAACTGAATCTACTTCTCAGAATGAACGGATGGAACGGATGGAGCAGACGAAGCGGATAGAGCAGATGAACCAGATGGAACGGAGTGGACGTACTGGCTGGAGTGGATGGAACAGAGTGCTAGCTAGGCTGGATGGACTGGCCGGAACAGATGGAACCAACAGAGTGAATGTAACAGATGAAACAGATGGAACGTAGTGGATGTACTGGTTGGAATGACTGGAACGGATGGTACAGATGGAAAAAAAAGAATAGATGGGACGAATGGAAGCTGGAACAGATGGAACAGATGGGAACGCAAGAAATGGATGAAGTGGATGGAACGGATGAAGTGGATAGAACGGATGAAGTGGATAGAACGGATGAATTGGATGGAACGGATGCATTAGATAAAACTGATGGAATGGATGAAACATGTAGAGGGGATGGAACAGATGGAACGGATGGAGTGGATGAAACAGACGGAGTGGATGGAACAGACAGAGTGGATGGAACTGAAGGAGTGTATGGAACGGAAGGAGTGGATGGAACAGAAGGAGTGGATGGAGTTGATGGAACGGATGGAGTGGAAAGAACAGACAGAGTAGATGTTTGGGATGGAACGGATAGAACGGATGAGTGGATTGAACGGATGTGATGAACAAGCAGATTGAACAGATGAAAAGGATGAGTAGTTTTAACGAATGGAACAGTTGGAATGAATCTAGTGGATGGAACGGATGCAGTGGATGAAATGGACACATAGACAGAACTGATGGAGTTGATGGAACAGATGGAGTGGATGAAACAGGTAGAGTGGATGGAACAGGTAGAGTGGATGGAACAGGTAGAGTAGATGGAACAGATGGAATGGATGCAACAGATGGAATGAATGGAACAGATGGAGTGGATGGAACAGATGGAGTGGATGGAACACATCGAGTGGATGGAACAGATGAGTGGATGGAACCAATGGAGCAGATGGAACGGATTGAGTGGATGGAACTGATGGAGTTGGTGAAAGACACAGAGCTGATTGAATGAATAGGAAGGATGAAACGGATAGAACACATTAAACGGATGGGAAGGATGAAATGAGTCTACGGAATGGATGGAGTAGATTATGTGGATGATGGGTTGAGTGGATGGAGTGATGGAAGGACTAGTAGACTAAATGGATGGAACAGACAAAATGGATGAACAGACAAAGTGGAATGAACAGACAGAATAAATAAAATGGATGGAATAGATGGTACAGAAGGAGTGCTCGATCTCAAGCGCCTTACTGATAACCACCATATCACACTACCATACTTACTCTCTTCTTTACACCACCACTCAACTAGAACACAGCGATACTATGACACATTCGGTATAGCTGTTCTCATACTAACACCTGCCACATACTCCTTCCTCATCATCCTAATTAAACACAGCTAGCTGAGCACACACCACTAGCCTAAGCATCTCCTTAGGCCTACCGCAGCCACAAACCAGTCTGGGTGTCATCCCTCCAGAATGAACACATATACATGACCTCCCAATCACCACACCTACCGCTAAGAAGCAGCTATCATGCAACTGCCACACCGGCTACACACATATCCGGTGCACCCACGCACCTTATGACTCTATGGGCCTCATTACGAGAATGGAGGTAGCCATGCCGTACTTACCGGCATGGCTACCTCTATTCTGGGTACCGGGTCCGGGTTCCCTGAATGGGGAAATACCGGGCCATTCGGACCGAGAAGGGCCCAGTATTTCCCCATTTAAGGAACTCGGACCCAGTACATCCCCATTACCATTTGAACCCCCACAGGGCTCAATGGGAATGGGGAGCATGCCAACAATGGGCCAGTTAATGACAGGCCCATTGTTAGCATGCTGGGCCGCTTGCGGGACCCACTAAGGACATCTGGTAAAACCAGGCGTCCTGAGCGGGTCCCGCGAGCGGACCTCGTAATGAGGCGGTAGGGGGTTAATGGTGCCGGCAGCTCTACCAGCACCATTAACCCCCTACCGCCAGGGTCCTAATGAGGCCCTATCTCTCTCTACTGACTAGAACTACGGTTCCCGAGGGTGTTCAACCTACCAGCGCTTTGAGATCATACCAATGATACATAAGGCACAATATAAATGGCAAGTAAAATAACATAAAATATTTGATTTAATGTGAGCACTATTAGATGGAGAGTAAGCATGAATTAATGGAAGAATCTCAAAGTTATCAAGATTAAGTTTACAACCAGAAAAACAAGAAATAGCTAATTATCTCTATTAGAATAAAGTTAGAAATTAAAGGATCAGAAAGATATACTAATACATCATCAGCATAAGATGACAACTTAATTGAGAATTCCCAACCATAATACCAGAGATCTTTTCATTCATTCTGATAGCTTGAAGAAGGGGTCCACAAGTTAAATAAAAAAGCAAAGATGAGAATGGACATGTTTATTTTTTTATTGTTAATTTTTAATTGTGCCTATACACAAGAGTTTCGAGGCGCAGCAAGGAGGTGGGGAGTGGGAACTAGCAATCATAATAGGCCTCGCGACTTTCAGATTGTGTAAGTAACAAGAGTGCAAGGGGGTGGGGCGGTGGAGAAGTGCAGAAAATGGGTGGATGGCACATGTAAAGGAAGTGCCAGGGAGGCCAGGTGGGCAGGGCGAGGGAGAGGGTAAGGGGAGTCCACAATTAAGTGCAATAGAGTCGGCTGCGGGCTACAAGGGTGAATGCTCCCAGCTATGTGTAGGTGGGGGAGCCAGTGAAGGTAAGTGCAGGAAGGGGGGTGTGGATGGGAAGAATAAGTGCGGAAGGGTATAGCCTGGCTCCCTGTAAGAATCTGAAGGACGCAGGCTACCAGTCACAGGCCGATGTAACATTAGCAGGGGTGGGGTAGGTGGAAGGGAGAAGAGAAAAAGAAGGTCTTGAGGAGTTTCTGAGGAGTTTCTGAAGCTTAAGGAGGCCCAGTCTGAGAGGGGCATTCCAGTGAGAGGCAACTGCAGAGGAGAGAAATCTACCGTCCACTCTCTGTTTAAGAGTACCTCCCATGACAGGGAAGGAAGGAGATGAATAACTGTTAATTAAACTATGAGTAGCATGGGATCAGCAAAGAATACTAATCAGAGCATTAAAGTTGAGACTAAAGTCATTTCACTTAAAGGCTTTAAGCAGGAAAGGCCAAGTCATTTGATCAAAATCTTTCTCAGCATCAAGGTTAAGAAAAAGAAGGTGTTCCGGTGTGTTTTTGACGGATTTAAGCCATTTAAAAAAATGTTTTCTTAGAGGAGGCATAGCAACTTTTAGGTTAATCCAGTTTGATCTCCATGCAGGGTATAACGCCATCAAGATGAAGAGAATTATTTGTAGCACAGATTTTGGAATCCAAATTAAATAAATAAGTTGGTCATTCTTAACAAAAAAGGGATCTTTGTTTGTTTTGGGAAAAAAAGAGATAGAAGGCTTCAGAAAAAAAATAGTGATGAATCTGATGATGTCATCACTCTTTTCTCAGTGATAGCCTCTCCCCCTTGTGGCCAGGGGACAGCAGCCACTACCTGATCCTGACCTTGGGAACAGCTGTATCAGGGAGGATCACATGGGGGAAGGCAACCCTCAAGGGAGTGATACAACATCATCACATGAGATATGGTACCCTCTTTTCCTTTTAGGATTACCCTCCCATTCCCTAAGCCTTAATGACAAATTGGCAGAACTCTTTTCAAGCACCCATGGAAGCTACTGAGAATACCTTCCAATTTTCTATACATAAATTACCAAGAACTGACTACCATTTCCGTGTGTTTGAAAGTACTGTAACGAGAAAAGCTAAGTGGAGTAAAGAGGATTAGTACAGGCGAGAAGCACAAGATGTGCTTTAGTGGTTGCAAGCACATAATAGGTGCCAGGATGTTTAAAAACCCTAACCAGCTGACAGGAGAGAGACTCAGTCTGGGGAATCCTTGTCCTCTCAATACTCACAGCGGGACTACAGTGCTGCAAGGAAGGCCGAAAAGGTTACATTAAAGTGGATAAAAATCTGGCAGGGGAGTACACCAGGTATTCTATGAAATTGCACCTTACAGCCACATTGCTTTATATACAAGTTGTTTTTGTTGATCAGAGAATTCTAAGGAAGACTCCTTCCCTTAGGAGTTTAAAACACTGTGAAGAGAAAAACCTTGGCAAGGGAGCAATCCCCTGGAGCCATGAAATGAATTATTTGGGAACTTTTGTGTTGGAGCTTCGCCTTTCCTTCTGAACTTGAACATTTGTGCACTTTCAATGCCAAAGACGTTACCCCTTTCACCTTAGAGTTACTTTTAGAATGTGAGGTCCAGAATAGCATTTCAGACACATGACATTTCTGCTTTGGACATCTTGACATCTGACAGACCCTTGGTTTTGGTTAAGGTAGAGAAATACCGCTTGGAATAGGGATAGCAAGGAATGTTTAAACCCCTTTATTTTGGAAAAAAATCCATAGCCACAAACATAAACTCTCTGTGTCCGTGTCTCATTCCTGGCTCCTCACACAACCAATACTTTTTCCTAGATTTGTAAAATAAGAAAAAGATTAAGTAAATGTTGAAACAGTGTCTCATGGAAAGCATTACACCAATGACTTGAGAGTCTTTCCGTGTAATTTAAAAGCATTAAAAAATGTTTTCATTTCACCAACAGTTATATGCTTTTGTAGAGGAGCTGTCTATTAACTGAAAAGTATGATTATAAACTTTTAAAAAATATATTGTCAATTGATATAGGAGCATCTGGACAGTATAATCTACTACAAAAATTAAAAAAAAAAATTCAATCAAGAAATGTCAGATTTCTGATGTAAACGCTTACCTTCCAAATGCATTATAGAATTAACCATGGTTTCTTCTTTCTTGAGTTTTAAAAATGAGCCTTTTTAGCAGCACCAAAATATCTCGATTTACTTCATAGAAGAGACCAAAAATCTTTTTCAGTGAAAGTGTCTCTGCAGGGGAGTTGCTAGGTCTGGAAAAAATCTGGGGCTATACTAATTTTGGGACTGTCTGGACTGGGGGCTAGCTAGCCTTTTTGGTTTCAACCCCTGAGCTTCTATACGGGGCTACAACCAAAAGACCTGGGGCTATAGCCCCCTGAGCCCCCCCCCCTAGAAATGGGGTCTGTGGAGGTTGGGCCATAAATATTAACAATAATTATTATTATTAATCAAACAACTATCAAAATCTTTCTAGTGTGGACTTGGGAGTCAGAACAAAATGGGAAAGTCCATTTGAAGGCCCCATGCAGAGCCACAGTTTTGGGACAGGGATTAACAGACCCAATGAGGAAGCGTTGTGTGGGCAGATGGACAGGGTCCCCCCTCTGGCAATAACAGGCAGACTACACCGAAAAAAGGGTGAACACCGGTGAATGATTTATTACAGGCAGAGAAGAATGCTTATTGCAGACAGATTATGTTAGGCAAACTGAACCCGGATGATTGTCTGCAATGGGCTGCTGGTACAACGCAGAGCATTAATGACCGGCATACAGGCTAGGTACGCCAAGTCTCATTGGATCTGGGGGCCTGGGGACTACCCGTGGATGCAGAGGGGGAGAGGGGACACCAACGGCAAAAGGGAAAAAAAGGCAAAAGTGTGAGTGAGGAAGCTGCTGGGAAGGAGCAGAGAGGGGGAGGGAGACTGGGACAGGGGAGAGAGAAGAAAGAATGGGCAACTGGGGAGCAGCAAGGGAGAGAGTGGTAAACAAGAAGGAAAATAGCCAGTAGGGAGATAGTGGTAGAAGGTAGAGAAGGGGGCTGGTGGAGAGGGTGTGTGACAAATCAACTTCCGGGGCATTAGTGGTCCAGGGATGAATACCCTTGGTCATGCCTTTTACAGTCTCTGTGTCAAGAGCCAAGACTACTACTAATACCTAGCAGTGACGAAAGGTTTCCTGCAAGACTACTTTTATCATTGGGTGACTAAGCTGTGCTCAAGGCTCCAACTGATCTGACCGCTTGCTACCAATGTGACAAATCAACTTCCAGAGCACAAGCGGTCCAAGGATGAATATCAGTTTCTGAACCATCAATCAACCCCACACCTCTAGTACACAAGAAGGGATCCGAACAGATTGGAAACACAAGTAAAGGATAAAACCCCTTGTCCAATTCTGGTAACGTGGACGGAATGGCAGGCTTATCTCCGCAAGGTCATGGATCGTTGGTTAGTTGCAACACAGCAAAAATACAATTATTACCCAATGATAAAATGGTCTGTCCAATCAAGATTGTATACAACTATCTACTTGATTATTTTTTACAACAGACAGTTCTAGTCCACTTCAAAATGCAACCCACCCTGTAAAGGAGCACAGAGGACATACCGTTTCACAAAGGAAAGGGATGCACTCTGGATACTGACAGGAGGGTAGTCGGTAAACCATTCAGTCTAAACTGTTCAAGGTTATTTGGTTTCAGCACCACAGGAGTAATGGGTCATAAATGTCACTAGGAGCCTTTCGAGAAGGACCAGGGAGACAGAACCACAATGTGCCTCATGCTTGAGATGATCTTGATGCTCAACAGTGTTTAGTCGGTTCCAGGACGCTTTGCAGCTACTGTGGCGCAGTTCAAGATGGGACACAGCTGCAGGTATCTGGCGGTAGGCAATTCGGCAAGTGAGACTGGATGGACAGCCGCAGGCTGGCCTATACAGCAGCTCAGGGTCAAAAATCATTGTCTCTGTGCTGGTTGTCAGATCTAGAACGTTGATCGAGGCGCCTCAGATGGCTTTAGTGACTGCAGTGTGACAACAGTCAGAGGCGCAGCCGGTCACAGTTTGAGGGCTCAACTGCCTCGAAAATATCCTTAAAAGATGGATGCTGGTTGATGCTTGTTGTGGCACTCCTCCTAGCTTCTTCGCAGGGCTTGTGTCGTCCTTTTAGGTGGACGGCCCAAAGCTGAGGAGAGTGTTTGCAGGTAACAGCCTTGTCCTTTGTTCAGAGACTCTCTGGCACTTCCCACTTAGGAAGCTTGCTGGCAGCATCTAGCAGGGCACGCTGTCTGCTGGATGGATACGGTTCCGGAGCTGCTGGATGGGTCCTCTGAGTTTGGTATCTCCTTCTGTTCCCAGTAAGATGTTTACGGGAGGGATCTTGCTTCCCTTGAGGAAATCCTGTCCTTCCTTCACAGGCAGAAGTTGTAAGGCACTCTGTACCTTCAGCCAGGGTCCAAATGAGTCCTTCATCTCTCTCCTTTCAAAGTCGCCAGATGATCTGCCAAAAGAGGGGCTCAATCCTCTTTTAAAGCCAAATGGGCCCCAGTGAATGGTGCAGGCTGAGCTTACCTTAATTAACCCATCCTGTGTCCCCACCAACATTCTTCTGTTATGTGTGAGGTCATAACCAGAGGGCTTTGCAACAGGAAATATAGGGGGTGACAACATGTACTACTAAATCCCACCAATCTTCCTGTCTGTTGTGGATGAAAGTGTTTAATTGAGGTCTCTGTGAATCTTGATCAAAGAAGAGGTCTCCCTTGAAGTTTGTGGCGAGAAACAGACTTTTGGTGTCCATCAAATCACATACTTCTTCCCTCTGAAAGGGGGTCCCTTGCAGGGGTTGCCTACAGTAAACAGTAGTCCCAGACATGACATTCCCTGCCCTTCATACAAAGGGGTGGGAGTTAGTTTCAAGCTGAGATATTGCATATCAAAGAGGTGTTGGGGTTTCCTTCCCTTTGTTAGTTCTGTGACCAGGCCTCTTCGCCATGCCTGCTTCAATTAACTCTCATCAGCATGCACTGCCACCACACAGAACTACAATGGGCAGGACAGATACATGGAGCCATTGATATTTAGTTAGGCTGGCCATGGCAGGAGGAAGGTGCTGCCTTCTTCCCTTCCTGAGATTCTTTCATGTACTCCTGGCTGTCACATTCCAGTTAAATGTGACAGGGAGGACTGCGCCTTTAGGCTGTGTGCCCCAGAGTACACAAATATATGTTTTTGTTGTGCAGTGAGCCTAGACAAATGTGTGCGGCTTAGCCCCACACATTTTCCAAGGTTGATCTCCCATCATTCAATTTCATAAAAAAATATCAAAAAGCCAGGGGAGTGCACACCTGCTATGCA
Organism: Ambystoma mexicanum; assembly: GCF_040938575.1. Classification (NCBI taxonomy): domain Eukaryota; kingdom Metazoa; phylum Chordata; class Amphibia; order Caudata; family Ambystomatidae; genus Ambystoma; species Ambystoma mexicanum. Next base: position 1,392,976,229 of record NC_090932.1, read on the forward strand.
GATGGTCCAATTCCTCACAGGGTGACAGCCAAGACAAGGGGAAGAGACTCAAAGAGAGAAAGAGAAAGAAAGAGAGAGACAGAGACAGAGAGAGAGAGAGACAAAAAGAAAATGAGAGAGAGAAAGGGAGAGACAAAGAGAGAGAGAGAGACAGCAAAAGACGGAGAATGAGAAAGAGAGAAGGTGCAAGAAAGAGAAAGGGAGGAAGAAAGAAAGGGGGAAAGAAAGAGAGGGGACTAGAGAAATACAGGAAGAGGGAAAGGGAGAGAAGGAGAGAGGAAGAGGGAAAGGTAGAGAGGAAGAATGAGGACCGGAAATATAAGAGAAAGAGACAGAGAGAGAGAGAAAGAGAGAAATCAGGGAGAAGCAGGGGCAGAGAGACCGGGAGGCCTACTAGTGGATAAGTAAAGCATGTTGGGGAGAAGGAAAAAAAGCGAGAGAATAGAGACGGGCAGACAGGAAAAAGGGGTACCTGCTTAAAAGTGCCTCCTCAGCTTCTCTGCCCCCAACCCACATGGTCTGCACCCCACCACCAGAAACGAAAAGGAGAGCCTGTTCCTCTCTCCACACGCTTATAAGGCTGTCGTTCTGCTCAACCCCATGCCCATGATGTACACAACAGGTGGGCTGGGTTTCTAGCTGTTTCCCAGGACTCGAGAAAGCTTGCTAAAGGAAGGGGGAAGGAGATCACAAGTGGGCAAACATAGGCAGTGACAGGTCCATCTCCACAGCGGTCACTTCCCCTCTCCAAAGTTACCCCCATGATGAACACAGCTGTTCTCAGGGTCCAAGGAGACTTGCCCACACCCATCCCCAAGATGAACACAACAGGTGGACTAAGTTCCTGGCTGTTCGCAGGACTCAAGGAAGCTCGGTACAGGAAAGGGAGTGTGGACATCATAGGGTGTAGGGCAAGTAGGCAAACACAGGAGGGGGGGAGTTTCTCACAAAGAGATGAAAAGGCCATCCCCCACGTTGCAGATCTTACGCTGGCTAAAAAGTGGGCAGCTGTTGCCTGTGAACAGGTGGCCGGGCTTGGCAGGGGCATGGGTGGAGTTCCACAACCCCCACAATATACAGTCACATACAGTGCAGTTACATACAGTACAAGATGAAAAATACATTAGGGAAAATTATACTTCACACAATACATTGAAAATGAAAAATACAGAAACCCCACAGTAAAAACACAAGTGAAGGCTGTCAGGGGTCCACATCTGGAGACTGACATTTCCAAACAGGCAATAGTCATATTTTATCTTGACTAATGTGATAACATATTTTGGTGCGTAACCGGAAAAACATTCCATGTAACAAACTTAAAACTTAGAAAACAGTGAAAAGTGAAGGCAATACATTTGTAAGCAGTTAGGAACACAGGCAAAAGAAAAATGCACCTGAACAGAATAGTCAATTCAAGTTATGTGGAGATAATATATAAAGTCACATGCAGAAGCAGAAGCTGGTAATGGATTGAAACTGACACATAATTGGAAAGGGTAAAGTACAAGAATACTAAAACGTAAAGAAGAACAGAAAAGCAATACATACTTTGTTAGAACCAGAGAGAACATACAGAAGATCCATCTACATGCCACACTTGGTCGGTCTGATAGTAACACAAATGGATTAGAAATAGAAAACGAAAAATAGGCTCAATAATATTGGGTCTGAAGCAAAGAAAAGTAGTACAATGAGAGATATAAACAAAAATGTAACGAAACAACATAAGTCATAAAAGGTAATTTCTTTAAAAAAGGAACATTAAACTAAAAAAAGGGATAGCTAACTCAGCAATCATAAAATGACTATGAACCAGAGAAAGATTATAACACAGGCAATATGATTCACATTTGCTCTACAAGATTAGCTAAAGCCAAATCAAATATTTAATTGAAGAAACAGATTTAGCTCTGGATTGATCTTGAGAATCATTGATAAATGATGGGGTAGCCAAATCAGACCTATTTTTAAAGTAGTTAAATATCCTAAACTTTACTTTTGTTATGCTTGGTAATTCCTTGAAAAGGTTTGCTATTAGAAGAGGAAAATATATTCAAGGTAGAAGCTGAATCTGATTAAACTGTTTCTATAGATTTGGGATCCCTAGATTGAATGAAGGTATTCAGGTTCCAGTACAACTTTAGTAGGGACTACAAATTCGAAATGTTTGAGGGAAAGTCTGAGATCTAGAAATATTGTCCTCTGTGACAAAGTATATTTAGAGAAGTCAGGACCAGCGAAAATTCTATGTCCAGCAAACATAATTGGAGATTGTTGCTTTACAACCATCACAATCAGGCAAGCTGGTTGGTGACAACGCAAATAAGCTATTAGGGTTATGGGTGAAAGATTATTAGAAGTAAAGTGCAGCCTTATCTTTGAGCTTCTTGATTTCTAGTGGAAGGGAAAAAGAAGGACCAAGAAATATTGGGGTCAATTCTTCAAGGAATTCAATGGGGTTATCCCCATGAGACTTTTCAGAAATCCAACAAAAATGAACATTGTATCTCTAAATTCTGTTCTCTGATTCATTGTTTGCCCCTTCTAATTTTAGAAGACTTTGCTGCATGTTTTTAAGTCATTCCATGGGGTTTCAGTAAACAAGATTCAATCTTCATCTTCATCTAATCTGATGAAAAATGCATTGATTTCTTTAAAAGTACAAACATTCTTCTGCATGGTGATCAAGTGTGTTAATAGACAAGCAAATATTAGTCAACGCGAAGAGCATCTTTTCTAAGCTCAGTTGAAGAGGTGATAGTTCAGAAGCTGGATTAGATGTACATTTAGGGAGATCACCTGAAGGAGTGGCCATTTTAGGGAGTGATAACATTACATTAGTATTAAAGCAGTGTAAGAGGTAGGCGTGATACACTGACAATCAATGGTCTCACAAAAGGCGTACACCTAAATGAATTTAAATATAATATTGAGCTAGAAAGAATTCTGAAATTAAATTGCTGGTAAAAATGCATGGGAAATATTGGAACATGATGATGTAAGTTTTGAAGTATTAATATTAAATGGAGGAGGCAGAAATGACATTAAAACATGTGCAATGCATTTGTTTCAAAAGTACTCTTTGAAAAAAATAATTGTGGTCCACAGAGGAAATATTATGAGCTGCTGTTAATCAAGATGAGAAGGTTGGAGATTTCAGACACTTAACACCACGGAAGTGAGTTATGTCAAAGTGCTGACATCTACACCAGGTTCCGCAGCAGCAACACACAATATCTAGCATTGGTTGAATGATGCAGGTGGAGAACTCTTGATTTCTTGTATTATTTTAAATTTTGTAAAGAAGAAAGTGTCAAATGCTACACATCAGGACAGCATGTTCAAGATGTTCCAGCCATGTTCACGAATTTAAAATGGTTTTGTCTTTGCAATAGCAAACAATTTCCAGTAAAGTCTTTTAAGTGTTCTTAGCAGTCCTAGTGGCTGGAGCAGTGGTTAGTATCAGTCAATTACTGAGCATGAAAACATTTTGAAGACCAAAATGTATATAGTTGCAATGAAATATTCAAAAGCTTTTATTTTCTCGAAGTGATCACGTAGATCCCAGTGGTCTACCGAGCCTGTGATTACATGATGGCAATGATGCAGTCCACAGGGATGTGGCTGTAGCTAGTTGATGCATCCTACCAGTTGTTCATCATGCAGACACCTTTTAAAATAATTCTTGGGTCAGCCAAATGTTGCAGATGCTACTGGTTGTTGTTGCTGTTGGTCATCCTGTGTCCTCACCTTATTGGTCAGAGAGGGCCAGTCCATGGTTGCTAAACAAGGATGATGTTCACAAGCAGCTGAGTTGCAGCTCAGTTCCCAACCCTTTCTGGTGACCATACAATCTCTCCGGGCCACTGCATTCAATTTTTCCTGGACATCTTCCTGGGCTTTCACTCTAGATTTCAGTATTAAAAGTTGATGCCAGACATTATTCCGTTCCGTTACACAAATTCTGGTATTCAATTACAAAGAAGACTGCTGGCTCTTCCTTGCTTTCTCCGACAAACCCTTAAAGGAAAAAGGTATTCGGAAATATTTTGAATGCATTAAAATAAACACTATTTATTTACTTAATTATGTCTTTTCATCCTACTGCATTGAATTATGTTAACAACAAAATTCACCTTTCACATATTCTACTCTGGGGTTCGTCCACCTCTGGAGTTGGCATAAAAGCCCCAGAAATCTTAATCATAAATGTACCTGCTTCACCAAAAACAACCATGTCAGGTATTGTAAGCCTATATATCTACCAGGAATGCCTGATAACACTCCTGAGACCAGCACAAATCCAACAATACTCCATATCTATATCTTATAATACAAAGGTACTCCACCTCTATTTTATAATACTCCAACATTGCCTTGAAATCTCAATGTTTATATTAGCTCAACATATACTGTTCAATGTCACCTCTCCCGAGAAAATAGTCCATATATAATGGGTTAGTACATATGCACATAAATACAGGTATTTATCCATGCCCAACACCATCCCTGCTTCTGCCAGCTCCTCTCCTGCTTTCCATTCCTTTTACTTGGCCTATGCTCATGCTATTCTTCCCAGTAGACTAAGCCCCTTCCGTTGAAGGAACTTGCATGAGAAACAGTTACCTTTGAAGGACCCTAACCTGAAAGTGGCACCTTCATTTTCAGTTCTTCATAATGCAGCCTTTTTATGACCTGGGAATTAGCAACATGAGACTAGGTAGGTCAGGGGAGCAGTTTTTAAACCTTTCCTGCAAAGTCTGCTGTCCCATGATTTACAATACATTGTTGAACTGACCCTGGATCCCTCACTCCCAAATGACAGAACCGCTAATATTTTCTCATAAAGTAAATGTCTTTCCTCTGAGTTAAGAGACAGTAAGCCCTCGTGGAAATCCAGCCAAGTCCTCCAGGTAGTTAGCCCTACAATTTGAAGCAACTTCCCTTGAAACATAGCTCTTTTTTAACCAAAACAATCTTGGCACACATCAAATCTACTGTTTGTTGCTGTGCTAGTTTCATATTTTCTCTTTCATTCTTGGTTTTCCCTTCCCGAATTGATTGTATGTGGACTGTAACAAACCAGTGACTTTTCTGACAGGTTCTGTCACTGTCATGGTAGAACATCTTTGATATAAACTAATGCCAAATTCAAGAATGCATTTCAGCTTGAGAACTCTTTAAATGTTACTTTCCATTATTTCAGACAAACCCACAATTCTCACACATTGCCAAAATTGCAATTTGTTTTCCCTTCAATGGACTTGAATTTACAACTAAGAAACAATACGCCCGAGTTTTGCTTGTCTGTACCCACTGATGGAGAAATACACTCAGTAGAAAACAGCTATATTTTGCATACTTATGAAGTGAACACCGTGCTGCTAAAGTGTTGTCACAAAAAAGTATTCTGCATTCACGCATTGCATATAACATTAAACTTTTCAACAAAGCCCAATGACTTGAATAATGTGCCGTAGCTTAATCCGACAAGCAGCCAAATGAATTACTCAGTTTCAATAAATCTTCAGCTGTACTTGAATTTTAAATCTCCGAACAACCAGTTACAGTATTCATTGAACAGATAAAATCATCATTATTTGCAGCAAAACAACATGTCAGTGAGATGTAGACAGAATATGTCTTTTACTTATACAGGTATCAAAATAGAACATTTAGATCGATGTTCATTCCCTGGTTCATGCTCCAGAGGAACAACAGGAGGGAAAGAGGAGGCTTAGCAAGCACGAGGAGATAAAGCAGCATAGAATGTTGTCGACAATTGCAGCTGTTAGAGCTGACATATCACAACATCCTAAGCATGTATCGTCTTGACATGTATTTATTTATTTATTTATTAGCATTTATAAAGCACGCATCAGCCCTTAGGCATCGTGGCGCTGTTACAGAGATACTTGCTGCTTACATTGGAAAAAATATAGCATAATGTTAACAGAGTATGCATAAATTAGTTGCACGGCCATCAGCATTGCACATTTTAAATCATATACAACCAATGGCATATCAGTCTGGAAATTGGTGAACTTTATGTTGCTGTTTCACAGAGGCGTAGCCAGGATTGTCGAACATGTGGGGTCTGAAGCCAATGTAATTGGGCCCACCGCAGTGAAATTAACATCTATAAATGCCTGCACTGCACGGCAGAGTTGGCATTTATAGATTTTGGGTGGGCCTGGCCCGCTCAGGCCCTACTCTGTCTATGCCTCTGCTGTTCCATCACTGTGGTACATAATCATTCTCGCCAAAAGTGGCTATGACACATGCAATTTTACAGTCCGGGATATAGGTGCAAGTGCAATTCTGCAGTGTATTAGCCCCAAAGGTATATGCTTCCTAAGCTTCCTTTTGACTATAGCAACGATCAACCAATAGGGAAGGGTACTAGCCCTTTGGCAAACATTGCCCTTGTACAAACATGCATTGAAAGTATCTGGAGCTCATTATGCTCCAGTTCATAATTTGAAGGTGGGACCTGGTACGTTTGCATGCAGTAGAGTAATTTTTGCTATTTGCATAACAGAGTGCAAATGTGCAGGGCAAAAGGCAGCGTTTGAAATGGATTTGTATGGAGACCACCTGTTTTTTCGGGTGTATAAAGCCCATCGGACTCAATAGGTATCTCTGGCATTTGCACCAGCATGAAAATGCATGCCGGTGCAAATGTAGGATGGAAGACGGCAAACACGCAAGTTTCATTCCTCCCCTCCTCTCCACCATACACATGACCGAAAATGGGGTATGGAGTGAATGAACGGCATACAATCCTTGCTCAAGGCTTTTATGCCTTTTATTCACGGACCCTGACTTTTCACACACCGTCAAGTTTTCCACTGACATATCTTGCAGATTCCTCAGACCTGAAGCCACTGTGAATGGTATGATGCAAATGGTGGGGTGAAATATAGCCCCTGAGTGCCAGAAATAAAGAGGTCAGAATGATTTGTGAAATCCCATTGAAGTATAAGGCCAGCACAGAAATGGTGATGTCAGACATGAGGCCTATTGAAGCAAAAACAGCCGTAAATCTTTAAGGAAAGAAAGGGGGCTTAAACCCCAAAAGTGTGAAGATATGCGCAATGAATTTCAGCAAGGTAAAAAAAGACATGTGGTTGACAATGCTGTTTTAGTAAGTCCATGGAGAGCTGCACTTTTACTTAAAGGGACAGATAGCAGTATGTACAATATCTTTATGCAACATGGGGCTGTGATCCTGAAATATAAATTGAAACCAAGCTTCTTGCAAATATAAGAAATAAAATAACTTCCATTTTCCCTCATCCAAATGACAGTATGCTAAGAGAATTGCTCACTAGACTTTCAGAGTTTGAACATGGTGTTCTCATATAACTGCCATATGCATATGGAAAATCATGAAGATATACTCATGTATTTTGTAACTGTGAGATTAAAGAAGTACATTACACATGGATATAAGGCCCAGGTGCCTTATAAAATGTCATGTAAAATGCATTGTGTGTGAATTTAAAAGCCATTGCTTGCAGAATTTTACATGCAGCTGGTCATTCCTACTAAAGATGAAACTTAACCTCCAAAACCTTTCCTCTGCTGATCTTGGGGTGGGAGGTCTGATTGTAACCATCAATCAAGGACATTGTGTACAACTATAGAAAGAAACACACTGCTTAGATTTAAACCACAGTGGAAACAGATAGGCCATGCCTGTTGTTTCAACAGAAGTGACCTTGAGGTCACAATTCCCCCCAAAATGTCCATTAGTGTTGCAGCCAGGGCCATTACAAGGCCAAGAAGGGAGGAGCAAACATAAACATGAGCCAGCCTCTGTTTGACCAGATGCAAGTTAAGAGAACAAAAGAAAAGGTTGGAGTTTAGTTAATAGAACAACACCAGACTTTCATTAAAGGTGACAGTAACCCCCTTTGAACAATGGCAACACGATTTTGGTGTGACAAACATAACTAAGGTTATTATTGAAAATTTGATTTGGGCCTTCCCTTGATTCTGGGAGATTTAAAAGTTGTTGTGAGGGTGAAGGACAAAATTATCATGGGAACTATGAAGTGGCATATTTTTCACTGATACGGCTCCTAAGTAAATGAAGAAAACCAATATCTCTGCATTGTAAGGGTGTGCCGACTTCAGACTAGCATCATCTGATTTGCCTTAAAATGTAGTTCTTAAAAATATATCCATGCACATAAAGATTTGAAAAATTAGGGTACTTGCCATGTTGATAGATTTTTAGAGTTTGGAAAATGCAGAGCTCACGTGTCAGGTTGGGATGACAAAGCTTTATCCTACCACAGCTTTCCTAACTCACAACCCTCATCTCCTTGTCCTATTAGCACACAGGTGGGAAGTGGGTAGAGAAGACCAACCAATCCCTTTCGGTTTGAATCATTACAAGTTTTTTGATATCATTTGCCCTATAAGTAAACCAGTTTGCATCAGAACTGGGCTTTTTGCATTTATTCCGGGAGGTAATCTGCTGCTGAACTTTTGCGAAAAAACATCCAAGCAGAGAGGCCCCAAATCTTGCATTGGAGTCAGGGACCAGGAGACATAGAAGCTGACTGGGACCCCTTGGAGGATTCAGAGGAGGCTATCCTTGACTGACATCCTTGCTGTCCCAGAGGTGCCTTGCTGTTCCCTGATGCCCAGTACAAGTCCTCTCCTGTAAGTAAAATGCATCCAAAGCCATAGATTGTGTAGGGATGTGTTTTGTTGGCATTCAAAACTAACACGATCTTCCCAGTGTGTTTTGAGCCGGTATAGACATAACGATTTGTCAAAAGAATTAATCCTAAACCCCTGTTTCCACATGAGTGTGCAGGGTGCAAAACACTATTAACCCTTTGTTCCCATTGTGCTCTGACCAAAACCACAAAGACCTGCCTCTTCTTTTTAGGTTTGGCAAAACGAATTTTCCCATTGCTTCTCTTTCCCTCATATTGAGACCTTGGTAATAAGTAAAAAAAAACGATTTTGCCCCTTCAAAACTTTTTACAAAGAGTGCATTTTATCAGTATGCCAACACGATTTTCCCAATTGTGTTCCCACTCTCTGCCACTGGCTTTCAATTCAGAGGGGTCAAGTCTAATTGATGTTTGGAAGGTGGGGGATGCTGGGAGAAAAGTATTATAACCAAATCAGCAATCACTATGTGTTTTGAAGTGTTCTTTTTCTGTATTGGTGGGTGTTTTGAAAAGAAAGCTATGGGAAATTGTGATTGCATATCTCAGTATTATCTCTGTGTTGGTGCCATTACGGAAGTCATTTTTGCTCTTGTGTTGCCACAGCACTTGTAGCTGATGTTAGTCTGTTTGTCAAATTTGCTTTAAATAAATTAATAAATCTATATTCTTATTACACGCCACCTGGTTCCTAGTCCATTTTGGCACCGGGCATTTGTTGGGTTTGGGTGCAAAACAAGTTGGAGGCCTTACCAAAGGGAACCTTAACAAACTAATAGTGCTTTATTGTGCGCCACATTCATTGGGGTTAAAGGAACTCCCTGAGATGAGTTTGACGGTGTAATAAACTGCGACAAAACTGTTATAAAATGAAAGGCTTCCCCAAAACAATGCAACACATAAAGCCTCAGTAGGGGTTTGGCAATGTAACGGATTTACTGTCACTTTCACTTCACTGCCAAATTCAGAGTTTATAGCTGATAGTACCGGATCTTCTTTACCTTGAAAAATATATTATTTACAGTGGCAGAATTACTACTTGTAGTAAATCCTACAAAATCTCTGTGGAATTCTATGGACTCCAAAGATGGGGATTAACTCTGCTGTTACCCAACTCACAATCGTGCTGTAATTACGCCTGATGGAGTGGTGGTGACAGTAAAGACGCATGCCTGTAAGTCCTCAAGAATTATTTTCAAGCTTATAATGAGGCCCATTGATTGCGCGCTCGTACAACTGATTCCACCAAAGGCTGTTGATTTCACTATTACACATGTTGATGTCCACTTCACAGGAGGTAGGCTCAGCACACTGATACTAAGGACACAGCAACCTTTCATCCTTAAAATACATTGATTGAAAACATAACTCACATATTTGCCAAATGTGCATAGACATAAGATCCTAGCCATATCAAGATGACAATAATAATTGCAATCACAGCATTGCATTTGTACTCCCAACTACCAGTTCCAAATATTGGTACCTGCCCACATACATGTTATGTTAACTGAACTTGTAAAGCGCACGGTCGCCCAGGTGCATCATGGCGCTGGAGAGGAAACTCCTTGCTTAAGGAAAAACCAGTGAAAAGAGCCGAGGACTAGAATAGAATGGTTTTCAGAGCTCTTCTGAAACCCAGATGGTTGGGAGTGGTTTTGAGTGACAGTGGAAGGTTGTTCCAAAGTTTGGCGGCAGCAATGGAGAAAGCTCTGCCGCCAAGCCTTTCCCGGGTAAACCTTGGAACAATAAGTAGGTTGGTTGCGGAGGAGCGCAGGTCCCGTTCTGGGATGTATCGAGAGTACTTGGACTGCAGAAACTTGGCTCCTTGGCCATGGATTGCCCAGTGGACAATGCACAGTAACTTAAAATGGACTCGCTGGGCCACCAGGAGCCAATGAAGTCGGCGGAGCACTGGCGAGATGTGGGCGCCATAGGGAGTACCGGTGGCTAACCTGGCTGCCAGGTTCTGCATACGCTGAAGCCGTTGTATGAGGCCAATCGGTTGCAACAGATACAAAGAGTTGCAGTAGTCTCACCGCGAAAGGACTAGCGCGGTCACTACGGGAGGGGGGATGGCTTCCGGGATCATGGGCAGGACCACCTTAAGGACCCTGATCTGATGGTGGGCGGACTGGCAGACAGCTGTAACCTGGTTGGACATAGACAGGGAGGCAGAGAGAATGACCCCCAGGTTCTTCACTATGCTAACTGGACTAGGCAGAGGACCTAGAGAGGTGGGCCAAAAAGCGGAGGTCCACAGCGAGGGATTGGGGGGGCAGCCCACCAACATTACCTCCGTCTTATCACCTTTAAACTTAAGCCAGTTCTGGTCCATCCAAACACCGACTGCCTTTAGGCCGTCATGAAGGCATGCTGAGACCTCAGTTTGGTCCTGATCCAGACAGATCAGGATTTGAGTGTTATCAGCATACATACATGAGTAGCATACATGGCATGTACACAACCATAATTGCCAGGCACCTCACAGCTCAGACAACAGATATAGGTTGAGGCACAACACCTGCATGGGTTGGAGGAATGAGGAAGTTGCAATGGGACCCAGATTGTTATTGTTATCCCAACCATGCCAAGATCCCCTGGAGGGACACGAGAGAGGGACATCAGGGCGTGACAAATGTCTAAGTATGTCAGTGCACATTCTGATAACGTACCTGTCAACTGACCCACAACTCGAGGGTTTGGCCTGCATTGAAACCCCAAACCCACGAGGCCGCAAAGGCATCTGTCGGGAAGCCCGAGAGCAGGTCAGGCTGAGTAACAAGGCCATCACTTTACACTAAGTGATATAACTTTTAGATGGAAAGTGAGCTTGGTATCGCTGAACAATGTTGTTGCTGAGTTCTGCTTCTGCCAAACAGTCACAGTGATGTGGCCCCTTGTAATTCTTACGCAATTGCCCACAATGCACTGAGTTCACAGTGCATTTTGTCCTTTTATTGAGCTATGCAAAGTATGTGCATTTTTGGAATGGGTGCCATGGGAACATAGACAACTCAGAAGTGACACTTGATCCCACTGTGAAAGGTTGGCATCTATGCGATGACTGTCAGCACAGAAGCCCCTTGGCAAAATTGGCAAAAGGCAAAGCTGCACTTTCAGGACACCAGCTCCATGTGTCCAATTTAGACACAGGTAGAAGCCAGAAAAAACAATGTACATTGAGGGGCCGATTCATGGAATAATTGTTTGTGGAAATCGAGGGCGCATGCGAGAAAAATCCAGCGCACGCATGCGATTCATGGAAGTCTGTGCGCGTGTTTTTCTAGGGAGCTGCGCCAAAACCGAACGTGGTGCACAAGGGCGCACACATCACTGCGTCCCGAACACGGTTCACGACGCGCACAGCAAAAGTGCACAATGTGTAGCGCACACACCAAAAAGGGGAACAACGTGTGAAAATGAGGGCGTAACTGGGGAAGTATTGCTGGCAAATACATGGAACGCCCACACGTGCACGAACAACACGTATTCATGGAATCCAATAGGGGAAACCCACGCACACCAAAAGACACGCACATGCATAAACATGTCTGCCACATGAAGGCAGGCGGAAGCATCCCCGCGCAGTACAAATGTGCGCGCAAACAACAAACACGTATGTACAGCTACAATGAATGTGCCATTTCTCACTGCAGTGATCATGGGACACCGCAGGAGGAGCAGAATAGCCAGGCCCCGCATATTTTTGCTCAGGACCAGCCTTTTTGGGATGCCTGATAATGAGGTCTATGGCAGGTAGAGGTTTCCACCTCCTATCATCCTAGACCTGGTCACTGAGTGGGTGGATGAGCTCACATCACCCACCTTGTGCTCCCAAGCACTGAGCCCCTTGGAAAAGGGGCTCAATGTCCTGCATTTTTTGGCCACTGGGTCATTTCAGCGGACAACTGCCATAGTTGGGGGTGTCTCACAGCCCATGCAGTCACGCTGCCTACACCAGGTGTTGGCAATCATGACTGCGCATCCCTCAGTCCGCAGGCACATATACATGCCCAGAACACCCGCAGAAAGGCAGGCCGTGGTCCAGGACTTTTACAGCGTGGCACACTTCCCCAGAGTGCTTGGTGCCATTGATTGCACCCATGTGGCCCTACGTCCACCTAGGGCCACTGAGAACATCTACCACAACCGCAAGCACTTGGCATTCCATCAAAGTACAGGTTGTATGCAATGCCCATGGAATCATACCTCTGTCTATGCAAACTATCCTGGGTCTATCCATGACAGTTTCATATACAGAATGTCTGCCCTGAGCCGGGACATGGAAGCTGGGAAGCATGGTGACCCATGGCTCATTGGTGAGTACAAATGTCTGTGCACATGCATGCATGTCACACACAGACAAATACACAAATACACAAACTCCACCACACCTCCCCAGGTAAGATACAACGCAACCCATATTGCAACGAGGGGTATAGTGGAGGGAACATTCGGAGTGCTCAAATCACGCTTCCACTCCCTTGACTGCTCTGGCGGCCAGCTACTATATGCACCCCCAGTAGTGTGCAGGATCATTGTGGAAGCATGTGTTGTGCACAATGTTGCAACACGGCTGTGCATACCGGTGGACATGGTGGTTCCCCAACATCCCCAACCACAGGCAAAGGCGCTGCTCATGGGAGAGGAAAGGGCATGTGGCGAGGCAGCCCGGACCCCGCTTGTGGCCACATTTGTCATCTAAACTCCCACCCCTGCGGAGTGCACACAGGCCTGGCACATACCAGGTGACAATCGATGATGACAAAGAGACAGTCAACTGTCACAACATTACCAGCCTGAGAATGTTTCCACGGAAGTGCTACATTGTGTGCATCCCTAGCTACTTAAACATGTCCAATCCGGTGTGACCAAAAGGAACACATGCAAGTTGCATATCACACCACCCCTCTGCAAAACAGGCCATGGAAATCACTGGTATGTCACCCAAACCCTCCCAACCCCCATTTCCCTTGTCGGCCACACCATAACATGGCATGCAACAGCAAAAGAGCAAAACAAAAGCACAACACATGACAAATTAGAAACAAAGTGCCACGTGATAAATGGAAAGAGGCCTGAGACAATCACACCTGGCATGGAATCAGATTAAATGACTGACCAACAACCTCCCACACATACAAAGTCATACACACATGCAAGTCACCAGCGGTACCACCAACAAATGACAGAATGCCTGTTGGAATGCACATTGGCCAATCCAAATCCGCAAATCCCAAAACCATGTGCTGTGTGTGCCCCCTGCAACACACCGCTTAGCACACAGCACAGTGAGCGTCCATTGTGTTGGGGATACACCTTGAGCATCATATAAAAAAGGACAAGCAACAGAAATTACCCAGTGACGCATGTACATGATCCCAAAATGGTAAGTGATCATGCGCTGCAGGGACACAGCATGGCAGAGAAGGCAATCTGTGTGCACGTGTGGGCATGGATGGATGGGTGGTTGTATGTGTGGTGGTGCATTGTGTAAGTGTGTGTGTCAGTAGGGACATGCACTCAATACATGCATGTGAAATGAAGAGACCCTCAGTGTCCTGTACACATCACATGTGAACATTGCCCATGTGGACTCCCCATTGTGTCAAACCACACCAATCCCCTGACACCTGAAAAGTAAACCCAATAGAGGAACAGCATTGACCAGCATAACACATCATGTACGTAGTACCCCACATTGACAATGTCAGAGAGTGCCCACTCACTGTAGCCCAAGCGTACTGTCCAACACCTAAATCCCCTCCCTCATTTCCTCATCACCTTGACCTTCAGAAGAACTGTCTCTGGGGTCCATTGGCTTCTTCCTTCCAATCTACCTGACTTCAGGATCCCCCTTCCCCTTGGTTTCCTTGTTCTTCCTTTTGTGTAAATAGGGTCTAGCTCCCTCAGAGGCCACCTTGACCAGTAAAAATACCAAATCTCAGAGAACGCCAAGGAGCCAAACCCCCAAACCAGGGAAAAAGCCACTAGGCACAAAAAAACCATGGAAGAGCCTCCAGTAGATGACTTGAAGTCGTAGAACATGGCCAAGTACATGTCCAAGCTGAATGATAGAATAACCTCTAAGGTTGCACAGTTGTACAATGGTTCAACAGAATGGGTAGGAATTTCAGTACACAATAATCAATGAGGATGCCACAACTAAGGGGTAGAACTGAAACTTGAGCAGAAAATAGCCAAGGAGGCTGGCACAAATGGATGGTTGAGCTGAAACCCAATCAATCCTTGATAGCATGAACGAAGAAAGGCAGATAGGCACAAGTCTGGAAAGGCACAATGAATGCGAGATAGCTGGAAACAGCTGACAGCAGGTTAAGAGCCAGAACAGTTGAACAGCATTGTTAAAAGGCCAAAGTCAACATAAAGGTATGGATGTAATAGATGAAAGACAGGAGATGGGAGAGAGAGAGAGATGCTATGGAACAGAAGTGTACCGAGGCAAACCGAGGCAGTGTAAGAGTACATTGAAATAACTGCCCGAGAGACGGGCGGACCGATCTGCAACAAGGAGAGTAGCAGGAAGAAAAGCAGATACTAAAGGCACCAGAGTGTGAAAAATGAGTAAAAGAGCTGTAGTCCAGTAGGAAAACTGTGCCGTCATGCAGGAA
Source organism: Ambystoma mexicanum (assembly GCF_040938575.1). Lineage (NCBI taxonomy): Eukaryota > Metazoa > Chordata > Amphibia > Caudata > Ambystomatidae > Ambystoma > Ambystoma mexicanum. The sequence continues at coordinate 1,392,991,560 of NC_090932.1, forward strand.
CGAAGTCCAAGAGGGAAGACAGATACAACGTGCTGTCAAAACGGAACGGAGCGGAGAAGTATTCTATGTGGACAACTCAGGTGAGGACTGGACCGTGAGTTGTAGTTCTTTGGTCACATTCCTAAAGCTTCATCCTTTGCCACAATTTGCAGGGGCTGAACCTAACACATATCAACTTGACATCGTCACCACCCGGCCCCCTCCCACCATCAGTGTGAATTTCACAGCTAAAGGGTGCAGGCTACCGTCTACAGCATGAAGAGCATCAAGCACGTATACAAACAAGAAATGAAAAAACATCACAATCAACTTCAATAAATGCACAGTTCAAAAATGTACTCACCAAAATTGATTGCAGACATGCCATGGAGAAAACATCCATAATCCCTACTAGGGTTGTAAACACAAGTAATACAGCAGCAGACTGGCCACAGATATGATGAAAGTCCAATGTCCTTGTGTAAATTGCTGTCACACCGAACCATCCTTGCAAGCCCATGGAAAGGGGAATCAGGAGTGGCATATGTGTCTGGACCCCAAGCCACAAACATATACACGAGACACGCTTCAATGAGCCCAGCTTGAACAGACAGTGGATGCTTTCAAAAGCCACAAAGCACCACACTGTCACATGAATGCACAATAGACAAACAATATTATTTTAAAAAAATAAGAAATGGCCACATACGACCCGGGGGTGGCACCCAGGAGGGGGGAGGTACAGGGTGCACCTCAACACCCACATGCGATGATGTTGAGATAAAAAAACGCCATGGGCTCAACTTCTGCACGGCCTGATCTGTGTGGGAGATAAGTCGTCGTCCTGCTCACCCTCTGGATGGAAATCAGAAGGTGGACGTGGCACAGTTCCCTGACCATGCCTATGCGCAGCTTGCCCCTCGATGACAGCAAGCCTGCGGGTCTGGTAAACTCGGTCATGTGTGGCGATGACACGTAGGTCAGCATGCAGCACCTCACGTGATACGCGTGCTTCCTCTTGCAAGGTAGCATGTGTAACACAGAGTTGTGCCTGCATGGCCTCACATGACATCTGGAGCACCTCCCAGCATGCACGTAGCTCAGCTGAGATGGTATTCCCAAGGTGCTCCAACCTCTCTTCTGTACGCTGCCTCTGGGACATGATGAGTACACCCAGAGTAGATCTGAGGGATTGATGGTCATCCCTCAGGGCCTCCATGTGTGCCTCTGAATGAGCAGCAAGTGCTTGACGCAGAGACGCCATTTCAGCCCGGCGTGCCCTGTCTGAGGCCGCCATGCCCAGCCTGGTTGAGCGGCCCGTGGACTGCGCTGCCTGCTGCTGGAGCTCCACCTGCCTAGCAGGGGGAGCATGGATTGGGCCACATGTTCCATGCACTGAGCGATCTTATCAATTGCTGCCTCCATTGCTCTGAACATACATGGATTGCTCCTACTCAGTATACCCCGGTGGCGCACTGCCACCGCATTGCCGGACATGACAACCACAGGGCCCAAAGAGCCGTGGCCCTCGCTGGATTTGCACCACCCACGGCTGCAGGACTACATCCCTTTGTTGACATGATGCCCCAGGCACATCAGCAACTGGTGTGGAGTGTGACCGTGCGTCCCAATCCACCACAGGCGGAGGTTCCAACACTTTCTGGCCCCTCAGTGCAGGTGTCGCGGACAGAAGATCATCCACATCAGGATCACTCACCGGCGACGAATGGACATGACGCGCATCCAACTCAACATTGTGCTCAGAGTGATCATCAGAGCTTGACTGATTGCCAGCCCTGGACACGATGCTCTGGAGCACAAGTGGGTTCTCGTGGTCTACCACCCCATGACCCCCACTTGTGATGGGTTGATGATGTAATATCAAACCCTTGTCTGGAATGACATCACCATCCTCTGGTCATCACCTATAACATGAAAAAACAAACATGAGTACACATATCAGAAGCACATAACCCACACACACATAAACATCACATCGACAGCCAACACATGAAGCAGACATGTCACACACAACTGAAATTCCGGCATGCATCCGTGGCATTGATATACAATGGCACCCTGAAAGCAGAAATGGATGTGCGTAACTTGCAAAGCCTACACATGTACTGAATGTAGTATATCACCTCCATCACACCCCACCTCTTTCAGGCACATATCACATGCAGAAATGACAGATGGCAACAAAGAGATGGCACGTACAATAAGCATGTCTGAACAGCCAAATGGCCACAGCTGTAAGTGAATCAAAACACACCATGACACACGTAATATGCATTTACAAGTGCATCACTGAATCATCATCACCAATATAGCTTCATCCATCTGCAGCTCGGCCCGTACGGGGAGTCATGGGCCATGTAGACATAGTGAATGTCCCGAGCAAAGCGAGGGCCTGCAACGAGGCAACAGGGACCATAACGCCCAGTACGGTCTGAGCTGCCGATCTATGAAGCCTCCAGAACACCCCTCTGGGTCTGATTCAGCACATTGTGCATTGAATGTGCCAAAAACCATTATTCAGTGTGTTAAATCATCACACCTAGGCTCCACCAGATTTGCTAAGTGGGCCTGGGCGTACACGTACTGCATGACAGTGCACCTTCAGGATTGTGCCAGTTGAACATAACGGGCGCAATGCTGAAATCTTAGCAGCATTTACGTTGAATAAAAACATATTAGTCATTCATCAAAAAAGCTGCAGAGAACACATGTGTAAATAAACACTTTCACACACACATAAGTAAGTAGCTGCAATGTTGCACTACACAACGTTGAAGCTGCTTGCATATGTATATGTGAAAGTGTTCAAATACACCCATGTTCATATACACCCATATGGTGAATATGAACAGCATCCTATACAGCAAAGCAAGCAGCTACAACGTTGCTTGCTTCGATGCATGTGAAAGATGTACACATGCACACGTGTAAGCAGCTCCACAGTCATTACAACCCGATTGGCAGGCTATAGTCAATCTGCGGCCTATACCAGTTAGAATAGGCCTCAGATTGACCAATCATCTTTGCTAAACATCCGCTAGAGTGTTCCAATACAGAGTCCATGTGTCACAGGATGCACCTGTGCCCGTGCGTTTCATAAGAGTGAAGGGATGACAATCTGAACATATATAACATACATGCCAGGTCACTTTGAAATTGCAGCAGTGAGTAGGCATGTAAAATGGTGTAACATGGCTCAGAAGGGGGTGCAGAACATGTGTATGTTACCAACTATCCACATCAACAAGTACGTTATGATGTCAATCAATAAACATGAAGGCAGTGTAAGGGCAAGTTCAGCCATCATGTGCAATGCGCATGCAATGGGTTGCATGGCTACAGGCAACCCCCCCCCTAGTGAAAATGCACAGAAGAATTGCATGGCAATGAAAGGTTGACCAGAGAATTGTGTATTAGCAGACAGTGTTGACTAGCGTCAATTGCATTATCTCAGTCAACTGACACCACAGCAGATGAGAATGGGTCAGTAAGCAGGACACATGAAGAACCCTCAGTAGTACTCCCATTTGTGTAGAAGGCACAACGCCGGTTGAACAGAGTCAGGGGGCCTGCAACAAGGGGAGGCCTGTTCCCCACACAGGCAATGACACCCTAAACATGTGCGTGATGCATGACTGAGCCAGAGTGAGGATGGAATGGATGACCAAATGCCATGATATGTATGTCATCCAGGGCACTTACTACAATGATCCTCCTGCCAAGGACACATAGGGGCAAGCATGGAATGCACATGGAGCATGAATGGGCACTCATGTCCCCGGGGAGGATCTGCCATCTACACAGTCCGAGTGAAACACCTTGCATCAAGGACAAAGGATGTGCCCCACAGTATGTGCCTGGCAGGTTGGCAGGGGGAAGTGTGCATGTACACAGGAGCGTGGAACAGGCCATTGCAGTAGTCCAACATGTTACCCACCAGTGCCATGGTGAAACTGAGGTGCAGGGGGTGGAGGGGCAAGGAAGGATGCCCGCGTGGAGTACCCGCATGCAGGCTGAACAAACATGCATGTCAGTCATGCGATGAAATAGTCTGAGTGCTGAGTGAAAAGACGCACCAGGCTACATGCAGAAGGGTCAGTGAGCTGGAACATGGACCGGAGTGGCAGCCGGGTGACTATCATGTGAGAAGGGTGCATGTGTGGTGATGAGTACAGTCCCCGTCTGCTCGACATGTCCAGCATGCATCGCAACAGGCAAGTTATAGTGAAGCATTGCCTGACTCGCACATGAGAACCATGTAAACATAGCATGTAGTGGCAGTCAAGCACAACACCCACTTGGAGTGCAGCTTTGGGCTACTGGTCGGCAACGTCCAGGGTGTGTTTTGTATCTTGTTTTTTGGATCCTGAGTGGCCTTGAGATCTTCCCAGCTGCACCTGAAGCTTTCCCCTACTCAATTACATACATTTGTTTTACATTCTCAATATCACTAATAATTTCCAAAGAACACGTACCTTTAACACTTAAACACCCAATTTCTCCAGTCAAGCACAACACATCACACAAGCAAATCAGACATGGGCTGGACAAACACGCAACAACACTTATTGGATGGGGCATCATAATCCAGCATCTCTCCCACTCCTTCGACCAATTCTGCCGGGGTGAACTCCGCAGCGATCACCTCGTGCGGAGTGAGTTCTTCCTCCTCAGGTGCTGGCCCACTGCCAGTCACCACAGTCATGTCAAAATTGGAGGCGCGCTTTAGTTTAGCACAGCGTCGGAGGTCATCCCAATGTTTTTTGCAGTCCTGAGCTGTGCGCACCTCATGTCCGAATGCACTAACACCCTCCGCAACATGCTTCCAGTGGTCCCAACGCTGGGCAGGCGTAGTGTGACAATTTGGGCCCACTAGCATATCACGTTTGTGTTCCGACACGTAGCCCACAATGAAGTCCAGTTCCTGCTTGCCGAAAGGCTTCTTCCTCGACGTGCCGGAGGTCGAAGCCGTGTCTGGGGTCCCAGCCTCTTGTGCAGGAGCAACCTTCCTCCTCTTGGGCAGTGTTCCGGACCCTGACTGGCAAATGATGCCCTGATCAGTAGGGGCAGTGGCGCTGGTGGACTGGACCAAGGGAGTGGCAGGTGGATCTAGGACTGAAGCCCCGACTTGCGTTAGTGGCTGCTGGGTGCTCTTGACTGGACCCGGTGCAGCAACAGCCGCTGTGCCAAGGTCTGTGACAGAGACTGTCCTGGCTGGCAGACACACCGCCGGGGCGGTGTTGGCTGCATCTGCCCATGCAGTTGCCAACACACGGCTGCTCGGGGCAGCAGATGACAACACTGTCCAAGGGACATGTGCCTCGGTCAGAGCAGCCCTGCGCGCACTTTGCTTGTGCTTCCTGACCACCTGGAATTCTGCCTGGGAATGCCAATGTATTATGTGCTGGCTGACCCTGAGCCTGGGTGGTGGTTGCCACAGCTGCACCTGCAGCTACCACTATCGATGGCCCGTGGCAATAGATGAAACTGACTGCCGGGTCACATGGCTGCCAGTGTCAGATGCAAGAGCGGCATTTCTCGGATCCGCAGGGGGTGGTGGCATGACTGCACCAACACGTGGCAGAACATCCTGCCGAAGTGGTGCACACCTGCCTCTTCCCCCTCTGTAGCCACCCTGGGGACCCTGGACTCCCCCTACTCCCTGGTCACCCCAGCCACATCCCTGACCATGTCCACCATGCGGGGGACACCCAACAGAGGCACCCCTCACCTTTCGTGGCCTCCCAACCATGGCACAGATGTAGTAGTGCCAATGGGAGGTGTACACGACAATTGTCCTGGGCAATTGGGGTGAAGGAGGTGGGGTACTAGATGTAAACAGCATCCCTGTACACCTGCAAGGCTGTATGTGACCCCAGTGAGAAAATGACGCGTCACGCAATGCTCAGGCAGCCCAAATCTGCAATAAAACCATGCACGCAACCCCAGTAGCCCACATGTGTGGAATTAACCTCCCGCAGTATGCGGCGGCACCCAGGGACACAAAAAACGCGTACACGTCGGACATACAGGCTACTATGACCTCGAAAACGGGTAAGCGATACACAGGGGGACGCGCAGTGGGAAAAATAGCGTGCGCGACTCACTGTCTGACCAGCGTGGGAAAGAAAAACACGCGTAGGTAAGACCCCCGCCAAAAGAAGAGGTACGTCCTCAATCCGCTGTGAAGTGATGGCGTGTGAAACAACAAGAAGTAGCAACACACGCGTCGGTCTCCATGAAAAGCATGTACAGTGAACTGCTGGGCCGCGCTCACCTTTAACCCATGCTTAGGGAAATGTCTACGCGTGTCACATCACTTACGGGCTTAGGCCCTTTCCGCGAATTACACCCATTCACACGCTGACGTGCTGTTTTTGCATGTGCAGATTCACTATGCACCCATGCAGAGGGAAATGCCTGCACGCCTTACATCATTATGCACTTACGCGCTAAGGCCCTTTCCTCGAATTACACGCTGACGTGCTGTTTTTTTCACGTACGGATTCACTCTGCATCAAGCTGGCCATGCGACAACACACAGGAGACCATGCTCCTGCCCAGAAGGCAATTTTCCTGCCCCTGCCGGCCACGTGCCCTGTTATTTGGTGCCTGCACATCAGCCATCTACAGGGGTCCAATTGCTGCGACCACCCCTGCTGGAACAGAAGACTCCCGACTGGTGTTCCATCGCTCCACAGACCAGCCCGAGGACCCAGTGCCCACCCACACCTGCCTCAGGGGTTGCCATGTTGGGGCAAACAGCATCTGAGACCACTGGCAGCCCCCAGCCAGAGAGGCAGAGGGCTGTCAGCTTCTCAGCCAGAGAAGTTGGCATCCTGGTGGAGCAAGTTCTGGGGCAGTATGATGCCCTCTTCAGACGACCGTGCGCCGACAAGAAAGGACAGAAGAGGACCTGGTTGGACATTGTGGTTGCCATCAACGTGGAGGGGGTGGCAATCCGCGACTTGAAACACGTCCAGAAGCGCTGGGAAGACTTCAGATCCAGGATCCTCAAAAAGGCCCGGCACCTCTTGCATGCAGCGGATGCAAGGGGGTGCTGGGTCCAACTTTCCATCGACCAGATGAGGGTCCTGGAACGCATCGACCCAGTGCTTCACCACCAGGTCCTGGAGAGGCAGACCGGTCTGGAGTCAAATGGTGAGTGTCTGGGCTATCCCATTTCACACAGTGCATGTTGAGGTCTGGCAGGAGTGTGCAGCTTGGACATGTATTTCTGACATGGCCCATGTATGGATGTGTGTGTGTGCAGGGACATGCCCGTGCTGCATGTGAGTGCAGTGATGTGTGATGCACATCAATGATGTATGTGTTCCAATGCATGATGCCCAACTGCATGTGGAGATGCACACATATTAGCATTTCTGTGTATGTACTATGCCATGGTTGGGGTGTGAAACATGGATTCTGGTTCCACCTTCATGTACGTGCACAGCGTACATGTGTGTGCGTGTGTTTCACATGTGTTTGACTGTGTTACGCAATGGATGCATGTGACCTGGACATGTGGATACCTGATTGGCAGATGTAACTTAGTTGCCGATGATTGCACTGTGAATGGTGGTGGAGATGTACAGATGCATGTCTGGCTGGTGGCGTGTGTGCATGTGATTGGCACTCCCCATGCTGCTTGTGACGTCATGCCAGCCTTTGATTGTTCATGCAGTTACGTGTGTATGGATGCTGATGCATGTTGCACAATACTAGTTTATTGCTGCATGTGTGTGGGTTCAAATGATAGGAGTGTTGGGGAGTGTGATGCCATCTATTAAGTTTGACACTGCCACTCATGTGCAACTGTCATGTGTGTATCAGACCATTGTACAGTGCCCTGATGCCTGTGTTCTATCTCTCCCTGTCTGCAGCGTTGACTGATGAAGAGGGTGGAGACGGGGCTGTGGAGCACAGCAGCAGGGATCCCACCGCCAGCCGGAGACGCAAGGCCCAGCTCCCCTCACAGGTACTGATATCTTCCGGGAGTGAGGAGTCTGGTGCCACGTCCATGGCCGCAGCTGCCGAGGGAAGGTCCAAGAGGCGGAGGTTGGAGGTGGACTCATCGGCAGCAGTAAGGGCAGCTGAGCCCCCACAGGGGCCTATGGAGGTAAACGGCATGGAGTCATCCAGGTTGGTGGGGGGTGTGGTTGAGGAGGAGGCCATATCAGCTCCACGCATGGGGACGGGAGGGGGTGGTTCCACTGGTGCAAGTTGTGCAGCCCAGGTGCAGCAGGGGCAGGAGGCAGCACAGCCACCGCAGAGGTGCCTTTGTGTAATCCTGTCCCTGATCCTGTGACTGCATCATCCCGCACCAGCAGGGATGCCTCAGTCCAGGCCCGTTCGCAGGTAGGGGATGCATCTACATCAACTGGCCATCCTCTCCCTGCAGACGTGCCAATCCGTTACCAAGTCCAGCCTGTCCTAGTGGGGCTGGTGGAGGACACATCCCTGCCACTGTCAGGAGTCGGAGGTCCATTAGGGGGTGGCCACCCCACTAACTGGACCCCAGCAAATGGAGGACGTGCAGGCATCAACAAGCAGGGCACGTGCACGGCAGCACCAGAGGATTCCATCAGCCTGGATGCCATCCTGGTGCCAGAGGCAGTTGCATTGGAGGCAGCAGCAGGATCAGCATGGGAGGCATCATGGCTCGGGGTCATCAACATCCCAGGGGCAGGCATCGGCCGGTGGGCAGGATGACCCAGGATTGGGAGTGTCTTCCATATGGAAGCGGTTGGGCCAGCAAATAGATGCAGAGCGGCTGCCGGCAGAGAGGGCACGGCTCACAATGGTCATGGTGGAGAACTTCATGCACCGGGCTTTGAGGTGGGCTGAGTGCCTTGAGGCAACTCGCAGGGATTTGGAGGATGCCATGGCTGCATCCCTGCGAGACCTTGAGGCCAGGGAACAGGCCCGCCTCCAGAACATCGACGTGGAGTTGGATGATACCCTGGCCCGGGGCATCAATAAGTGAGCCGTCAGACTAGTCCGCCGCCTTTGTATGTAGTTATTTAGGTTTAGGTTTCATTTGTTTTTTTAATGATTTGGAGTACACAGACTTTGCTCCACTTTTTGTATATAGTTGTGCTTTTTTGTAGGTTTCATTTTGTTTTGGGATCATGTACCCTTTCATTGTAAATAGTATCAGACATGTACATACTTTCTATATTACGTCATCCCGTGGAGCAATGTTTTTTTATGCTTTTGATTTTTGGTTTTCTTTCTGTTGAATTTGGCGATGGACCACTTTTCATTTTTCATGTCGTGGATTTTTATTTTTCATTGGATTTTACTTTCTTTTTGGTATTGCATTCATTATTTCTTCATTTGTATGCGTGGTTTTCATTATGTCATTTTGTTTTCTTTTTAATACATTTCATATATCTTCATTATTGGTGTGGCCTACTCTCATTGGTTTCGTGCATTGCCTCAGTCATGTGTTGCCACTGTGTAGCTCTGTTGGACATTTATTCATGGGCATGCTGGTTCTTTTCAGACTCTCATGGAATGGGTAATTTAGTACAGAGGGGGTGCAGTGGATGGTTGTGTGGTTGTACAGGGGGATTTGGGTTGGCATTAGGGCCATGGGTCTGTATTGTTATGACGTGGTGTTTGGGGGGACATGTGTCATTGCCTGCTGGCAGGTTGCCGTCACTGGGGGTGGTGTGAGGGGACATGTGTCGGGGCCTGCTGGCAGGTTGCCGTCAATGGGGATGGGGGTGACATGATTCAGGGCCTGCTGGCAGGTTGCTGTCACTGGGGGTGCGGTGGGGGGACATGAGTCAGGGCCTGCTGGCAGGTTGCTGTCACTGGGGGTGGGGTGGTGGGGATATGTGTTGGGGCTCCCAAGTGCATGGTGCCATGTGGCCTGCCTGCTGGTCATGGTCAGGGTGGGCTGCCTGTGGTGCATGGCCAGGAGTTGTAGGGGTGTCTTCTGTGGTGTGGGCTGCCTGCGGGACATGGGGAGGGTGGGAGGGCCGCACCCGGGAGGGCCCACACTGCCAAATTGCATGTCACACTCCTCACGCACCTCCATAATATGCACACTCCGCTTGCGCCAGGCCAATCGCGCGTCATGCTCCCCGTGCACCCCTCTAAATACGCGTACTTCGCTCTCACAAGGCCAATTACATGTAAAACTCCCTGCGCACCCCTCTGAATACGCGTACCCCGCTCGCGCCAGACCAATTGCGTGTAAAACTCCCCATGCACCCCTCTGAATACGTGTACCCCCTTTGCGCCAGGCCAATCGCATGTCAAACTCCCCGTGCACCCCTCTAAATACATGTACCCAGCTTGCGCCAGGCCAATCACGTGTAAAACTCCCTACGCACCCCTGGAATAGGCGTACCCCACTCGTGCCAGTGGAATTGTGTGTAAAGCACACTCGCGTACCCCTTATTCGCACAACCCTGTAGTGAGGAGCCACATGCACCCCCTGCAGGCAGCCCACACCACAGGGGATCCCCCTTCAACCCTGGACATGCCCCACAGACAGCCCATCCACCCTGACCATGCCCCACAGGCAGCCCATCCACCCTCCCCATGCCCCACAGGCAGACCATCCACCCTCCACATGCCGCACAGGCAGACCATCCACCCTCCCCATGCCCTCCAGGCAGCCCATCCACCCTCCCCATACCCCACAGGCAGACCATCACCCCTGAACGTGCCTCGCAGACAGCTCATCCACCCTCCCATGCCCCACAGGCAGCCCATCCACCCTCTCCATGCACCACAGGCAGACCATCCACCCTGACCAGGCCCCAGAGGCAGCCCACACCACAGGGGACACCCCTACAACTCCTGGCCATGCCCGCAGCCAGCCCACACAACAGGGGGGACTTTTTCCATGCAATTTGCCTTGCACGAGCGGGTTACGCATATTCCAAGGGGTGCGCAGGGAGTTTTACACGTGATTGGCCTGGCGCAAGCGGGGTACGCATATTCAGAGGGGTGCGCAGGGAGTTTTGCATGTGATTGGCCTTGTGCGAGCGGGGTACGTGTATTCAGAGGGGTGCACAGGGAGTATGACACGCGATTGGCCTGGCGCAAGCGGGGTACGCATATTCCGAGGGGTGCGCAGGGAGTTTTGCATGCGATTGGCTTGGCGCGAGCGGGGTACGCGTATTCCGAGGGGTGCACAAGGAGTTTTACATGCGATTGGCCTTGTGCGAGCGTGGTGCGCATATTCCGAGGGGTGCCTGAGGAGTTTTACATGCGATTGGCCTTGTGCGAGCGGGGTACGTGTATTCAGAGGGGTGCGCAGGGAGTATGACATTCAATTGGCCTGCCGCGAGCAGTTTGCGCGTTTTCCGAAGGGTGTGCGCAGAGTTTTACACACGATTGGCCTGGCGCGAGCCGGGTACGTGCATTCCGAGGGGTGCACAAGGAGTTTTGCATGCAATTGGGTTGTCGCATGAGGGCTGAGTGGTGTTTTTAGCGCAATTTCGTTGTTGGGGGGCTGTATGCTGGTCCACTGGCCTTTGCGCCTTGTAGGGGATTTGTGCGGAGGTTGTGGGCATAACTGGCTCTGCTGCAGGGTCTCTGCTCCACGCTGCGCCACGGCTGGTTATGGATGTTTAAATCCATGAATACGCTGTGCGTCAAAATGGGTTTTGGCGCACGCGGCTGGCTCAAGCTGGCACACGCTCCTTCTGTGTGCCAGCCGTGTGTGCCACTTCTGCGCTTGATTCCATGAATTACCCCCTGAATCTTCCCGTCGCGGCCACAGGAGGGCATCTTTCTTTGGCCAAGTACCCCTCGCATTCTTAGACTTGCAGGTGTGCGTTTTCATTATTAAGACCTCAGCCCCTACATGCAACAAGCCAGGGACTGTTTTAAAGTTTACATTCAACAGCCACAGAAAACCTTTCTGGCTGCAGTTGCCTACACACCTCTCGCCACAGGGTAGTTGGATGTCGCTGAGCGTTTTCACCTTCACGTGGAGCTTTGCTAATTGCAAAAACGTGGCAGGTGCACTGTTGATGTTTTTCCGATCAAACACTGAAAGCTTCAGCTTTGCTGAGGCTAATTTTGTTTCATCTCCATACGGTCTGTTTCTATGCAGAGTGAACATGTTTTTACACTACCTAGGAGAAAAGCTCATTCATATCCTGAGTCCCTGTCTCTACACATCGAAAAGAGTGTCAGGAAAACTAGGTCCGCCTGGAGACAGGGAATGCCATTCCCGGTGGACATTAGCTGTCCAAACTAAGCAAAATAAATTAGCATGTTAATTATCTGTTTTTTTTTTAGGTAGCAGAGCAATTAAAGGCTGATATAATGAAGTGTGATGGTTGAACTCGACATGATGCAATACAAAGCAATTAACGCTTAAGGGGAAAAGATGCCTTTTGTCAAACTGTACTGCCAAAGGTACCATTACACACATGTTCACACATTACAGGAAAATGTACCTTAATCAACATCAAAGTTAACTATCTGAAAAATGTATACATATGCGTCAAGGAGGTAACGTGACATGATTATTTTCATAATATAAATACTTATTGAAAAAGCAAAAACTAGTGCCTTATTTCTCATTGCAGCATTATGATGACGTCATGCATGTACTGCAGAGTACTGGTGAAGTTTAGGTGATGCTACGTTACTCAAAGTCCCGGGAGGATAGCTCTGCAGACAGTGCTCGCCTTGGAAACAAGACGACAGGAAGCAACACAGGCTCAATCAACACAGGCTTGATCCCTGGGTCCGCCCTTAGAAACCTCTGGGTATTAAGCGTGTTATAAATACGCAACTAAGACATATCCTGTAACAGCGCTTCAAAAAAAGTAACCCCATACAAGATTCTAATACACAGAACTATCTTACTTCTAATCTAATGAGGCATTATAATCCATAACAGACCGGGCTGTAACAGGTGCTATCGTTCTGCACCTGAATTAAGGGCCTGAGGTAAAGCTGGGAACACATAGCAAGGGTAAGGGTCCATAACACTGTTAAAGCCCTTCTCTCGGGCTGCAATGCTGCTACAAGATGGCAAAATCGTAAAAACGCCTAAAAAAACATCCAGCAGAGTAATTCCAGTTGGAGGAAGTGCTTGGGTGCAATCTTGAAGTGAGTAATCTTAGCGTGAAATGTTGGCAAAGAGACAGACTTATCTTTTCTAGCAAGTGGTTGGCATCAGCCATCTTTGTAGCAGTGCTCACAGCCCTCTCCTCTCTTCCATGGCGTTCATTGGGCCACTAACATTCCAATTGTATAATGATTCTTGAAGTGAATGTGAAATAGTTTTTATGTGGCAGAACTGGTTGCCGCATACACTTGTTTAAAAAAAAAGTCCACGAAGATACTAATATGCATTTCAGAGGTAATTTAGTCACCAATTACCTTCTGGTAGGAAGTACAGGCTGGTGACATCCTGCCAGCCTGAAGTAACTTGAGTGTACCTAGTGGTCACTTAAGTGCTCAGGTGCACTTCAAATTTGCTATGCCCAAGTAAACAGTTGGCATTAGTATCCCATTGAAACATCCAGGGTGCTAATTATTTTATTTTTCTGGGTAAAATCGCTTTGCCTGCTTAGCAGGAACTTGTGTAGCCCAAACAATAATCTTCAAAATAAGACAGCATCCATTGAAAGAGAAAGGGATATGTAGGAAGACCCTTTTTTCTCTGTTCACTGCGCTTACTGAGCGATGGGGGAGGCCTGACAGAGACAGAGGAAATGGAGAAAAGCTCTGAATGTAGACCCTGTACCAGAGGGTAATGCCCACATTCCGAGCTTCCTTATTGGCTGAGACAGGTGCTTGTGAAACATGCTGTACTCTGTAGGAAATGAAAACTAATATTTGAATGAGAGTAAGAGTTTCCGCAATAGGAAAGTGCATAAGCTTCCAAAACCCCACACGCCGTCGATTTTAATTTGGCATTTGATCTTGTCACCCGCAGTAAAACTTGGGGATAGCAGGTCAAATGGGGTTTCGATCCAGAAATTCGAAGTATTTTGATCTACTTGCACACTTCCATCCTGGTGGGGTCGGATCAAACAGCAAACCTCTAAAGGAGTATTTCCACTAAATCTGTTCGTAGGGAGGGCAGCATATTAGCACCTATTCAATATCTATTTGTCTGACTTGGGAAATCACCTAGAGCCTAGTGCTTTTGCTCCCTTACCTCTTAACAACCACCGCTTTTTGAGGACGTTCTTCTTTATCAAACACAAGTCGATTTTCAGTGGCTATTAAGTGGTTTAAAAGTAGTTTGATGCACTATGAATAACCATCAAAACCATTGAGTACCGCCTTTGCATGCAAAAGACTTGAGTGCTGCACACACTGCACCTCACCCATTGCTCGAAAATATCAAGTACTATTGCACCATGTCCACTTGCTGAAAATATTGTCTGTTGTACCCAGCCCATTGCCTGAATAGATTGAGCAGTGTATCCATTACACTCTTCCTATTTTCTGAAAATATTCTACCCGGCCCATTGCCTGCATAGATTGAGTAGTGTATCCATTGCACCCTGCCCATCTCTTGAGATAAGAATACTGCACCTTGCCTAGTACCAATACTAAACATGATCACAACCGGTCTAATGCCAACACTAATCATGGTCACAATTAGCCTAAGGGATCTGCCTTGCTCAAAAGGCTCCTTTACCTATGCAGGGAATGGCCTTGCCCGACTATGCTGCACATGCCACCATCCCTCCCCTGTCCGACCCCTTTCCTTCCTAAAGTGATCCCCTTCCCTGCATTATCACCTCCTCCCCAGACCACCAAACTAACACATACTAGTGAGATATTAGATCCCACTGCCCCAGCTAGATCCCAATCCACAAACCATATCATTGGTCCCATAAGGAAACTTAGACTATCGTCTCAAACTGTTCCTCACTATACTCAAAGGAACATGACTGCCCACACACTGCCTACCAGCCTTTCTACTTGGCAAGCACCCCCAAAAACACCAGAATCTAGAAACTCCAGCCGTGCTGCTGCCCAAGGACACCAATAGAACACCTCCACCCACAAGGCCATCCCCTTCCACCCCAACACACCAAATGCCAAATATATCTCGAAACAAGTTAAAAAACCATAATATTCACACTAAAAAAATAGAGAACACTGACTCACCTTACCTTAAAAGTGCCCTTATTAACGCAAGGTCAATCACAGCCCACGCTCTAGGCATAGCAGACCTAATCAAAGTCAATGATCTAGACATATTGGCAGTCAGAGAAACTTGGCTCCATATGGCCTTGGGTCCCTCCCTTTCACTAGCCATCCCAAAGGGATACATAATACATAGGCAGGACAGAACAACAGCCAAAGGAGGCGGAGTGGCTCCCATAGCTAAAAATACCTATGAAATTAGAATATCAGGAGAACTCACTATCACCTCGTGCAAAGTATTCACTTTGAAAATCGAACTTACTCACACCTGTACTGATATGTTATGATATGATATGGTATTTGTAACGCACCTATACACAAGTGTTTCAAGGCGCGACGAGGCAGGGAGGGGAAAAAAAAAAGGGAAGACAGACAACGATCCTACTAGGCCTGGTGTCATTCAGATCGCGCAAGTGCATGGGTGGAGGGGAAGGGAAAAGTGCAAGGGGAAAGGGAAGAGGGGAAAGTGCAGTACAGGGGTAGTGAATAACAAGATAAATAAGGGCCAGCTGGTGGCAAGTGCAAGGTAAGTGCAGATAAGTGCTGGGAAGGGGGGCTTTAGGGATACAGAGACAGTCCTGCAGTGCAGGGGTTGCCAGGGAGGCAGTGCAGGGGGAGAGTGGCAGGGCCAGGGACCGAGATCGGTGAGAATGGCCCAGTTGCAGATTCAGTGCAATTTCAGTCAGGAATTTAGCTGGGGAGAGGGGGAGAGAAAGCCGAAGCAAAGAGGAAGGTTTTGAGGTGCTTCGGGAACCGGAGATGGTTCTCTTCAAGTTTCAGGGAGGCAGGAAGGCTGTTCCAGAGGGAGGCCCCTGCCGCGGAGAGAGATCTACCCCCAAATTGTTGCTTGGAGAGCTCGAGAAGGAAGATATCTAGGAAGAGAGAGTTGAAGGTATTTTGGCCCCAGGCCCCAGAAGGCCTTGTGTACAATGCAGAGGGTTTTGAACTTGATCCTCGCAGCCACTGGGAGCCAATGTAGAGATTTCAGTCCTGGAGAGATAGTGTGACTTTTAGAGACATCAGAAATGTGAGGAGAGAAGGAGAGTGTGGAGTCGAAGATGACCCCGAGGTTTTTTGCCTTGCAGGTAGGAGCAGGAAGAGGGCCAAGAGAGGCCGGCCAGAGAGCTGCAGGGAAGGAGGGAGTGGGTGTGCCAATGAGTAGAATCTCAGTCTTGCTTGCATTAAGGCAGAGGTCATTGGTGGCACACCATTCCTGGATAGCAGACAGACAGTCAGAGATGAGGGAAGGAGAGGAGGAGGCCGAGGGTAGCCTGAAAATGAGCTGGGTATCATCCACATAGCACTGAAAGTTGGGGCAGAGAGCGGCGATGCGGTGGGCAAGGAGTGCCAGATTCTGGTTGAACAGCCAGGGAGAGAGGTTGGATCCCTGGGGGACACCACAGATAGTGAAAAAGATGTCAGAGAGGAAGGACCCCAGTTGGACCTGGGAGGGTCGATTGGAGAGGAAAGAGGTCAGCCACGCCAGGGCCTGACCAGTGATACCCAGGTTATCACAGAGACGGTTGAGCAGGATGGCATGGTTGACAGTATCAAAGGCAGAAGAGAGATCGAGCAAAATGAGAACACACGGAGTGTTGGAGTCAAGGTTGGAGAGCAAGTCTTCACGGATGTTCAGGAGAGCAGTTTCCGTGCTTCTGGCAGCTCTGAAGCCAGACTGATGGTCATGAAGACTACCAACAGATTCAGCATGGAGATTAAGCTGGGAGATGGGCAGTTTCTCCAGGAGCTTGCCCAGGAAGGGAGTGATAGAGATTGGGCGATAGTTAGCCGGGCAGGAGGGGTCCGAAGAGGGTTTCTTAAGAAGAGGGTGCACAAGAGAGTGCTTAAGGGGGGAGGGGAAGACTCCTGAGGCGAAGGAGTGATTGCAGAAGTCGGCCAGGGCAGGAGCCAGGGAGTCAATTCTTGCAATCTACACATTGTATACAGACCCCCAGATCCCCATCCACCTTTGAAGATGACATTACCTCTCTCCTAGCCTTCAACATGAAACCACAATCTAAAGCCATCATCCTAGGTGACTTCAACCTTGGCCTGAACGATCCTTCGGATACCCATGCTGGTTTCCTTGCCAATTCCATGAAAGCCCAAGGCTTTTCTCATCACATCAGTACACCCACCCATGAAAAAGGTTGCATCTTAGATTGGATTGCCAACACTAACTGCGTCACGGACATCATATCCAACACTCCATCACCATGGTCCGACCATAACACCATCATTTTCTCTACTTCCATAATATCCAAATCAGCCAAAATTCCCCTACTCACACCTATGCTACCATCTAGAAGCTTAAACAATATTAATTGTGACAAAATTGTGACAACATGCTCCCCTTCCTAGCACCCCTAACAAATTCCACCTACCTGAATGATGATCCAGCCTGTTAAGGATTTCAATCAGGCGACGCATACCTTAGTCGAGGCCTAGTATGCAGCGCGATTGAAATGCTTATGTTTTTATCTTAGATTCAAAATTGAGATGGTACACCACTCATATCACACCCCCTTTTCAAATACCCTGGGTCACAATGGACCATGAACCAGGCTGGTTGGTAAAATATAGTATTTATTTATTTATTTATTTGAAAATTAAAAGAAATCATACACATTTTAATATGGGGAAGCAATCACCAATGGGGTGATAATAACAATAGGAATGTAAGCAATGCACTAGTTTAACCTTCTATTGACACATCTACAAAACACCAGGGAATAGGAGCACTTTTTGTTTAGGTCAGATAGCACTTAAATTAGAATGTCCCCCTGCAATGTTCCCTCAACCCACAAATAATCAATTCTGAGTGGATAAACAGAAGCAGCAGGTAATCAGGAATGACAAATAGGAAGCAGAATTGAAATCTGACCTTCCCTCCTCAAATAAGAGAGAAACACGGATTTTAAACCCTGGCAATGCTAAAAATGACACTCGAAAATGGATGAATAAAATAATGAATATGTGTAAAAACCTTGAAGCAGATACAATACTTCCATAAAGCAACAATGCAATGACACTAACAATCCCTAAGAATGGACAACTAGGGGCATACAGTTTGAAAATGAGTGGCATGGTTTAAAACAAGTTTGCAATCAAAATGACATGTTGGAAACTTTGCAAAGATTTCTGTTTTCCATGTAAAATTACTAAAATGGTTTATTTGAAAAACGGGTGAAATATTGCAAATCGTAATGCAGTTTTTAGGTAGGGAGATAGATATGCAGGTATATTATAGAAGTGAAATTAAGTCTCTATCTGGTAAATTGAGTGAGTTATGCAAGATCTAGAAAGGTGTGTTTTGAGAAAATGAAGCGGTGAAAAAGGAAAGGAATTCAGTGTTGACAAGAACAGTTTTACTCTACACTAGAGTTTTCAGTCTAGGACACCAAAGAGGGACACAGTAAGCTACGGAGTTGATTCGCGAGTTCAACCCCAGATCCCCTGTGCCCACCCTGGCGTAACCAGTCCTATCACTCGAAATAGGATTAATAGTTTAGGATTTCACGAGACAAAATTACTAAAGAGATGGCGCTAGCACTAGAAATCAATGGCAGGGTTGCAGGAAAGATTCTGACAGCATTACAAGTTATCAGAGTAAGGATAGGATGACTTAGAGAGTGGGATGAGGACAAAGACAAGATAGGCTTTGGGTTTAGGAGGGGTGGCAATTGATACTCACAGTCCACTTTTTAGTTTTTGGATTTTGGACAGTCAGCGTTCTGGTCACCACATGGATCTGATCTAACAAAGGACAGCCGGACAAAATCAGCATGACAGGATCAGCTGGGTAGTTCTGGTTACCGGGTAGCACTTGTGGATTGGAAATTCTGGTCACTGGATACTACAGGTTAGCTGGATGGTAGGATTGCAGCAAGCAGTGAGTGGGATCAGGATGCTTCCCAAAAACACCACAGCTTTTCCCTTTGTTTATTTGGACATTTTAGTGGTTTGCAGATTTGAGGCCTTACTGGGAATGGGACCAGCAATGCCTGGGTTTTTTTAGTGGACCCTGGAGCAGGATCAGCAATCTTTTGGCCTTGTAGTTGGAGTCTGGATCTGGAAGATGACGGGTACAGGAACACAGCGCAGGAAATCAGGCAGAGTGTGTGTCTGGAGTCCTGTCAGGGACCCTTTATATAGAGCATAGTGACATCATTGATTATATTGCTGGGCCGGCTTAGCTAAGCACGCCTTTAAACAAATGGCTTAGGCAATCAATGTTGCTTGCCTCCCCTGGGTTGTACCCAGTTTATGAGGTTGTATTTTATGATGGAAAAAGACTTCCCACAGATCTTTTTGCCAAAAATCTGTCATATCAGTATTTACACTTTTGTACAATGGTGGCACCTTGATAAATTGCATAATCAGGTCACATATTTTATGTAAGGGACAGCCGTCCAATCCTGAAATCTGTGAGACATTATTTTGGACGGTTGCTACTTTTTGATCATTTTAAGCATAAAAAGTTTGCCCTCAAATTTCATAACTTTATACATATGTGGGGTTGATCATAAGGTATGTAAGAATACACATTTACATTTGGGGCATGTATACTTTTCTGATAATCTGCAATATTTTGTTACTTCTGTTCCCTATGCAGCAATGAAACCTATGACGTCTTAAAAGAAAGGCCATAAAATTACTTCTAAACAGTGAAATATTTAAATTTTTCCAAAGTTCTGCTGCAGAGATAAAAGTCTTTACATTTTTATTCATGAAATAGTCTCTAGACGCAAATGTGTAGTCCTTTGTCTTACCCTGGACCATTTCAGCTGTTACCAACTGTCATTTCCTTCAAAGCAAGGTGGGGGTTTCTCAGCTTAATTGAAGGTTTTATTGCTCCTTCTCTTGACAGGTTATTGTCCCAGGACTTTTATTGTCCCAGCCTGGAGCACAGACGAATGTCTGAAGAGTGTGTGAACTATCTTTGTCCTGGCCCATTCAAAGTTTTTCAAGCTGGCAATTATCACTTACGTGTCCTGGAAGTTTATGGTGTGCCTCCCTTCCTAGGGGGAAGTTTCAGAGCTGCCACTTGAATAACTGTTTTTTTTTAGAGATTGCAAATTCAGCCCATGTGTTTTAAACTCTTTAATTTCTTATTTTGGGACGGAATTAAAACAAACCTGTGAAAGAAGATAGCCTATGTGTGTATTATCACCACTAACATAATCCCTTTACATTCTTAAGTAAGCAGGCTTTCATTCAACAATTTATTTTTAAACAGGCCATTTTTTTCTTCAGTCAGCTAAGCCCATTTTTACACGTGTTGACAACTGCTAGCATTTCTTTCTTTAAATTCAGTTTGGCAGCTCCCCCAGCTGCCCACACTGTCTTTGCAGCTATAGTCATTTCCTTGCATGCAGGAGTTTTATCTGAAGCATAGATACATCGACACTGACCTGGCTCAGAGAATTAAAGTATCTTTGAACTGCTGAGCCTGAATACTTTTGGAAAGAAATAAACACGTGTTCCCGTGCGAGTGAAAGTGAAGTTGCTTATTGATTTCACTCTGAGTTTGTTTGACTGGGCCTGTCACTCTGAATTATGCCTGGTTTTGGTGAAGCAGAGTGATATATCCTGGGCATGCTAGGGCCGTTTTAATCACAGTGGTTTCAGAATGAACAGATGGAATTAGCGTCAAAGCAGCATTTTTAAAGGGTGAAAATGTTTCATTTTGAAGGGGAATTTTTGGGTTTTCTGCAAAGCAGTGCTGCCTTTTCACTTGATTCCATTTCTATGTTTCAGAACACATTGGCATACTTTTTCAGTATGTCCCCTTGTTCCATCTTGCCTGAAGTGTGATAGGCAGGATAGTACAGCCACCTTTTTGTTGCTGCCAAAATGCAGTTTTGAGGTCCTGGTGCGCACAGGAGCGAGCACAGCCAGGTTGCTGTTTCTTGCGCAAATGCTGCTTAGTGATGTGGGGCAATGCCATCGAGTGTGTCAATATATCGCACAATACTCAGTAGTCAAACTGTAAATTAAAACTAAGCTAACAGTCATGCATAACGTTGCTCCCCTGAAATCCAAAAAAGTTCATGCCAATGCATGCTTTCCTTCAGACCTACAAATGTGCAACCAAAAGGTCTGCTGCATGCGACTGGCAAAAATCGCCAACACCGACAAACAAAGCCACCTTCCAGACTCTAACTAATAGCTATAAGGAAGCCCTCACCAAAGCTAAAAGTAACCTATATAATACTAGAATCCAGAATGCCCAATCAAGCCCAGGGAATTATTTGCCATTCTCCGTGAGCTGAAAAAACTCTGGTTACTACAAAATAACAGTATCAAAGCTTAGATATATGCAACCTCTATAACAACCACATATATAGATTACATATTTTGTACAGCAGCTACTCCTCCAAACCCCGTAGCTGTGGGATTTTGTGTCTGCTTTTCCCAGAATTTCACCCTTTTCATCAGGAACACAATGTCCCATTTATCAGCAAATTTCTACTTTGCATTTTCTTCTTCGCATGAGCATCTTCATTTCGATACCCAAAATGTTGCTTATCTTTGACACTTCCTCTTCAGATCTTAGAGAATGTCCATGTTCTTCCGTCTTGTGTATCTTTTCAGGGTGCATCAGTTCTGCTTCGTATGATGTCACTAGTCTTCTTTCTCATCCATTTTCACACTTCTTCCAGGACTCTGTCCAGAAGACCATCATTTCTTCGATAATGCACGTAGGATTTCTCAATGGATACCTTGTTTCCAGAACTCTTTGTGGTACAGGCATCCTCACTGTTACTGCACGTATTGCAATTTCCAGATGTCTTATCCATTGGCTCCCGGTACATGACAGGATCAAATTTAAAATCCTCACTCTCACCCACAAATGTCTTGCCAACAATGAACCAGCCTATTTGAGTAACCAAATTATCAGAACCCAATCCAACAGACCCACCTGAACCTCAGACACTAACCTCATAAACACACCAAGATTTAAGAGAGTGAAAGCAGATGGGTCCAGTTTCCCGGTAGTAGCAACCAAACTGTGGAACACCTTGCCACTACACTTAAGGAATGACCCATCCCTGTGGTCATTCCGAAAAAGACTGAAAACTAGACTATTCGGCATAGACTCCCAACAATGAGATACTAGATATAGGCGAGACAGCCTACTCCTTTATCTCCAACCTTTATAATGAAACTAGTTATCCAAGTCCACCACCTTATTACCTAGCACAATAGCACCTACAATACTATCAACATGTTTAACTATGCCACAACAAAGATGTCATTACTGTACTGTATATCTGCTCTGCTGAATGTATTTGTATCAAGTAACATACATGTGGAAGTGTAACTGTTTTTTGTATCAAGTAAAATATATGTTGAAGTGTAACTGTACCCCTCTGTAACCATTCTCTTAAGTTTTAGTGCCTAGATGCCTCTGGGCTAAGAGCACTTTATAAATGCCAAAATAAATAAATAAATGATTATTCAAAATAAATGATCTCAAAATAAACACATCATAAGACAAAGGTAATTAGAATGGCAGCCTGTAAAAAACAAATGAGATATCGGTGGACTATTGATAACATTCCACTTCATATCTCTAACCATTTTTCAAATCTCAGTATTCCATTGTTTCAATCGCTTAAATGAAACTGCACTAACTTCCTATTTGATAAGTAAAGTAGATATGATCATGCCTACATTTAGTAAATTGCACACTAAATATGGGAGATTTTCAATTGCACCAATGACCAAGTACTACAAGATGAAGGTGATACCCAAATTAATATATGGCATGTAGCCGGTGTATGGTATGACTGCAACAAAATTGACTATTTTGAAGGTAGACTGTGGAGAATAGTCGAAAATTAACATTCTTCTAACATCTCTCAGTAGTCAAACATCGCCTCTGGAAATAATGAGTGTCAGAGACACTGAAAATCAAGTTAACTCTTTTGTCGCTTTTGCAAGGAAAGTAAGTTAATAGACACAGGTAAGCATTTACCTGTTGCTTGTCTAGCTGTTGCAAGAGGGGGATATTTTGGCAATTATGTACATTAATTAGAGACTATTGATAGTGAATTACTCTGGCAGCATCTGTTCTTCGGCTCTTCCACGTCCCTTACTAATGATGTTTTATCATTTTTAGAAGTCTTTTCGTTGATATATTTAAACAAATCTATTTATTGATTGATTACTGATAACAATGTGTGTATTGAATATGCTTTTCAAGACCTTTTAGAATATTCTAGATGTTTTTTTTTATGTGTTAGAATATGAAATAGATTGACATCTACTTATATTATTTATTGTTGTATGTGAAAGGTTTTCAATAAACCAGAATACAAAATAAAACAAATAAAAACAACAGGATGCTGCTCTGGGTGAGACCAGTCAATTAGCAATGAGGCATGCTATAATAAAGATAGAACCACATCTTGTGATGAGAATTATGTTGCTTTGGAAAATATTTCCTTTCTATCCATGAATGGTCATACTTAATAAATAGCTACTCTCCCAACTATCGTAGTAGAAGATCTTGCTTGGATGAGCTTCACTGATTTTGTGAGGTAGATGTTGTGATATCATCTTACGTGCAGGAACAACACATACAAATAATTAAATTCCCAAAACACCCTGTAAGTAATGAGTCCCAGTGAATCATGATGCTAAGCTCTCAACAAGAACAGTAAAATCACAATTCGTCCCTAGGAAGCATAAGTAGCATTTCCAAAATGTTATTTTCATAGTTTCCAAAATTAGACCATAAAACCTATCCCATGATTTAATCCCATCTTTTTAGAATAAAGTATATGCACATATTTCATTTCCGATGAATTGTGATAATGTCAATTTCAGCACAATAGGCAGACAAATAAGACAGCAAGTTGCCATCTGCTGCAAAATATTGTCAAGTCAAGGAAAGAGAGGGGCACACACATCTGTGATCTTCCACTAAGCGGAGTGAGGCACAGGCCTTTATATTAGCATTCTGGAAAAGATTTAACATGCTTTTAGAATGTGATATGTTTTATGATCTAAAACTGCAACTACAACTTTTCTTGTATGAAGAAGGTACCGTGTGTGGTCTTAAATCTTATGTACCACACCACTTCTCCACTCTTTTTGTGTCAAGGATTTTACCCACAAGAAACAATAGCATTCTCTTTTTAATAAACAGAGTAGCAAGCCTTCCTGACTTTTTTCGGTACGGCTTCGGCTCCATCCCTGGGCTGAAAGAGCTGATGTCCTCTGATTCCATTGAGAACTAAGCAAGAACGGTAGCTGTCATGGGCTTCGGTGGCCAGTAACTGAGTTGGGCCCTAGTTATATTCCCAAGCAAGAAGGAGCCTTGATGCTGGGTCCTGATGAAGCTTGCAACGGCAAGTATTATTTTTATTAGCACTCTGGGTTAAGCCCCAAGCTGCTAATAGTATGTTATAGTAAAGGAAATTGCCCACACAAAGTGTGCCTGTCATTTAGAAATGGCATCATAAAAATGGAATCTTGGGCTCTGTGAAAAGTCCATCTTCTATTTGCATGGTGAGCTGGGCTGGAACCTGGTACGGGCGAGCCAGGCCATTGCAAAAGATGGGATTGAGACAAACAAACAGTAAGTGGGTTCGAGCACGAGTGGAGAGGAAGGTTACAAGGAGAACTTTGGACAGAGGACACTGATTGGTGTCAGGTGTGTGAAGCTCACGGTTCGCTCTCAAACCAGGCTGAGTTCAGTGGAATTAGGCAAAGCTGTGGAGCAAGCTGATTAGTTCAACCCGCCACAGATGCTTACGCCTGTTAAGTATGCAGGCAATGTTGAAAGATTAAAGAATATCAAGGCTTAATACCGCATAATAGAAATATACCATTCACAAGGCCAAAGTTACATTTGTACTTTATTGACAAACAGCTGTTTGGTTCTCAACACCCTGCAGTGTGTGCAAGCAGGCAAAGTGAGATGAGAAAGTGATCTGAACTTTGACCTCGTGACTGCTGTATTTCTATTAGCAGTAGTAATCCTTGATATTCTTCAATCTTTCAGATGGCGCCCGTATAGGGACCCTCAAGATTGATGCCACATCGCTAGGATGAAGACGAAGCCACCCAAGCGGGATTGGAGAGTGATGGGGCACCCTGCAAAGTGAGACGCAATTCTTCGGCAGTACTGCATGCCCGATCCCTGGACGGTGTGCAGCGTTTAGAGGGCATCACGACGAGGTCCCAGTGTTGAGACTTGTTTGAAGAAAATGCCAGCCACGACGATCTGATGTCCATTGGACCTTTTTTGGTAGAAATCAGGTGAGTCGTGCCCCGATTCCTAAAAGTCCTGATATTTGTTTGGTTGAAACTGTTGTGTTTGCAAATACAAACGTCGCCAGCTAAGATTATGATTTAACTATGCCTGGGAAATTGTTATCCTGCTTCGTGGCTGCATGGCCTATTCTTGCCCCCATGTTCCCGTGTCAAAACAGCCAAAGGGCATCCATCACGTTCAAGCACATACAAAACAAAGTCCTTTTTGTATTTTGGTGTGCCCAAATCAAAAGAGTTCTGGCAATCCATGTTCCACGGTAAAGGCAAATAAATGTCCTTCTTTGTCAGTGCCAATTTGGAATACACTGTCTACAATATGAAACCATGCCAATTAAAGCTCTGACCTCCTTCTGTGTATTTGGAAAATACATATCAGAGAGGCTTTGTATCAGTTGAAGTATCAGCCTTCTTTCCTCCTTTGACAGGAGATAGCCCAGATAGGCGACCTACTGTCGACAATACTGGAATTTCTTCAATGAAGCCTTATGCCCTGCTCTGCTAAATGAATAAGCAGCAACACAGTGCCCTCTTTGCAAGCATCTTAAGAATCAGCAGCTGGAACTAGCAAATATTCACCGATCACTGCATTTTCGGACGGATGACCAACAAATATTTGAAGTTTGCTGTTGTTGGGTGTCACTGAGTTTATCACTATTTGCTGGCTTTATAACTGCTTTGTTCTCCATAAATTGGCAGTGGAATTTCACACACTGTGAAGGCAGTGTAAGTGACAACAAACAACCCGCATACCCAGTGTCATCCCACGAGGTGACATTACTTCATGTTTTAGTACGATGCTAGGCTAGTGCAAACACTCCTTATTGGAGATTAGCAAACAATTTGTTCCTTTTGAGACAACTGTAGTACCCAAGGGGGAGTTTTCTGGTAAAATGTGTTGCAAATTGTGCATTTTAAAGAATATGTGTTCAACCTGGTCAAAACAATTAGATTCACAGTGAAGAAACTCCTCATACTGGCCCAATATGACCACTATCTGCACTATCACCCTAGAGGTCAGTTCGAGCCTGCATGTAACTACCCTAAAAGGATGGGGGCACAGAAAAAGCCTTGTGTATCATTGTGTATCGATGCTTAAAACATGTAAATGGCCTTGTGGCGGTTTATTTCTGTGTGCATCCACGTCACCAGTATGTGCCATACCTCTGGGAGGGGCTAATGCTTGTTTCTATTGGATCTATGCTTGTGTGGCATAGATATGGAACTTGGACGGAATGTCTCAATAGCGTATTTGATCCACAGTGTAGGAGGATTAAGCACCCAGCCTTGCTCAGGTTGACTCCACATACTGCAACATGTTCATTGTAATCCGTGAATTGGGCCTTTTTCAGAGTGTAGCCATCCTATGAGCAGGGTCTTAAGAGTACAGTGCAGGGGACACATCCATAGATGGAATGCCACGTAAGGCACACTTTTCTGTAGGTTGAAACAGAATGAGGCGGCAAGATTGCTCAGTGTGCTAATGCACACACAGCAGATACTTATGTTTCCGGTTTACATACCAGCTGTTTCACGCAGCATCTTCTCCTTCCAAAGTACATGAAGCAAGAACAAGTGTGCTTCTTAAGAAGAGTCAGTTTGCAATAAGTGAGCTAGGTTTCTGTAGTCTTCATTGCTTATTTTTCGAGCATCCATTGACAGATACCTTTCACCTGTTAACTCTCCCTCTAACGTGTGTTATTATCTGAGCTCTCTGCATGAAAGGCTCATTGTAGCATGTCTACAGAAGGCAGATCCATTTAAACCTTATTGATGTGCGCATAGTGATCTTAAATACCGCAAATTACCTCCACGTCCATGTACACAAACCCTCAGAATAAATTTACTATGAATATGCTTGCAATTAAAGCACACAGGAAGCAAAATTACGTTGGCCGCTGGAGACGGTCCATCTGCCCCTAGACGGGGGACCTTGCAGTGAGCAATTACCCAAGAACTTAATTACAGGGTTGCACCAAAGAGACCATGCCTAATATAACCACAGAAACACAGAATTGCAAAGTTCAAAGTGAGATTCTTGATTCATATATAATGATATATCATCAAAACAATGGGAAACCTAGAAATTGTGATATAGCTGTGAGTAGCACGAATAAAAGAATGCGGGAGAAGAAAAGTCTTTTGACAACATTTCTAATATATAAAGCTGAATGTGTGGATGTGTGTGTGTGTGGGTGTATGTTTGTCAGGCTGTACAAATCCACACTGTTGAACCCACGTCTACCAAATTTTGCACAGATTCCTCATTTGTCTGGGGCAAGATCGTAGTCCATGTTTGGATACACAAATCTTATATGCAAAAAATGTTTGGAATGTGTGTGTGTGTGTGTATGTTTGTCTGGCTATACAAATCCACACCATGAACCCACTGCTACCAAATTTTGCATGGATTCCTCATTTGTCTGGGGTAAGATTGTAGTCTATGTTTGGATGCAAATAATGCACCCTCATTTACAGATACTCACCCTGATTCACTACAGTAGGGACCTGAAGAAGGCAACATTTGGAAAAAAGGCTGAAGCTAAATGTTCAATGTGTTGGTTATTCCTTTGAAATGTATTACTACCGTGTACAGTTCGAAGTTGTTTATGAAAGCATTTTTAAAGGGAATTAAAAAAATATGTTATTTATTTTATCACGCCACTCCAAATATGGGAAATGGCAAGGTTAAAGTTTACTTAAGTTCATTCACGAGAAGAGTGCACAATCAATCAATCTTTCTTGGACATTTTCTCAAATGTGCTGAAGCCATGGAGTGACTGAAACATCCCGGACAAAAAACGAACATCACTTGGAAAAGCTCCATCTGATGCAAACCGAAAATCAATATCAACATCTTCTGAAACGCCACAACAAAACAAACTTGCCGACCAGAGGACAAGAGCAACTTTCTCTAGAGCGAATGAGATGCCAGAGCAAACTGAAGCAAGACTTTCTGAAATGAGGACACAATCAACATCCTCCAGTGCACATGAGACACCAGAGAAAACTGAAGCAAGACCTGCTGACAAGAGCAACATCCTGCAGGGCAGAAGAGACACCCCTCGATCAGGACACAGGCAATGGCAGGTACCCCCGCTAGTTAATTATAAAGTTATTTTTTATAAAGACAAATACAAAAAATTCTGCACATCCCACCACAGGCAGCCAGTCCAGCAGAGATTGTAGTGGTTATGAGTTGGGGAATTTGACAGTGTGTGAGTGCGCACGTGTGTTTGTGTGTGTGCTGCCCCGTTGTGTTATTTCATTCCTCCATTTGGACATGTGTGTCATGTAGCACTTTCCTCCCTGGGGCAACTACTTCTCACCCCCTGAAATGTCTTGGTTCCTGCATTCCATCCCACACAGCATAGATGCCAACCGTTTAGAGTGGGCTCGAGGGTCACTTGTATGTTGCCAACATGCCCATGTCTCACCCTCCAAAAATTAGCATTTTTGCATAACCACGCCCATCACCCCAAAAAGGATATGATGCTCTATGAACCCACCACATTGATGGCAGATTGAATTAGAATCAGGAACAAAGGTTCACTTTTGCTGACCTTTTGTAAAGGTTTTTAATTATGTTGATAAGTATATTTTCAACAGTAGAGATCACTGCTCCTTAGTTGATGGTATCTTGCCATTACCTTGACATGCAAGCATTTCTTCTTATTTGCATCAGTCAGTGGAAGTGTGTATTGAATTGCACTTTTGAGTTATCCTTAAATCAGGGTTGGGAAGCAGTGTGATTGCACTGGGGTGCCTTGTGATCTTGGGATGAAATGCTGTTCTGAGATTTTATTTTCACTATCCGTGACTTTCCTGACATACTGAAACTTCATTATTATAATGGAGCAAATACAATTGTCAGATTGGTACAATTTTATTTTGGGTTCCCCAGTCCATGCTTATTTTATTATATTCAGAAATTAGCTTTATGTTTAACTGGGTCCCACCAATAAATTGTTCAAATGACACCATGATATTTAAACCGCTTGTTTTTTTCCTACAAAACAATTCTGGCAGATACAATACAGTAAGAGAATTTGCAGAATGCAGGCGGCAGAGGCAGCAGTATAATCCTGAAGCTCCTGACCCTCTCCCTTGTATGATAACTTTGGATTATGAACTCAAAAAAGAAAATTTATACTGTGGAAAACCCTTTCCCCAAGAAACCAAAGCCTGCTACAGAGATGGGGGAGACACCAAATATTCAGGATATATATTCTTTGCTACTGAAGATGGCTCGTGTGGGGGATGTTAAGTCTACTATGGAGGATATTTCCCTAAAGATATCCCAACTGGATTGCCGGGTCTCTGCCTTAAAAAATGGATCAACTTCAATCTCTACAGAAATCGCAGGTAGCTTCAGAGCCTACAACTGTTTGAAAGAAGAAGTACAGAAAGGGAGAGACAAACACTTAGAGTTGGATTTGAAGATCAGAAGCAAACACCTGAGACTGGTTGGGATTGAGGAAGATGGTACTGAAGATTTGCTGCAGTTGGTGTTGGACATCTTGAAAACATCCTTCAACTGTGATCAGTTTACTCATGGTGACCTTGACAATGTTTATAGAGTTGGCAGAAAGAGTGTCCCTAAAGCAAGGCAAATTCTCCTCTCTTTTATTTGTACAAGGGTTAAGGAAGAGATCCTCAGGAATGCTAGGAAGAAAGGCAAAGTATTCTATAAGGGAAAGCAGATTTTTGTCTATCCTGACTATCCCAAGGAATCTCTGACTATCAGGAAGTAGTTTAAAGAGGCTAAAGATCTGGCAAAGCTTGTTGGGGTGAAGGCTTTCCTAAATAGAAATAATGTTCTGACACTTGCCCTCCCTGGTGGTGATAAGAATACATTGGATCCGAAAGAAGCTGTGAGCTGGCTGGAGCCATTACTTAATAGGGATATTTGAAGGTACTGTTTGACATACTCCCCACTTTCTACTTAATTAAATTTTAACTTTGTGTATTTTTGATTTTTATTTTTCTTAACTGATATAGATGGATATGCTAAAAATTCGGAAAACGTATGAGTAAAGGACCTGACTTGCTATTCTTTAAGAGGAAGTCACATGATGTACAGTGACGGTACGCAACCTGCATCAAGAGTTGATGCGTATGGATTCTGGACTACGAGCTGCGCCATGACTTCACATATTATTATGGGAGGCAGGACTGCGGCGGATGGACAGGCGAGTCAATCAGGTGGAATACGGGATGCGCGGTGGAGAGCCTGGCAGCGCCAATGGAGGTTGTTTGCAGGTAAAACGCCAGTTGTTTTCCGCTTTGGCTGTAAAACTCAGATGTGGTCATGTGTTGCAGTGCTGGACGTATTTGTTGGTCCGCAGAGGGATTGCAGCGAGGATCTGGGCCGTGAAAGGACAATGTAACAGTCCATGGATACAGATTGAAGTTGTGAGCAAGACTAATGGATTGTGTTGGTTATATGGTGATTATTGACCCTATTCCTCAGACAGTCGGGTTTTGCTCCGGGTCTGATGTCACCCGGGTGTGTTACTTACACCCAGACTCGCTTGGTGCCGTGGATACGAGCAGGGTCCCACAAACATGCTAACGACTGGTCTGGATGCAATTGGTAACTACTTTCGATCTTGGACATTAATGCTGATATATTCAATCATTCCTTCAGGGCATCGAGGCACTAAGACTGGCCCTCTTGCGCTCTATATGTAACCCTTCCATTTATCTCTTGTGTTTTTGACATGCTTATTTCGTATGACAGAAGGCTATCTTCTAATGTAGATGTATGGAAGGCATGTGTTTATCTGAGCTTAGAATTCATGTGGTGTATTATGCTAGATGTTGTCATAAAATCTGCCTTACTTTGAACACTGCACTTTATAGTGTGGATGACTTAATGCAGTTTTTGATATGGCTGATATCTTTTGGACACTGCAGTTAATTTAGCATTTTTATGGTTGGGCTGCAGGTGGGCATGAGAGGGTGCACAGTTATGCTTACATGTAACGCATAGATTCTACCAGGAGACATGTTATTGGGGCGAATGCTGGACTAGAACCTGCTACGTTCTTCGTTCTATGGTTTAGGCCAGATGGTGGGATTTGTTATACATTTGAGATTATTTGGGTTGGGAAGTCCTGATGGGGGCTGCTTTCATAAGGGCAATTCAAGATATGTGCAGCACTTGAAGTGTTTCATGGGGTTGTGAGGGATATCTGGGAGTGTTTGTGGTCTATCTATCAAGAACGGTAATCTGAAATGGTGCGCTCATTAGGCTGGCACATTGAGGTCTGTTGAATGAGGGTGGAGGGATATTGGTATGACGTGGAAAATGCTGACTGTATCACATTGGACTAGAATGGGAATCGGGAGATCGATTCAGAGTGTTTAGGATGGGTGAGGTATAATTGATAGTCTATGAGGATCTGTTGCAAAGTTTATTATTATTATTTTTAATATAGTTGTCAACTTGTTCGCCTCAAGTGGAACATGTGGTGATGAGGTGGGGAGTATGTTAAGGAAGGGGGTTTTCTGTTTTTTTTTTTACTTTTTATTTCAAAGGGGGTTCAGTATAATTGGGTGGGGGGGTCGGGACACAAGGAACCTAAAATTTATTTTTTGCATTGCTAGGTTAGTTTGTGGTTTGCTAACTGCATCTGTTTTAGCGGGTGTGGGTTGGGGGACCTTAATGCGGGTGTATATTTTTCACTGAGTTCTTTGGGCTTGCTAGTAGAGACTTTGGTTGTGTGGTGTGAAAGAATTGAAGTGGAGAAAATGAGTGGAGATTTGCAAATAGTGACATGGAATGTAAATGGATTGAATAATGTGAAAAAAAGGATGAAAATATTGAATTGTTTAGATGAGCAGAGGAGTGATATATGTTTTGTGCAAGAGACACACTTGGTGAAAGATGAGGTGGAAAAGTTGAAGAAAGGTTGGGTGGGGAGAGTGTATGGTGCTTCATTCAATACAAAATCCAGAGGGGTGGTGATCTTGATCAGAAAAAATATTCCTATTAAGGTTCTGAAAGAAGTATCGGACAAAGAGGGACGGATGATTGCTCTACTGATTTATATACAGGGTCAATTGGTGTCTTTGTGTAATATTTATGCGCCATCGGTGGATTATGCGTCCTTTTTTAGAAAGGTGGCGCAGACGCTACAGGACATGGGATCTAGGAATATAATCTTAGGTGGCGATTTCAATATTGTTTTGGACCCGAATATGGACAGAAGCCGGAAAAATGCGACCTGAAAGATTGTTGGAGGTTAGAACACCCTTCCACTAGGGAGTATATTTTTTTTTTCGGGAGCGCACTCGGTTTATTCTAGACTAGACATGTTTTTGACAGCTGGTAGAATGACAGAATTCTATAAAACGAGTGAGATTGGTAGTATACTTTTAACTGACCATGTGCATGTAACTATGCATTTGCGGTTGAGGTATGCCTTAAACAAGCATACTTTTTGGAGATTAAATACCTAATTGCTTCAAAAGGATGATGTTGTGGATACGTTGCAAAAAGAGATTGAATGTTTTGTAACGTGTAATCATACAGGAGAAATGCGTCCTAGTATAGTTTGGGAAGCACTGAAGTGCACGATGCAGGTCATTTGATTGGTGTCTCTAGTGGATTGAAAAAACAGAGCAATAACAGAGAGGCGGAACTAAGGAAAAAGATAAGTGACTTATCCAGAAAAATTATGGCAGATCCGGTGGGTGTTGATGCAGTGTCAGAATTGAAAAGGGTGAAGAGAGAGTTGAAATCATTGATAGATGAGCGTACAGAACGCAATAACTTTTATCTTAAATGTGCATACTATGAGAAGCGCGAAAATTGTGATAGATGGTTAGCTTATAGATTGAGGAAGAGAGAAGCTGAAAGATCCATACCTTTGATTCGAGATCAGAATGACAAAATTACATATCACCCGGGTGAGATAAACAATGTTTTTCCTGAATTTTATGTGAATCTATATAAAAATGAGCCAGAGGTGACTGGCAGGGGTGAAGACTTTCTGGAAAAAGTGGGTATTTCTAAGATTACTGAGAATGATTCGAGGTTGCTGGACGAGAATATTACAGTTGAGGAAATTAAGAAGGCTATTGGGAAACTGAATGTGGGGAAAGCCCCTGGTCCTGATGGGCTTCCGGATGAATTTTACAGGTTATTGCCGAATTCTGCAATCCAACTTTTGAGGGATATGTATATGGAGTTGATGGTTAATACTGTGTTGCCGGAATCTACTAGACATGCTATGTTTTCTGTCTTTCTGAAAAAGGGAAAAGATGATACCCTTTAATCGAGTTATAGGCCTATAAGTCTTTTAAATGCCGATAACAAAATTCTGGCAAAGATGTTAGCGATTAGACTGGAAAATGTGCTTCCGTCGCTAATTCATAAAAACCAATCGGGCTTTGTGAAGGGAAGAAAGACCTCCAGTAACATCAGGAACATTTTGAATGCTATTTCGAAAGCGAAAGATCAACATGGAGACAGTGCTAGTCTATCCTTAGATGCTGAAAAAGCTTTCGACAGAGTAAATTGGAATTTTCTCTTCTCAGTATTGACCAGGATGGATTTTGGTGAGAAATGTGTTTCATGGATTAGGTTGCTGTACAATGATGCGACTGCTGAGGTTAATACTAATGGAATGCGGTCAGGGAAATTCAAGTTGGAGAGAGGAACTAGGCAAGGGTGCCCTTTGTCACCGCTACTATTTGTAATTGCATTAGAACCGTTGGCTGAGACTATCAGAGCGGCTGATGAAGTGGTGGGGCAATCGAGCTGGGAATTACAGCAAAAGATTTGGTTATTTACAGATGATATGCTCCTGGTCCTTGGTGATCTTAAAAGGTCTGTACCGGCGCTCATGAAGATAATGGCAGACTTCCGATTGTGTTCTGGATACAAGATCAATTGTACCAAATCGGAGATCATGCCTCTATCACATTTTGTTGATAGGAAATTTGTAATGGACTTAGGATTTCGATAGTGTCTAGATAAATTGCTATATTGGGGGATTTGGCTGACTCCTGAGATTAGAGACATGCTACCGGAAAATATGAGAGTGGTGTGTCATGGGTTAAGGATTGATCTGGACGGTTGGAGTTTATTCAACCTTTCATTATGGGGCAAGGTGAACGCCTTGAAAATGGTCTCTGCCCGAGAATTAATTATGTTTTGAGTATGCTTCCTTTAATGATGCCCTCGACATTTTGGAATGCTTCAAGAATTCTTATGGGATAAGAAGCCCCCAAAGTTGAAGTTGTGGAAATTGCAGTTGCCCCTTAATAGGGGCGGTTTAGGAGTTCCTAATTTCAGATCCTATAATCTGGCTTTCATGTCGGAATTCTTGGTTCCTTTCGTGGAAGACATGCATGATGTGTGGATGGAGGCTGAGACTAGCTTCTATGGGCCTTTGACACCATGAGCTATATTGACTTCTATCTCGAAACGGAGTTGTGGAAAAGATACGTTGATTGAGAACTTGAGGAATTCATGGACGAACCTATGCGTATATTTGGGTGTGGATGCATTTAAGGAGCCTGGTGCCTCGATATGGTTGAACCCCGCTATTAAAATAAATGGTAATGTAGTTTTTTGGGCGGATTGGTTTTTGGGAGGAGTACGTTGGGTGGCTGATCTGTTTATAAATGATAATTGGATGACTGGGAGGGAATTGCAGCAGCACTATAACATAGAGAACTTTAAAACCTCTGATTACCTAAAACTGAAACGGGCGATTGGGATTGTAGACTATGAGCGGAGAATTGATTTGGATCTGTTTACTAGGAAGGCGATAGGGGAGAAGGAGGCCTGGCCAGTCGAGTATATAAAGTGATTGTGTCAAATTATACTGGTAATGACTTATTAAGAGAGGAGTGGAGTAGAAGAATTGGATGGATATCTCTGAAGATTTGTGGCACCAAATGTGTCTGAATGTTAAATTGTGCTCTTTGGGACTTACAGAGAGGTAAAGACAGAGAAAGATTCTTAATCGGATTTATTGGACGCCAGAGAAAATGTGGAGGAGAGGGATGTTGGGGAGCTCAGATTGTTGGAGATGTATGCATGTGTCGGGTACTTTGGAGCATATGCTGTGGGACTGCAGGTTGGTGAGATTGTTCTGGGGTGAGATCGGTCGGGTGTGTGATGAGGTGATTGAAGAGTTGCCTGTTCTGGACTTCAAAGTGGTGATATTGGGGTGTGATGAGCCTTTGGATGATCTTACTCAAAATCAGAAGAAGTGGTTATTCAGAGGGGCAATGATTGGTAAGAAAATCATTTTGCGGAATTGGAAATCTACATTGACTTTGAATACTGAGACATGGTTGACTGAAATGCACACCTTGGCAGAAATGGAGAGGATGCTTTACAGGAGAGAAGGGAAAATGGGTTTATTTGAGAAAATGTGGGGTCAATTTCTTCAGTTATACTAGAATTGGTGTAGTACGTCTGTAAGTGGGGGGATGGGAGGGTGGGTAATTGAGAGATGCAACAGATTTGGGGGGGTTAGGATATGATTCGTATCTTGCACTGTACATAGTTGTTTTGCAAAATGCATTGATTGTTTTCAGTATTTGTCTGTTTCATGGAATGTATTTTAATGTTTGCAACATGTTATATTGTAAATAAACGTTTAAAAAAAAAAGATACAGTAAGAGAAAATGATTTGTCAAACATCACACATGTTAAGTGGATACGCTGGCATTTGAGCCCAGTGTGCCATTTAGACCCCTGACTGACCCCATATTTTCTCAGTTCTAGTTCTTAAAATATATAATAAACCAATCTGATACATACATATATCCTTATAGAAATACATTATTTTCCCCAGTCCGACTGGAAATATCCACGTAACAGAATGCTAAGTAATGCAATACTAATCATTTGTCTCTTGCTTTCTTTTGTAACTTAATTTAAACTTGTAATTATGCACAAAAAACTGTGAAGTTCCATAGAAAAAGAAAAGAAAACCCTTTTTGTCAATGACATCATGGAAATACATAAATTAGAGAGTTTAAAATGCCACAAGGGGTCAATTTGTGATTCCATTTAAATGCATTCAAGGAAGATGCAGATTTCCAGAGTTAACTGTTTGAGCCTTATGGGGACTTTAAAATGCAAAGGCCTCCATCAGCTCACATTTCCCAAGCGTTAATTCTAAAGTAGAGGACTTGATGCCCTTTCAAATGTGCCGAAAGGTTAAGTGATTGACAAGGCCCTTATGCCAGTATGGGGGGTGGTATTAGCACATGTGAGCCTACTCTTCAAGGTTTTGGAGGTGAGCGGGGCTACAAGGCCCCCATGAAAGAGAGGCACTGGCCCATGCCAACGTCTGCAAAGCCAACGTCAAAGCCCTGTGACTGTTTACAGTAGGACACCTCAGTAAAACTATTGTAAGAAGATGAAAAGCTTTTCTTTCCTTTAAAAGTATCATCCCATTCATAAAGGTGATGACCTGGTTTCTCAGTCTTGCATGCTGGTGGGTTTTCTGAGATCTTTGCTGCCTTGATGGTTTGGTTGGTCAAACCCGTGACTCGCGCGTCAGATAGGCACAGTTACAATTTCATTTCCATCCAACAAGGTGAATGCATTCATGCTACAGAAGGGTCAGTATAATGGAGTGTGCAAACAACTCTCAGAGAAGCCAGGCACAAGACAGAATAGATCCAGGCTTGCTCCCACACCACAGTGCCCATCCTGTGAAGCCCTAGAAGGTCTCAAGAACTTACAGGCAGCCCAGTCCAGGATATAGCTGCTTGAGAGGCCATGGAACAGAGCCCACAAAGATTTACTTCAACAGAAACTGGTTGGTCATGGTAGATCGGGACCTCAGGAGACATTATGGGGGTATTTATGTCATACTTTTCAAGGAGTTGCCAGAGCCTAGGGCAGCCTCTTTTCTACCTACACAGCTGACATTAGGTCATCATGAGCTATGTAGAGGTGTATGGTAGCCTTATTTCTGCTTGACCTTGCAATCGTCCTGTGACTAAGTGCTTCTAATTCTTGTAGGAAATGGAACCAAAGCATAGCTATTTTTGACCCATTAGTGGAATGGTCTGGGACAACCATACTCTTTAGATAGGGGACTAGACCACACTATTGGAAGAACAGTCCACTGGCATCTATCCTTCAAATTGCAGATGATATAACCCATTAGCTGATAACCCATTCACTGGAATGAACAGGTAAGAGGCCATACTTTCATTATGAAGCCATCTTCAAAGAGCATAAGTGCTTTAAATGAAGTATAACAAGTAAATACATCTAAATAAATGAATTATATAAGTAAATGGCAGATGATATGTCAAGTCATGTAACAAGCACAACATACGTATTTGTTAGTGTGTAAATTAGCTGCACTGAGGTGCTATGACTCAAGGTGGTGGGTTAACCCTGTCTGTAACGGCTCACCACCTAAGTTAAGGGCCCTATTGAAGCAAGGATCCCTTAACATGGGCGGCATGCCGGTTACCATGGGTCGCCAGTGTAGTTTCCTACGTGGATACTAATGGCGATTCATTTAATATAAAAATAAACTTACCTTGCAGTGCAGCGTCACACTGCGCTGTAGTTTCCAAGTCAGTTTCCTATGTTGATGAACGTCACATCCTCAACAAGGAAATGGAGTTGGGAGACTATGGTACTGCCCGGCGCCACACCGCAAGGTAAATTGCTTTCTTTTTTTTTTTTATTAAACACTCTTAGCACCCTCATTGGAACTACAAGAGGCGAGGGGGGTGCGGGGAAGGGAAGGAAGAGCCGGGAAGGGGGTGCTGGTCAGCAGCACCCATGATGCTCTTAACCCAGGCTTATACTGGAGAATCCAGCATGCTTTCCAAGCATCCTGATGGCCAGCGCCCCCCTTCCAGGGTGCTAATGAAATATATGTACTCTAATCATCTAAGACACGTCATTACTAGTCGATGGACATGGCACTACTGGCATGAAGCATCACATTACTCACAAGGACGTCGCTGTGCTGGGGACTGAGGGTGACAACATTTCACCTTGCCTATGTTGTCAACAATCCTGGCACTAGCTACATAAACATAGTTAGCTTATTTATTGTTCACTGCAGCCTTTTAAAAAAATTACTGACCCCACCAAAAGACCTAAAACACATACCACAAAAAGTTTGAACTAACCAAAAATGTAACTTTTTGTGGTATTGGGTCTTTGGTGGAGTCGGTAAAAAAAAGAAACACAAATGTTGCGGGGCTGCTGGGGTGTCCCCGCAACAACCCGCTCACTATACTATACAGTATAGTGAGCAGAGGTTGCTGGGACAGCCCTGCTGCAGACCCGCTCAAAATAAAACAAATAAAAATAAAAAGCCGGGGACACCCCCGCAGTCCCCGGCTTTTTATTTTTATTTTTTTTATTTTTTTTATTTTGAGCGAGTCAGCTGCAGGGGTGTCCCAGCACCCCCCGCACACTATACTGTATAGTATAGTGAGCTGGTTGTTGCGGGGACAACCCCGTTCACTATACTATACAGTATAATGAGCGGGGGCTTGCGAGTGACACCCCGGCAGGTCACCCGATCAAAAGTAAAACAAACAAAAAAAGAAAAGAAAAAGGACCCTGCAACGTCAGTTCCCAATCACGGAAGTGAAAGGAAACCGGCGCCGCAGGGACACAGCGTGTCAGAAGGAAAGCTAGGTAGGGGTGTGGGGTGTGTTGGTGGTGTATTGGGGTGGGGGAAGGGCTTTGGGTGGGGTGTGAGTAGGAGTTTGCGCACATCAGGAATGTTCAGGGGAGAAATGACTGAAGATTATTTCAAGCAAATAACCTTCGGTAATTTCCCCCTCAAACTTTTCTGTTGCAGACAAATCACACAGATCCATACAGAATGCTCGGCCTACGAGCATTATTGTCAGGGTCATAGTTGAAGTTTGTTTTCTGAATTTGCCAAGGGCCAGTGCTTAGGGGGAATTAACTCTCATCGCCATGGGTAGCAGCGCTTCCATTTGATGAGGAGGAAATAAACTGGATCAAGGCAAGTTGTAGGTCATTGTTGGCAGACCATTATGCGTCTTCTTGAAGCTGTGAGGCCCGCCACGTGAATCCTAAGATGGAAATGAAGAGGGGTACAATTCTGTGCCAACCTTTTCTTGATGCCAACTCTAGTTCAAAAGTGTGTTGTTCTGTCAATAGAAGTTGACCTTCAGTAGCCAGGCTGAGCACCCCTATGATATACCTCCATTGCCCTGAAGCCAGTGCCGGATTATCCATTAGGCCAAATAGGCACCAGCCTATGGGCCTCACTCCTTTTAGGGGTCTAGTGGCAAGGGATCAAAATAAAGCGGGGCAGAAAAAGAAAAACCTATAAGGTGATAATTTGCAAGGGGTGGGGCAGGTCATTTTTGACTACCTAGGGGCCTCCACAGAGTGTAATTGCAACTGCCTGAAGCAGGCCCATACAGTATTGTATTATTGTACCTTGCAGATGGTGATAGTTCAAAGAGAACAAGAATGAAG
This sequence comes from Ambystoma mexicanum, assembly GCF_040938575.1. Lineage (NCBI taxonomy): Eukaryota > Metazoa > Chordata > Amphibia > Caudata > Ambystomatidae > Ambystoma > Ambystoma mexicanum. The sequence continues at coordinate 1,393,031,479 of NC_090932.1, forward strand.
CATTATATTACATACCCAGACCATACACTTAGAGACTGGACAGATCAGAACCAATTAATCAATTCCACAAATCATTCCACAAGTGGGTGGTCCTCAAAAGGCTCATCTAAGACCGCATGCCAGTCTACAATCAGCTCTGAGGAAGCCAGGGTGTGAATTCCCTGTGTGGTCACAAAATCCACAGATGATCACACCTCTTCAAACCCCTTCACCACCACTGATGACACCCAGGCAAGAGCTTAGATAACGCCACAGGACTCATTTCATTCATAGCTGACACAGGTGCCACTCCTCGCCAGACTGACTGAAAATCCCTTTGCAAAAATACCTTTGTGATGCTCTACCTCTGACAGTTGACAGAAAATGGCAGACTTCAGCTGAAATGCTGATGCGTGCGTGAGAAGTAAGTCTCACATCAAATTGCTATAAAAGGGGCAACACTGAACTGCAAGCAACAGAAGACAACCTGGGATTAGGTTTGTTGGCCCTCCTGCACAAAGACACATGACCCCATGAATGTTGCTCAGCTCAACATTGATATCCACCAGATGCACCTACACATCAAACGTCAGATGATGATAAGCTCCAAACATAGGCAACCAGACTTCAACGGGAAGCACAGAACCAGAGAAGATCATTATCAGTGACTAGAGACTTGAGCACAGGTGCCTTCAGAGTCACACGCAGACCATAATGGACAGGGTAAGTCTCTATGCAAGTCTCATCAATGGGTTGCATGTGAGCCTAAAGCAGTCATGGGGAACTGAGGGCCATTGAAAAAGTACTGTCTGGGTTGAACTGTGGAGAGAAAACAGGCTACATATAAATAACCTATCATATAAATAACCTATCAAATGGGGTTTATAAGAGTCATCTAACATGGGTACCAATTTTGTTAATCAAATTCCTGGTTTGAAATGTCTTCTTTCCATGGTAGCACACCTCAAATCAATCTGATATATAATCTAGTTTATTAATGACCACCACAGCTTTGTCACAGCACAGACGTGTCTCCAGCTTTAGCTTTGACGACTATGTCCACGGAATCAACATAAGTGATGAGTCCCACAGGAGGACCTCAAATGTTTTCACTCACTTTATCCTGAGCATCCACTTCCTTATCAAAGGCAAGTGTCACTTTGCCCCAGCACAGTCAATGGTGTGGGTGGGCCAGCGGTCATGGATGGAGCTGGTGTTGAACATCATTTACAGCACAAAGGGGACTTTCATCTGATGACAGTTAGCTAAATGGCCACCCCAGACACAGGTTCTGACACTTTTGCTTTGAAGTCTATGTTCACGGAATCAACATATGTGACTGGGCTTTAAAGAGGGCCTTAATCTGTTCCACAGACTTTTTGTTCATCTTCTATCCCTTTTACGAGTGATCTGACAGTAGTGGTAGATGGCCCTTGGTTGTGAACAGTACCCCAAAAAACTAATACATAATAAAATGGCAGTCCTTCCAGTGTAAACCCCCATTTCACATACACCCCGTAATGCCAACATACAAAGGTGACGTCTAATCCTTAGCCAGATCAACTCACTGCTTTCGACTACAGAAATGATCATCGCCCCAAAATGTATTTTTTGAAAAATGGCTAAGTACATTTTCTCGCAACAGGTATTTCGTGTATTTCTTTGCCTTGTTTTCTTATTATTATTGAATAAAATCATTTACAATGGGGGTCATTATGAGTTTGGTGGCAGCTATGGTGCTGTTAGAGCCATGGCTGCCTCCAAACTCTTGTCCGGGTCCAGGTTCTCTGAATGGGGACTTACCGGGTCATTCCAACCTTGGAGGACCTGGTAAATCCCCATACAAAAAACCATTCCCCATTCCCATTTGAGCCCCAATAGGGCTCAATGGGAATGGGGAGGGAGCTAATAACGGGACCGTAAATTACAGGCCCGTTATTAGCTCCCTGATCCCTTAGCGGCTCCCACTAAGGACGGCTGGTTTTACAAGCCGGCCTTAGTGGGAGCCGCTAAAGGACCTCAGAATGTGGCGGTAAGGGGTTAATGGCACAGGCATCCTTACGGGTGCCATTAACCCCTTACCGCCAGCCTCGTAATGAGGCCCAATATCTTTTAAGCTGCTCTCAATTCTAAACATGTTTATATAGATTTCTAATATTTTTTTATTGACCATTTCAATGGGCCTCATTACAAGGTGGGCGGTAAGGGATTAAAGGATGAGGCGAATGGAGAAGAAGGGTGATGTATGTGGTTATGGATGTGATGATGTATATTGATGGTCTATCCGGATATTAGTTGAGTGGTCCAGATGGTTGCGTGTGTACTCGTTTGAGCTGTGGGCGTGGTGAGCCTGAGTCTCCATGTGGCAGATGGAGTGGTAAGAGTATACCTTTTGATGGTTGTCAAGTGTGGTCATGATTGTATGTGCTTGCAGGTGGCAGCTGTGAGGCTCGGGAGTGGCAGTCTCAGGCAGGTGGTGAATAGTGTATTTAGTGGAGTTGAACGTTAGATGCGAGATTGTGGAATACGCTTTGAGTGTTTGTGATTGTAGCATGGCTTTGGTACATTTCTAATGAGTGTTGAATGTTTGGTGGGTGCAGAGTGCCTGGTTTGTGAATCCTGTTTGTGTGTTTCCATGGGAAGGAAAGGGTATGTGTAGTATCTGCCTGCACTGTATGCACCATTACAGGCAGTGGAATGTTGTGATATCAGTTAGAACTATATTGGTCATGAGTGTTCCAATATTGTCATTTGGGCTTTAGGATGGGAGAACTGATCTGAGAGGATGCATACTGTTTAGCTCCTACCTCCCTTCACCCAACTAGCCCTGAAACTTATAATAAAGCAACTTACTTTTGTATACTTCTGACTCCAGCGTCAAACCTGTCTCCTGGTCCTGGTGACTTCCAGTATCCTTCAATACTACACCATTTTATGTTTTATATTCTGTATTGTTTTATACATCTTATACTTGAAAATCTATGTTTTCATTTTCTATTTATTTTTAAAACGTCTGGTGTTGACAACAATGCCTTTGATTGATTGATTGATTATTTATTATGTGCTTAAACAAACATGTTTCAAACCGCAGCCATACATGGGAGGGGAAGACGTAAGGAAGACAAGACAAATTATCTTACTAGGCATGCCACATTCAGATTGTGCAGGTGCACAGAACATGAAGTGCGAGGGGTAGGGGTGGAATAGTGACCAAGAGCGCCCAATCCCGTGAGAACATTGGTTAAGTGCAGAGAGATACCAATTCCATGGGTCGTTACCAAAGTGCAGTAGTGCTGCAGCAAGTGCAAGGTCCGGAGGCAAGTGTAGGAGACTGGCGAGGAAACCTTGGGACCTGTGAGTCTCTGAAGATACACCAGGCAGCCAGCCAGTGAAACTGAGCAGAAGTAGAGGAGAGAAAGCGAGAGAGCAGAAAGAGGTGGTTAGCAGGGGAGAGGGAGAGAGAAGGAGGAGGCAAAGAGGAAAGTCTTGAGGAGTTTCTAGAACTTAAGGAGTTCCGGCTCAAGATGGAGAGAGGCAGGGAGGCTGTCCCAGAGGGAGGCACCTGCAAAGGAAAAAGATCTCCCCCCAAGTCCCTGCTTGGAGAAGCGTCTCACCCTCAGAGAGTTGGAGGAAGGCGAGCGGAGGGCTCGGGAAGGAGAGTATTTAGGAAGAGAGCATTGCAGATAGAGTGGGCCCCATCCCTGAAAGCCTTGTGAACAATGCAAAGGGTCTTGAACTTAATCCTTGCAACCATGGGGAGCCAGTGAAGGGATTTCAGCGCCGGAGAGATGCGGTCCCTGGGCTTGAGGCCAAGGAAAAGTCTTGAGGTTCTGTTCTGGATGAGTTGAGAGGACGGAGAGTAGAAGAAGGAAGGTTGAGAAAGAGGCTGTTGCAGTAGTCCAGCCTAGAGAGGACTAGTGCTCTGGGGATGGTGAGCCTCTTGGGGAAAGTGAGAAAAAGTAGAATACCTCAGAGAAACATTTCAGTATTGTTTTAGGATTTTCACATTTCAGCTATTCTAATACTCCTCGTACAAATTTGCAAATTTTCCCTAACGATTTGTTGTTGATACGAGTATGGGTTGCTCAAATGTGTTTTCCCTAATTCAGAGTTTTGCAGCAGAACCAATGTTGTCTTAGTGAATGTAAAAGGAAAACGTTTCTGTGTGTGCAGCATGCAGAATGCACTTTTCATCAGATTTGTAGGAATCTTCCAAAATCGCTAAAATGAATCACCCTAGAATGACTTGTATGTTACTTCCAAATGCTGTTCCAACTGTGTTTCATCACACACACACACGTATAATGTATATTTCTCCCACTACCCCATAATGTCTTCCAACATGTATCCTGTGATGATTGGATGTAAAATCCAAATTTTATTTCAATACTAATTATTGGTATTGTATATTTAAACTCTTAAAAATTATACTCTGCTTTACATTATTCAATTTGAGTGCTCCAATGGGTTATTAGTAATGTCAGTATCCATATTATTAAATATTTGTAATGTATGTCATAATGATAGCTATTATTGCAGTTTAATTACGTAGACACAGCTGATGGAATTGCACTCTGGTGCATTAGAAGAGATGAATGAACATCTACTAACCCTCAGTGAACCTTTATGTCCTGCGTAGTGATTGAATGATATTGCTTCCAAATCTATACATTTTACATGCGCTGCATTATTTTCCATTGACACATTATTTTTCAACATTTCACAATCTTTGACTTGTAAAGTTTATCAGAAGCTACGGACACATGCTTATTATATTCATACACTAGTGTACAGGCCTGTGTACACAGGCCAAAGTGAAGGTTTTCATTGACACAGTAGTACCACTATCAATCCTAAACCTACAGCTCCATCTAGCAGTGACAACAGGCAAAGCTACTGCATCCGATAAACATACAGGGACAAACATACATCTGGCCTTTTATTATATTATTAGATTACGCAATATGCTGACTGTCGTTGGATGCTGTGTCACATATTTGTATTTCAACTATATATAAATGTTACAAAGCAACATTTCATTTGGTCTGTTGTATTTTGCCAAACAAATAAGAAATGTGTTCATTGTAGAAAATCTGTTATTAACATCATGTATGTAATTTTTGTTGGGCCGAATGTAGAAAGTACAAATAGGTTTGCTATGGCTCTAGTGTATGTACAACTTTAAAAATAATAAAACCACATTTCTCTAAATAATACATTTATTATTATCAATACGTCCTCGACAGGAAATCATAGGAACGCCATTATCGCCAATATTGCCATTATCATACAAGTCATCATTGCAACATGCTCATGACCAAGAGCTATAACAACATTGGATGTTTTGAGAATTCTTAATGTATGTGTGCGATAATGTAACATGTATGTAGATAAGCTTCACAAGTGTTTTGCCAAATCTACATTCATTAAAGCGATTGGTATTTCGATATTATTAACTCTGCAATTTTGTCTGTTGTTTAATGTACTTATTGAACATTTATGAAATTGTATCTGAAATGTCGTGGCATGTGCAGGCATGGTTTAAGGTGAGCAATTATGCTTTTATAAAAATGTGTGTCTTGCAGTCGTTTTTCACTTGATTCCTCATTGAAATCAACTAAGTATTACTATTCTCTCAACTTAGACCATCTATTATGTACGATGTTATCACTTTCTAATTTCTTTTCTCTTATTCATCATCACTTGCTGTGCTGCCAGATTATACTGTAACAGTATGTTAGCTTTACTAATTGCCGGATCACGTAGAAGGGGAGTGGTTAGATTGCTGCTTTTTCTTTCTACTGGCTAGGGTTTTCATTCAAATAATAAAGGCAATATATATAAAGTGGTTGATACTGCTATGTCTGAAATAACACATGATATGGATATATACCTCTCAGTTGAAACTATCATTATTTTGTGGTTGAATTCAATGTTGCTTTGTGATTTACTAGAAGTCTACTACTGATGCTGTGGAACATGAAGGAGTACAAGGAGGAAAGTTAAAACAGTTGTCTGAAAAGGATCTTCTATGTTGATACATCTTAAAATGTCTAAACGTTCACTTTCTGTTTCTCTGTGTGTAATACTTTTACAGAATAAACTCTAACATTGAGTGCTTTTATTTATCCAACATGTGAAACATTTTTTTTTAAAGTTTTAAAGCATGATGATATTGTGATGGCTAGTTTCGATGATGGCACCCAGAAAACATGAAATAATCAAAGGTTATTAATTTACAATATTTGTTTCTTTTGTTCACTCAAAAGTCATTTCAAATCATATGTGTATTTATTTCTTGCTGTTGACATGCATAACATTGTATAATGAATGTTGAATCAAAGAGTCCAGTGTTTAATATACTTTTTACATTTTACCTAGTGTTCTATTCTTGTAATGAAAATGCTTCTAGATTGGCACTGGCATGGACACAAACAAAAACAGTGACTTTGCAGTAGGCATAACAAAAAAACAGAGTATGTATACATTATTAGTCAAAAAGTAGAACTGAACACTAAAGCTGCCTTTGTTATATTGTGGTGATGTTTTATTCATTGGAAGGTTTAAATGTATATATTTTAACTGAGAACTGGCATCAATTTTCTTTTTTTTAACTTTTGAATCGAAGGTGAGAAAAAACTGTGAATCATAAGTCCGAGACCACACCACAAACACAGAATGCCACCTGTCAAAATGCAGTGACTTTGGAGGAACTTATTTTGGAGATTTCTAAAAAGGATACCCATGTGCAGTGTCCGGAATTTGAGCTGAATACCACCACTGAGCCATGGAAAGCAATGATGGATCATTGCTACACCACACAATAGTGTAGAGGAGGTCCCAAGCACGACCCACACTCCAGCCATCCATTTTGAAGGACCAGGAACATTCACGCCTAAATATGTGACGTATGATGAGCAAATAAACCAGCAGAGAGCCGCAATGGGGCTCTGCCCAGTACCTATCAGAAGAACAGCACCTGTTGAAGTACCGCCACCTAAGAAAACCTGGACAGTAAGGTACCCATTGAGAAAGCCATATCAACAAATGAAATAGAATGAAGATTGTCAGAACACAATCCCTGAAGAAGCTAAAAAGATACTGAAGGAAGACGAATGGTGACGTCACAAGAACCCAGACTGACTCAGATATAGAAGAAATGACGACGTGAAAATGATGAAAAGAGACGAAACACCATGGATAAGTGACATCCTGAACCTAAAGTGAAATAATCAATGTCAAAGATGTCAGAAATAATGCCAAATGTGCGATGAAGATATTCAGTTAGTTTACACGTGTACATATGCAAGGAACCGCAAGAAGCAAGAATTTGTGAGGCCTGCTTATGCTTAGTAGTAAAATAGATTGCGGCAAGCACCATCTATACATATCTACCTCAAAAGGAGCACTTTATATAAGTATACTTCCACTATGAACAAGAGCAGAATCAACCAAAGGTGACTAAAGGTCTCAAGAGAAGAGCTTTGCAGCGAACAAGTCGAAAATTAAAAAAAGAGAGAAACTCAGACACATGCAAATTGTGCCAGGAAGCCAAGGTCGTATCGGCTGAAATAGGCCAACAGTGGATACAATTTATGAAAGAAGAACAGAGTATCCTGTTCAGAAAGGTCAAGATAAGCCACAGAAGGCAGATGGCTGGCAGAATTAAATCAAATACACAAATTGCATGAAGAATAAGACGATTTCACAGTGTCGGAATCACGTGACCAGCCAAGCGTGACAGGATGAAACTTTCACACCTCCTCATGGCCTTGTGCGATGCACAGATATCTTAATTCTTCCAGACCAAGAAGCAGTCCTGAGGCCAACCACAAAGAAATAATTGACACATGACCAATAAGGTGATGAGTAATTGTAGCAATAATTGAAGGGAAGCTGGGGGTGCAGACAAGCTCCCTGCACCTGGCTGGTTATTCTGCATGCTGCTAGGAAAGTGGAAAAGTATGAGTGGGGCTGTTACCAACCCAATCACAGTGGACCAAGTAATCTAGGGTCCTATAGTTAGTAAAACCAATGAGACGTTGTACTTTTAGTGACGTTTACAGTAGCCATTTTGAAGGTAGGACTTAGATGCCCCACCTGACAGTGTTTGTCCAATCCTCTTACTCCGTTACCATATACAGTTATAGTACCTATATTAAAGTGACCTTCCTAGAACCAATAGAATTGCATGCCGGATTTTAAGCATTACACGTCAGTGATGATGAGTTTTTAGTATAAATGATCTGTTTTTTATGAAGATCGAGCGATTGCTGATATTCATGAACTGCCCGTTTTTTGTACTTGTCATTAAATGGACTCCCTTTGCCAAATTATTGAGTTGTCATCATTGATTTGATATGCAAGAGTATTAATTTGCATCCCCATCCATCTCACGGGTGCTGCTGCCTCATCTGAGAGTGCTATTGGGAAATCCCCAGCTCTATGGGCCGGTTGGGGTCCTAGTGCACAATGTCCTCCTCAACTATTAGACCCCACACAAGAGGTGTCATAATTCCTTGCATGCCCACTCACCCAATCAGTGTCATCTAAAGGATTGTTTCATTGCACAGAGGTATTTTTTACTGTTTCGCCCTGTTTCGCCCTCAGACTCTTGATATATCCCAATTTGAAACCACCAAGGCACTTTCTGAAATGATTGACGACAAGGACAAAGACCCAGACTATGGGAAGTGAAGAGGAATTCACCCTACCATCTTTAAATCTGAACACTCCACAAGTGGCTTTTGAGGGAACCCAAATACATTGGCCAGATTCCCAAAATGTGGTGCAAATGAAAGGGGATCAGAACATGTTCTCCTTTTATTTGAGCTCATTGCTGCAATGCTCCGTTTCCCCAATTCATCAAGGTGACTTGAGCATTTCAGAAGGAAATGGACAGTGGTGTAAAGGTGTGCTGTGCAGCCCTCTTTGCATACATTAGTGTCAGGAGCCCACTCTGGATACTAATGTATGACAGGCTCCCAGCCATCACTTGGTGGCTGGGTGCGCATTTTACAGAGGGCCCTTCTCTGTAAAATGAATGGAAAAAGGCATTTACATCCCCATTTGGGGCATGGAAATGCTAGTCAGACAGCCATGGTTTAACCTGCCAATGTCACACTTCACAAATCAGCACTGCCTTACCTATTGATGAAATTTGCCATACCTCAATCAGGGAAACCTACAAGAAAGGCAGACACCAATCGCATGCCTATGACTAAATTCTAACTTTCCAAAGCTATGTGATCCATCTTCCTTGCAATGCCCAACAAACTCTGGAATGCCCTCTTACATGACTTGCGGGTGGAACACTCCTACTAGGCCTTTCAGAAACACCTGAAAACATGGCTATTCGGGGAAGACACTATCTGATTAGCTTGCCATCCTAGTCCAAACTTCTTCCTCCCCCTGGACACTCTACTTTGCCGATGCACCAAGTTGTATCTTGGAATGTATTTAATGCTCAGTGCCTTGATGCCTATGGGCTTAGTTCACAATACAAATGTAAACATAAATAAAAAAATAAAATACATAAAAACAACTCATGACAGGGTCAGACACTGTTGTGAATTTGGGATGCAATTTTAAATGCCCAGAAAGGCCCCCTTATTGGTGCAAATGCACAAAGTAAGAAAAAGGGCATGTGAATGAGTGCACCTGAGATGTGCTCATTTTGATGTGCTTTGTGATTTGGTCTGACACTTATTTGGGACAAGTGTAGCGATGCACTAGCACATCTTCTCACTTTCCCCTCCCCCCCAAAAAGATTTGAGTATCAGGCCCATTGTCTGTGACTGCTGACTGCTCAACTTTTAAAAATCTTTTCAAATACAACACTGCTAACATGGGCACAGACTTGTGGGAAACTATTTGTGATCTTCACAAAAATCGCGGTTGATATCAATGGGCGCTTTGTGCATGAACATTCAAATTTGTCTTGGTTTGCCTATTCTTGCCAGAAAGTTACTTTGTTCTTGCGCTTTCTTGTTTAATGGGTCAACATTTACTAAGATCTCTACTTTTTTTAAATTTCTTGTAAATATATATATTACTCTTTTGGTAATTATCTCTCTCTCTCTCTCTCTTTCTCTCTCTCTCTCAGTACGGAAAAGTCTGATACAGAAGCATTCAACTTTTTTTTATATAACTTTGGAACATTACAAATATAGCTCCTCTGTGGTGTATGCTGCAGCCAATACCTACATTCTGTATGAGTAGGTTCCTGTAATAGAAAGAACACTGCAATGGAATGTTCTTTAGAACACTACATTTTGTAATGAAGTATGTTGTTTATTACACATCTACCGATAATGCCTGATACTTTTTTGCCAAAATTACATTCACAACCCCATGTCTAAAAAGTAAATGCACATGTGATGTCATCAGTGATGTCATCAATGACATTTGTGATGTCATCTTTAATGTCCTGGGTGTTAGTGTTAGCAGTGCACAGTGGTGCGGGCAGTTATGGTTGCTTAGCTTACCATAACTGGCAAATTTCAGGGGGTTTTCGGTTTTACTTTGAACCGTAACGTTCCGTTAGCAAAGTTTTTTTAGTGAATTGCATAGGCTTTTAGTAGTGCAACTTAACCATAACATCCCCTTAACAACGTTTTTATTAGTGAATTTCACAGGTTTTTAGTAGGGCAACTTAACCATAACGTCCCTTTAACAAAGTTTTTTTTAGTGAATTGCACAGGTTTTCAGTAGAGGAACTTAACCATACCGTACCTTTACCAAAGTTTTTTTGCTAAAGAGCATCGACTTATAGTAGTGGCATGTAACCATAATGTAAAGTAACTTCTGACTTATTTACACACCTTGTGGAGAATACCACATGACAATATGCTGGGGTACAGCACGGTGACGTGTCCAAGAATCCGTAAACACTTAACAGTAAAATGTATGCCTCGTGGACAGTGTGGAAACAGATTTTATATTGATGTAGGAACGTCCAGCTGCAACATTTCCCTTGCACAGCGTCAAAACGTATTGGTAGTCAGCCATTAACAATGTAGTACACATTACAGACTTCTAGTTATCTGAAAATGACATGAGCTAAGGCCATCCCTCCTCCCCAAGAAACAGCAGCACTGCTGTAATGAAGGAGCATGACAAACACAGCCCCTACCTTACAAATAACAAACGCACAATATTTTTGCGCCGTCCACCTACCCCCATATTTCCATTTGGTGCCTCTTTCTTTATTTCCGTTCGCAAATTACCTTATTACCTGTCCTACCAAAAAAGAAAGCCATCCATTAGCAAAGCAAATGTTCCGTTAAGAAACACCTTTCACAGTGTAAGTATATTAAAAAATATATATATCATACACTCCATTTACTTTAAATTTCTCAGCAAAGGACATAGACGAAATAACATTTGCCAGTAATAGTATAGATTTGCAAAGCAATAACGTGTGCTACGGAAAAATAGGATTTCTGGTCATAATGCGGAGCCGGATTACAAAACAAAATCCTTTTTCAATATGGCCACCATAGAAAGGGAAGGCGGTTGTTCCATACATGGCCCCTCTTTGCTTTCCATGGCAGCCTGCAAAAAGCAAAAGTACGTGCTGTGACGCAGAACCTATAAATAAACATACAGCGATTACAAAACAAAATCCTTTTTCAAGATCGCCGCCATAGAAAGGGAAGGTGGTTGTTCCATACATGGCCCCTCTTCGTTTTCCATGGCAGCCTGCAAAAAGCAAAAGTACGTGCCGTGACGCAGAACCTGTAAATAAACATGCAGCGACGTACAGCGTAGTACCTTACATTTTGAAATGATATACTGGATTTTAAAAGAAAACGTTAACATTTTAGAATTTGTAAAGTAGTTTTATTTAACAAACAACTGTCAGAGACCATCGCACTAATCCCATTTTCAATTACATTGTAACAATGGTTCTAAGGGCATCATTGAAAATGTTCATGGTGAGGCTGACGTAATTATTTTCCCATACGTACAGTATGCGTTTTTGTTAAAGCACCCGCTTTGTTTGCACAGTGATTTCCAAGATGGCACCATGACCCTTGCCCTACACCACCATAAATGATGTTATGTTACTCCTCATAGTTAGTTCAGCGTAGGGACAAAGGGGGCCTGGCTGGTCATCCCACAACATTGTAATGGACAGGCAGCCGGTCACGAGCAGTTGCATTTGGCGTCCAAAGAAGCCATCACTCGGCATCTGGAATCCATGGCACGCACAGTACGGCAAGATGTAGCTAGGCAGAAAACATAAGAGAAAATATGTATCAATACCCAAACTTTAGGATTTTTTTTTTTTAAAAAGACACAAACATTGTGGAAAGTAGTACACAAATTGAAGTGGTCAAACATGACATTTTAAGGAAATATTAGCGTTGACCATGGGTAAATATAGTGACAGCCTACAAACACCAACAATGAGCAGTCGGCGTATGGTTTAAAAGAATGGCACCTACACAGTGAGATGGTTATTCAGTTATGGAGCCAAAAAGTAATGGACAAGCAAGAAAAAATTACATCTCGTGATTTCAAACAAGAGCAAAAGAATATCCAAAGTGATACACAAAGCTATGTGGGCAAGCATAACATTTCAAAGAGGAAATATTAACGGTCAACAAGGGTGACTCTAGCCATACCCTGCAAACGCGGCGATTCTGCACTCTCCATTATTGGAGGAAAAATACAACTGCGCTGAAAGATAATACTTCAGTTACATTGTGACAAATAGTGTTTCGGTAATATTAAATTAAAATGCGGTTTGGTGTAGAGTCGTCAAAATTAAACTTACAAGATGTTTTCTGGCTCCATTGTTTTTGGCCAAGTGAGACAGCAATGTATTTGCAGCAATGAATCTTCGTGAACTGATATTTCATGTTTCATACAAATGTTTTTAAAACATAACCTCGGATGCGTGGGCCTACTGATCTCGCAACCAAAAAAGCAAATCAAGTGTCCTTCACTCAGACGGCAAATACATTCTCACTTTGCAACAAAATATGAGAATCCAATCATGAGAACCGCTACTCCCATACGCCTCCAGAACTGCTGTTTCCATCAAACAGTCCAGGTGGCGGCCTCAGATTTCAAAACGTAGGACGCAAGTCTGACTACAATATTAATCTAAATACATTGTAACACAGACGCAGTAATTGTTCGCCGTACATTGAGCAGCAACTTCCACTTTACCGTATGACTTTGGTGACAAGAAAACACCACTTTTTGAGTTTGTGCTGCCACATCCCATCCCAGCCTAAATAAAGCTCACCTTCGGAAACAGTATTTCATAAGTATAACAAGTGCATTGGTGTCTTGTTTTGTATGTGTTACTGGCGATGTCCGCGTACACCAAAACATGAACAAAAGATGGTGGGGTCAGCTAAGAAATCTGACACACTTCACGCTTTTCCACAACCAATCAGTGAAAGCGCCACGGACATGACGCTACGTATTAGCCAATCAATTTCTTGTCCGCGGAGCGAACAGGGAAGTGTGACCACGGAGCGGTCATAGATATCACTAATATTTTGAGACATACTTTTTGGTCGTTTTAAATGAAACTACTGGACGGATTGTCACCAAATTTACAAAAGCACGCTTTCGGAACCAAGCCCCTGCCGCAAATTTGGTGAAAATCCGTCCAATGGTTTGGCCTGTAGGCGTGCCCAAAGTTTTTCCCCCATTCAGTCTATGGGAAAAAAAGATGTTTTGGGACCCCCCTATAACTTTTACCCCCCTGCACCAAACATCACCAAACTTTGCAAAAAACTTCAGAGTGGCCCATATACTTTTTTCTGCAAAGTTTGGTGAGGATTCGTCCAGGGGGAGCGGAGTTATAGGCCGCCCAAAAAGTGCTCTTCCTATGGAAACAGCAATTTAACCATAAGTACACAGCCACTACCATATATATATATATATATATATATTACATGGACGCAGTAGCATCCATGTAGTTATGGTTAAGTTGGTGTTTCCATAGGAAGAACACTTTTTGGGTGGCATATAACTTCGCTCTCTCTCTGGACGAATCCTCACCAAACTTTGCAAATAAAGTCTATGGCCCAGTCTGAATTTTTCTGCAAGGTTTGGAGAGGTTTGGTCCAGGGGGGGCAAAGTTATAGGGGGGGTCCCAAAACTTTTGTTTTTTCCTATAGACATAATGGGAAAAAACTTTGCGCACGGCTACAGCCCGAACCGCTGGACGGATTTACACCAAATTTGCGGCAGGAGCGGCGGCTTGGTCCCGAAAGCGTGCCTTTGCAAATTTGGTGTAAATCCCTCCAGTAGTTTTTTAAAAAATGAACAAAATGTAAGGCAAAAAAATTAGTGATATCTGTGTTCGCTTCGCGGACGGACTTCCCTGTTCGCTCCGCGGACAGCACCCCGATTGGCCCATGGGCTTGCGTCATGTCTGCGGACATGCAACGTGTTCGCTGATTGGACGGCATGGGGCGTGGAGCGCGTCAGATTTTCTGTGGTGCCCGCCATGTTGTATTCTCCGTCGACCGCGTACAGCGCGGTGAAACTTGGATTAAAAAATGTATTTAGTGGAGTGTGTTGGTGTGTAAGAGTGTTTGGGGAGGGTGGAGGAGTATGAGATAGGTTCAATGTTTTGTTTTTTTATGTGCTATACGCTTTTGTTGTGTTCGATTTGTCCGCAGAGAACACGGCTGTTCTGAAATTTTGTAAATAAACTAAATGGTGGGGTGTTCAGAGGACGGAGTATGTGTCCTTTTTGTTCGCAACGAAGGTAAAATTGAGCTAAAACACTCGCGGTGTATTTAAATGTTCGTAAATACACAAACTGGGGGTGTCCTGAGGACCCTGTCCGTATAGTAATCTGTCAAGTTGAATGTGTTCTAAGAACACTTGCGGTGTCCCGAAATGGCTGCAATTACACAAAATGGGGGTGTTCTGAGAACGTTGTTTGTATTGTTCGTTGTCAGGTTCAAAGTGTTCTACGAACCCTCCTTTTGTCCGCTGATAGTACAATTTCCTATGGGCCTCACCCGACTTTTTGTCCACTAAAGAAACGATAAATGAGGCTGGTGTGCGCCGACATTATGTGATAATCCTATGACTGGCGCTATTGACCTGGCTGACTTGCTTTTGCGACACTAAATCATATCTCCCGCCCCTAAGCCTGACATTATGAAAGCAATCATATTCCCCGCCTCTCTCTGTGACGTTACAGGGTGCCTCATCAAACACGCCCCGTCGTCTCCAGTCCTACGCGACTTTACACAGAACTCGGAAGACAACACACACTATGTCACAACACAGCGCGCCACAATTCGGAATATGAAACTGTGATTTAAAAGCAAACAGCAAGATTGTAAATTTTGTAAAGTACATTTATTTGACATCAAATGTTTAGAGAATATTCAGCGATTTGCATTTGTCTTTGTTGTCGATCCGCAAAAGTTCATGTTGAGCTACGCGATGTTCCTTTGCGGTACAGAGGGTCTTAGATCAGCTTAGAACACAGTGCGCCACAATTCGGAATATGAAACTGTGGTTTAAAAGTAAACAGCAGGATTGTACATTTGGTAAAGTACATTTATTTCACATGAAATGTTTAGTGAATATTCAGCGATTTGCAATTGTCTCTGCTGTCGATCAGCAAAAGTTTATTTTGAGCCACGCGCTGTTCCTTTGCGGTAGATAGGCTGTTGGTTTATGATAAAAGCAGTAAATGGTCGCACTGATAATCGGAAGGTTGCTCCAACAACAAGGCATTAGACCACCATAATGGTTGGTATGTTGCTTCTAGCCGCTAGTACTGCATAAGGGCATATTGGTCCATGGCGATTGTCCCATAAAATGGTGAGGGTCATGAAGTTGCTTACATGGAGCTGCACCTGGCAGTTGAAAGATCCATTCGCTGGAGTCTGAAAATCGTGACATTGGCAAAATGGGGCAACATACCTGTTTTAAAAAACATAAATTAGTCTCACCAGCCGATCTTTATTAAAAATATTAATTTTATTTATTAGGGCGTGAAACTGTTTGCTAGTGAAGATAGTGCAACGGAGTATGTTAATAATAAAATAATAATATTTTCGCATTTATATAGCGCTAAGAACCGTCAGGTATCTCAGCGCTGCTTATTATTACCCATGGTGTGTGGTGCTCATTTATCGACCATGGAAGGATGAAAGGCTGAGTTTGGCCGTGCAGGGATTCGAACCTGCGTTAGCAAGCTGTGCACGGATGTCAAAGCGAGCGCTCTACTCGCTGTGCCACTTGACCGGCTCCAGTGAAGTGGCACAGCGAGTAGAGCGCTTGACCGGCTACAGACCGGTTACATTATTTCTATTAACCCACCCAGTGTCGTCTGCCTTTTTCAGAGCCCTCTAAACGACAGGGGATCAATTCGGCGGTGATAGTGCGCGGTAGAAAACAATATGCCACATTGAACGAACAAGTACAACTTGACCAGGCTTTAATGCCACGCTATTGTTATTATATTCCGGTATAAAATAATCTAAACGGTTACTTACATTATAATTGCATTTTCCATTGTCCAAGTGTAGTGCAGTCCCAAAATACGACTCTGTGTGTGCCAACGATCTTTCTCAAAGTGATATAATATACAAAAGTGGTTTCGTTTCAGAAATGTCATCTTTATCGTGTCTTACGTTTTTGCTACACTTCTTCAAAAGAAGTCTTTCAGCACAATCTCTGTCTGTCAAGGTAAAAAAAAAATAGAACCTTATACTGGGAGTCGTGGGCCTCTCCGGCCCGCGAGAAAAAAATGCAAGCAGCTGACCTTCACTGTGAATGAGCATAAATGCTTACTTTGCAACATTCTGTGTAAAGCCATCTGTGAGAACTTGCTGTTTACACTACATCTTTGTATATTGTTTGCGTGCTAATAAAAAAAGTTTGTTTAAGGGACGTTATGGTTCCAAGTAAAGCCGAAAAACCCCTGAAATTCCCCAGTTATGGTAAGCTAAGCAACCATAACTCGCGCCACCACCGTGCACTGCTAAGACTAACACTCAGGACATCAAAGATGACATCGCAAATGTCATTGAGGACATCACTGATGACATCAGATGTGCATTTACTTTTCATGAAATTTGTGTACCAGGGATTTTTATTATAATGTTGCGAAAAAAGTGTCAAGGATCATTGCAATAAATATCATACCGTAATTAGTGCTTTGAAGGATGCATTAATATAAATAGCATTGTATTATGGGGTTCTATCTAGTATACTGAGCTACTAATGGAGAAACATAGCATTGTGTGCAGCGTACAAGATGAAAGTATAATATTTGTAAAGTTAATATGTTGAATAATGAAATGATAAGTGTCCTGAAATATTCGAAAATAAACAAAATGGGGGTGTTCTGAGGACGTTCTTCGTATTGTGTGACGGCTTAGCTGTATGCAATGAGGGAATGGCACAGAGAGTAAAGTGGAAATGGTAGAAGGGGTGTCAAAGAGTTACGCGGTACGCGGCCACCGCGGCTGTCCGTGGACAGGGCGTGCTACATCCGGGGTTTTCTAGCAAATCCAACATGGAAAGAAGACTGTACGGATTAGCCAATCAGATGTCGAGGTTGTGGATTTGTGTTGAAAGAGACTGTGTCTGGTTACGATGGCAGAAGTAGAGAAAGTCAGGGTGTTGGTGCTTGGAGATGTGTTTGTGCATGGTTTACAACAGTACGCTCGATGCAGGCATGTTGAAAAGAACTTTGATGTGAAAGGAGTGGAGGTGGTGTGGAGCACTGTGCCTGATTGCAATGTACAGGGAATTGTACAAGTTTGTGAGGATATGGCCACGATGAACAGTATCCCTTGTACAGAGTTTTCATGAAAAGTAAATGCACATGTGATGTCATCAGTGATGTCATCAATGACATTTGTAATGTCATCTTTGATGTCCTGGGTGTTAGTTAGCAGTGCACGGTGGCGCGAGTTATGGTTGCTTATCTTACCATAACTGCCGAATTTCAGGGGTTTTTCGGTTTTACTTTGAACCATAACGTCCCTTTAACAAAGTTTTTTCACTGAATATATATATATATATATATATATATATATATATATATATATATATATATATATATATATACATATATACACGGTAGCGGCCATGTGGTTATGGTTACGTTGCTCATCTCATAGAAAGAGCACTTTTTGGGCAGCTTATAACTTCGCTCCCCATAGACGAATCCTCACCAAACTGTGCAAAACATGTATTTGCTAAGTTTGTTGAGGTTTCGTCAAGGGGGTCCAAAGTTACCAAAGTTATAGGGGTCTGGGAGAGACATAAGGTGAATCCTGAGAAACGTAAGGTCTGGGCAGACCTAACATGAATTCTGAGAAACTTAAGGTCCAGAAGAGACCTAAAGGGAATGCTGAGAACCCCATTGTCTGAAAGAGAACTATCAGATACTTTTAAGTATTAGAGGATGTGGAAGAACAAGTCCTGTCAGAAGTATTCAGGGAAGCCAACACAAGCTGGAGAGAACTCAGGCTGAGATGAAGCCTGACAATAGAAACCTAAGAAGCCTAAAATGTGGGTGAGGTCTTGAGCAATGTGGTTAAAGTAGGAAGCCCAAAGAAGGGTCTGGACTATGAGTAAACCCTGAACGAGCCTCCCTAGGAGATCTGGTTTTGGTTGTGAATGGGGATGGACATTTTAGATTAGTTTTTTAATCTCTTATGCTGCCTACTCCTTGCAACAGTTAAGTTATGGCTCAGAGTCGCCAGGAGGTTAAGGAATCTATATAAGGGTTTGGCACTGTCTGTTGGCTACATCTTGTGGACTGTACTTTATGGAGTGCAATGTCCCTAGAGGGGCAAGGATTCTTAAGAATAGGCTAAGAACTTTAGAATTTGGACACTCGTCATTGGAGGTGTTTTTTCACCCCTGACATTGTTTGCTTAGAAAATCTCTTGTTATTCATAGCTATTTCCCTAGTTCGTATTGGTGCTAGTTCCAAGCCCTTGCCTGACTGAATAATCAATAAAATCATGTTTTCAAACCACAATTGTTTGGTGTCACACATGTCATTGCTCAACCTTACCACAATGTACTCATGAAAAGAGCTTTCAATTTATAGCACTTCACAATACTGGAACCATCCCAGTCTTTGATTTGCTGAACTACCATAGAAATAAAGGTTATATCCTAAACATTATTTTGTTTTTGCAGCAATGACATGCTGTGAGCGGTTCGCCATAAAGGTGTGGATTAACATCTTCTAGGTGAGCTTCTGGTGTCTAATTGGGATGACATGCAAGTACAAAGTATTCTTGATAGTTTCTCTGTGGGGGTTGCAGAAGATCATGATCTGAACATGCTGTTGCCAGGCAGCACGAGAGCAAGTGGTGGGGATAAATGCAGAAATAAAATCCAGCGATTCGTAGATTTACTGTAAAAGAGCCAGTTGAAATAACTTCCTATAACCATACAATTTGCAGTCACATACATGCCAACATCTCTGATTCCAGTCTGCAGATGCTTGTCCAGCAACAAATGCTGTAGTCTACCTGATCCCCCTTCAGAACTATTGCAGGACTACAAGTCACAGTATGCAAAGACATTCTTGGCCAATAACGTCCCCCAGAACAGTTGTGGTGTATTGAAAAAGCAAATGGTTGTTTATATCGCATAACTTATTATTATTTGTGTTATTTGTGTTCTTAGTATTGTTATTATTATTATTATTGAGGAGATTAAATGACCTGGGATAATTGTAGCAGGGGGTTGAATCCAGAGCTCCTGAAGTTACTCGCTTCCAAATTGAGTGGTGTAAATTTGGCTCCACCAATGCATTGGCTAAAATATGTGTCGGAGCACATATGAACATACTTTCAATCCATGTGCACATTTTGGACAGAGCATCCATGTGCAGGCATGATTATACTTGTTGAATACATTTGTTTTGAATGGTGAGGAGACTACTAGTGCCAAAACAATAGGCAGTGAGTTTTGGGGAAATAATAGTATTAATATGTGTTGACGAAACAGCAGCTTTGTGCCACAAAGTGGAGCGATATGTCCAAATGTCTCTCTTAAGTAAGTAGCTGTGCACCCAGAGCATCCTTTATCAACCAGATTTTTCTATAGGGTGAAAAGTTTGGTCCCTGTTAACCTGGAACCTTGCATGTAAAGGCATGTCTGGATACTGTTGGCAGCATTGGGATTTTGAGCCATCCATGTCTAGGAGCATTGAAGGAGATATCGCTGGTGTAATGGGATTAAACAGGGATTGATCTGGAAAGTAATGTGTCCTCAGTCCTTTGATGTTCTGGAGTATGTCAACTGTGAGATTTGTGGTCCATAAAACATTGTGTGGGGTGGGCTTCTTTGAAGAAGGCCTGTCCTCCAGGGGAGGCAAAACAAAGAGGGATCCCCTTTCAACCAGAACAACCAGATATTCTAAAAATAAAACAATAGGTTAGGTACTTTATGTGTTAGAAGACTTTCTCTAAGCATGGAGACTGTCAAGATACACCTCCAGGCACCATCATTGTGTGATACGTTTTCTGTAGCCCCTTGGCAAGGTGGGATGAGTCTGGTCTGTTGGTAAAAGGATCATGTCATGCACAAGATTGTTTTCAAGAGCATCGAGGCATATGTGTCCAGAGGGGGAACAGGCATGTCTGTGGTGCTAGGGATGCATCTCCTGGTCTCCAGGTATATAAGATTGTTGTAGAGGTGCAGCGTTCTGTTGTGTAATGTTTTGTGTAATTTGCTGTGTATGAGTGGCTTAGTGTGTTTGATCACAAACATTGAGAATGTTAGTGTGAGGAAAGTTAGTGGAGAGCCCAGTGGGCAGCTGAGAGAGACCATCTGATGTTTCTGTTCAATGTCTTGGTGGGGCTAACCCTTAGGAGATAGTGGTGACCTTTGGGTAAGGATTTTGTAAGGGCATGTCCTAAAGCCCACCAGCGAAGACTGGTATTTATAGCTGTTGACAGTGCGCAGTGACTGGTCTGTGATGAGAGGTGAGAAACAGAGGAACATGCAGCAATGCTCACCAAGTAGGCAGTGGTTGAGAATATTTCCTGAGAGGAATTTAGAATAGGGCTCATAGAGGTCTGGGTCCTAGAGAGGTACCCAGGATCCACTATGAATGCATGCTCCGGTGTGCTAGGATAGAAATACCTTGAGGACCATTGGCCATGTTTGGAGTGGGGGGGGTCAGCCAAGCCCAAATACTATTGAGTCCATTGAGGTGATTTGATATTAAAACATAAAATATCAATCCATCAATAAGCAGATGATACCCAATTGTATATATGAATGTTGGTAAATTGGACAATTACAGTGTTTAACTGAGTGTCTCCATGATATTGAGAGTTGGATGGCTTTGCATTGTTTAAAACTGAATCCAAATAAAACAGACTTCCTGTTGTGCATCACTAATTGAAAGCTTCCATAAAGCTAATATTTCTGGAGCTCTAAGACAGTGTACCATCACAGTAAATTATCTGGGATTTATGATAGTTTCATACCTTTTTATGATCCCACGGATAAATTGTCAGGTGAAAGCAGCAAATTTCCATCGACTTTCGTGGAGAGCAATAAAACCTTATGTAACAATTTCCCATTTTCACACAGTAATCCAAGCATTGGAAATGTTGTGCTCATGGGGGAACCAACATCATCCCTTACCCCTTTACGGTCTATTTTCGATAATGCAGCAAGATTGGTATACGGACCGAAGAAGTTTGACCACATATCACCAATCTTAAAGGAGTTGCATTGGTAGCCCATTGAATAAAGGATCAAATTCCAGATGGTATGTGTGGTACACAAAACTCTTTATTTTAAGACTCCTCAATATCTATTTAACAAATTAAGAATTTCAGAAGACTAAAGAGGATTACATGTCCGAGAATCACTTTTTCTGGGAGTGCCAAATTGTAACTTTCTTTTCCAATGAACCAGTAATTCTCAGGGGCTGCTGTAAAACTATGGAATGCCCTGCCAAAAGAATGACTTCTGACTGAAGACCTTTTTCAAATTTGGAAAACGTGTTAAGGCCTGGTTACAAAACATGGCTTTTTAGGATTTTAGAAGTGGTGAAAATAAATGAATTTCAGTGTTTTACTGTAAAAGTACTTTTTATAACAGATCTGATTTGATCTGTAAGCAAGATTCAGAAGTTGTTTTATGGTTAGGAACAAATGGTATGTCTATTTTCTGTCAATTGTTAAATAATATTTGTATACATGTATTCATATTACAGAGCTGTGATGCCCATGGGCCAGGTTTGCGCTCCAGGACATTTTTTATAAAATAAAATAAATAAATAAAATAAATAAAAGTTAATGACCCTGCTTGACATTAAAATGGTGGCAGAAAGAGTAGCCTATGCAGAGCATGTGTCTTGTACTTATTCAAAGATATATAAGATCCCACATACCGCTGCAAAATATCTGCTGTTACTTCTATCTTCCTATAATGAGCTTGTGCTGTTAAATCACAGCAAAATCCACTATTTAGTTTAAAGTAATGTTAGAGCGCTTTCATTCATCCATCGTTTCCCTTATATCCTTTCCTTGCCCC
This sequence comes from Ambystoma mexicanum, assembly GCF_040938575.1. NCBI lineage: Eukaryota > Metazoa > Chordata > Amphibia > Caudata > Ambystomatidae > Ambystoma > Ambystoma mexicanum. Next base: position 1,393,053,988 of record NC_090932.1, read on the forward strand.
TCAACCTCTCAAGCTTCAATATTAAAATGTTGCAGTACCAAACCATTTAAAAATGAAAATCTGGCATGTGTCATTGCCATTGGTGGTTCATCCATAATAGGTGAGGGAGCGCCGACCCACACGAACCCTCGTCCATTAGGCAGGAGCCGACAAACCAGCCCACTGAAAAGTCCCACAGCTGCTTTTTGCAGATGAGAGAGTACTCCTGGGTTGGCTAAAGCTTTCAAAAGGAAACATGCTTTCCCTTTCACAGTTTTTGTTCCCTAGTATACATGTCTAATGGACTATGCAAGGAGGTGGTTTGCTTCCCCAGCCTTGCATGGCCCATTGGGGATGCCAGCTGGGAACTGCATGTTTGTATATGTGAAGGGGCACTCCTGCTCACACATAGGAACATCTGAGGGCACTTTGGCTCCAGCATGCATGTGCAAGGACTAGGAAGCGCACTTTACTTCTTGGTTCCTGTTCATGCTGTGTGAGAGCAGGGGCGGTTTCAGGGAGGCACATCGGTGAGAAGCATCAGAACTGGGAAGAAGATAAGAATTAATTTAAAGGTTATGTTTGTGTATATATGCTTGTATGCTTGTGTAATGAGTGGGTATAGGATGATGAGCTCGCATTTGTGAATGACCAAGTGCATAGTGTAATGGTGCGTGTGTAAATGAGTGAGTGAATGCTGCATGTGAATGAGTGAATGAATGTGCAAATGTGTGTGCATGAGTGTTTGGGCTGTGTCAGGGATCTAATTTTGGCAGGCATGGGATAGGAATTGGGTAACAGTTGCAGTTTTGGCTCTGCATCTATCACAGATGCCCAGTAAAAAATACTGTTGATAAAGCAAGTTTGGAATGCACTATTACATGGCTAGACTAGCATTTTGGTGATACCAGTCTACCCATTTCTTACGGTGGCATGGCATTTGTGCACTGGGCATCTTTGATAAAGTAAGCATGATAAGTGTTCTCAGGTGGCTAGACTGGAATTGTGATGCAGCCAGTATAGCCATTTCTTATTGTGGGATGACATTTGGTATTGGGCAGCTTTGACAAAAGCAAATATGGTAAGTGTTATTACATGGCTAGAGTGGCATTTTGGTGCAGCCAGTCTAGCCATTTGTTACTGGGCATTATGCTAACTCGAGTATGTTATTATGTGGGGATACAGCCAAATATTGGCAGAAACAGCATGGACATGTTATAGTATCATTACTGGAATTGGATGATATTAATCAAAACATGTCTTCTTATAAATGTGATATTGAACAAAGAAAACTGAGAAAATGTAAAAGGGATACATTTGACTATATGAATGACATAGTCTATTCTTGGCAGGATTACTACACGCAAAGACATCAGAATAGATTTTCTAACCCCACTCAGGTCAATCGAGTACAGATAGAAGTAGTAATAGTAGTTCAGGGGACAGTGTGCCTGCTGAAATATTGAGGCCAGGAACATCTGTCACCATTTCACACCTCCATTAGAGATACCATAGCCAGGGTTCGCAGGGACAAGTACATCGTTGTCCCACCCAGAAGCAGCTCTCTTTTAGAACAAACAATAAAACAAGCAGAGGCAAAAAGGCCAACAAGACAAAGAAACAAATAACAGAAGAGAATATCGTGGTCAAAATATCCAGTAATTCCTTGACTACAGGACAATTAGAAGTTCTCAGTCGCGGACTTTCCTTTGTCCCTACATCAAATACCGCCCTATTTGAAGAGAAATTAATCTGCACAAACTCTTATGAAAAATCCACCTGCAAATGTTTTTTGAGACACAACCACCATTGGAGGAACCCTCCGTTACCTATGACAATTTGGAAATGAGTCCAAAAATAAATTTTGATCCCCCTGTTCAAAACTCTGTTTTGAATATGTTTGAGAAAAAGGTGGAGGTTGAATTACAGAAGATTAACTACCTTAGAAAGTCGTCTTCAACATAAAAAATGCACAGTTGATGCAGGTAGAAAGACTAGCGAGAGATGAACAACTAACCCTAAAACCAGCAGATAAGGGGAACCATAATCATTATGCACTCCTCATATTACCATGAGAGTTGCCTTACACTGTTTAGGGATGAATCTACATATATTATCTTGTACTTTGGCCCAATCAACGAGATTAAGATTTTGATCCAGGCAGTGGTGGATAAAGCGTTCGATAATAATTGGATTAGTGACAAAACTATTTTTTTTGATTAATCGGTTTCCTACTGACCCAGTCTTTTATGGTCACTCAAAAATTCACAAACACTCAACAAGACCACCGCTTAGACCTATTGTGGTGGGAACAGAGAGCATCTTTGATTCCCTACCAATTTATGTGGACATTTTACAACCACTAGTCCAGGGGATACCCACATATTTCAGAGATACCACATCATTTTTGAACTGTATAAATGGTATTGGGGAACTTAGGCATGATTGTTTACCCTTCTCACTTGATCTAGCAGTCTATACATGTCCATTCCCAACAAAAGAACCAAGGCCATTGAGTGGATGCTCCTGAATGCTGTAACAGTAAGAGGTAATAAGCAGTTTATTACTAAGCTGATTAACAGCATCCTATTTAACAACAACTTTCGATACCAGGGGAAATGTTAGGCTCAAGGATCTGTGACGTCTATAGGGTCAGCAATAGCCCCAACCTATGCTAACATATTTATGTATGTATTTGAAAAGACCTTTGTATTAGAACACCCACATTGGGCAAGTAAGATAGGAATATGGAAAAGATACATTAATGATATATTTGGGATTTGGAGTGGGAGTAAACAAGAAGTGAAGGTTTTCTTTGAGTATCTCAATCAAATGCACTCTCATATTGAATGTACTCTAGAGATGGGGAAACTGACCTCCACCTTTTGGATGTACAATTGTCAATAGTGGAAGGAAGAGTGGTTACTACATGGTATCATAAACCCACAGATGTTAACAATGTATTACATTATGCAAGTATCCACCCGAAAGCCATGATGAAAAATCGTGCACACAGTCAGATGCTCAGACTTAAAAAGAATCTTTCTTTTTCTTTTTATTTACTGGGATCCTGGTTGCTCTAAGTCAACCTTACACAATGCTTAAAAAGAAAATAAAAGAAGAAAAGCATAGCAATACATTACTACATAGACACAAATAATGCCACTATACATAGTAAAATAGTTCATCAGACCCATCCATAAAAAATAAATGAATCCACTATCAAATTTAGCAAAACAGAAAAATTAAAAGGAAGACTAAGTAGCTATGCAACATTCATCCACAGGAGGAGATAACCAATTGCAGCAGTACATTTACAATTTCAACTTGATCAGTCCAGCTCTATTCAAGATTTTTATGACTTCTATTGTGCCTTTTGTTTCTACTCCGCTGGCTAGACGGGCAAAAAATGCTGTCACATCTAGCACTTTGTAGTTATAAGGCAGATTTTCCAAGACTAATGATCTAAAGGTTGAGAGTGCCTGGAAGTGCAGAACCATGTGTTCTCTATTCTGAATCAAACTCATATCCCCACACATTGTTAAAGCAACCCCATCTCTCTATTTCAAGTTCTTATTTGTATAGTTCTCTAGTAGGAAGAAGGATCAGCCTATATCTTAAGAATTGTTGCCCCAATATGCATTTGGGAATCGATCCAGGTATTTTGGTATACTCCCCAATGGTTTATCCAAAAAAGATAATGTATAATATATTTTAGATTGTCTTGTGCTTGCAATTGTGGCTATCCAGTCTCCCCTTAATAAGACCCTTATCACATTGGGATAAACCTTTAGGTCTTCCACTGATATTTCGAGCCCAGCTAGTATTCCACTAGCTCTCTCCCTGAAGTTACTCACCGCCAGATGCTCCGAATGTAGGATATCTGTGAAATCCTTTTATCAGTGCTGTGAGACTCATTCAAATCGTAAGGAGGGCATGGGTATACAATCCAATAGCCCCAATACCCTCTTCCAAGTTCTAGCCTCAACCCTCTCATATTTTAGGGAGCGTAGAGTATGTCTGATCTCTGTTTCATATAGCATAGCCAGGATCACTGTCATCCTATAGTATACCAATGGGTTCATAGTCAAAAAATCGAAAAACCAAAAAGTCAAAAGTCAAAATATCGAGAAAAAAATGGAATTTCTTTTTTAAAACGTTTTTTATTCAAAATGGGGGGTTTTGTATACGAGAGCCAAAAAATAAATATAAATAAAAAACTAAATAATGTGACTTTTTTTTTTTTTACTTTTTCTTTTCGATTTTTTGTCTTTCGACATTTTTTTTCTCGATATTTCGACTGCACACCATACCAATGAAGGACGCATGGAGAATTTGCAATACCTAGATTTGATTGTCCTCATCTGTGCTCCAGCCTGAGTGGCCTTGGCAAGCATACATGTTAGGGCAGCATCTTTGTTGTCCGTTACATCTAGTTTAAACCCCAACTAGGTGATAGAGGCTGATAGTTTTATTGACTGAGTGTCCATTTGCCAGCTATGTTTCATTTTATCTTTTTTGTTGTTGTTGTGAACCTGATTGTAGTTGTTTTTTTATCATTAATCACCAACTCATTTCCCACAGCATATACTTTGATGGCATCCAATAATCTAATCTTTGGAGTCCCCGTCCGGTCCTGTCCATCAGAATTACATCATCAGCATACACTAATAGAGGCATGCTTAATGACAGCAGCCTTGGGGGCGCAAATGAGGACCTCATCAGTGTATTTATCATGTTGGCTATATATAGGTTGAATAAGCAGGGAGCTAAACTGCAACCCTGCTGAAGTCCCCCTATGAACCCCCTATGGACAGAGAAGGACTCAGACAATTTTCCCTGTCCATTCAACCTCACGCAAAACAGATTTTGATCATGTATATGGATCAGGATGGCCAACAAGCGTCCCGGAATCTGCCAATCTCTCAATTTGCACCAGAGCAGGTTACGATTCACACAATCAAAGGCCTGAGAGAAGTCAACAGCAGCCAGAAATAGCGGTAAACTGCCTGCTCTGAGAGATTCCTCTCTCAACCAGCCAACCGCCACCAGCCAACCACCAAGCCATTCATGTCGGTTCCCATCCTCTTGCCAAACCCAGTCTCGTACTTTCCTAAAATGCCCCTTGTGTTTATCCAACACTCAAGGTCCCTCAGGACTAAACCTGAGAAAATCTTGCTCTCTGCAACAAGCAGGGATATAGGACGATAACTGCCAGGGTTTTCCCTGTCTCCCTACTTATATATGAGCACTATAATGGCCATGCGCCAAGAAGTCGGGACCGCCCCCTCTTGCACAATGGATCCAAAAAACCTGAATAGCGCCATAGCACCATAGCACCAGATCCGACTTTAACAGGGCATTCGAAAGGCCATTTGGAACAGCGGTCCTCAAGTTTGATGCTCTTTTTATCATCTCTATTACATCTGTTGACTTATTCAATTCCCAAGATGTGGCTTATCTAATGGGCACGCAATCACCAGTTCTGAATTCCTGTAGACATGATGAAAGTGCTTTATTCACTCGCCCTCTGCAATTACATTACTTTGTAGTTGGCTTTGGGTATTATGCATGGAGTTCATTATTTCCCAAAAATTAATTGTATCTATTTTTATTAGGCTCTCCATCATTTGAATTCTATCGTTCTGTATCAGTATGAATATATAGCTCTTCATCCAATTTTTAAACTTTTGTTTCATACTTTTGATAGCCATCAAACCTATATCCCGAGGCTGGGCGGATTCTCTAACTAAGCAAATCTCTCTTTTCAGAATTCTATTTTTCTCTTGGACCACTGTATCGTAATTATGAGCTCTCTCATTCCCTGCACTCGGATATCCCTGTGAGGTCTTTTTAAAACTTTCCAAGAAAGCTTCATAGTGGTATGGAGAAATCCAGACATTACTTTGCACTTCGGAAGATCCTGCCAGGAACTTCTGGATACGATTATTATACCCTGCTAGGTTCCCCACACACCTTGAGATTCTATTTCCTGCCTGATTAACTCTCACACCCTTCATCATACGCCCAAAAGGCGCAGCACATATCTCACACATATCTTCACATATCTCAAAGAGGTCTAATACTGCTACATAGTCCAGGTATGCTGTCTTCTCCCCTAGCTGCCAAGTAGATATTGATGGAATGTCCCCCTCTATTGCCCCATTCAAGATTCTTAGATCCCATGTACTTAGCAGATCAGACCAGATAGATCCTTCCCCCTCCCTACTTTCATTTCTCTCAGGTACAAAATTTCCCTCATTACTTTCCGCCCCATGTATAACCTTATTGAAATCACCAGCCATAATCATATGGGATCCCTTTCGATCACACAGAAATATTTCACAAATTTCTCCCAATTTTTTAGCCATGCGACCCACCTCTCTCCGAGCTGCATTTCTGTATATATTAACTAACAGTATTGGCTTACAGTGACATATGTCCTTCAGTTTTACTTCTACTACAATAAGCCATAAGTATCTATGCGTAGAAGTTCTGTTTCTATCAGCATGTTGTTTTTAATCAGTAGTGCTAGGCCCCTAGAAGGTTTTTCCTTTAGGACCTTTTATCGACTTTTGTTGAAAAGTTCTAAACCCATCCATCACCATCGGTACACAAATCCAGGTTTCTTGTATGAAGACTATTTGATTTCCAGAAATATTTTTTGTCAATCTGGATTCTCCATGAAGCTATTAAAGCCCCTGATAGAAGAGAGGCGATTGCTGGTGAGCTCAGTTCAATAAGTGCCTATTTCGAGGCACTATGTCACTTAGGGTGCTCGATCTTTACCAAATATCTGCTACTAATCGCTGACAACCCCAGAACTTTCGTCAAGAGGGATAGCAGATTGGTACGATAAGAAAATGGACGATCCACCCGCAGGGCCATCTCTTCCACTTTTGCTAAGTTCCCCAACATTCGGAATAGGCTGAGGTTACAGGTTGCTGGTTCACCCTTTTCAGGTCCTAAAACAGTGGTCTTCACATTTTTAAGGCCTGGGCACCCCCCAAGCAAAGTTTGGGCAGGCCGCCCCCCCTAAAATGCAAAATGGACAGAAAGTTGAAATGGCTATGAACTATCACGCGTCAGCACCACACACTACTCCCACTATAGTCCCTGGGTTCCCCCACCTGCTCCCATCACAGTCTCTGGACTCCCTCATCCCACTCCTAGCCCAGTACCTGTGCTCTCCTCATTCCACCACAGTCCGTGGGCTCTCCAAACCCTGCTTCCACCACTATCCCATGGCTCCCACCCATCCTGCAAACAACACAGTCCCTGGGCTTCCCCACCCTGCTCCCAGCACAGTCCCAGTGCCAGTAGTGGCTGGTGAATTTTTTAAGTGGAGGGCGTAAATATTTCCACCAGATATGCCAAAGCGACCATTGTTGCTGAAGAAATATTCATTAAAAACCACAATTTGCTTACATTTTAACAAAAAATACTCCCTTGGGTACGATTCAAACAGTCTGTGACTAAAGGAATGAATATCCATTTGCAATTCCGGGCCACTTTTTCATTGGTGCCTGAAACAGTTGTGTGCTCCAGTCCGACCAGCCCAATTCTTTTCTTTTTTACATTTCATGCTTGTCTCTCGCGCCCCCCTGGCATGCAGCTGCGCCCTACCATTTGCAAACCTATGCACTATAAGCTTGTCATTGGCACTGTAGCCCATCAGGGAGTTACCACTTTTAGTTTTTAGGGAAATGTCTGCCTGTTTGTTTAAGTTATGATCCACGTGAAATGACTCCCTTTGTTCCTCCCTACTTTTGGGTAAATCCAACCTCCTTTGTTTTTGTCCTCTAGCGGGGGTGATCCAATTGTCAAGCGGGCTACTTAATTCTGCTTGTGTAGAGGTTCCATTACCCATGTCTCCAGTTACCACTGCTCTTCTGCCTTTAGGTGCCTTTAGGTGCCAAGACCACCGGTCCTGAAAAGCCAGAATCCAATTCTAAAATGTTTCCATTGCTAAGCTCTAGACGTATATGCCAATGAGCCGTTTCCCTGGATGCTGGCATCGCCTCCATTTTTTTGAGGCCTCTAGATCTCTCAGCATGGAGATCTCATTACATAGCACATCAATAGCATATTGCTCTGTTGCTGCTGTAATGGTAAATGAATCATTATTTAAGGCCGGGGTTGGAACCAACTTCACCCTGGAGGTCCCCTTTTCTGCCTCCATCCCCAGACACAGGGGCGTTGCTAGGGGGACGCTAAGGGGGCTATAGCCCCTGATCTTTTGGTTGTAGCCCGGATAGAATCTCAGGAGCTCCAGCCAAAAGACTAGCTAGCCCCCAGTCCCAACAGTTCCGACATCAGCTTAGCCCTGGGTCTTTTCCAGACCTAGCAACTCCCCTGCCCAGACATACAGTCTTCTTGTTCATTCCCCGTATCTGTTCCTCCATCCCGTTCATCGGCTGAGCTGTACAACAACCTCTGGAGGGGAGCTCTCCTGATTCACCATTAGAGGAGCACTATTGTCTCTGATTACATCCACGATCTTAGCCACCAAAGCCTTCATCTCTTGTTGTTTGCTGCAAGTCTGGAGCATAATGTAAGGAGAGCCTCAGTTGTTGCCAAGATCATGTCAATATTATGCGTATGCAAGGTACCACTGGCTTTCATTTCCTGGCCCTCCAATGTTGAGTCTACTCTTTCTTCGGTAGAGTTTGTGCCTTCATTATCATATGCCTGGTCTCAAGGGCAAGCTTGACAGAGGCCTAGAAAGAAAAGGAGAAAAGAAAGGGTTCAGGCCGTGCCTTTAACACTAAAGTAAGCCACTTCGGACATGCCGATAACTTATCTGTAAAAACACTGAAATATGGATCTTCAGAGCTTCCAGCTGAGCACCCACTATCTGAGTGCACAGCTCTGCTTACCCATGGGTGGTGTGCTAAATACTGGCAGTGGGGCACCGCCACCAACACACCAGCACACTCTCCAGAGTCCGTACCAGCAGTTCAGCCACCGACAACAGCACCGGCAGTACCAGAGCACCAGGATACCAACCGCACCAGTAAATGCCAGGAAAATCAACAGAGCAAGCAGCACACAGCACTGTCACAGTTACTCTGTAGCAGTAGTAGCAGCTGGCATCCCAATCATTCTAGGTTGAATGCTAGAGAAGTGGACCCACAAGGTACGTGAACGTGAATGTTTCAAGCCGCACTGAGAAAAAGCATCAGAATTAGCACTCAGCCGCTTTCGACAGAACTGCTATGTTACAACTGCTATCTTAAAAGAATCATCTCGGATCCGGAAGTGTTTAACAATGAATGTACAGACGTTCGGAATATATTCAGCAAAAAAGACGGTACCCAGAGGTTGTAATAGTTGAAGCTGTGTTAAGAGAAGAACAAATATGTAAAGAGTCGCTATTGCAACCTAAACATAGACACTGAGTCACCATTGCTATGCGTCTCTAAGTTCTCAAGACAGAGCTTTCAAATTGGCACCATTTTGAGAAAGAATTGCAATATTTTGCAACGCAATCCACAATTACTCAAAATATTCCCCAAACCGCCTATGATGGCCTACAAACGAGGCACCTGGATGCCTTCTGGCTTTGGCACGATACAAATGTGTTAACATAACATAACACCAATCTGAGGGATAAATTGGAACGGGGCAAGACCACAAAAAGACCGATAATCCGTCCTGAGTAGTCGAAAGAAGGGAACATTTCACTGCTTTTCGTGTAGCCATTGTAATAATGTGATTAAAGGGTGGACGATTGCTCATCCACACACAGACAGGAAGAGTGCTGTACATGACTATTCCACTTGTATGACATCTGGTGTGATCTCTAGCATTAAGTGTCCATGTGTGCTGTTATATGTGGGTCAAGCCTCGAAAACAGCTTGTGAAAGGTGGACCGGACATAATTCCAATGTCTGAAGCAATGATATTAAATCACCAGTAGCTAGGCACTTTAATGAGAAGAGACATTCAATTGAAGAAATGCAGTTTACAATATTGGAAGTCGTGAAACACTCTAACAGGGGGGTCGACTTCAATACACGCCTATTGCAGATAGAAATGTTCTGAGCTCATTTGTTGGACACTGTGTACAGCAGGGTTATGAACAAAGAATTTTGCCTAAATTGTTTCATTTGAAATGGGGTACCCTTGTGATCCAGGGGAACCTCTTTTTTACATGTTGGTTGCTTAACATCTGCACGATCTGTAAACTATATAAGAAATCACTCATGAGGAGTATATATGTGGGAATGTTGGGAAGGGCTGTACTATCCACACACTTAGATGTTTAAAATGTATATCTCAGTGCTATCATGCCACTAGGTGCGGGAATTCACTTATGTAGGATCGCCATACAATATGTGATATGGGCATGTGCCTGTGACCGCCCCATGTGGGACATTACAAATTGAATATGAATTGGATTTGTTTGAATGTTTGAAACCCTACGCTTCCATGTAGATATTGGGAAGTTTTATGTACATATTTAGAGGACACAAAACATGATTAACTGTAGCCTCTGGACCTGCCCCAGTGTATTTTAATTGACAATACCAGGACAGGGACGTCATTTCACCAAAATGCCAGGGGTAGCGGACGTGACATCACATGACCCTTGACCCCCGATGACATCACAGAAAGTGATGTCATTTGACCCCACCACAAAGTGATATCGCGGGAAGCGATGGAACACGACCTTTCACCCTTGACAAACCAGGAAGTGGCATCACATAGCATTGTACACTACGAAAAATATGGTTACGATATCACTATAATGTGATGTACATTTCATACCTGAATGGATCGCCATATGTATCGTTAAGATCAGTGTGTATAGGCCCATATTACCAAATTACTGTGATTGCAAGCAGGCGTCCATGACCACATGATAATGATGTGTTATTATAAAGCACATAAGCTTAAGCGCTTTACATAGAAGAAATATACACCCAACATCACCCAACCTGTGTTGGTACCCATTTATCGACCTCAGAAGGAAAGGCTGAGTTGAGGCATTTGAGAACAGACTAAATCAGTGACTCACCCCCTGAATGTTGCCTGAAATAAACCTTTAATGAGTTTAGCAATTAGTGTATAGGATTCCAGAAAAGACACATTTTTTGGCATTCCTATTCTTTCTTATTTAGGTTCAGTGCTGAAAGTGTTAGACTTGTGGCCCTCATGTTCTTATTTTTCTTCTTTTTTTAAGGGGCCTGAACAAGAAAGCCAGCCACTCCAGAATTAACCATCCACATGGTGCTGGCCACAGCCCAGGAGCTTGCATTGCAAAAATAAATAAAAAATAAAACATTTTTTAGAGGTCGCAAGGGAGTGACCTCTGGCGACCCGTATGGGGGCTCAAATGGGAATGGGGATGTACGGGTCTGGGTCCCGAGAATGGGAATTACCGGGCCCGCCAAAGTCGGCATGGCCCGGTAATTCGATATTTCTGGAACCCGGACCCGGTACCCGGTTTGGGGGTAGCCATGACGCTACAAATGGCATGGCTACCTCCAATCTCGTAATGAAGGCCAGTGAATTTACAAATGTTTCCTCCAGTAGTTAAAGAAAAAATAAGATTTATAATCCTCAAAAATGGCATTTAAAAAAATGACATAACTCAGAGTAGCATTTTAGGTAAGAGTCAGCTTTAAAAAAAAACGTTAAATGAAGCTTGGAAAAAAGGACTACATTTAAGTAAGTAACTATACTAAAATGAATGGCAGCATGGATAAACTGTGATTAATAATGCTGACATTTGATGATATATTTCACACCACAGACTGTATCTTGGTCCTATCTTAACAGGAGTTGTCATCTTTCCCGTCATCAATCGTAGCATTGTATCGGCTTCGGGCGAGGATGAAAGGCTGAGTCCTCCCTGTTGGGATTCGAACCTTGACCTGCGGGTTGCATTCGGATCTCTGTAAGGAACCCACAGCAGCTCGAGAGACGGATAGATCAAGGCATTCCACTGTCTCCCTTCCTGACTCCAGCTGCAGGGATAAAGGGAACCTCTCTTACAGCTGCCAGAGGGCCAGCACTGCCTCCGTGTGTAACCATGCCAGAAAGGCCCTTTCATTGAGGCGCTGAAAGGCGAGTCAAGCCGTGACAGACGCAAAGATAACATAGCACCACAATGGCGAAAAAAGAGAAAACGTCTGTACCAAGAGACATTCAGAAAGCCGAACAAAAGCTGTCGTGAACGTTATCAACATGGGCGCGAGCTCCCAGCTCCACCTCCCCTCGCGCCATTGTTCTAGAGAGGCGCGCCATGTTGCCAAGGTTAGAACAGATTAATCTTTCTGATAATCCCATTTCAGAGAGCCCTGTGTGTTAACCTTCACGGAGATGTTCTAAAAGCAGGCTAATTGCAGTGGGCGGGAATGCAGTTGGGAATTTGGGATGTGCGCGAAAAAGCTCTCGTCACAACTAAGTGGAGGAGATGGTCACATTTTGCAGCTGGAGTTCATAGATTTTTTTTTCGGATCACTTAGCGAAAAGAAATATCTTTTTTTGCGGGCGTATCTACTGCAGACATATATAGTTATAGATGGGCAGCTATCATCTGGGGGGATATATTCCACCAAGGGATTCTCCATGACATCTGGCAGATAATACGATAGAAACCCGAGTTCTCTATGATATCACTCGGAACCCAGAGTTGAAATGCATCCTGTAGTTGAAAGCTACACATCTATAATCGTATGCCCCCTGTGCCATTTTTCCACCCCTGTGCCATTTTTCCAGCCCCTGTGCTGTCCATTAGGAGCTACCATTGTAGGGGGAGTAGTGTGGAGGCTGGAGGGACTACATGATGCATAAAAACACCAACTGCCTCATTGCAAGTTTGGTGGTGCTGGAAAAAAGGGTGGTAAGGTCATGGCAATCAAATTACTGCTACTTTACCACAATATGCCAGCACCACCAAATTCTGATTCTCGGTAAATAATAAAGGTTCTCCCCACTTTACCACCAAAAAGTGGAGGATTTACATAAGGAGGATTTACTGCAGTACATTCTCCATATCGCCAATGGATACCTATGGACTCCAGGAATGGGGATCAGCACTGCCCTTCTGCCACTCCTAATCACAGATCTACCATGACTGCAGGTGGCAGACACAGTAACGGAGCGTAGCTGTATTTGCACAGGAAAAAAGTGGAATTACCATTGCACCCTAAAACGGACTTAAAATGTTGTACAGCCTTCTATGAGGTCACAGCGGTTGATTATGACTTTCACATGAGGTCACAGCTGGGGGATACAGCATATGGAAATGGAAATAGTTGCCAAAGGCCTACTTGCACACCAATGTAGTTTTAAGGCATAATGTAGTGAGTGGTTACATATGCTGCAACACTGACATTGTTCTTTTCCTTTTACTCCAAATCATATCTTGTATGTCATTGCTGTTCCCCCTGAAACGATTCCACTGCCATTTCATATTTTTTATTTCCATCAGCTGGCAAACAATAAGGAGTCACATATTCAGAATTGCAAACGTATCACACATTATTATATTAATCATAACTCAATGCTATACAGGTAACTACAAAATATAGTCAAATCACAACACATTTGGAATGACAGTCTAAGGATGCTTTCCAGTGGGGCATAGGGAAAACCTTTCTGCGCCCCACAGACGTTAGCAACAAGCTGCAGAAGATACTTACTGACACATAGCAACCTGTAAGTGGCGAGATAGCATGTAGAGTGAAGCAGGGTGATTGGAAGAAGCAGTACAACATAGTGACATCATCAAACAGTTTGGCTGATGTGTGGGTGATAAAGGAGTTGGTGAGTTATATGTGGGATGCTGTGCCCCAGGCATACGTCCTATAGATATTGCAAGTCACATGGATGTTCCATGACAAAACATGGTTGTTGCATTAATTTGAGTTCCTTTGTAATGCCACAGATATCAAAGCAGCCATATCAAATGTCTTTTCAATACTTGAATAACAAGGGGGGTCCTGCAAGTCTCTGCCAGGCTTTAGTACTAGTTACGAGAGCCTTACCCAGAGTTTTTAGCTCACTATCTTTCACACAGGAAAAATATCCCAAACATATCCTTCTTTGTCCTGCCCTGGGGCAGTCCAGCACCGACATGCTAGGCGATTCTTCTCTGAACAAGAGTACCAACAGCAACCCCAGACACGTGTTTCCGTCTGGTTGGACCTCATCAGTAGAGTGGAGCTGTGCCTCTCCACGAATAGTGAGCAAGGGGTACACATCTGGATCCCCTTAGTAACTTAGTGTGAGACCCAAAGTTACTTCAAATATGCAAATAACAAGGGGCTCCTGGGAGTCTCTCTGCCAGGCATTAGTCCTGGTTACGAGAGCCTTACCCAGAATCTTTAGCTCACCATCTTTCACAGAGGAGAAATATTGTTTCAATATTTGAACCGTGATTCAAAGCAGTCTTGGCATTTGTATGTATGGCAAGGGAGTATGTTATTGATTACATGGTCGCACCCTCAATCCCAATGTCCTTTCACTATTTGTACCTGGATTCACAAAGACCAGTAGCTGCACGAGTTGTAGCACAAAGTGATTTTGGCATCCTGCAACTCACTGGTCCTGTCACCCTGTGTACAGTGGTTGAATTGAGCGGGAACATTTGATAGCAGTGTTCAACTACTTTTATTTTTTACTGTTAACAGCTCCATTACGTTCTACAACTATTTTCACCATTCTGCAGCTGTTCTTTATGAAGTTAAAACACATGTCTCCACTTTACCACCAGCTAAACTGAAATCTATTTAAACTCAATTGGCTGTCAACCAGCATGAATGCAACCCTTTGTTGCAAGTTGCACCTGAAGAGAGGGTCCCTGGAATGGCCCTCATGACCACTATACGCATGACAGCCCAAAGACTGAGGAACGAGATACACAAGTCACTGTTTGGCCAGCCCCCACGAGGGCCAGTAAATTCTATATATGTGAGCAGATATTCTCTTAGACAACCATTCAAACCCTATCCAGCTGATGTCTTCGCGGACACAGCTGCCTCAACACTGGACCAGGTTGTGCTGATGTCATTAGAGACACCACGACATAGTAACATTAGCCACAAAGTAAACTTGCATCCCTGCACAAAGTTACACAAGCACACACGTTCCCTGCACAACACTCACATCCCTGCACAGCCGCTTATTGCAACTAACCATATGGAACTTCAGGGACATATAAGGAACCTGGAAGAACTGAATACTACTAACCTCAAGAGAAAGCAATACAATAATACATATATAGACATAGAGGAACCATAGAACAACTGTAGTGAAAGTCCAGAAGCCACAGCCTCAGAACAAGGAACAAAGACATGTAGACTCTGCAGCACGAAGCAAAGGGCCAGTGCTCGAAGCCAAGGTCAAAGGCGGGTGGAACATTCCTGGCTCCAGGGACAAATAGCAGAATAAATCCTCACTAAATGCAGACCAAAAGCTCAGTTTTGCGGTCTGTACCCATGTGATGCGGCCAAGCCGAACAATAGCCATTTAACCATGATAGTAACACAAGCTGTTCCCAGCGAAGCAGACAAGAAAGGATACATGTGTTGCCCAACAAACATTGCAATTCACAGGCACTCTCTCAGGCTAGGTGGATATACCAGTGGCAACAATTGGGACACAAAGTCTGTCTCATCACCTTGAGAAGGTACACAGAGCGGTGAGAACAGAGCAGGGTCCCAGGCCCCAGGAGACCTGCTCCAGCCAATCAAGGAGCACAAATCCTAGGGTGGAGGGTAATGGCCAAGGGCCAATGGTACTCTTGTGACCCTGCAACAATGCAAAAGATAGTTTTGGGGTAAGCCTCAGGCGAGACCACCTGACATGAAAGGACCAGTTAGCTAACACCTATAGGTGCTTTCTATAGGCACTAGCACCCCAGCCACCCAACAGAGTGGGCTATGAGGTTTTTGGGTAAGGGTTCAGAGTTAGGACGACATTTGGTAACAAAAGTCCATGACACTGGCCCAGGAGCTGTGATTGCTGGAAATGTTTTCTTGCATGATCCCTGTCTGTTATGTAAAATAAAGGCCACTTCTAACTTGTGCTTGGCTGAGTCCTACGTCATTGCCTGGGGAGGGTTTGTTTGGCCTATGCACTCTGCTGAACGGTGACTGTGCAGCACAAGCCTCGGTCCTCTGGCATACCTGTTTACACTCCTTTCCTTCGTACTCTGTCCCCCACCGGAGTCTTAGTTGCACTCATTTTCTGGTACACTTCTATCACTGCACAGGTCAGTGCCCTTACTTTGAAGGCAAGAGTCACTCAGCCCACCTCCAAATGCACATGTAAGCATCCGGCCCAGGTCCAGCAATTATATATGCCTCGATCCTTAGCAGCCATGTAACACGGCCGGGCTCAGCTTTTCATGCATGTGTTTGCGCTGTGTATATAACCAGTTCCTGGCCTAAAAGGGACAATCACCGGCTACTGTATGTTTGCATTGCCAGGTCTCAAAGGTGGGATGGTGAAACAAAAAAAAATGGAGCTCCCAAAGTTTGCATGAACATGATCCGTGTTTTTTTAGGCACAGCAATCTCAACAGGGGTCGGAAAGGACTTCTTTTTCGACAGCACCGGCCCTGCATCTGATCTTCGAGCGTTCAGTGCACCCTTATAGCCCACCTGCTTGCTCACTGGCCACAATCATATGAACTGGGAGTCTTAGTAGCGTTCACCCTCTAAAGGAATCCATCCACCAGGTTGCAATTAAGCATATTATAGAACATGCACTGTAGATCAAAGCATACCAACATTCAGATTGCAATGTGTTCTGAAGAAATAATTTACATTTAATGTCAGCCATTTTGAAAAAGAATTTCACCCTCATTTTGAATAAAGATGACCTGGCGAAAATGTACAGAACTAGTCATTTCCACTCGTTCTTTACTGATTCCTAACACGATGCAGGAACCCTGTGAGAAAACTCAATACTGGAACTTTCCTGCAGGTTTCAGCACATGGGTCAGGGAATCCGAAACGTATTCAGGGGATAAAGTGCTGGCCTTGCTATATTCCTGAAAAATGTGCCCACTATTCCCATCACAGGAAAAAGCATGCATATTCCATAGGACTCCATTGCAAAGACGCCCGCCATGTTTATCATAGCCTCTATCATTGCTGATCATTGCCTTTAACACATATGTGCATGGTGGAGATCAGTACGGATTCATCCCATGCCGCAGTGAATGCCAAGGGAAGCGGGGATCCGCTCGGATTCCCATGCCTTTCAGTGCTGCATGAAATCAAATGGGGGAATCAGTTGCAGCGAGCCCGTATTTTGTAAGGTGGAGCAGTTGGGTTCATTTGCCGGATTCTCTCTCCTCCTCAGAAGAAGGTTCTTTGTGGTTTCCAAAGTGAACTAAGCTTGGGACAGATGTATGCTTGCCTGCACTGAACTCTGTCAGCACTCTGAGGAATCCTTCAACCTGAAAATTTGTGTTAGATAATAAAAGATTTGAATTTTTGGAGATAGATCAGAACAAAGAAATATGAACAGCTAGTGGACTCTTCAATAAAATGCTTAAATGGCCCATGCCCTCTGCCATACCTGTCAACTGATACCTTTTTGGTGGGTGTCAACCGCCCTAAAAGCAGCTCTCTCACCCACCAAGCCGCCTTCCCGTCCATATAAATGAATGGGCTATCGCCCGGCAAAAGCAAAATTGGGTGTTTTTACCCGCCATAGGGTGAGAAAACGTTGAGAGCTATGCCTCTTCTGAGGGTGCTGATTTTCACCAGCAAGTTTGTGATGATGCAACTGAAACATAATTTTGTTTAAATTTACAAATCCTTGGTCAACGTCTGCCCTTACTACTGGTCCACTGGAATACCCCCTGCTCACCTTCCGGCTAACGTATTCTCTTAATTGGGCCCAAATGTCTCTTGGCCTGCTCCTGTAGTGTAGGTCCCCTGTACCATTTTCACGTCACCAGGGACCTGGTTATTATGGATGCCATACATAGGAACGTACGCATGCACGTGTCCTCCTCATTCAATATACCAAGCATCCACAACTCTCGCACCATTGGGATGGTTCCTGCTATCATTTCATTTGAAGCACTGATGACTTGATGTCAGAACCTCACCACCGCTGGCCATTCCCATGCTTGACTTAAAGCAGTTTCTGGACATGTGTGGGTAGTATGTGCTTAATTTACTTGGAGGGTGGAATGACTGGTCTAAGTACTTACAGTGAGTGAGTCTAAACCAACTGGTCAACACTGCCGTTCTGGTTTGCAGGCATGTCTGCTTCCATTGCTGATCTGTGAAGTGCTCCCTATGGATATCCTCCATTTGCTTCGTGCTCCATGGGGTGTGTATACCTTCAGTGTTTAAATCGTCGATACCATCTAGGTGTATCTGGGGGGTTTCGTGATGTGTTCTATCTATGGGATCAGCCGGTGTATCTGTATACGTTGTTTCAACACGTTTGAGTGTCAGGTATATTAGGACTGTAATTTCGTTCACTGTTGCCTTTTCCTTCAGTTGTTCTAATTTATTTATTTATTTTATGTATTTATTTGCATTTTGAAAGCACTCACACAGCCCGTGGGTATCGAGGCGCTGTTACAGGAATTGTTTGTTTTTTAGTTGCATAATTGTTTTTTTTTTTTTCTTAGTTGCTTATTTATAACGCGCTTGAATACCCAGAGGTTACTAAGCACGGACACGGGGATCGAACCTGTGTTGCTTCGTGTCATCTTGCTTCCAAGGCGAACATGTTGCATCTGAGCTGTCCTCCTGGGATAATAAGATCAGCTGTCCCTCTATGTATAAATCCTGCAGTTTAAATATACACAGTCTCTCAATGTGAAGTCGGAATATTTTGTTCTGCGTCAGTTCAATCTGCTCCATATCAAATCCGACCAATTTTGCTATCCCGTTCCAAGCGTTGCAAGTCGTATGCGCCATCTATATCTCTTCTCTGTTAAGCGCTCTCCTTCCCCACTGTATGGAGTGTAAGTCACCCGGGTTCATCACAGCTTTTTCTATCCTCACATATGGGTACTCGTTCTGCTCACCATACCACCACATAGCGTATTGTGCTGCTGCCAAATAGTATGCATATAGGTCATCGTAATCAGGGCCTAACTTCTAATATGGTCTTGTAAGGGTTTATCTGTGATATTCAATGTTGTTTACCCAGCAGGGTTAAATTAACCATCATCCTCGCTGCCCTTTGCCAGAAATACTTCTGCTGTATTATCAGAACATTATTAAAAATGCATAATCATTTTTGGACAATTATCATTTTCGTTAGTGATATCCTTGCTGCCTGGGAGAGAGGTCAATAATACTTGTTGATATGACAATCCCCCCGTACTTGATATTGTCTTCTTTCCATCGTAGGTTAATTTGGATGTCTTGACACTTGCTGCACGAGGTTAAGGCTAGTAGTTCCGATTTTTGCCAATTAGTTTTCAGACCTGACAATCTTCCATAGGTTTGGATATCTTCCATTACTGGTTAAGGTTATGCTGGGGTTGTTTTATGTACAACAGCATGTCATCTGCATACAGTGACATTATAAGCATGTCATCAACGTACAGCGTACAGTGACATTATGTTAATCGAAGATATAGTTTTCTCCCCCTATGCTTATGATACGATATAATATGCTATGTTATGATATGGCATTTATAATGTGTCTGTACACAAGTGTTTCTAGGCGCAAATTCTCTAATGCGGTTACCGGCTCTTTTGTCAGAGGGAATAGCAGAAATCCTTGTCTGGTTCCCTGCATTGGGGCTTTCACCTTGGATTGTACTTTTTAAATTAGGACTGTGGCCTTTAGTAGGCTGTACAATAACTAAATCCCTTCTATGTATTGGGTCCCCAGCTGTGCTCCTCTGAACACCTCAAAGAGAAAAAGCCAATGAACAGTCAAATGCCTTTCCTGTATTGAAAGTGACTACATACTATTTCGTACCAAAGACGGTAAGTGCATCTCATCTGCTGCGCGGCCCCATTTTGTGTATTTTGGCCATCCCGCGAGGCCCAGAGCAGCCGTTTGCAGTCCTTTCCCCCTGCACCCGCTTCCTGCTTCCCAGCTCCCTCCCGCCTCCCGACCCGCCCCTGGACCGTGATTGGCTGAATCACTGCACTGAATAGAGTCTAACGACTCGTAGCTCTCCACCTGCTCCTATTGCGTTCCAAAGACGGTGAGTGCATCTCATCTGCTGCGCGGCCCCATTTTGTGTATTTTGGCCATCCCGCGAGGCCCAGAGCAGCCGTTTGCAGTCCTCCCCCCCCACACCCGCTTCCTGCTTCCCGTCTCCTGCCCCGCCCACCACCCTTCCAATTGGCCATCCTCCATCTAACCCAGACCATTACCAACCGTCCCCAGGGCAGCCCTCTGCCCGTGCAGCCCCTGCGGCTAAGGACCTGAGGTAAAGGATGGCTCATACAGTGGACGGTGCCTGATCATATCTGCAGGTATCCGCAGGAGAAGCAAGAAGCCAACAACAAGTAAGTGTGGCAAGGGCAGGGCCAGAAGCAACTACTTCAGGCCATACTACCCTACCACTCATCTAACAAAGCATCACCACCGTAAATTCATTATATTTGCATTCAGTAACTCTGTCCTTTGCATGTTAAAGTTGCATTCACAAGTGTACCCAATAGCCTATGTGTGTATTTAGAAGTTGTGCCCAACAGCCTCTCTGAGAAAGTTGCATTTGAAGTTGTGCCCAATAGCCTCTCTCAGAAAGTTCCAATTTAGAAGTGTACCCAATAGCCTATGTGTGTATTTAGAAGTTGTGCCCAATAGCCTCTCTGAGAAAGTTGCATTTAAAAGTTGTGCCCAATAGCCTCTCTGAGAAAGTTGCATTTAGAAGTTGTGCCCAATGTGTGTATTTAGAAGTTATACCCAATAGCCTCTCTGATAAAAGTCCAATCTAGAAGTGTTCCCAATAACCTATGTGTGTATTTAGAAGTTGTGCCCAATAGCCTCTCTGAAAAAAAACTGCATTTAGAGGTGTACCCAATAGCCTCTCTGAGAAAAGTTGCATTTGAAGTTGTGCCCAATAGCCTCTCTGAGGAAAGTCCAATTTAGAAGTGTTCCCAATAGCCTATGTGTGTATCTAGAAGTTGTGCCCAATAGCCTCTCTGAGAAAAGTTGAATTTGAGGTTGTGCCCAATAGCCTCTCTGAGAAAAGTTGCATTTGAAGTTGTGCCCAATAGCCTCTCTGAGAAAATTCCAATTTAGAAGTATTCCCAATAGCCTATGTGTGTATTTAGAAGTTGTGCCCAATAGCCTCTCTGAGAAAAGTTGCATTTGAAGTTGTGCCCAATAGCCTCTCTGAGGAAAGTCCAATTTAGAAGTATTCCCAATAGCCTGTGGGCCTCATTCCGAGTATGGCGGTAAGGGATAGCGGCCACCGCTAACGAGAGCGGTGGCGGTAATCCCTTACCGCCATACTCCGAGTTCCCTTAGCGCCATGGTGCTTTTAACACCTGCTTTTAGCAGGCGTTAAATACCATGGCGCTAAGGGACCTTGATGTTAATTACGCCACCGTAATTTACGGTGGCGTAATTGACGCCTTCCCCACTCCCATTATGCCCTATGGGGCAAGAATGGGAATGGGGAAGGGTAAATGGGGATTGGGGAATTACCGCCCCGCCAACCTTGGAATGGGGCGGTAATTCCGCCAACCACCAAGGCGCTGCCGGTCCGGGTACGGCGTCAACCAAGGCGTTAATAGCGCCATTGGTTAGCGCCGTACTCGGAATGAGGCCCTATGTGTGTATTTAGAAGTTGTGCCCAATAGCCTCTCTGAGAAAAGTTGCATTTGAAGTTGTGCCCAATAGCCTCTCTGAGGAAAGTCCAATTTAGAAGTGTTCCCAATAGCCTATGTGTGTATTTAGAAGTTGTGCCCAACAGCCTCTTTGAGAAAAGTTGCATTTAGAAGTTGTGCCCAATAGCCTCTCTGAGGAAAGTTGTATTTGAAGTTGTGCCCAATAGCCTCTTTGAGAAATTCCAATTTAGAAGTGTACCCAATAGCCTATATGTGCATTTAGAAGTTGTGCCCAACAGCCTCTCTGAGAAAATGTGTACTTGAAGTTGTGCCCAATAGCCTATCTGAGAAAGTCCAATTTAGAAGTGTTCCCAATAGACTATGTGTGTATTTAGAAGTTGTGCCCAATAGCCTCTCTGAGAAAGTCCAATTTAGAAGTGTACCCAATAGCCTATATGTGCATTTAGAAGTTGTGGCCAATAGCCTCTCTGAGAAAGTTGCATTGAAGTTGTGCCCAATAGCCTCTCTCAGAAAGTTCCAATTTAGAAGTGTACCCAATAGCCTATGTGTGTATTTAGACGTTATGCCTAATAGCCTCTCTGAGAATGTTGAATTTAAAAGTTGTGCCCAATAGCCTCTCTGAGAAAGTTGCATTTAAAAGTTGTGCCCAATAGCCTCTCTGTGAAAGTTGCATTTAGAAGTTGTGCCCAATGTGTGTATTTAGAAGTTATACCCAATAGCCTCTCTGAGAAAAGTCCAATCTAGAAGTGTTCCCAATAACCTATGTGTGTATTTAGAAGTTGTGCCCAATAGCCTCTCTGAAAAAACTGCATTTAGAAGTGTACCCAATAGCCTCTCAGAGAATATTTCCATTTAGAAGTACCTATGTGTGTAGTTAGAAGTTGTCCCCCAATAGCCGCTCTGAGAAAGTTGCATTTAAAAGTTGTGCCCAATAGCCTCTCTGAGAAAGTTGCATTTAGAAGTTGTGCCCAATAGCCTCTCTGAGAAAGTTCCATTTAGAAGTGTTCTGCATGGGGCAGACAATAGAGCATGCGTGGGGCAGACAAGAGTGCATGCGTGGGGCAGACAAGAGTGCATGCGTGGGACAGACAAGAATGCATGTGTGGGGCATACAAGAGTGCATGCATGAAGAGGACAAGTGTGCATGCGTGGGGCGGACAAGAGTGCATCCGTGGGGCAGACTGGAATGCGTGGGGCGAACCGGAACGCGCGGGGCGGACTAGAGCACGCGGGGCGGGTCAGAATGCATGAGTGCGTGCAGCAGACCAAAGTGTATAGACCAGACGTGGGTGCATGGAGCAGATAGGAGCGCACGGAATGGACTGGAGCGCATAGAATTGCATGACATATATAGTATAGTCTGGAATGCAGAGAACGTTTGAAAGAGCATATAACCCATCATATCACACCACCACGCTTACTCTCTCCTTTACATCACCACTCAACTAGAACGCAGAGATACTATGACACCATTCAGTATAACTGTTCTCATACCAACATCCGCCGCTTACTCCACATCACTCTAAATAAACACTGCTGGTTTCACACCCCCCAGCCAGGCGTTCTCCTCAGGCCTAACGCAGCCACATCCGTTCTGGATAAATCCTGCCAGAACGAACACATTCTCCTGATCTCTTAACCACCACACCTATCGCTAAGAAGCAGCTATCACACGAAGACCGCACGAGCTGCACACATATCCGGTGCTCACACACACCTTTTGACTCTCTCTACTCTCTCTACTGATCTGAACTTCGGTTCCCAAGGGCGTTCAACCTACCAGCGCCTTCAGACCATACCAATGGTATATAAGGCACTATATAAGTGCAAAATAACATAACATAACATACGCCGGAACTTGTGGGTCTATGTAATGTGATAACGCAAATAGTGACCTCAGAATTTTTGCATGGAGCAGCCCGGTATCAATCCTAATTGGTCATTTAGGATCAATGCCGGCATCATCGGCTGTTGTCAGTGTCAGTGTTCATCAAAGATAGTGGCCTTTATGAGGAACATCTCAATGGTATCTTATCAGGTTTCAGTATTATTGTAATAAACGCTGTGTGTGTGGACTGTGATAGGTGTCCTCTACTGAGCGAGTATTTGTTACATCCGCAGTATATGGGGTGCTCTATCCTCAGAATATTCTTTGTAAAACTGTACTGTCAGCCCGTCACATCTGTGAGCTATATTTTTTGTCAAATTTCTGATGGCCCTCTTTATTTCTTCTTCACTTATTGCATTTTTGACAAGCATACCCTGTTCATAATCAAGCCACCCCAGGGTCACTTGGTCTAGAAAATGCCCTAGCTCCTCAGGTATCGCTTATGATTGTGTTGTATACATCTCTAAAAGTATTCAGCAAACATTCTGTTAACATATACCTCATCAGGTGCCCCCCAGGTTTTTCACTTCCACTATGACTGTGCTTTCCCTTTCTTCGGGTATTGCCCAGGCTAGTGTCCTTCCTGGGTGGTGTGACGAATCCAGTGGAGTCATCACAGATGCCCCAGCAGAGACCTTCGCCCATGTGACCAGGGAACGGGAGCCACTTCCTGATTTGACCCTGCGGGTGGTTTTATGAGAGAGGATCACATGGGAGAGGACAACTACCCGGTTGATGTCACCCCTTTTCCCATGAAGAAGACCCTTTGACACCCAAGACCTTAATGGCCTATTGCCATCTAAAGGTTCCCCCTTTTTCAGGATGTCAAGAAACCTTGTTTTACACTATTCTAGTCAGGCTCCCACAACTCACACATTACACCTTTTGTTTCTGATGTGCCTTTATGTGAAACCTATAGGAAAAACTTCCAAAGGGTTAAAAATCCAAGGACTTCCATGTACTCTATCTCCCATAACCACTTCAGAAAAATCATTTAGAATTAAAAGCCCAAGGAAATACAAGGATTCCTACGCCCATAACCACTCACTCAGGGACTCAGATGAGGAGGAGGGTGAGGGAGTTTTTGTCAAGTGGCAGGAGCCCAAAGTAAAACATGCAGGCTAGTTGTTTTCTCAAGACTTCAGTGTGCGGTACATTTAAAGAGAGCAACCGCACTATGTGAGAGGACAGTGCCGGAGAGAGCAGAGCCGGTAGGCACAGTGCAAGAGAAGACAGTAATCCATAAGCTAAAGCTCACAAACATAAAGCACCCATGAATGGAAAAGGGCGCTGGAACAGGGAGGGAGACGCTGTGTACAAGCAAGAGGAACCAAGGAGACCCTCAGAGCCACACAGGAGCTCTAGAGATCGACTTGAGGAAGCAGCAGTCCATAGTCCAGACCGAAGAGCGAAGTCAGTGTGTGTTGCAGAGCCATGCAGAAAAAGCTGAAGGAATGTCTGCACACTACGAATTGGGAAGTGGGTGAAGGAATCAAACTGCAGAGGCATGAGCGACATCAGAGATGCTGGAAGGAACCGATGAGTCTGCCCAAAGCAGTTGGTGACCCCAGGGTGCTCCGACAAGCATGCCAGCAAGTGATTGAATTGTACAAAGTTGCAAATACTGAAAATACTCAGTTTGTTTGAATACAGTCAAGGCAAAGTACAGATTTGAGACCCAATAAGAAGAATGTTTGAATGCAGACAAGGCAAAGTGCAAAGGCACACCTCAATCCAATATAGATGCATGAGATGCCAGTGTGGGGAGATGTGTGAACAATTGATAATAAGTCCTGGCAGGCTAGTATACCAGGCAGATGCAATTGTATAAAGAGTCCTGGTAGGGCAGTATACCAGAGGATCTGAAAAAAACAATACTGAAGTCCTGGAAGTTCAGTATACCAGACAGCTGTAATTGAATGAAGGTTCTTGGCAAGGGAATATCCCAGGTAATCTACAGAGTTGGAAGAAAGTTTGCAGAAAGACTGTTGCAGAAATGTGTGAGTCCATTACAGAACATAGTGTTTAAACAAGAATGTTGTGAGTCCAGTGAAGACATAAAGGAACTGTTAGTTAAAGAGAAATGTTTGCCATCTTATTTAAAATCCAGGGGAAGGTAACCACCCTCTGGATTCAAGGGTCTTTACCTTGATGTACATTTTCATTGGAGTTTTTCTAATACTTTTGATTTTGAAAAATGTTGCCAACAGCAAGTCAAATACATTTCCTTGCACCCTTCGCGGTTTTGTTTGTAGTCTGAGGGTCAGGATAGGAAGTTTTGAACACAAGGACAGCTTTTTAGTTACTGACATCCTGGCATTGACAGACCCATTAGTTTTGCTTTCTAGGTAGGGAAATCCCTCTTTAGAATAGGGCTAGATAGGCAGTTTCCCACCTGATATTGTTTTAATGAATGCCTTTGTTTGAAACCATAACCACCGTGTGTCCATCTCTGATTGCTGACTCCTCACAGTGGTCACCATCACCATATTTTCTTGCTTTTTATTGGTCCTTCGAGATACTTGGATTCCCCATCAACCAGGTCTGCAAATGTATTCCTATCTTCCCTGACCCACAGAAGCACCACTTGGTCTTCACCTTGGTCCAGGGATCGTTCTTTCTCTTTTTCTCTCTGCTTCCAACTGCGTGGGTGATTTCCCAATTAATTTCAATACACCAGATTCCTCTGATATGCATACTCCTTTTATGTACACCTGGAAGATTTCCCATGCAATGTTAAAGTTACCTACTAATGTGCATTTTGTTTGAAGAACCATTAGATTACCTTCACTATTTCTTCCTGAAATGCTTTGTCTTGTACTGTCTCCTTTTTAAATCTCCATCTGTGAGTTCTGCTGGGTGGGTTGATGGGTGGGTGGTCATAATTTGGAAAAAAATATGTCGACTTTCGTTTTTTTAATTATATATTTATTTTAGGGGTTCGGGAGTTAAAAAAAAGGGAAAAATTAAAAAAAAAATTAAAAAAGGGGGGCTGGGGGGGAACCCCCCCATTTAAAAAAAAAATGCATTGAAAAAAAAAGTCGACATTTTTTTTTTCGACATTTTTTTTCGATATTTTGACTTTCGACATTTTTGTTGTCGAAATTATCACTGTAAACCGGGTTGATGCACTCAATGGAGAGCATGACCGGAGAATGGTCAGATAGGGTTCTGGGGAATATTCTGCATTCCTGTGTGTTCTTAAGAGTATTTGGGGTTACCATTATGTAGTCGATCCATCAGAATGAGTGAAGTATGTATGAGTGGTAGATGTATTCTCGCAGAGTGGGGCTGATGTGCCACAATAAATCCAGATGTTTATGGTAATGTGATAGTTCTTTCCTCATCTTGGCCCATTTAGGGAGGGTTAATTGTGAAGAGTTTGTCTTATCTAATTCTAATATGTTCATCAGGATTACCTTATTTCCACCTATTTCTCCTGCCAGAAGTAGGAATCTGCCCTGCTCATCTGTTATCTTGTCCTGCAACCTGTATCACAGTGACGTCTGCATGTATGTGGCCACTTCTCTGGAATTTGTGGAGAATGCTGAGGTATAGCAGTTTATCCCCCATCCCTGGCTGGCTGCTACCCTTTATTCTTTACCCAGATAAGTCTCTTGAATCATCAGTAGATTTATCTGATGTCTGTGAACGTACTGTACTATTTTTCAGAATTTCTTGGTGTTCTTGGTCCACTGATTCTCCATGTCAGTACATTTTTCTTAGTATATGCGTGATTTATGTATACTGGGCTTAGCCGTCACAGCCAGGTGTCTCAGGTCTGTATTCCCAAGGCCGAGTTTCTGTGTTTTGATTTTTAACTTACTCGCTTGTGCCTTGATTAAACCCTGCTGTCCTTCAAGCCAGGACTGAAACGAAAGAGAAACAACATGTAGCACCAGCTGAGGTACCTCAACCCTTCCATGCCAGAAACCATAACATACTGGCATTACCCACCCCAACAACATTTGTAATTTATTACAGAGATTCAGCAGTTACTGCTTGTGGGCAGCTATGCCTATGCAGCTGCTCCCAGAGGTATATTATGAAACCATCTTAGCTCAGTAAAACCAAAATTGTTCATTGTCCCTCAGTCATTATTCACAACACTGTGAGGTGCTAACGTACTCTGTATGGTTTGGTCATCGGTCAAGAGTCCCTGCCATGGTCATAGGCTCGACGTCATCACTGCCAGGTTCCTTGGTGCCTTCGCGAATTCCTGCGGGAATCCCTCCTGATGTTCAAAGGATCCCTTGCATATCTCACTGCTGCATTTGAGTCTGTAAAGCAGTAAGATTTTCCGCAACTTAGCAGGGTACAGCATGGCGTATCAAGTTCCATGTTTGCGGAGCAGGTCTTTCACTTCTTGAAATGGTTTCCTCGATTCCTGTACTTGCGGTCTGAAGTTTGGTAAGAGATGGATTGTTGATGATCCATACTTCAGTTCCCCTTTTTCCCCGGCTGCCTTGAGGAGTGTGTCCCTATCTCGGTAGCTGAATATACAGGGGTGTGGGCCCCCGGTGAACAGTGTGCGCTGTCCACTATGCATACCTGGGACACCTCCAGGTTATCCAGAATCTCCGGAAGCATGCATTCTATAAAGGATTCCATCTAGTCTATGGCTGTGAATTCCGGTAAGCCTAGGATCCATATATTATTGCAGCGTAAAAGGCCTTCCTTGTCATTATTTTTAGCTGTCAGCTTCTTAAGCATATGTAGGAGTTTGGGGACCTCAGCCTGTCCGATCTTCATTGTCACTTATGCGTTTTTCAGATTCCCCAATCATGCCCCACAGCTTATTGAACGGATGGAAACGCTCTCCACTTTGCTGGTTATAGTATCTATTTTTGCCCCCTGGTATCCACACTGTCCTTGTCACCAAGGTTTGGTTCATCACCTGAAGTCCTCTGTAGTAGCTTCCCCACTCCCATGAGGACTCGTTTCCATCGGGATCCCTGCTCTTGCATAATGGCTCCTCTTCACTTGCTTCTTGAGATTACCCATGAGTTGTTGCATATACATGTGTGGTAGTTCAGGAATTGTGTGAATATCAAAAATGCCCCGAGGTTTCTGGTCTCTTCTCTCAGATGAGATGATGCCTGTTCAGACCTTTTGAGCATCTCCTGTATGATTTGTGATCCCTGTGTGCATAGGGATTGGTGTGAGCGCCGGGCCGCTGACCAGAGATACACCAGTTTATTCTCTCCCCTGCTCAGTGGGTCCTATCCCTGCTACTGGTGAGGGGATTTGCGGCCTGTTTCTCACTCACGGCCCAGCTCTAGTGACAGTCCCGCTAGACAGCACACCCAGCTCTAGTCATTCCTTATTATGCGAGTGAAAAAGTGGAAAACTGGGATTCTTCAAGTGTATGAATTGCGGTATGTGCAAGCATGCTCTGAATAAAGTACAGACATATATAACTAGAGACAACCAAAGGGTACAAATAATGGACTTTATTAATTATATTCACACATTTCTGATATATATAGTGGTTTGTGTCTGTAATAAGCTGTATGCGGGGTCTGCTATAAGAGAATTGAGGTTTCCTATTAGAGAACATTTGAACATGTCTGTAAATCCTGACAAATGATTGTGCTGCAAGAACATTGGGCACTGGAACATCATTTGGACAGGATCAGGTCAAATTCATCGGTGTGAAAGATATCCATATGCGCGTCAGATGGGGAGACCGCAAACTGGCACTGAGACAGGATTAGGCCAAATTTATCTGTAGTCTAAGACGTACAATGCATGGCCTCAACAAGGATGACAAATTACAGGTCTTCTTATGAATAATCTTGGAATTCCAAAATTATTTTTGAAAATCTTTATTAATGCAGGGTTGGAATGCTTAGCTGCAATAGCTTGTTGCACAGTGTTTGTACAATAAGCAGATTTATTGTGTGGTTTATGTATCTGTGTATTAACTCCTGGGATAAATTTGAGAGGGATAAACATAAGGTTGATTGGATTTAATTCAGAATCCATATCAGTGACAAGTAACCATTACCTTTATATTTCGTGCAATTGTGTGTCAAAAACGGATATGAACTAATAGGTATCACCCAAAGAGTTTCCTAGCACCTGTTCATGGTAAAGAAATATGTTTTTTTTATTGTATTGTTTTGTTTCTTTAAACCTTTACAAACTGTACAAAAGAAGTACATAATTTTCCTTCCATAAAAACAATATACAAAGTAGTTTATAACACAAACAATCAAAATTCATATAAAACATTTAAAATTCAAATATAAAAAAGAATAATTCAGAAATGATGTAATAAAGAAACTCATTACAAGAAGTAAATCTACTAAACAATCAGTTTTCTTAAAAACAACTCAAGTGAGATCACATATATTTTTCAAAAAAGCAATCACTCTCATTTTTGAAACAATTGAGTTACCATGCATCATTTGTAGCCATAGGCACTCCCTAAGAACTTGGTGAATGTTATTCACAAAATGTGCAAAATACAAAAGTCTTTGAGGAAACAAAGTAAGACACACAAGCAGAAGATGCAGTAAGGTCTCTTCCTCCCCACTTATTTGGCAAAATCGTCAATTTTTCCAGCTACCCTCAGAAGGATTATGTATATTTAAGATTTCCTGTGTACTCATAAGATTAAGGGGCCGATTCATGGACCAAATGTGCACCGAAAATCTTGGCGCAAGCCGGTGCAAGCGTGAAAAAGCAAGCGCACGCGTGCGATTCATGGTAGGGCCTGAGCGTGTTTACTGTAGGATGTGCACCAAATCCGACCGTGGCGCGCACGGGCGCACACGTCACAGCAACATCCAGAAAGGCGTGCGCGACACGCACAGCAAAAGCGCCCAATGTCAGTGCACACACCAAAAGGGGGCAGGACATGGGGCGTAACACGCGGAATGGGGAACAACGTGTGAAAAAGAAGGCGTAAAATGGGGAAGTACTGCAGGGAAATATACGGAATGCCCACACGCACGCGAACAACACGTATTCATGGAATCGAATTCAGGAAACCCACGCATGCTAAAAGACGCGCCCAGGCATCAATACATCCGCCACACGAAGGCAGGCGGAAGTGTCCCCGCGCACAGTATAAAAGTGCATGCAAACAACAAACACATATATACAGCTACGATGAATGCCCCATTTGTCGCAGCACTGATCGTGGGACACCACAGTAGGAGGGCATTTTTTTGCCCTGGACCAGCCTTTTTGGGATGCCTGACGACCAGGTTTATGGCAGGTATAGGTTTCCACCTCATATCATCCTAGACCTGGTCAGGGAGTGGGAAGATGACCTTACATCCCCCACCCTGTGCTCCCGAGCATTGAACCCCTTGGAGAAGTTGCTCAATGTCCTGTATTTTTTGGCCACTGGGTCATTTCAGCGGACAACTGCCATAGTGGGGGCGGGTCTCACAGGCCACGCAGTCACACTGCCTACACCAGGTGTTGGCAATCATGACTGCGCGCCACTCAGTCCGCAGGCACATATACATGCCCAGAACACCCGCAGAAAGGCAGGCCATGGTCCAGGACTTTTACACGGTGGCAGACTTCCCCAAAGTGCTCGGGGCCATAGATTGCACCCATCTGGTCCTACGTCCACCTAGGGCCACTGAGAACATCTATCGAAACGGCAAGCACTGGCATTCCATCAATGTGCAGGTTGTATGCAATGCCAAGGGAATCATCACCTCTGTCTCTGCAAACTACCCTGGCTCTACCCATGACAGTTTCATATACAGAATGTCCGCCCTGAGCCGGGCCCTGGAAGCTGGGAAGCATGGCGACACATGGCTCCTCGGTGAGTACAAATGCCTGTGCAGATGCATGCATGTCACACACAGACAAATACACAAACCCAACTAATCACAACCAGTATCACCTCCCCAGGGGACAGTGCCTATCCTCTGAGCAACCACATGATGACGCCAATCCGGAACCCCACCACACCACCCCAGGTAAGATACAACGCTGCCCATATTGCAACCAGGGGCATAGTGGAGCGCACCTTTGAGTGCTCCAGTCACGCTTCCTCTCCCTTGACCGCTCTGGCAGCCAGCTACTATATGCACCCCCAGTAGTGTGCAGGATCATTGTGGCAGCATGTGTCCTGCACAATGTTACAACCCGGCGGGACGTACCGGTGGACATGGTGGTGCCCCCACATCCCCAACCACATGGACATGCGTTGCCCATTGCAGGGGAAAGGGCACGTGGTGAGGCAGTCCGGACCCAGCTTGTGGCCACATTTTTCATGTAAACTCCCACCCCTACGGAGTGCACACAGGCCTGGCACATACCAGGTGACAATCAATGATGACAAAGAGACAGTCAACTGTCACAACCTTACCACCCTGAGAATGTTGTACCACCCTGAGAATGTTGCCATGGAAGTGCTACATTGTGTGCATCCCTAGCTACTTAAACATAGCCAATCCTGTGTGACCAAAAGGAACACATGCACGGTGTGTATCACACCACCCCCTGCAAAACAGGCCATGACAATCACTGGTATGTCACTCAAATCCTCCCAACCCACATCACCCTTCTCTGCCACACCATGACATGGCATGCAACAGCAAAAGCCCAACAAATGACAAATAAGATAAGACGTGACATGTGATAAATGGAAAGTGGCCCGAGACAATGACGCCTGACATGGAATCAGATGAAATGACTGACCAACAACCTCCCACACATTCCAAGTCATACAGAAATGCTTTCCACCAGTGGTAGCATGAACAAAAGACTGAATGCCTGTTCACATGCACATTGGGCAAGCCAAAATTGTTACTCCCTAACCCGTGTACTGTGTATGTCTCATACAACACACTGCTCAGCACACAGCACAGTGAGCAGCCATTGTGTTGGGGATACACCTTGAGCATCACATCAAAAGGACAAACAAAATAAATAACCTATTGACGCATGTACACGATCCCCAAATGGCAATTGATCATGCGCTGCAGGGACACAGCGGGCCCGAGAAGGCAATCTGTGTGCACCTGTGGGCATGGAAAGGTGTTTGTACGTGTGGTGGAGCATTGTGTAACTGTGTATGTCAGTAGGGACATGCACTCAATATATGCATGTGAAATCAAGTGACCCTCAGTGTCCTGTACACATCACATGCGAACATTGCTCATGTGTACACCCCAGCTTGTCAAACCACAACAATTGCCTGACACCTGAAAAGTAAATACAACACAGGAACAGCCATTGACCAGCAGAACACCTCATGTACATAGTACCCCATAATGACAATGTCAGAGATTGCCCAAACACTGTAGCACAAGCTTACTGTCCAACAACAAAAGGCCCTCCCTCATTTACACATCACCATGACCTTCTGAACAACTGTGTCTGGGGTATGTAGCCTTCTTCCTTCTAGTCTACCTGGCTACAGGATCCCCTTACCCCTTGGTCTTCTTGTTCCACCTTGCATGTAAATAGGGTCCAGCCCCCTCAGAGGCCACCTTGACTGGTAAAAATACCAAATCGCAGAGAACTCCAAGGAGCCAAACCCCAAACCAGGGAAAAATCCTCTAGGCACAAAAAAACCCTGGAAGAGTCTCCAGTAGATGACTTGAAGTTGCAAAAAATGTCCAAGCACATGTACAAGCAGAATGATGGAACAACCAAGGTAGCACAGTTCAACAATGGTTCAACAGGATGGGTACCATTTTCAGTACACAATATACAATGAGGATGCAACAACTGATGGGTAGTGTCACAGCTCCGGTCTCCAGGCGCAGGAGTGGCACGAACCAACCTCCCCCTCCGTGGTCTGGGCGCCTGCAAGGTAAAACTTACACAGGCCTCCGAGACCCCGGTTGGGAAAGAGGGTCAGGGATCCATTGTTTGGACAGGAATTGGTATTCAGGATAACCGAAAAGAGGGGCAGGAGAGGGGAGTTGGATTGGCAAGGGAAAGTAGGCAAGATACAAAATACAACTATTGACAATAACATATACTCAATCAGAGAAACCATGTTCTTCATGCACATTGTACTAAATGAGTCAAATGCAAGCCAAAGAGAGACTTATCTCTGGGGTGAGTGCTGGCCTCCTGGCTGCGCACTCTCAGGTCCGGTAACAGGAGCAGTTCAATGCTGCAAAGAGAGAGTGAGTTACTAATCTGTGTGTGTTTACAACACACACACAACACCATTCATGCCACAAACAAAGTGACTTCTCCACAAACAAACACTCTTGTCTGCTGCTTTGTATGTATACATTAGCTTGCCACCGTGATGGTTCATACACTGTCAATGCAGTAAGGCAGGCGCATGTGGGCGCGCGGTAAATGGAAGACCAATGTGTCAAGAATCACACATGATAGAATGGTCCCTGGGTGAGCTGCTAGACGCGTATAGCGAGGTGCGACTTCAGTACAAGTCGTGTTCTGCCAGCTGCAGATTTCAATAGGTAGTGCACGTGGCAATTTGCACATGCAAATGATATGCACTGCACTCGAGTCTGTGCCTCGCTGGGTGCCCCTGTGCGCTGTATTAGCTTCTTGCTAGGAATGCTACTGCGCTAATAACTCAGCTTCTATGGAGCAGGGGGGATTCGAGGATATGTGCGACGGCCCCTTCGTGTGCCCCTGACAACTTGTAAAGCTACTTGGCATTTGTTCCTCAACGCATATTAGCTGTACTGTGCACTTCTACAACAATGCCTGCCAAGCTCCCCAGCACTGGTGCTAATTAGTATGCAGGTGCAAGTGGCCTGGTGGAAGGTTGGCTGCGGTGTGGCCCCTTGTGCTGCTCACCTTGCTTGGAGCTCCTGGAAACACATCTGCTTCTGTCAGACGTCTGAGCACAAGCCCTGTGCTTCTGCTTGCGCACACATGCGTACGTGTGCACCACCCAACGTGGCCAGGCTTCAGTAGTATTTGGCCCCGTGTCTGCTGGGAAAGGTAGTCCGGAGGCTCATTTTCCTGCAGAAAGGGCATACAAGATATTAATAAGGCTGGAAAGTTCCCTGTGCGTGTGTCTTCATGCTGGTTGTCACTGGGCCATGTTTGAGACCTACATCTGAACTCCTCCCACCATCAGTGTGACTTTGACAGCCAAAGGGTGCAGGCTACTGTCTACAGCATGAAGTGCATCAAGTACATATACAGGCAAGAAAAGAACATACATCACAATCAACATCAATTAATGGAGATATCAATCATGTACTCACCCAAATTGATTGCAGACATGCCGTGGTGAAAACCCACTTAATACCCACTAGGCGTGTTAACACAAGTAGTACAGCAGCAGACAGGCCACAGATATGACGTAAGTCCAATGCCCTTGTGTAAATGTTTGTTATGCCGAACTATCCCTGCGAGCCCATGGATAAGGGAAGCAGGAGTGGCAGGACCCCAAGCTGCAAACACATACATGAGACAAGCTTGAAGGGCCCAGCTGGAACAGACAGTGGATGCTTTCAAAAGCCACAAAGCACCACACTGTCACATGAATACACAATAGACAAGCAATTTTAAACTATATTAACTAATTAAACTAACTATAAAAAACCTATATTACCTAATTAAACTAACTATAAAAAAACATATGACCTAATTAAACTAACTATAAAAATCTAAAATGGCCACATACAACCCTAAGAGGGAAGGCACCCAGTAGGCGGGAGGTACAGGGTTCACCTCAACACCCACATGCGATGGTGTTGTGACAAAAAAAAAACCTCCATGGGCTCAACGCCTGCACAGCCCGACCTATATGGGAGATAAGTCGTCGTCCTCATCACCCTCTGGCTGAAAAGGTTGACGTGACACAGTACCCTGACCACGCCTATGCGCAGCATGCCCCTCGTCGGCAGCAGGTCTGCGGGACGGGTGAGCCTGGTTCTGTGCAGCGATGACACGTATGTCAGCATGATATGTCTTGCATGATACACGTGCTTCCTCTTGCTAGGTAACACGTGTAACACAGAGTTCTTCCTGCATTTCCTGGATGGACAACTGGTACACCTCGCGGCAAGCACGTAGCTCAGCCAAGATGGTATTCTCTAGCTGCTCCAACCTCTCCTCTGACCGCTTCTTCTGGGACATCAAGAGCACACCCAGAGTAGATCTGAGGGATTCATAGTCAACCCTCATGGCCTCCATGTGTGCCTCTGCGTGAGCAGCAATTGCTTGATACAAAGACACCATTTCAGCCCGGCGTGCCCTGTCTGAGGCCACCATGCCAAGCCTGAGCAAGCGGGCCGTGGACTGTGCCACCCGCTGCTGGAGTTCCACCTGCTTAGCAGGGGGGAGCACGGATTGGGCCACACGTTCCATGCTCTCAGTGATGTTATCAATTGCTGCCCCCTGGTGTTCTGAATTGGCAACCATGGCTTGCTCCCACTCAGTATACCCCAGTGGTGCACGGCCACTACTTTGCTGGGCTTGACACCTGCGGGGCCCCAGGGGCCGACATCCTTGTTGGGTTGGCACCGCCCGCGGCTGCAGGACTACATTCCTCCATTGACGTGATGCCCCAGGCACATCAGCAACTGATGTGGAGGGTGACCCTGCGTCCCACAGGCGGAGATCCCACCACCGTCTGGCCCATCAGTGCAGGTATAACGTACAGAGAAGCGTCAAAATCAGATTCACTCACCGTTGACGAATGGACCCGACGCACATCCAACTCAACATTGTCATCAGAGTGATCATCCGTGCTAGACTCATTGTCAGCCCTAGACAAGATGGTCTGGAACACAAGTGGGTTCTTGTGGTCTACCACCCCACGACCCCCACTTGTGCTGGGTTGCTGGTGTGATAGCAACCCTGTGCCTGCAATGACAACACCATGCTCTGGCTCCATTGCGTCATCATCTGAAAAGTGGAGAAAAATAAACATTACTACACATGTCAGAAGCACATAACACACGCACAAATAGACATCACATTGACAGCCAACACATGAAGCAGACATGTCACACACAAATGAGAACCTGGCATGCATCCAGTGGCCTTGATATGCAAACACATCCCAAAAGCAGAAATGGATGTGTCTAAATAGCAAAGCCTACACAAGTACAAAATGTAGTATATGAACTCCATCAGAGACCACCTCTGTCAGACATATGTCACAGGCAGAAAAGAAAGATGGCAACTAAGAGATGCAACACACCATAAGCATGTCTGAACTGCAAATGGACCACTGCTGCAAGTGAATCCAAACACATAATGACACAGGTAATATGCATGTAGACATGCATTACTAAAGCATCATCAGCAATATAGCTCCATCCATCTGCAGCACGGCCCGTACTGGGTGGCATGGCCCATGTAGATATAGTGAATGTCCCAAGCAGAGCCAGGGCCTGCAACCAGGCATGAGGGACCATATCACCCAGTACTGTCTGAGCTGCAGGACATGAGACCTACACAACACCCCTCAGGGCCTGACTGAACATATTGGGCTATGAAAATGCCCTATCTCATCATTCCTTGTGTAAAATCTCCACGCCCAGGACCCACAATATTAGCTAAGTGGGCATGGGCATAGACATACTGCACAACAGTGAACCTTCAGGATCATGCCAGTTCCACATAATGTGTGCAATGCAGAAATCTCACCAGCATAAACTTCAATCAACTACATATTAGTCAGTCAACAAAAAAGCTGTGGAAGACACATGTGTAAATGAACACTTTCACAAACACATAAGTGAGTACTCGCAATCTTGCACTACACAACGTTGAAGCTGCTTGCATATGTATATGTGAAAGCGTTCAAAAACACCCATTTCCCCATACACCTGTATTGTGAACATGACCAGCATCCAATACACCAAAGAAAGCAGCTACAACGCTGCTGGCTTTGATGTATGTGGAAGTGCACACATACACACGTGAAGGAAGCTCCACAGTCATTAATTCCCGATTTGCAGGGTACATTCAATCAGCGCCCTATGCCAGTTGGTATAGGCCGCAGATTGACCAATCAATTTATCTAAACAACCACTAGGGAGTTCCAATGCTGAGTACATGTGTCCCAGGAAGCACCTGTGCCCGTGGCATTCATGACAGAGAAGGGATGAAAAACTGACCATACATGCCAGGTCACTTTGACATTGCATCAGTGAGAAGGCATGTAGAATGGTGTAACACGGCTCAGAAGTTGGTTGATGCAGTGCAGAACAAGTGTACGTTATCCACTATCTACATGAACAAGTACATTATGATGTCTATCAATAAACGTGAAGGCAGTGTAAGGGCAAGTTTCAGGCATCACATGCAATGTGCATGCAATGGGTTGCATGGCTACAAGCAAACCCCCCCCACTAAGTGAACATGCAGGGAGGCATTGCATGGCAGCGAAAGGGTGACCAGAGACCTGTGTATTGGCAGACAGTGTTGGCTAGCGTCAATTGCATCATCTGAGTCAACTGACAACACAGCAGATGATAATGGGACAGTAAGCTGGACACATGGTGAACCCTCAGTAGTACACCCTTGTGTGCAGAAGCCACTACACCAGTTGAACAGAGTCAGTGGGCCTGAAACAGGGGGAGGCCTGTGCCCTACACAGACTGTGACACCCTAAACATGTGTGTGATACAGGACTGAGCCAGAGTGGGCATGGAATGAATGATCAAATGCCATGAAATTTAGGTCATTCTGGACACATGCTACAATGATCATCCAGTCAAGGACACATAGGGGCATGTAAGGAATGCACATGGAGCATGAATGGGCACTCATGACTCCGCGGAGCATCTGCCATCTGCACAGTCCAAGTGAGACACCCTGCATCAAGGACAGAGGATGTACACCACTGTATATGTCTGGCAGGTTGGCTGGTGGAAGTTTGCATGTACACAGGAGCCTTGAACAGGCCATTGCAGTACGCCAACATGATGCACACCAGTGCCATGGTGAAATTGGGGCGCAGGGGGTTTGAGGGGCAAGGGAGCATGCCTACGTGGAGTACCCGCATGCAGGCAGAAGACACATGCACGTCAGTCATGCAATGACATAGTCCCAGTGCTGAGAGGAAAGACGCCCCAGGCTACATGCAGAAGGGCCAGTGTGCTGGAACATGGACTTGAGGGGCAGCCGGGTGACTAGCATGTGAGTAGGGTGCAAGTGTGGTGATGAGGACAGTCCCCATCTGCTCTACATGTCCAGCATCCTGCACAGCAGGCACGCATCAGTGAAGCATTGCATGACTTGCACATGAGAACCATGTACACATGACATGTAGTGGCAGTCAAGCACAACACATCACACAAGCAAACCACACATGGCCTCGACAAACACACGACAACACTCAAGGGACGGGGCATCAAAGTCCAGCATCTCTCCCACTCCTTCGACCAATCCTGCCGGTATGAACCCCACCACAACTGACTCGTGCAAAGTGAGGTCTTCCTCCTCAGGTGGTGGCCCACTGCCAGTCACCAGAGTCATGTTGTAATTAGAGGCACTCTGAGCTGTGCGCACCTCATGGCCGAATACACTCACACAATCTGCAACTTGCTTCCAGTGGGATATACGATGGGCAGCTGTAGTGTGACAATTTGGCCCCACTAGCATATCACGGTTGTGGTCCTGCACATAGTCCACAAGGAAGTCCAGTTCCTGCATACAGAAAGGCTTCTTCCTCGACGTGCCGTAGGTCGGAGCTGTGTCTGGGGTCCCAGCCTCTACTGCAGGTGCAACCTTCCTCCTCTTGGACATTGATCCGGACCCTGACTGGCAAATGTCACTCTGATCATTATGGGCAGTGACGCTGGTGGATTGAACCAAGGGAGTGGCAAGTGGAACAAGGACGGAAAACCTGACTTGTGGCAGTGGCTGCTGGGTGTCCCCTGGAATGGACCCTGCACAGCAACATCCGCTGTGCCAGGGTCATTGACCGGGACTGTCCTGGATGGTATACTCACAACCGGGCTGGTGTCGGCTGCATCTGCCCATGCACTTGCCAACACCCGGCTGCTTGGGGCAGCAGATGACAATACTGCCCCTCGGACACGTGCCTCGGTCAGGGCAGCCCTGCATGCACTTATGGTGTGCCTCCTGACCTCCTGGAAATCTTCCTGGGACTCTTCAGGTGCCAACGCAGCCTGCGCTGGCAGACCCTGAGCCTGGGTGGTGGTGTCCACAGCTGCACCTGCAGATACCACTACCCTTGGGCCCGTGGCAGTCGATAAAACGGATTGCCGGGTCACATGGGCGCCAGTGCCAGATGCAAGAACTGCATCTCCCAGAGCCACAGGGGTTGGTGGCATGACTGCACCAACACGTGCCACAAAATCGTGCCGAACTGGCGCACCACTGCCTCTTCCCCCTCTGCAGCCACCCTGCACACCCTGGAGTCCCCCTATTCCCAGGTCACCCTGCCACGTCCCTGACCATGCTCGCCATGTGGAGTACGCACAGCTGAGGCACCCCTCACCTTTCGTGGCCTCCCAGCCATGGCACAAATGTAGTAATGCCGGCTTAGATGTAGTAATGCCAATGGGAGCTGTACACAACAATTGTCCTGGGCAATTGGGGTGAAGGGGGTGGGATACAAGATGTTACCAGCACCTTTGCACCTGCAAGGCTGTATTTGACCCCGGTGATAAAGTGACGGGTCACGCAACGCTCAGGCACCCCAAAACTGCAGTAAAACCGTGCATGCAACCCCCAGTAGCCCACGTGCATGGAATTAACCTCCCGCAGTATGCGGTGGCACCCAGGGACACGAAAAACACGTACGTGTGGGACACACAGGCTACTATTACCTCGGAAATGGTACTCGATTCACAGGGGAGGCCCACAGTGGGAAAAATAGCGTGCGCGACTCACCGTCTGACTAGCCTGATCATGAAAAACATGCGCAGCCAATACCCCCGCCAAAAGAAGAGATATGTCCTTTATCCGCTGTGAAGTTGTGAATGTGCACAAAACAACACGAAGTAGCAACACACACGTTGGTCTCCACGGAAGGCACATACAGCGAACTGCTGGCCCCACTCACATTTAACCCGTGCTGATGGAAACGCCCGTTCGCGACCCTTCTCTTACACGCTTAGGCCCTTTCCTCGGATTACACGCATTAACACACGGACGTGCTGTTTTCTCACGTGCTGAATCACTATGCACCCGTGATGAGGGGAACGCCCGACTGTGTTACATCACATACGCGTTTATGCGCTAAGAGCCTTTCCTCAAATTACACGCTGATGTGCTGTTTTTTCACGTGCCAAATCACTCCGTATCAAGCTGGCCACGCGACAACACACGGAAGACCACGCTCCTGCCCAGAAGGCCATTTTCCTGCCCCACAGAGCCCCGAGCAGACTCCCACCTTCCATCTGCTGCTGCCTGCCTGCCTGCTGGCCATGTGCCCTGCTATTTGGTGCCTGCATGTCAGCCATCTGCAGGAGTCCAGTTGCTGTGACCACCCCTGCTGGAACAGAAGACTCCCGACTGGTATTCCATTCCTCCACAGCTCAGCCCAGGGACCCAGTTGCCCACCCACACCTGCCTCGGGGGTTGCCATGTCCGACACCAACTGGCACCAGTGGCAACCCCCCAGCAGAGAGGCAGAGGGCTGCCAGATTCACTGCCAATGAAGTTGGCATCCTGGTGGACCTGGGCATTATGATTCCCTCTTCGGAGGTTCACGTGCCGACAATGAAGGACGGAAGAGGATCTGGAAGGACATCATGGCTGCCATCAACGTGGAGAGGGTGGCAGCCCACGACATGCAACACGTCTGGAAATGCTGGAAGGACTTCAGGTCCAGGATCCTCAGCAAGGCCAGGCACCTCTTGAAGGCAGCGCATGCAGAGGGGTGCCGAGACCACCTTACCAACATCCAGATGAGAGTCCTGGAACGCATACACCCAGCACTCCACCTTCGGGTCCTTGAGAGGCAGACCCGTCCGGAGTCGTGCGGTAAGTGTCCATGCGTACTGATTGGGGTGTGCCAGGAGTGTGCAGGTTGCACATACGTCTTGAAAGGCCCCTGTATGGATGT
The DNA here is from genome assembly GCF_040938575.1 of Ambystoma mexicanum. Classification (NCBI taxonomy): domain Eukaryota; kingdom Metazoa; phylum Chordata; class Amphibia; order Caudata; family Ambystomatidae; genus Ambystoma; species Ambystoma mexicanum. Next base: position 1,393,095,581 of record NC_090932.1, read on the forward strand.
GTATGTACAGGGACATGAGCCTGCCGCATGTGAGTCCAGTCATGTGTGAGGCACATCAATGGTGTATGTGTTCAAATGCATGATGCCCAAATGCATGTGTGAGTGCACACATGTTTACATTTCTGTGTATGTACTGTGGCATGTTTGTGGTGTGACACATGGATGCTGGTTCCACCTTCATGTATGTGCACAATGTACGTGTGTGTGTGTGTATTTGACATGTGTGCCACTGTGATACACCATGGATGCATGTGACACCGACATGTAGGAGGCTGATTGGCAGATGTGACATGGATGCCGAGCATTTCACTGCGACAGGTGGTGGAGATGTACAGATGCATGTATGTCTGGTGGCATGTGTGCATGTGTTCGGCACTCCCCATGTTGCATTTGACGTCAGGCTAACCTTCGGATGCTCATGCTGTTGTATGTGTATGGATGGGGCTGCCAGCTGCAACATTCCTGTTGATTTGTGCATGTGTGTGGGTTCAAATGAAATGTGTGTTGGGGAGTGTGATGCCATGTGTGAAGTTTGACACTACCACTCATGTGCAACTGTCATGTGTGTATCACACCATTGTACAGTGTCCTGATGCCTGTGTTCTGTCTCTCCCTGTCTGCAGCGTCCACTGATGAAGAGGGCAGAGACGGTGCTGTGGAACAAAGCGGCAGCGATCCCACCGCCAGCCGGAGACGCAAGGCCCAGCTCCCCTCCCATGTTGTCATCTCATCGGGGAGTGAGGAGTCTGGTGCCGTGGCCACAGCTGCCAAGGGTAGGTCCAAGAGGCGGAGGTCAGAGGTGGACTCCTCGGCAGCAGAAGGGGCAGCTGAGACCCCACAGGGGCCTATGGAGGAAGATGGCAAAGAGTCATCCACGTTGGTGGGGGTTTGGTTGAGGAGGAGGCCGTGGAAAGCCCGCACACAGGGTCTGGAGGGGGGATTCCACTAGTGCTAGTGGTGCAGTCTAGGGACAGAAGGCAACACAGGTGGCCGCGGAGGTGCCTGTGTGTAATCCTGTCCCCGATCCTGTGACTGCATCATCCGGCACCAGCAGGGATGCCTTCATCCAGACCCGTTTTCAGGGAGGGGATGCGCACACAACAACTGGCCTTCCTCTCCCTGTGGACGTGGCAATCCAGGACCATGTTTAGCCGTCCTGGCTGGGATGGCGTTGCGTCAACGTGGCATTCAGGATGATGTGCCGGGTTCTGGTGAGGACACTGCACGTTATTCTGGGTGCCTCATTGACTGCATCGACCAACTAGGACAGGTCACCAGAGCTGGGTTCCTCCGTGTGCTGGACCTTCTACCAATCCCCTCCTCAACTGAACCCCCTTTGCGCCAGTCATTCTCCGTGCCAACTTCCTGCCAAGTATCACCTCGGCCCCCTGTGGAGCTGTCCCTGACCCAACGGCCAGGCTGGTGGAGGACACATCTCTGCCACAGTCGGGAGTCGGAAGTCCAGCAGGGGTGGCCACCACAACAACTGGAACCCAGCAGGAGGAGGACGTGCAGGCATCAACAGGCAGGGCACATGCATGGCAGCAGCAGGCTCAAGGTGGGAGCGATGATGGCTCGGGGCCATCAACATCAGAGGAGCAGGCATCGGCCGAAGGGCAGGAAGACCCTGGATTGAGAGTGTCTTCTGTGTGGCAGCGGTTGGGCCGGCAAATAGATGCGGAGCGGCGGCAGGTGGACAAGGCACGGCTCGCTATGGTCAGGGTGGAGAACTCCATGCGCAGGGCGTTGAGGCAGGGTTAAGTGCCTCGAGGCAACTTGCAGGGAATTTTAGGAGGCCATGGCTGCATCTCTGCGAGACCTTGGGGCGAGGGAACAGGCCTGCATCCGGGACGTTGAACAGGAGTTCGATGATGCCCTGGGCCGGAACATCAACAAGTGAGTCGTTGGACTTGCCCGCCGCCTTTGTAAATAGTTCTGTAGGTGTACGTTTCCTTTCTATTTTTTTTCCGCTGGGGCGCATGGACTATGCCCCGCCTTTTTGTATATAGTCATTTATTAGGTAGGATTTAGGTTAGGTTTCCTTTGGATTGTTGGGCTCATTGACCCTTGGTTGTTCATTTGTAAATAGTTTTGGACCTGGATTTCTTTTTCTTGGACCCATGGTGGAATACTTTTCTTTTTTGGAACTCTGATTTTTTTTGATGGACGGACTCATTGGAGCCATTTTACTTTGCATTTTATTGGTTACAGCATTCATTTTTTATTTCCTTTTTTGTACTTCCGGACATGGAATATTTTTTATTTTATTATTGTCTGCTTTTGTTTTATTCATTTGGTTTATTCTTCAATACACTTTTTTTCTATGCTTTACTTTTGTGCTCATCTCTCTTTTGTTTTGTGCATGTCACAATGTGGTTTTTCACAGTCATGTGTCGCCATTGTGTGGGTCTGAGGGACATGTATTCATGGGCATGCTGGTTATTTATTTTCTATCATGACATTGGGAATTCAATGTGGAGTGGATGGAATGCTTGGTTGGGTGTTTGAACTGGGGTGGCTTGGTGTGGGATTTGGACAGCCATAAGGACCATGGGTCTGGAGTGTGATGACGTGTCGGGTAGGGGACATGAGTTGGGGCCTGCTTGCAGGTGCCGTTCAAGGGTGGGTGGGTATTTTTTGGGGTACATGAGTCGGGGCCTGCTGGCAGGTGCCCGTCAAGGATGGGTGGGTGGGGGGCATGAGTCGGGGCCTGCTGGCAGGTGCCTGTCACTGGTGGGTGGGTGGGCGGGATTAGACATGTGTTGGGGCCTGCTGGCAGGTGCCCGTCGCCCGTCACTGGTGGGTGGGTGGTGGACATGAGTCAGGGCCTGCTGGCAGGTGCCCGTCAATGGTGGGCTTGGGGGATGTGAGTCGGGCCTGCTGGCAGGTGCCCGTCAAGGGTGGGCGTGTGTTTTGGTGGGGGACATGAGTCGGGGCCTGCTGGCAGGTTCACGTCAATAGTGGGTGGGTGGGGGACATGGGTCGGGGCCGGCTGGCAGGTGCCCGTCACTGGTGGGTGGGTTTATGGGGGACATGTGTTGGGGCCTGCTGGCAGATACCCGTCACTTTGGGTGGGGGACATGAGTCAGGGCCTGCTGGCAGGTGACCGTCAATGGTGGGTGGGTGGGGGACATGATTCGAGGCCTGCTGGCAGGTGCCCGTCAATGGTGGGTGGGGGACATGAGTCGGGGCCTGCTGGCAGGTGCCCGTCAAGGGTGGGTGGTTTTAAGTTTTACACCCACCCACCATTGACGGGCACCTGCCAGCAGGCCCCGACTCATGTCCCCCACCCATGATGGGCACCTGCCAGCAGGACCCGACTCGTGTCCCCCACCCACCCACCATTGACGGGCACCTGCCAGCAGGCCCCGACTCATGTCCCCCACCCAAGACACCCACCCACCCTTGACGGGCACCTGCCAGCAGACCCCGGCTCATGTCCTCCTGCACCCCCACCCACCCAGCAGTGACGGGCACCTGCCAGCAGGCCCCGACACATGGCCCACCAAACAACATGTCCTGAGAAAACAGACCTATATCTCGAATGCTAATCCTATTCCCCTGTCGGGGGGAAATTCTGCCGGGGTCGGCCGGGCCGTCCGCAGACCTCCGGGCAGGGAGGCCCCAACTCCTCCCGTATATCCCAGATGAGATAGAGTATGCGACACACACACAAGAAGCAAGGTGACTCTGCTGTTTATTAAACAAAACGGCAGGGATGGGTCAAGGAGCGTACGCGTCCGTCCTGACACACACAATCGTGGGCTCGCAGGCCCTTTTTACTTTAGTGTGACGCGCTACTCGCGTCATCTCAAAAGTTTAGCAAAAAACCTATCTCCACTCTGGATTGGTTGCTCGAGTGGTAGGGTTAGTATAGCATACGTATAGAGAACAATATTAGTGGGTAAGGTGAGTCAGGTGATATATCTGGGTTGTCCCTACAATTAGATACATGAGAATTGTTACATGAAGACTACTAATGATTGGCCAATGTTAATGGCGTCAGTGATAAGAGCCCCATGTTCTGATTGGTGCGTTCGCGAGCCTCCCAGTCTGGGACCATCGCTGTTCCCAGCTCGCGGTGCACCTGTCATTTGCAACAATGTTTCACTATGAGTACGTGCAGACAATGTGAAGACTTATTCATGAGCTGGAAGGCCGACTACTCCCACTGTCACAGATGCCCATTGAGCCTTTCAAGTGTATCTGCCTGTGTCTCGTACTGAGGGATCCAGACGCCTTCTTTCTCCTGGACTTGGCATCCTGTCAGGTTCGGCTTGGTCACGTGAGGTGGGACCGTGTTTGAGGCAGACTTTACACCATTAATATTGTTTTTCCATTGTGCGCTTGGTTTAATTTTGCAGGTGTGACTTTAACGTTGGTGTGCGGCATGCGAGGTTGCAACATCGTGCCCTTGATGGTCTGCTTCGGAATGTGGGTTTGCAACATTACGACCTTGGCTGTCTGCTCTCGCCGGGCTCATTTTGCAGGATCAGCAACCCGACTCTTGTTCTTTTCACGTTCATGGGAGCTCTTGCTTGCGGCCTACTTAGGCCTGGTGTATAGGTAGAACCATTTGGTGCACAGGCGCTTTAGGTTATAGCAACATATTGTCTTATGATCAGTATCATGTCTTCGTTATATTTCTCATTATGGCATCTGGGTTTAGGAAAAGCGTAAGCAAGCTCTTTAGATGAGTTCATGATGCGTCTTGCGTTTCTGCATTTTAAAAGCCTATATTAATAATAATAAAGATGCACGTCCGTGAGTATGTCTGTCGCCTACGTCATAGCACTGAGTATATTCTTCGTGTAGATTGGTGCGGGAGTGTCCAGCGTGTATATTTGCACAGGTGCGCTGATCGTTGACTAGGTCGTCATGGCATCTCTAACGACGTGTTGGCTTTAGTCTAGTTGATCCGTGCCACAGGTGTCAGCATGGGCAGGTCGTGCTGTCGGGCAGGCAGATGGGCACATCCGTATGTTCCTGTACCAGGGTATTTGGTCGTCTGGTAGATGGGCAAACTCTTCTCGTGGCGGGTGTCTGGGCTGTGATCCTTTAGGCCAGGCGCGAGAGGGCAGGGACGGGAGTCTGTTTTTCCATTCTCCCACTTCAGTCCCCCCTCTGGTCGACTTGTCGACCACAAACATATCCTTTTCGTTATCACCTCTCACTCTCCATATTTTAGCTATCCCTCCTAGATGTCCATAGTGGTTAACATGATCTTCAAACGACCAGTACATATATTCACAGGTTCCTCCAGGAGTACAGTATACCCATTTCCCTATGTAACTCCTGGGGTTTCTTGGGTTTTCAATCTTCACTGAGGGTGGGTCCAGATGGTTAGTGATGATGTGGTTTCGCAGCTTCTCCCTTTCTTGTATTATTATGCCTGCGTGTTGGCCGTCATCTACTGGCATCAGGGGGTGCATACCAACCATTTCAAGCAACTCGTCAGTGGTGCGTGCCTTCCGGGCCTTCCAAAATCTTATTATGATCAGTGTAGCTCCAGCCAAAATAGTACAACCAACTATAATGTTCAGTCCATCTGACAGCCAAGATGGCATCCATGACCATAATAGTGAAAACCAGCTCTCATCCTTTTTTACACCGTTGCTTTCATCCATCATTTTGGAGTGCATCTGGGCCAGTTGTGAAACTGCTTCTGTCAGTGTGCCGTTGTCAGCATCGTTGGCAGGAATGAACGTGCAGCATGATTGTCCTATCTTTGCGCATACTCCTCCTTCCATGGCTGTGAGGAGGTCCAATACATATCTGTTCTGGAGTGCTACCATCCTTACAGCTCGCAACTCCTCTTTTATTGCGTTGAATCCATTTACTGTAGAATTGATGGTCATCATTAATTCCCATCTAGTTATCTGGAGCCATTTTGCGTTTGCGTAAGCCTGCAGTCCTGGATGGATTATTGAGGAGAAGAACATTGCTGCTCTGCTGAATAGTCTGTGTTCTGGCGGAATTGAAGTGAGGGCTGTTTCCGACCTTCCCCATAGGTAATTTCCAGTCAGAGGTTCTCCTTGTCTTTTCCTTCTATTCAGGACGGTATTGTTACCGTTGGTCCTGTTCCCTTGCTCCTCCTGAGGTGGTGTGGATCTCTTCTTTCTCTTGTCCCCTTCATCCATTGTGGGAAAGCTTGCCACATTCACATGCTTCTTGGGTACCACTAGTGACGGTACATTGACGTGTACCATCGTGCATACACCATTCCACAGGGGGGGCAGTGTGTGGTATGCTTTTTCTCCGCAGGCCCAGTAATGGTCCATTATTACTGCTGTTCCTGCTCCCCCCTCAGGCAACTCCATCACGCTGGCACAATTGGTGTTGTATCCTACGTCCACTTCCCCTTTATGTTGGTAGCATACCTTAGGCGCAGTTAGCGGCAGGATTGTTATTGGGTCTTCATCCGTCTCTACCCATGTGAGCATTGGTACGTACTTGATCCAAGTCGTCCAACATCTGTGGTTGTGTGCCTCGATAGTTGAGATAGTTTCCTCTGTCACCATGTTGCTTCCAATCACTCCTATCTCCCAATTGTTATCCAAGTACACCTTCCCTGTTATCATCACCAGTGGCCTCTCCCAGCATCCTAGTTTACCAGGAACTTCAGTTGCATACCAATCACATGGCAAATACTGCAATGTCACTTTCTTTGTTTCCCCTTTTGCAGGACCACGTGTTATGTATCTGAATGCTTCAGCATGTAAACTGCTCTTGTGGTAACTCAAATAGGTCTTGAGGAAGTTGTTTTCGTATGGGTATGAATCTCGTGTTTTCCACACCATGTGCACCACTGTCCCTTGAAACCTTCCTTTCGTTTGGAACAGTGCCAAGTATATAATGCATCGGGCTGTCTTTTCATCTATTTCTGTGGCAACAAATGTTCGGGACGCGCTCATGGCGTATGGTATTAATGAGCAAACGTAGCAGCTGTCTTCTGTTGTCTGCTTACCAATGCGGGTCATGTGTTGATACCATATGTTGTTTGAGACATGTGCTGAATCTTGGATATAATTATCAATACCTTTATTATCTGAGTATGTGCTGCGTTTAACTCTATTTTGTTTGTGTATAGTTTTACTAGTATCACCTGACGTAACACCTGTTGCAGCTGGGGATGGGGGTATATTAGGTTTGGGTATAGCAGTAATATTGATAGCACAGCTGTACTGCCATACAGAGGCAGCCAAGAACCCGGTGATCATCAAAATCCCTATTATTTTTATTACATATGCTAATTTTACCGGCATTTTGCTCTTACCTTTGCTGCGGTCCGGCAGCGTATTCTTGCGACGTTAAAGTTGCCCACCTGAAAATTCTCAATATGCTTATTATTAAATGTTAGTTGTTGTTAATTAAGCTCTCCCTATCAGGTAGTCATTCAGTGCCCAGGCGAAGAGCTGTTCCCACGCCAATCTAAGCGACCTATCTCTTAGGGCAGGCAGGTATGGGTGAAGGTGGGGCATTGAGTGTTCTATGGCCAAGAGGAATGCTGTGTAGTACACTCGTACCCTTCTCTTTTTCAGGTACGTTGGCCTTTTTATTTTATATACAAATTGGTGCGACAATTCTTCTGGGTAGTAATCGCCTGGGGGTACCATCTACTCCTGGGCAATGAATTTGTTAGTTATCTATTTCCTTAACAGTACAATAATACGCAGTTCCTGCATGTGCGAGAGAAAAGAAGAGAAAGCATTCACGTGTTTACATGTGTACTTGTGCAATACAATGTCCTTTAGTACAGTTATTACTCGTAGTGGGGGTAGGGGCCAATGGGCAGGGGGTTTGGGTTCAATTGGCGGAAGTAGTTTTACTCTTTGAGCGTGTGACCATGGGGTGGGCAGTATGGGGATCACCCTTTTCTTCTTCAGTTATTGTCTCTGGGCAATTTGGGGAGTGACAGGGTATGGGAACACTTGGGTCGTTGGCTGTGATAGAACTCTCTTCTTCCGTTGGCGATGTTGTTGTTGTTCTTCCCACAGACCTGTCGGTGGCGCTGGTGCGGGTCTGGGGTCTGTAGATCTTTACATCGTGTAGGTGATTCCAGGCGCGCTTATCCTGTAGCTTTACTGCTCTCGTTGATACCTCCTCTACTAGATGTGGGCCAGTAAACCGTGGATCATTCCACTTTCTATTGAAATTGCGAAGCAGGACGTGGTCACCTTTAGTAACTTTACACAGTCTTTCTTTGTCCAATTCTTTATCCGCGTCTTCTTGTTGATTGCTGTTAGACCCGCCCCGTGTGCGCTCGAGCTGTTGAGACACAAACACCACACTAGTAATCAAAGAAGACACATATTGGTACATTTCATCACCAAAGACATCTGCTGTACTTTCATTGTCGGTAAATGCTCTTGATGTTGGCGTTAGGGGAAGGCGCATCTGACGTCCGGTAACCACCTCGTGTGGGGTGGGGTGGTGGTCGGACCCTGGTCTGTTCCTTAGCTCGAATAGGGCTAATGGAAGACAATATAACCAACTCTTGTTAGTTGCTTGCTGTATCTTTGCGATTGCCTCCTTTAATAGGCCATTCAGGCGTTCACAAACACCGTTGGCCTGTGGGTGGTATGCACATGCAAATTTATGTTTTATGTTCAGCAAGGATGTAATGTGCTGGAACATTTCGTTTGCGAAATGTGGGCCATTGTCTGACCTTAACACCTCGCACACTCCCCATCTTCGGAAGACCTCCCTCACTAGGAATTTAGCTGCTCTAAATGCATCTGGGTGTGAACAGGGCCCTGCTTCAATCCACCTAGAGAATGGGCATACTACTACGATCATATACCTATTTCCTTGACATATATTGATCATATCAACATAATCAATATGGAGATGCCGGAAAGGTCCCTCTGGCCGGGGTATAGTACCTCTTACCACCTTTAGAGTATGGCCGGCCGTAAACTGTTGACATGTGAGACAATTACTGATAAACTTAGACACATGAGAATTTAGCTCAGGGCAGAACCAGTCTTCCCTAATTCGTGCTGCAATTACTTCTTTGCCTGTGTGGGCTGGATGATGTAGTTGGCTTAGGGCAGTGTCCAAAAGAGTCAATGGTATTACAACTTTTCCAGTGCCACCCTGGCGCCATAGTGCGTCAGTTGGTGACATTATGCATCCTCTTTTTACCCATATTTCTTTTTCGGCCATTGGTGCGGCCGCTTGTAGCTCCATAATCTGCGTGGCTGGGAGATGGGAGTACCCTTCTCTTATCAACATCTCCTTAGCTATTCCCCTCCCTCTCCCTCTCTGTGACTCTGGGGGGTTCCATATCTCACCAAAGTATGCAGCATACTTCGCATGTGCGTCTGCTGCTGCATTCCCCTTTGAGACGTGATCTTCACCATTGGTGTGTGCGGTGCATTTTACTAAAGCTAATTCTTGGGGGTCATTTATTACTTCAATTAGTTCAGCCAATAAGAGAGCATGTTGCACTGGAGTGCCATCAGCTCTTCTAAACCCTCTTCTTCTCCATTTTGACAGCCCTGAGTGGACAGTAGATGTAACATATGCGCTGTCGGAGTATATGGTTACTCGTTTGTGAAGGCTTTCCTTCAACGCCAAGATCAGTGCAACCAGCTCTGCTGCTTGAGCAGAGTAATGCTGTGGTAATTGTACACATTTTATTGCCACACACACCGGTACCTCCATCATTTTTACCACTGCTGCCCCAGTTCTCCTAATACCATCCCCTTGATCGATAGTAGATGACCCATCAATAAATAAGAGCTCACCACCCTCCAGTGCGTTTTCTTCAACCTTTCTACTACATGAGTACATTTCAGTTATTTCCGTACAGTAATGGGCATAATCTCCCTCCTCAATTACTTCTGCTATGAACCTTGCAGGGTTGACCGTGCTACATCTAACAATTGATAGTTCAGCTCTTGATAAAATGATCTCATAACCTGATGCTCTCTGCGTGGTTAGGGTGGACTTAGGTTTATTCAATATCGCAAATAGTGCATGCTCCAGAAACAAAGTAGTTGGGCATCCCATGGTGATTGCTGATGCCTTTTCCACTGCAAAAGCAGCTGCGGCGAGACCTTGTTCGCAAGGGAAGTGACCCAACATTACAGGATCTAAGTGGCCGCTGTAAAATGCTACTGGTTTGTAGCCCATGCTTGTTTTTTGAGCCAACAATGCTTTCATTACTGCTGAGTCGCAGTGTGAGAATATAAAAAATCGTCTCTCATAATCTGGGGATGCCAGTACTGGAGCAGTAGATATCGCATCTTTCAATTCACCAAAAGCCTCTTTCATCTCCATTGTCCACCCCAGCTTTTTCTCCCCTTTATTAGCTTCCCTCAACGCCTCAAGCAGGGGTCCTATGTACGAGCTGTAATCAAACACCCATGCTCTACAATAGTTGCACAGCCCCAGAAACTGCTGCAGTTCCCTCACAGTTTGTGGCAGTGGAGTGTTTGAAATGGCCTGTGCTCTTTGTGGTGCAATCTTTCTTCCATATTGGGATATGAGTTGACCAATGTAAAGTACCTGTTCTTGACAGTACTGTATCTTTTCCATGTCTACCTTGTAACCTTTTTCAGCCAATATTGTCAACATCTTTAAAGAGTCCTTTCTGCATGTTCTTTCGTTCGTGCTGCAGATTATTATGTCATCCGCATACTGCAACACCGTGCTTTCCACTTAAATATTACCCAAATCCATCTGTATCACTCTATTGAAAATTGAGGGTGATTCGCAATACCCTTGTGGCAATCTAGTGTGTTTCCACTTTGTGTTTCTGTAAGTGAAGCTCGTCAGATCTTGTGAGTCGGGGTGCAATGGTATTGAGAAAAAAGCATTTTTAAGGTCGATCACTGTAAATCGTGATGCCTCTGCTGGAATGCCACACAATATCGTGGCCGGGTTTGCTGCTACGGGATATTCCGCTTCTACTATGTTGTTCAAGGGCCTGAGGTCCTGTATGAAGCGCCAAGACCCCCCTTTAGCCTTGCGCACTGGGTACACAGCCGTGTTGCAAGGTGATTCCGAGGGGACCAATATGCCATTATTTACAAGGGCCGTTATGGTTTCATATATACCCTCATCTGCCTCTTTTGATAGTGGGTACTGTTTAACTCTGGGAAGTATTGCACCCTTTTTCAATTTTATCATTACTCCCCCTATACTTTTTATACACCCCACGTCATAGGGGCCGGTAGTCCACAATGATTTGGGTACTTTTGACATATCCTCCTTAAAGAAGGGGACTGGGGTGCATGCGGGTGCCTCAAGTGCCATTGCAATTTTCTGTGCTACTTGTTTGTACGCCACTCTTAGCCATATTTCCACACTCATCATAAACACCATTTCACCTTCTTCCTTTTCATCTGAGAACAGCTCCTCATCTGACACCTGGGTGAGCCTACATCCTTCTGCTAATGCTATCACGGCCCTCCATGCTCTTCCTTCTTTGTCTTGGGCATGTACAGCAATGTAGTCAGCTGTTGCAATAATACTCTCAATGTCCATTAAGAACACCTTCCCTTCTGGTTCATTAGCAGGTGTTTCTGGTCTGAACAGATAGGTTGCTGGCCTCCTCCATATTTTCCCTTCTATCCCTGGCATCCATGCAATTGCCATATCTGTTCCATACTGGAATAGTTTGCCATCTATTGGCTCCGCCCTAATCGCTGTCTGTCCGCAGTATGCTTGCATAATTTGTCGTGCTGTGAGCATGTTAATCCCTGGAGTAGAGCAAATTATGCCGTCCTCAGTAAAGGAGATCGTCATATTTAACCTGTTCATTATATCTCTCCCCAATATATTTACTGGTGAGGCACTATAATATAAAAGTGGAACTGACAGATCATAATCTCCAATAGATAAGGGAATGTTATCAGTAAAGGGAACCAACCCTCTAGCCCCAGAGAATCCTTGGGTGTTCATGGCTTCGCCTGACATCTTAAACTTACCTTCCCTTATGCAAGACCGGGTTGCCCCGGAGTCAACAAGGAATGATAATTTTTTGTCACCTATCGTTACCTCTATGCGTGGCTCCTCCGCACTATTAGGTGTTACTGACAGGATGGGACACACCAAGGCCGTCTGTGGGCTGTCCTATTGAGGGTACAATGATTGGCCATTTCCTGTGTAAGGGTTGTGTCCCAAGACCGTCACCCTACCCAGTTGTGTTTGTTGTGCTTGGGGTTGCTGTGTCATCGCTACCTGTTGTTCTGGCAGCGGACACGTCTGTGGCTGCTGTTGTGTCAGTTGTGGTTGTTGTTCACTTCCCTGTTGCAACGTCTGCTGTTGCTGTATGCCCTGCTGTTCCTGTGAGGGCCTTTGTTGTCCCTGTTCACTCCATGATGGTATACCAGGTCTAACTCTACACGTGCGGGAAATGTGTCCTAATAGTCCACAACTCCAACACACCGGCGGTTCCCTACTTTGCCATGGAAAGCTCCCTGTGTTGTCCTGGTATACTGGTTGCCCTGTGGGGTAGGGGTTTCTAAATCCTCCCACCTGTTGTTGGGTGTTATACCCGTATCCTCTCCCTCTCATAAATCCTCCTCTCCCCCTGTTATAATTATAATAACCAGCTCCTGCCATCGTATGTCCACCTCCCATGCTGGTCATGTATGGTTGTATTTGCGGCGCCTGTTGTGTTACAGTCTGTGAAGGTGGTATTTGGGCATGATCTTGTGCAGCCACTACTTGTGTGGGGCTTTGGGTCATTGTTGTGGGCGTAGTTATTAGTGCCCCTTCCATCGTATACTTGGTAAGTTTTTTCTGTACTAGTTTAGCCTCTTCTGTTTTCCTGTCCTTTTCCTTTTGTTTCATTTTACCTTGCCATGTTCTGCAATGATGCACTATAGTAAGTTGTATTTCTGGCCATGGTTTTGCTTCCATTCCCACTACTTTCTTTAGTTGTTTCTGAACTCCTTCTGGGAGCCCTTGTACTAGTATATGATAGAATATTGCTGGTGTTTTATCCCATTGTTCCCTCGTTTCCATACGCCACTTCTCTTGGATCTCCTGGATATAATCAACAGGATCTTCATTTTCACGCATATTACGAGAGGTAATTGCACCTATGTCTGATATGTCTGGGTCCTGTACCCTCAGTGCCTGCCATAGTGCATGTCTGCAGTTTGCGAATGGTGCCCCATCGTGTGATGTGTTTGTTATTGTTACCCCGTGGAATCCCGCTCTCTTCCAAATGTCATCCGCTCTATCCCCTAATATTGATATTAACAGGCCCTTTACGTCTCCTACTGCTAGTTTCTGTCCTGCGGTGTGTTTTTCCATTTCATATATCCACTTACCCGCACCTCCACTCAATGATGGGAGCCTGCATTTTATATTTTCTTTATCGGTATGCTTCCAAGGGACGTACTGTGGTCTAACCCCTCCTCTCTCTAAAAGTGGCATCAAGTTATGTCTTGTTTCACCCATTGTGTTCCATAATACCGAGTCCTCACACCCTTCCTCCTCCTCCCTTTCTTTTACATCTTCAATTTCGTCCGTATTTCCCCTGCTCGCAACTTTTTCTTCTACATCTTTTCCTGCGTTTAATATGGGCATGTTTATTCGACTTTCTTGCCTGCGACTAGGGAGGTTTCTAAGCCGATATGCATAGGGTGTCAATTCTTCTGTGAATGGCGCGAGTTTTATTTTGCATAACGAGAGTGAGGTGGTTGAGCATGTAGGGTGCAATGGGGGAGGGTGTGATGGTGATGGGGATGGTGCGGCTTCATGTGTTTGTCTTTCCACTGTTCTTCGCTCTCCCTCCTCACTTCTTTCCAGTTCATCCATTCTCCTACTTATCCATGGTGAGTCTATGTTGGTTCGGGTGATGTATAGTTTATCTAGACTTTCCCTTCCACTGCTACTTCCTTCTTTCTCCACTCCTTCTTCTTCCCCACTGCAAAAGTCAGTCATAAACGGTAACCCCCACTCAGTCTTTTTCCCCTTGATCGTTACTGTTTCTAAATCTATTAGGTCCAGTTCTCTTGTTTCTCCTTTATCAACCACTCCCCTTTGTGCTGATGTTGTGGCTACTTCTGTGTTTCTATATACATTCCCCTATTCTCCACTCTCCCTGCTCCTATCTACTCTTTCTCCTTCATCTCTCTCCTCCATCTCCCTACTATTTTCCTCCCTCTTCCTTTTTAACTCCTCCATTACTTCACTTCTCATCTTTTCTAATATTCTTTCATCCTCCTTCTTCCTTTCCCATTTCATCCTTTCTCTTTCTACTATACTCTCTATCACCCTCCCTTCTTTGTATTTCTTAGTAGTTTCTGATAGTACTCTCCTCTTCCACATTGCCATTTCTTTTTCTTTTTCTTCCTCTTCCCTTTTCTTTTCTCGCAGTACTGCTCTTGATACCCTTTCTGCTGCTGCTTTTACCCTTTCAGCTTCTCTCTTTTGCTCCTCCGTTCGTTCCCGTATTTTTTCCAATTCGTTCTTACCTTCTTTTCTTTTCCTCGCTCTCTCTTTCTCCTCCCTTTCAAGCTGCTTAATCAATTCATTCTGCTCATCCCTTAATTTTGCTAGTCGTTCCTCCAAAATCTCTTCCTGTTGTCGTAACAGCTCTTCTCCCCTCATTTCACTATCCCTGGCATTATCTTCATCTGTTTTCTTTACTACCTCCTTCTCTTCTCCTGTTAATGAACCCCGTAGTTTTAATAATATCTGTGCAGCCACCCACTCATCGTTTCCTATTTCCGCAGTCTGGTTTTCTCCATTTCCCCCTTCCCCCGCTGGCATCTTCCTATGAGCCACATATGGTGGAGGGCTGTATGCCGGGTTCGAGTATCTCTCAGCCGCCCTTAACTGTCCTCTTTCTATTTCTCCTAGTTCTCTTAAAGGGTACAACCCCCCTACCTCTGTTTTTTCCCCCTTTGCTATGGCTATCTCGTTGCTCTGTTCCTTTTTTATCTCATCTGTTTTATTATTCTCTTCTCCTCCCTCTCTTCGGTTCCCCGTGTTCTTTGGGTCCTCACTCCCCTTTTCCCCATCCTCTCCTTCCTCCTTAATCTCTTTTTCTTCAGGTATTTCCCCCATGGTGAACATTCCATTTGATCCTGGTCTGGACCCCTGGAACATCCTCCATAAGTTAAACACCTCCACATGGTTTGCCAACTTCTTCCCTTTATATGTATTGTGCAGATGGTTTAATAATGAATGTTGGACATATCGATCGAAGCTACCATTAGGCGGCCACGGTGTTAGCATCTTGTTATCCGTCCCCTGGGTCCATTCTATGCTATATTTAATCAGTTTCTCCCTATGGGGTAGCAGTGTTGCGCAGATGTGTTGTAGTGGGGTAGTGAGTGTGTTCCCCCACCCTCCCAATCCTGCCCCGTATGACATAGTAGCGCTCCACTTGTTACCCTTCCCCTATCTGGTAGCAGTTTATCTCACTAGCAAATTACAATATACAGCCTTATATCGCTTACCTGGCCCCGTAAGTTTGGGGATTTACGATAGTCCGCTAAGAAAAATTATAGAAAATATGGTATGTTACATTTATATATTTCCTTCTGTCACCCTTACGGCCCCCTGCGGCCGAGGCGCACATAGCCCCCTGCGGCTGCGTACCCCTTAAGACGTTCTTATACAGTCGTCCTATTTCCACAAGCTCCTCCCTCTTCTACACTGGCCGTGGCCGGCGTTCTCCGTGCGCGGCCACGTTCCCCCTGTTCACCTTTCCCCGATCAACTCATTGCCGTTTATCCCCGTTTCCACTTCCTTACCACAATTCTCTCCCCCACCAACCTCAGGATTCAATATGCCTTGTGCTCGGGATATCCTATGAAAACCCTACTGGTGACGTCACCGATTTCTTCGAGCTACTGATAAGTTCTTCATATATTCTTTAAGTTCAAAATACACTTCCAATCTACCCCCGTTAACCCTACAGCTGTCTTCCTGTCACTCCTGGAACAAGGTAATCAAATCAATCATATAATCGGACTGCGCACACTGCGTCGCCTCGCGTGTGATACGCCCCTCGACAGGAGGGCTTAACCAGCCAATTATCTTCCGTATTAGGCAACTACCTAGCTACCGCCTACAGGGAAACGTCATCTACCTATCGAGTTTCTTGCTCGAACAATAGGGATCCTCATCTACTCATTGATCAATAAATGCCAAATCGTAGGAAACCACGCACACCCACACCCTTACACGTAGTCGCGACCTAGGCCAATCAGTGTCTACGAGCGGCCGCACGTGATGTTTTTGTGCTCCGCCTCCTCCCTTCGCGTAACGTAGCCGTCTGCTCTCGCACCTTTTCGGCTACCATTCATTCCATTTTCAACACTAAATTCTCAAACCTTCACCGCACACCTGTGTAACACCTCCCGCCTCCCTTAACTCCTCCCCCCTCCCTCACAATTTCACATTTCTTGTTGTGCGTGGCATGCTCACCAAGTTCTCTTGATGCGGGGCCGCTCGACTGCGTGCACCCCTACAAGCGGCTCGCCACCTCCCCTCGTCTGGACCACGTCTGGACACTCGCCAACCGCGGGCGGGATACTTCTCAACCGGCTCCCGAGGGCCAATATCCGGATTGCGCTGTCTGGTCTTCTCGCAGCTCCGCGATGGTCCTGTAGTCCTCAGAAGGGGGCGACGCCAGAGGGGGCCGCGCCGCCGGGCCTCCTCGCAACCGGAGTGCCTGGAAAAATTAAAAAAAATAAAAAGGCGGATCTTAAACAGATCTCAGCAGTGCCTCCAACTTGTCGGGGGGAAATTCTGCCGGGGTCGGCCGGGCCGTCCGCAGAAGGGGACCCAACTCCTCCCGTATATCCCAGATGAGATAGAGTATGCGACACACACACAAGAAGCAAGGTGACTCTGCTGTTTATTAAACAAAACGGCAGGGATGGGTCAAGGAGCGTACGCGTCCGTCCTGACACACACACAATCGTGGGCTCGCAGGCCCTTTTTACTTTAGTGTGACGCGCTACTCGCGTCATCTCAAAAGTTTAGCAAAAAACTCCACTCTGGATTGGTTGCTCGAGTGGTAGGGTTAGTATAGCATACGTATAGAGAACAATATTGGTGGGTAAGGTGAGTCAGGTGATATATCTGGGTTGTCCCTACAATTAGATACATGAGAATTGTTACATGAAGACTACTAATGATTGGTCAATGTTAATGGCGTCAGTGATAAGAGCCCCATGTTCTGATTGGTGCGTTCGCGAGCCTCCCAGTCTGGGACCATCGCTGTTCCCAGCTCGCGGTGCACCTGTCATTTGCAACAATGTTTCACTATGAGTACGTGCAGACAATGTGAAGACTTATTCATGAGCTGGAAGGCCGACTACTCCCACTGTCGCAGATGCCCATTGAGCCTTTCAAGTGTATCTGCCTGTGTCTCGTACTGAGGGATCCAGACGCCTTCTTTCTCCTGGACTTGGCATCCTGTCAGGTTCGGCTTGGTCACGTGAGGTGGGACCGTGTTTGAGGCAGACTTTACACCATTAATATTGTTTTTCCACTGTGCGCTTGGTTTAATTTTGCAGGTGTGACTTTAACGTTGGTGTGCGGCATGCGAGGTTGCAACATCGTGCCCTTGATGGTCTGCTTCGGAATGTGGGTTTGCAACATTACGACCTTGGCTGTCTGCTCTCGCCGGGCTCATTTTGCAGGATCAGCAACCCGACTCTTGTTCTTTTCACGTTCATGGGAGCTCTTGCTTGCGGCCTACTTAGGCCTGGTGTATAGGTAGAACCATTTGGTGCACAGGCGCTTTAGGTTATAGTAACATATTGTCTTATGATCAGTATCATGTCTTCGTTATATTTCTCATTATGGCATCTGGGTTTAGGAAAAGCGTAAGCAAGCTCTTTAGATGAGTTCATGATGCGTCTTGCGTTTCTGCATTTTAAAAGCCTATATGAAAAATAATAAAGATGCACGTCCGCGAGTATGTCTGTCGCCTACGTCATAGCACTGAGTATATTCTTCGTGTAGATTGGTGCGGGAGTGTCCAGCGTGTATATTTGCACAGGTGCGCTGATCGTTGACTAGGTCGTCATGGCATCTCTAACGACGTGTTGGCTTTAGTCTAGTTGATCCGTGCCACAGGTGTCAGCATGGGCAGGTCGTGCTGTCGGGCAGGCAGATGGACACATCCGTATGTTCCTGTCCCAGGGTATTTGGTCGTCTGGTAGATAAGCAAACTCTTCTCGTGGCGGGTGTCTGGGCCGTGATCCTTTAGGCCAGGCGCGAGAGGGCAGGGACGGGAGTCTGTTTTTCCATTCTCCCACTTCACCCCCTTGCCCCCCCAGTACAAGCATGCAACCATCCACAGAACCCACTCCCAAATTACCCATGACACGACAGTCTTAAATGGACCAACATGCCCCTGCAGGAATGCACAACGGAGCCACACAGTGGCAACACATGACTGAGGCAATGTTCATTGAGACATGCACAAAACCGATGATAGAACACAACACCAATCTTGAAGTTAGCTAAAATGTATTACAACATTATGAACTGACATTGAAGAAATTAAACTTGAAAAACAATGTCCAATGAGAGAAATAATAAAAAGAGAAAATGTAGATCCATTGAAGGAAAAATAAAATATGTCATGTTGGATTAAAAAGTGGTCCATTGCCAATGTTGATTAGAAAAACATAATCCAAATTAAAGAAAACCATTGATCCATGGGAACATTTAAAATAAAGTATGTACAAGTCTGTAACTATATACAATGGAAGTCCAAATGGTCCATGATCCACAAACAAAAGGAAACCTAAAAAAAAGTCCTATGAATAATGAACTATATACACAAAGTGGAGCAATGTCCATGAACTCCAAAATAAAAGTAAAAACAAAGGAAACCTAACACTAATGAACTATGTACAATGGCGGCGGGCAAGTCCAACGGCTCACTCGTTGATGTTTGGGGGCAGGGCATTATCGAACGTCGATGTCCCAGAGGCGGGCCTCTTCCCTGGCCTCGAGATCTCGCAGGGATGCAGTCATGGCCTGTTCCATCTCCCTGCGAATTCCCTCAAGTCACTCAGCTCACCTCAATGCCCCTTGCATGGAGTTCTCTGCCCTGACCATAGTGAGCCGTGCCTCCTCCGCCAGCCGCCGCTCCGCATCTATCCGCTGGCCCAACCACTGCCACATGGAAGACACTCCCAATCCAGGGTCCTCCTGCCCTCCGGCCAATGCCTGCCCCTCTGATGTGGATGGCCCTGAGCCATGATGCCTCCCACGCTGAGCCTGTCGCTGCCTCCGACGCAACTGTCTCTGCCAAGCACAACGTCATCCGGGATGATGGAATCCACCGGCACCGTCGTGCATGTGCCCTGCCTGATGATGCTGGCACATCCTCAATCCGCTGGGGTCCAGTTGGCGGGGTGTCCACCCCTGCTGGACCTCTGACTCCCGACTGTGGCAGGGATGGGATCTCCACCAGGCTGGCTGCGTTGGTTGGGGAAGATCCACAGGGGGCCCTGGTGGCATCTGGGCCGCAAGACGGCATGGAGAACGACTGGCGTATGGTGTGCACAGAGGAGGAGAGGGCTGCAAGTGTGGCCGACGCATGGAGGAAACCCCCAACCATGGACCCTCTCAACTGGGCCACGTTGGCACACAGCTCTTCGTGATGATGTGCTTGGTCCCCCCGGGACCCACATACGTCATCACGAATGTCAAGTGCGCGCAACGCGACACCAATCAGGACGGACTCCATCCGGTCACGGGTCCCCTCGTCCACAGGTAGAGGAGTGCCAGTTGACATGGACCTCCCCCCTACCTGCGGGCGGGCCTGGGACAGGGCATCCCTGCTGGTGCATGGTGATGCAGTCACAGTGTCAGGGACAGAGACATGCACAGGCACCTCCGCAGCAACCTGTGCTGTCTCCTGCCCATGCACCCGGACTGCACCACTTGCACCAGTAGTACCACACCCACCAGGCCCCATGTGCGGCTCTGTAGCAGCCTCCTTCTCCTCTATGCCCATCACCAACCTGGATGGCTCTGCACCGTCTTCCGCCATTTCAGGCCCCTGAGGGGGCTCATCCGCCCCTTCTGCTGCAGCCGTAGTGGCAGACGCGGCACCAGTCCCCTCGCTCCCAGATGATGGTATTTCCTGGGAGGGTGACTAGGCCTTGCGTCGCGGCCGGTGGAGGCATCCCTGCCGCTTTCCTCCACAGCGCCATCTCTGCCCTCTTCTTCACTCGCCGCTGTGTAAAGGGAGACATTTAACACAAGCATCAGGGTACTGAACTATAGTCCCCTAGACGCAAAGCAATGGCACATGAGTGGCACTGTCATACGTCACTTCCATCCTGTCCCTCCACAACACATGGGTCAGTGCAGGCAACACATACACATGCAAGAACAGGCATGGCACATGCAACATACATTGACATCCATATCCAAGGCACTGTAGTTGCATCCAATGGTGGGCTGATTCTCACATGCACCATCGGACATGCAGGTCACATGCACACGTGTCACCGATGGGTCATGCATTTGGCCAGGTATACCCCAAGACACAGTGGATACAGGGATGACTAGGCTGTATCAGTGAATCAACACATCCTCACCAACATGTGTCATGCATCCATGGCGCACACATTACTCAAACACACGGACATGTACATCATGCATGTCCATGACAACAGCACACATCTCTCACACCCCAAACATGTCAAATTACAGACACAGGCATGCATACCTGTGTGCGTTCCACATGCTACTCCGCATGATGCATTGTTAAAGATGCATCATCCATGTGGGTCACGCCTGACTGGACTCACATGTGGCACCATCATGTCCCTGCACACACACATCCAAACATGACCCATTTCACACATGCAGCCAAGTAGCTAACTACCAGCACACTGCAACATGCCCTTTTTTAAACATAAGTGCATGGCCACTTACCGCTCGACTCCAGGCGGGCCTGCATCCTGAGGATCTGGTGGTGAAGCACTGGGCGAATGCTCTCCAGGACCCTCATCTGCTGGTTGGTAAGCTGGCCCCGGCGCCCCACTGCATCCTCTGTTTCCAAGAGGCGCCCGGCCTTCTTGAGGGTCCTGGACTTGTAGTCCTCCCAGCGCTTCTGGATGTTTTTGATGTCGCGAGGTGCCACCCCCTCCGCGTTGAAGGCACCCACTATGTCCTTCCAGATCCACTTCCCTCCTTCCTTGTTGGCGCACAATGGTGTGAAGAGGGCATCATAATGCCCCAGAACTTGCTCCACCAGGATACCAACTTCATTTTCACTTAAGCTGGTAGCCCTCTGACTCTCTGGCTGGGGGTTGCCACTGGTGCCGGAAGGTGTTGTGTCGGACATGGCAATCCCTGAGGCAGATGTGGGTGGGAATCTGGGTCCTAGGGCTGGGCTGTGGAGTGATGGTACTTCAGTCGGGAGTCTTCTGTTCCAGCAGGGGTGGTCACTGCAACTGGAACCCTGCAGATGGCAGATGTGCAGGCACCAAATGGCAGGGCACGGTGGCAGCAGGCAGGCAGCAGCAGATGGCTCGTGGGAGGCTGCTCGGTGCTCTGGGGGGCAGTAATTCGCCTTCTGGGCAGGGGCGTGGTCTTCCTTGTGTTGTCGTGTGGCCAGTTTGATATGGAGTGATTTGGCACGTGAAAAAACAGCACGTCAGCGTGTAATTCGAGGAAAGGCCCTTACCGCGTAAGCGCGTCTGTGACGTAACACGCGCGGGCATTTTCCTAGCCACGGGTTGAATGTCCCACGTGGGTTTCCATCGCTCTGTACGTGCTCTTCGTGGGATGCGGTACGTGAATTCCGAGGGTGCGCATGGACTTTTATACGTGTTTTGGTTGCCGCAAGCAAGGCATGTGTATTCGGAGGGGTGTGCGGGGAGTTTTCCACGCGTTTTCGATAGCGCGAGCGGGGTATGTGTATTCCGAGGGGTGCGTGGGGAGTTTTCCACATGTTTTCGATAGCCCGAGAGCGGTACGTGAATTCCAAGTGGTGCGTATGGACTTTTGTATGCGTTTTCGATAGTGCGGGCGGGGTACATGTATTCCGAGGGGTGCGCGGGGACTGTTACATGCCTGTTTGTGCTTGGGCTGGGGGCTGTATGCTGGTACCCTGGCCTTTGCGCCATATAGGAGATTTGTGCAATGTTTTTGGCGCACAGGGCGGGATTGGGGGCGTTACTGGTGCTGCTGCAGGGTTGCTGCGCCACTCCGCGCCACAGCTGGTTATGGATGTTAAAATCCATGAATACGCTGTGCGCTGAAATGGATTTTGGCGCACATGGCTGGTGCAGACTGCCGCATGCGCACACTGTGCACCAGCCGCGTGCGCCACTTGTGCGCCGAATTCTATGAATTACCCCCAGCCCATTATGCTTTTTATGGTAGATCAACTAGGGTATTTTTTCAAGTATTGCTCTGGTTCCGGATACCATTTGTGAAAAGAGACAATCTGCTAGTATAAATTTGTATTTAAAATGACTGCATTGTTCTCGCACCAATCGTTGATCACAATCAACTTCTTTATCTTATTTGGGTTCTGTATCAAAATTTGCATTGAGTAACCCAAATTCAATAAAACTGCTTCAGAGTCCCTTCTGAGTTCAGTCATGAATAGATCAGAATTGTTTGCCCCTAGTACAGTGTAAAGACTGTCGTCTCTTGCGGTGACACATTTTCTCATTTGAGAGGGCCTTCTCCATTGCATAAGGCTTTTCAGAGATTGAAGTCCCATTTCATATTGCAATAACTATATAGAAACATAGAAAAATGTTACTATATGCCATGGTGCATAAATATGAATAGTCACACTCATGATTTTGCAGCTAATTCTTGACTGCATATAAGATTTCTAAAGGAGTTAATTATATTCCTTTATACCTAAAGGAATTTAAATTCTCACTTAACAATAGTGAATATATAAAATACAAATGCCATATCATATCATATCATAGATATATGAATAATTAATTATACCCTTTTTAGCATCAATACAATGAGGCTTGCTTAGGCATTCATTAAGGCCAAAATGGCCATTATATGCAATAGCGTGATGATGTCATGCAACAAATGACATCATCGCGCTATGCAACATCACAATGTAATGCTATAAACATTGCTTGCAAGATGGTGGGAGTGATAATGCACATGGAGCACCACTGCCACTTGTGAAACATTGTTACTGAAAGAAGTTAAGGCTTGAAGTGATAATGAACTTTCCTTTTCTTTGGTTAATCTAATTTTGGATTCAACTATGTGTTGTTTTAGGTGACTGAGAATGGTGTATGCTCTTATTTTCAGATCCCATTCTGGGTTGTAGAGAAAAAATGAAGAGATGTATGAATGAATAATATTAAGGATTTTTGAGGATTGGGCTTACCAAAGGTATTTCATGCATTTACTGCTGATACGCATAAACATTGGAATTTGCAATATTTAAGATGCCAACTATTTAATTTGCTTATTAGGATGCATACCATTATGCCCATGAAGCCCTTAGACAAGTGGATCATTAAGTATAATCTTTTTTAGATAAGTTTGTCCTGGTAACCTGTGATGGTGTACATACCTGGAATTTGTGAGAATATATAGTAAGAGTACCATCAGGACCTGGCACATGATCACAGGTACATGTGTACTTACCTATACCAGTTGGGCATTCAAATATTATTAGAAAATAGTGAATGAAGTACTTTTATTAATGTTGATATGACCTTATTTTATAGGCTGTGCAATCCATATTGATTATCCAGAAGGTTGCACGCTGAGTAGGTTGCTTGGAACCTCCTCCGTTTTTGGATCCAACACAAAATAATCAATGACTATTGGTAGTTAGATAAGAGTGGTATGGAAAAAAGTCTGTTTGGCTATATTGGCATGTAGACACGGTAGATGGGTAGTATGTCCACTGGGATTTATAATGGGTTCTACTCTATAGATAATGTAATGTGCAGTCTGCTCTCCTTGGGTGATACAGGAAGGTGGTGTGGGTATGGGCCCTCGGATGATTATACATATATGAACCACTAAATATTATAGTGTTCATATACATTAACATGTGTTTTGAATTAGGATGGATTTCTAAAATAATTTCACGTGTATACCCCCACCTCTACTTTTTCTCTTTCTCGCCTGACCTATTTACTACATTTTTATTTTTTATGTTTTCTTGTCTTTGTAGATACAATACCAACAAAAGGACTGTGAATTGTATTGTAAATGATGAATTTATAATCTGTACAGTATTTCAATCCGGCGATACATCCTGGTCTCAGCCTAGTATGCAGCACACAACTGAAATGCTTATTTTGTTATATATGTAGGTTCAATATTTGAGAGATACCTCATATCACACCCCTTTTTCAAATACCCCGGGTCACGGTGGACCAGGAACCAGGCTGGTTGGTAAAGGTAATATTTATGTATTTATTTAAAATTCAGGAAAATCATACACTTTTTTGATATATGGGGCAGCAATCACCAATGTGGTGACAATAACAATAGGAATGTAGGCAATGCACTTAAATTAACCCTTTAGCAAGGCAGATAGAAAACACCAGACAATAGAGACACTTTTGAATTTTTAGAAAGATAGCACTCAAGTTAGGATTTCCTCCTGCAATATTCCTCAACCCACAAATAATCAATTCTAAATAGATAGAAGGAAGCAGCAGGTCATCAGGAATGAGGAATAAGAAACAAAATTCAACCTTCCTCCCCAAACAAGAGAGAAAAACGAATTTTAAACCCTTGCAATGTTAAAATGACACTGGGAAATCGCTGAATAAAACAATGAATATGTGCAAAAATCCTTAAATAAGTACAATTCTCTACGGGAGCAACACTGGAAAGTTACAAGCAATCAAAAGCAATAAATTGAGCCAAAGCATACAATTCAAAAATGAATGGAAGGTTTAAAACAATTGATAGTTTAAATAAAATGTGTAAAACTTTGCAAAAATGCTCATTCAAGCCTGAAATTAACCAAACGGTTTATGATAAAAACAGGTAAAAGTCACTGATTTGGAGTGTGATGTAGCTATAGATCTTAGGTACAATCAGGAAGTGAAATGAAGTCTCTAGCTATTAAACTGAGGGAGATAGACAAGGTAGTATGAGGTGCGTTTTTAGAAATATCGGGTAGTGAAAACAGAAAAGAAAATCAATTTGGACAAGAACAGTTTTACTCTATACTAAAGCATTCAGGCTAGAATACCAAAGAGGGACACAGTAAGCTCCAGGGTTGATTTGTGAGTTCAACCCTAGTTCCCCAGTGCCCGCCCTGGCAGAACCAGTCCGATCACTCGAAATAGGATGGAGAGTTTAGGATTTAAATTACAAGAATTATTAAATAGATAGTGCTTGCACTAGAAATCAATGACAGGGTTGCAATAAGTAATCTGACAATGTTACACGTTATTAAGGTAAGGATAGGATGGTTTAGAGATTGGGATAGGACAAGGCAAGGTATGCTACAGTTTTCTATGGTTCTTATTGATACTCACAGTCCACTTTTAGTTTGCATTTTGAACAGTCAGCTCTCTGGATCACCACACGGATCTGGTCTAACACAGGACAGCCGGACAAAATTAGCAGGCATGGACTGGATACCGGGTAGCACTTCTGGTTATGGGATACTACAGTACTGGATACTACAGATCAGCTGGATGGCAGGTTTGCATTTAGTGAGCAGCAAGCCAGGTCAAATTCAGGATGCTTTCCCAAAACACCACAGCTTCCTTTTGGTTATTGGAATAATTAAAAATGGAGGACTAGTTGAAGCAGGATCAGAAAGGTTTGGCCTTGTGGTTGGGATCTGGATTCTAGATGGATAATTCCAAGAAGACAGTAACAGACAGGAAGCCGGGCAGGAAATCAGGAATCAGTCAGGATTCAATGTTGAGCCTAGTCAGGGGCCCTTATTTATAATGCCAGATGACATCATTACAGTATATGACAAGGGCAGCATTCACTACCCATGCCCCTAAAGATAGGCTAGGACAAGGGTAGAAGTCTCCGCCTAGCTCTTCGCTTATTGGATTTCAGGAAAAATATGTCATGTTTATGAGGAGATTTTTACTGTATCTGGAAACTCCCACATTTACTTTACTGAAAATCCGATTTTGCCAAAAACATATACTTCTGCTGTTGCAACCTCTTAGTAAGTCAGATACACAGGTTACATATTTTGTGCTGCACAGATCAGTCCAAACCTCAAGTTTGTGGGACTTTGCTTCGCCTTTCTGATACATTTTGGAAATTTTAAACAGGAACGATTTGGCCTAAAATTCCCCAATTTTATACACAGATGCGAGTTATCCCCAGGGATGTATGTACAAAATGTTATGTTTGCTTTTCTTGTAATACAACATATATCACCATTTCTGTCCAGAGTGTGTCAAGACATTCTACCAAGTTTTAAAATAAAGGCCGGAATTCCACTTTTACGCTGTGACAATTCCACATTTTTGACCAATTTTGGCAGCTGAGATACAAGCCTTTTCTTTATAAAATAGTATTAAGACAAATGGGAGTCACTGTCTGTCATTTATTTTCTTCCCCGCTGACACCAACTGGCAGTTTCTTTCAAGCATGTTGGGGGCCCCTCTCTTAATTGAAGGTTTTATTGCCCCTTCCCACCTGACAGGTGAATGTCCCAGGACTGTTATTGTCCCAGCCTGGGGCACAGACGAATGTCTGATGAGCTTGTGAAGTTTCTTTGTCCTGGTCCATTCAAAGTTTTTCAGGCTGGCAATTAGCACTTTTGGTGCCCTGAAAATATATGGTGTGCCTCTCTTCCTGAAGGAAGTTACAGGGCTGGAACTTGAACAACTGGTATTTCTTGTGAGCTTGCAAACTCAACCTACGTGTTTTAACCTTTATTCTCTCATTTTAAGTCTTGAATTAAACAAACTTGGGGAATCAAAATAGCCTATGTATGTATTATCTCCAGCCACATAATCCTTCTACATTGCTAAATAAGCAGGCCTTCACTCAATAATTTACTTTTAAATAGGCAATTTTTTCTTCAGCCAGCAAAACCCATTTTACCACATGTGTTAAAAACTGCAAACATTTATTTCTTTTAAATTCGGGTTTCATCTCCATCAGAGTCACACACAGCCATGCAGCTATAGTTATTCTCTTGAATGCTGGAGTTGTTCTGCAGCATGGATACATTGAAACAGGCATGGCTCAGCTATTTAGAGTCTTTCTCTGAACAGCTGATTTTTAGATACTTTTGCAAAGCAAATAGACGTGTTTCCCATGTAAAATGAAAACAAAGCCCCTGGTTGATATCTTTCCAAGCTAAGATGACCGGACCTGTCATCCAGGAACTAGACCCGGTTTTGCTGAGACACAATTGCCCTCATTAAAACTCAGGCGTTAAGGGTTAACGCCACCGTTAACCCTTAACGCCTGATTCCCACCTTAATGCCTGCTTTTTGCAGGCGTTAAGTTCCATGGTGCTAAGGCACCTTGGTGCTAATTACGGCACTGTAATTTACGGTGCCGTAATTAGCGCCTTCCCCACTCCCATTATGCCCTATGGGGCAAACATGGGAATGGGGAAGGGAAAATGGGAGATGGGGATTTACCGCCCCACTCACCTTGTAATGGGGCGGTAAATCCGCCATCCACCATGGTGTAAACATAGTTTACACCATGGTGGTAAAGTTGGTGCACTTAGCACCTCAGTTGTAATGAGGGCCAATGAATGTTCCTGGGTATTGCAGGGCCTTTTGAATCAAAGCAGTTTCATAGTAAAGGGATGGATTTATCGTCACACAGCACTTTTAAAAGAGAGAAAAAGGTGTCATTTTCAAGGGACTTTTAGCAGTTCTCAGCAAGGCAATGTTGCCTCTTTCACTTAATTCCATGTTAAATGATGTAGAGAACACTGACACATTACTGCAGTGTGTACTCTGTTCCCCCCCGCCTGAAATGTGTGTGGCAGGATGGTGCAGCCATTTTTCTGGTGGTTGTAAAAACAAAATTTTGAGATACTGGCGCACACAAGAGTCAGTGCAGCCCTTTTGCTGTTTCTTGCGCAAATGCAGCAGAGTGATGTGGTAAAGCATATCTCAGTGGGTCAATATATCCCACAGTAATAAAATGAAAATGCAGGAAACCTTAAGAATAATTCATTGTGATGAAATTGCCACATTATTATGGTTTGAGACTAAATGTGAATTTGCTTTATGTTTTTGGTGCTTGTATTGATGCTCATTGAAGAAAAGAGAAAATATTAGCTGGACAAAGCACCAGAGGGAAAAACATTAGCACATGCTACAATGATTAAATGTAGGTCTGTTACTAAGAGTGTGTATTGTGTTGCTAATACTTGATTTTGACAGTTAAAAGTGTTAATTCATGTATAATCTCAAGTACCTGATTATTAGATGCTTTTGCTCAAGAAACTGGAGCCCATTTTTTGATGTTTTGACTGCAAATCTAATTCTTAAACTACAGCGCATCTAGTGTATGGTATTTCTATTTATGTTCCATACATTATCCCATAATTGAGTACTGGGTGCAGACTGATGTGGGGGTCCCTGATATAGTCATCGGCATATAGTGAGATTATGTCAAGTGTCAAATCTAATCTGCTAACGGTTCCATGACCAATGGCAAGAACAGCAAAGGAGACAAGGGGCAGCCTTGTCTCGTGCCTCTAGTTAAGTGAATGGAGTCGGATAATTGTCCATTTGTGCACAACTTGCGCATGGGATGGTGTAAAGCAATTGTACGCTTTGAACAAAGACGGGCCAAATACCCAATTTCTTTAGGACAAATGTTAACAAAAATAAATCTTAAGGACACCATGTCGAACGATTTTTGTGCCTCTAGTGACAAAGCTACAGCGCAGGCCGAGGATTATATCTGTGCTATGATGTTAAATAGCCTGAAGATGTGCAGAGCTGTGGAACGGCGAGGGATAAATTCCATTTGATCAGGGTGTATAATGTGCCGCATGTAGGGTAATAGGTGGTTGTGAAGCATTTTTTGCATAGATCTTGATATCCGTGTTGATTAATGAAAGTGGTCAGTAAGATCCGCAGTCTGTGGGGGAATTATAAGGCCTCAGTAGTAGTATGATGATCACCTCCTGTGTAGTTGAGGGGAATTATTTAGTGGTCATGCCTTCTGCCCACAGTGATTGTAAGTGCCATGCAGGTAGCTCTTGAAAGGCTTTATAGAATTCTTCATGTAAACCATCAGAGCCAGAGAATTTACACATGGCAGGTCACTGATGCCTTCAAGCATTTCGTCTGTAGTGATTGGTTGCTCCAAGTGATCTTTTGTTGCCCATGATAGTTCTGTGATCGAAACTTCATCTAGGAAGGCCTCAATTTCTAGTTCAGTTTTAGTATCTTGTTATGTGTATAAGTTAGATTTGTATTTATAAAACACCACATTGATGTCTACCAGACCATCTATTGTATTCTCATTAAAATAATGTATAGGTGGTATCCTCATGCCCCTATTTAAGGTGTTTGCCTGAGCAGTCTCTTTCACCATAGCTCCTGGCCACTGCTGGCCTTGCCTTGTATTTCAGTTCCTTGTCTGCATGTTCACAGAAACTGTCTAACACCTGTTTTATATCTGTCAATGTGTCCTTCAATGGGTTGTGCACATGTGCTAATTCCAACTTGTGAAGATCCACTTTAGCATTCAGTATCTCTTTCTTAATAGTTTTTAGCACCCCAATTTCAGTGGACATTTTAAATGCATTCCAATTGTACTTTGACTGGAAAGTGCTCAGGTTCTTTTAAAAATATAATTGCACATGATCGCACAAGTGGAAGCGTAAGAGAATATCAGGTCTTGTAGTGCTTGGGGTTTGAATTTCCAGCAGCAGTGTGAGTGTTCTGTCACTGATAGGACTACATTGAAAATCACTGGGGAGTGAGCCCAGTATGTACCCTGGAGGATATGTAGACAGTACTTTGCGTAGTGCTGTGACTGAGATTAGAAATATGTCAGTCCTGGATGACATGTTGTATACCCTTGAGTAGTGTGTGTAGGCACTAGTGGTCAGGTACAATGATCTCCATGCCTGATCTTATGACGTGGACTGGCTTAGTCAGCGCTCTGCCTGCAGTGCCCGTGCAGTCCAACTCGAGGTCAAAGATTGTGTTCATGTCTCCACCGATGTTTGATGCATCTGGGTATGCATGGCATAAATAAACAATATCCTTGTAAAACCCAGGGTCATAGATATTGGGGCCATGTGTGTTTATCAATAATACCTCCATGTTTAGGAGCATTGCATGCACTGATATGTAGTGGTCCATATCATCTGAGTTGGAGTTGAGCAGTGTGAACTGCAAGGATTTATGAACAATGGTCAGCATGCCCATTGATAGTGTTGAGCATGACGTAAAGAACCTGTAGCTCCCCCATAGTTTGGCAAAGGATAAAGTAGTGGGTGTCATTGTGTGCATTTCCTGCAGAAAAAAAACATTTGCTTTATGGTGCTATGTGTGTGTAAGGATCTTTTTAACCTTCATCCAGTTACCGAAGCCCCTCACATTTCAGTTTAACACTACTACATCTGGATGCCTCACAGTGCACTCAGAATTATGTTGTCCTACGATATTGAATTGTGTATCACAGTGAAATGTATCGACCCTTCCCTTGTTATGAGAACACATTCATTAAACAGCCAAGTGATTTTAACAGTTCCCATAACATGCCCAATAACAACATATAAACTAACCATCAATCTTACATGGGGGTAGCTCTGGTTGCTGTGGCCAGGTGTTGCTGACTTTGACAGAGGTGTAGGTTACTACAATCGTCTGATCCACTTAGGCACCATGAAGGGTGTAGTGTTAAGGTTTAATCGTTATGACAATAGGAATTTGTTTACTGTGAGTGTTGTTGAGGTCCGCCACCAGTCGTCCCTGCTCAGCGCTCATGTTGACACAACCATTGTTTCCACTGTCAGGCAGGGGGATTTTGGATTAACAAAAGTTAATGGCTTCTTCCAGGAGTGTGAAGAAAAAATGGTTTTCCTTTATGTTAAATTCTCAACTTTGCCAGTAAGAGCATTGCCTATGTGACAGTTCTGTCTCACAGGAGCTTCTTGTTCATTTCTTCCTGCCCAAATGCTGAGAAGTCTATGTCGATGTAAATCCTGCTGGATTCATATGTCAGCTCGCCTTTCTATCAGGCTTGTATCAGCATCTTGTCACAGTCCTTGTAGTTGAAGATTCAAGCCAATATCATTCTCAGAGGCAAGTCAGTTTGGGCTTGGGTGCAAGGGTTGCATGCACTAGTCCAACTGCAAAATGTGACGAGAGGGAAGTACCTCTCAGCACGTCCAGGGGTAGCTTTTTCGATACAGTCCTCCATTTTAATATTTGCAGTATTCTCAGGAATGCCAAATATGCAGATGTTGTTGCGGCGGGATTGGGACTCCAAGTTGTTGCATTTCGATGTAGCGCACCTTAAATCAGTGGACATCCTAGTGAGCTCTGCCTACATTATGCTTAGTTTGTCTTCTGCCCTGATATTTCTGCCCTCCGCCTCAGTGATCCTTGTTGCTTCTTTATCTAAATTGGCATGCAATTTATTTATATTTGTTGTAATGTCTTCCAGTTTGTTGTTCACAGATGTAAAGCAGGTCTACATACTGTCTAAGAGGACTTGCAGGCTTGGTATGTCTTATTCTGGTTGGTGCCCTGTGTCATCAGTAGCAAGGCCACCTTTTGGCCTGGCTTTAGGGGCGTAAAGGCCTGCTTGGTAAAGGTGTCATTTTCCCCTGTTTTTTGATATTGGGGTTGCCCTTTACCATTGTGGTGACAATTCCCTCACTTGTCGAACTGTATTATGGCTCTGGTGAGTGACTCACTGTGTTTTTGGGCTGTGCAGTGAGATGGAGCCAAATGGCCATACTGAGGTTTGCCACAGGTGAGGGGTCCCAGGGCAGACGAACACCTCTGGCGGGAACAGGAGTCAGACCCACGGGGGCCCAGCGATCACTACTACTGGAGGAAGAGGGGGCGCCTGATGGCACACCCTAATGCCCGTCCTGGCCGGCCAACTCATGCCATAGGGCTGCTGCTAGGCTAGACATGGAGCTGGCTTCAGGCATAGCAATGCAGCCGTCCACCACAGACAGGGCCCCTCAGGCAGCCACTCAGGTTACTAGGTGCAATGCTGCCAGCAATGCTGCCAGCGCTCTGCAGATCCGAGGACTAACCAGTTGGTCCACACAGCTGAGAGTCCGCCAAGTAGATCAGATGGCCAGGTTCTGAAGTGGGGGGACAGTCATCAATGCAACAATCGTTTGCTGACTGCATATGGTGCTCAGGAGTCGATCCTCATCCAATCACGGGCGCTGTGTTGCTGGTGGCGCTCTGAGGCATGAAGCTCAGTTAAGGCACAGCCATCTTGCTTGCTCTGCAACAGCATCCCATGAATCCTCAAAATAATTTACAGTAAAAATGCTGGCATATATTTTGGGCAGAGTATCATGAAAGTGATTAATAATGGCAATGATGTCATGAAAGTGTATTACAGTGGCAATGTAGACAAATACTGTTGCCAAATCATTATGAAAGTGATTTACAATGACAATGGAGGAATATTTTGAGGACACAGCTTTTTAAACGTTTTTTATAAGGGCAATGCCGGCATGTATTGTGGGTGCAGCATCATGAAAGAGACTTACAACCCAGTGCTGGCATACATTCTGGATGCAGGTTCACCACAATTCTGTAAAATACTCCTGTGTACTGTTTGTGACTTGGAATCTGCTGTATTTTTGACATGTGTTACTTTCTGAAAACGATTATAAAGTGTTTGACACTGTACCCATTGTTTCTAAATGTGTGCTGTCAACACATTATTCCAAAAATTATTACATTTCTAGCGGCTAACAAGAGTTCAATATAAGAGCTAAGCAGATGGTGCATTCAAAGACGTCCCCAATGTTTTCAGCCTGATTGACAGAAAATGTAATTATTTGTATTCTATTTAAATATTCCTTACCGTAACAGTCCTCAGGTATCATAGCCGTGTGCTTAATTCCCATACAGAATATAAGCAAACCAAAAAGACAATGCAATTATTCATTTGTTTATTTAATGTTTGGCAAACTTATGTGTTATTACAACATTAAATGAATAATTATCAGCATTTGCTCCTTTTATCACAATGCTTAAAACAAACAAGATCAATTATAGTGTCAAATCCACATCATTTCATGAATATTGCTAACTGAAAAAGAGCTGTTCATAACAGATATGTAGATGTTCTTATTTACACGTTTTAATAAAAATGTAATTACATTTTCGTAATATAGTTCGTGCAGGATATTCTAAAAAATACATGATCCTGCTTGTAGGCGCAAAACACCAACCATTAGCATGCACTAGCAGGTGTCCTAGTGCCCTGAGCTATTGTAACCCAATCTTAATTAGAGAAAGCATCTTCACAATTGTTTGCTGACCAGGAATTAGATGAAAAAGCTCGTTACTCACAGAGTTTATGAAATGTGCAGAGGTTATAACAAATCGGTGGAGGGTTCATGAAGCAGCACAGCAGTCTCCTCTAATGCAAAAGTCTCCCTGAATTCTGAGTTGGGTTTGACCCCAGGGGCCTGCCATAACCCAACAGTCCTAGAGAGGAGCCGTCAATGCCACCAACCCACTTAAAACGTCTATCAGCACCTGATGTGTGGAGTGAAACCAATCAGTTCACTCTGATTGCAGGCTGACTGTGGCGATGATTGTGATAATGGTGTTTGCTCCGAGGGAGCTGAAGGCAGCAGCCGCATGTGCCCTCTCCTCACCTGGATGCCAACACTCTGATCGGCACCATTTCCTGCGGTCTCTTAATTAGGTTGTTGGAAGAGAATTGGAACCATTTGCTATACCTCCCACCTGTGGCTTAGCCTTCTTCACACACTTTATTATGATCACTTCACGGACTGCCCCTGTGCTCACCCCACCAACATAAAGAGTCCCACCTCACTGAGCAGGTGACCAGTAAGCCCTTATTCATGTCCGGCTGATCCAGATTCTCCTACAGAATGGGCCATTTGAGCTACAGAATTCAATGGAAACTAGTATCCCACAAGACAGAAGACTCCTCATCCATCAAGTCTCTGCACAGTCCACCATTAAATCTATAACTTCCTCCTAAAAAACATCAGAATTGTTCTGATCACGTACGACTGGCCATTGAGCTAGCTATTTTTACTAAATATTTCACTGATAATCACCTGGATGTCTCCTTTGGGTTTGTTCCTCCTGATGCTCTGTGATATGCCCTTTTTGTGCAGACGTTTAATCCAGCAATGGTGGACCATGCCATCCCAAGAGTATGGTTTCCCTGCTCTCTGACCTCAAACCTCACGGACATATGACTCTAAATCTATTGAGGAAAGGATGCTTCAAGTACACTAGAATGTGTTTGTGGCAGTCATAGAAGAGATTCTCTGCAGTGGTTTGGACTTCATGGAATTTGTCCATTTCACTCTCAGACATCATCCAACTTCAACAAGACAATGGGCCTCATTACAATCTTGGCGGAATGGGTTAACATGTGCCGCTAATGGATGCGGACCCGTTAAACCCATTCCGCCTGATTACGAGGTCCCCTCGCGGAACCCGGTAAGGACGACTCGTAAAACCAGGTGTCGTTACCGGGTCCCACGAGGGGACCAGGGAGCTAACAACAGGCCAGTCGTAATCAGCCTGTTGTTAGCTCCCTGCACCCATTCCCATTGAGCCCTATGGGGGCTCGAATGGTAATGGGGAAGGTCCGGGCCCGGGTTCCCTGAGGGAGGAATTACCGGGCCCTCCAAACTCGGAATGGCTCGGTAATTCCCCATTCAGGGAACCCGGACCCGGTTTTGGAGGCAGCCATGCTGCCAATAGCGGTATGGCTACCACCAAAGCCGTAATGAGGCCCAATGACTTCTTTATCCCTCACCCAACACTTTTTTTTTTTAAACTTTGTTTTATTGACATTTTCATAATGTAACAAACGGGCAGAAAGCTTTTTCAAAGAGTGTACAAGTCATAGGCCCAAACCCAACCCCCACCCTCCCGAAACGAACCCTCCCCCCAAATAACTTAGTCCCAGTAGAACCCCCTTTATGGGGAGACACGTTGTAAGCTTTGTGTGACTGGAGCTCGGGAAAGAGCGAGAACATTAACTGCATGTTTGGCTGTATTTCGTCCGCCGTCCCTCGGGCCATGGCTGCCCTTTTCCATCCATGGTTCTTCCCGGAGGATCAGTGGATCTCCCATCCCCAAGTTTGCTGCACCCCATACCAATTAGCCTGGAATGAGCTCAAATCATTGTTCATCATTGCTGTTAATTTGTCCATCAAGAACATGTTTTTAACCTTTTGTAGCCAGTCCTCCTTTGTGGGGGTCTCCGGGCTTTTCCATTTCTGGGCCAAGGCCACCCTCCCAGCCCGCAGCATAGTTTCCCACATTCTAGGGTATCTGTATACATCTGTGTCCTCTGGGGGGAGGCCCAGCAACACTGTCAGAGGATTCTGGGGAAGCAATTCCTCCGTGACTTCGGCGATCCAACCCCTTACCCTCTCCCAGTACGCCTGTACTTTCGGCAGTGCCACCACATGTGACCCCTCGTGCCTACCTGGTCACATCCCCTTGGGCAAACGGGGGATATACCCGTGAACATCTTTGACAGCTTGGCGGGATCTCTATGCCACCCCTGTAAGATCTTAAAGTTGTGTTCCATGTCCGCCGTGAACAAGTTCCCATGGAAAGCTATTTTAAATATCCTTGACCAGGAGTCCTCCGAAATCTCCTCCCCAGCCAGATCATTCCAAAAGGTGCCCCTCCTTTTCCCCCTCCCCTCCCCCTCCTTCTCCGCAGGTCAACAGTGTTCAGAATTTTATACATTCCAGATACAGCCCCCTTCCTGGAGGTCGCAGTGTCGAGAAGTTTCTCAAAGGGGGTCAGCTGTCTTTTTAAATGTTGGCCCCATGATTGGTCACATAGGATTCCCTTCAGGCGGAGGTACTCAAATATGGAGAGTGACTCCCGCCCGAGGGCGTCTCTCAAATCTTCGTATGGCAGGAATTCCCCCTCCCTAAACAGTTGCCCAGCCCATTCCATCCCCAAGTCAGACCATGACTGTGCATTACGGAACCCCCTGCTTCCCAGTCTGAATGGGTGACCCCATAGGGATGACATCGGAGACGGCCACGATGTTAGGTGTGCCGTCTGGGGGCTTTCCCTCCAGAGTGCCCAGAGAACTCCCAATGTTGGGTGGGATTTGAGTCTGTTCGGAATGAATCTGCCTGGGGCCCATAGGAGGTCCCGAACCTTAAGTGGGTGAGCGTCCATGTCCTCCAGGTACGACCAGTATGTACCCATCCCCTCTTTCATGTGTTCCAGGAGGACTCGTAATTGGGCGGCGCGGTAGTAAAGTTGGAAGTCAGGCAGCCCAAACCCCCCCTCCTCCCTAGGTAAGGTGAGGACGGCCTTTGCGGTCCTCGGGGTCCTGCCCTCCCATATGAACTGGCGCACCGCGTTCTGAAGGACCCTAAAGGTTTGGTCGGGGACGCTGGTAGGGAGAGCGGTGAAGAGGTATAGTAGGCGCGGGAGTACGTTCATTTTCACTGACGTCATGCGGCCGTACCAGGACAGAATCATAGAGCCCCATCTCCTTAGATCGGCGGTGACCTGTGCCATAACGGGATCATAGTTGGCGGGGGCGAGACTGGTTAGGTCCCTGGTTAGAAGGACTCCCAGGTATCGAATAGAGGCCTTCCCAACCGTTATCCCCTCCAGTCTGTCTAGGGCGTCTAGGCCTGAGTCCCGAATTCTCATGGGGAGCAGGACTGATTTAGATGCATTAATCTTTAGGCCTGAGAAGCGCCCGAATGTGGTCAACAAGGACAGGAGGGGGGGGAATGAGGATCTCGGATCCACCAGGTAGGCCAGGATATCGTCCGCAAACAGGGAAAGCTTAAATTCTACATCACCTCTACTGATCCCCTTGATGTATGGGTGTGCTCTGACTGCTATTGCCAGGGGCTCCATGGTGAGGACATAAATTAGAGGGGAGAGTGGGCATCCCTGCCTTGTTCCACGTGAGAGGGGGAATGGGTTTGATAATCTGCCATTCACTTGAACCCTGGCCTTAGGGGCCCTGTACAGCGCAGCCATCCAATCCCTGATGTGTGTCCTAAAGCCCATTATCTGGAGGGTGAGTTCCATGAATCTCCATTAAACCCTGTCGAAAGCCTTTTCCGAGTCCAGGGATAGGACGCTCGCGTCTAGATCCGACACCTGGGCGTAGTGGAACAAATCTATGGTTTTACGAATGTTATCTGAGCCCTGTCTTCCCGTAATGAACCCCACCCGGTCTCCGTGGACCAGTTTCGGCAGGATCCCCTCCATCCGTCTCCCAATAATCTTGGCCAGGATCTTTACGTCAATATTTAACAAAGAAATCCGGCGGTAGGAGGAGCACTCGGAGGGGTCCCTGCTGTCCTTGGGGAGCACCACGATGATTGCCTCCATCATGGAGTCCGGGAGAGACCCCCCCTCCAGCACCGCGTTAAACACTCTAACCAAGTGGGGGGCCAGGGCTGACCGGAACCTTTTGTAAAAGTAGACTGAATAGCCATCCGCGCCCGGGGAGGTGCCCACCTTCATACCACTAATCACGTGTTCCACCTCCTCTTCGGTCACCGGACCCTCCAACCCCTCTGCCATCTCCCTGGTCAGGGCTGGGATCTGTATAGAATTCAGGAATCCCTCAATCTCCCCCCTGTCCCCATTGTATTCGGATGAATATAGTCTTTCATAGTAACAGCGGAAGGCCTCTCCAATGTGGGGAGTATCATACCCCACCTCCCCCCCTCATTCTTCACTTCTTTCACCATTCTGCTTCTCTGTACCTCCCTCAGTTTCCAGGCTAAAATCTTGTCTGCCTTGTCCACTTTTTCGTAATACTTTTGTTTAACCAGGTGGAGACTTCTCTCTGTTTTATGGAGGAGGAGGTCTCTCAATTGGAGCCTATAGTCGTCCAGGGCGGCCACCCGGTCGCGGTCTAGGGGCTCCGTGGGGGGGCCTCCTGCGTGGGGGGGCCTCCCGGTTGGAGTTGGGCGATTTTTCCCCTCAGATACCTCTCCTGGGCCTCCCTTTCCCTTTTCTTCTGGGATCCCATTTTAATCAGGACTCCCCATAGGGTGGCCTTGAAAGCGTCCCATAGGGTGTGTGAACCCACCTCACCATTGTCATTAAGTTCAAAGAATTCCGCAATGGCATTGAGTACCTCCTGGGCTAGAGCCTCGTCCTTCAGCAGGGAATCGTTACACTTCCATCTCACCCTGTGGTCGTCCAGCCCTCCCCTTGCTATGGTGACTCGGACCAGGTCGTGGTCAGACCAGGGGACGGGGTCAACCCTATGGCCAGTGATGAATGGGTGCAGGGTCTCGTCCACCAGGACGTAATCTATCCTGGAAAATGATGTGTGCATGGATGAGTAGTAAGTGAAGAAGGGGTGTTCGTTCTAGGGGTCGGGACCGTGTCCACCAGGCCCAGTTCTGAGTTGACCCTTTGGAAGTTACGAGCCATGGACTCATCTGCCGCCCTGGAAGGCTGGGGTCCAGCTCGTTTCCTGTCCCGGACTGGGTCCAGGACCATGTTGAAGCCCC
Source organism: Ambystoma mexicanum (assembly GCF_040938575.1). NCBI lineage: Eukaryota > Metazoa > Chordata > Amphibia > Caudata > Ambystomatidae > Ambystoma > Ambystoma mexicanum. Next base: position 1,393,134,204 of record NC_090932.1, read on the forward strand.
CCCACCACCATCGTCCCGTGGACAAAGTATTTAAGTTTATCTCCCACCTCCTCCCAAAATTGAATTTGGCTTTCGTTTGGACCATAGATGACGGCTAGGGTGAGTGGGGCCCCCTGCAGGGATCCCGCACCAGCAGGTAGTGGCCCTCTGGGTCTTTCAGCATGGCCTCTTTCTCGAAGCCCATGTTCCTCACCACCAAGATGGCCACCCCTCTCTTTTTGCTCTTGTGGGATGCACTGAAGACCTCCCCAATGCCTCCTCCCCGCAATTTGGGCTCCTTCCCCCGTGGCCAGTGAGTTTCTTGCAAGAAGAGGAGGTCAAGGCTGGCCCTTCTAAACTCCCTGCAAACCAGGGATCTCTTTGTGGGGGTGTTTAAGCCTCGCACATTGAGGGAGCCCACTCCCAAGACAGGCAGACTCTCAGCCATAATCTAAAATTCTCTCCCTTTCGGTCAACACCCTCATGATCCTCTTCCTTGCATGCTCCCTTGGTTCTACTTTGTGCTCCCCTCTGACCCCTCCCCTCCCCCCCGGGTGGGCTTAGAAATAATCCCCAACTGCCCCCCGTTCCCCAACCATAACTGAACAACCCCAACACCCGTAGACACCCCCACCCCCCTCCCCGGCGTCCAGCCAATTAGTTCCGCCATCGCTGGCTTCCGCCATTGCTGGCTTTTGGCCGAACCACCAGCCCGGCCACCTTGGCCAGGCAATTCACTTAAGAAGCTTGACACCTTGAGTCCCCAATGTCCCCCCCCGGCTGTGTCCCATCTGTCTACCCCGTATACTTGCTATTTGTGGGGACGGTGTTAGTAGTAACATCCCTGAGTCTGCGCACATCTGCCCTGGACCTAGAGGGTCGCCCCCGTTCTCAGTCATCCGAGTCGTTCCGTTCTCCATCCTTCGCTGGGGATGGAGTGCTCATTTTTCTAAATTTCCTTGCGCCGGTTCGCCGTCTCCTCTCTCCGGACGGGCCGGGGCCAGTAGGTCTGAGGTTCTCCGGCCCCACCGGGCCCCCAGGGCTTCGAGTCCACTGTGTACTCTTGAATAGCTCCTCGTATATCCTCTTCCGTGATCAAAGTCGAGCGCTGGCCCATGTATTCAAAAGTCAGGGAGAAGGGGTAGCCCCATCTATAGCGCACACCCTTCTCTTTGAGTAGCTGCGTGAGGGGGCGTCACATTCTGCACTTGGCCAGGGTGTAGGCGGAGAGATCTTGATAAATAGAGACATGGGCATTATTGTAGGTGATTTCTCTGGTCTTTCTGGCCTCCTCCAGCACTTTTGTCTTCTCCGAATAATAGTGGAACCGGACCAGAATCGACCGGGGGGCCCCCGCTCTGCCCCCCGCCCTGTGCACCCTGTCGGGTGATGATGTCCCACCACTCGGGTGACATCCCTATCCGTCTCCCCTTCCATTTCGGGCAACCCAAAGATTCTGAGGTTGTTCCTCCTCTCACTGTTTTTGAAATCGTCCATCTGTCGGGGCCTTTCCTCATCCCTCTTCTCCAGGGCATCTAGCCTCATACATACTTGTATATCCTGGGCCGCCGTTGACGATTGGCTGGCCTCCACTTGTAACAACCTGTCTTCAACCTTGTCCACCCTCTGGTCCATTTTCTCAAATTTCTGGGCAATGTCAGAGCGCATGTCCCTGATTTCCTGCAAAATCGAGGTGAAGCCTCTTTCCATAGCCACCGAGGAGGGAGCCTTGTCCTCGGGTTGGGCCATAGTTCTTTTGAGGCTCGTACCCTTGTCACCTCTGGGAATCTCCTGGAAGCGGTATCCCTGTAGGGATTCCCGCCAGTTCATCTAGTGTATCCCTGGGGGGGCATATGTGGGGGGGGGAAGCCAAGCGAGGTTGCCCCTCTTGAGACGAGTGGTCTTTAGCTGCTTCTCGAGGGTTGTTAGTTTCCGGGGGGGGGCGGGCACACGCCCCACCTGTCCCTAGGCGGGGGCCTCACACCCCTATTGAAATCTGCCGCGATGGTCAAGGAGCTCTCCTGGCCCCCCCTTGGAGGGAAGTCGTTTGTAGCAGGGCCCGTGTGGCCAGAGCGGGAGGGCCCCTCTCGTTGGGCAGGGGGTGGATGGCTCTGCGACCCTAGCGCCCCGCCTTTTGGCTCTCGTGTTGCGGGGGGGCGGGCACACGCCCCACCATCAACATGTGGGGGCCTCACACCCGGGCAACCCCGAATCCGGTGAAAATAATTTTAGTCTGGGGGGGGCTGGGGCTCCAGAGGCCCCCTGCCGCCCGAGTCGGGTGTGTGGGGGGCCTGCTCACCTTCGCCCGCTCCCCTGAGGGAAACCGGGGCTTCTTGTGTGCCCGTCGCTCTCTCCTCTTCTCTCTGGGACTTCCGGGGGCCGCAGCAGCTCGCCTCGGGGACTCCTGATGGGGGGGGCCTCCACTCGTGGGCCCGCTCCGCTCGAGCGGTTACGACCGCGAGCACCCAGGGACGGTTCCCTGGGCAGGGAGCGTTGTCTCGTTGTCTCTCTGGTCCGGGCGGTGGGGGAAAGGGCAAAGGGAGCCTGTCTCCCGAACCGCTGCTGGGTCTTCAGTGCCTCCGGGTCCTGGGCCGCGGTCAAGCTGCTCCCCCAGGCCTGAGTGTGGGGTAATCGCGGGGGGGAGGGTATCCAATCGGGCAGTGTGCCCGTGCGAATGCGGGAAGGCCTTGTCTCTCCTTTGGCGCTGGGGCCGCCCAGGCCGCGCCTCTCTTCCCGCCCGAGAGTCGCTAGTCCCGAACTCGGGGGCCCTGGGATCGCTGGACTCCGTTCTTTCGCAAGAAGGGTGCCCGGGGGGGGTCACCCATCCAATTCATCACATTGGGCCCGCTGGGGGGGCATCGGGGGAACTCAATCCCTTCTCGACTCCGGGCTTCGGTGAGAGCGGTACGTTCAGGCAGCCATTGCCTGCGCGCCCCCTGGTGGCCTCCCACCCAACACTTTTTAAGGGAAAATGTGGTTATACATCCTGCTTCATCAGCCATACCTCCATAAAGGCATATTGGATATTCTTTTCAATGCGTTCTCTTCCTCCAAGATGACGACTATGAAACCCTATTTCTTCATTATAATGAACAAACTTAAGAACTTGTATCTCTGAATGTTCTAGCTTTGCCACCTTAGTGTGATATATGAAGTTCCTTGGAACCCACCTTGTCCTATCCCGCCACTCCATCTATATCTGTCAAAGCTTCCTGGCCATTCTCCCAGTCCGTTGGTGCAGCCTCACAAATTCTTCATGCCTGATGTTTCTAAGTCCCCAAGGTGATATTCTTCAAATCGTTGGCAAGAATGATGCAGGTGGAATGACATTTTCCACCTCTCTCCATGCCAACCTTTCAAAAGATTACGCCAATCATTGTTTCTGGGGCCCTTCTGATTAGCTGCTCACAAACGCCTGGCTATGCACATGCCAGATAATGTCTGTCTTCGGTCACTTCTGTGAGCCATGCGCTAAACGGTTCTGTCTCCTCTTCCCCCTTTCTATCCTTCACTTCGGCTTCCAGGCTCAAGCTAAGGGGGTGGGGTACAGGGTTTGGGGCACTTTTTTTTGGACAATATGGTGCATTCTTTGTTTGACAAAAAAGTGCCTGCACACCCACACACACCCGCTGAAGTTGTTGCATTTAATTGACATGCAATGTGACAGACTAGAACAGGAGTGTGCAACCTGTGGTTCCCCAGATGTTTTGGACTTTGTCTCCTGTGATCCGTCATACTGACTATGCTGGCTAGGGCTGATAGTAGTTGTTGTCCAAAATGTATGGTGCATGTTGCGTTTACATGAGCTGACTTCCCCATCCACAAAGCCGTTGCTATCACGGCTGAGGCAAGCAGGAAACAATAGGCTCGATGGAGTCGTTAAAAGTACGTTGTTGTGCCTGGTTGTGAGGGGCCTGTGTCTTTTTTTCTACTACAGTGCTTGGCTCGTTCTGTGCATATGGCAGGCCCTTTGTTGTCTGCTGGTGTCACTGGCACGGCAGGAGGCCTTCCCAGCCATGCCAGCCTTGAACTTCATTGCCTGCTTACTTATAGAATGGCACTACTGGAGGGCAGGTGCTTAAACCCCACCGACATTCAGAACTAGGCTCCTAAGAATCAGGTATGCTGCCCCAGAGAAAAGGATGCACCGCCTGTGTGAGTGAAAGGAAGCTGAGGGAATGCACTGATTCACTTGAGCCAAGCTCGGGAAAATATTACATTCTAAAGAAAGCGCTTTTTTTCTTTCAGATACTGTTATTGGGAACCGTAAAATTAAAACCAAGTAGGAAGGGCTATTTGGAATTGATCTTTTGGTAGATAGGGAACTTGAGTTTTCAGTGCCACTCGGGAGAGTATATCTGCCCGGCAACATTGTGGGGCAAGAGAGCATCACAGTGACAGCTAATGTTGATTTTGAGGACCTGTATTCAAGCAGGGTTGTTTTTTCTTGACAAAGGCTGCAGGGTATATGAAACAAATAGTGAATGTCAATTTTATTTTACTGTCCCAACTAAAACCTTTTCTTGTGCCAACCAAAATTGCTGTTTTGCAGTGACATTTGGGAACTCGAAAACTTCCAATTGCACTACATAATATTTATTTTGGCAATAAGCTGACGGGTTGACCCTTGTTGTTGGCAAAAGCAGGAGGAGATGCCCAAGAGATTACTTTTAAACGACCCTTGATACTCTTATGCTGGCCTTAACTGGGGATACTACATCATGCATGCCTGTGTCTGTCTCAATCTTATAATTGCCAGCTCTGCAGAACATCTGGTTCTGTCATGATAAGTTATGATTCTGTGACAGGCGTTTTACACACAACGTGTGAAAGTTAATGCATTCGGAGTAGATTTGCAATGAAATAAGCAAAATGTGGTCTCATGTTTCTTCATTAAAAATAAAATAGTGGAAAGCGCAATTGCATTAAGTGATCTTTTTAAAACTCCAATAACAGTCACATCTGCATGAATTTTTAAAACCATTTGGAAACATGTCACGCCTCACCTTTGAAATACATGGGCCCAAATTAATATTTATGCATGTTTCAGATACCTGCCAAAACATTGGGTTGACATGTTTAGTGCCCTGCTTTAAGGAATGGGTAGAATAATGACATGCAAAATGCTTTGCCTTTTTATCTCCAAAAGCTATTGGAAGCATGTAGAAAAACAACACACTTTGTATTCCTTGATTTTCCTAGTAATATGCTCCTCAAACTTAGCATTATACAGGGATCAAGAAGGAGTTTGATTCTCCGTCTACACCGTCAGCCACAATTCTAACTTCTCTCTCTGCATGATGGTGGAATCACCAACCAGGGCATGAGCGTAGATGGATAGGCTTGCCCAAGTTGTAAACACGGTTTGTTTTACACAATGAGCAAAATAGCTTAAATTCTCTCGACTGGCCTATAAAGAACTCTGGAGTGTTCCTGGTAGTCCTCTGCACCCGGGGCCTCTTTTGTGTGGTAACCAATTTTATGTCCACATTTTCACCTGGGGAAAGGGTTGACCTTGCTGAAAATTTGTAATATTGGGCCACTTTGCAAATTATTTCAAGCGCTTCTTTTGGTACCCAATCCACCCTGATTTTAGGAGAGTAGGAATAGACGCAATAGACGTGTTTTCTTTAAGTTTCTCTCAAATAGTTGTTGGGATGCACTTACAGCGTTCCAGCCACGCAAAACAGTTCAGCATGAGAAAAACCTATTAGTAAATACTGCAGTATGAGCAGGTTGAGTTTTGCACGACAGAACTTGTTAGTTTTGACACATGTTAGATACCCACATATACCCAAAGGGACCAACAAATATATTAATGTTGCGGTTGCACAGGGTGTAGATGGGGCATTGTTATAAGCGCTGTGTTTAGTTCTTGTCTACAAGTTTTTTTTTTCAGTGAGGTGCAAGGAAAGAGCTGAAGTACGTGGAAGATGGAGTCGGAAAGTTACTGTAGTAGGAGCGAGGTCAGCGTGGTAACATGGCAGGAGTGCCACGATATTGGATTTTGAGGCCTATTACACAATGAACAGAGTAAAACGAAGGCCTTGATGTGGAGCTGCAGCTCCGTTTAGTTCAGTCCCAAGATAAATTCCTTTTCTGTCCCCCAGGAGAGAATCCAATGTCAGAGGCACCCACGGTGCACAGATAAACGCTAACTGTATCCAGCTGCAGGACCTGAATGCGGTGGCAATAGAATGTTAACTGTGGGGAGGATATGTAGGGATGCGCCTCTCGAAGGACAAATTCATGAGAAAGGGGATGAGGTTTTGTGATGCCAATAGGCCAGGCAGAGAGTTAGAGCAATACTGCCCCCCACCCAATGAGCTGTAACAAGGGGGTTGTCCTCCCCTCTGTGAGTCTAAGGGGTGTACAAAACTAGTTAGGAGTACACTGATTTATGTTGACCCTAATGGGAGCACATGTCATTCTGGGCAACCATTAAGCAAACTAACATGCTAGCTGGTGCTAAACACATAACTCAAATAGTATATAGAACGATTTTTTAATTTTTCCTTCAGCTTTATATTGTGAGCTGTTTATTTACTTTTTTTGTGCAGTGGTTCAAGGGTTACTTTGCATAATTACTTTGCGTAACAAACCATTATGTCATAAAATCACATACATAGTTAGACATTCACTAAAGAGTAATATTTGTGACATGGGATGTGGGTTAGTAATTTGTGCACGTGAACAACATCTTGAAAATACAATGTCCCATGTCATTGGAAAAGAAGAGCACACTATGAAAGTGTGAGTGAAAGAGACAATACGTCTTGGTCTCTTCTGCCCGGCTGAAGTCTGACCTTATATTCGGTCTACGTCTAGAAATAATGTTAGAAATTAGAAGGGCAACACAACATGGCAAATGCCCATAGGAACTCTGGGTCAGTGTGTTGCGGACGTTTCGGCAGTATAGTTTGTAGCCTTCTTCTTGGGCCAGAAAAAGTCAGAGGACTCACTGGTCGTGCTTCCAGTGAGAAGGGGTGGGTGTGTGGGAATCCGATCCAAATCTGAGCAGGTGGAGGCGCAGAATGACGTTGCGGGGGCAAGAGAGGGGGCCAAGTTGGTGGTAGGCACCCCTGGTCTGGAATGGATCCGAAGCCCCTGGAGCGGTAACCGGGGTCCGTGGAGGGTCCGCTCGGAGCGTCACTTTAGGGTGACTGTGCCTGGAAGTTGGAACACATGGTGCATTAGCTGGAGCGGTCATCCCATTTGAGTTACAAGTAGACACATAAATAAAAGCAAACTAATCCTTGAAATTCAGACTCAAGAGTGCCATGGTCACGTCATTACTCGGCACCTAGGATCTGAAGGAGAAAAGGGGTGAGCTGTGTTTGAAACATTCTGTGATTTGGGATAGGTGGAGCATAGCTGATGCCAATAAATTCAGTACACGTTCGGGGGTGCAGCATGTTTGCACTGTGGCGTCTGGTATAATGAGAAGGCCTATTCCCTTAACAAAGCAGAGTTGGTCTTGCCAGTTTACTTTGAACTTGTCTGGATCGGAGGGGTGCACATCACGTGATGGTTACGATTTATTAGTGTATCAATATACTTATGAGCCAATCCCGTACATGGACTCAATAGTGATGATGTAGTGGGCCACGTGAAGAGTGGAATGGGTTTACATAAGGTCTGGCCAATCGGTCTGGGGAATATAGGAGGGTATTAGCATGTTTGATAGGTGGTAGCCAATGAGGGTGGTGGGATGAAATTGTAACCTATGTATAAGGATTTGTGGTTTTATACTATATAACTTGTTACTTCTCAGGGTGTGAAGAGCTCCCTGTTAGTTTGTTTCTTTGGGACCGTCACGGATGTTTTTGCATGTAATAAAGCAAGTTTCCCTTGCAAAATAGTGCAGGGATCATTTGGTCTCTTGGATTCTTTTTACATCATGGGTTTTGGGTTACTATTCTCTTTACAAAATCAATGAGAGTAAAGGTGGTGACATAGGCTTTGGATGTGTGTGGGAAATGGTTGCACACACACGCTTTCAATGCTAAATTGTAACACGGTTCAATAAATGGCAACTCAGATGAACACTTAAGCTTCCATAGATGGCAAAGAGGTTGAAATTAGAAACGGACATGGCACAGGCTATCCTAGATTAGGATATGCCATGCTGTAGACAGCTCGTACATTGGATTCGACTCACCATTTTCATATTTGACGGGATGTTAAAGTTAACCCACTTCAAATATTGGATTCAGAAAACAAACTTGCGTCATCAAGATCTGTGTGATAGGGCTGTGGAAAAAGCATCCGGCGTTCATCACTTGTGTATGTATGATGCCTTTGCAAATCTAGGAAAGTCTTCTGCCTTTTTCTAAGGAAGAAAGTTGATCTTCTTGTTTTTGCTGAAACTGAGCCATGCCTCATTACGAGGTTGGAGGTAGCCTTGCCGGTAAAACCGGCAAGTCTACCTCCAAACTCGCATCCGGGTCCAGCACCCACAAATGGGAAATTACCGGGCTATTCCGGGCCAGCCTGCTCCAGTAATTGGCCTTTCGCGGGTGCCGGGCCCGGTACTTTCCCATTCCCATTTGAGCCCGATAGGGCTCAATGGAAATGGGTACGTTAACAATGGTGCATGTGCATCCAACTTGCTGTGCGGGTGCCGCTCTGCCCGCCCGGTCAGACCTGGCGGGCTGACAGTCACCCGTGAGCACAGCTCAGAGTATGGTGGTATGGTAGCAGCGGTGCCGGTAGCACTACCGGCACTGTTGTTGCCTTACCGCCATATTTATAATGACCGCTTTTCAAATAAAGATTGGGTGCAGGTATTGGATGTGTCTTGGAATGAAAAGTTGATTGTGTGTTTCCCATGTAGACCATTTTGAAATGTAGATCACTTGTAGATGTTTTGCATGCAATACATTTATTAGGATATGTTGACAATCATATGAATTGGGCAATCATGTAGTTTATGCATGCAAAATTACTATTACCCTACCTTTCATGCTGTGGAAGTAGTGGGTTGATAACGTTTTGTATAACATAGTGCTGTCTTGAATACAATTTTCTGGAGCAAAATGCATGCGTTTGGGCTGATTTCCATTCCCACAATGCGTTACACAGTGGCTTGGAACTGAAGGGGAATTTCCAGGGATGGCTAGTGGATGGCCTTGTGGCATGTGTGTCTTAGACGAAATTTACCATTCTACTACCACATTTCATGTACTAAGGTTTGTCACACTTTTTTTTTAAACCTACCATAACATCTATGGTATATGACATATGTGTGTTTGTGCTAGTGTTTAGAGAGAGCGAGAGAACAATGCTATCCAACTTGTATTCAAACAAAAATCAGTTCCTTAACTCACTAGTACCTGATGTAGGATGTAGTTTGACAACTTGAATGAGTGCTAATTATTAAAGCCGAATCATTTCAGATTAAAGATCCTAGTAGTCAGAGTCACTGCTACTTTGATCATGTGTCCTACACATATGGAAATGGTGGGAAACCTAAGAGACCTTTTCGATGCCAGAACTGTTGTTAAAAAGTGTATTTTTCAAATTACCACTTCGAAATGTATATTCCCATACTTTCCCGATTTTTTCTGAGCAACTACAGCACCAGTCTTGTCTCACATTCACTAAGCCAAAGTAGTGTGTAGCTCGGCCCACTGTCTAGTACATAATGTTCAGTGAGTCCAGAATGCTGAAGAACATGTCTGCTCATGTCTCTGAAACGCCACCATAATCATGTCATGACCTTGTTAAGACAATGCATTGTCTGCCCGTGGCAACATGAATGGAGTTTTAATTGTTTGCCAGAGGGTGAAGCTCAAAGATGACCACTTAATACTGACGCTCTGCAGATTCCCTATGTCAGTGCAAATACAAATGCCAATGTCAAAACTTGTTACCAGTCTACGTATTGGTAGCCCTTTTGACATCACCAAAGTTCTCCTACAGAGGAGAGCAGTGGTGGGAGCGGGTCAGAAGACCAGGAACACAGAGGTACTCTTACTACTCCCATGGCGATGACATGGCCGCCGAAATGACCCAATTAAATCGAGCTGATTGGCTTGGTGGTAGGCTTTGCAGCAGGGTCTATGGCTGGTGACAGGTGTATCTGTCCATGTCATACATCAGGTTCTAGAAGTTTGGGTACAAGCAGTGCCCTTTTGGGAGCAGCTGTGACAGCAGACCACACAAAACACATGTGGGGCATCTGATTCCCCATCCTACTGATGTTTTGCCCCTTGGGCAGCAACCTCCGGCACCAAATGCAATTCACTACATCCCCTTCAGAAGGAAAGAAAGTAGGTGCAGCCACTGGCACTTCAGCTTCAAAGATCTCTGCCATACCAATGTTCCCTCTAAGCTGTGCGCATGTGCGCTTGCCCATCTTCCTTCTGGGTGCTGCTCAGAAGAATTTTAGCAGCGCACACAGACAATTCTCACCTATTCAAAATGATTTAATAAGGCACAAGCCACAGCAATTACCTGAAATGTTCTTTCGCTTGAAATAAGCAACTAGTCTTGATATTCTGCTCATTTGCATTTGCAAGGGTGACCGTAAACACCTAAAATCCCTAACAGCAAAATACACACACAAAAGGTTAAAAACTAATATGAAAAACTGGCTCCATGAACAGAAGAATCTAACCAAGATATGCCAGCACACATTAACCAAATAATGTTCCCTCCCCTCAACACTTTCACCGATTGACTCTAACTTCTGCCCCAGCACAAATTACGATACTAACGTACAACCTTGATGCTTCCTCTCTTAGCTCTGCGAAAGGTTAGCAGACGTGCAGCAACATCCACTTGTTTTATGTTTGTTGCAATATGAATAACGTTCATGCACCAGAATCTCTGTTACACATTGTGCCTTACCAAAAGCGTCACACACAGTATATAAATCGAACTACCAGCTCAAATATCAGATACTGACTGCAAGTAAGCAGGCTACGCGGATGTGTAACCTTATCCCATACTTCCTCTTCTTTGTACATATATCACACAAGTGCTTTGAAGTGGCTCCCTTCCAAGTTAACGCATTATAACACTCAAATATTAATTTGCCCTTTAAGGATTTTGAGAAGACAAATGTGATGCTCAGCATCTCCGACTTTAGCATTGCTATCATTACCCTGAAAGTGGAGAGCAACATTGCAATATCATTTACTCGGCCTACAAGGGATAATGGGCATGGACTATGCCTGGAATTACTCGTCCATAGTATCAGGGCACTGGATATTCAGACAGCAGGATGCTTTTCACACAATCTGCATCGTTTCCAAGTGTTCAGAGTTCCCTTGGGCATAGATCTTCACACATGGTATGTTAACTCAGTGCTATACAAAAACGGTTTCAATGAGCACTTGTGTAATCCTACACAATGAGATAAGGGTGGGGTATGTTGCAAACAATCTTGTATGCACTGCAAAAGAATTGTATACATGCAGAATTATGACATTCTTAAATATTCACATGATATGTTGAGGCATTAAATATGCCTTGCTTGCAAAGTCTTGTGGGTCTACACATTTCCCAGTGGGTGTTTACTGCTACAATCCCTCACTTTTTACAGTGCTCTCTCATCTAGTATTGGAGGCTAGTACAGGGGCCGGGGAAGGGTATGGGTGGAACAGCACAGTTCATCAATGCTTGCATGTGATAAACAAAGCAGCACATTTCAAAAACCAAGGCAGACGTTTCGGCAGTACACTGAAGGAAATGTCTTGCATGTTTGCTAAAGAATAGGAAATTCTAGTACCCTTCTAGATGGTTCTATGTGATATTTCCACATTTGAAAGACCGAACACAAAAAGACTGATCTTTTCCGGCCCTTTTTGTGTTGGCTTTAAAATGCCAAAATATCACATACTGCCCCTGCAAGTTCATTCCTTCCCCACCCCCACCCTATCCCACTGGTTGTCTTGCTAATCAGGGGTTTTAACCCTACGAATACCCCATTTCACCACCCCCTTCCCAGCATAACACACTTACTCCCCAAACATACTTAAACAGACAGACACACAGAGACAGACAGACACTCACCTGACATGACACTCCTGCTATGGCTCCTCTGGGTCTCACCATGCATGTCAGCCCCTGCGTGCCCTTGTGTGCGGCAGGGGCGTGACAGTGCGATTTAGAAAGACGGCTCTGTGTCGTCACAGAGCAGTCTTTCTACATCAATCTTTTTTTTTCCTGGTAAAGTGAAAATACATTTTTCACTTAACACCGTCTAGACAACAGCACCTTCTTTTTCTTTCCATGCTCAGCTGCTCAGGGCTTTTCAATATAACCATGTGTTCTGTGTGTATCGTCTCTAGCATCCCCCTGAATCTTATTTAACTGATAACAAAGAATTACAGAAGAGGGATCCATAGTTACAGAAGAAGGCACTCAATCAGTTGTATCTCTGATGAATTGATGCTATCAAATTAAAAGGCATATATATGTGATTTTCTTCAACAGGGCTCTATAATAAACCTCAGTAAGGCTCTTGATTACATTTGATCTAGGCTGCGGTGCATAAGTGTGGGCAAAACTAATGACTTTATTATGTGCCCTTGAATTTCACTCCCTATGTCAGGGGTAGAAGCAGGGCTCTAATCAGATTTTGCAACCCTACCTGAGTCAAATGAATTTTGAGGGAGTAAAAAAGTTATTAGCTTTGCCGATAGGGATACTTTCTGTGTATTAAGATATGTTCTTTCCCCTTAAAATTCCTCTTGAGATCAGGCATTAATATTATTAGAGTTCCTTGTGGTCACTAATTCAATAAAATATCAGTGGCGCGTTGTGGGTTGAAGCAATGATATGTGTAGTATCATGGGTAGCAGGGATTATCAGGTAGTAAGCAGGACCCACTCCAGAGCCAGATATGTACAAAAGGTAAGCTTGCTTTATTGTTCCAGTAACAGGGGGGAAGGTGAGTAAGGAGAGCAGGTAACAAGCTTCTACTCCCTCTGGCTCTCCATCTCTTTCCTCACCAACCGTCATCCCTGGAACCTAGGTGCCACCTAGGTTCTAGACCCCTCACCACATTCCAACCTCCAATCCCCTTAAACACACACACAGCTCATCCTGCCAGTTGCTAGGCCACTACAATATGTTCATTGTTTCTCGTTTTTGTTAGGTACATTTGTTTAGGGAGTAAAAATGGATGGTGCATATGTCTCTTAGCTGTAAGGCTTGTGTTATCACTATCCACAAAACACCCTAATGTGGATAGTAGGAAGAGGCACAGGAAGTTTTGATCATATTATTCTGAGGTGCAGTTATTTTGATGCAATTATCATCCTTGCACATTATTAGGAGTATGTTCACCTGGCCCTTGAATTACTTCATTAAAGTGGCACTTGAACTCCAATCAGCATGCTTTTTTGACACATTGTTTTTAATTGCCATTAATCCATCGGCAAAGGCATTCTTTCTGAATTTCTTGACAGCCACATCAGTTACGACACAAGATATTTGTGTTTTGGAATACATGTTACATGAGTGATTTTCCAGTGGCATAAAACAAATATTTCTCTGCATAGAATTACGTTTGCAAGGTACTTTGGCAGATGTTAAAGTCCTGGACTGGTTGATGAGTTTTCTGTATAATCACATATGACATATTTTATTTAAGCCTATGTGTTTGGAAAACGTGTCTTAAGATTTGTAAAGAAATGCAGTGGCTGGGAAGAAGACATTCCTTTCCAAACTCTCTTTTGCGACAGTAGTTCACTAAATATGCATGCTCACAAAGTGGCTTACCTCATTAGACAGTTGCGCAAATATAGAAAATAATGTGTGCACAACAGCCAACCAGTTCCGCACATAGAAGAAAAAGGAACATTGGCCATAACCACTTGACCCACTTGACCCAAATGAGGAGAGCATTTTGTCAGATTTCTGCCCTCATGTTACATGGTGCACAAACCTTTATTCACCAAGATGTTGGTAAGGAAACAGAATGAGCACAGAAAAGGTCTATGGATCACCGGTCCAGTCTAAACCAACTAGGATATTATTTTCATCATGTTAACCTGTCAACAATTTGAATCACCCTAACATCTTTAATGGATAAGGCTATGCTGCCCTTATATCTAGAACAATGGGAACCAGGATCAATGGAATTGCCTAATGCCCTAATTAACCTTTTTCCCACTCCTCAGCTATTGCACGCAACCTCTGTGGGTGTAGTGTGCTTGAGACGGGTACTTAGATGTACTGTTCTTGGTTCTTGCCTGATACAGCAGTTTTATGAACAGATTTCACAACAATTTTGTCTCCCTGAGATATGACCACTACAGCTGCACAAGGCACTGATTATAATTTTGCCACTAGGCGTCTTTGTAGGATTTAATGGGACTCCTTCTGTGAGCACACACATGCTTCATCCACAATGCACACAGGTGTCTTGGATTTGAAGTCGGTTTGTATGCGCTCACTCATATATCATTTCAATAGCATTAGTTAGCATGAGGTTATAACTCTATCATGAGAAGTGAACAGCTCCAACAATGATCTACTTTTATTAATATTACTAATTATTGCTGCACTCATTACTAATAACAATTGTGAACAACCATGAGACGTGGGTCTCGCTTTGAGGGTTTTTGTCTTCTATTTCAGCCCTTTATCAAAATAAGGGACCAAGAACAGTGCTGTTCTATAGAGTACATGCAGTTTTTCTGAGTTTAAGCATTTATTAAAGAGATGGTATTAAAATCCTGAGAAATATATTTGCAAGTCTAGGGGAACTGGTTAAGGACATACATTGTCATCATCAGCCTAAGCTCATACATTTACCCAGCTCAATCCCTTCTAAGTGACCAGTGGTTCTAGGGGAAGTGAAAAAGGCAGTCAAAGTAATATCTTCTCCTGTCAAAATCATCCTATGTGGAACGGACAGAGGTGGTTCCAAAGTGACATGCCTCCTTTTAAGGTTTGTCTCCCACAAAAGGACTGTGCTTTTTTAACGGTCAATCTATTTAAAATGAAGTACCTCACACTTCAAGCAATGTGGGGTATATGGGAAGTGTTTAGCTAGTATTCAACAATATAAAGTAAATACTTTATCTAGGAATTTTGCACATTATGTATTAGGAGTTTCTTTTAATGTAT
The DNA here is from genome assembly GCF_040938575.1 of Ambystoma mexicanum. Lineage (NCBI taxonomy): Eukaryota > Metazoa > Chordata > Amphibia > Caudata > Ambystomatidae > Ambystoma > Ambystoma mexicanum. The sequence goes on from NC_090932.1 coordinate 1,393,149,270, forward strand.
TGCCGTGACTATGACCTACCCCCAGCCCTGTGCCAGCTTCCGATAGTCACTGGTCTGTAGAAAATATGCATGTCTCTTTGCTGCCTCTTCTCCTTTCTCCATACCAATCACACAGGTTGCAGTGGTGTTAGCCTGGCTAGCCGCTATCCATTGCCTCTCTGACCCATCCCCCACACTGTGAACTATATGAAGGTAGTGTGCAGGGACGAATAATCAGAGCCGGAAGTCCAAGTCCTAGGATTTTGATTCCTCATCATTTTCATTATGAGATTGTAGCATCGGTTAGTTAATCAAAAACAAAGGACTACATAGAAATATTTTAGGTTGAGGGTGGGGGCGGAAGCTCCAGTACATGATATGCCTTCAGTGATAATCACATTCCCGTTCTGCTCACCTTGTCTGTGTCATAATAGAGCGAGCATGCTTTTCAATATTATTGTACAATTTTCAAATGATCTCCTAATAATGTATCCTGCCTTTTTGATAAGGAGGTTTAGAAGTGAAAGGTGGAAGTCATATGGCTACTTTCCAACCTTCCAAAAAGGAGAATATTCACTGAAGGGACAGTTCCTCCAAGCCATTCCTATTTAATTGGATAGTATGATCCACCTTATCAAATGCTGCCGACAAGTCAAGCAGCACAAACATTGTGGTTTCACCCTTATCTACGAGACGTTTAAGGCCATTTAAGCTTGATAAAAGAGTAGGTTCTGCTCCATGCATCAGTCTAAAACATGTTTTACTCATGATTGACCTCATCATAATGCTGGAGGCGGGCAACCACCAGCAGCTGCTCTCAGACCTTTGCAATAAAGGCAGCCCTGAATAAGGCCTACACTTATTATGGTCTGTGAAGTCAGATCTGGTCTCTTTTGGCAGAAGTGAAATCAAAAATTATTTTGGGTGCCTGGAACCATGCCTTAAATCAATAACCATTAGTAAGGTTATGGGTAATGCACGCCAAATGTTGAGGCAAGGTAAATTCCTTAAAGATGTACGGGCTGGGGGCTGCAAAGAGATTATAAACGTAATTGCTGGCAGAAAGTAGAAGATTGTGGGATGTAGTGTGTCAGATGCACGTAAATATGCATTTGATTGCTAGATTATCGTCTCAGGCTTGCTTGTGGTTTGTTGGTATTTAATTCCATTATAGATAAGTTACGTTTTAGATGACACATACTTAACCAGTTCATTGATTAATGCTTGAGAAGGACTAACACCATGGGTAAGTGCAGAGGGAGAGCTCAATGTCTTACTCAATTTAAACAACTCTTTCTGCAGTTTATCATCTTCAGTCTTTCGAGAGTGATTTATTTATTTATTTTTAGATTTATAAAGCGCACAAAGCGGCCCTGGGCTATCGTGGCTCTGTTACAACAAGGCTTACTGAGTTACTTAGTTATGATAAGAAGATTTTTCAATTTGACTGGCCCTTTCGTATTTAGCATTTATTGCAAGATAATTAATGTGATCTATGCCTAAGTATTAAGCTCTTCATTTTCTTTCAGCTTTTCTTTGAAGCTGTTTAAAATCTCCACGTTTGCATTGTCAGTTAGCTTGTACTCAAAATGTGACTGTTTTAAGTAGCACTAGTAATTTCAGACATAAATGTATCCATGTTTGAATGATTTGATGTGGATCTATGACATTGACTTCCCAGTTTGTATCTGGATGGTTGTATTTCTAAAACCTTCTCTATTGCAAATGTGAAGTCATTTTTCCTAGGTCTGTCTTGGTCAATGGACAGTTAAGGTTCAGTAACGTGTAAGTTGTCATGACCTGGTAAATAGAAGAGACTACTAACAGACCGACCAACCAAGCGGGCAAGGTGTTTCACCCATCAGCTTATTATCTCTACAAAATATCACAACAAGGTGTGTCCCCTAATACTTGTATCAAGCATCACTAGATGTTCAAGGAGTAAGAGTTCATGTTTTCCAGTAGTGTTTGTGCACCTGGCACAGATGATTAATTTATCCAGATATTTAGGCTGCCAAGTATGCATCAATGTGGTAATTGAAGAATGAAATCCACTATCAGATCGCAAAGGATCTGGGAAGGATTGAGGGGCTCTGGGTTGTGTTCTACAAGAAGCTATATTGTAAAAATATAGAGTTGCAGCTTAGCACCTTCATATAAAGGGGTGTGTTAACGGAGTATAGAACCTTATAAATAATAGCTACACATCCTCCATCCCTATTTGCATGTAGTGTGCAATATATCTTGGAGGACATTAAACACAGTTTTTCTAACATGGGGCAATATAGTTGCCAAGCCACAGTCCATGAGGAATTGGATTCCAAGATGTATCTATTACGTTAGATCATACATCTTTTAGCTGTGACATACTGCTGATCGAACATTGTTTAATAAACAGTACATCTTGGACGATATTATTGATGAGAAGATATTGGGATTGTCTGATAAATTCATAGAATGTCTGAGAAAAATATACCCAAATCTCAAATGTGATCCTTGAGTTCTGAGGCTAGGGAGGATGCAAATTATTGTAAGTCTCTACTGCCCTTTGACATCATGTTTTTTATTAAATAGCTAATTTCAGAAAATGTTACAGGGGTTCTGCCCTGGGCACAGTCCAGGGTGGACTGGCACAGACAGACTTGACTTTGTCATGTCCACTGCACCGTCACCCTGGCAGAATTTAAATCAATCAGTAAATAATGGAAGATGAAGAAAGACTTATTGTCTAAACAGAGTTTCGAATCAATGAAGAAATGACAGTTTAAAGTGCATCTAGTGTCTTTGAAGGTGTACACATTTTGGTAAAAATCTTACAAAGATAAGCTAAAACATGAAGTTACAAGCACGGTTTATAGTGATAATACCGAATAAAAAAATCTCGAAAACAAAAATCTCGAAAACAAAAGGCCGAAAAAAAAAATATCAATTTTTTTTTATGACGTTTTTTTCTCGAAATGGGGGGGTTCCCCCCCAACCCCCCTTTTTTCTATTTTTTTTTATTTTAACCCTTTTTTTACTTACCTGACCCCAAAAACACATATAAATAAATAAATAAATAATTCAATATTTTTTTTTTTTCGAGATTTTGTATTCAAGATTTTTGTCATTCGGTATTATGTTTTCGGCCTTTTGACTGACCACCTACAAGCACATTTGAAGCAAATGTAAAATGTGTCAACTAAACGCTTGTATGCTGTTTAATGCATCATGTAGAAGCTCACTCACACAATTAGACATGCAATCCTCTGGACTGCGTTTAGATAAGCCAGTAATTGATAGAAGGTGAAGAAAGACTCACTCTCTACACATAGGGGTTCGAATCAATGAAATAATGGCAGCTAAAAGTGCAGCTAGTGTGCTCGTGATTTTACAAAGTTGGTTTAAATTCATACATCGTAAAGCAGATATATGAACTTGAAAGCAAATAAGTTGAATATAAAAAGTGTGAACTAAAAGCTTGTAATATTTCTAATGGCATACGTGATATACAAACAACAACTCACACGTTCAACTCAGGGAAACAGTCGTTCTGGCTGTATTTATATAAATCAGTAGTTAATAGAACCCACGGATCATCTTAGTCCCCCCATCTTTGTGATATATCTTTACACCCTCTTCTGCTACTCATTAGTAGCTTTGACATAAAGTTGTCCAACCGTGTGAATGATATAAAGCTGCTCTTTCAAACCTTTTCAGCCTGCAGTATCTTTCATTACTTTTAAGTCTGCCCGGTGGCCATTATTATGGCACTCAGACCTTTAGCTTGTAGAACTTGGTAACTGCACTATACTGGGAACGATGTGCATAATCTTGGCATGGCATATGAGGAGAAATTGTCTCGATAAGTGACTGCAACGACCCGTTCAGGATTTTTCTACTTTTATGGATTGAAGAATATTTTTTTATTCTTGAACCCACCTAATTGGAATTTCTGCATCCTCTCAAGGCTGGAGAATTTAGTGTTTTATATTTAGGTCTGCCAGTTTACACAAAAAAAGACTGTAGTGTTTACAAAATGCTGCAGAAAGACAGGACATGCACGATGGAGAGAACATATACCTATTTTAAGGGACCTTCATCGGCTCCTGACCCCTTCCTGAATTAAATTTAAGATACAGCGCATGGCCCATAAATCGTTTCATCAACAAGGACCAAGCTTTCTTGAAGGGAAGATGGTCGCATATACTCCCTCCTGCCAACTCAGATCGGCTAACCAGCTGCCTGCTCCCACTTGAGGATGTAATAAGATTGGTTTTAAGGCAGGATCTTTCACTATCTGGCCCCACGCAGCAGGAATGCCATCCTTCTGAAAAAAATAACATGTATTTATATTTATTTATTGTTCACTTATTAGGTGCTTTTACAATTAGCAAAACTGTTTCAAAGCGCCCACAGCGTAAACAGGGTGGGGACAGGGGAAGGTAATAGAGCAGGGATAAATAAGTGCATTAATAGTACACAAACAATGAGAATAAAGGGAGGGAGGGTTAAAACTACTATGCCTTGTGAGTGTTCAGAAGGTGCAAGTGCAGGGGGGGGAGGGAGAGGGTTAAGGTGCTTAGAAGCTCATGGTGATGTGTTTAGGGTAAGTACTAAGAGGAGAAGAACGTAAGTCCACAACGTAAGTGCAACCACCTATGGGTAGGGTGAGTCAAGTAAGTGCAGCAGAAGACATCGGCTGGGATGAACAATGTGAGGGGTCAGGGCCCCGAGGACACATAAGGGCCCTGCACATCAGTCATACTGCTGTGAGATTAGCAGGAAAGAGAGGAGGAGAAGGAAGAGGTAAAGAGAGACAAAAGGAGGTCTCGCTCAAGACGCAGAGGGAGAGGAGCCTGTTGTTTGCAGTGGGCAATCACTGTTTGGCAAAGCGCTTAACCGCAGGGAGTTGGTGCCAGAGGAACAGAGGAGTCTAGAAGGAGAGTATTTGGTCAGGAAGCATTGAAGATAGAGTCATCCCTGACCCCAGATCACCTTATGTATGATACAGAGGGATTTGAATTCAATCCGTGCTGAGACCGGGAGCCAGTGAAGGCTTTGTAGGGCAGGAGAGATGTAGTCCCTGAGCTTGAGGTCAAGGATATGCCTTGCTGCCCTATTTTGGGTTAGCTGGAGGGGTCGCAGGGTGGAGGAAGGAAGATTAAGAAGGAGGCTATTGCAGTAGTCTAGCCTGGAGAGAATCCGAGAATGGATGACTTTGAGTCTCTGGGGGAAGGTGAGGAAGGATAGAGTCCCTTTGAGAAGTAAGAGTTGAAAGTGGGACTTCTTGATAATGTCCTGAATATGTGGGATTAAGGAAAGGGAAGAGTCCAAAAAGAGCAGTTTCCGTGCCTCTGGATGCTCGGAATCCAGTCTGGTGGTTATGTAGACCACTAACAAGTTTGGTATTAGAGTTTAGTTGGGGAAGGTCCAGCTTCTCAAGCAGTTTTCCCAGGAAGGGGGTGATGGAAATGAGGCGATAGTTGGCTGGGCAGGAAGGGTCTGTAGAGGTTTTTTTAAGGAGGGGGCGCACAAGGGAGTGCTAGAGGGAATATGGTAAAGATCCAGTGGCAAAGGAGTGGTTCCAGAGATCAGCTAGAGAAGGGGTGAGAGAGGCGATATTATCCTTGAGGGTTCTGGAGAATCAAGGAGCAATCTGCTTGGACGAGACCCTCATGGAGTTGACAACTCTGTTGACCTCTTCAGGGGAGACAGGAGTGAAGGAGGGGAAGGAGGAAGTAGGAGGCTGAAATGAGGAGGGTGGATCCTCATGGCTGGGGCAAGGATGTCAAGGGTGTTGGTGCTGGACGGATAGAGGTTGCTAAGGGCAGAGTCAACCAAAACATTTGTGTTGGGTGGGCAAGGGGGAATGAAGGTGGAAGAGAAGGTGGCAACTGGCACTCGTTTCATCAGATGAATGTTTGTGAACGAGGTTGACAGAGCTTTATGTGGAGTTGTCACAAGGCCAAAGGGACCCTAATGGGAGGAGAGGAGAGAGTGGTCAGACCAGGAGAGAGGGGTGACCAGAAAAGAAGAGAGAATGAGGTTGGAGTGGATGATGGCATCTAACGTGTGACCAGCAGTATGGGAAGGGCCAGAGGGAAGAATGGAGGGGGATATGGAGGAACAGAAGTCAGTGAAGAGGGTGGCTGCTGTGCAAGGGGAGTCTAGGTGAATGTTGAGGTCCCATAGTAGTAGCAAATTGGAGGTGTTAGAGAGTAGGGAGGAACAGATGTTAATATGCTCACTCGGATACACAAAGAGAAGGAGTGTCAGGGGGCTGATAGATGGTAGCAATGATCAAGATGGAGGTAGGAGAGATGACCAATGTGCACACTAGACTCTCAAAGGACAAATAGTGCTGAGTGGGTAGGACGGTAGAAGGAATCCACTCTGGGAAGATTAAGGAAACTCCAGCACCAGGATGGTGGGGTCGAGGTTTAGAGATGATCTTATAGCCGTCTGGGAAGAGTGAGTCAAAGAAAGTAACTGAGCTGGTGTTGAACCAAGTTTCTGTGAGTGCAAGTATGTCCAGGTCAGTGTATTCAAGGAGAAGGCAAATGTCAGCAGAATATTTGATGGCTGAGTGTGAGTTGAGGGTTGCCAGATGGAGAAGATCGCTGCCCTTAAATGTTTTTTGAGGCGGAGTGTCGGGACGTGGGGCATCTGTCTCGAGAGGAGGAGTAGAGGTGGTAGAAGTGGGAGGGGCAATTTAAGGAAGGAAGTTGATGAGAGAAGGCAGGAGCCTGTTAAATAGGAGGAGGTTGGCCTGATTGCCTTGAACCAGGACTGTGCCTGTGATGTAAACATTAATACAGCAGCAAGACGAGAAGAAGTTTGCAAAGAGGACTTCCCATTTGGTACCACCATTAATGGAAGTTGAAGAATAAGGTGGCAGAGTAGCAGTGAGGTCAGAGGTCCATAGGTCAGGAGATGGGGCAGGAAAGAGGATATCATTGAAGATTTTGCTTGAGGATACACTGACATAGGTGTCTGCAATTGGGGGGTCTGGGTTAGCAGCAAGGGTGTCTTTTTATGCTTTTTATGCCCAGATTTAGTGAGAGAGGGAGGATAGGTGATGGTGTAGCAGTTGGAGAATATAGGGGAGATGGAAAGCACCATCTCGGAGCGAGTGAACAAGAGAGAGGCAGCAAGAGAGCGAGAGGAGAGGTGGGGTGACTATTCTGCAAAGCATAGTTCTGAATTGGATCCACTTGCCACAGTAGGCAAACTGGGTATAAGGTGTAAGATCAAACAAGTAGGATGGGGCACAGCAGCAGTGTCACACACACGCAGTTTCAATGCAGGAAGCAGACACAGCTGAAAACGATTTTCTAACACACACGTAGTTTCAATGCCGGGAGGAGACACAGCTAGATGATTTTCTAACACACAAGCAATTTCAATGCAGGAATGAGACAAAGATAGACGATTTTCTAACACACAAGCAGTTTCTATGCAGGAAGGAGGCACAGCTTAAAACGATTTTCAAAAACACAAGCAGTTTTAATGCAGGAAGGAGGCACAGATAATAAAAATTCATGCAAACACAGATTTGGAATGGCACAGGAAGTGCAGCACTGCAATACAATAGTTGGTGAAGTGAATCACAATGAGTGAAGACAGAAAACAGAGTCAACGTAGACATGGGGCATTTTCAGGGTTGATGACTTGAGAGGCAGAGGAGAAGAGAGAATGGAGCAGAGGCAGCCACTGAGTAGCATAAATTACATGATAGCGCGGGTCCGAAAGAAACAGTCTGGCAGAGAGTTGAATGTGAATATGCTCTTTAGGGGCATTTTGAATGATGATGTCAGGAAGCACTGCCAGACACTGACAGGAACGCACAGGGCCTTAGATGTGGGCCTTTGTAGAGGGGGCCGGCTAAAGCCTCCTGGTTCCCCAATAGGCCACAAGTAGAATGAAGCAGCCAATCGGGGTCAGGGGAGGCGAGTGAGGACTTAGAAAGGGCCTTCTAACATGTGAAGAAGGCGGCAGCCATCTTGACATCGCTGTATGTTACAGGTTACAAAAGGCACACAGATAAGGAATCACCTTTCTGCCGAATTGCACACTGCTTCAGAGGGATGGTGGGCAGTGAAATACAGATAATAGGCAAGGCGGTAGTCAGCGCAATTTAAATGTCCTTTTGTGAAAAATAAAGCACTTCACTTTTTTTTGTTTTGTTATGTTTAAACAACATTTAAAAACATGCATCTTTGAGGCTGAATTCCAAGGGCCTATCCCTTTCCAACAGTGTTCACGACTCTCTGGTAATCACGAACTCTAAAGCCCTAAGAGGTTGGCATTATGTCCTTACTCCTGTTAATAAAGTAAACCCTACTTGCCACCTCTTGTGAATGAAGCACTGAGTGAGGCGCTTAATAATAAAATGTCACATTCTAGCAAGGTCAGCAGTTATCTTTCAAGTGCTTATCCATCAATTGAATTTTGAGAGCTGTAACTTTAATTGAACACATGGGGCTAAGGTTGCAAAAAGGGCCCATGTGATACTTGTCCCTACCGGTTACCAGACATTTGGTCGAAAAAAATGTGTCGACCAGACAAATGGTCGAACCAATTTGGTCGAAAACCAAATGGTCGATTTTTTTTTTTTTTTATTTTCACTTTTTTTTTTTTTTTGGGGGGGCCCCCCCACCCCCTTTTTTTTCTAAAAACCCATTTTTGTAAAAAACGAAAACCCGAAAAATAAATATATAATTAAAAAAAAAATTCGACCATTTGGTTTTCGACCAAATTGCGTCGACCAAATGTCATTCGACCAGTTTTTTTTCGAACAAATGTCTGGACACCGTCCCTACCCCCCATAATCAAAAGTCCAATGCTCCCTGCTATCCTGGATTTCATGGGCCACCAACCTTAGCCATGCAGTATGCTGGTGAAAAGCATATTAGGCAGTAGGTTCATATGTGCTCATGCATGCATCATAGCCAGACCTTTGGTGGGCTAGAGGCTAGAACACTTGTCTCTGGAGCAAGGAGCTGAAGGGGCTGAGTATAATCCTCCACACTGATGCTCCCCTACTACAGTAATAATGTGTTTATTAGACACTTTAATTTATTTATTTTACATTGCATAGATGAATTTGGTTTCCAGATTTTACTTTGGTCCCACTAGATGATAAAAGGCATTTTCCTGTTGCTGCACAGTGAGCTGAGGTGTGTAAAATCTGACATGGTGGTTCAGTCATGGTTTTGTAAGTCTTACACAAGATTTGAAAGGGTCTGACAATTCAGTTTCTCAACATGATCAATGTTCTTTTCCATTTTTGTCACTTTTGTAAAAGTCACCCACTGGGTTGTGAGCCATGCTGTAAGAATTTCCAGTCGCTTGAGTGTGGATTACCCCACAGTCAGCCAAGGAGACAGTCGTTGAATAATCATCAGCACTTGGCACTGCTTTATTTCTTTATACATTCATCACTACCCTCCTATGTTTGTATTTAAATTCTGTACTGTTTGCCTGACAGCGTAATTCTTAACATGTCTCACTTACCTTGAGCTCCTGTTGGGGAAGGAAATGAACCTATCCCACCCGTAGGCATTTTAGGGTGAGGATAATCTCATGAGGAAACACGTGATGCACAAGGGGAGCGCACCAAGAGACAGATTATGCAAGTTATAGATGTTTAGACTTAGCGCGTGAATATAAACAGACGTAATTTTGTAGCTATTGCAGAAAAATAGGGCCTGCATGGCAGCGCGTTAGACACAGACCAAAAACCTGATTAACCTGAATAGGCCCAAGCGTTGATGAGAGAGAGACCTGCACTGTTAATTTCCACAGAACCCCTCCTTTGTTCTACAACTGTTGCCAATACGTTTTATCCTGAGAAAGAATGTGTCCTGCAAAGCCATGAGACGGTGCTAGGTGCCTCCATGTGCATGTTATCTCAACCACTACAGAGCAAGCCTCTGACCCCCACCCAGCCAACTACAAGTTATAGCCCCTTCAACTGTTTTAATTGTCTCTTAGACCTTGGTTCCCAGGAGACAATGAGCCCAGCGTGTGGAATCAGAAAATACAATATTAAGGCTTTTACACCATGCAAAGAGAAATACACCGACACGGGCTTGTAAAGATTCCCAGAATCTTTATTGCAAAACAGTTTACAAAACAAAGTACACAAATAGCTATTTGGCCGTCAGTACTTCACAGAGACCACCAGCAGGTTCAATGTGAGCAGTGAACAGGGATTGCTAGCTGGACATCAGCATATTTATACAGTTTCTTCGTAACGATGTCCAGCTTCTTACGAGTTAATCATGTACTGGGCTAGGGTTCGTGCCAGGTTCATTCCTAATTTACATAACTTGTGCATGTCGTTTACTTCTTAATACATTTACTAACAAGTACTACTATTCTCTGGATGTGACTTTACACTCTTTACACATTTGCTTCAATGCAGGTCAAACAGATGTTTCGCATATCATGTTTAAATAGCATTATTGTTCTTGTATACTTGTAGGTTAACATCGCCGATTCAAGTAATCCCCTGATCCCTAGGTCAAGAAAGGACAAGGTCTACATGACCCTAACATATAGCCTGCAGGCAGGTTGGACATTACCTCGCCTACAGAGGTTGAAGAGGTTAAAGTGAAAACAAGAGGACACACGTCGGCCATTTTAGGCCACAGGGTGACTTTGCACGATAAACCAAAATGGCGGTCTAACCTAAAATGGAGGCTTGATTAACTTAAGGTCACGACCTTGCAATACGGATTTCCTCGCAAAGCGACTGGGCATAGGCCAACATATACAATGAAGACGAAACAATAATATATCAGTTTCGACAAGCTGACCCCACGTAATGGAAGACGGACGAACAGGGCTGGAGCCAATGGCCTGGCATCCCCTATGGAGTAGGTTGACCATGCATAGGGCTGCATCAACCAGCCATGTGGGTTGTTACTGTATATCTATGACGCTGTGCCCCCTTTTAAACTCTTACTTGCACCCTTTTTGCTCTGAACGCTCCTGAGCAGCAGAGGTTTTAGCTTACACACATATTTTTGTTTAATTAAAACTTGTTTTCCCTATAAGAATCTCTTGGCCTTTTTCCATCGTGGGTTGTATTTCTTTTGGTGTGAGCACTTAGAGGCTCCTCATCTCCCCTCCCTTACATCAGAGCTGTGCCTACCTTTAACACGGGTGTCTATACATAGCAATCTATACTAGTTTTACATAGGTTATGCAGTAGTCTGGAGTGCATTTGTTTAACTGAGCTCCACCATGAGCACAGAAATTGAGGCTATGGTTGAAATAACCGGTGCTAACTGGATTTTGCATCTGAGTAGACAAGTGTCGCTATCTATGGAAGGTGTGATTTCAGCATGCATGTGAGACTATTGTGTCAATTTCATTGCAGTACTGTGCATTTTGTAGGAGGTTGACACATGATTCTAGAACAGAGTAGGGCTTAAGTCTGGGGTAGCATAAGAATTATAAATTGCAAGAAAGGCATAAATCAATTTTCTACAATTGAGAGGTGGGTTCTACGGTCTATTGATATATCAATTGGAGGAAATAGGAAGGTACAACTGCACCAGAAAAAGTAATCTCATTTCTACCTTCTGTGTGTATCCCCAGAGGAAAATATATTTTCAAAAAGCATGTAACTTATTTTCCTAAAAATCATTATTCTGAAGACTCATGGTCTGCCTGTTTCAATACTAAACCTGAATTTAAAGCAATCATATGTGTTACATAGCCCATGTCACACAAGTATTATATTTCTTTCTTTTCTTTAACAGATAACACTACATATTAAGTCCTTTTTTGGCTTGTCCATCTGTGTCTTGTGTCTCAGTAGTATTGTAAGCCTAACATATTTCTTTCCTTAGCAGTGCTGCAGGAAATTATTCTCGGGGCATAATAGGCGCATCTCCTACAATTTTAAAACAATACTTCGGGCATTTTCTGTTCTGGCAATGTACACTTTACTTATTCACTTGTGGGCATTTGGTACAAATAACTACATTATTCATACCTTTGTCCGATTTCATAGAGAATCCCATCTTTTATGACACACCGTTTTGATTGAGGCGTTGGGGATCCTAGCGGAGTATGTGCACTACTGTGAGGACCTTTAAGCAAACACACACTGCCACCACTTGTGTATCAATGCAATCTCTTATATGTTCTTCTGTTAATGATTATCTTGATAATAACTACCTATTGTTGTTGAACTTATTCCACAACGCTGACCTGTATGTGCTGATGTCTTCCAGCTGCAATACGTTTTTACAGATCATTCAGATAACTATTTCAGGATGCCTTTGTACAGGTAGTTTGTTTTATTTGACATTAACATTTTCTGTTTTTCTCTTGAGGTTTTAAAGAAATATGTGTCATTACTTGAGTTGGAGCCATACTTCTCCAGGACATATACATCTTTAGTGTGTTTCTACTTGTTTAATATTAGGAGACACTTACCTGCTTTTTTATAACGTTATGCTCAGCTGTGCTCTACTGACGCATATGTCACTTGTAGTGCAGTTACCTGACATTGTTAAAACTGCTGAATAGAAACATCTGTGTGTACATTGTGCCCAACCGTAAGGCCGCCCCACCCCTGAGACAACCCATTACACTGCTCGATCATGCATGACATGTAGCCAGTGTGACAAGTTGGATTCTGCTCTGCAGGAGTACACAGATAACTGGGGTAAAATGGTGCACTCAGCCCTCACACTTCTACAAACCAAAACCAAATCAATCAAAAAGGTAAAACACAGGCAGTTCAAAGGTATACTTCCTTCACCTTTTGTGGTAATGTGAAGGCGATGCTTTTAAGTGAGGTAGTGACACAAACAACACAATAAGACAGTCCAAAATAAAGCGAATGTCCAATGAAGGTTCTACAAAATATATATACTTTAATTAAACACACCTTCTGAAAAAGAACGAACTAGAAATACTGTACATAAACCCACCCTTGTGTAAGACAAAGAGGAAGCAACAGACTGGAGAAAGTCCCTTTGGGTGCGGGTACAGGGGCGATAGGCAACTACCAACCACAAAAGGATATGTCTTTGGTGAAGGAAGGTGCAGAGGTGACCTAACCAGTCTCTAGGGTCCCAGTGGGCTGAGGGGGCAGTTTGTGATAAACAGTAGCTGGTTTCGGTTCTTGGGTGGGTTGATGATGAGAAACCCGGTGTTGAACTTTGATGTGAACAGATCCGGCTCAGTTCGGGCATGCTGGATCATGTGGGCCCAAGCAGCAAGTGGGCATTGAGTAGGGGCAAATGTAGTCACCTTGTGCAGTTGAAGGGGCTCTCAGCGATGCAGGTCAGGGATATACAACATTATCATTTGGCGTGGACGTCTGCATGCATTTACAGTAATTTGGTAATATGGGCCTCTACACACTGATATTACCGATACATATGGTGATTCATTCTTCTATGACATATATATCACATTACAGTGATATCGTAACCATATTTTTCCTATTGTACTTAGGAGCAATCTATGTTGTACTTAGGAGCAATCTATGTGATGCCCCCCTGTTTTGTCAAGGGATGAAAGGTCATGTTCCATCGCTTCCCGTGATGTCACTTCAGGGGTCAATGATCATGTGATGTCACTTCTGCTACCCCTGTCTTTATGGTGAAATGACATCCCTGTATAGGAGCAATTCAAAAAATGGGCCTCATTACAAGGTTGCCAGTATAAAATCCACTGTGTCCAGCAACTCGTGATGCCAGAAAGTCAGCTGATTCCATGTTGGAGTGCACGTGCATTCTGGCATGCCGGAAATACCAAACTCCCCCAGCCCCCAAAATGCCAACCGATGGTGGTGACTACAATTCCGGAAACACAGTTCCCGAGCGACCAGCAGCGTTAACAATGGTGCCGCAATTACTGTTACCGGAAATGCAGTGTTCACCGGAACAGGAAATCGTACAGCGGCCATTACTAAAACACAATCCATTGTAATCCTGACAAGACAGGTGACATACCACAATGCTCTGAACAGAAACACAACCATTAACATGGCATCAAGAGTCTGTGCGACCCAGAGGCGCAAGTCACGCTTCAACGAAACAGAGTTGAACATGTTGTCTCCATTGTCCAGCATGCTAATGAACTTTTTCCAACTGACCAGCGCAGGCAGGCCCAGCTGCGGAAGAAGACCATCTGGGAGGAGGTTGCCCAGAAAGTCTCAACAGTTGGCACTCCCCCTTCACTGTGCGAAACTGCCACAAAAGGTGGGACGTCCTGCGCTTGAGGATGTGCAACCTCCTTTCAGCCCAGCACAGACAGGGCATGGCCACAGGTGGGGGCAGTGCATCCCCAATCCACCCGCTGCCTTGGGAGGAGACCTGCAGCAGTGTGCTGTACCTCGAGGCAATAGAAGGGGTTGGTGCTGTGGAGGCCAGAGCCAGGACATCCGAGGAGGCTGGTGAGTACACATAACCCCAATGTTACATCAACCTCCCTGTCCACCCTGCTCTCACTACAGCAGCAAAATATGTCAAGTGCGTAGTGCACAACACCAATACAGCCCTGCCCGCCCCCCCCCCACCCTGAGACCTGCAACCTTAGTGCACACACTAACATATACCTTCCCTCAAAACCTCACCCATACCACAAATACACCTAGAACATAGCACAGGCACCCTGTACTGCCAACAGAACATGCTTCTGCTGCCACTCAAACACACATCCACCTGCCACAGAAAAATTGCCATGTGTCCTCCATGCTATCCCTGGCACTAAGTCACGTCAGTGCTAAGCCCCTTCACCACCCACAAATGACCACAGTCACACACCAAGGAAACATGTGACTACCTCGTCCCAGCCAGCTCGACCCATGAGCAGAAATTGCCACCTATCTCTGTAAGTGCTACAAGCAGCAGGCACATGGCGACCCCATCCATGGCACACCCCTCCCCAACACAACATCACTCAGTGTGTGGGCCTACCCAGCAATTGTCAGTACACCATGACAGTATCTCCGGCACACCACCCTACCATGTACATACATCAGACATCCACCCACACAGTACGCATGACAGAAGCATGTGTGCACCATGCCATGTCCCCTGCCATGTTCATGACACAGATCGTCAAAATATTTAGGGTTTTTGTGTTGATACCAACTCTATCGTAACCATGCACCTGGTGTCTGTTGCTATTCAAAACTGAGTCACAGATGTGTGGGGCAAAAAGAGAGGCAAAGACCCCACCTCTCAGATCAACAGTGAAAAAAGCTTGCCTCACACTTAAAAACTGCGCCACACTTGGTAGGTAAGTTTTTCTGAGCTTATAAATCCTTGTTCAATAAAACATAATTGCTAAACAGTGCCCTTTAGGATAACACGTGTTTCAACACATCAGTGTCCTTTTCAAATCCGGGCTAGTACAAACTGCATTATGCAAGTGACAAAATTAATAACAAAACAGAGAAAATTGTTTGAACAGCACAAATCATACAAAGAAAATTCAGTTACAACAATGTTGTTGTTTGGCGAGTCACAGACATTGAGGAGGGGTGAAAGGGGTGGAGGTTAAGGGTTGTTAGAACAACAAAAAAATATGAACAAAAAGAAAATTAGTATTTTAAATCCAGAATCCCAGGTCATTTCATAATAACAACATTGTCGCCCATTTTGGCTCCTTACCTAATTCCCATATTAGATGTTCCAATTTGTGGGGTCATAAATTCTCAGGTTAAATCCTCCTAAAGAGTAGATTAAGGAAAATCATTGGTCAGTGTTGGTTGTACTTATTATATTGCCTGTTTAGATAGGCCGGTCACAACCTGCCTAAAATCTCATATTCTGGTTTGGTTTGGGAGCGTTATCGGTGGTTTCCTCCT
This sequence comes from Ambystoma mexicanum, assembly GCF_040938575.1. Lineage (NCBI taxonomy): Eukaryota > Metazoa > Chordata > Amphibia > Caudata > Ambystomatidae > Ambystoma > Ambystoma mexicanum. The sequence continues at coordinate 1,393,165,078 of NC_090932.1, forward strand.
TGGAGCCCGATCTTTCGGGTGCATAACTGGTTTCTAGGTCCATTTTGTGCAAATTATTATGATTTATGCAAATTGACAAAGTTGTCACGCTGTAAATATTTAAATTCGAGCCCTCAGGTATTTACATATTCCATTAGTATGACTAAACTCAAGTTTTATTAATCTACCCAATTAAATTGCATGATCTGTCAGAAAGCATTTTATTACATTAGGGAAGTAAATAATACGCCAGAACAGGCAAACTCGCACACATACGCTTAGATTTGCGGAAACACATTTGATTCGCTTTGTTTCTGTGTCGCATTTTATATTTCAAAGCTCAATGTGGTCCAAACACAAGGGTCCACGGGGTATGTAGACCTGCTATGAGAGCCCGCTCATTCAGGCGAGGAACGCTCTAAGGGCTTACCTGAAAAGTTTAGTCCATAGTCTCCTTGCGTCGGCTATGGTCGAGTAACGAAATGGATCGTATATTCAAGTGTTGCCGAGGCAATGCTTGTCCTGCTTTAGTTTCTATGACTCTGTGCCCATAGCAATACTGCCGGGCATCATATTTTGGGATGCGTTTACATGTTTTGTATAAAAATAATGGAGAAAACCCAACGCGCTCCCTGTACATTGCAAAACTATTAGTTAGTTTGAGATAATTTTAAATATGATTAAACTGGCATGCGTGAATATATTTATAATGCTAGTTGAACCTCATTATTCATATAATTTCGTTCCGTGACCAATCACAATAATATACATATCCGTGGGGACAGTCTACAAAGCCACCATATTTGTAAATAATACAATACGAGGATGTCATATTCAAATGAAGAAACAATAGTTGTCGTATTACTGCGAGATTTGTTGAAGTTCCAGATGCACGTCAGGACTCGTTAGTTCCCATGATGATTTCCTAATAAAGAATATTCAACATTTTGTATATATGTAGGTTCATACTTATGGACTCCGGATGGGTTTACACAGCAAACTCCAGATTTCCTGAATGAATACACAATATAAACAGGAACAACATATTAATAGTATGCATCTAGGGTGACTACGGAGTAAGGAGTCACCATTGATTGTTCAAACCTATATTATTCATCACAATAATGGTTCATTGAATTTGAATTTTTTTTTACAAAAAATGTATCATCTCATGATCCTGATTTAAACCAAATTCAGTTGCAGGAAATTTACAAATGAGTCGTGCTTCAGCTTGACGAAGGAGAAGTTCTCTGTTTCCTCCTCTATCGCCCAGAGTTACTTGTTTGAGTCCAATAAACCTGAGTTTTTTCTTGGCTTCCAGTTGGTGAGTGGTTTTCCAGTGTTGTGCCAGTGGTAATAGTGTATCTTGTTTGCCCATGCCAGAGAAATGCACTCGTATTCTGAACCTGAGTTCTCTTATAGTGCTCCCAATGGATATTAGATTGCACATGCAAATAATTACATACACTATGTATTTTCTGCGGCAGTTGATGGTGTCAGTAATTTTGAACAATGTTCCTCGTGAGTCATTAAAGGATTGTGTGTTTGGATGTGCATGTTTGCACATGCTGCATGATGCACATGTCCTAAAACCTTTCGGTAGTGTTGGTAGCCATGTTTCCTGACTTGATAATGTGAGCATTGGGAGTAGAGATGGGCTAAGTGATGTTCTCAGGCTTCTAGCCTTTTTGAAAATTAGTCTTAGTTCATCATCGATAAACTTTTTTAGATGTTGATCAAGTTTTAGAAGATGCCAGTTCTTGCCCAGAATTTTTCTGATTTCAAAGTTGTTGTGGCAAAAGGTGGAAACGTATCTTACTTTGTCTTGTGTCTCATTTCATTTGGAATCTCTGGGGATGAGTGTGGTATCCCTGTTCATCGTGTTTATTTTGCCATAAGCTTGTTGTATACATTTTATATTATAGCCCCTTATTTTGAATCTTTGTTTGAGCAAATCACACTCTTGACTAAAATCTGTATTACTAGTGAAATTCCTCCTGGCTCTCACAAATTCTGCTTTTGGTATGTTATTGATTACTGATTTTTGATGACAACTCGTTGCAATAGAGTTGAATTAGCCTCTTTTTTTCCCAGAATGTTTTTGTCACAAGTTGATTGTTTATTACTTTAATCGTATGGTCCCGAAAGTCTATTCATGAGCTGCTTGATGGTCCTGCGAGAAAAATCCCTTGGTTATTGCTGTTCAAACGATCTTGAAAATTGGTCAGTTCTGTGTCATTAGCATTCCATATAAGTAGAATATCATCAATAAATCTGGTCCTTATCATCATTTTGTCCTGTGCCTCTTTGTCTGTGTACACATATGTATCTTCAAACATACTCATGAAAAGATTTGCAAGAGCTGGTGTGTACTTTACACCCATTGCTACTTCTCGTTTTTGCCTGAAATATTTCTTGTCAAACAAGAAAATATTATGTTCCAGTGTGATAATCAGCATTTCCATTAGCATGGTGATATAATGGTAGTGTGAAGCTGTTTACCCACGAAATGTGTAGTCAATAGTTTCTATGACTGAGTTGTGTCTTATTGATGTATATAGCACTCAGACATCCCAGGTGACAAATTTATATGTAGGCTTCCATTGTATGTTTTGCAATTTTTTGATTACATCTGTAGAATCCTTAATATAGGCTTTTATCTGAGGAATTCTCGGTCTCAATACATTGTCTATAAATTCACTGATGATTTCCGTTGCCCAACCTATCCCGCTGATGATTGGTCTGCCTTCACGAATTTTATTGAATGTTTTGTGCCCTTTTGGTAGGAAGTAGATAGTTGGGACCACAGGGTGTTGTCACCCCTCCTCAATGTCTGTGACTCGCCAAACAACAACATTGTCGTAACTGAATTTTCTTTGTATGATTTGTGCTGTTCAAACAATTTTCTCTGTTTTGTTATTAATTTTGTCACTTGCATAATGCAGTTTGTACTAGCCCGGATTTGAAAAGGACACTGATATGTCGAAACACATGTTATCCTAAAGGGCACTGTTTGGCAATTATGTTTTATTGAACAAGGATTTATAAACTCAGAAAAACTTGACTGACGCAGCACTGTCAGAAAAAAGCAAAAGCATGAATCTCTGCCTCATCAATCCACACTCATCACTGATGACCTGCCTTTCTGACTCCCTCAGGCACATCATCTGACAATGAAGAGGCCCATCCAAACACTTCAAAGGGCACCAGCTGTCAATGCCGATAAATACAACGGACCACGACCAGCTCCACCCAGGACTCCACAGCCTTAGCAGGCACAACTGTGACTGCAAACCCAGCTGCACACACCGAGCCACCTCAGGCCCCACCAGTGCAACCAGTCCAGCCACCTCAGGATCCACTGGTGCAACCAATCCAGCCACCTCAGGCCCCCCCGGAGCAACCAGTCCAGCCATCTCGGGCCCCACTGGTACAACCAATCCAACCACCTCAGACTCCACTGGTGCAACCAGTCCAGCCACCTCAGGCCCCACAAGCTGCACCCACCCCGGCAGCCCCAGCTGCAGCAGTGCCACCACCAACACCACCACCACAAGAGGTGCACCTGCATGTAATGTAGAGAATACTGCTGATGAAGGTGCAGTGGACACGGGAGATACCACCAACCACACCATAGATGAGCCTCTGCTAGTCAGCCTTATGGGGCCAATAAGCCCACAATGCCCACCCTTCCCCAGTGTGAGGGAAATAGATGATAGACTCAGCCGCATGGAACAACGCCAGGATGCCTTGACAGCCCAGGTGCAGCAGCACCACCAGGAGGCGCAGCTCATGCACGAGAGCATGCAGGCCAGTGGACGCTGTAATGCCTGTCCACTTGGCCACTGTAAACGTGCTATTGTACAGATGTCCAGTAGGGTACGGGAGGAAATAGTGTTATGTCGTCTATAGCAGAGACAATGGCCATGTTCCTTCAGGCCTTCCTGGACTGACGGCCCACAGCACTCCCCCATGCACCATCCACAAGTTCACCACCTGCTAGTTCAGTGCAGAGCAGCCCAAGGTGGCGTTTGGATACAGCTGGCTCTCTCGGGACACAGCCTCACGCCTGACCTGAAAAGGGGACTAAAATAGGCCATGGACACATATGTGCCCTGTCTGTCACTTTTACAAGTCATCACTGCTGAACATGACAGGAGTTGCGTAGACAGTTATGGAGGGGCAGTGGGGAGGGATAGTATTGCTAGTTAATTTGTTACACTTTTGTAAATATTTTCATAGCACAAATTACAGTTGGTTTTGCATAGAAATCATGACTCGCCATTATTTTTAATTTAAGTGAGTGATTTATTTACTGTGCCATGCCCAGTGCCCAGCGTGCAATCTGGCCTGTGTCACGTGTGTGTGTGTGATCAGAAGTAGTGGTGAATAAGTTCCTCTCATGAAACACGGCCATCCATGCCATCAAAGTGATGTGCAATTGGCAGCTTGTCATCACTCACATCATCATCTGCCTCTGGATGGTGAATGTCCATGTCAGGAGGCAGTGGGATGTTGCGCCGATACAGTGTTGTGCAACATGGCACAGGCAAGGACTATCTTTCCCACCTTCACAGGGCTTTACAAAAGTGTGCCCCTGATGTGTTCAGGCAGCGGAACCTCGCCTTTAACAGGCCAAATATCCGTTCAATTGTACAGATATGGGCACGGTTGTATCCCTGCTCGTGCTGGTTGTGTGTTTGCCTCATGGGGGCCATCAGCTATGGCATCAGGGGATAACCAGCATCACCTGCACGGGAGCAACAGAAAGTGTAGAATGGCATACTTCTGGCCATATCATGTTGGTAAAGTCTCTATAGTGTTCACTAAACAATGCAAAATTGCACATGCAAAATGCTTGTTACATAGCATATGTCCTATTTTGGGTACTAGAAATGCGCATTGTGAATATTGTTGGAGGGTTTGTGGTGTGCAGTACTTTTGACATGGGCCATTCAAAGTCACCATGACCTCTGACCCTTTCACTACAACTCACACAAATGAGACGGATGTATATGTAATTATTTCGGTAAAATGCAATAATACTATTATGTCCAAGTGACTGAATCATAGATATGCGTGGCTAATCATTTCAACTTTCCGATCACATGCATATGTGTATGTGCACTTCAAACAGGCAGGGGACCTGGCTAATTGGTGTGTGGGACAGTGTGGTATGTGGGTTGGGGGTCCGGATGCATAAGTATTATCAATCTGTGCATAAGGTGGTGTAGGTTTTGGTGACTGTGTTTGTGCTTGATTTTGTCACTTTGGTGTGATGCATTCTGGTACATGCAGTGCTTCTGATATTGCTGTATGGATTTAATGTTGCTATGCATGCACATGATCATTTTGTTCAATTGTGATACACCTCTTAAGGTCTTTCACTCAAGCATGCTATTACTGTGTTGCACATTGCATTGCCCCTCTACACTTGCATGTTCAGTACACTCACAAGGCATGGTAGGTTTGTCTCCCCTTTCTTTTATTATCATTACTTGTACTATTATAGCAATTATTGATCCTTGCTCAAATTGATGTTCAACCTTTCCCTTTACCCACACTGTCTGCCCTGTGGCGCTTTGAAAGTGTTTTGCTAATTGTATAAGCGCATAATAAGTGAACAATAAATAAATGAATTAATTAATTGGGCACAGCCTCTGCTGATAGGTGTTATACATACCCCTAATTTCACAGTGCACATGCTCTGGTAGTTACAGTCAACCAGCAGCCCGGTACGCTATGGTGTTTTCTGCCCCTTCCCCACATTCAATAGTGCACATGCCCTGGTAGTTACACTCACCCAGCAGCCAGGTACGCTATGGTGTTTTCTGACCCCCTCCACACCTCCCCCAATTCAACATTGCACATGGCCTGGTAGCTACACTCACCCAGCAGCCAGGTATGCTATGGTGTTTTCTGCCTCCCTGCCCCCACCAATTCAACAGTGAACATGCCCTGGTAGTTACACTCACCCAACAGCCAGGTGTGCTATGGTGTTTCCCCCCCCCTCCCTCCCCAATTCAACCGTGCACATGCCCTGGTAGTTACACTCACCCAGCAGCCAGGTACATTGTCCAATGTGACGTGCCATGTACCCTGGCAGCGTGGAGTTGCGTAGCACCAAGGAGCTGTGGGTTGAATCAGGAAATTTTGCAGAGCAGTGAGTGATGAGGTGGTGGGCATCACACATCATCTGCACATTCAGTGAGTGGTAGAGATGTCTGTTCCAGTACACTGCCTCAACAGCATGCCTGGCCACCATCTCCACATTTGTGCAGTCCAGTGCACCTATCACGTTGGGCATGCCTGCAAGGGCATGGAAGGCAATTTTAGTGGCATTGACCTGTCAGCTGTTCTGTAGGCTGATGTGATCTTCAACGTGACGCAGGAGTGCATCGATGACCTGAAACAGGACACGCGAGAAACAGGGTTGGATTGCCGATGCAGTTCACCCAAAGTGTGCTGGTATGTGCTTTTGGCTAGGAAGAGTAGCACAGAAATTACCTTGAGCAAGGATGAGGTGGCTGTATGGATCTGTATCAGGCTGACCAGGTCATCATGGATCAGGTCCACTATGGAAGTAATGGTGTCTTGTCTAGCCGGCACAGGGTGTGGATCTGGCTTTGGCTCCGACTGCAAGATGTGGCCCTTATTTGTGATATTGTTGGCTGCCTGCGGGCTGCAACCTGTTGGACATTGTGGTTTTGCTGGGCCATGACGGCCCTCCTTCTCCTCAATCGCCTCTGCCGCCTCCTCTGCCTCCCTGCATCCTCAAGTAGTAGGCCTACATGCAGGGCCTCCAGCTCCAGTACTTCTTCTGCTACTGCTAGCATAGTAGTGTTGGAAGGGGTGTGGGGTGTGGCAGTGGTCCTTTTGTGCTGTTGCAGTGCTCGTTGGGGCCACCTGCACTGATTTTGGACACCTGTGGCATGTTTCTACACACCAGACTCTACTCAATGCCTGGTCAGCGATGCCGGTGTTTCCAGCGCAGAGTTCACGTTGCTACCGGTTTCTCCATGCCAATGTTTGAGCGTGCGTGGAGCTCGGAATGTGCACTTACTAACACAATGCCGTGTCTCAGGTACGGCAGACGTGTCTCTCTCTGAAGATTCCTGCCACGGTGTTGCCGGATACGGTGGGTCACTTGGGGTGATGGTGTTAGCAGCATTGCAACTCAAAGTATGCCAGACCAGTACGGATGCGACCAGCACCACTATTTCCGGACTGGCATACTTGGAATGAGGCCCAATGTGTTTTGGATTACAAGACCAGGTCAAGTTTTAATCAATGAGAAGACAAAATATGATGGCAGGCAATCATGCACGCAAGGTGCTGATAAATTGGTGCCCAGTAAGGTCACTGCAAAACAATAAGTGCAGAGTATTCACTGAAATAAAATTAATCAACCGCAGATTAAGTAAAAAAGAAAAGTGAGTTTGGGAAAGGAGATATTGACTGGAGACTGTTGGGGATGAGGGGCATATGGGGGTGCCCCGTCACATTATGGAAGATACAAGGAGGTCCAATTTGGTGAAAAATCTGCAGTAAACGAAAGGTTGTAAACATTTGGTAGTAAAAACACAAAGAACTGAATAATTAGTAAAATGCCACAAAGTCCAGTCTTTGTAATAAATATAAAGGTAGTGGATTGTGCCTTCTCCTTCTCAATTATATACAAAGCATTGCAACAGTTCTACGAAAAGAAATACTCTAGTTTGCCATTGCAGGTGCAATCCAGATATATTTATTTTAATTATGTGGCTTTCAGAGATTAGAGAGCGAAGGTGTGGATGCCCTGTTCAGAGGTATGATGCTTTTCCAGGTGATTCGTTCTTTGCAAGGATCCTACTGGACCTCCTAAAAATATTCAGTCATCAACCCTGATGAATCTGACTTAAAAAAATAGATTACCCTCCGACAACACACGGCTTTCATGTCACGTCACATCAGTGCGCCACACCGATTTCTGAATCAGATAGCTCACGGCATTAGGTCAAGTGTTTTGAGCCTTCCTCTTGAAAGTCATGGAACATTAGGCATTGTGAGTGGATTTATTTCCATTGAAAATGCACTGCATAAAAGTCCAATAGCCGCTATCCTCACTAATAGAGTCACCTTCCTCTCATCCAACCTCAAAAGTGGCACCAGACAGAGGAGCCACCCCTGCTTCCTTTAGCCCTTCTATAGGTAGAGTCCGTACTGGATGGATTAATATATAAGGTCATGCTGATGAGCTACAAAGCATCACCATTAGCTTGTATGAGGATTCATTATCAGCTTATGGCACAAACTTCCAATCCCTCTACAACATCTCCAGCCCTTTAAAATAATAATACGCATAATAATAATAATAATAATCATAATAATAATCACAATAATAATAATAATCCCAGTGAGTTATATAAAGCTTCACGTGGATCCAATTTGTAAGCAATGCAATAACCTTTGTAAGTACTATTTGTGGTACTCAATTATGAAGAATGAAGGGCTGAGTCGGGCCAACCATGGTTTTAAACATGCCCATTTCATGATATTCATCATACCTCGCTTGTCGGTAGCTAACTCCCCCCTTGGGCTGTGGCAGGCTTTATAGAAGAGAATAGTGCTGTACCCAATGCAAGGCTCTGGAAAGAGTTGGATCCATGCACTTAGTGCAATAGAGAACATTCTGCCTGCTACCTAGTAGGTTTATTATTGGAAAGTAATATTGTTGGGGGCCTACCACCCGAACATTTAGGAACTGATTTGTATTATTCATTATACCAACCACTGTAAACCTATTCACTGGAAATTACTTAAAAACTTTAGCAAAGGTCTGGTTTCTAATTGCAATCCATCCACTTGTGCATATGTGGATCCACTTATCCTGTTTGGGAAACTGCAAATAAGAGCAGAGGCTTTTATATGTGCTTTGCCAGCCCTACACACCCAAACTCGGTGTTCAGCCATGCTCTAGAGAATAATTTGAATCTAACGTAACAAAAATATATCATGGTCTTCATTGCCAATGCAAGATCCTGAGTATTTCTTTAAATAAAAAGGTTAAACAGGACTCAAAAAGGGCAACAAATAGGTCTTAGCGCGGCAGAAAAGCTGATTATTCTTCCTAATGCCAGTGAACAATCCTATCCAGCCCCTTAGGTTCAGCCATACCTCCCATCTTTCCCATCCCAACAAGTGATCTGCTCACCTGGTAACTCAGGAAGCATGTGTACCAACCTCACATCAGAGCTTTTTTTTTTTACAAAGTGAAAGCGGCTTATCTAACGTCTGCCTACTTCCTAGCAGAGACCCCTGAGTTAGGTGTGTCAACGTCTTGCTCTCAAGTTGGATCTTGTCCCATAAATCATAAGGATGTCTTCCGGGTCTCCACCCCCAACACTGAGCCAGATCCCTGCTAATCATAAACTGGATCAGCCAGCTGCTTATTAGAACCTGAACCAGGGACATGAAATAGGAACTTCTTGAAACATACACAACATGCAAACTGAAGGTCATCAAAATGTGATTTAATTATTTGTATCTTTAAATACATACAAAATGAAATTATTTGCTTTCTGATAGTGGCAGCTAACAGAAATTGGAGCATATTTTCAAATGAATAAACTGTATAGCAAGATGTATAAATATTTGGTGTCTGTGAAAACTCGCACATTTGTACAGCTTGGATTTCGATTCAGTGAACATTTTATTTAAAAAAGAAAAAGAGAAAAGCAGAAAATGCCAACACTGTTTCATAATTCACATCATATTTTGTAATTTTAGAACAATGTTTAAATGATTCCTTGATACCAGTGTGGTGTGTTCAACGGAGCCTGTGCTAAAGAAAAACATGTTGAACTAAATAGAGCTTTTCAAAAGAGGCCCGTGTATATCACTGTGCTGTGTGCAACATGGTACACCCAATGGTGTTAGATTTACTAGTGAGTAGATAATAAACGTTCAGACACATAGCTTGTCTTGATTTTAAGCTTTTTCAAAGCAGGCTTGCACAGAATATTCAACAGCATTGTCTCATTCATGAGTCAAACTCTTTGCTCAAGAGTTCTCTGTACAGCTTTCTGACCATACAGAAGTATAGTCACGAACTCGGGGTATTCCCTGAATATTTCCCAGACAGTTTTCCCATCACAGGTTTCTGCTCAAATGAACTCATTGACAATCTTGGCAGCCTGTGAAAAATAAAATCCCCATAAGTACATAAGAATCTCATTCACGCACACCCTCTGTGACACTGTTAGGAGTAAGTTAGCTAGAATATTGGAAGGATATATAATGACGCATTGCAGTGGTCTCCTCTTTACAATTTGTGGTGCGCAAGAATTTAAGCAGAAAAATCAAAATTGATCCCCACATCTTCTAAATGCCCAGCTTCCTTCCACTCCCTATGCAGCATAGCATATTAAGAACATAGGCAAAGTATATCAACTTTTATGCAAGGAAACAAATCCCCAAAGATCGTAAATCCATACTGAAATATAAAGACTGTGGGGTCACTTTCTGGGATGCTTAGTTTATTCATGGTATTTAAGGAACAACAAGTGGTCCCTCTCACCTTTTACTTGGCATTAGGTCCTCTCCTGCCAGGGATGCTAGTGATGTTGATGCTGTTCTCACTGTGGCAATAGGGTTAGTTCCCCAGGGGTGTATGAGTCCCCAGGAACAAAAAGGGTACAAGCTGTGAAAGAAGCACACAACCTGGGAGAGGGAACATCAATCTTGGGACGTGGTGTAGCATGGCCTTCAATACCTTTCTGTTTCACTCCTTTAAAGAGTAGGCACTCCTTTCGGCCTCTTACTAATATACTGTGCCCCTTTCTGGATACTGTTTCAATCCCATGCCGCCCACCTCCCCTCTGCCCATGACTACCTATGTTGTTCCTTCTTTGAAAATCGGGTGGGGGGAAAGAGCAATGTGGAGCTGGTTTCAAGAGGGCCACTGGCGAACAAGTTTGCTTCATGCATTTGGAGACAGAGTCTATGTCCTGCATTAGCCTCTGAAGGGTAAAGTCACTGGTTCCTCCAATTATTCTGATACTCAAGTTCCAGTTCTAGTCGTCAAAATATGTTGTTCCAATGTGGTAAGTCTGTCTTGTGGTTTCTGGTTACCTTATAAATCTGTTTGTCCTTTCTCCTAGGTGCAGTCAATCCAGACCTGGGAGGTGTAGTTTGAGCATGGCAGCAATCCAGCGCTTGAAGGTGGAGATGGAGTGCAGTAGTTCTGGTCAGGGAAGCAATGCTCAAACTGAAGCACAGAGAGGAGGACAGCTTACAGGTTACACTGAACATCTGACACGCACACGTTCGAGGCAGAGGCTTTTATGGGTCAAAAGCATGCAGAATGCTGGGTAACATAGTTCTTCCACTTTGAACCATGGGTGTTTTAGATATTCTGGTCAGAGCCAACTGGTGAATGTTTGGTCAATATTCTGGTCTTTTGTAAGTGGCAGCTCTAAGTCCACCCTCATGAAGACTGGCTCTGTGTTGCATGACCTTGTGAGTACAGGATTACCTAGACATGAGAGGTATGATCGACTCAGGCAGCCTGTGACAGTCCCACATCTAGCAGGAGCAAAAGACACAGTTATACCTTGAATAATAAAAATGGCATAACAAATATATGTTAATAAATTGTTTCAATTTATTGATGACATTTGACATAATGCAGAGCTCACATGTCTCCACTCTTTTACCACTAATAGATATCCAGAAATCCCTTCATCTCATAAGTGATGTGTCCCTGTGGGACGTGGAGTGCTGCTGTGTTCCTTCCTCTCCCCGGTGATCTTCAATCTATGCATGGAGCCACTGGGAGCCCTCCTAGCCACACACAACATCCACATCCCCCAATATGCCAATGTCACACAGGTATACCTCAGTTATACTCTATCAAGGACATGTATAGGTTCAAAACCTGCCTCTTGCTGATCCAGTCGTGGATGTCCAGTGCATACTTGAAGTTCAACCCCTCCAAGACTTAGGTCCTACTCCTCACCAACAATACCGAACACCCAGACATACAGACCTGGTTATTAACATGAACTCTGAGGGCTTCACACCCAAGCTCACCTTCTGCACCAAGTTCCTCGGGTTCCACATCGACAAACACCTCTCCTTCAAGACACACATAGCTAAACAAGCTCAGACAGCTTGGTTTCAGCTCTGCCTCCTGCAAAAAGTCAATCCCTTCCTCCTGCTGGACAGTTTTAGATCCACCGTTCAAGCACTGGTCCTGTCCCACCTGGATGTGGGCAATGCACTCCTTGAATAGGAAGTGCACATACGGCAATAAGAGTAGGTTTCCTACAGTATACTTTACTTGGCATGTTATTGAACCACTGATATCATTGCTCTGATTCAGTGGTCTATGGCCATTAACTCTCCAGATGTTTTGATCTACAACTCCCATCAGCCCTTACCATCATATTCAATAGAGAGGATCATGGGGTCATAGTCCAAAATATCCAGAAAGACGCAGGCCACAGACCCCTCTTCTAATTTGTTCAGAAATGCATTTAATTGCATTGTAGTCCATTTCCAGCTGTGGTCTTATTCACACAAAGGCTGTGCAGATTAATTATCCCAGCTATGTGTGCAGAACTTTGACCTTGCAGAGATATTCAGTTAATTAATGTTTACACCCAGTAGTATTGTACTCTAGGGGCCTCATTACGACCCATGGTTGCCGCTGGTATTTTTAACGATTCCGCCATGGTGTATGGCGGAATTACCGCCCCATTCCAAGGTTGGCGGGGTGGTAATTCCCCATTCAACATTGGCCCTTCCCCATTCCCATTTTTGCCCCCATAGGGCTCAATGGAAATGGGGAAGGCGGTAGTTACGGTACCGCAAATTGCAGTACCGTAATTACCTCCAAGGTCCCTTTGCGGGTCCAATCCTTAACGGCTGGTAAAACCAGTCGTTAAGGTAGGGACCCGCAAAGGGACCTCGTAATTAGGCGGTAATGGGTTAACGGCGCCGCCACCTTTTACGGCGCCGTTAACCCCTTACCGCTTGGGTCGTAATGAGGCCCTAGGTTTCAATATAATGGTATGGCTTGTTTTGCAAACATTTTAATATGAGTTTTATGCAGCGTAAAGCAATTGTCATTTAATGATGTAGACCATGTCATTCTATGGTAATTGTTCCCTTGATTTTGACAAGGTGCTCTTCCTAAGGGTTTTAGATTTGTTGCATTGATAGTAACGTGAGAATGATGAAATTCCAAATTACTCTGTAGTTCTGAAGTTAATTCTAAATAAATTTGTTTATTCCAAGTTTTCTGAATAGTTTCTATATTAGTTCAGAAGCAAATGTCAGGTACTAGAGGACCCTGTAAAGACTGCCAAATAGACGAGGAGAGAATCTGGCTTCATAAACATTACTGCACACTTCTATTGCTAATGTTTATAATCTGTTTCCACTGTCCAATGATGGTTCGTTGGGTCAAGTTATGAATGTTCCAAAAGCAAGATCCCCTTACTGAGAAGGAACGGCCAACCCTGCGTTATTTCTGAACTCAATCCATAGGTATCTGGCATGCCAATTGTCTGAACTGAAAGAAAATGTTCAATTCTTTTATGCTAATTCACGTTATGAAGATACTCCAGATATATACATTGTCTTAGCACCTCAGTGAAAAGTTGTTTCGCTTTATAGCGAGCAATAATGGTGGTTATATGTAAAAAAACAATAATAATAATAATACTATGAAGAAGAAGAAGAGATATTAAAATAAGTCATTTATTTTAGGGTTCGTCCCAAAATGCTGAAATTATGGGAACTCCCTGTGGTCTTAAATTCTTTCTTTATTTCACTATTGCCTTTTCTCTACTATATTTTCAATGATCTCATCTGTTAAGTTCTGTTTGCCTCAAATTATATTACATATTTAAATGATGGTTCACTTATAGAAGGCTTTCTGTCCCCTGTGAAGTGAAATGAAAGTCATTCATTTTTTCCTTTGCTGATATTGGGCCTCATTACGACCTAGGCGGTAAGGGGTTAACAGCGCCGTAAAAGGTGGCGGCGCCGTTAACCCCTTACCTCCTAATTACGAGATCCCTTTGCGGGTCCCTACCTTAACGGCTGGTTTTACCAGCCGCTAAGTAAAAAACCGTCAAAGGGACTTTCGAGGTAATTACGGTACCACAATTTGCAGTACCATAGTTACCGCCTTCCCCATTCCCATTGAGCCCTATGGGGGCAAATATGGGAACAGGGAAGACCAATGGCGAATGGGGAATTACCGCCCCGCCAACCTTGGAATGGGGTGGTAATTCCGGCATCCACCATGGCGCAATCAGTAAAATACTGGCGTCAAACATGGCGCTAATAGCGCCATAGTTAATGCCTGGGTCGTAATGAAGCCCATTGTCTTCCTGTCTCATGCCCTACATTCGTGAAGTTTTGTACCATTGTGAGAAATCTCTTGTTGTCTTCCAAGAAAGATCCGCATGTGACAGAAGAAAGTTTTCTATTTGCTAATCCTGTACCCCCAGAAAGAAACTGAAATAACTAATTGGATTTGTCTGCATTATTGCATGATGAGATGGGTCTTAGCATTAGGTATGTACATAACTGGTAAGGGACATCGTAAACACAGCGGAACATGTCTATTCCTGAGCTTGAGGGATGACAGTGAAATTGTATCTTTTAGGAAATAATGCAAATGCTATCTAAGAAGCAGGAATACATGCTTTCTCCCTGTTGAATAATTATGTCTTCTGTTACTGTATGAAACAATAAAAAGTGTTTAAAACAAAATAAGATTGTTCAGAAAAGTACTTTGGATTAGCTTGTTGATAACGAGTTGAGCGAGAAAGGATAGACACGGTTAATATGTTTCTTAAGAAGATATTTATATTATTAAATGACTGATTAATTGTGACTTCTAGTGGTGCATCGGGGCAATAGTAAGGTGGAATAGCACATTAGTAGCTGGCTGGGGGTGTCTGTACCTCGAACAGAAACTGAATATTTTTCAACGTGTGTACTTGCATGCCTCCCGCAACACTAGACTGCACATCTAGCACTCTGCTGAAGAAGAACCCTGCATTTGGACGAACATTTCGCCTGGCCTTTGTCATTGAACAGCCATTCTGGAAGCAAGAAGTTCCTCTTGGGCTCTTACAGCCCATGTGCCATCCATTAAACGTGTGCCCAAGGGCATCCCGCTATCTGGCGTAGAGGGCAACACAGAAAATAGCAGGTTTTGCCTGTTATTGGTAGGGCATGGTAGGGCCTAGGGCCACACATTGTAGGCCATTATCCCCTTCATTCATTTCGCCATCAATGCAGAACTACCACTTAGGTCCCATTTCCGAAATCTGCACTTTCACTGTTGTGAACTTCCACCAATGCATCTACCAACTGCACCTTGTAAACTGCATGCCTCGATCGATCAGCTAGGGCCTTTTTTGTTGCCTAGGCACTCATTGAAGAAGCGTACCTGACCTGAGTCTGGGCCCCCCCTGCCCTGCTGCCATCATCCACGTGGAGCTGCTGCTCCATGATCCCTCTACCTGCCTTACCACGCCCCCTAAAATGGCCGCTTCATTGATCGCCAACTTTTGTTTGTCTTTAGTTGCTAGGCAACCCTTTCAGGCGTGCTCATAGGCTGCCAGGGCTAGCCGGAAGCCGTCAGCCAGGCTCCCTTCATCTAAGACCCCATAAGTACAAGGCCATACCTGTCTGGACCTGTACTTCGAGCTCCCTCCTACACAGGGCTGGAGCCCTCGACGCCAAAGCTGCAGGAGCAGCCGCATCATCTTTGCAGAATATGGCCGCTGCAGGATCAGCGTGTCATCGCCAGGATCCGAGTGCAATCGCGCATGTTCAGAGCATCTGAGAATCAGATGTTGGGAATTCAATTTCGCATTCATTGAAGAAGCGTACCTGACCTGAGTCTGGGCCCCCCACTACCCCTGCCGCCATCATCCACATGGAGCTGCTGCTCCGTGATCCTCCTGCCTGCCTCACCACGGCCCCTAAAATGGCCACACATTGATCGCCTACTTTTGTTTACCTCTGGTTGCTAGGCAACCCTTTCAGTCGTGCTCATAGGCCACCAGGGCTAGCCTGAAGGCATTAGCCGGGGGCCCCTTCTGCCGCTCGTTTGGCATTCTGGAGGGTTTTAAGCTGCAGGGTGAACCATTTGTTGGAGTGGGCTGCTGGTTTGGCTTTGGTGAGTTTGATAGGAGCGATGATATCTACTGCTGATTGGAGTGTTTTATTTTAGAGGTCAGCAAGTTTATCCACATCTTGGTTGGCGTAGTTTGCGAGAATAAGGATATTGTGCATTAGGGGACGAAGACGGTGTCCGGTCAAAGGGTCGAATACATTGTTTTGAAATACAATAGTTTCAAAACAAAAGGACTGAAAAAAAAGTCGAATGCCTTTTTTTAAATGTGTTTTTTTTGCTTTCCTACACTAAACACAGGGGCTTGGGGGGACCCCCAAAAAAAACGGAAAAAAAACGTACATTCGACTTTTTTTTCTGGTCCTTATGGTTTGAAATTATTGCATTTGAAACAATTGCATTCAACCCTTTCACCTACAACCGACAAAGGCTCTGCAAGGTGATGTTGCGGTTATTCCTGGTAAGGGTTTACGGGATAGTGGCTGGGGACGTGTTCAGTTGCGTTTTACGTTGGATGGAGAAGGAGATGGCGTGATGGTCTGACCATGCGATTGGCTCATTTTTAAGGATGGCTATGGAACAGTTGTGATCCGCTAAGCAGTCCAGGGTTCTGCCTTTGTTGTATGTTGGGCTGTGATTCTGAGCTTGAACCCTAGTTGGGAGATGGTATTTTCCAGGGAGAACGCATTGGTGTCATTGGGACTGCTGAGGCCCAGGTTAAGATCTCCTAGTAGGATGATTTGAGATCCTATTTTGGTATTGGTGGTCAAAAGGTCGGATATCTCTTCCTCGAATGAGGAGATGGGTTCTGGGGGTCTGTATATAAGGTGTAAGAGGACGGTTTGTGTAGCAGAAAGTTGGAACTTAGCAGCGGACCGGAATGTGGATGGAGGGGTCATTCTAAGGCCAAGTGATTTTTTGGCCATAAATGCTACTCCACCTCCTTTACCTGAGTCCCTGTCTTTCCTTAGTATTGAGTAGCATTCTGGGATGGCGAGGGATAGAGCTGGGCCTGCTGCCTGATGCAGCCAGGTTTCAGTGATAGCCAAGAAATGTAGGTTGTCGGCGGATATGATGTCTGCGATGTCTAGTGCATGGGCGACCAGTGAGCGAGCATTGATGAGAGCACCTTTGATCAGGGGGTGTTCAATTATGCTGATGGGTGCTTTTTGGGTGTTGTCCAAGATTTGCGAGGCGCTGGCTTCAGCTTGGTTATGATGAGAATGAGGGGGGTGTTTTTCAATGGGAGACCTAGGGGAAAGAACTGTGAGCCGAGTCTCAGGTTTCTGTCCTTCACTGGGCAAGGGTTCCAGGGTGTGGGAGGAGCAGCAAATCGCCAGATCCATTCTAATGGGCTAATGGCGCAGTTTGGCTGATCGACTTGATTAGTATCGACATACCCCATAGTTGTGGTGTGTGTGGGATGTTGATGTGGGGGGCATTGAGAGAGTGGTTTGGAGGGGAGGAGGGTAGTGTTGTTGGGGTGAGAGTTGCTGTCAAGGTAAGAGTGGTTAAGTAGAGGTTAGCCATGAACAAACTGCTTGAGTTCCTGGAGAGCAGTCGGCACTGTTGGCTGGGGGCAATGGGCTAACTTGAGTCGGGGAGAGCAGGTTGGTTCGTAATAGGCAGGGCTGTTCAGGTTAGGCACAGTGGACTGCAACAGCGTAGTTCGAAATAGGTACAGTGGGCTACAAATAGGCAAATTCAAAGTAGGCACAGTGGGCTACAAATAGGCTAATTTAAAATAGGCACAGTGGGCTACAAATAAGCTAATTCAAAGTAGGTAGAGTGGGTTGCAAATAGGCTAATTCAAAATAGGCATAGTAGGCTACAAATAGGCTAATTCAAAGTAGGCACAGTGGGCTACAAACAGGCTAATTCAAAGTGGGCACAGTGGGCTACAAATAGGCTAATTTAAAATAGGCACAGGTGGCTGGAAATGCGTGTGAGATCTCAGGTGTCTGAGCCACATTCCATCAGCCACCTGTGGACTTTCCACAGGCATAAATGCCAACCCCCACAGGTGGGAGACTCCTAATTTTCCACTTAACCATATTGCTGTTTGTAACTTTCGCCTGCCTAAATTCTAACCCCAATGCAATCCTAAAGGAAAATTAACTGCTCCCTCTTTCTGTGACAAAATGTACCTCTCAGTTGCTCAGGAATGTTGCCATGTATGCACAGGTACCACTATATTTTTCCCTGTAGCCCCCTGCCCCTTTTTCTCCTTTCCCTGGTGCCCACCCTCCTCCCAGGCCCCCAAGACATGCTACACCGTCCCTGCCTCCACCCTCCCTATCCACTCACCTGCTGGCCCAGTGGCGGACGCAGCTCCATCTTCATCCATCCATGGTGGACTCCATAGACTAAGGGGGTTATTACGACCTGGGCGGTAAGGGATACCGGGCACCGGTAAGGAGACCGGTGCCGGCAATCCCTTACTGCCCTATTCCAAGGCCCCTTGGTGGGGACCGCAAGGAACGTGTGGTCTGACAACAGGTCCCTTACGGGTCCCGCTAAGGGACCAGGGCGCTAATAACAGGCTTGCAAGTCACAAGCCTGTTATTAGCGCCCTCCCCATTCCCATTAAGCCCTATGGGGGCTCAAATGGGAATGGGAAATGGTTTGTTCAATGGGGACTTACCGGTCCCGCCAGGGTGGGACTACACCGGTAAGTCCCCATTGAACAACACCAGACTCGGCCACGGTATGGGAGGCAGCCATGGTGCTAATAGCACCATAGCTACCGCCCATCTCGTAATGACCCCCTAAGTCCCTTTTTTGTTTGTTAAAGCAGCAGCCATCTTGTTTTTCAGACAGAGCCCCGGGGCGCAAATAACTATTACACCCATGTCTGGCTGGTAATGACCCTGAACCCTTGATGTTGCCCTCACTTCACTTTGGCCTACCTGTTCTCAGGCTGCCAGTCTGTAAAGGGCCCTGTACATCCCCTAATGCTGGGTTCATAGCTATGGTTTTAGCATCGACTCTTAATCTTATGCCATTGAAGTGTAAAACAAACTTGTCTATATTAGGCCATTGTTGCCCGGTAAATTTGTGTGCTGCAGATTTCAGGTTTATTTATTATTTTATTTTATTGGGCATTTGTAAGATTCTTATACATCAAGAAAATGTGCTTCAAAGTGCCCACAGGACAAGATAGGGGAACAAGGGAAAACAGTAAGACAATGAAGTATGCTCATAGTGATGAACAAAAAAACGGTCCTACTGAGCCTTGAGAACATTCAGAACGTGCAAGTGCAGAGAAGGGAAGGGGAAAGGAGTAAGTACTAGAGGTTCCACAGAGAGGAAAGTGTCAGAGAGTCAGTTGCAAAGGCAACAGGTAAGTGCCAGACAGTGACCACTAGATGATCTCTTCTCCTTCATACCACCTTTCCTGCATCTATTGGTTAATAGGGTATTTTTAACATTATACATATGTATTGCTTATAAAAAATCTTTATTAAAGAGTCTTCATCCACTTCTTCAATTGGGGGCAGTGGTCGCTAAATCCTTTATCACAATTTAATGGGCCCATCCAGATCTAACTTTCCCATTCCCAGTTCCAACACAATAGGGCTCAATTTGTGAACCTCTGAGCACTTACTTAAAGTGCATAAACAGCTGATGTGGTGGCAAATACACTTTTAATACTGCAATCGCCTTCTTTAAATGGTCAATTCCAAATGCAAACACTTGCATCCTCTGCAACAATCCAAGGTATTCCAAGACATTTGGGTACGTATCAGAACTTCTGCCGCAGCATCCACCTTCTCATACATTTTTTGTTAAATGTATTTATTTATTTGTATAGAGAAGGGAAAATGTTCTGTTGATCACAAAAGAATGTACAATAGATAGACTTGACGCAAAGCTTTGAGCTTCTTACAATGGGGTGAGTTTGAGAGAAATACTGACCAGGTTGTGGAGGGGAGTAAATGGAACAGTCACCGATGACAATACATAAGTGGACATACATAAATTAAGGACAACGAACATTTGACATTATTTAGTGCATGGAGGCAGTACGGCCAGCTGTGCTGGGGATGAGACCATAATGGATGAAGTGCTAGAATGGAGGCAGAGGAAGTGAGGGACAGAGGGAGGTTAGAGGTGAAGGAAACATATTAACTCTCATATTCTTGCTGACTAAGTGGGTACTCAGAGGTGAGGAGGTAGGCTTTTAGTATGGTTTTGAACAAATATGTGTGGACTGTTTATCGGATGTCCGGTCGAAGAGAATTTCATGCAAGTGGAGCAAGAAGAGAGAAGGAGTGGAAGAGAGAGGAAGAACAGTCAGGGTGAGGAACCACAAGGGTATTCGAGGAGTCAGAGCTGAGATTATGAAGGCTTGTAGAGTTGGATAGAGGAGTATAGATACAGTGCTGCCTTACCATGGATAGATTTGTGAACCAAGAAAAGAAATTTAAATCTGGCTCTGTTTTGCATTGTCAGCCATCTAGCCTGGTGACACTACGAGGAAGTAGGTCTGAAGTGAGTGACTTCAAAGAGAGTCCTCGTAGCAAGAGTAATGACCTTGTCGAGAGGACAGAAAGCATAGTTTGGGAGAGCAAAGAGGATTCTGGCACAGTAGTCCAGTTTAGAGACGACAAAAGTGGTTAAGAGATGCGTGGAGGTGTTGAAATGAATGGGGACTCTGATTTTCCTAATATTTAGGACGTTGAGGTAAACTGCAGTTCCAGTTTTGGAAATGAAAGTAGAGAAGGTGTGAGAAGGGTCATAGATGATGCTGAGGTTTCTAGCTGAAGAAGAGTAGGGGAGATTGTCAGGTGGGAACTGGATAGGCAGAGAAGAGAAAGAGAGAGCTTTTGGCATGGAAGAAGAGCATCTCTGTTTTCGTAGAGTTTATCATCAGAGAGTGTGAAACCATCCAATATTTAATGGCAGAGAGACAGTTGGAAATTGTGTAAGAGGGATCAGAGGAGAGTTCAGGAAAACTGCATAGACCCTTCCAACATTACAATTACGCCATGCCATCTTTTTTAAGTCTTTTTTTATATTGAAATATACCAGTGTGGTTGCAGGGCAAGAAAACAAAATCCACAACAATGTGCCAGTTATGTTTACTTATGAAACCATAGCTTTTCTAAAGTGCTGCATTGCTCATGGTGCCACACATGACATCACTGTTGATGTAAAAATGAAGTCAACAATGACATCACAAATTATGTCATTGATGACATCACATAAGACATAACCAGCAGGTACACAACGTTGCACTAACCAAAGAATAGATATGTTGGCAGGTGTCCTGTAAGTTCGGTTTAGAAGCTAAAATCTATGTATGTGTATATAACACATTTTAAATGCTACTGCTTTCCCTAGTGGATATTAAAGAAGCCAGTTGAATTAATATTGCCCTTTCAATTATATTTCAAAGGTGTTTCCAACAGCAACTTAACCATAATGTCCCTTTAAGAAAGTGTTTTGCTTCTACTTCATAGATTTTCATGAAGGCATCTTAACCATGAAGTCTCATTAACCAATTATGTTTACCTGAGTTTCAACGTTTTCATGATATCAAATATTATATCTGATCCCTGCAGCTGTAGGCTAATAATAAATGTAGAGTTCATTAATTATTATAACTACCAATTTTATACAAAACATAGCAAACAACCTATACAAAGCATACCTATAACTGCCAGAGACCCTGCCAAGGCACCTGAAATAGCCACTGGGTCAGCCTTGCATCCAGGCCCAGTAGGCCCTATACATTTCACCACCAAGCAACATGGCTGAGTGCCAGGCACCAACAAGTACTCAAAGTAACCACACAGCTTTTGTTTCTCTTATGCACACTGACCATGGTCAGTGGTTACTTTGCCCATGCCATAGGCCATGCGAAGCCATCCAGAAGACAATGGGACTGGCCATCAGGCCCGACATTTCAGGACTTAAGTCTGGGTCTATGTTCTCTTTAGGTGAACTCCATGATGGCTATTGGGTGGTGGTCTGGCACATAAGCCTGCCGGCTGACATGGCCAGTTCTACTCTTACATTTCAGGTAGAGATTTTGTCAGGCATTTTTTAAACCCATTATGAAGTGATGTTGTTTTCTAATCATTCCTGAAGGCTGCACGGATGCCACACTGCTTCCCACTGAAGGTCCCCAATGATGGTAAAATGGGATAGCAGCTGTCTGCATCCTTGAACGCTGTCTGTCCTGGCTTGATAAAGATATGTATACATTAAAGCTGGCTTATTAAACAAAGAAGCTGTTCTCACATGAAGCAAACATACATGCTTACTGGCTAATGTGCATACTCACAATGCATTGCCAAGTAATTCTGAATTGGAGGTGAACGTCCAGGGATAGCTACTGGATGGCGCTGTCCCATGTGAGCTTGTTAGCTGAAAAGTCCTATTGTACTGTCATATTTCTGGTCCAAGTGTATTTTGTTTTTGCATTTTGTTTTTACTTTGATGGTGTTTGGTAAAAGAATAGAAGAACCGTGAGGGCGGAAGGGAGAGTAAACAGGGTACGGCCCTTACTCTAAAATAGTTTTAACACAAACATAGGGCAAAAACCACTGTATGGAAAAATTGGTTATAGCTCATCAGGAAATCCAGAGGCCTTTGTGGACCAGGACCAATGTACTAGCACCCAAACAGAGGGTACATTTACAAACAAGGCAGTGATGGAAGGCCAGAAAAGGATAGAATGAATATTTGACTATCCCTGCCTAAGTGCAAAGCCTCCTCTAGGTAACGGTGCTGTGCCGCTTACAAACAGTGGATAGAAAAGAAATAAACGAACCACTTCTAGGTAGGTAATACTTTCAGCCTTGTTGGACCTATGCCACTCTCCTCCACTATGTGTAAGTGGAAATAGGAAGAGAAGTGCTCAATGATCACTTAAAAAGGTGCACCTATGGTCAATTGGAGAGGCATCTAGTGGGGTATCTGTCAGTTTATTAGCCACTAGATTGTCTTCCTGGCCATGTTGTACTCAGGTCTAAAAATTGACACAGATACATTGACGTACAATGTTCGACTTAACACACAACGAAGAACACACCAAGTCCCATAATCCGTCGTGAAATTATGTAGATATGACAGGTCATGGGTGGTTGGTAAAAAGAAATGCTCAAACTACAAGGTAGGCGCGATTTGTGCCTCTTGTAAGTAGCATCCACTGTCGACCAGTTTCTGTGGCATGTATGCGGGTAAAGCCACTATCATCAGGACAGTCTTCTGCTCAGAGCAATTGGTACAGTCTGGTATGGGTAATTAAAAGACTGACCATATTGAGGGAGTAGTGGTTCAACATATAGGGATTGTCAATACTTTACCCCCAAGTTGTAAGTGCCGTAAGGCTGGATCACATGGAGAGGGAACCTGTGGGAAACAAAAGGAAGTGTATGTAGGCATATTCACCTCAGAGCTAATAACATCAATTCAATTGAATATGGATAACACATAATTGGTTGTCATCCACATAAGCAACACTGCTAGTACTAATATTACTATCCATTTAGAAAGAAGGGACACATAGTTTATCACCATCCTATTACAGGTTGTAGGCGGATGCCCATATCTGTATACTCCATACGTAAGTCAAAGGTATAAGGGAACATAGGTGGATCATATATGGCCTACTATCAGGTACTCCCAATGTCGGATACCTAAATGACATACCTCAAAAATTGAACAGTAGTGAAAAGGAAGTCACAGGGATCCCCAGCAAGTGATTGACAGAAAGGGACTTGGTAAGCAAAGTGTAACAATACAACAAACAGATAGTTTGGTGTTCAGCCATACCTTAGATAGGCCCCTGCTCAGATAGTCATAGCTGGAAAAATGGGTGTACCCGAATGTAAGCGGCACACATGGATCCGAGTCCCTGGCTCTCTGTGGGGAAAAAGAGACGTGTGCTTAAACTGGGCCACCAGCAGTTGAGCTAGCAAAGGTTTTACAAAGCAGACACGAGTGTCCGCTGGTGTCGCGGTATAGTGTCTGTCCAGAGGGCATCGGCGGTTAATGAAAGAAAAAGCACACAGTGAGCTGCAGAGTGCAGCATGGTCCATTGGCAATTACTTGCACAGGAGAATGGGCACGTGGAGATATGTGCGCTGCCTTTCCCAGCGGATGGTGTAACAGTGCAGCCCATTTCCATTCAAGATGTAGTCCCAGCTCGTCTGGCCGAAAACGACTGGAAGTCAGGCATACCGCCTGAACCGGAAGTCAGGCAAAAACACCTGAACCGGAAGTCGGGCAAACACGCCTGAACCAGAAGTCGGGCGGTGCACGGGCGGAATTACCCGGCAAATGTGGCTGTCTCAGCAAGATCAGGCAGTAGTATAAAAATATGCCTAGTGATGCTATGGGCAAAGCGAATAGCCCATATCTAGGGGGAACCTACATCATTGTGGTGGGTCATGGGTGGTGTCAGTGTGACAGTGTGGGAAGCGCGTTGATTATACATGTACTGCCCATGGTGCACAAGTCACTATGAACACTGCACATGAAGATTCATGTGAATGTAACACAGGGAGTGCAGTCACTATACGACTGTCAACGTTGGCAGGGCTGTCAAGAGACACAATAGGTACCAAGCAGACAGTCAAAGAGGGTCAAAGAGAGTCCTATTCATGTTAGGCTGCTAAGTGACAGGGTGTCACATCGAGGTCATGTAAGCAAGGCCAGTGAGTGCCACGGGATGTCCTCATTCAGACCAATTGAGTCTGTTTTGAGCCGAAAAACCCATTTCTGTTCTCTTTTAAGTAAGAGCCTAGCCATATCGCCCCCTCTTCTGGGGCATGTGACTTTCTCAATCACCGTCGAGCGGAGATCCTTAGGATGGTGATTGTGTCAAGAGAAATGTTACACCATGGGAGCATTTTCACACCTAGTACGTAAGCATGGCATATGCTCCTGGATGCGCTTCTTAATTGGGCCGATGGTCATGCCGATATACTTCTTTTTGCATGGGCACGTAATCAGATAGATGACGTTAGAGGAGTTGCAATTGGTCAAGGAACTTTGTCTCCACGGGGTGTGAAGACCAAGGTCAAGAGTTTTTGTTCTTTTAGTCAGAGGACAGGCATTGCATGGTCCACAGGGAGTATGTCCCAGTGGCTGGTAAACAAACCCAATGCTCCAATCACAAGGATCTCAGATTGCACCACTCTGATAATCCCTGTATGCGGTTGTCTGTGCTCTTGGGTTGATCATGCAATGAATCAAATAGAGCTTTCCTATGAGACAAAGAGACCTGAGCACCTGCTTGTGCAGTGATATGGACGGATGTGTGACATCTGAACACATGAACTGAAAGACTACCTATGAAGATTATGGATAGTAAAGTTGAGTTATTGACAGGGACCCAAGAGGCGAAGCAGCAACCCATTTACTTCTGGGTGTCTGTGCTCAACTTGGTATCTATGATGTGCCCCTTTAAAATGTTAAATTCTTCAAATGTTGGGAATGTCAATGTGGAGGCCAGCTAGAAAGACTTGACAGGGGTTCCCAGACCATTTGTTCGATGGTTATCCTTGGAAAGCAGATGTGCATCACCTTCCGATATGAAGGATGTTCCTTATTTCTCTACCTCCTTCACATGCACTGAGATACCATGTTGTTATCCTTTACCTAAATGCATTGCTCCTCCTTGACCGCTTTTTCCAAATGGTACTAGACTCACCTCTTGCCTGTTTTGCATCCTGTTCAGGTGACCTTCAAAAACGTGGCTTTCTATCTCTGATTCTCTCTTCTATTTTAGTTTGTGCCAAATCAGCAAACACTGATGTCAGACTGATTCGCCTATGCCCAGTGGGAATAATGTTTTTTAGCTCAAACATGTTTGTAATCCACATGTGTGACCTCATCTATTTCCATAATACAGCAACATTTTAAACAATTTGGAGTTGGTGTAAGAGATGCACAAAATCTATTGCAAAGTTATACCTACATTTATAGATGCTCCCTCCACAACCTTCTTAATGATGACAGCAGAGAGGACAGTTAAAGAAGTGGTGAAGGCTGCTGTGCAACCTTGAACTGCAAGGATGTTGTTGCGGGTACTACTGTCCATGCATCACATTTTTCCACTATCCTGGTTGGGGAAGAGGGTGGGAAGAGGGTGGAAAGCAGGGCGACCCATCACTAACTGCAATTTTCATTCCCTTGGAACATCTCTGAGAAGGGCAGGGGGCAGGTTAATGTGGACTCTTTGGGCCCTGTATCACTGGTTTATAATATGTGCATGGTCCTCCTTTATTAGCATTGGCTCCATGTCACCTTTGCAGTTGGAAGCTTTAGTTATGTGTGTGGGGTTTTGTGGGAAGAGAAGGTGCAACACTACCAGTGGCATTTGCTACATTGGAAAGGGGGCTAGGCCAAAAGTACAGGTATCTTTAAATCATGGTCTTTGTAATGTGTTGTGTTAACTGGACCCTCTGGAATAGTACTAGGAAGAGGAGGCATGAGGCCTGGTCAGGAGGTGCGCCATGCTCCCCCAATTGAATCTAATATTTCATCTTTGTCTCTAGCTGTGAATTCCCTGCAATGTTAATCACTAGGTAAATATTGTAAGCTCAATTGTCTTCACCAAAATGATGACTCCTCAATGATGAGTTCCTTTTTCACATTGCTTTATTCTTTCTGGTTCAATATTATGTTGCAGATTCACAACCATAGCCCTCCTCCTCTCACAACTAGCTCTCTATTCATCCTCTCACATTCTAGAACCTCTGCAGAGGCGTAGATAGGGTAGGGCCTGAGAGAACAAGGCCCACACAAAATCTGTAAATGCCCACTCAGCTGCGCTTTGTGAGCATTTACAGATGGTAGTGTCACTGCCAAACTACATTGGCTTCAGGCCCCACTTGTTAAACAATCCTGGCTATGCCTCTGAACCTCTCTACGCAATAGGATTCTTACATTGACTTCATCCTATTAGAAATAATCTAAACAAAACACATCCACCTCGGATCACCAACACACACACTAATCCTTATTACACCCTCACTTTTGCCACCCTACACAAACTCCACGATCAGCCCTCACTTGTCAAGATACTAGTCATAGCAATTCGCAATACCTTACTTTTATCTTGACACTGACGCCTTCCTTAATACCAACATATCCTGTTCCCTTTTTTAGTCGTACACTTCCTTCATTTTCTCTCTACTTCTCTCAACTTTACCTAAAGCCACACTTATATCCACACTACCTCTCCTGTCATGCAACATATTTTTCATCCAGCTGGGAAACCTGGTATCTCTACAACGCTTCCCTTTCATCAGCTCAAGTTGTGATTTATAAGTATTGAGTTGTTGCCTCACTCTGTAAGCATACAAAGTCTTGCTCAGCACCTCATCAAGATCCAACCTTGACTCCCTACACAATTGCACCATATTCTTGACCATTACTGAATCTTTCCATTAAGCCTTTGACTTGCGAATGGTATAACAGATTAGTAATGTGCTTGATCCCATTTTCAACCAGGAATCATACAATTTTTATGGCTGCAAATTGCATTGCATCGTCAGTGACAATTTCTTCTGCACTTCAGGCCAATGACTGTAGTAATCCATCAAAACAAGTGCATTTTTTCTTTTCTGCTCTGAACCCTTGAAATGGCCCTATTATATCCATGACAATTCTCAAAAATGGGTCTGTCTGTACCTGAGAGCGCACCAAAGGAAGTGTTCTGGTAATCAAAATCTTATCACTCTCATTGCATTGACTTCACTCTCTGAATTACCTATCAATCTCGCTATACATACATGGCCACCAAAAATTCTCTCTGAGCAGACATTTAGTACACATCATTCCTGAGAGAACAATGTGCGCATTGACAATGATGGCCCCTCTAACATCTCTAGGTGGCACTACTCTTTCACCCCTCTGCAATACTCCTCCTTCCGTATGACAATTCTTCAGCAGTCATACCAAATAGTTTGATCTCCATGCTTTGTTTTTTTGGTAGGGGCATCCCTAAATTACATACTTGCACACTTCATGAATTGGTATCGAGTTGATTTGCAGACAGGAGTTTTTGCAAATTAATTTGTAACAAAATAATTACTTTGAAAAATTCATTGAAATATATAGAGGGATAAGGTAATAGAAATGGTATGTGAGGAGTGCGACTGCAGTTGTTGGAGAACGTGCCTCATGGAGTTTAGAGCTTCTGTGGGGACGGCTATTGATGTAACACCATAAGAGGCTGGAGGGGGTTGTTGTAGGAATACAAATATAGGGAATGCAGCGGCAATTCGTTTTTGAGAAGTATTTTTTTTTTAAAAGAATTACTTTGAAAAAACTCATGTTGGCGAAGGGACCTAGAACCCATGAATTGTGTAATCATTATTTTGTGTATTCATTCAAGACTTTTTAGTTATTACACTCCCTGCCAACACACACACCTGTGCAATGGATATTGCACCATCGAAAGCATTCTCCTCTTTTTGTGCTTTCGAAAACTGGTTTCCTCGATAAGCAATCTACAGCTGTATTCTGTTGTCCTTCCATGAGCTTAACTCTGTAGTTATATTCAGCTAGTCTTGATGCTATTCTAAACAGCATGGGAGGCACTTTCTCTGCCTCCCCTTCCTTTAATATTTTGAATAATGGTTTATGCTCAGGATGGAACATGAAAGGAGCTCCCCAAATAAATTGTCTATAGTGCTGTACACTGCAACCATACGCTAAAGCTTCTTTCTCTATTACAGAATAGCCACTTTCCATTTGCAAAAGAGTCCTACAAGGAAAGCTGACTGTCACTTCACCCATTATTCCATCTTCCTGCCTTAAAACATCTCCCAAGCCCTTATTTCGGGCATCTACCATGATAATTGTGATCTTCTTAGTATCAAATGGCTTCAAAGTGGCAGCTCTTTTTTTTCACTCTCTCAAAATCTTCCTTTTGCCTTTCCTTCCATTCAAATGGTATCCCCTTCTCACTAGCTCCCTTAGAGGTTCCACAATTGATGGAATGTCTCTCATGAACTTAGTACAGACACAAAAATGACAACACTTTCTGCTTGTTAGATGGTTCAGGAGCTGCAAGTATGCTTTAACTAATGATTCCTCGGGACTGATCCTTTTTTGACAACTTGTGCCCTAAATATTCCTCTTGGCTTTGATACAACTTGCACTTTTGTAGATTTGGTGTCATACCACAATTCCTTAGCTTGCCCAACATTTGCTCTAACTGCTCCATATGTTCAGCCTCATTTCCACTTTAAATTAAAATGTCATTTTGAAAGTGCATTACTCCTTGGATTCTTTTAAACAATGTATCTTTGAGTTTATGAAAGACTGAGGCAACAGATGCTAATATGAATGGCATTCTATGAAATCTGAATAGGCTGCATGGTGTGATGAACATTTTCAAATGAGTGCTCTCTTCTGTCAGCTCAATCTGATGATAGGCACTGTGCATATCAATGGTTGAAAACAAACAGGCATCTCCAATATTTTGTATCATTTCAGTAATGCTTGGCAGTGGATTTGTATCAACTGTTATGTTTTTACACCCCTCAGGTCTATACACATCCTAATTGTGTTTTCTGGCTTCATAGCTATCACCACTGAAGCTACCCATTTTGAATTCTCAGCCTCCTCTATGATGTTTTGTTTAATCATGTCTTGCAACAGCATTTGAAGTGGTCCAACCAGTCTCATGGGGATTTTCCTTACTTTGCTTTTAATCAGTTGTGCCCCTCTCTTTAGCTTGATATGGTGCTGATATCCTTTCATCCTTTCACCAATTGTTTCCAAAAATATCTGGGCACATTTTTCAATCAAATCTTGTTGTTGCAGGTCTTGGTCAATTGCCAATGCTTGCTCCACTGCCCCAGGTTTTAACTCCATTCCAAACTCTGCCTGATGTCTTCAGTTTACAATGGGAGGTTTCTTATGAACCACACTCACCTTACCTACTATTTCTCAATCTTCAAATCTCATTATCTCCACAAACCAGCCTACCATGCCTATATGATGGCTGTAATATGCACATGGTACTTTAATGAATGGGTTTAATGTCCTCACTGCCTCCTCCAGTTCTCCCTTGTAAATGCTTTGTGGTAATATGGTATGAAGTGAACCAGGGTCCTCCATCAAATGCCTGTTTATTCCTGCAATTGCCACTGGACACATTGGTCTTTCAAACTTTGCAAAGTCACTTGAGTCCTCATCTGGGTCCCATAACATCTCTACGATGTTAAATTTCATTACTCATTTCTTCTCTTTCAGCATCACTCTTGCCGACATTGTCTTCACTTATCGATGGTATCTCCTTTTTTTCTCCAGTACAGTTTGTTTTGCAGAATTGATTTCTATGAGCCTTAGCAATGTGACCCATCCTTCCACATATATTGCATATTTTCCCAATAGGAATGCATGTCTTGGGTGTGGCGATTTGACCTTCTGCTCCACATCTGTAACATCTCAAGTTATAATGTGTTCTATCTAATCCTTCTTTGTTCAGGTTTGTATTCCTTTCACCTTTGTTACCTGTTGCATACAGTTGCATGTTCTCCATAGTTTTGGCCTTTGCTATCTTTTTGCAAGCTTCTGAAGATCATTCAATACATTTTGCTATTCAAATAACTCCCTCAATAGATCATTCGATTCCTCCCAAATTACCTCTCATATTTGGTTGTTTGTTGTGTGAACCATGAATTGGTCTCTATAGACCTCATTTAAAATCTGTCAAAATGTACAGCATGTTTCAATGCTTCTTAGAGCAGCCAAATATGAATGAAAGGATTTTCCTGGTAGTTGATCCCTCGTATGGAATGAGTGTCTTTTGTGAGGGGTCAGAAATGTGATGTGGACAATTTTGTATTGATTTTTCATAAGATGCCATTTTCCTAATTTAAATGGGTTTGACAAATGCCTAACTAACCTTACCCTGACATGAATTTCCCGGCCTGTCAAAGTAACTAAAGGAAACACTCTAACCAAAGGGAATATGTTCCTCACACTTATACATACAACAAAGATATGAAGCAATTGTATGGCAATTCAAAGTATAACAACACCACAATTATATCAAACATATACTTAATAACTGTTTCTCCTTGCGATCTTGGTAATGTTCTGTTCCCAAGATTCAAAGCAGGAAGTTTGTATCTACAGTTCAAAACAGGAAAGTTCTGTTTCATAACAAAGTTCTGGAAAATAATATTCTTCTTGCTTCAATAAATATCTCAATGCGTCTTCCCAATAGTTCCGACAGAAATAACACATCTATGGCTTCCACTGCTAATAAAATGTTCAACACAACTTCTTCTTCAGAACCAAAATTCTTGCACAGTTCCTTAATGGCACCAACATTAGTTTGTCAGGATGATGCAACAATGATTCACAATATAGGTAGTGGCTTTGCCACTTTGTCTTCTCCACAATCTTTAACCACAACACAGTACTTTAATATGCTCCACCTGGTCCACACACCTGCTAGGCCTTACACTTCTAAATCTACTGCAAGCATTTCCGTGGTAAAGTTCATTAGGCAACAGCTTAACAAAGTCTCTTTTAACAGCTTCAGAAAACCCCCACTTCTTTTCAAAAGACATGAACCAAATTGGTGCTGTTTATACCAGTTATATTGTAGATTATGATTCCCTCTCCTCCTGAGTGTAAGCTACCAGGAGAGTAACTCTTCTGCTACAACACATTGATGCTGAGGGTTCCAACCTTGGGATTGCTACCTGCAATGCAGATTCTATTCCTCTCCACCTGAATACTGATTTTTTTTCAGAGGGCAGCTCTTCTGCCACACTTGCTTTCCCACTTTTACATAAACTAAATGCTGATAATGGCTTTTTATCACCCTCATTCTTTGTGGGTATGGGCAATGCTTGTTTGGGTCTTTCATAATTATTGCCTTTTCATCTTGATGACAATAGTATCTACAATTGTTCTTTAATTCCCTGTTTGGGTTAGGGCAATATTGTCTGTTGTGAAGGTCTTTTCCTATTGCCTTCTTTTGGCTTTGGAAAACGTGACTTTTATCATCTTCAAAATTACTATTGCACCCCAATGTTCTTATTCTGCCACTTTAAATTATACTACTAATTTTGGAATGCATTGTTAGGCCCAATCCTCCACTTCTGCCTCTAAACATTAGTAATGTATTCAAAATAAGAAGTACTGGTTAGCGGGCAATCACAGAGCATTCCGGGGTCACATTGAACTAGTGAACTCACTGGGTGTTGCATACGTGTTCGCTTGCTCCACTGCCTTCGTGACTACTGCTGCTTTCCGTTTTCAGGTAAATTGATTTCTTCAGCTCCCTGCAGTCCAAACTGGTCGGGCAAAGAGTGGTCTTCGCTTCAGATGTGCTCCTGTGCTTGCCTGCTACCAGAGCACACTTTACTTTGCCTGCATTCAGGTGAGTTACTTTCTTCAGTTCCCCCCTGCCCATGATGATCAGGGAAAGATTGGTCCTCGCTCCTAAAGTGCTCCGGCGCTCACCTGCCACCACAGCATGCATTACTTTTGGGAAGGCATTGAATTCAATGCTTCCTGCTGTCAGCTTCTGCAAAGGAGATTTTCATGGGGAAAGCTTTCAATGACAACCCTTCCCGCTGCGCAATCTCTGCAGACACAATACTTGAGGACAGAGACCCTCTTGAAGCTGGAATCTGCCTTCCAATATGCGATGGCTCCGGCGTCTCTGCTGCCCATCACTCTCAGCTGCTGCAATGTGCAGTCGAAAACAGGCCTCCACCTTTTGCTCCTTCTGCTACTACTGCTGCAACCACGGATACAACTCCCCTTCCTGGCCTGCACCTGAGGGGACTTTGTAGACTCTGTAGTCCCTCTCAGGTGTGGGTCATTGAAATCATTAGGCTGCACCATGCAGTCTAATGCCTCCTGATCCCCCTTCCTTGTCCCAGTACTTTCTTTTCCCTTCATATCACTTTTAAATGAATTACCTTCACTTCAAACCTTAATCATGTTTTTAGGAGGACTTTAAAAGAAGTCAATGGCCCTCTTTCCGAGTTTGGAGGTAAGGGAAAAACGATGCCGGTAAAGGATTACCGGCATCGCTTACCGTTACAGGCTATTCTGACCAACCAGACCGCTATTAACGGCACCGTAAAGTATGATGCCGTTAATAGTGGTCTGGGCGCGCGCACACGACCCACCATGCCGTAGATCACAAGTGAAGCTGACATGCAAATAACGGCCTCATGAAGGTGGAAAAAGTGCCTACTGGCATGCCGTAAATACCGGCATCGCCGACCTGCCGTAAAGAGCCCTGAGCAGTGTTACCAAATGCCACAGGTGCACACAATCAGCACAGGTGGAGGCAATGGAGTCAGGCCCAGAACAAAAGGAGCACACCCACACACCACACCCCTTCCCACACTAAGATGATTGCAATAGTAGTAGCATTACTGGAGCTGGAGGACTTGCTTGCATTGCCACAACATCAACAAAAACAACATCATCCACCACCACAGAGGAGACGCAGGAGGAGAAGGAGGGTGAGACAGGCCCAGCATGCCCCACCAGTGCAGCCACCGTTACCACACCGGCAACCCCAATCCCTCGCATCAGAGCTACTCCCTTCAACCTAACCCCTGAACAGATCCACACCCTGTACCTTCTGGACCAGGACACCATCACCACCATAGTGGACGTGATACACAACGACATAGTGAGCCTCATTGAAATACGCACTGCCATCCCCCCTCTACTGAAGGTAGTGTCTGTGCTCCACTTCCTTGCCACAGGCACCTACCAGCACACAGTGGGGCACATGCATGGCATATCACAACCCTTATTTTTCCGGATTCTGAACCAAGTGCTGGATGCCCTCCTCAAGCACACAAGGGACTACATATCCCTACCACGGACTCCCCAGGAGATATTTGATACAAAAGTTGCCTTCCATGCACTGGCAGGCATGCCAAATTGTGTAGGTGCCTTCGACTGCACCCACGTGGAGTTGGTGGTCCCGCATGCCATGGAGGTGGTGTACCGCAACCGTAAGCAATACCACTCCATCAATGTGCAGATGGTATGCAACGCCAGAAAGATCATCACACGTTGTTGTGCCCGTTATCCCGGATCAATTCATGACTCTTTGGTCCTGCGGAACTTCATACTACCAGGCTTCATGGAGCGACATGCTGGACGACGTGCCTGGGTGCTTGGTGAGTAGCAGGACTGGCACATGGCATTGAAAAGGTGGGAGAGATGCACACACCACCATGCTGCCAATGCTGATGTGACTGCACGATGTGCACATCACCAAACATTGTGCCCCAAACCATCACATACTGTACAAGGATCACAAATCCCATATGAATGAAGTAAG
Organism: Ambystoma mexicanum; assembly: GCF_040938575.1. Classification (NCBI taxonomy): domain Eukaryota; kingdom Metazoa; phylum Chordata; class Amphibia; order Caudata; family Ambystomatidae; genus Ambystoma; species Ambystoma mexicanum. The sequence continues at coordinate 1,393,199,511 of NC_090932.1, forward strand.
GTCCACACCTATCACCACATGACCAACAGGAAACCACCCCACATCCCATGACACATGCACCACCCATCAGCGACCCTCACCCTCCGTAATGCCATCCTGCACCATGCAGTGCATATGCACCATGTTGCTGTCTCCAGCATATCACCACACAGGACAAGCATCCCTGGGAGTGCATCATACTGAACCTACTAGGGAATCCACCATGGGAATGCCAATGCTGATTGCCCAATATTGCACAGTCTACTGCCAAATCTCACAGGACACAACACCTCACTATATTGACACTAACACAGCTGTATGCATACACCATGCATGTGCAAGTAGATGTCAGTGCACACCATCATCTTGAAGACGAAACACACACCATTAGACCCTGGCACAGGATGCATGGAGGGACACAAAATGGCGGCAATGCATCCAGGGACATGTGCATGTAGGCAACGATAACCTGCAGGCATGTGTGACTAGTACAAACAAAGAAAGAGGGGGGGGATTTGCCCCATGAGCAGAAAAGGAGGGGACAAAAGACCAAAATAACACCGTAGATCCCTTACTGCTATGTATCAAAATCAACATGATTAAATTGTTCAAAAATGTACCAAACTCTGGTATCATGCATTTTTATGAAATTCTCTGAAAACAAAAAGGGCAAATTTCTAGAAAGTTATTTGAAAAGTTTATTATTTGGACAAAGAAAATCCTGATGAGCATAAAGGTTGTAATAACAAAGAAGTATAACAGAAATTGTTAAAACACTCAGTTGTAATTCACAATTTTGTTTAAAGAACAGAAAACAATCAATTATTCTTTTTTTGAGAAGCAGAAAAAAATATTTTTTAAAATAGGTTCTTCTTTGTTGTAAAGTCACAAAGAAGAAGTAAAAAAGGAATGGAGTACTAGAGGAGAGAAGATATATGGACGGTTCTTAAGGTAAACAGTTCTTCCTTCTCTACACAGAACAACCGTATCCTCTCAAACTCTAACTCCAATATTCCTAATGACAGGTCTGCCTGCTTTTTTATGTGTGACTAGTACAGCTGTCCTTCATGATTCCCCTGACATTTACCTTCATTTTCCTCTCATACAGGTGACAGTGGCTATCCCTTGAAGCCGTGGCTCCTCATCCCTGTTCGAAACCCACAGAACAGGCACGAGGAGGACTACAATCGTTCCCATACCCATACCTGTGTGGTCATTGAGCAGACCTTTGGCCTGTTGAAGGCACGATTTCGCTGCCTCAGCCGGTCGGGTGGGGCACTCCTCTACAGGCATGAGAAGGTGGCCAAGATCATCATGGCATGTGTAATGCTGCACAATATGTGCATCCGCCGGAACGTGCCCCTGCCCCTGACATTGAACTGCTACCACCTGATGAAGATGAAGGGGAAGATGAAGATGTGGCAGGACATCATCGCGGTGCCGATGCACAGGAGGGACGTGCTGTGCGCCACTCAGTGATTGCACAATATTTCTGACACACATGTCAGCAGAGGGTGACATGATAGTTGGACAGAGGGCACTGGGTGTGGGGGTACATCTACACTATGCACTGTATATGAATAAATGACACATGCACATTGATGAATGTCCACTCAGGTCTTCTTTTTCAAACAACCAGTGTATTGAATGTAACACCCTCCCCCCTAAAACTCCCCCACACAAGTCCCATTGAGTCCACGAAGCCTACATGAGGCTGCCATAACATTCACTCGGCACTCCCAGAGCCAGGGGGTGGCATGTCCCGTTGGCGCAGTGCACGGGCCGACCTGCGGAGCGGGCTGGTTTGGGTGGAACTGCAGGAGGATGGTGTGGCCTCCTGCTGAGGTTGTGGGGCGGGATGATCTGCCTCCAAGGCATCAGCGATGCGCCCTAGCACCTACCGGAGGGCCAAGACCTCCTCGCAGAGGCAGTTGGTGTTGTCCGTAAAGGAGCGGCCCAGTGCTGACAACTTTGTACGCCACTCCTCTCTGGCCTGACGGTTGTCCTGTACAAATTCACGGATGAGTGATGTGAGCAGGTCAGTCCGCTGTGGCCCTGCGGCTGCACCGGTGGTTGTGCTGGGAGTCTGGCTGGCATGCCCAGCCTGCTCATCCTCCCCAACACTGAATACTGGACTGAGATGTCCCTGGGTGTGGTCATGGCCATACTGCTCTGGGGTGTTGGTGTTCACGGTATCGCTCGTAGATACTTGGGGGGATGCAATTTGGGTTGGGGTATGGACCACATCCATTATATCATCCTCCATGATGCCCCAGATGTCTTCCTGGCTGTCATCCACTGTGAGCGGTGCCGTGGCTGCCACCTCCCCAGCCACACTGGACTCCTCCGAATGGGGTGTCTCACAGGTGTCTCCAGGCAGAACAGTATGGTGCTGTGCCCTCCACAGGCCTTGGTGGTACAGGTGCAATGTGTACCTGCGGTGGCTTGGTTGCTGGGACACGGCACCCCCTGGCTTGTCCCCTGGAGGTTGACGGACGGTTTCTGTCCTCCTGGGACCTCTTACTGGGTGTGGCCTGTGTAGAGGTGGTGTCCTGCTCTTCGCTGTCATGCTCACTGCCTGTGGGGGTGGAAGAGAGGGACGGTATGAGTGATGTTTGGATAGGCATCATACATACATTGGAACAATTGCTCATCCACACAATTGTGGGTAATAGGCATTTGTGTTGGGAAGGGCACGTCATTTCATACATGGGTGGTAAATTTAGCCATATGTCGGCGTCACTCATGTTGGCCAGGAACAGTGCTGTCTGACATGCTCACTATTCTGGTCATGCACGCTGTGTGCCTCGTGGAATTTCCTACTTTGTGTGGTATGTGTCATGTATGATATGGCCTTGCAGCAGGCATCAGCATGTGTCTCAATTGCTACGGCCTACTTTACAGGGAGTGTGTGTGCGGCCGACTATGGCGTGACTCTTTGGACAGACATTGGCATTGATCTTCATCAGATTTGGCTTAGCAGTGTTTACTTTGGACACTCACCTCCATCAGCAGATGTCGTGGCGCCACACTCCATCTCACCTATGCCTTTAATGGATTCCGACCCAATTATGCTTGCGCATGTGTTCTCCCACGGGGTGAGCTTTATGGGTGAATTAGGTCCCCCTCCAGTTTCCATGGCCTGGGTGCGATTGACCGATAATATGTTGAGCACCGTAAGGCGCAGATCATCCCACCGCTTACGGCAGTCTTTCACTGTGCGGGGTGTGTTGCCCACTGCACTAACCTTCTGGGCAACAAGTGCCCAGATCTCTTTTTTACACAGCACTGCCTCTCTCCTCATGTTGCTGCTGAAGACTGTGCCTGCATGCTCGTGCAAAGTGTCCACAAGCATCTGGAGCTTGTCCTGATTAAATCTTTCCTTTCTGAGGTGGGCAGATCCCTTCTTCAGAGCTTTTGGCATTCTTGTCTTGTAGGAGGTACTTTTCAGTCGATCAGCAGTGTTCCAGGGGTCCTGTGTGCTGAGGATGGCAACGGATTGTGTTTTTAAAGATGGCCGCTGTCACGCAGGACCATCTTAAGCATTTTTGGGGCTCTGGGCACGGACATCTTTGGGGCCCCCCTCCACCAAACCAAAGGAATGAAGGGATCAAGAATACTAGTCGCACCCCCCCGCCCCCTACCCATCGCGCTCACAACCTATTGGTTGATATGCTGTCTCGCAGCATAGTAGGCACATTTACTTCCTTTAAGTCCCCTAACTCTCTTCATTCTTGCTCTAATCAGAATGATAAACAAGTAGCATTTGAAGACCAACATTAGCAGTCTATGAAGAGGTTACTGTTCTAATATAGATACAAGATTCTTTTTATCAATGGCATCCATGAAGGTATGCAGCCTGTAGTATTAATTCAGGACCATATGTAAAAGGTACATGTAACCCATAATAGACAGAGAACTCACATTAGCTGCCTCACAGAATGGAAAAGTGCTCAAGCATGGATAGAGGAGACCAATTGGAAGGAAGGAGAAAGCTACACATACCATAGCATGTATAGTGAATGCAGATTAGAAGCCACTAGGAAGATGTCTTTATCCAAACAGAGATTAGATGTGGGATATGGTTTTCAAATAGATAAAAAAGGAACAAATGCCTGTGGTGTGCAATATAAATATCCTCACTATTAAAGTGGAAGCAACCCTATAGTCAGTGAAACCATGAATAAGGCTTTTATGAAGACCATAATGAGAAGGAAATCTCTCTGAAGGGCTGACAATTTTGAAAGGTTTAGGTACTGGCAATATTGAGAGGTTAGGCAATCCAAGATTAAATGGGATGCCCAGGATCACTGATTGGTTAAGGGGTGAAGGGGTTAAGCTGGGAGTTGTGCCAATTCTGCAATTTCTGCATTTGAACACGTTCTTTTCCAGTTCTTACTATGAACTAAAACAATCTAATTTTATAAAAACGGACTTGGAAAGTAGACAAATCACATTACAAAACATGACCATGTTTAAACAAAATATTATAGAAGGGTGCTATGCAAAATGGGAATGATTCTAGCTTCATTCTCTCCATCATCAAGGAAAGGACATAAGTACCAGCATACCAATAGATGTGATTTAACAAATTTAATCTGGGTTTGTCTTTTGTATTTTAAAACTTTAAATACTTCCAAAACAATGGCTTGTGACATTTACATTTATAAACGTGCATAAAAACCTTTGACTTTTACCAAAAAGCAAACCGTTTTTTGTGTCAAACAAGCAGACCTTAAAATATGCTTGCCTGAGGCCTGAAGCATCTGGTCCGCTCTCTTCTGTCTACCAACACTTCCACCCAAATGGCCTACATAAGAAGAAAGATCAAGTAATGGGCTAAACGATACCAGCAGCATGCAAGAAGGCACACCTTACAGAAGACAGCACAATAATGTAAAATATATTAGATGATTTGACCAGGATCACTGTATCGTCTGCTGGCAAATCCAGGATACAAGCATGAACACTTTAGTACCATAGTCTTGAATTTGGATACTTATTCATCTCTTGGACTAACAGGTTATGCCACAGTGGGAGGCGATTGCCTAGGTTTTCTCTCACACCACCTGAACAAACCAGTTTCTAGACCATCACCATACGTATCACATGTTAGTTTTTATAGCAACCCCTATTTGGTGCAGGTACTTTGCTGATAATAGCCGATGTTGTTCTGCAAAGCCAAGTACATATGCAGGCAGGTTTATAAACTTCAGATATAGGAAAGGCTCAGCCTGCCTTGCTGGAATGTGATATTCTAATTGTACATATGAACACATATCTCTGCAAAGGGAGCTTCACACACTGAGCTAACTTCTGAACCATTGTGGCACTCAATTTATCAATATGCATTTCACCATTGCCTTTTGCACATGATCAACATAATTCCCACAGGGAGGAAAGAATGCTACAGAATTGTGCCGTAAGGAACACGCAAACTATGTATACCACAGGGAACACAGAAAGCAATACATGATAAATTGATCAAGGCAGAATGTACTTGTCAAAACAGAAAGCGAATGGGTTTAGAGCCTCAGCAGCACCCCATAAAATATCCTGACGTGTGCTATTTAAGACTGGTGAACAATTGAATCTTCTTCAGATCAGGCAGCCCTGTGGGGCCCCCTCCAAGGTGTGGGGCCTGGGCAAGTGCCCCTTTTGCCCTCCCATAAAAACGTCTCTGCCGTTGTGCTCCTTCCCATTCCTGTGCGATGACACTATTTTCGGTTCCGCTTATTAGCGGTGACTGTAAATAGCAGTGTCCACTAATTACGGTCACCGCTATGTACAGTCACCGCTAATGACGCATTAGACTATGTCGGTAGTGTAATCTGCGCTTAGCTTGATGCCGGTAAGGACTTTTTGGGAGCCTTTTGCAGCATGGCGCTAGATACCTTACCGGCATAGCGCAAGGCTCGTGCCCGCAAAGTCGTAATAGTCCTTTATTAGCTGACTGGTGCCAGCACGGACATGCTATTTGCGCCATGCCAGTAAGGGACGTTACTTACCTCCAAACTCGGAATGAGGGCCAATGATTATTTTGAAATCAAAGGAGTGCTAGTTCTAGTAAAACCTGAGATAGGCATGTTCTGACGTTCACATTTAATTTCCTCTTGTTGACTACAGGAGATCTTATCATTATAAATGTGAACCATTTTATGAGTGGGAGCTTTGTGCCTAAAAAAATGACTGTTTAAAACAAGCCTCGCCAACCCCAGGGTGAATAACTTTAGAACAGGAAATCTCACTCTGACAACAGGCCATAACATATTCTGGCACCACTGACATGTCTTCCTTTAAGGGAGACAAATACTGCGTCTCACCCAACAGAGACCTCATACTCCCTTGGGACCTTTCTCCTCCAGGGGGATCCTCCTGGCTAATACCACCCCCAGGGTTGTGCTCAGGTAGCAGCTGCCTTCCCCTGGCCACCTAGGAGGAGACTTTAGGTAGTGTTTTTGTGAGGACTCTGCAGATTCATCACACTTTCGAGTATAAACTGTCTTTCTTCTTATATTGTTTTTCCATCCTGGCAACTATGACTTAATTTACATTTAGCCCTTTACCTTCTCGTGCCTCTAGTACAGGAGACACGTTCCTGCATACCTCTTGTCCTTCTGACCCTAAATTATGCATACATATTGCCTTTTTTCTTCTGATAGTCTGTTCCTATCTATAGCCTCAAGGTAGGTGTCAAATTCAGATTTTCATCTATTCCAGGGCATGGGAGAACGGGCAGAATGTTAAAGAAATGTTGGTGAAGGGTCGAAGTATCACATTGCAACTCCAAACAGTTGCTTTAAGTTTGTTTCTATTTATTCAAATGTTTATTTCGATCCATGTTTATACAAACGTGTTGCTTTCCTCTGTGTACTGCTTGCAATTAGTTATATCATAGTTGCCTGCTCTCTTTTTTTTTTGCACCACGTTTTTGCCCAGTGATAGACTGTTGATGAGTTAACTCTGTTTGGAAGCATTAGATATTGCTAGGCAACCACAGGTGGCTAGGAAGGATGTACTTGACGTGAATGGGTTCTTCCTTCAAAGGCGCGTCTAAACCGCTGCAGTACTCTGACTGTTTTTAGTTAAAGTGGAGCTTGCGCCAATATCATTTGGTGTGCTATTGTGAAATTTGCATTGCACAGCCCCAACATCTTTATATATAATGGAAGGTGTGACACTGACCTTTGGTGATCATATTGGCGCACATATGTTCGCGCGGAGGGCTCTGTGAGTGGACCGGACATCCAGGGCTATGTGTGGCTGTGGAGATGAAGGTCAAGCTTGTCGCCAAATATTTTATGTTCACTTCTCTTCACCAAAATGATGACTTCTCATCAATGAGTTCCTTTTTCACATTGCTTTGTTCTTTCTGGTTCAATGTTATGTTACAGATTCGCAACCACAACCCTCCTCCTCTCTCAACCAGCTCTCTATTCATCCTCTCACATTCTAGAACCTCTCTATGCAATAGATTTCTTATATTCACTTCATCCTGCTAGAAACAAACTAAACACAACAGTAACCCTCCAGTTGGAACCCTGAAGTCTGAGGTGGACACAGAAATGGCAGCAGCTGCTACTCGGTAGAGAGAAGGTGATTCTGCATCTGCAATACAGGTTCAAATCTAAAATCACAATTAAATTCATGTTTTGACGGCTGCACATAGCTGTACAAAGCAATCATAAGTCTATGAAGTCCAGATTGATCTCACTTAAGGGGTCAATTGTTCTCACTGATCCACGGCTCCAACAACTGCAAGAGAATGTTGAAGACCACAACACATGGGTAAGGGTAATGGAAGGGTCAGCTACATAGTTGGGTTGTACCCCAGGGCAGCTGACGCATGGCATAAAAGATGCAGATCTGCAGCAGGAAAATGCAAAATCTCTGAGGCGCCAGAATAATTTGAAAATATTTGAGGTCCCAGAAAACACAGAAGAGTTTCCTATTTAGTTGAGTCATTTTATTAAAGAATTGTTCTCTCTGGTTTTCAAGGGCTTGGAAATTGATGTAGGTGGAAATTCATCATACTGCACCTCTTAGGTTTATGATGGGACATGAGAATATCCCCATCCTTGCTTGGTAAACATTGTTAGAATAGTGTTTAGCTGTCTCAAGGGTTCAAAATAACATCTCAACAGGCAGGGCAGAACATTTTTATTTGTTACCTGATCAGACCTTTAAATGTTGATTAATGACTTCAAAAGCTACAGGAGTAGAGGTGTTTTTTGCAGTGGTCAGTGTGACTGAAAGTTAAACAGGCAAGTAGGAAGCAGATCATTCATACTAAAGAGAAAGCTATGGCCCTCCTAGAGTGGAATAGAGCTGTTGCATGCCCAGGATATGAAAAATCAAATAAAATCTGGGAGTGTGATGAAAGTGGGGTTGAAAAAGTAAACGTCATTTAAGTTTTCATTTACTTGCTTTTCTGCTCCCTATCTCTCCCCTTGAATAAATAACTAATTGGCAACTTCTTTGTTAAACATTTTAGTTTTTTTCTCTTTTCTATTTTGTTTCTTGGATTGATGTTCTGGAAATGGGTGTTTTGTGGGTAGGGTGTGGAAGTTTGGATGATCATATCTCACATGAGCCTCCCTTTATGGGTGTGGTTCCGTGGGGAGAGGGAGTCTGATCCGAGGTCCGAAAGGAGTGGGTGTGGAATGGTTTTACATTGTAAACTCTGGGAGAAAATAATTTAGTGGATCCGTAAGGAGAATTTAGATGCCATAGCTCAAAATACATATTGGAATCTCTAGGGCAGGTGTTTTATAGAGTTGTGAAAGAAATTGATTGATTAGGCAGTATGCCCCCATCCTGTTGAGAAGCACATCTGGTTAGCATTGTCAAAAAGTAAAAAGATCCAAAGACGGTTGCCTCTTTCAATCTGATCTCTCTTGCAAATGTAGACTGCAAAATCTTTTCATAGGTGCTTGGTCTTTCCTTGCTCTATAGTATTTGACAATATTGTCTATGACAACCAGCTTGGTTCCAAGCCTGGCAAGAGCACCAATGAGCATGGTAATCTTGAATGGACTCCAATTGACATTGTCATCAAGGGAAACCACTGCATTTCTGGCACATTCAGTGATGCCGGAAAATAATTTTACATGGTGAGCTGTGAGTCAGTCTGCGTGACATTGGAATGTTTAGGGCTGCTTAGCAGGTTTATTGAAAAGATGTAGGCGTGCTTCCAGACCTTGTGCCTTGCGATCATGATGGGAGATGATTTGTCTCTGGCACTCACGATTAACAGAAGTACGCTTCCCTTCTACCCAGCACTTTTTGCTTTATATTTCGAACTCTGTCACAAAGGATTCAGGATTTTATCATAATAAATGGAGGTGATATTAAGCTTGTATTGTATGCAGTCTCCTGCGATTTGGTAGAGGCGATCACAAAGATCTTTGAGTGCACAGTGGGATTCACCATATTATCAGGCTATATTAAATAATTTTTGGAAGGCATGGAAAATGATTTGCAATGCTCCTGATTATATTGACTACAAGGGTGGTTTGGTTACCTATTTGGGTGTAGTATTATATGGGGATCCTTTAGATAGAGGAAGTAATAACTTTGAGCATGTATGCTAGGCGGTTCATCAATGAATAAAGAGGTGGGGAAATCTCTGGATCTGGATTGTTAAAAGGGTGAACCTTGTTAGGAGGATTGTGCTTCCAACATTTGTGTGCATATTTTCACGCTTTTATGTTCTGTGATTGCCCAAGGACAGTAAAAGAGATTCATTCTTACATATTTTCATTTGTTTGCATTGGGAAAAATCTGTGGCATAACCAGAATCAGGAGATAGGCTCACTTTTCCTTCCACATATTCAGGCAGATAATTTGACTGCTTTGACTAATTTGATTGTTTTGACCAATCAACTGAAGACAGGACTTGGGCCAGACTCCCGAGCATCCAAAATGTGTATGTGGTTGTTGTTGTGTTCAAAGACTTTCACTTGAAAGCCTGAAGTTTGGTCCACCACGTTTGGTTGACTTGAATTCAAGTTTTCTTTTTGTTATGGGCGCGCCCCCCAATTCCTGTCCCCCTAACCCATGCCTTTAACTGATACCTCCATACTCTCCTAACTCCATATATACATACGTAAGCATATTGCAGAGAATTGCGTGGTTGCTCACGCTCTGTGCCTCGCTGCGGTCACGCGAGCCTTGTTTATGTTCGAGAGGGTGGCTGCCGCAGGACCGCAGTGAGGCAGTTGGAGACAGAGTGAGAGGCAGGTGTTGGCTCTCTGGGGGCTCTTCAATAAACACACTTGAGCTTACCTGAACCAGTGTGTCCTCATCTTTTCACTGGCAACGAGGATGGCGGAGAGCCCCCGCGGAGCACGGGCAGCAGGGGCCGCTGCTTTCCAGTAACAGAGCGAAGTGGAGGCAAAGGGTGGAGCAGCTGAAGTCCGCCCCTGCAGTACAGCCTGATCGTACTGCGGCGAATTGGGGCCACGCTGCCGGGAGTGCAAGGCGGCGCTGCGGTGCTGCAGGGAGACAGTCTCCCTGGTGCTGCTTCAGGCCCTGAGGCCGTGCTGAGGCAGAGGCGGAAGCAATCCTGTTTGGGACCCGACCCACCAGCTCCCAATGGATACTGAGGTGAGGAGCAGACAGAGGGGGCACGCCCAGAGGGGGAGGTCCAAGTTTTAAGGAAAGAAGCCCAATTGTAAAGGGTTCAAAAGTTAACAGATTCTGTGGGCACACTTGGCCTGTTTACAAACAGAATTGGCACAAACATATGTAATGATTAAGAAGAAATAAAAGGAACACTTACTACAGCAAGGTACTCAAATCAAAGGGCTGGAGAATGTGTTATTCACCACAGAAAATAACAGCGTAGTAACCCCAGTAACATGATGGCAGCAAGCATGGCCCCATCGCCGCCTTTTCTATCTGAACCAGGCACTCCGGCAATAAGGTGGGATAGGTGGAAAAGACTGTTTGACACTTACCTGAATGCCATAGGGGGGTGAAGTTTGCTCCAGCAAGAAAGGAGGCCATATTGCTCCACAATTTGAGTACTGAATTTCGAAGTTTTTATGATGGGCTGCCTGATCCCCCACAGGAAGGACAAGGGGATTTAGATCAGTATTCTGTGGCAGAGAGGAAGTTGGAAATTCATTTTGAAGCTAGAAAAACATTACGTTTGAAAGACACACATTTTTCCAGAGGGTACAAGATCCACAGGAACCAGTGGAGAACTTTATTGCTGCATTGAGGTCTCTCAACCACACATGTGCATTTGGGCCGCTAACAGACTCACTAATCAGGGACCAATTGGTCCGATGCACCAATAACATGAAAATTCCGGAGAGACTGTTGTCAAAAGATGTGTCACTGGAGTCAGCTGTAGAAACAGCAAGAAGTATGGAACAGACCCACAAGTACATGTCGTCTATGAAAGTCGACAAACAGGAAGGTGAAGTGGCTGCTATGAGAGGATTTTGCAGAGGAGTCCCGAGCAGGGAAATCAAATGCTACAAATGCGGGAGCAATCGCCATATATCTACAGGTCTGTTCTGTCCTGCGAGAAACATTTCATGTTTGAAGTGCAAAAAGAAGGGACACTTCACGAGATTTTGTCGGGAATCTGGACTGGTGCAGAACATTGAGTCTGGTGGAAGAGTACCTGAACAGGAGGAGAATTCAACACCATTGCAAAGCAGCCAGGCAAAACACGTGCTGGAGGTATCGGAGGTTTCACACGAGGGAGGTGTACCGACGGACGTGTTTATGGTTGCTTAGCAGTAGTAACAATGAAGGTGGACAGTTGTTTGCCTTGGACACTGATGTCGAAGGCAACTTTTGAAGGCTGCATGCAGGGTGATGTGAAACTATTAAAGGAGCACAGGATATAACCTTATGCATATGGCAATGTGAGAATTGGAGTTTTGGGGAAGTTCCAAGCTTCCATTAAATACAAAGGGAGAAGCTGTGATTCTGAGGTGTATGAAGGTTCATCTCTCTTGGGGTGGGGTGAACAGCATAAATTAGGAATTAGAATACAAGCAAGTGCTGAGGAACCTATTGTTGTGGCTGAGCTGAGAGACAAATGGGAGAAGGAATATCCGACGGTATTTAAAGAGGCGTTGGGGATGCTGAAGGGGTTTGAGCAAAGAGATACGGTTAAAGGCTTGCGCCAGTCCTAAGGTGCACAAGGTGAGGCCAGTGCCTCATGATCTGAGTGAGAAACTTAAATGGGAAATTGATTCATTTTTGCAGAAAGGAATTATAGAGAAGAGCGAAAGTTCAGAGTGGTTGTCACCGGTGGTGGTCGCTGCTAAGTCAAATGGAGACATTAGACTCTGTGTAGATCTCCGAGACCTCAATACGAACATTTTAATAGATAGACACCCTTTGCCGATTATTGGTGACAAGTTGTCGGTGCTCAATGATGCCAAAGTATTTTCAGTGATCGATCTTTCTCAGGCATATCATCAGATTCCCCTGAAGGAAGACTGTCAACACTTAACAGCGTTCATAACAGTTTTTGGAACATTTAGATATTGCAGAATGCCGTTCAGGCTTGCCTCAGCGGCGGCCGTGTTCCAAAGGGCCATGGAGACTGCGATGAATGGAGTAAACAACATTATTGTGTTTCATGATGATATGTTAATATATGCAAACTCCATCAGAGAACATGATGAGGTTTTAAAACAAGTGTTAAGTAGATTGAGTGAGGCTGGTTTGACTGTGAAAAGAAGCAAATGTAAGATTGCCGTTAACAGAGTGGAGTATCTTGGGCATGAGATCGATAAGCAAGGAGTGAAACCTAAGAGGAACTTGGTAGAGGCTGTGAAATGTGCTCCTGTGCCCGTAGATAAGGAGCAAGTGAGATCATTTTTAGGTTTAGCCGAATATTATCATAGATTTGTGAAGGATTTTGCCATAGTATCCACACCTCTCAGAATGATACTCAAGAAGGGTGCAAAGTTTGAATGGACTTCAGAATGTGATGCTGCTTTTGATTGTATTAAGCAGGTGGTGAGTGAAGCACCATCAATTGGAAGGTTTAATCCCAAAGATATAATTGTCTTAGTAGTTGATGCAAGCATGTTGGGGTTAGGTGCGACTTTGGTACAATATGACAGGGACAACATAGAAAGAGTCATTGCATGTGCCTCTAGGGCGCATAGGGGCGCGGAGTGCAAGTACTCCGTTATCGAAAGAGAAACGTTGGCAATGTTTTGGGCCGTGAGTCACTTTAAATATTTCTTGTGGGGGAGAAGATTCATAGTCAGGTTGGACCACAAACCCATGGTGCAGCTTTTTGAGAGTGGTAGGTGGGCTATGGGTTCCCCCAGGATAAGTAGATGGGGCTTGGGACTTCAAAATTATAATTTTGATGTAAGTTATCTGTCTGGGAAGAAGAATGTTGTGGCAGATTGCCTGTCCAGGCTGCCGGTTGGAAATGTACTAGTAGACAAGGCCGAGAAGGAGGTGGAGGAGGAGTCGGTAGTAGCAGAGATACAAAGTGCCGTTAGTCAGGAAAGGTGGGCACAGGAAGAGGATTTAGATGAGGACCTCAAATTGATCAAAAGGTGGACGGTGATGGGATGGCCGGACAGGAAAGAACTTAATAGTAAATTCAATGTGTGGTGGGAGATTAAGGAAGAGTTGAATTTGAACGAAGACAGGTTAAGGAGGGGACGGTGTATAGTTCCCCCAGAATCTCTTAGATCTGTGTTGGTAGAACTTGTGCATCAGGGACACCCAGGGGAAGGAGCTATGAAGAGGAAATTGAGACAGAGCTATTGGTGGCCAGGGATTGACAGGAGGAGAGGTATGTCAATGATTGTATGGCTTGCCAAACTAGTGACTAGTGCAGAGTTGTAAGAGAAACTCCATTAGTCCCCAACGTCATACCTGATCAGCCTTGGACCAAGTTGGCGGTGGACATTATGGGTCCGGTAGCGGGATTAGGGGAAGGCCTGAGATTTTTGTTTGTTGTGGTGGACTTTCACTCTAAATGGATTGAGTGGGAAGCGGTCAAAGAAGTCACAGCTAAGGAACTGATTGCGTTCCTAGAAAAAGTTTTCCTCAAAGAAGGAATTCCCGCCGAAATTGTGTCAGATAATGGAGTACAATTTGTGTCTGAGGCCATGAGGAGGTTTCTAACTAGTTATGGAATAAAACACACTAGGGCAGCGCTGTATAATCCCAAGGCTAATGGACTTGTAGAGAGAGTCAATAGATATCTGAAAGGGGGTTTGGAAATGGCCATGAGGTTGAGACAACCCTGGAGGGAAGTGTTGAGTATGTTAACTTGGAATTATGTAACCACTCCACATTCGGTGACTGGAGTTTCTCCATTTGTGTACATTAAGGGAAGAGAGCCGGGGACAAGACTCTGTCCTGGATGGCTAGAAATGGCCAGAATTGTTCAAGTTGACAGGGACCGCATTATGAAACTTATTAGCTTGAGTCAGGAAAGAAACAAGGAGTTGTTTGATGATAAGATGAGTGTGAAAGATCGTGAATGGAAGGTTGGGGAGTGGGTTTATGTCAAACACCCTAGGTTGGTGAATCAATGTGTGAAAAGTAGATTCCTCGGTCCAAAAAAGATATGTGCAGTAAAAGGGAGTGTGGTCATCCTAGAAGGGGGAGAAGTGTGGTCCAAAGGAAGATTGGCAAGAACTGTTGATTCGAAAGAGGAGTGTATTGGTGCAGCGGCTTTGTGGGTTGATAATAAAAATGCTGGCGGGGTGGTGGGGGAAGACTTAAATGGGGAAGGTTCCCATAGGACAAGATCAAGGCTGGCGTGGATGAGAGACAAAGGGGCCGATTCATGGAACAAACGTGCGCCGAAAATCCATGCGCAAGCAGGCGCAAGGGAGTGCAAGCGTGAGAAACGCAGCGCACGCGCATGCGTGCGATTCAGGGAAGACGCTGCGCGTGTTTCCTGCTGTCCGTCCGCCCAATCCAGCCATGGCGAACGCAGGCATACACGGCGTGTGTTACGCGCACAGCAAAAGCGCACATAGCGCGGCGCACACAACCAAAGTGGGCGGAACAGTGGGCGTAACACGCGGAATGGGGAACAACGCGTGAAAAAGAAGGCATACCAGGGGAAGTACTGCAGGGAACTACACGGAACGCCCACACGCACGCGAACAACCCGTATTCATGGATCCCAATACGGGAAACCCGCGCACGGCAAAAGACGCACACAGGCGTTAACTCTGTCATCAAAAGTGGGGCTCACCTGTGCTTTGAGATCCGATTCGCCGGAGGAGAGGTCGGATCCGGAAAGAGTCGTTGCCGAGAGATCAGGCGTTCCTTTTTTTGTGAAGAGGTAAGGTCTGTTCCGGGAGCTCGCCACAATTGTTGTGCTGAGTAACAGTCACAGACAGAAATGACAATCCCCCTGTGCAGACCACAGAGGGGAAAAAGCCTGTGGCACAAAAAAACCCTATAGATGGAATGGCAAGAAGGTGTGGAGGTGATGGCTTGTCCGATCCAGTAGACTGACTTGAATAAATCAGGTAAGTTGAAAAGTAACTTTTCTTTCTGCAATTCTGATCCTGAAGGCTGATGTGATGGAGGTCCAGCGGACGAAGAAGATACGAAACTCTGAAGGCAAGATGCAAACTGGGAATTGTGGTTCTGAAGAAAAAATGGAAGGCGGAAGAGTACCAGAAGCAGGAAGATGAAACTTCGGTGGAAAAATAGAAGGAGAAAGGAAACCAAGGAAAATATCAGGGGGAAAAGATAGAAGGAGGTTAAGTTGGTTTAAGAAAGAGAGAATGGTACAAGCACGTAAGGTCACCGTACTAACGTGTAAAAAAGAAGCCCCTACAAGTGGGAAACTTATTACCCCCAGAATGAAGGCACCGAAATGGGAGCAAAGTGGTCAGGATACCTGGGAACTCCTGTAAGGAAAGTAAGGTAATCAAAGGGACTGAAAGAGGCGGAGTAAGAAAAGCGGCGAGCGCCGCGACTGAAAGTGAAAGTAAACAATGTCAGAAACCCTCGAAATACTGCATGCAGATAAAGGTAATAACAGTAGACAGATAGGCAGGAAGAAATGAGCTCTAGAAGGAACGCTACGGAGGGCTATCAGGAAGAAACAAAGGAGGGCTGGAACTACAAGAGAACCAGAGAGCGAGGAAACCGCAACACAGTTGCAACGCACTGAGGGGGCGTGGTTTCCCTGCATTTAAAGGGGAAGAGATACATAGTTGCAGAGAGATAGAAACAGGACTAGCGGAGTTTCCACCGGGACCACATCTTCCTTGAACCTCCTTTCATGACAAACGCCTCCGCCACACGAAGGCAGGAGGAAGCGTCCCCGCGCACAGTACAAAAGTGTGCGCAAACAACAAACACGTATATACAGCTACGATGAATGCCCCATTTGTCGCAGCACTGATCGTGGGACACCTCAAGAGGAGGAGAATAGCCAGGGTACGCATTTTCGCACCACGGACAAGCCTTTTTGGGATGCCTGACGACCAGGTCTATGGCAGGTATAGGTTTCCACCCCACATCATCCTAGACCTGGTCAGGGAGTGGAAAGATGACCTTACATCCCCCACCCTTTGCTCCCAATCATTGAGACCCTTGGAGAAGGTGCTCAATGTCCTGCATTTTTTGGCCACTGGGTCATTTCAGCAGACTACTGCCATAGTGGGGGGGGTCTCACAGGCCACGGAGTCACGCTGCCTACACCAGGTACTGGCAATCATGACAGCGCGCCCCTCAGTCCGCAGGCACATATACATGCCCAGAACATCCGCAGAAAGGCAGGCCGTTGTCCTGGATTTTTTCAGGGTGGCACACTTCCCCAAAGTGCTCGGTGCCATAGATTGCACCCATGTGGTCCTACGTCCACCTAGGGCCACTGAGCACATCTACCGAAACCGCAAGCACTGGCATTCCATCAATGTACAGGTGGTATGCGATGCAAAGGGAATCATAACCTCTGTCTATGCAAACTACCCTGGCTCCACCCATGACAGTTTCATATACAGAATGTCCGCCCTGAGCCGGGCCCTGGAAGCTGGGCAGCATGGCGACACATGGCTCCTAGGTGAGTACAAATGCCCTTGCACATGCATGCAAGTCACACACAGACAAATACCCAAACCCTAATAATCTCAACTATTATCACATCCCCAGGGGACAGTGCCTACCCTCTGAGCAACCACATGATGATGCCAATCCGGAATCCCACCACACCACCCCAGGTAAGATACAACGCCGCCCATATTGTAACCAGGGCCATAGTGGAGCGCACATTCGGAGTGCTCAAGTCACGTTTCCGCTCCCTTGGCGGGCAACTACTCTATGCACCACCAGTAGTGTGCAAGATCATTGTGGCAGCATGTGTCCTGCACAATGTTGCAACACGGCAGGGCGTTCCGGTGGACATGGTGGTGCCCCCACATCCCCAACCACAGGCACATGCGCTGCCCATGGGAGGGGACGGGGCACGTGGCGAGGAAGCCCAGACCCAGCTTGTGGCCACATTTTTCACCTAAACTCCCACCCCTGCGGAGTGCACACAGGCCTGGCACATACCAGGTGACAATCGATGATGACAAAGAGACAGTCAACTGTCACAACCCTACCACACTGAGATAGTTGCCATGGAAGTGCCACATCGTCTGCATCCCTAGCTACTTAAACACAAGCTATCCTGTGTGACCAAAAGGCACACATATGACATATGACATGATATGGCCTATACACAAGTATTTCAAGGTGCGATGAGGCAGGGAGGGGGGAACAAGGAAAGACAGACAACGGTACTACTAGGCCAGGTGTCATTTAGATTTTGCAAGTGCAGGGGTAGGGGGAAGGGAAAAGTGCAAGGGGAAGGGGAGGGGGGGAGTGCAGTACAGGGGAAGTAGACCAAAAAACAAATACATAGGTCAGCTGGTGGCAACTGCAAAGGTAAGTGCAGACAAGTGCTGGGAAGGGGGGGCTGTAGGGATAGAGAGACAGTACCGCAGTGCAGGGGTTGCCAGAGAGGCAGTGCAAGTGGAGAGTGGCTGGGCCAGGGACCGAGGTCGGTGAGAGTGGCCCAGTTGCAGATCCAGTGCAGTTCCAGTGAACAATTCCGCAAGGGAGAGGCAGAGAGAAAGCAGAAGCAAAGAGCAAGGTCTTGAGGTGCTTCCCGAACCAGAAATGATTCCCCTCAAGTTCAAGTGAGGCAGGAAGGCTGTTCCAGAGGGAGGGCCCTGCCGCGGAGAGAGATCTACCCCCAGCTAGTTGCTCTAAGAAGCGGATGACCCTGACATGCAAGGTGTGCATCACACACACCTGCAAAACAGGCCATGGCCATCACTGTTATGTCACTCAAACCCTCCCAAACCACAACATGACATGGCAAGCAATACCCATACACCAACACAGTAACAATGAGGTACACATTGCCATGTCCAAAATGTACAGTAGCATCAGACAATGATGCCTGACCTGGAATCAGATGAAATGACAGACCAACAACCTCCCACCTAAAATAAGTCATTTCCAAATGCATTACAAGAGTTGTAGACGTAACATAACAATGAATGCCTGTCTACATGCACATTGTGCATTGCAAAATCAACACTGCAGCTTCTGTGTGCTGTGTCCTACTCCTGCAACACACTGCTCAGTGCACAGCACAGTGAACAGCCATTGTGTGTGATGCACACCCTGAGCATCACATCTAAGCGACAGACTACATCAGAAAGCAAATTAGGCATGTACAGGATCCATAATTGGTCACAGAACATGTGCTGCAGGGACACAGTGGCCACCAGAAGGCAAACAGTGCACACATGGATATGCAAGGGTGGCAGTACATGTAGTGCATCAGAGTGCAAGTGTGTGGGTCTGCAAGGACATGCACTCAACATATGCATGTGCACTGAAGTGACCATCAGTGTTCTCTACACATCACATGTGAACATTCACCATGTGTACACCCCAGCATGTCAAATCACAATTATCCCCTCTCACCTGAAAGGTAAACACAACACATGAACAGGCATTGATCAGCACAACACAACATGTACATAGGATACCACCATTACAATGTCAGAGTTCCCATCACACTGCAGGGCAAGGCAACTATCAACAACAACCCCCCCTTCCTCACAAATGACCATGACCCACTGAACAACTGCACCTGGGTCATGGAGCCTTCAACCCTCAATTCCACCTGGCCACAGGATCACCTTTACCCTTCGTCACCATCTCCCACTTTGTGTGTAAAAAGGTGCCTGCACCCTCAGAATCCACACTCATTTCCACAATCACAAAATCCAAGGCATAAAAACGAACCAGAACACCCTCCAGTATTTGACTTGACGTAGCAGTACCTCACAAAGGCCAAGTACTACCACAATGATGCAACAACCAAGGTAGCACAGTAAAACAATGTCACAACAGGATGTGAACCATGTGTGGTACATAACATAGGATGATGCACCATGAACGGATGTGTACTGTCACAGGTCCCGTGTACAGGCGCGGAAGTGTCACGAAACAATCACCCCACTGTGTCCCGGGTACCTGCAAGGTCAAACTCGCACAGGCCCCTGAGACCCTGGTGGGGAAGGAGGTTCAGGGATATGCAGTCGGGACAGGTGTTGGCACACTGGATAACTGGAATGAGTGGCAGGAGAGGGGAGGAGGAATGACACATGAAAGTAGGGAATGCACGAAAATGTACTACCTGCATGAACACATACACAATCCAAACAAACTTGGACATCATTGTCATGGCCTTCTGTAGTCCAGGCTTAGGAGTGGTACGAACCAACCACCCCCTCTAGGGTTTTGGCGCCTGCAAGTTCGGGGCTTACACAGGCATCCGCAACCCCAGCGGGGAAAGAGGGTTAGGGAACGTTGCTTGGATATGTACAGGAAGCAGGAACACCGGGTAGAGGGTATAGGGTTCAAAACTGCATAGGATTCCGGGTGATTAGGGGGAAAAAAACATACCAAATTGAATCACACATACATCCAATGATTAGTGCACCCCCCCCAGCAACCCTATGCAGAGCAGTTTGAAAGAAAAACAACAAGACACTTAGCTCTGGTTTTGAGTGCTGGCCCCTTGCCTCCGCACTCTCAGGTCCGGTTACAGGAGCACTGCAATGCTGCAAAGAGAGCCACAGTCAACAACCTGTACGTGGCAATTACACAAAAACACACCACCAAACATGCCCCATAGCAATAAACTACTCTACAAACAGACAATCTGGTGTAGATGCTTCGTACCCATATATAACATTACCCCTGTGACGGGTCATACACAGTCAATGTAGTAAGTCAGCCGCTGGTGGGTGCGTGGCAAAAGGAACACCAATGTGTCACAATTCACACAACATGCAATGTTCCCTGGGTAAGCAGACAGACCCATATAGCAAGCCATGACTTCAGAGCAAGTTGCGTACCACCATGACCGAAACAAAGTTAGCAG
Source organism: Ambystoma mexicanum (assembly GCF_040938575.1). NCBI lineage: Eukaryota > Metazoa > Chordata > Amphibia > Caudata > Ambystomatidae > Ambystoma > Ambystoma mexicanum. The sequence goes on from NC_090932.1 coordinate 1,393,219,918, forward strand.
TGCATTTATCATAAAGTACATGGAAATGAAATGCACTGCACCCGAGTATGTCCCTTGCTGTATGCCCCTGTGAGCTGCCCCTTTCCATGTCTCGGAAGGCTACATGGTTGATACAAGTGCCTCAACGGACCTTGGTGTACCGGAGGATATGTGCCACTGCCCCTGCAGGTGTCCCAGACAACCTTACAATCAACAGCCATCAGTCCACCAACACATCTGAGCTGCATTGTGTGCTTCAACACCAATATTCGTCCAAGCTCACGCTCAGTGCTGTGACTAAACCTGCATGTGCAACTTGCCTGGTGCAAGCTTTGCTGTGTTGTGGCCCCCCTGTGCTGCTCACCTTGTCTGGAGTTCCTTGGAACACGTCAGCAGTTCTAGGATGTAGGTCTGCAATCCCTGTGCCTCTGCTTGTGCACACATGTGCATGTGGGCACCAACAAACGTGTCCAGAATTCCGTCGTCCAATGGGCCATGTCTGCTGGCAAAGGTGCTCTGGAGGCTCATCCCCCTGCAGAAAGGGCATGAAACACATGATTAATGCATCAAAGTCATCTGTGTGTGTCTCTTCTGGCATCTCATTACTTGACCATGTCAGAGAGTCACATCATAAATCACACCATCAGTCTGTCTTTCACATCCAAAGTGTGGAACACTATCTACAGCATGAATTGCAACAAGCACATGTACAGTAAAGATAAGAAACATACTACACAATGCATAGCAATTAATGTACACATTAATCATGAAACACCCCATCTAGCAAAAGCTGAACAGTGGCCAATAACACCAAAATCATCCCCACTAGGGGTGTAAACACAAGTCACACAGCACCAGACATGCCACAGATATGACAGTCCAAAGCCCTTGGGTAAAAGTTTGTGACACCGAACCATCCTTGCGAGCCGATGGATAAGGGAGGCAGGAGTGGCATATGTGAGTCAAGGACCCCAAGCAGCAAACACATACACAAGACAAGCCTGAAGGGCCCAGCTGGAACAGACAGTGGATGCCTTCAAAAGCCACAAAGCACTGCACCGTCAAATGAAAGCACAATAGACAAGCAATTTTAAACTATATTAACTATTAACTAATTACACTAACTATGGAAAACCTACATTACCTAATTAAACTAACTATCAAACAGAAACTTAACTAACTAAACTAAAAGAAAAATCAAAAATGGCCACATATGAGCCGGGGGGGAGGGGAGGCACCCAGGAGGGGGGAGGTACAGGGTGCTGCTCAGCATCCACATGCAATGATGCTGAGCCAAAAAAAAACCTCCATGGGCTCAACGCCTGCACAGCCTGACCTATGTGGGAGATAGATGGTCGTCCGAGTCTGGCTCATCCTGGAAAGGAAGACATGGCACAGTAGCCTGGCCACGCCTAACCGCAGCTTGCCCCTCGTCGGCAGCAAGTCTGCCGGACGGGTGAGCCTGGTTCTGTGTGGCGATGTGACGTAGGTCTGCATGCAGAACCTCACGTGATACACGTGCTTCCTCTTGCAAGGTAGCACGTGTAACACGGAGTTCCTCCTGTAGGGCCTGGCTGGACAACCACTGCACCTCCCGGCAAGCCTGTAGCTCAGCCGAGATGGTACGCTTAAGCTGTGCAAACCTCTCCTCTGCCTGCTGCCTCTGGGACATCATAAGCACACCCAGAGTGGATCTGAGGGAAGCATACTCCTCCCTCAGGGCATCCATGTGCGCCTCTGCGTGAGCAGCAATTGCTTGAAGCAGAGACGACATTTAAGCCTGGCGTGCCCTGTCTGAGGCCGCCATGCCCAGCCTGAGCGAGCGGGCCGTGGACCGTGCCGCCTGCTGCTGGAGAAGCACCTGCCTAGCAGGGCGGAGCACAGATCGGGCCACACGCTCCATGCTCTCAGCGATGTTCTCCATTGCTGCCCCCTGCCGTTCTGAATTGGCAGTCATGTCTTGCTTCCACTCAGTATACTGGGGTTGCGCGCGGCGACCGCGTTGCCGGGCTTGATCCCTGCGGGACCCAAGGACCGGGGATCCTCGCTGTGTTGGCACCGCCCGCGGCTGCACGACTACATGCCCCTGTCAATGTGATGTCCCAGGCACATCAGTGACTGGTGTGGAGGGTGACCCTGCGTCCTGATCCACCACGGGCAGAGGAACCAAGACTGTCTGATCCCTCAGTGCAGGTGTCGCAGACAGAGGAGTGTCCACATCAGAATCACTCACTTCTGACACATGGACTTGATGCTCATCCAACTCAACATGGACGTCAGAGTCGTCATCAAGGCTGGACTCATAGGCAGCCAGAGACAAGATGGACTATAGCACTTGGGGGTTTTCGTGGCCTACCACCCCACGACCCCCACTAGTGCCGGGTTGATATAGTGGTAACAACCCTGTGTCTGGCATGACAACACCATCCTCCGCCTCCATTTCGTCATCACCTGAAAAATAGAGAGAAAAAGGTCACTACACATGTCAGAAGCACACAACACACACACACACCGACAGCAAACGCATCAGGCAGACATGTGACACACAACATATAACCTGGCATGCATGCTGGGTCAACTTTGAATTGCTTCTGTGATCAGACCTGTTGAAAGGTGGCAGTTTCCATGGAAGTAGGTCTATGCAGTGCAGAAAATGTGTACGCCATTCACTACCTACATGTACAAGGACTCCATGGTGTGTGCCAGGAAATGTGAAGGCAGTGCAATGTCAAATTCAGACATCACGTGCATTGTGCATTCAATGTGTACCATATCTAGAAGCCAAGCACCCCTCCACCCCAGTACCAAAGCAGGGATGCCTAGCATGGTATCAAAAGGCTGACCATACACCTGTGTATTGACAGGCAGTGTTGACTGGCATCAACAGCTTAATGTGATTCAAGTGACAACACTGCACATGATGCTGGGACAGTAAGCAGGACACATGATGAAAACTCTGGATTCCGCCCATGTGTGAAGAAGACACAACAACAGTTGGACAGAGTCATTGGCCATTGAACAGGCTGAGGCCTGTGAGCCACACAGATTGTCAGACCCTAAACATGTGTGCAATGCAGGACTGAGCCACAGTTGACATGGGAAGGCTGATGAGATGGCAGGCAATGTATGTAACCAAGGACTTGTATTACAGTGATCATCCAGTCAAGGACACTTAGGGGCATGCGTGCAATGCACATGGAGCATGAATGGGCACTCATGTCCCTGCGGGACATCTGACCTATGCACAGTACAAGTGAGATACCCTGCATCAAGTACTAATGCTGTACCACACGGCATATGTTTGGCAGATTCTACGCTGGAAGTTAGCATCTACACAGGACGCATAAACAAGAAAGTACACATTGGCAAGATTGAAGAACACCAGTGCAAAGGTGGAACTGGGGTGCAGAGTGGCAGAGGAGGGGCAAGGGAGCATGCCTACATGGAGTCCCCACATGCAGGCAGAAGAGACATGCATGACGGAAGCATTGCATTACTTACACATCAGAACCATGTACACGTCACATGTAGCGGCAATCATGCACAACACATCCCACAAGTGAAACACACACGTCCTCAAAAAACACGCATCAACACTCACTGGACTGGGCATCAAAGTCCAGCATCTCTCCCACTCCTTCGACCAAATCAGGTGGTATGAACTCCGCAACGAGTGCCTCATGCGGTGTGAGCTCTTCTTCCTCTGGTGTAGGCCCACCGCCAGTCACCAGAGTCAAGTTGTAATTAGAGGCACGCTTAGCCTTAGTGCTGCGTTTGATGTCATTCCAACGCTTTTTGCACTCTTGCGCCGTGCGCACCTCATGGCCGAATGAACTGACATGTTCCGCAACATGCTTCCAGTGGGTGTCACGTTGGGCAGCCGTAGTCTGACTATTGGCACCCACTAGCATGTCACAGCTGTGGCCCCGCACGTAGTCCACGAGGAAGTCCAGTTCCTGCTTACAGAAAGGCTTCTTCCTCGACGTGCAGGAGGTTGTGGCTGTATGTGGGGTCCCAGCCTGTGCTGCAGGTGCAACCTTCCTCCTCTTGGACTGTGGCGCAGACCCTGGCTGGCTAATGCCGCCCTGACCAGTATGGCCAGTGGGTTCGGTGGATTGAGCCAAGGGAGTGGCAGTTGGAGGGATGACCAAAGGCCTGACTTGTGTCGGTGGCAGCTGGGTGCCCACTAATGGACCCTGCTCAGCAACATCAGCTGTGGCAGGGTCATTGACCGCAACGGTCCTGGTTGGCAGACTCACAACCGGGGTGCTCTTGGGTGCATCTGCCCCTGCACTTGGCAACACCCGGCTGTTCGGGGCAGCAGATGACATGACTGCCCCAGGGACACGTGTCTTGGTCTGAGCAGCCCGGCATGCCCCTATGGTTTCCCCCCTGGCCTGTTGGAGATCTACCAAGGGCTCTTCAAGTGCCAACGCAGCCTGCGTTGGCAGACCCCGAGCCTGGGTGGCGGTGTCCACAGCTGCACCTGCAGCTACCACTACCCTTCGGCCCGTGGCAGTCGATGGAACGGACTGCCGGGTCACACGGGCGCCAGTGCCAGATGCAGAAGCTGCATCCCCCAGAACCACAGGGGGTGGTGGCATGACTGCACCGACACATGGCACAACATTGTGCTCAAGTGGCGCACCCCTGCCTCTTCCCCCTCTGTGGCCGCCCTGGGCATCCTGGAGTCCCCCTACTCCCTGGTCACCACGGCCACGTCCCCGACCATGCCTGCCACGAGGAGTACGCCCAGCTGAGGCGCCCCTCACCTTTGGTGTACTCCCAACCATGGCACAGATGTAGTAGTGCCGGCACAGATGGAGTGGTGCCAATGGGAGGTGTAGGGGGTGGGAAGCAAGATGTTAACAACCCCCGTGCACCTGCAAGGCTGTATGTGACCCCGGTGATGTAGTGACGGGTCACGCAATGCTCAGGCACCCCAAAACTGCAGTAAAACCATGCACGCAACCCTGCAGCCTACGTGCGTGGATTCAACCTCCCGCAGTACGCGGTGGCACCCAGTAACACGAATAACGCGTACGCGTGGGACACGCATGCTTCTATGACATCGAAAATGGGTGCGATACACAGGGGCACCGGCAGTAGGAAAAAGAGCGTGTGCGACTCACCGTCTGACTAGCACGATGCAGAAAAACACACGTAGCCAATACCCCCGTCAAAAGAAGAGCTACGTCCTTGATAGCTGTGAAGTTGTGATGGCGCGCGAAACAACAGGAAGTAGCAACACACGTCGGTCTCCACGAAAGGCACGTACAGCGAACTGCTGGGCCTACTCACCTTTAACCCGTGCTGAGGGAAATGCACACGCGCGTCACGTCACAGAGGCGCTTGCGCTTGAGGGGCCTTCTGTCCAATGAAATTGCGTATGTGTGCAGGCGCGCTTACGCGCTAAGGGCCTTTCCTCGAATTACACGCTGACGTGCTGAATTTTCACATGCCAAATCACTCCGTATCAAGCTGGCCATGCGTAAGCACACGGAAGACCACGCTCCTGCCCAGAAGGACAAACTTCTGCCCCCCAGAGCCCCGAGCACGCTCCCACCTGCCATCTGCTGCTGCCTGACTGCCTACTGCCCACGTGCCCTGCCATTTGCTGCCTGCACATCAACCAGGGGTGCTGTTGCTGTGACCACCCCTGCTGGAACCGAAGACTCCCGACTGGGATTCCATCGCTCCACAGCCCAGCCCCAGGACCCAGTTGCCCACCCACTCCTGCCTCTGGGGTTGTCATGTCGGGCACTGCAACATCTGGTACCACTGACAACCCCCGGCCAGAGAGGCAGAGGTGCACCAGCTTCAGTGCCACCGAAGTTGGTGTCCTGGTGGAGCAAGTCCTGGGGCAGTATGATGCCTTCTTCGGAAGTTCCTGCGTCGACAAGGAAGGATGGACTCGGATCTGGACTGACATCGTTACTGCCATCAACGCGGAGGGGGTGGCAGTCCGCGACTTCCAACATGTCAAGAAGCGCTGGGAGGACTTCAGGTCCAGGACCCTGAACAAGGCCCGGCGCCTCTTGAAGGCAGCGGATGCCAAGGGGTGCCGGGGCCACTTGTCGGAAGATCAGATGAGGGTCCTGGAACGCATATCCCCAGCGCTCCACCTCCAGGTCCTTGAGAGGCAGACCCGTCTGGAGTCGAGCGGTAAGTGTACATGCATCCTGATTGTGAGCTGTGCGTGTGGTGATGTTTCAGTAGTGTGCAGGTTGCACATCTGTTTGTATGGGGTCGAGTATGGGTGGGGGTGTACAGGGCCATGGGGCTAACACATGCGAGGGCTGTAATGTGTGAGACATGGATGGTGCTTGTGTGTGTAGGCTTGCATGCCAAATGCAGCTGTGTGGGCACACATTTTTGGATGAATGTGTATGTAAGTAGACATGTCCGTGATGTCACGCATGTATGTTGTTTTCAGCTGCATGTATCAGCACTGTGTACATGTGCATTTGTGTGTATTTGACAAGGGTGCAACAATGATGCAACATGGATGCATGTGACAGCGGGATGTGGAAGCCTGATTGGCAGATGTGACATGGATGCCCATCTGAACACTGCGACACTTGGCAGAGGTGTACACATGCATGCAAGTGTGGTGGTGTGTGTACATGTGTGGTGCACTTCCTGTGTTGCATGTGATGTCTGGCTCAGCTTTGCCTGCTCATGCTGTTGTATGGGTATGGATGGTGCTGGCAGTTGCGATATGGCTGTGGTATGGCTCATGTGTGCGAGTTGAAATGACATCTGTGTTGGGGATTGTGATGGCATGTCTGAGGTTTACCAATGCCACTCATGTACAACTGTCATGTGTGTATGTGTCCATTGTACAGTGCCCTGATGCCTGTGTTTTATTTCTCCCTGTCTGCAGCGTCAACTGATGAAGAGGGCAGAGAAGGTGCTGTGGAGCACAGCGGCGGGGATCCCACCGCCAGACGGAGATGCAAGGCCCGGCTCCCCTCCCATGTTGTCATCTCATCGGGGAGTGAGGAGTCCGGTGCCGCGTCCCAGGCCGCAGCTGCCGGGGGGAGGTCCAAGAGGCGGAGGTTGGAGTTGGACTCCTCGGCAACAGAAGGGGCAGCTGGGACCCCACAGGGCCCAACGGGGGAAGATGGCACAGAGTCATCCAGGTTGGTGGGGGGTTTGGTGGAGGAGGAGGCCGTGCAAGCAACAGAGATGGGGTCTGGAGGTGGGGATCCCACTGGTGCTAGTGGTGCAGTGCAGGACCAGGGACAGGAGGCAGCACAGGCCGCCGCGGATACTGGGATATTACGGGCAGTGGAGGAACAGTAAGTTCCCTTTCACATGGAGTCCCATAGGACTCCATGGAAATGGGACCCTGAAGCACTGGCACCGTTAGTGCCCGGGCCTCAATGAAAACTCTGCTTAGGGGCCAGAACTACCAGCAGGTGAGGCCTGCCGGTAGTTCACAGTCCCTACCGGCAGACTTGTAGTTTTTCGGTCCAGAAAGGGTGCTGGTAATGGTTGTTACCGGATCTTTGTCCAGACAGGCAAACATTTAATGAGGATCATAGTCTCACCAACACCACATGGTTGGAACCAACCAAAAAACACACTTACACTCAGTGAACTGTGTCACCGAACTGAGGCTGCAACAGCACATCATAGCTCTCTTGCTCTTTTTTCCTGCTCAGTCCTACTAACTTATCCACCTCCCTCCGTGCTTTACAGATCCGCCAGAGTGTCAAGTGGCAACAGTACTTAGTATAAGAACCTTTAACACAACATAACATACATTTACTCTGTCAAGAGTAGGTAATAATTATTTCAATTTCTGGAGAAATGGTCGAGGACGACTATCTAAGGTCATAACATCAGTGGATTTTAATCTTATGGTTCTTTCTGAGCGATATTGATAAACTGCTCCCTTTCTACAAATGAATATTATATATATAAATGCACCTGAGTGAAAAGCGTTGCAAAGACTTGCGGGATGGTAAAATGTATTCAACCCTTGTGCCCCCACTTCCTAGCACCTGAAGTAATGTGAACTTTAGCAGATTTCAATGCCTGACATTTACATATCAATCTTAAGGTTACATTGACTTAAAAAAGATGAAACTACACAGAAAAGCAGACAGCTTTGACTTTGCCATGAAAGGACCCCCTCCGGTGAGCGCCATTTTAACCGAAGCAGTTCTATCGCGGATTATCATTTCTCCTGAACTAAGGCAGTGAACCTCAAACCTTACCCCGAGCAGATCTGAGGGGAGCAGCAGGAGGTGGCACAGATAAATGGAGTGATCGATTGACAGTCACGCCGAGGCGCACGGGGTAGATTTGCCTTTCAAATCATTTTCCTTTCGTCTTGGGGCTGCCAGAGGTTCACTGTTTATTTTAAGGTTTATGTAAATGTCATATTTCTTCCTATCTTCTTTATTGAAATGTGTCTCCATTTGTAATCTCTTTGGGGACGTATATCTATGCATGGTCCTTGAGGTGAACCTGCACAATGTTCCATGCTGATCATCTGCGGCAAATCCATAGGTTAGACTCGGCTGTCCTGTAAAGATGTATAGTCCCTTTCTCTCTCTCTATCTCTCGTTCTCTCAATGCATTTATCTTACGTTGTATACAGCACCACATGCAACCCATGGCTGCTTCAGAGCGCTAAAAACAGATACAGCAGAAAGGCCAATGGTGCAGGAGTGGGAGGGAAGAAGGGCCTGTGTGGGTTGGGAGGAGTAGGTGAGAGGAGTAGGTGAAAGGAGGAGACAGGAATAGATTATGAGGTTGTTAGCTCTATTAAAAATATACACCTTTGAAGGATCCTACTACCACAGCTGTTTAAACAGCAACTTTTTTAGCTAATTATAAAACACTTCAATGCACGATTATCCGGATATTTAATACATATTAAAACCCATCCAGGATCAGGGGCCCTCCCAGCCAATCAAGAAGCTCAGAATGCAAGCTATATGTCAAGGTATTGCCCACGGTCCTAGCATCCTCAGAAGCAGGAGACCACCAATGTTCCCTGTATAAAGTAAGTCTTCCCACGTTCTCTCAGCCATTCCCCAAATTTCACTTCCCCTGCCCACTCCTCCCCATCCCAAACCATGACCCAACTACCTGCGGATGCCTTCACCCTGGCTGGCACCAGGAACACTCTCTGTTCTGGCGCTTCCCTGCTGCAGCTATGGCCATCATGAAAGGGAGAAAGGACTACTTGTAGCTTCTTTCTCCCTATGTTCACGGTGGCCATTTTCTTAAAGCAGAGAAATGGCAACTGTGCCGTTTTGCCACTGTAAGAAAACACACTATTTGCCCCCCTGGAAAGCATGGCTATTCTTCTGTGGCTCGTTTTTTATTGGATGGCTTTTTGGTTTCAACATTCTGTTAGCAGCACTGGAATACGAAGTTCTGGGCAGCGAGTGTTCTGGAAATACTCTACAATGTAATTCGAACAAGTGGTACAAACTGCTTTCTTGAGCTTGCACAGAAACATGAACGTGATGTGCGACTAGAGAGGCCGCCATGGCTGCACACCGTTGTCTCTCATATTTTATGTTTGCAATGCTAGCTTTTGCCCTTTATGTGTACATTTCAGAGATCAGTCCATCAAAAGTTATTTATGAAATATACATACAAAAGAAATACATTCAAAGTTGTTCACAGTTTGTAAACTATCCTATGAGAACACCAAGATAATAAAAATCTTAAAGTGTAACTGCAAGGGCAACGTCTATAGCAAGGGAAGCAGTTGGTATCTTTCAAAATCAAAATAGAGTACAATTGTGTTAATCTTTGTTTATTCTACGGCTGTGCAATGTGTCAAATTAATACATTAGGCGCCCCAAAAGTTGGGAAAGTGATAATGGCCTCTCCCAAGTTTAATAAGGCTAACAGTACATAGTGCTAGAATGCGAGTAATACAGATCTTCGAGTTCTGGGGTCAGATTACAGAAACGTAGCTCCAGTGCAAGTGCAATTTTGCACAGTATTAGCACTAGGGCATAATTTCCCTTTGTGCAAAATCCTATTCTAGTTTGCCCTAGTTCTAATATGGATGGGATTAGCAGTAGGGCAAAACTTTGGCCTGGTGCAAAAATGCATTGAATGTATAGGTTTTTTTGCACAAAAGCAATTCTTGCCCTAGTGCTAATACTGTACAAAATTGCACTAACATCACTGCAAGGTTTCTGTAACCGTGGTGGTGAAGTAAAACCTATATGTTTAATATTGAGAAAAATAGACAAAATGTGTTAGTAAATTAAATATGGTATAATTTTGTAATAATTAAATAACTCGGTTGTTTTTATATGGTAAGTGTTTCAATTCTAAACTTGGTTGAACTGCAACAGTTTTATAATGAGCTTGATTTAGTTCCAATGTTAAAGTGAAGGATTCTTCTTTGCAAACGTGAAATAATTATTCCATGTTTTAGCTTTCACTTTCTTTTGTTAAATAGGGTTGGTGTGTCTTTCTGAAAAAAATCTTTCTGGGAAATTGCATTGTGTTTAATTAATGTAGAAACGTGATTTCTATTGGTTCCCTCACTGCTTTTGAAGTCAGAACGCTTGGAATTAAGTTAAACCAGTAGTTCCAAAACTAGGTCAGGGCGCCCCTCTGCGAGAAGGAACACAGCATGATAACCTGTTCCGTGGGAATGTACCCACTCAGAGTCTGCAGCCACATGTTTTAGCTCACTGTGCCTTTCGCAAAGGAGGAATATCCATTTGCATATCAGTCTTTGCCCCGCCCACCTGAGCAGTCCATCACCAAAATGCCAGGCAATCCTCCTTTGAACAAGAGTACCAACATGAACCCCAGACACGTGTTTCAGCCTAGTCGGGCATATCGGTGAGGTGGAGCTGTGCCTCTCTGAGCATAGTTAGCAAGGGGTCCAGGTCTGGATAACCCTAAGTAATTTAGGGTGACCAACCCCAAGTTCCTTTAACGTAGAAAAGGAGATCAGCATGCCCCTCTGCGAGAAGGAACACAGCAGGATAACCTGTTCCACGGTAATGTACCCACTCGGAGTGCGCAGCCATATGTTTTAGCTCACTTTATGCCTTTCACAAAGGAGGAATATCTATATGCATTTCAGTCTTTGCCCCACCCACTTGAGCAGTCCAGCAGTGAAATGCCAGGCAATCCTCCTTTGAACAAAGTACCAACAGTAACCCCAGCCACATGTTTTGGCCTATTCGGGCCTCATCAGTGAGGTGGAGCTGTGCCTCTCAGAGCACAGTGAGCAAGGGGTCCACGTTTGGATAGCTTTAGGTAACTTAGGGTGACCAACCCCAGGTTCATTTAAAATAGAAAAGGAGGTAGGTCGCCCCTCTACGAGAAGGAAAACGGCATGATAACCTGTTCCGTGGGAATGTACGCACTCAGAGTCCACAGCCACATGTTTTAGCTCACTGAGCCTTTCACACACAAAGGAGGAATACCAATTCGCATATCAGTCTTTGTCACACACAATTCAGCAGTTCAGCACCAAAATGCCAGGCAATCCTCCTTTGAACAAGAGTACCAACAGCAAACCCAGACACGTGGTTCCTTATATTTTGAATCACTTCTGTGCTTTTTTTATATTTTTGTTGCATTATGTTCATTGTGTAAATTAAGCAAATTATCATTCAATAAGAAAATGTACATATCCGTGCATAATAATGGCCAGGGCTGTATATATTCTATCATCCGTGCCTGTGAGCCTGTTATTCTGAGATGGAAATATTATTTTTGTGTAAATTTAATAGTGAGTAAAAAGCCAACATTATACACACACTCAGAAGAGGTTGAATCAAGAGGAAAAACACATTATTTGATTTGTCTAAGTGAGAGCAATCTGATGAACCAATTGTAAGATGATTACATGTGAGTAATATGATGATTACAAATGTGTAATTCAGAAATCTCTAAGATCGCATCACATCAAATGGGAGGGAACTGGGTTTTGAAGTTACTACTATCAGACTGCCTTCGTAACATGCCCAATGAACATGCGAGGGATGGTTTAGTGTGATGGCATTTGTGAAACACTGTCCAATCACATACATTGATAAATTAGATAAGAGCAAATATACAGGTTTCCACTCTATAAAAGTTATAACTGGGGGAATTCTGCAAGGACATGCACTCCCTCACTCACTGATGCAGGGCAAAAAGGAGAGAAATGATAATTGATAACAACAGAAAGAAGAAAGGAAGAGATTGTTTTCATTTGGACCCTTTTTTGTTTTGGGTACAAGCAATACAGCTGCACGAGAGGCCTACCTGGAGTTAAAGTTCTAGGCCTTCTTCAGTGGGAAAGACAGAAGACAGGCCCAAATACAGAAAGAAGGGAACCAGACTAAGGAGTGAAGTTGATACTGCCTTTGTGACTGATGCCCACATCTTCCAGAGGGGGAGAATTACACCAGTCTTTAATAGGGTGCCCACCTGTATGGAAGTCAGCAAAAGACGTTTCTATGTAAGTATAATGCCAAAGGTAAATATAATTCTGAGAGGAATAATACTCTGGTAGGGATATATAAACTGACTGTAAATCCTGAGAAGTTAGTAAATATTTCAGAACTCTATGTGCTTCTGGATGTATAGATTTGATAGAATCGGTCCTTTGGCATGTATATTGGAAGATCTCCTGATTCCTTCTCTGTGTAATGCTCATACAAAGCCAACGCATGTGGGGCCTAAAAGGCTTTCTCACTGTGTGTATACCTAGAAAAGTAATGTGAGTCAAGTCATTTCTTTACATCACTTAGCAGAGTCCTGTTACTGGTGCTGATCCATTCAATAAAAAACTGGACAGGGTGATTAATTATACCCATATTCTCGTCTATAAGTTTCTGACTGAAAATGAGAAATGTTCATGTTTACACATTAATGCAATAGAAACATCACTGAAGGACGTTTAGCAAACATATGCTTTAATTTTGTAAGTGATTCATATGTGGGAATGTTAAGTTAACTTGTCTTGCAATTGAGTTTTCAGCAACACTTTTTAAATTCTGGCATGTTCATCGTGGTTTGGTAGTTATTTGTAAATACATCATAGAGAGATTAAGATAGGCACGGATGTTCTAATTTAATTTGGTTTCCTATAGCATGACAATTTTCTCGTGGGTCCTCATACATTGTTTGATGCATGGTGGATGTACACTCAGGATAAATCAAATGTGCATATGGCGATGTGTGTGTTTTAAAAGGCCATATTCAAATACATGTATCATAGAAAAGTGATGCGGACAGTGTATTGATCATTCTTCATTGTAGTTACCATTTGTCATTGTAAGCTTGTAGATGAAAAATGTGTTTATATTTAAATTGATTCTATTATTTCTATTTTGTTAATAAATAGACCCTATGCGCAGCCTTGCATGTTTATTGTCCCAAAAGGAGAGCTAGACTGTTGGAAACCAATATTATTAAATTGTGGGTCCCAGGTTCCTAAGAATTACTTTATTCAATAATTAAAATGTTGTGCACCTGGTTTGGGTTGGGTGGAAATTTCCCTGATTGGTTGTTAGCAGGTTAAAACATCCTGCAGAAGAACTCCCTGTTTGCCCTGCTATCTCTTTGCAAAACTTACAAATAATAGGCAACACTGTTGCCTCAAGCATGTTGAGCAGCTGCTGAAAAGATTCTGTAAATGCTTTGCAATTTTTGACTATCAAGATTCTGGTTTTCATACATGTGAGGTTTGCTCAGTTGTGATCGGCCTCCTCCAAGTGGAGTTATAATGATCAGATTCACACTGAGGCTCTTAATTGTCTCTATGATCGTAGAAAACCGACAGTATCAAGGGGTCATGGTTGCTCTAAGGGCTTTGCACAATCCTTAAGTTCTGCAAAAGATACCAATCTTGTACACTAGATATACTGTACAAGAGCCAGCAGAAATGGCATGTTCTATATACACATAATTGGCATTATTAATAATGGCGTAGAGGAAGAGATGCAAAAAAATGAAAGGAAAAGAGGGTTGGTCATTTCAGGTGGCAAACTTTGTTGATTCTGATTGAGGGTAGCACTATTTTTGTCACTACAAGTACTACTTAGCTTACGTTCACTAGTTCCCCAACCATTATTTTTCACCAAAGAGTTACATCTATTTGTATTTATATTAACACTTAAAAAACAGAAATCTCATAGGCCAATCCTGAGTCATTGCTGTGCAGAGGTGGAAGAGCTAGTGATCAATTAACTGGTGCATACAAATATTTAATTTAAACTACTAGGCCATATGTAATTACTACCAATAGACACCATCAACATAAGAGCAAACATTTCTCCTGGTAGAACCAGGATTGTAGAACCAGGATTGTGGAAAGATCAAATCCAGGCTTCTGGAGATAATTACAGCCCTGAAAAGAGACAAAATCAAATTGGGTAAGTTGAGACAGCTTTGCAACCGCACATTAAAAAAAGCCAAAGATTTGTGGAAGAGCAAGTCCGGGCAAAGCCTTGAGGCAGCTGCAAAAAAAACAAATACCCCTCTTTAGAAAAAAGGTGACAGACTTGATCCAAGCTGTTACTCTTCAATATCATTGATTGATTCTTCAGCTAAATGGTTTGGCAGGGTAATTTACAACCATATAGTTGAATGGGCACAAACTTACAACATTTTGCCTGAGGAACAATACAGGTTTAGGACAGGAGTAGGTACAGTCGAGCAGGTCCTCCAACTCAAGTTGATTTTGGACAAGTATGTGCAAAGCCATTGTTGTCCTATTTACTTGGGATTTATGGATCTGTTGGGGTGGTCAGGAAAGGTCCCAATCATGAAGAGGGGTACATATTGCACGTGCCGTATTCGTGACTGGGGGTGTGGCAAATTTGACGTGATGTTACAATTGTATATGTATCCATTGTAGTTAAATGGGTATGGAATGTGTTACTTCAAGTGCTACTTTGTGTACAAGATTGATACATATTAGATTTGCACACGCCTAGAAAGATAAATATCAAAACCGCCAAATGAAATATAAAACAGGATCCAGATATGGTGTGCAATGAAGTGCCTAGAGGCTGGCCAGCGAGGAGTTTTCTTAATGCGCATGTGAGGAAGGTAATTAACCACAGAGGACCCACTGTAAAGAAAATTCAATATTTGTTAAACATTCATGCACACTGAGATACATGCACAGGGAATTTATAAATCTTTACGTAGTGGGCTTTTATGAATACATTAAAACTCTGCAGTTAGTAGTTTGCGCTGGGAATTTTAAGTGATTAAGAAAATCTAGTTCTGCAGGGTTTGAAGACAGAGGAGGAGTAATGATTAAATGAGCATATGGTCCGCTAGCAAACTGGCCAACGGTTTATGGCCTGGTAGTTTCACAGAAATCCGATGTAATGTCTTTTAATTACATGAAATCTTGAAAAGGGGTCTGGCCATTTGTTTGTGACCAATAATAAATGTGGGCTGAGATGATGTTCGACGCCAGAGTGATCGATACTCCTTGTGTTTCGATTTCTTTTTCAGGATGTGGCCTGAGGCCATGATTGTTCGATTGGTAGTCGTATAAATTAGAATGTTGTAATGATGCCAGTAAGCCGGGGGGATGAGTTGACTTTCAACAGTTCAAAGGGAGCCTGTTATTCTGCTCTCTCTCATGTCATTTGAAGTATCTGTGCAAAACATGTGAAATTACATTTAGGATTATGTGGTCCCAGACCAGCTGGGACTTGTAAGGAATTATGTGTGTATGTGAATGTTTAACTGTGTGATGATGTCATGCCCTGCCAGGGCCAAATCATAAAAAGGGGTGTGCTGTGATTAGGATCTAAAGATGGTAGTTAAGATAACAGTGACCAATGGGAAAGGAGGAATTGGAGAATGATTGGATGTATTTGTGTAAGTTTTGACCAATCATGTATGGGACTGGATTATGTGAAGGGTTTTGACCCATGCTGTATCAATAGACTGGGTGGATTTGGGGATGAGCTGTCGCCGCCCACATTCACGCCAGAATCCAGGAGAACTGCGCAGTTGGCACAAGACCACTCCAAAGATACAACCCTCTTGTGGGGGGTTCCACATCACCACTCTACTGTAAGGATGCCATCAAAACAATGTTAAGCAAGAGTCCTATACTATCAAGCAAAAGACCACTCTATTGAAATGCAGTAATTCAAGACAGATCCCAAACATGGATGCAATACCGGTACTCACCACTATCAGAAAGCCGGCATTTTAAAACCACCAGACTTTTGTGTAAAACTGAACAGAGGAACCCAAACCAGGCCAAGGAAAGACTTGCTAAGAGGTGGATACAATGTAAAACTATATTCTGAAATGACGTGAAGGAAGTAATTATTTAATGTATATATAAAAAATAGCTGCATGTAAGTTGAATTTGAATGTAGAAAACTGAGAACTAAAGTGACATTTAGCTGAATTCTGCCTGACAACTACCCCCGACAGGAGAAACCTGCTCAGCCACTCTTCCCAGGCCTAGCTGCCTCCTGCTTCCCCACCAAAAGGAGATGACACCTCTCTGATTAGATTAGGGGAGGGGCACCTGCAGGAGGTTGAACAAAGCCTTGTCCTGGACTCAGGCAAATGTTATATTGGGGGGGCCGTAAAGTGGCTTCCTCTTGGGAGAAGTGGGAGGAGAAGTGCCTCGGGGAGCCACCTGAGCTGGAGGCGGGGGCAGACAGATGCTTCCCCCATGTGCTTTGGAACCTAAACCACACCCATCTGGGCCAGAGCATAATTTAAAAAAAAGATGGATAATTCATAGTACGGACTTGTCAGAATTATATAAGTAATATCATTATTCTTGTGATTTTTCTGTGCATGTTTTAAGAGGTGTTAGGACCCTGTGGTGTATTCTTTGGGGTTGCTAGCGGAAAATATGGTCTTACTCCAAAGTCTGCATGTTAAAAATCTGACACTTCATCAATTAATGTCCATACTCCTTGCGCACATGTGCGTAATTTTTGGTAAATGTCCTATATTGGTAAACCAGTCAAAAAGCGCAAAATGTTGTCATTTTTGAATGCAAGCCCCCAGGAAGATCAGAGGTGGACAAGCATGGACCATAAGGAATATATAATGTACATGTAATTTCAACAAATTGTGTATCTGGGAAATATTTATTTGAATCAAATATAGATTTGTGGGCAAATTGACCAGGGGAGGATCCTCTGACCCATAAACAGACCTCATCATGATGACAAGCCATTTCCTTCCCCCAATCATGGGAGAGGGGAGAATTGGGCCAATGACAAATAGAGAGGGGCAGGCTCAGTTATGCCACGCACACACCCACTTCCAAAACACATAAAAAGAGACTGCTGGGACAGGTAGAGACATTCATTTTCCATTGCTGCGGAGCGTGCTGACCGAAGACTTCACATCCAGAGATCCAACACTTAGACTTCCAAGCTAAACAAAGACTACAGAACTTTGAACCAAGAAGGCCCACTGCAAGCAAAAGTATTTGTCAGCAGGCCTCAAAATCTTTTGCAAACTATTCAACAGCCGGGCGAGCTGTTTGAATTATTTGCCAAGAACTTTTGCCGGAACCGCAGACCCAGACCGCTGTGAGCAGAACCAGAGATCCGGATCGTTGTGTGCAGAACCAGTGCCTGATTGACCCGCCGAGCAGAGAGAACTGCCGCTGGACGTGTTGACCAGATCCGTGACGAGGCCCATTCATTTCAAGATTAGGAGTGAGTATCCGCCAGAACTGTGCAGAACCCAATCTCTTAGTTAAAATAATCTAATCAAAACTATTTTAACCTAATTAGAACAGCCTCCTAGAAATCGTGTCATCTGTCATTTTTAAAGCTGCACAACTCTCACCTGTCGATTCTGCAGCTGCAAGCTGTCACCTGTCATTTTGAGTTTTACTTTAAGTCCTAAAATCTACCTTTATTAAATCGTCCGTATCTCTGGAACCGTTTGTCCTAGGAACGAGATTGAACTTTCCTCTGAGAGCTTAGAATCTAAGCTTTCCAACAAGCCTAGAACCGACTTCCATACTTTTACCGCAATCACGATTTACACACTCGCAAAAGTTACCGCAATTTGCGATTTGGCTCAATTTCTCCACTTGTCAAAATAGCAGCTCCATTCCTTCCTTTGTTAAAATCCGTTTGCAACCTGGTAATAACTCATAGAGCATTGCTAAAGTGAGCCTGAACTAATACCAACAAGCATGTCTCACTCACCCTGAATCTCTAAAGGGAATTTAAATCAGTTAACACATTTTCCCATCCATTGCCATCACATTTAAAAGCATTTTGGGCCTGTGTTTCAAACTTCTACCTGTTTCCTCTAAGCTTTCTGGGGGGGAACTGAATTCCGTATTGTATTTGATTGTATTCCTGAAGACTTTGTGTGTTACTTCCATCTCCTTGCATTGCATATGGGGGGGGAGGTGAATTGCCACCAGGGGAAAAGTGAACATATTATCTCTTGTGAAACCATATCAGTTTATTTTCTGTAATGCATTTATTCCACCTTGCACTTCCTTGAAACCATAAAGCATTTCAGCTACCTCATTCTCTATACTACTTCTAAGTAACCAAATCAGTTTATCAGTAGAACATTATCCTTTGTATATCACTGTCATACTTTAAGTGTGATATCCAATATTAATTTATTATAAAAGTGTGATAGATATATATTGTTATATTTCTCAAATAAACCTTTTAAATTTGCAAAACAGACCTACTTCTTGGCTCAGTGGGGTCAGGGGGATTCTAAGAGAGGGGTGTTATTTAAGGGTTGTCATCCAGAATACATGAACTGGACCTAAAAATATATCAATAAGGGTTTCCCTCAGCATCCCAGACTAGGCATTGACTTAGCTGTAGTGTTGAAGTGAAGCCGCTTAACAAAGTGGGGGCTCGTAGCCGGAGATTCTGGGTTAGATCTATCACTTGTGCAGATTAATAAAGTGTGCTAACTGACAGGAGACATACATCCGGTCCTATCACCACACTGTGTTACGCCGTAAAGCACTCCTCAAAGGAACGCTCTAAGGAAATGGTCTGTTTTGCAAAAATAAAATACAAACTTCTGTAAATCAGGAAGGAACTCAAATTCCAGAATGACGACACTGGTAGACATCAAAATAGCCAGAGAGCACTTCTTACATAAGCTATTTGTGAGAGGTGAGTGGACTCATCAGGACCAAACGGTCTGGTTGCAGACAATCACGCAACAGGTCACTGAAACAGGGTCAGATACATGAAGAGATCAGGGTCCATTACATGTGGCCCTGAGTGAATTATATATGGCTCCTAAAGCTAAAGATGAACACGACAAGATGGTTAGTATAGTGGCATATTTGTATCTATATATGGGAGCCATGCAGGACAAATGTGCTGAAGGCCAAGATCTGGCAAATAGGCAACAGATGGCGTTAGAGAAGGCCCAATCTGACCTGGTCTCTTCTGAGCAGAGGATGCACGGAAGCCAGGAGTCAGAAAATGAGAGCAGACAGTATCTCATTAAAATCAAAGAGGACATATGTATCCTGCAACAGGAAAAGTCTGACCAGGATACCAGATTTCTGGCCTTGCAGAAGGAATACCAAGAAGGTTTGGACTCTCTACTGCAGAGCCAGAAAAAGCTGGAGCAACAATTATATTTCAATAGGGCATGTGCTGAGCAGGTAGTCACCCTGCAAAGCCACCTAGATAGGGAAAAAGAGGAAAGCAATAAATTGACTCTGAAAGACCTGGATACCCAGGCAGAGTTTGATCAGGAGCGCCAGAAAGCTGGTGCCTTCCAAAGGCAAAGGGACGACCTGGCGGCACAGATGCAGGCTCTTAGTCCGGAAAGGGATACCTTAGGCCAGGAAGTCTGCCACTTAAAAAGGAAAATGGAAGAAAATCACCTGGCCCTCCAGGGACTGGGTGACCTCCAAAAAGAACACCAGAACTTGTTAGAGCACACCAGGAGGGTGGAGGATGCTCTGGCAAGAAAGGAGCAGGCTAATAGGGACACAGCCCAGGAGGTAACCCTCCTGCAGCAAAGACTGGCCCAGTACTCCAGGACCAATCAGGAGGCACAGAGAGAGAATGAGGCTCTCTGCCAGCACAATGATAGGCTCCAGCAACAGGTAGTGATGCAGGAGAGACTGATAGAGTCTATTAAGGCCTTAACTGAGGAACTGGAAGCGCAGGCTCTTGCATTGCAACAGGGAGCAGGGGCGGATAGAGATGAGGTTCGCTGGGAAAGAAAAACTCCTGAGCATAACCTCAGCAGCCCTAGTACCAGAGGCCTTCATCTCTCCCAGTCCCTGGACTCTGCCACCCCCATGTCCCCTCGCGCACATGAGCCCAGGGGAACGGGGATGCAGATTACTGTCCAGCTAGAAGTATGGGGCTCATAGGCCAGTACCTCCCAGGAATGGATGGGCGGGCATCCGGGTATGGGTACCCAAACACAGTGCAATTTAGTGGGGAACCCCAGGAGAGTAGGCCCATTAAGGGCATCCTGAAAACCTCTGCCCAGTTAGGTCAGTGTGGGGGGTACCCATCAAATCCTGGCAGCAAGGAGGGATCTGAAGACTCCTCTGAGCATTACAGGACACAGGAGACCAGGTTCCCACATTCTTCCAGCCATTCCCAGGCTCGCAGAATCCGGGAAAACCTGGAAGATCAGACGGGCACCTCTGGGAGCAGTGCTTCTGAGTCAGAGGATGAATGGACCAGGGTTACCCGAACCAAAAAGGCCAATAAGGCAAAAAGGGCCTTGCTTAAGGACCCATTGAAACAAATAAAGGCAATAAGGAGTGTCATCACGCCTTATCATAAGAACGCCAAATATTCTGTTTGGGAACACTTGGAGCTCTATGAGCAAATGATGGAGACTTTCCATTTGAAGGACAGCAGTAGCTGCATCCAGTACGTCAAATGGATCTTCTCACCAGAATACTCCAGTTTCTTTGCAGGGCTGGAGGATCACAACCATTCAAGGTGGTCCACATACAGGGCGGCCATCTTGAAACATTTTGCTGTGCACAGAAATCCTCAAGAGGCTCGCAAGGCAGCCTACAATTTGCAATGTGGGGAGGATCAGGCCCCACAAGAGTTTGTGCAAGAATTAAAGTGTGCTTTTGCGCAGACCACCATAAGGGTGCGCACGGATAGCAGAGAATTTATCAATACGTTTTTCCATGACTTACCCAAATACATAATGACCCAGCTCGTGAGAGATTTTCATGAGAAAAGATCTTTAGACTGGGTCATTGAACAAGCTACCCGGATCTATGAGGTGCAGAAGCCCATAGAAAATAAAAGTAATGCGCAGAAAAACCCCAAAACCAACAGCACCCCTGCTGCTGCCAAGGTGGCGGAGGTAAAGGTTGCCCTCGTTTAAGATTTGGAGATGGGGGCCTAAAAACCTGCCTGCACCAAATAATTCACAGCCCAGAAGGCCCTCGGGCCAGTCACAGACAGGGAGTCTAGGAGGTAGTCCCACAAATGGGGTCCCCCGCTCCCCTGACTATGTAAGTCCCCGCTACAAGGGAAACCGACCCATCCTGGGTTATGTGTGGACTCCTCCAGCCCAAGGGGGGGATCCAGCCAAGCACCTGACCCAGGGAACTTCCCTCCAAACGTCCCCCAGGAGGGCAGAAATTCACCAAATCCTGGGCAGAACTTTTTCCCCAGGTATCCACCCAATTTCCAGCCCCAAAATCATCCATCCTTCTTTCCCCAATTCCCTGAGCCCCGACAACCTAATCCGGGAGAAGGGAGGCCAAGGGTGGAGGGGTACCCGAATCTTCCCAACCCAGGGTATTACCAGAGAAGGGATAGCTACCCTTCCCGGGATCAGCGCAGGGGAGAAAATAGAGCCCCGTATCAGCCTTAGCGGGTTTCCCAGTTAGAGCGCCAGGTCCAAAATATGGCACGGGATCTCGGTCACATACTGAGGGCTCAACAGAACCCTCAGATGAGCATGACACCGCAGAATGCCCCAAAATCTGGACCTGGTGCTCCAGAACAATGACGGGGCAGCACCCCGATAACCCACCATTTCCCAGGGAGGAGGCACAAGGGGAAGGGGGGTGTAAAGCCTTGGAGGAAGCTTCCTTCCCAACTTGTAAACAGCCCCTGGAAAACCAGGAACCGGAAACAAAATCTCCTGCCCCTGAAAGCCTGCCTCCCAAGGAGCAGAGGGGGGGTAGGAGAAACAAAGGACCCAAACAGACCCACTTTGTGGAGGAGGTACAGCTCTTCCGATTTGAGGGAGAGGGATCCTCAGAAGATCCTGGGAAAAGGATCTTCTCCTTCAGAGATGGGGGAACTCCTCCCAAGGAAAAATGGGTCCCAAGGGATGTCAATTCAGACTGGGGAGATGTGGAGACCGAGCTACCGCCGCCCATCATCTCATCCCAGAACCGACAATACCAAAATCCCCTGGTTCAAACCCATCCTGGTGACGGCCTCCAAAAAGGGGGGGCGGCCCAGAACCAGAACCAGGGGAACCCACAATGGCTCTGATCTCCAGTTGCCAACTTTTTCTTTCAGATTCCCAAGATTCTCCACAGAATTCTGCCCAAATCTCTTCTCTCGCCATGTCCAAAACCAGAAAATTAGCCCACCAGTTGTCCAAAAATGTGCATTATCTGTGCCCCCTTGAGGAAGGAAATTCCCGTCGAGGAGACGGCAGATTTGGACATTAAAATTGGGCGACACAAGGTGAAACACCCGGTCATAGTAGTGACTCCAGAGGGCACCCCTTGTTTACTAGGGAATGACCTCCTGAGAAGGTTGTCACCCCTAATAGATTGTGTAAACAAGGTCCTCTGGACCCAGACTAGCCGACCAATAAAATTAAAACAGAGTGTCAACCATGTTAGTTTAAATGGCACCTGCCACATGGTTGAACAAAAATCTGACCAAGTAGAATTTCACTTCCAGAACAACCAAATTCCAGACGTGACAGTAATAGCAGTAGGACAACAGACTGGTGATGGGGGGTCCTCTCTATTTCTGAAAATCAACCTTCCTTCCAGTTTAAGGTGGTATTCCACACTGGAAGGAAGCACTCTGAAATTCTTTACCAATCCACAATAAGAAACTCCCACTCCTATAGTCCATAAAGATGTGAAATCAGCTAAGAGCCTGGCTGATATTCAGCAAATTGGAAAGCAGTTGTTCATCCCTGTTCAGTTAAATGATGGGAAGGACTCTGTTCTCGCTCGAGTGTGTGTGAACAACGGTAATAGCTTCATCAGCGAAGCCATGTTCCGCCAACTCCCAAAAGATCCAGCCATTCCCATATTCAAACTGATAGACAAATGGGAAATGGACCTGGAAGCACCTAATTCCAAACATCTCCTGCCAAGCAGGTGTATGCTCAAAATCTCCATTGGCAACAAGAGCATAGTCCATAATTGTTGGGTTGTGCGAGACGTCACTGCCGCCTTTTACTTAGGCAGTGACATTCTCAATCGCTTTGCCATTAGTTTGGACCTAATAAACTTCAAAGCTTGGTCCCGATTAGCTCGATTGCTACCTTATGCAGTTGAAATTCAGATTAAAGAGGAAGTCACCATCCCAGAAACGACCCGACAATTCTCCCTGGAAGTGAAAGTTAAAAGAGGACAAACATTGAAAAACCCTGATGCTTATATTCATCTAAATGCTTCTCTCCAACAGCAGGGGTTGGGGGTAAACCCAACTCCATTAGTCAACATAGAACATGACACCATTCCAATAGAGGTGGATAACAGCGACTTAAAGAGTATTACTCTAGCCGCAGGCACCATTATTGGAATGGCGGTTGATGACTGACATTTTTCCATTGATCTAGGAAATTAACTGTTAGGACCAATCCCCAAGGACTGTTTTGACAGTGACAGTGATGACAATACAACACCAGGCAGGATTTTCACCCGGCATGGGGGGAACTTCCTGGTGTACACTTCTTGCCCTTATGGTAAGGAAGATGTGACTTGTGACTTCAGGAGGGATGACGTGATTTTCCAGGTCCATGAGGGCTGCCTTTCCCACCTGAAGCCTCCAGTCCAAATCAGCACTCTGACCAGGGAATTCTCCACCCAGCTGGAGGAGGCCGCTGAGATAGCCAAACCAGAATTCTTTCCAGGCTTCAGGCAGATGGTGGAAGAGAGAGTCAAGCTAGCTGATGCCTGCGTGACTCTGGAACAGAAGCAAAAGTTGAAACAAGTTTTCTTGGATTTCTAAGATCTCTTTGCGGTAGACTCATTTGACTGTGGTCGGACCGACATCCACACCACAACAATTCCCACGGACCCTGGAATGACTCCAGTGTTTGTGAAGCAATATCGTTTGCCTCTCGCATCCATGGATTCCCTTACTGAAATAATTAAGAACCTTGAGTCCCGGGGAATAATCCGTCCAGTACACAGCACCTTCAATAATCCGGTGCTGGGAATATTGAAGCCAAACGGCCAGTGGAGACTCTGCGCCGACCTTAGGGAGCTCAACAAACGGGTCTATACTTCCCAATGGCCTCTGCCTTACATTGACCAAGGGCTGGCCCAGATTCAGGGGTCACAGGTATTCACAGCAATAGACCTGACCAATAGATACTGGACCGTGCCTGTCAGTAGGGAGGACCAATATAAACTGGCTTTTACCTTTGGGGGCCAGCAGTACACATGGACCCGGACTCCCTTCGGATACCTCAACTCCGGCAATGAATTCAACATTTTCCTACATAAGGCCATGCCCGACCTGGGTGCGAGGGGTAACCTGGATTATGTAGATGATGTCCTCATCAAAAGTTCATCTGTGGAGGAACACATAGCGGAGATCCGTTATGTTCTGACACAGTTGAGGGCCGCCGGAGCGAAACTTTCCTTTCAGAAAGCACAGTAGTATAGAACCCATGTTAATTTCTTGGGGCATGAGATTACTCATCGGGGTCTCTGTCCCCAGAAAAAGAAAGTGGAAGCACTTCAGAAACTGAAGGATCCCACAACTCTGCGGGAGCTAAGGAGTCTCCTTGAACTGACTAATTACAGCAGAAAGTTCATTGAAGGCTACACAGAGATCACTAGACCTCTGAGTCATCTCTTGAAGGGTAGGTCAAGTGGGAATGGGGTCCAGAACAATCCGAGGCAGTAAGACAACTCAAGAGAAGCCTCTCACAAGCGCCTTGCCTAGCTTACCCTGTCAGAAACAAGGAGTTCTTCCTGGAGACAGGGTTTTCTAATACGTGCTTGACGGCAGTATTATACCAAAAGCATGACAAGGTCAATAAAGTAATCTCCTATGCGAGCAAAACTTTATCCTCTGTGGAGGAAAAATTCAACGATTGTGAGAAGGCACTCCTGGCAACGGTGTGGGCATTGAAGAATTACCGCCCGTTTATCCAGGGGGAACACATCATAGTGGAGACTCCACACCAGCCTCTGCAATACCTCCAAAGTGACAGAATCCGGGCCGGAAAGGTGAGTAATTTACGAATTACTTCCTGGATTCTGTCAATGCAAGGCTTTCCTGTGGAGGTCAGATATGGCCAAACCAAGAAGAGTCCCCTCGCGCAAGGTCTGGCTGACTTGCATGATTGTGCCAGAGAAAACTGTCTCGAGGACGAAAGTCTAAAAATCAAGGACAACATGGAGGCATACCTTAATTCCCCACACAAAGTCTTTGAAGAAGACAAGTGTGAAGGAATGCCCACTGTCTATGTGGATGGATGCTCTTACCATGTTGACAACAACGGGGAAAAAGAACTTGTGGCCGGCGTAAGGAACGCATGGGTGAATGAGTCCCCAGAACCCTCCGCTGGATACAAAATTGGTCCCTGAAGTAGTCAGGTGGCAGAATTGATGGCCGTGCATCAAGCCATCCTCACTGCTGTCCAACATCAACTCCAAGAACTGGTCATAATCACAGATTCGGATTATGTACGGAACGGGTTTGTGGAGCACCTGGTTAACCGGAAAACCATAGGCATGTTATGTGCTAATAACAAACCCCTGAAACATGGGAAGTTAATACAAAACATTGATGATCTGGTCACCTCGAATGGGATGACCATCTACTGGAAAAAGATCAAGGGTCATTCCAAAGTAGAGGGACCAGACAAAACTGTAAATGACTTAGCTGATCAGCTAGCCAAAACCGAGGCCATCCAAGGGGATCTAATAGAAATAGAGTCCCTGTTGGGGGAAATCCAGGTCACTGCTATCACTAGGTCCCAGACAAATGCTCACAATGATCTTTCAACTGCCTAATGGAGCAAGGAGACCCCTGATGCTGATTTGATTACAGCTCAGAAGGGGGATCCAATTATCGGTAAGTTTTACCAACACATTGAGGACCTTGAGAACTTTCCCCTGACGGATACCGATTACATTGGGAAAGAGGACCTAAGAGTGTTGATGAAATGTCCAAAAAGGTTCTGAATCCAAGACAGTTTGTTGGTAAGGAAATCTCAAGCTGGCCATGATCAGTGGGTGGTCCCTACCTCATTCCGAAGCCTGATGTTAAGTCACGCCCATGATGCAGCCACCGCCGGTCATAGGGGGTTTCACACAACACTGGAAATCTTAAGAGAGGTTGCATACTGGCCACACATGGGGCATGCCCTCGACCAATACTTGAAGGGGTGTCTTGTGTGTGCACAATTTCAGCCATCATCACTCACACACCGTGCGCCTCTCCAAAAGAGGGGGATGACACTGCCATGGTCAGATTTGCAAATCGACTTTGTAGGCCCTGTAATTCACTCGTCTAGAGGAAAGTACATGTTGACCGTTACATGCTTGTTTACCAAGTGGGTGTAATGTCTCCCGGCCCAAACTGCAAGGCAGAAACAGCAGCTGCCCTGATGATTAACCACATCTTTTCCCGTTTTGGTCTACCTCAAAGGATTGAGTCAGATAGAGGTAGCCACTTCACCAGTGAAGTAATGACAAAGATGTGGGAGATACTGGGGGTCAAAAGGAAGCTACATATTGCTTACAGGCCAGCTTCTTCTGGAGCAGTGTAGAGATACAACCAAACCATTGTGAGCATCTTAAAAAAGTTTGTGGCAGATTCTGGGCCAAGTTGGGATATCCGATTACCTCTGATCCTAATGGCCATCAGATCTACCCCTTCATCTGCAACTAAAATGTCACCATTTGAGTTGATGACCGGACGCAAGATGGTGCTTCCTCAGCATTTGCTCTACAGGACCCAAGAGCAGACACTGATAAATGCCTCCACTACTCATGAGTATGTGGAGAATTTAAGGAAACACCTCCAACATGCTTTTGCCTATGCTCAGCGGAATCTAGAAAGATCAGCTGAGAGTATGAAAACGCACTATGATTTGAAAACCACCAGGAAGGAGTAAGATGTGGGAGACCGGGTCTATCTTTACAATTTCCAAAGGAACCAGGCCAAACAGCGAAAATTGTTGCCTACATGGAAGGGACCCTTTGAAATTATAGACAAGATCTCCCCTGTAGCATACAAGATCCGCATCCCCAAAGGCAGTTCGGCAGAGGGGGAAGACAAGTGGGTACACATGAATCAGTTAAAGTGTTGCCATCCCAGGCACACCCTGCAGCAACTGGAGGAGTCCTCTGCAATACCAGAGGGGGCGCTCCAGAGTAAGTCAGTTCAAACTCTAAAATATTCCACATATCAAAAATATAGTAACGTAATGCAAATGTTCCCTGTTATATATTGTTTTTAAAATCAGACTGCAAAATGCATTTGGATGTATAAAATGTACATGTTCGCCACACCATTAATAGTGGTGGAAAAATGTCTAGGAATGTGTATTGCCGCTTTTGCTTTATCATCCTAGGAGAGAGGAAACCATGGAGACTGACCAAGGAGGACGACCGGGAGCACAGACCCGAGGGGCCCGGGGTACCGCCCAATATTCCCATCAGGACCGGTGAGGAGAACCAATCGATCCAACTGGGTGGAGGAAAAGATGCTGAACTGTGCCATCTAAAGAATTGGAAGAAGATAATGTGGACATACCAGCACAAGGGCTCAAAACCTCCTTTGCACCCGACTTCCCCTCGACTTGAATCAAAGCGTAGTCGGGCGAGGGGGTTTGTGAAGGGTTTTGACCCATGCTGAATCAATAGACTGGGTGGATTTGGGGATGAGCTATCGCCACCCATATTCACGCCAGAATCCAGGAGAACTGCGCAGTTGCCACAAGACCACTCCAAAGATACAACCTTCTTGTGGGGGGTTCCAAATCACCACTCTACTGTAAGGATGCCATCAAAACAATGTTAAGCAAGAGTCCTGTACTATCAAGCAAAAGACCACTCTATTGAAATGCAGTAATTCAAGACAGATCCCAAAAATGGATGCAATACCAGTACTCACCACTATCTAAAAGCCGGCGTTTTAAAACCACCAGACTTTTGTGTAAAACTGAACAGAGGAACCCAAACCAGGCCAAGGAAAGACTTGCTAAGAAGTGGATACAATGTAAAACTATATTCTGAAATGACTTGAAGGAAGTAATTATTTAATGTATATATAAAAAATAGCTGCATGTAAGTTGGATTTGAATGTAGAAAACTGGGAACTAAAGTGACATTTAGCTGAATTCTGCCTGACAACTACCCCCGACAGAAGAAACCTGCTCAGCCACTCTTCCCAGGCCTAACTGCCTCCTGCTTCCCCACCAAAAGGAGATGACACCTCTCTGATTAGATTAGGGGAGGGGCACCTGCAGGAGGTTGAACAAAGCCTTGTCCTGGACTCAGGCAGATGTTATATTGGGGGGGCCGTAAAGTGGCTTCCTCTTGGGAGAAGTGGGAGGAGAAGTGCCTCTGGGAGCCACCCGAGCTGGAGGCGGGGGGCAGACAGAAGCTTTCCCCATGTGCTTTGGAACCTAAACCACACCCATCTGGGCCAGAGCATAATTTAAAAAAAGATGGATAATTCATAGTATGGACTTGTCAGAATTATATAAGTAATATCATTATTCTTGTGATTTTTCTGTGCACGTTTTAAGAAGTGTTAGGACCCTGTGGTGTATTCTGGGGGGTTGCTATCGGAAAATAGGGTCTTACTCCAAATGTCTGCATGTTAAAAATCTGACACTTCATCAATTAATGTCCATACTCCTTGCGCACATGTGTGTAATTTTTGGTAAATGTCCGATATTGGCAAACCCGTCAAAAAGCGCAAAATGTTGTCATTTTTGAATGCAAGCCCCCAGGAAGATCAGAGGCGGACAAGCATGGACCATAAGGAATATATAATCTTACATGTAATTTCAACAAATTGTGTATCTGGGAAATATGTATTTGAATCAAATATAGATTTGTGGGCAAATTGACCTGGGGAGGATCCCCTGACCCATAAACAGACCTCATCATGATGACAAGCCATTTCCTTCCCCCAATCATGGGAGAGGGGAGAATTGGGCCAATGACAAGTAGAGAGGGGCAGGCTCAGTTATGCCACGCACACACCCACCTCCAAAACACATAAAAAGAGACTGCTGGGACAGGTAGAGACATTCATTTTCCATTGCTGCGGAGCGTGCTGACTGACGACTTCACATCCAGAGAACCAACACTTAGACTTCCAAGCTAAACAGAGACTACAGAACTTTGAACCAAGAAGGCCCACTGCAAGCAAAGGTATTTGTCAGCAGGCCTCAAAATCCTTTGCAAACTATTCAACAGCAGGGCGAGCTGTTTGAATTCTTTGCCAAGAACTTTTGCCGGAACCGCAGACCAGACCCAGAGCGCTGTGCGAAGAACCAGAGATCCATATCGCTGTGAGCAGAACCGGTGCCTGATTGACCCGCCGAGCAGAGAGAACCGCCACTGGACGTGTTGACCAGATCCGTGACGAGGCCCATTCATTTCAAGATTAGGAGTTTGTATCCACCAGAACTGTGCAGAACCCAATCTCTTAGTTAAAATAATCTAATCCAAACTATTTTAACCTAATTAGAACAGCCTCCTAGAAATCCTGTCATCTCTCATTTTTAAAGCTGCACAACTGTCACCTGTCGATTCTGCAGCTGCAAGCTGTCACCTGTCATTTTGAGTTTTACTTTAAATCTGAAAATCTACCTTTATTAAATCATTCATATGTCTGGAACCGTTTGTCCCAGGAACGAGATTGACCTTTCCTCTGAAAGCTTAGAATCTAATCTAGAACCGACTTCCTACTCCTAATACTTTTACCGCAATCGCGATTTACGCACTCGCGAAATTTACCGCGATTTGCGATTTGGCTCAATTTCTCCACTTGTCAAAATAGCAGCTCCATTCCTTCCTTTGTTAAAATCTGTTTGCAACCTGGTAATAACTCATAGAACATTGCTAAAGTGAGCCTGAACTAATACCAATAAGCATCTCTCACTCACCCTGAATCTCTAGAGGGAATTAAAATCAGTTAGCACATTTTCCCATCCATTGCCTTCACATTTAAAAGTATTTTGGGCCTGTGTTTCAAACTTCTACCTGTTTCCTCTAAGCTTGCTGGGGGGGAACTGAATTCAGTATTGTATTTGATTGTATTCCTGAAGGCTGTGTGTGTTACTTCCATCTCCTTGCATTGCATATAGGGGGGGGGGTGAATTGCCACCAGGGGAAAAGTGAACATATGATCTCTTGTGAAACCATATCAGTTTATTTTCTGTACTGCATTTATTCCACCTTGCACTTCCTTGAAACCATAAAGCATTTCAGCTACCTCATTCTCTATACTACTTCTAAGTAACCAAATCAGTTTACCAGTAGAACATTATCCATTGTTGATCACTGTCATACTTTAAGTGTGATATCCAATATTAATTTATTATAAAAGTGTGATAGATATATATTGTTATATTTCTCAAATAAACCTTTTAAATTTGCAAAACAGACCTACTTCTTGGTTCAGTGGGGTCGGGGGGATTCTAAGAGAGGGGTGTTATATAAGGGTTGTCATCCAGAATACATGAACTGGACCTAAAAATATATCAATAAGGGTTTCCCTCAGCATCCCAGACTAGGCATTGACTTAGCTGTAGTGTTGAAGTGAAGCCACTTAACAATTATAATAAAATATATGGGAGTGTTTTTACTGTTGGAAAAATGTATATAATGTGTCACTGTATGTGGTTTGGGGAGACCGGGTTTATATTGACTCTACAGGGTAATCTAGCTACTCCCTGGATGATTGTACAATAAACTTGATTTATGTACAAACATGCACTTGTTCCTTAAGAGGTTGGCCTGCTTTGGGTTAAGGTGATCAGGGGCCCATCCATACATATCTGAGCCAAGCCTTTAACAGGGGGAATCAGCAAACATTGTGGAAGCAATTACACTATTTGGGCATGCATGTGGCCCTCCTAAATCTGCTGATTTCTTTACATAATGATCTCATGGCAGTGGTGGGACTGGATAACATGGTTAAATTCTCCCCATCATTCAGCGTGTCATGCAGGGTTAGGCAAGGTTTTGTCTTGATGCCATTACTATTTAACTTTATGTTAGTACTTTAGCATCATAGTTAAGCAAAGTGTCCAATGACACGCCAAGAAATGTGGGGAGAAATATTTCTGTTCTGTCGTACGCAGACAATTTCGTCTTACTGGCTTGTACGCCCTCAGCCTTACAAAAACTCATCACTGGCTATGCTGACTACATGGACCTGAGAGACCTGACGATTAACATTAACAAATCGAAAACTCATTTGTGTGGGTAGGCCCAGTAGACAACTACCAAACATTTCAGCAGCTGGTCCAAAATTAGATTGGGTCTCAAAATGTACCTACCTCGGGATAATATTTAATAGCAGAGGACATTGGTCTGAACATATCACTAGCGCAGCGCTAAAACTAACAGAAGCTTTCAGAGCTATTAATATGTTTGGAACAGAAAAGGGAGGTTTGAACATCCAAACTGTGATTACTATCTATCAAGCCATGCCTATAGCAATTTCTTGTACGGGGCTGAGGTGTGGAGTCTGTCGACAGCATCATCCATACAGGTCAAGGAAAATAAATTCCTGCAAAACGTTTTGGGGGCTGCGAAAAGTGCCTACAACTACATGCTTCATCAGGAGTTAGGTTTGGACCACGCAGTTGATTTAACATTCTGGACTCGATTATGGTCACAAGCAAAGCCCCATTTAACACATGTCATTATCAAGGAATTCCTGGTATTAGATATTGGCATTGAAATCCCATGGTTAAATCAATAGATGATAGAATTTCGTCTGGACTGCCAAATCTATATAGCTCCTTTACTAATATTTCAAGGAATGACTCATTACTGATTCACCAGAGATTCATACAATATAGAAGGGCCACGTTTTAAGATTTGTTTTAGTTTAATCATATTGCAGCTTCCATTCATGTGATTTATGTTGGTACTGTGTATATTGATTTGTATTATGTCTTTTATTATGGGTTTTTAACCT
The DNA here is from genome assembly GCF_040938575.1 of Ambystoma mexicanum. Lineage (NCBI taxonomy): Eukaryota > Metazoa > Chordata > Amphibia > Caudata > Ambystomatidae > Ambystoma > Ambystoma mexicanum. The sequence goes on from NC_090932.1 coordinate 1,393,252,239, forward strand.
TCGAAATAAAGATTGTTTTATACAAAAGAGTAGTAGCAAATTATGTATACCTCTCAGCGTCCTTTCTTGTGATGGTACATTTAAGTAACAAGCTAGTTGAGCATGCTCCTCTCTTATGTACTGAACTGCTTCTAAGCAGCTCTCCATGTTATGGCCCTCTGAGTGGACTAGATCACAACAATCGGCACAGGAGAACCGTGTAGTGTGTGCTACATGAGTAGCTAGATGGCCAGAATATGTATTGCTAACGCATGGCTCGTGCATAAAAAAGGACAAGGTGCACTGGGACAGTATGTTTAGTGTGTTTCATGGTTTAGGTTTAAGCAGAACACCGTACCCAGGTAGGAGAGCACTTATTTATGTAGCCATTTTGTACAGGAACAAACATGCAGAACTGTGCCACGGAGGGCCAAAATACTACGGGAAAAATAGGTGCTCTGGTGACTAGGCTCTGTGCCAAATTTCTCCACATGGTGAATTAGAATACCCAGCTTTTGGCAGTAATGTGCTTAGAAGAAATGCTGTAAACTTCAGAGTAACTTAAAAGGAGTCTTCATCTTATGGTCAGCATGAACCCCATAACACCTAGCAGCCCCAAAGATCACATACAATTGTGTTGGGGGAATGCTTTCTAGATCAACTCCTCAATTTGCATCTAAGACTAACAGGTTGTCTACCAAAAATGATAATTATTCTTCAACCACTAAGTCTTAAGCTGTAGGTTAGCCTGACTATACATGTCACTCGCTAACAGGAAGACCACACATTCCGCTCCACCCCTTCCTAGAATTGAATCTGACCACCGGCCAGATTCCCAAGAACTCCTGCAGCGATTCCTCACAAAGACATTGCAACTACTAAGTACATCCAAATGTTCTAACCTGATGAATAATTGTGGTGCCCATCCCCCTCTACTTGTGTTGCAGCTCCAAAGCACTTAGAAATATGCTTGCAAAGTGACACACAATCTTTTCACAAAATCCCTAAAAATATTAAGCACCCACACAGGTACGTGTTCGAAATTATAAGGCCACCTCCTTTCCCAGACCAATACAAAACATCTGAACTATAAAGGATTGTTTACATCACCTTCAGTCAGATGCCTGCGATATATCATCTCTTTTTGGTCCCTAAAACTAGAAAAAGTAAGACTGTGGGTTGTGCCTTCTTTGTGTCCGCCACCAAGATATAGAACTCTCTTCCTTTGGATCTTGTACAAATAGCGATCATCTCACCTTCATGAAAGGCCCACCAAAACATCATTTCCAGGTTTAATGAAGATCTGAATCGTGCACTGCACTTAATGCATGTTAGCAACATGCATTCTTGGTGTCAGTGTGCTAAATAAATCCATGTAACATAACATAACATAACAACACATAAGCCAGCATAACATGCTATTCTGTAAGCACAAATGCACATGCCTCGAAAGATAGTAGACATGTAGCTTGTTTTTGTTTGTTTTCTTCATCCATTAATCCTTTGGGTGCCCATATAAAAGATGCATGTGCAAATAGAAGTGGTTTCCAGGTTGGCAGTCTGTTATCCACATCCCGTATCTACGAGCCCCCGGCAATCCCTAAGCAAACCATGTTTTGTTTTGTTTTGTTTTGGCACTTTGGGTCCTTGGTTGTGGTCAGGGAAGACTCTCAAAAGGATATATAAAAAAGTGAGAAACCTATTTTTGCAATCCAACACTGATGCATTTCCACACCAATGATGCATATTTATGGTTTGTATGGAAAGGTAAGTGAAAGGAGCAAACAACTGGGCAAATAGAAGAAAAGGGGAAAAGAAGGGACAGGTAACAAATGTGATGTGGCAGGTAGGGCCAAAAAGGGATGATAAAGGGTGGAACCCACCAATAAATAAAAAAACAAAAGTCTTCAAAAAAACATCTATTTGCACTATGTCGTAAACATACATTTGCAAAACTGATATAAATCAATTAGCACTTTTTCACTCTGTAACCTTTTTTGAATGCATTCATGTGAATATGAAATATCAATTATAGCACCGTGCATTCAGCAATACATTTGCATTACACAGCTCTACCCACCACTGTTATAATGCTCCTTCTGTGTGTGTTAATTGCTATGGACACAAATAGCCATGGCCCTCACATCTACTCTCATCCCACTCGCCTTCTGGAAGTCGCTTCTCAGTCATTTCTCCTCGCACCCACTGCATCAGTCATTCTGAGAGGACCACGGTTAGAGCAACATGCCACGGTATGCCGATGACCCATCCAGAGCAATAACTGAGGCGCCAGGATTCCAATTTCATCTCCCCAGACGACACCAAAGCTCTGGTTCGTGAAAACCGCACGCTCTGGGTAGTGACGAGTATCCCGCCAATCACACTCTGCGGCCAGCAATGATTGCAGGCAGGCTTCCATATTCATATGACATGATATGATAGGTTATTTATAATGTGCTTAATACCCAGAGGTTTCTAAGGGCGGACCCAGGGATCGAACCTTTGGTGCTCCATGTCGTCTTGCTTTCAGGGCGAGCATGTTGCCCCTGGCCCCTGAGCTATCCTCCCGAGACAAAACGGGATTTACCTGAACTCCACCCATCCTTACACCCAAGTGTTGGACACACATTGATATGCGAATGCCTCTCTTATTGTAAGGGCCTTACACATACTCAGGTCCACCCACATTTAGTGTTTCACTCCTCCCCACTAGGTGGCTGGGTGTGCATTTCAGGAGTCTGGCCTTAAACATTTTTACATTCACATGTCTACCTCTATTTCATGGGTGGGAAAAAAAATATTGTACCAACTGTGCATGATGCTTTTCCTTCGTGTGCAAGAAGGCATCCAGGGGTCTGGAAATGCCCTCTCTGCTTTGCAAATTCCCCAGACTGAGACATGGCAACACAGACAGGAGGGCCGTGCTATAGGTGGCGAGCATGCCATATGGTTTCGCTTTCTGGAAAAGCATTTCACTCTGAGCTGCACCCTCCGCAACACCAGCATGCCTCATCAGCACACACTTTGTGAGCAGCAATTAAGCATGTGCAATGTGTTTGTGCATGCAGTTTTGCCTTTTAGGAAATGACCCAACACAAAACGTGGATCAGTTAAGTAGTGAGAGGGCAACACTAGTGACATACATAAATAGTATTCAAAAATAGAATCATATGTTTGGTTCACACCAGAAATCCCCTAGCTGAGAGCACCATAGGAATAACATACAACATACAATAAACTGTCTACAATTGGGACATATTTTCACATTTAACTGTACATCATGACTGTGTGTCATTAGGTTGTGGATTTACACCTTTGTTCTCACATGCGTATGTCTTTTGTGCATCATTGTGAGAGATATTACCCCCAAGAAGGACCCAGTGGATCCAAAATGCATTAGCCACTGGCATTTACTAGCAGAGTGTATTAAACATTGGACATTCTCTTTTACTAAACAAGTTTTGTGAACAAACATTGTTACTACAAACTATCCAACAACGTACACTTAGGGTGTCCAGTCCTCACCATAGGCTTCGTGTCTAGGTCTTGTCCTGTATAAAGTACAACATACACCAGCTAAAACGTGGTCAGTGGCTGTGTGAACCCTACATGAATGAAACCACAATCAATTATTTAAATCTAGTAAGTCCTTTTTCATCTGTGATCAAAGTTTTTATAGTTGTTCACATAATTCTCTTCAATTGATGTGGCTCAAATCTTCAATAATATCAAAGCACCCGCTACCTTTGTAAAACTATTTGTTGAGGAACCTGGGATTGGTAACCCTAGGTCTCCTGGGGGCAACCAGACGTGGTCTCCCTCTCACTGTGCTTAGAGAGGCATCAGCTTCACCTCACTGACTGTGAAAGGCACAGTGAGTAAAAGCAGTGGCTGCGAACTCTCAAGTGGTTAATAACCACTGAACAGGTTATCATGTCTGTTCTTGCGAGAGAGGGGCGCCCGCTACCTTTGTAAAACTATTTGTTGAGGAACCTGGGATTGGTAACCCTAGGTCTCCTGGGGGCAACCAGACGTGGTCTCCCTCTCACTGTGCTTAGAGAGGCATCAGCTTCACCTCACTGATGATCCCCAACAAGGGTGAAACACGTGTATGGGGTTGCTGGTGGTACTCTCGTTCAGATTGGAGTTGCCATTGTATTTCGGTGCTGGACTGCCCCTGGGCAGGACAAAGACTGATATGCAAATGGATATTTCCCATCTGTGAAAGGCACAGTGAGTAAAAGCAGTGGCTGCGAACTCTCAAGTGGTTAATAACCACTGAACAGGTTATCATGTCTGTTCTTGCGAGAGAGGGGCGCCCGCTACCTTTGTAAAACTATTTGTTGAGGAACCTGGGATTGGTAACCCTAGGTCTCCTGGGGGCAACCAGACGTGGTCTCCCTCTCACTGTGCTTAGAGAGGCATCAGCTTCACCTCACTGATGATCCCCAACAAGGGTGAAACACGTGTATGGGGTTGCTGGTGGTACTCTCGTTCAGATTGGAGTTGCCATTGTATTTCGGTGCTGGACTGCCCCTGGGCAGGACAAAGACTGATATGCAAATGGATATTTCCCATCTGTGAAAGGCACAGTGAGTAAAAGCAGTGGCTGCGAACTCTCAAGTGGTTAATAACCACTGAACAGGTTATCATGTCTGTTCTTGCGAGAGAGGGGCGCCCGCTACCTTTGTAAAACTAAAGTACAACATACACCAGCTAAAACGTGGTCAGTGGCTGTGTGAACCCTACATGAATGAAACCACAATCAATTATTTAAATCTAGTAAGTCCTTTTTCATCTGTGATCAAAGTTTTTATAGTTGTTCACATAATTCTCTTCAATTGATGTGGCTCAAATCTTCAATAATATCAAAGCACCCGATTATGTTATGCTTAGATCAATGCATTTCAGACTATGTCCTACTTTAGGGATCTGCCTGCCACTGTAAGACCTAAACAGACTATGCCCCTGATTCATGGAATTATTTGCGGGGAAGATCGGGCTTTGCGGGCCATTCTGCGTGAAAAACCCCATTTGTCGATTCATGGAAATGACTTTGCAGGACTTTTCCAGGACTTGCAGGGAGTTTGCACAGGTACGGCACGTCTCTGCTAGCGGTCAAACATCTTCCGCAAGACTCCTCGCAGAGTGTGGGCCAGTCCTACACACAGACCCAAATAGGGGGCGTAACATCCAGAATGAGGAAGCACAAGAGAAAAAGTGGGCATGTCGAGGGATGGTGGATGGTCCATGCTAAGCAATCGTACGCTTATTCCACCATAAACCCAACTGAATTCATGGATTTCAATGCACAACATTGCATCGGGAAAAGGCACACGCAAACCCTGTTATCCATCTGTCACATGATAGGTGTAAATTTCAACGTGCATAGGATCCAAAGCGTATAAAAATAATGTTGACAGCTACGATCAACCCAGCAATAGCAAGATATATCATGCATGGACACCGAAGGAGGATGCCCAGGGCTGACCTTTTCATGCCATGCTGTTCAGGATGCCTGAGGACCAGGTATATGCTAGGTACGGGTTCCCCCATGTAATCGTAGATCTTGTCAGAGAGTGGGAAAATGAGCTAGCAGCACCCACCATCTCCTCCCAGGCCCTTGCCCCCCATCCTTTAAAAAGTGCTGACTGCCCTACTTGTACCACATCCATAGTTGTTGGGATATCACAGGTCACACAATCCCACTGTCTCCACCACGTTTTGGCCTGCATGCATTACAGCAGGTGCATGTGTGCGCAGACAGATATATATGCCCTGAACACTGGAGGAAAATCAGAGAGTGTGCCAGGAATTCTACACAGTAGCACACTTTCCACATGTACTCGGTGCAATTGACTGTACACATGTTGCACAACCCCCACACCCCCGATTCACGGAGCACATATACCGCAATCGCAAGCACTGGCACTTCCTTAATGTGCAGGTAGTCTGCAATGCTAATGGACTGATTATGGAAGTGTTTGCCAATTTCCCTGGCAGTACGCATGATAGCTACATATACTGCCAGTCACCACTCCACTGGGCCCTGGCATCTGGAAAAAATGGCAACACTTGGCTCTTCAACAGACCATGATAATAAATGCCAAAAACAACCATGTACCCACTATCACTGTTCATGATGACGCCATACCGGAATCCTGCCACTCCAGCTGAGGCAAGATACAATTCAGCACATGTGGAGATTAGGGCCATAGTAAAGCACACATTTGGGGTGCTCAAGTCACGTTTCCATTTCCTTGACCACTCTGGTGGGGTTTTGCTATATGCCACACCAGTAGTCTGGAAAATCATAGTGGCAGCATGTGAACTCCACAATGTCGCCACACAGCGAAGTGTACCGGTGGAAATGCAGGTGGGACAACTTCCTCACCCACAGGCACCGCCTTTGCCCTTGGCTGGCCAAAGGGCAATTGGAGAGGATAACACACCCAGCTGGCGCAAACACACTTCACCTAAAACCTTCCCCTGCGGAGCACACACAGTGAGGCCACATCCGAGGTGCCATTCAGTGATGAATTGGGGCCTATACTCTGCCCATAAGAACACCCTAAAAATGTGTGTCGGGCGAGGCAAATTGTGTTTGTCCATTTGACATAAAATAACATGAACAAACAGTGGTCCCAATAAGATTAGTAAGTGGGAGTATTTCATTACCTATTTTTTAAAGTTGGTAGTAAAATGATTATTTTAAGGGAGTAAAAAGGTAAGTTCAATTCACAAAGAGAGTAAATCAGAAGTGAGTAAAAATATGTTTCAACATAAGAACTGCATTTGTTTGGTCATGTATTCCTTTGCACCTATTCATATGTACTCATCAAAAGATACATGTTTACTTCTTCCAATCAGGCATTTAAAATAGTATAGTCCACCTGTGTTACTTCTTGCACTACTGGGCCAAACATATCAATGTCGCTGTGAGGGTGAGAGCAGGGGTGCACAAATCCACTGTCTACATCAGATTGTTTTTTGGCAGTATGTTTACTCCCTAATTTCATTTTCTGTGAGTATTTGCAAATGTCTAGGGAGTAAAAGTGGCCAACATGCCCCTAATCTGCAGGGCTGTGCACAAATCACCAACACAGTCATAGCAACTGGAACCAACAGTGCCCATGTACTCCATCCAAAAGCACACAACTCTCGCAACAAAGTCGCTGACCACTGTCACATGGTCACAAAACACTATTCTGCAGATAGTCCCCAAATTACACACACGAACACAAGTAGGAAGGCACAGTACAAAATGGAAATTAGCAACATACACATGTGAGGAGTGCCCTGGACCCCCCATGCGTGTTTCATAAAAATATACAGGTTGAGTGGCCAACCCATTCCCTGACAAGAATTATGCTCACAATACGCATTAACATCAAAATAGTCATGCAGGCTTTGAGAAATGCAAGTCTACTACAATAAAGATGCCCATCTCACCTCTTTCCCTTGTGAGTCTGCACCAGATGTACCCTGCAATGCATGGATGTCCCCCACTGTAGGCCTGCAAGCCACCCACCTCTGAAGATGAATTCTGTACATGCATACACCAACGTCCCCTTTAATCGCAACAACCATCAGCCCCCAGCAGAATGCCCCTGTAGAGAAAAACAACACATGGTCAGGGCAGGCAGCACATGCCTGCACCCACTTACATAGCAATATGTGCCCTCTGAGTGCCATGCAACAAATGCAAACAAGAAATCACCAGTCACCCATCACCATGTGTCCCTGTACACATGTATCTAGATCCGCCCACCTCACGCCAATGCAATGAAACCACCTCCCAAAGTGACACCTTACCCACCCACAACACCTACACTGGCTGTCCCCCAGAGTGCCATGCATTAAAGGACCAGGTATCAAGAACCCCATGTCATGGTGATGGGACATTGTGAACACTCTGATTTGGCCACAGTCAAAATGACATTGGGAGGACTCCCAAAAACAGATAATTGAGAGGTTGGAAACCCAGGATCTCCTTGGAAGTAATGCCACTATGGCATCCCCTGATTAACGTGGCAGAAGGACAGTGCAGGAAACACTGGCGTGGAGCCGGTGATGTACAGGGCAAGACGATGGGATGCAAACATGTCAACAATTGCATTGAAGGCAGGATCCATCAGAAGGCAGCTGACATACATGAGGGCAGTGCACAATGGCAACTGGCATGAAAGAGACAAGTAGATATGAGAAGTGAATGAGAAACAGAGGCCATAGACTCTGCCACACAAAATGGATCCGGCAACAGGCAACAGGAAGGGTAGGCACACTTCACAAGGACTGGATTGAACAGGGACCACTGTGCTTGGAAATTAAGGAAGCAATGAGATGCATTGAGACTCTGCTGGTGTACCGTACATGGTACATTTTCACCATGGCAAAGAGATGGTGCATACCAGGTGTCTTTGGTGAACATGGCATCCCCAAAATGGTCATAAATACTATGCTGTGTGTGGATTTGTCTCAGGACAGCACCCCCAGAAGTAGCAGAAGAACAAAGAGCGGACTGCCAGCATGGGTAGATATGACTAGAAAAGCACATTGAATGGGATGCCACGTGGTTGGCAAGACACATGCAAAAACTGCAAGGAAACACTATCAATCACTCCCATTACCATGTGTCCCAGAACATATACAGCCAGACCTGCCACCCTCATGACAACTCACCAATAAATGACTTACAGTGACATTCTCCCTCACAATAATCACCCCACAACCAGTGCCACCCTGGATGACTTGGTAAAGCAGCATGCATAGACACACCATTTTACCATCACCATGTGTCACATGCACCCATGAAGCTGGACCCACTCACCACAGTACGAGGAAAAGATGAATAACCCCACACAGTGACAGAATCCCTGCCACCAATGACACCACAAGTGCCATCCTGAGTACCATTGACTTACATGCACAAGATACCCACCTGGCTCACACCCACTGCGTCCCACCTGAAACAGCATTATGAACATGCAAAGACATGCATTGCAACAATGTGAAGATAATGGACAGCTATGACAACTCCCGTATGGAACAAGAAAATAGACAGGGACCACCCAGTGTCAACATCTGGAAGAACAAACATCACAAAAGCAAAACTGACCAACACTGAAATCACCGACAGCAAACAAACAGATTACAAGCACAGCACAACATGCACCCTGGAAACAGGTGACACTCAGCCCTGGGATGCGGGCCAATGTCGGGACATTGATTGCAGGCACACAAGTTCCGCACAACCACTGTCAGGTCTCATGTGGGTCAACCATGGATGCAGGGAAGGAAAAGGGCACCAAGTTAGGATTTGATGTCCTGTCAGTAGAAGTACAAGTGTAGTATCTGATGAAAATGATGACAGAGGGCAAGAGGGAGACAGAACAAGAATGATGAATGCATAGCGATGGAGTAGAGAGAGAGAGAGAGAGAGAGGGGGGGGTAGAGGAAAAGCAGTGCAAGGAGGAGACTGGCAGGTGGGAAGATGTGGATGGATATGTCTGACATCAAAGTGGGTGAGGGCAGAGAGAAGGGGCACAAAAGGAAGACAGAGACATGAATACTTATAAAAGGAGCAGCCTGATCAGAGAACCTGGAATGCAAAGCAGAAAGAGACCCAGATTTGCAACATACCCGCAAAGAATAGCCCACAACCACACACCCATATCTGGACCCTCACCCCCATTGGACACCACTGTAAATGGACCTCGGGAAAATATGTAGCTGTTCACTCACCCTCAATCACACCACACACCCTGTGTGAGACAATCCCAGTAAGTGTGCATGGATCCCAGTGTGCACTGGCAACACCTACAGGGACAACAGATGAACACATTGCTAGGGTGAGTGGACAATGTACCACGTGCATGGGCCCACCATGTACACAGACAGTGCTGGATTAGATCTACAAGTAATGTAAAAAAGAAGTCATGCAATACATCTAGGTGTAGAGAACATACAGAAACATCAATGAAAAAGTGACCTGATTGGGGAACACAGGAGCAGTCTGTTAGGGGTACACATGTGCATATCTTTACAACCCTACATGCAGCAAGTGTGACAAACCTGTCCTGTGTAGTCAATTTGCACACATTTGCAGAACTATGTTACCAGAGGCAACACCATGAAGTGGGGCAGCCGAGAATGTGCAGACCTGACAATGTACGTGTGTGTTACATGTGGAATTGTAGCATTGCAGGTCCTATTAACTGACAAGGGAGTGGAGTGGGCAGTGGAACAAGTCAAAGAGTAGAGTGGACAGGGAATACACCTGCAAGGTCCCGTAGGAAACATGTGAGAGTGGGAGAATAAAAGTGTCAGTAAGAAGACATCATCACGGTCAATGAGGCAAGTGTTGGAAAACCAAAATACACAGAGTGCAGATGCACAGAGAATGCATTTAGTCAATTAGCATGTGCATCCATATTGTGGGAAATACTGCCATTGGCTCAAGTGTGACAAGCGCTGCACAATCACTTCGATTTTTGTCATTAATTGTCTAAGTGCATCCTCCAATACAATGCACATGCATGGAAGTGGAGGTTCACATACAGACACATTCATGTGGACAGACACACATATTCAGTGACATTAACTGTGGGTCAATTATTACACCCCCAGCCACCAAATATGTGGAATGCATGCAAAGACCAAGATGACCAATAATGCAAATATAACACAGCAGCATGACTGATGATCATCTGTTGCATCAGTGTGTTTTAAAGACGAAAGACACCACAGACTCCACTGGTGGTCTGACATACCAACAGCTCTTCTTCCTCCTCCTCTGCATCTGGTGCATCCTCACCTGCCCATGGCCAGAGAATGACATATTAAGTCATGTGCCTCGAGAAAAATGCACATGTGCATCAAAGTGCAGACAGACACAAAATGTCAGGACACGCAAGAATCTGACATTGTGACATCCCACATTTTGAGCTGTAAGCCACGAATGAATGGCATTTGCTGACATGCAGCGCCCCCCTCCTGCCGGGTCCTGTCCATGCCATAGTTGGACACATTGATGTACAAAAGTGCCATACACATGGTCTAATAGGGATCTGTCATGGTGTTGCATGTGTACTCTGAGTTGATGTGTGCACATGCCATGTGTATGTGCTTGGGGCTATGGCATACTCACATGTACCTGTACAGTTAATGCATATATGTGTTGCATTCTCACAGGTTGGGATGTGAGGGAGGCATGTTGTTTCAAGCGATAGTGTGGACAGATGCCCAAACAGGTGTTGTCAAAGCCATGCAGTGAGTGGTGCAATCATGAGTGTCTGCTGGGGGCCAACATTCCACTGTGTGTCTTATCACCAACGTGTAACCCTGGCCCACCTGCGATTCCATGCATTCCGTATTTGGCCCTCCTACCAATTGACTCCATGTCCATCCCTGTGCCCCTGTGGTATGTCTCCCGTATCAATGCAGCAGGTTGCATTTGGGTCACATTGCCTTGCCCATTGTGCCATGTCATATCTCTCGGTATGTGTCTGCACACTGCCCTCTTTGCGCATGTGTTTACATGTGAATGTGCCATGACTGTGCTAATCATTGAGCCTGGATTGTTATGTCTGTTTGAATGGGAATTACATGTCCATGTGTGTGAGAGTGGATGTTGCTGGTTGTACCATGGACACTTCATGTTATTGTAATGGTTGTGTATGCCACACAGGCTTTGACACTGTACACTGATGTCACTGTTCTGTTTCTCCTTCACTGCAGTTTCTGTAGCTGAAGAGGGTGGAAGCGGTGCTGTGGAATGTGCAATCGGTGCTGTGGAGCCTGGACGCTGGGACCATTCCAACCAGACCAAGGCGCAGGCCTCAGCAACCCCCCTGTGAGAGCTAATCTTTAGGAAGAGATGTGGCTGAGATAGCGTCAGGACCTTCAGGGGTGCCTACTGGGGGTAAGTCCCAGGAGGTGACAGTGGCAGGGGACTCCTCAGCAGCAGCTGGACAGGGTGATGCCACACAGGGGCCATCCATGGGGGAAGAAACCCTGGAGTCATCCAGTTTGACGTAGGCAGAGGAGGTGGCTGCTGCAGCCCAGCCCACGGGGTCAGGTGAAGGTGTCGAGGTGGGTGTCCATGCTGCAACCCTGTCCCAGGTGAATGAAGCTGTGCAGACCACCATGGAGTTGCCTGTTCCAATTCCTGTCCCTAAGCCAACTGATGGAGCAGAGCGCACGTTCCAGGATGCCTCCACCAAGACCAGTATCCCCTGGCCTGTTCTTTGGTGGGCTCCACGGGATGTTCACCTCTTCTTCAGCTTCCTTCTCTGTGTGCCAGTCATCCTCCAGGGTGCCTTTGGACCACATACCAGCATATGCCCTGTGCACCAGTCCCACCATCAACATCCCTTCTGGTGGAGCTAACGTCCCCGCCCAAGGTGGGTGTGCCATCCACGTCAGCTGAGGTGGTCACGGTTCCTACCAAGGCACTGACATACGCACAGGCAAGAGGTTCAGCAGGCACCACGGAGCAGTTCAGGTGCTGTACGCCCCCGACAAATGTCATCACGTCAGAGTCGTACTGATAAGGCATGCACTAGCACGTCGTTAGCAGGTGGCAAATATGAGCAGACAGACTATTACAGGACAAACCACCCCTAGTAGGCAGGTGGCAACAATTAGGCAGGAGGACCATAGGGGGCCTTGACAGTTATTTCTTTCATTTTCAGGAAATAAGAGAGGCAGCTGTTGGTAGAGAGGAAGAGGGCCAGGGAGACACAGGTGATGGTGGCCAGGGCTGAGGTGGTGCTGTGTCGGAGGGCTGCCAACTTGGAGGTGACTTGCAGGTCGGCACTGGATGCAAAAAATCTGTTGTTGTCCACCCTGCAGGTAGAGGTTTTATTTATGTTTCTTTCTTTTGCCCCTAACTTCAGTGAATTTCTTTCCCAGTTTTTCATGTATATAGTTGTTAGGAATAGGATTTTTTCAGTTTTCTTCTTTAACCCCCAACTTCTTGAATATTCCTTCCTAGTTTTTTGTGCATATAGTTCTATTCAATACAGGCTTTATATGAGTACATTCCACGCTTCATGCAGTTCATTTGTCTGTCTGCAGATTTGATTTTTTACATTTTGCACAGTGCATCTCTTCATTGCAGGTCATGTGTATTGTGGTCTCCCTGTGTGTGTCATGTTGTTGCTGTGATGTTTGCAGTTGAGGGATGCACATGTACCTGACATGTGGGGGTGAGGCACTCCCATGTCATGCTCACACACCCACCAGCATATGCAGTCACACACTGCCTGCTCGTGTGTCTTGCTCTACCTCTGCCGTTGGAATGCACTTGTGTCCCATGTTTGCTGCTTCTGTGTGGCAGCACACATTTCCTGTCTCACTGAGTCATGCACTCTCTGACTGACCTCCCATCACCCATGCACAGACCTTTTCTGTTGTCGTCCCTGGCAGGGACTTTGTCACCCCTACCATCTGGGTTACATATGCTCAGGATGTCACGTGATTAGTCATTATTCGTGGATCTGCCCAATTTACTGACTATACAAAGGAAACTAGGCACCACATCTCATTAGGTTTCTTTCAAGGAAATATGGGAACTCAATTATGCGTTTTCAGTTGAACTTGCTTCTGACATGAGAGAATGGACTTCTTTGCAGATCGGCAGATTGTGAGTACTCTCTGTGTCGTCATTGTGGGCAGGACATAGATACTCTGAAACACCTGGTACTGTTTTGTGATTTTGTGATACATTTGGAAATGTTCGTAAGATCTGTTTTGATAGATCAATGAATGATCTTAGACTTCTTTCCTGTGCTTTTTTATGGGATAGCTTGGTTAACTCCGCCTCAGTAATTTTACGAAATGCATTATATCAATGTTTAATAAGAGTACCATTAATTTAGGATTAATTAAATGTATTTAGGTTTCAAGAAGAAGTATTTTATATTTTTGTATTTGAGTGTTTGTGCCTTTTAATTGTGATGTTGTATCTGATTTTATTTTGCAATTGTGTAAGGTTTATTTTTAATTCCATTTAATCCCGTTGTTCGCGGTGCATTTGAAGTCAGCACAGACAGACGTTCCGCCACATTTGATCTCAGGACACGCTAGAATCCCATGGGCGTTACCCTTCGGACACTGATAATAACGACAGACTCGGGTTGGGAGGTGAGCCTTTTAAGCAACTGTTCTAACCACAGTGGAATATGATCGATACGCGTGGAGAAGTAATACAAGGTGACTTTACTCTAACTGAAGAGTGCCTCCGGGCGACTGAATTCGAATTAACTGCAAGCCCTTGGTACACGGGATAAATCAATTCAGAGACCTGGTGTATATTTTCGTTTCAAGTGACACTGAAGGCCTCTTGTATGGTGTTTGATGTCCTTCCCATACTGGGGGAAAACTGAAGCTTACCACAGTAGCAGGAAATAGCTGTTTTCTTGGGTGCTTCGAAGTAGGCCACTTGAGTGATTTAGAAACTCAACAAAGTAGCAGGAACGACCTGCCGTTTTTGTGATTTTTATAAGTCTACCCCCTCGCTACATTTTGAGTGTGGGGCTGGCTTAGCACAGTTTGAGAGTACTTGTACGCCCTGAATATAACTAATCAGGTTGTGTGGTGTTGAAAACTATTCCGCCTTTTGTATTGACAACCTTGGCACACATTGTTTTTAAGTGCATGCCCGTGATGACTTTCCTGTGACTGTGTGTGTATTGGAATGTGTGAGGAATGAAACATGCTGGGTTGAATGGGAGTGAAGGAGTGTGAGTTATAGTGGTCAATGCAGCCTTGTTATTGTTCTACATTAGGTGACCTAATTTTTTTGTTTTGTTTTTGGTTGGTCTAAGAAGGAGCTAGTCGATAGAGACACATATGTTTATGTTACTGCTTCTTTAACCATATATTTATCTATGTTTTTTTTGTACACTTCTATCCCTTGTGTACTTAAGTTGTCACTATTGTGTTTTGGTTGTTTTTTTGTCTTCCTTTTTGTACAACTTCTTATGGACTGTGCCAAAGATTTGTATGCATTTCAAATGAATTATAACATTTTTGTATTTTTACGATGAATTTTAATTATTTTTGAATTTTTAATAAAATTGATATTTGAACACTTTGATAAATGTACATTTTTGTGTACCTACTCCGCACTGTGCAATTTTTTTAGTGGCTAGTAGAGATATGGGAAATTAATCCCTCCCTCTTCTCAGCTTTCCCGTAGTGAGGTTGGACATCTTATCCTGTGACAACACACTGCTGACCAAATCTTTAGTCTATGAAATTTAGGTGTACCTAATGCTAGGGGGCAGTTTGGTCAAACAGTTTAAATCCCCCCACCTCTTTTGGTATTTGGAGGTTTATTTTTAAACCATGTGCACAAATAAAAAAATACATTTTAAGCATAAGATGTCTTAGCGGATGCTGAGCTTCCCTGGCCTGCAGGATGCTGCTGCGGCAGGCAGAAGGCTTGAAGCTGGTATGTCTGGGGTAGTTTCTAGGGGATGGACCTTCTTTCTTCGCGATGAGTCAGACTCTAGCTGTAGATGTTTCTCACTGAGACCGGATGAGCTGGTCAAACCGCTTCCTTTTTCTTTTGGTGGATTAAGCTTAGTCAGTTTTGGAACCGGCATAGTGCTTGTACAATCTGTATGGTTGAGATCTTCAGACTTCCTCTTAGGGGTCTGCTAATGATTAATCCTCAATTAAATTGTATAGTCTACATAAGGACTTCAGAGACTTCCCAAAAGCTGTAGCGGCCGTGCAGGACTCTGTCAGAGGATCACTCCCGAGGAGCGGGGCAATGATTCTATCCTGTCTTGGGTGTCTAGTAGGAATTTTTTAAGCAAGTCCAAGGCCAGTGGGTTATGGCAGAGACCAGAAATGTTTCTTATACGCAATGCTCTTTCCCTATGAAGGAACATTGGAGCAGTCTGGTCAGCAGGAAAAACAGGGCTAGGCAGGGATGTGTTTTTTTTTATTTTCATTTGTTTAAGCACACTGAGTTTTGTGACAAGGTGGCCTCTCCAACACAGTCCTAAGCAATCACAAGAGTTGTGCTCTGGCAGACAGTCAAAGCAATTCTTTTTTTCTCTCAAGCACTTCAGATGTAAACACACAGGCAGAGCTGTAGCAGTCAGGCAAGCACACACGAGGTAGTCTCTGATACATTTCTAGTCTCACTTCCCAGAATGGGGGAGAGGCAGCTCTTATTTTAGCTTGCACCTAGCGCACTCCATGCTAGACTGCCAGCGAGAGTCTATTTCTTTACGAAGCAAACAGAGGACCAACATAGCAGTAGTGCCCTGGCCATTGGGGAGGAGGCAGGGTTCTTCTTTGTTCTTCACCTGCACAGGGAAGGCTGGATTGCAATGGGGTTTCTCTCATTTTCTGATGAATAGAGCTGGGCACCGTTATAGGAATCGAAAGCTGTACCTGTTATGTAAGTGCCTCCTGTTTCTTGTATTCCTCCCGGGAGTCCAGAAGTGTATCATGGCAAAGAAGGGGGCAAAGCAGAGGACCTTTGCTCTTTTTACAGCACGTGAGAGCTTGGAAGTGCATGAATGCTGATAGACACCTGGCAAGTGGCAGCTGCAATCAATTACTCTCCACGCCTCACAATACAGGGTCCAAGCAGAATGGAAAGGCTTGGACGCACAGGTGCACTGTTACTAATGGCAGGTGGTCCTTCTTTTATTGTGCCATGGTCAGTGGTCGAAGTGAGCGGGAGCAGTCCGGAGCGGTGCTCCTCTACTTTATTTAATTACCTTTTCCAGCTCCTATACTTTTTGAAAGAAAAAAGAAACCGTTCTGGAATGCTTTCGTTTTAAAATGAAAGTGTAGGAAGACGTTGAAACTTGCACTTTCAGTGTACTGCACTGAACATTCCCTTAAACAGCAGGTGCAAGTGTTTGGGGGGGTGTATTGTGTGTGGGAGGGGTCGTGGTGACTGGGTTTTTGGGGAGCGGTGCAGGCCAGTAGGGAACATAGTTCCACTACTTCTTTTCGTACACTTCAACCACTGGCCATGGTAATCCCTGGTGACAATGGAGCTGTCTCACAGAGCTTATGTGATGTAGCATAAATGCGCTTTGGACATGGAGTGGTCTCTTGAGGTGGGTCACCTAGTTCCAGTCATTTATTTCAGCCTTATTTTATGGCACATGTCTGGGGGCTCTGTGAGACACCACTTGTTAATTTAGGATGTGCTGATAATTCCCCATGTTCCTCTTCAATGGTCCCTTGTCTGTTCCCCTGGATCTGTGACCAAACAACCTTGTATTTCCCAATCCCTGTCGGCACAGCCCAAGAAGGGCCTGAAGGATACTGTCATGGCACTCCAGAGAGACAGTTGTCCTGCTGTATTTGCCTTTGGAATACAAGCAGCACTGTGCATAGTGGATATTGGGTGCAGCAACGTAGGGCAGGTCATTAATACATACTGTTTCCTTCTCTGGGTGCCCGTTTAAGTAAGCAATGTGGAAATAGGTGCCACATCTGTAACATACTATGATGTTGCTCCCTATTCTGCCTACTGTTTCCCTTTGTTCTCTTGTGTTTTATTATATGTTTACCTTCCATCTTTCAGCAGCTATCTATTTAGTCAACTTTGGCCACAGAATCCTTAACCTAAAAAGAGGTCTGTCTACACATTTTAGCAACACATCTTACCTCATCCAAATTTCAATCATCCTTAGCCCAGATCACTTCTCTGCTCTAGTTGCTAATACAGTATAACATAAATCATTCCCAAATTAATAACATTGGTCCCCAAAATTAAAAGATAATGCTAGCTGCCTCAAGGATTTTGTCTAGTATTTGACAGTCTAATTTCCACACTGGATATTAATTGAAAAGTGTTACTGTTCAAGTATGATATTTACTTTTAGATTGCAATTGGGTTTAATTTATTTATGTCGATCTGAAAGACATTGAGGGATTAACCTTCTATTAACTCAGTTACATTGTGAATCCCCCATTGCTCTTGCTTCCCAATGAGTGCAGTAAATGTGTTTTTTTTCTCTTAATCACAAGGTCCAGAGCAAATACTGCTGTTAACCTTTTCAGGAAATACATTCTCATGGCTTATAATTTTACCTTAGGGCTGTGTGGCACTTTCTATATCAAAAAAGTAAAAAAGAAATCACATGCGAAAAACTACTCCCACTCCTCCTGCCAGCTCTCATCACTATTGATATCAACCCTGACTCCAATTTATTAGTTGAGACAAACAACAGTGCTATGTCTATAGCACAGGATACCATTGCCCCGACTAAATTACGTAAAAGCAAACGAGAATCTCACCTCAATTCTTGGTTCTCCCCGCACCTTAAGAAACTACGAATCCAAGAACGCAAACTCCAAGCCATCTGGAGGCACACACCTTCGGCAGAGAACAAAACCCTTCTTGATAATCACGCCAAAAAATACAAGAAGGAAATTATCCAAACCAAAAAAGACTCATTTAACGAGAGGATCAGTAAGGCTAAATCCAACTCGAAAGAACTCTTCACTATCCTCCGGGAAATGGAAAATCCTATTTTTCCTATAGATAATGTCCCCAAGGACAAACACTGGTGCACTAGCATCCAAAATGCCTTAGCTAATAAAATTGTCACCCTCCAAACCAAAATTGCCAAGAAGAAAGCCGCCCTGAGCCCGACAAAAACCCATACCTCCCAACAAACTGACGTACCTAGTTCAGCCACCCAAAATAGCCACAAACCCTTCAGATTCACCAAAATCTCCACTTTGGAAACTGAAAAGGTGTTTTTATCACTAAAGCCCTCTAACTGGCAAGGCGACAGTTGCCCAGCACAAGTTAATAAGGACGCAGCAAGAGATTTAGCACCCTTCATCTCGAAACTAATTAACGCGTCTTTCAGAACAATCGTGGTACCCGCTAACCTCAAAGAATCTTGGGTATTGCCCTTGCTTAAAAAATTGACCCTTGATCCAGCTATCCCTACCAACTATAGGCCCATCACCACGGTCCCATTTCTCCTTAAAATCATAGATAGAGTAGCCTACCTCCAGATCCAAAACTATCTGTAGACGCACCAACTACTAGGATCACGCCAATCCGGATTCAGACCACTTCATGGTACCGAAATGGCACTCATTGACCTTAAGACACAAATTGACGAGTAGAAGGATAAAGGTAAAACAGCTATGCTCCTACTCCTTGACCTATCGGCGGCCTTTGACCTGGTGGACCATGCAGTGTTATGCAACCACTTAGCGTCTGCCGCCCACTTCTCAAGTGAAGCTATAGACTGGGTATAATCCTGCCTAGCCAACCGTACGATGAGAGTGTTCTCCCCTTTAGCATCAGCGGACCCAATTCAAATCACCTGTGGCATCCCACAAGGTTCATGTGTCTCTCCCACTATGTACAATATTTTCATTAAGCCACTCTTCGACAAACTTGACAGACTGGGGGTAACCTAAACTAATTATGCGGATGCCACGCAGATCCTCATACCACTTTCTGGCAACTTTGTAGAAGACTCAGCTCTAGTAAACAAGATCTACCTCCTCATTCAGGCATGGATGGCCTGGGTTCCGACTCCAACCTCAAAAAACTCAATCCTAACTACCGTGCCTTCAACATAGACGGCAACATAATTAAAGTAGCAACCGAGGTTAAAACATTAGGTTTCTACCTCGACTCCACTCTATCCCTTAAAAAACAAGCTAATCCCCTTGCCTCATCCACAGCGTACACTTGCAAATTAATCAGATCCTGTAGACCCTACCTTTCCACAACTAATTGTATCACACTAGCCAATGCCCTAGTAATGTCTAAATTAGACTACTGTAACGCCCTCTATGTGGGTGCCAGCAAAACAGTCATAAAAAAATTGCAAATACTCCAGAACAATGCGCTAAGAGCAGCCCTGGACATACCCCGTAGAGCCCACATCTCTAACATTAGGAAAGACTGCCAGTGGTTAAAAATTTGCGATAGAGTCCTCCTCAAGACGCTATCCCTCACCTACAAAGGCTTGAATAACACTGCACCCCCTAACATTGTGGCTAGACTGACTAGAAAATCTAATACTTACCATACTAGAGCTTCTAACCACCTACTATTTGAAACACCCAGATTTAGACTATCCAAAGGGGTGGAATAAGCTTCCCTGTTAAAGCTGCCCATGCCTGGAACGCACTGCCCTCTGCACTGAGAACTAATCTACCTTACACCAGATTCAGACGCAATGTGAAAAGTTGCCTTTGGACTAATGACGACTCAAACTCAGCGCTAAGGCGCTAAGGCGGGTGCTACTACTAGCCGACTGCCCTGTTACTCAATAACAGTCCTTTTTACACCCTGTATTATTGTATCGCTGTTTATAGTCTGTATGTTTCCTATGCATGTAACTCAAGTTTAAATATTCTTGTATCTGCTGTGCCCGGCTACCCCTGGGTTTGGAGCGCATTATCAAATAATGAACTAAACTAAACTAAACTAAACAAAGGAGGGTGGAAAATAAAATAAAACTAAAAGAAAGAAAACAAAAACGTTTGATGATTGACACGTTAAACTGAGCAGGATCCTAATATGCTATTCCACTGTGTACGCGTTAGAATTTCTCCTGAAGGTGCACCAAGAGAAGACACCATTTGTGGAACTCGTTGCACAGAAATAGCATTCATGGGAAGGTTTGATGCAACATCAGACATTTGCTAAATGTTTCATTGCAGGTGTAATGTACTCTACTACAGTAAGAGAACTATTTTTCAGCTGTCCTTTTTACAATAGAGTGAGCATGTCCGCTACCTCCAACTGACAACACATTAAGCACAATTTGAGTACCTTATTATGTAATTATAGCAGGACTGAGCAGGAGGCACATGCTTCTTGTCTCTTGTCTCTTCATGTTCATCCCATTCCATCTAATGCACCCTAACCTTGAATTCTCCTACCTCTCAACCACTGATTATACTTAAAACACAGCAGCACATTCACACCTGTCTTGAACTAAATCTGCCCCCTTTTGTGATGTCCCTTTAATGGACCACTAGCTAGTAGATGATTGTGCACCAGGAACCAAAGAATGTGGGGGTGGGAGCCAGCCAAGTCTACAGCGGTGTTCCTAAGCAGGTGCCCCACATCACTTGATTTCCTTGTACGTAGAATAAAACATTAAATGTTAATCAATTATAGGCTGTTACAGGTTTGTCCTGCTCCCCACGATACCAGTGCTCATCCAGCACCCTCACCCCATCTCAGGCATTGTAGGCACTCGGCACTCTGACACAAATAATACACAAAGCCAGAAATGGGATGAAAAAGCTCTGTAATGCTAACACACACCAGTGCTTGGGAGGGCTGCATTCAGCTCTGCCCCTCCCAGGCCTTGCTCATAGTATGTACAATGCAGAAGGTACATATTATTCTTCACCCATTCATAATATTTCACCACATAGCATAAGATTTCACCGAACAGGGATAAAGAAAATACATTTCCTAACAGAGCAGACTGTCTTTGCATGACAGCCTCTAGCAGCCTTGGGACTTCAGCCAACATCATCAGATCTGTGTACGTCTCAGGGGAGGGCTGTTCATACCCATCTCAGAGGCCTACGTCATTCCGCAGATCAGCTTTGCTCAGCGACATCGCTTTCATGGCTGTTAGTTGTTAGGCCAGTCCTTAAGCAAGTCTTTAGGCCAGCCCTTATGAATCCGATGAATCTCAAAGAAACCAAGAAAGAGTGTAGAATCAGAAATGTATCATGTAACATAGGTTACACCATTTTTCTGAGTGGGTGCTCTTACTGTTAATGTATATACAATACTACATTAAAACATGATTGATTACTGATTACAGCCTTTTTTCTTAAGTAGGCCTGGCTATAGTTATTTATTTCCATCTACGTTAAATACATCCTGTTGTGCTCTTGGACACTCAGCAGCTGTTACAATGAAACGTCAAATCTGCATATTCTCTTTCATTAGCAGGTTTATTACCACCGAACATCAGAAAATCACGCTGCTCAGTACAATCAACCTGCAGCAATCACAGTCTGGCAAAGCACACCTAATAAACATGAAGTAGCATTAGGGTATTTCTTGTCCCTTTCAATGCAATCCGGCGACGGGTATACATTGTGTCATTAAATTAGGGATCTGCATCATTTGGCTTGCTGTACAGTATGTTCGTCAGGTACAGGGCTTGCATTGTTGGGTCTCAGTCCTGGGCCATCCATTTTCAGATTCCTGAGCTTAGAGCTACAATATAAAATGTGAGAATGCGAGGTATACCGATCATGGAAAAGGATCATACCAGCACATTCTATCTCATGCATATTTAAACACATTATTCATATAGTTACAATAATGTCCTACGACATTTTTTATTTATTTTGCATTTATAAAGCGCACATGCAGCCCAGAGGCATCGTGGCACTGTTACAAGAAGGTGTAGTAACATTGTGCTACAAGATGTTTACATGTGACCGTGAGGTCTTTTAGTTGCGAGTACATGACTAAATCAAACATACAAAAGGATTCAAACATACAAAAGGATCAAGACATAAGTGCATATGAAATGTAGAATCACGCAGAATGTTACTAAAAATGAAATTCTACTTTCTGTAAACATAGATGGGGGTGGTGGGACACAACCGGTCCCAGTAAACCATGCCAGTGGCAAGTCCATATCATATCACTACAGTTGGGCTTTGTCACAACTGTGGACCGATATCATAAAATAAAGTATACATACGTGTCTGTATCCGGGACAATGGCCTGTATGCGCTTGAAAGTCTTGCCAATATTCTGTGGTGTCACCTTTGCTCTTGGTATTAGACTCACTGACTATGGAAGCAAAGACCTCAACAAGACCCACAACCTAGCAATACAAGTCAAATGTGATCATCCGGAGCTTGGAAGGCCACTGCGGCCTCCAAAGTGAACACAGGACCCTATTCCAAAGCACACTAAAAAGCTGCCACCCATCCCCCGAAGAAGAAGGAGATGGTTGGCATTGTACAAGGTAACTGGTGTACTCTGCAACCTGTAAACTCGGCCCCATACTTCCTTAGTTTTGCTCTAATGTGTCTAGATACTTATGCATTGAATATACTATTTTAAATAACTGGGATCCATGTTTCTCTCTTGTTACCTCTATCTCTCTTCTCTCTCTCTCTTTCTCTAAATATCTTTATCTCTCTCTCTTTCTCCGTCTCTCTTTCTCTAAATAGTAATTTACTGAAAGGTTTGATGCTGTAGAGTGATATTCTAATATATCATAATATCATGTTATGACTAGGGATGTACCAAACAGCATATTTAGTATGTGGCTGAATATCGAATAGTTCTGCAAGTATGTGGTCGAAGTCAAATAGCGTTTCATTTAACAAATCATTTTCCAAACTTGAAAAATTACCTTTTTAATCAAATGAACGCACTATTTTAAATATGTCTTTCCATGTTTAATTTATCAACATCTCACCCTTAATTAAAGCACACAAACCAGAAAAGCACAGATTAACAAAAGAATAGGGACCGTAAGTATGGAAGGATGATGCATATGCAAATCCAGTGCTACTGAAATTGGTAGGGTTCACAAATGCAAAGTGCTAATTTGCAGTAAACAAAAAGGATACTGCAATTTGCAATTGTAATTGCAAATCACACACATTGCAGTCCTTTGCAAGTTTCAAGTGAGTTTCAAATCTTCCTTGCAGCCCAACAGCACCTTGGTATAAAGTGCTATATAAATAAATCAATCAATCAAATAAACATTTATAAATGGTTTGTCAAGGGTACATGTGATATGTGTGGACACA
The DNA here is from genome assembly GCF_040938575.1 of Ambystoma mexicanum. NCBI lineage: Eukaryota > Metazoa > Chordata > Amphibia > Caudata > Ambystomatidae > Ambystoma > Ambystoma mexicanum. The sequence continues at coordinate 1,393,275,996 of NC_090932.1, forward strand.
ATCTCCCTAACATTTATGATGCGAGAACTCCCTCCCAAATGCACCAAGATGAAAGGACTCTCCCAGAGAAACAGGGACATGTAGTAAAGCCTGACGTAGGACTGAATTGGACCTAAACCTACAAGCACTAATAAGCCATTTGCCTATTGGGCTGTCACTGCATTCCTGTTCCCAGACCCCACATCCTTTACACCACTCTAGAGGATGAAGGCTCCAAAGGCTTTTTCAATGGCTCTCCCTCTAAAACCCTGTTCTCCAAAATGCCAGGAGACACAATATTCTCTATCTCTCTCTCTCTCTCTCTCTCTCTCTTTCTATCCACAAAGGAAAGGGCTCTTATATCTCACACCTTTCCTGTTGGGGAAGACTGGCATATAATGATATTCAAGAGATTTCCCAATAAGCAAGTAATCCGAAGAGGCCAATATAAGTTGAGATATACTGAATGCTTTTTATGCGGCAGGGGATGAATGAATTCATCCACAACCCTATTGACCTAGAAGAGGCACCTCTCCTGTTAGGAATGCTTCTGATTCCCAAACGTCCTCCCGTCCACTTTCATCAGAAGAGCATAGGTACTTGACTATGTCCCATAAAAAGTGCTCACACCTATCTCTCTATACTACCTCTGGCTAACTGACCCACAGGGAGGCTGCAGCGATTTCCCAACTTCATCTTCTTCTGTTCTTAGGTGGGGACAAGTCACTTTGCCTGCTATAGATCTGACTTTCATCGCCCATCTTTTCTCCATTAACTGTTGTCTATTTAAGTTTCTCCATAGGCATCCCCAAAGGAACAAACCATACTCTCCTCTCACTCATTCTCACCACTATGCCTGTCCACTACACAAATATATGCACCATAATCTAATGTTTAATCAGTAATGCTTTTTGCTAATCTGTAATTCCATTCCCTTTTACAATCTGCACTCCATATTTGACCCAATGAGTTGTTACATTGGATGAGACCACAAAGTATTTGGCTAGAGATGAGAAGCAAGAAGCTGTTCCGCAAAAGCCAAATAGATTTTCTTCAGCCGGAATTCTGCTGAATACTTACTCAAAGCTGAAGGTTGGTAAACCCCTAATTATAATGCAATTATTCTCAAATGACGCCCCTAAGAGACATTCATCATCTGTCTGCAGAAGGAGGAAATCCAAAGCACCATTCAACTCGGAGGCATTGCACATGGTACATTCTGCGTTCATTATCTGACCTTATGCTACTCAGATTTGTTCCACACACATCTCTCTCCCTTTCTTGTTCTCTCTTTCTCTCTGTCTCTGTCTTTTCCCCTCTGTATCTCTCTCTCTTTCTCTCACTCTATCCCAGTATGCACCACTCTTGGTCTCTCTCTGTGGTACTATAGCATACTGTAGTGTGTACAGCTATGGGGTGAAGCACTGATATATTATAATATTATATCATATTATGCAATTTCTAACTGTAGGCCCCTAGTCAGCTGTGGTCGTCTATAAAAGTAGGGCATCTAAATTACCATTCAGTTTGTAGGCACTGTTCATGGTACATTGGTAATGATTATGTCATGTAATGGCGCCTATGCAATTCAACCCTCTGTCTCTCTCTTTCTCTCCCCTTTCCCTCTCTCTCTCACTCTCTCTGTCTCTGTTTCTCTCTCTCTCTCTCTCTCTCTCTATTTTCCTCTCTTCCACTCTGCCTTTCTCTCTCTCTTGCTATGACTTTGTCTTTTTTGCACGTCATATCTCTCTCTAATTTCTATCACACTCTAGATCTCCATGTAGCTCTCCATGTCTCTGTCTCCATGTCTAGCATGTATGCTTCCTCTCACTGTGTCCGCCTCTCTCTCTGCCGCTCTCTCTCTCTTATCTCACTCTCTCTGTTTGTCTGACTCTGTCTCTCAACTGTATGTCTCATTTTCTCTCTCTGTCTATAACTCTATCTGTATATCTATATCATTGTCATGTCTCTCAATATCTCCTTCTCTCTATTTCATTCTACTGTGTCTCATGTTTATCTTTAAAGCATGTTTAATGTGGCGTTAACACCCTATCTGGCAGGCTGGAGAGGGTGTTAAGCCATTAGCACCCCGGGTTACCAAAGGGGCAAACCGGGGTGCTAAAAAAAAGCATTTCCATCCTAAAATGTCCCGTTGTATGAAAATCCTTTCTCTAGTGTCCTTCTCTAGTGTCTCCCCCTCTCCCTCCCACCTCTCTCCTCTCCCTCCTGCCCTATGGTGCTCTCTGTCACTCCTATCTTTTCTAACTGCTTCTCTATTTACTATCCTGCTATCCTCACTAAATCTGGTCAGAAGAAGTTTAAAAGGACATCCTGGTCTCCAGCCAAGGCCTCCCTATCGCTGACACCTACACCAGTGCCTCCTCCAAGGAAACTCTCACCTACATCCTCTTTGTCGTTCCTTCGCCAGACCTACGGACCCTTCATATTGTCTCTGTGCTCTCTCCTTTCTCCTCTTCTCCCATTAATGGTGAAACCCATTGGGAGGTCCTCCTGGCCTCCTTCCATTCCTCTAAGGTCATCATTAATGTTTACTCGAATGGGACCATCTTGGTCCAAGGACCTCAGGCTAACCTTCACCTCTTTGATAGATGCTTCCTGCGCCTCATCAATTTCCTTTCTTCTCCTGCTGTCCCCCTCCCCTTTCCGTGGCTACCTCACCTCTCCCTCTGCCTCCTCCTTGGCTACAGTGCCTTCTCCTCCCCTCTCTGCCCCCTCTCGGGCTCCTTCTACACCTCTGCAGGGCGTGCCTCTGATCTGTACCCCTCCCCGAAAGTCCTTCAAGGGTGGCAACTTTCTCCATATTGCCACTCTAAACTTTTGCTCTGCTGTCAAACATTCCTCTGATATCTGCCACCTTCTGGAAGAACTTGACCTCAATGTCCTCGATTTTACCGAGGCATGGTTCATGGCCAGCTCTGTCACCAGCTTTGACACGCTCCTACCTGAGAGCTACAAGATTCTCTCCACGCCCAGGTCCAACCGCTCTGGGGGAGGGGGTGTAGCCCTGAACTTCCCTAAGTGGATTCCTGCCTCTGTCACTCCTACGCGGGCCTACTCCTCTTTTGAGTGCCTCTTCTGCAGGCTCTCTCTCTCTCCTCTAGCCATTCCCTTACTCTGGCTACTATCTATCAGCCACCTGGTCAGATCTCCTCCTTCCTCTCTGAGTGGACGGACCTCTCCTCCTCACTCCTGGCCTCAACCACTCAACTCCTCCTTCTTGGAGACTTCAACATCCACCTGGATGCCTCCTGTCCTCCCTCTGGACTCTTTCATGACCTCTGTGACTCTCACTCACTATTCTCCCCTCTGGCCCAACTCACTCTGCAGTGCATACTCTGGATGTTCTGATCTCCTCAGACCTTTCCCTCTCTGTCCCTCTCTCCACTCCTCTCTCCTGGAGTGGTCACTTTCTCCTCTCCTCCCACCTCACCCTTCCTACTCCTCAGGCCAAGCCACTTCCAACACTGCCGCCCACCTTCTCGGTCATCCGACCCATGAAGTGCGTGTCAGTTGAGGTTTTCGCTGCCACTTTCCCACCCTCTTCCCCCATTGGCTGACTCTCACCCTGACACAGCCCTCTCCAAGCTCCACTCTGCTATATCTGATACCCTTGATATCCTTGCCCCTGTCATGAGAATCCGCCTGAAGCCCAAAGCCAAGTGCAACTCCTGGTACGACTCGGACCTTCTCAACCGTAAACCCAAATGCAGGATGGCCGAGAGAAAATTGCATGCTTCATGTACATCCTCTGACAAACTGGCCTGTGGCCTGCACCAAAGGCAATACCAGCTCTCAGTCCTAACCAAGAAGAGAGCTCATATCCAAGCCTGCATCTCTGCGGCATCTAACAACTCGGCTGAACTCTTTAAAATATGCAAAGAACTGGCCAACCCTGCCGCAGTCTCTACCTCTCCTGTTCCTTCCCAGGCCCTCTGCACGGCACTGGCTTCTCACTTCATCTCTAAAACCAGGACATCCTGTCCTCACTCTCCTCCTCTCCCCGCCCTCCCTCTACTCCCTGCTCTTGCTCTGGCCCTTCTGCAGCCACCTCTCCTCCTTCCTTCTCTGCCTTTCCTCTGTTCTCTGCCGATGAGGTTTATAGACAAGTCCGAGCTATGAAAGTCTTGTCGAAACAGGTTCGCCCCTGTTCCTCAAAAACTATCAAGGACCACATTGACTCCCTCACTCCTGCCTTGGCTGATTTCTGCAACCACTCCTTCACCACTGGAGTCTTCCCATCCTCCCTGAAACACTCCCTTGGGCACACTCTTCTTAAGAAACCCTCTGCCGACCTCTCCTGCCTGGCTAACTATCGCCCAATCTCCATCACTCCTTTCCTGGGCAAGCTCCTGGAGAAACTGGCCATCTCCCAGCTTAATCTCCACACTGAATCTGTTGGTTGTCTTCATGACCATCAGTCTGGCTTCAGAGCTGCCAGAAGCATGGAAACTGCTCTCCTGAACATCCGTGAAGACCTGTTCTCCAACCTGGACTCTAACACCCCCTGCATCCTCATCTGCTTGATCTCTCTTCTGCCTTTGACACTGTCAACTGCGCCATCCTGCTGAACTGTCTCTGCGATAACCTGGGTATCACTGGTCAGGCTCTGGCATGGCTGACTTCTTTCCTCACTGACCGACCCTCCCAGGTCCAACTTGGATCCTTCCTCTCCGCTATCTTTTTCTCTACCTGTGGTGTCCCCCAGGGGTCTAACCTCTCTTCATGGCTGTTCAACCAATACCTGGCACTCTTTACCCACTGCATCGCTGCTCTCTGCCCCAACTTTCAGTGCTATGCGGATGACACCCCGCTCATTTTCAGGCTACCCTCGGCCTCCTCCTCTCCTTCCCTCCTCTCTGACTCTCTGTCTGCTATCCAGGAGTGGTGTGCCGCCAATGACCTCTGCCTTAATGCCAGTAAGACTGAGATTCTCCCCATCGGCACAACCGCTCCCTCCTTTCTTATAGCTCTCTGGCCAGCCTCTCTTGGCCCTTCTCCTGCTCCCACCTGCGAGGCTAAAAACCTCTGGGTCATCTTCGACTACACACTCTCCTTCTCTCCTCACATCTCTGATGTCTCTAAGAAGTCACACTACCAGCTGCACCTCCTCAGAGGTATTCTCTCTTTCCTCTCCTTCCCCCAGAAGCTCACTGCATCCAGAGCTCTGGTCCTCTCTAGGCTGGATTATTGCAACAGCCTCTTCCTAAATCTGCCTGCTTCTGCTCTCCGCCCTCTGCAACTTATCCAGAACTGGACTGCGAGACTTGTCCTTGGCCTCAAGACCAGGGATCGTATCTCTCCAGGACTGAAATCTCTGCACTGGCTTCCAGTGGCTGCGAGGATTAAGTTCAAAACCCTCTGCATCGTCCACAAGGCCTTCTGGGGCCTGGGGCCTCAATACCTTCAACTCTCTCTTCCTAAATATCTTCCTTCTCGAGCTCTTCACTCATCCACATCCAACTCCCTCAGGGTCAGTCGCTTTTCCAAGCAACAAGTTGGAGGTAGATCTCTTTCTTCGCTGGTGCCTCCCTCTGGAAGGAGCCTCCCTGCCTCCCTTAAACTTGAGGAGAACCATCTCCGGTTCCGGAAGCACCTCAAAACCTTTCTCTTTGCTTCTGCATTTTCTCCTCCTCTCCTCTGCTGACCTCATGGCTGTAACCAGAATTGCACTGGCTACCTGGACACCATCTGATCTATGGCCCAGGTCCCTCCCCCGCCAGCAGCACACACCTGCACTGCCCACCTGGCAACCCACACACTTGGGGACTGTTTCTGTTTCCCTATAGTTCCCCTACCATCCCTTGACACCTGATGTCTGCACTTACCCATGCACTTACCACATGCTGGCCATTACTTTACTTATTGTTATTATCTATTCTCATGTACTGCACTGTCCCTGACACCTTCCCATGCACTTGCGTGATCTGAATGACACCGGCCTAGTAGGATCGTTGTCTGTCCTCCCTGTGTTCCCTTCCCTTGCCTCGTCGCGCCTTGAAACACTTGTGCATAGGTGCGTTATAAATGCCATATCATATCATATCATATCATATCATATCATATGGAGCCCCGCTTCCCTTTCCATGGCAGCTGCTCTGCGCAGAGAGGAAGGTGCAGCTGCAGTGGCCTATGCCACTATAGCCACAATAAGGTAAGTTGGGGGGCCGGGATGCAAATCCAGTGCTACTGAAAGGGATGGGGTGATGGGGGAAGATGGCAGCCGGGGAGCTGGCCATCAGGCGGCTTAGAACGCATGCTTACACTGGCGGTTCAAGCCCGCATTCCTAGCCACACGATTGGCTGGCTCCCCCACGCCTGTACCGTATGCTAATTGTCGTTACAGAATCTGCCCAATTCACTGGCCTCAAACTTGAGAAGGAGGTACTTGTCTACACCATAGAGTGGGATGACCCATCTTATGGTCATCCCACTCTATGGTGTAGAGTCCCAGACATTCAGAATCCCAAGAACATCCGGAGGAACAGAAAATGCAGAGTGGAAGAAACACATGCTTTTGCTGCTTTGCCCCCAACTCAATATGCGGAGGATGTTTGCCAAGGTGTCAGGGGGCATTTGTGGAGTGAACTAATTCACTGATACTTTGAACATGTTGGTGGAGAGCAAGGAGGTACCTGCGCCCAAATTTTAACTTGATCTTGTTGAGCAGCATGATTGCTGATGATGGAATTGGGACTTGAGCTATGACTGTATTATGCACAGCAGCACAGAAATTCAGCCATGTTTTATCCCCACCCATACCTAGGCTGGGCCCACCATCCCCTTGTCCAATCACCAGCATTTTGGCATCACTTACTTCCACCCCATTTCCTATTTGCTGCCTCACATGCCTGCTACTAACTTTGAGTTTAATTTTGTTGAGGAGCATCAGGAGTGTGATATTTGAGTGGGAGCTGTACACCACTTCTCACACACACTCACAAGCACCTTCCTCCTTTGCCAGCCCTTTATACAGGCAACTTCCAACACCCTTCCCCATTTGATGCCCCATGTAATATGTGGCATGGCCCAGTTATGTGGCTTCATGTCCGGGTACCCTGTTGCAAAATTCATTACACACAGAAAGAGGCTGAGGGAGTGGCACTGACCACTGCTAACCTACCATCATTACGTTTTTTCACCTTCAACAACAAATATTAGGGTTAGGCAGGAAAATGATACTGTTTTTGCAATGTTGTACCATGGAAAAAACCAAAAGGGCCAGTTAGTGCTTCCAATGCATTAAATTCAGAGGCACACAACCGGTCTAAGTTCGAGAAGATATATGGACAATTTTATTAACAAATATAAAAAAATAATTTTAACTAATTTTAGCAAGGTGCCAGTATGCACCATAAAGTTTCAACGCAAGGTGAACATACACAATTGAAACAATCAGAAACAGACAGTGCAAAAGATGGTACAGACAGTAAAACAATAGATCCAGAGTATTGGGTCAAATGGCCTAAAAGTGTCAGTGGTGTAATAAAAGTGTCATGTGCTGTGCAAATATGCATGTAAACTAAATCTAACACTCCATACAGACTCACCATTACTCATTCATCCACATACATACAAATCATTCCAACATGTTTCTTTCCAAAATAAAGTGCAAGGGTTGTGCATGGAAATTCATCAGGGACTGTCAACATCAAATAACAAACAAGACACTGTTATTGACATTGTGCAAATTCTGCTAAAACGCGACAAGAGAAGTATCCTGTCACTATAAAGAGCAGGATAAATTTATCATGAACACTCATTTGAGTGTAACTAAAGAACACTTCACGGACCACAGGATGCTTAATATCGGGTTGGTGACGGGATGCTGAAACCATTACAAAACCAAACGCTCTTGAGGCCATTCCCCAATAGTGTACACAAAACTCCAAAAGCTCCAAAGTTCCAATTATCCAGTCCGTGCAAACCGCGTACGGTTCGCTGTGAGCTGCACTGCACGTACAAATGCTTTAAATCAGGAGCACGGGATGGGGTTAGACGTCCTGTCACGGAGCACCTCCCATGATTTAGTGGATTGCCAATGCGGGAAGTTAACCAAAAGTCCACCGCTTTCGAGCTGTTTGTCAGATGGAAAAAGAAAAGAAACACGGTTTAAGCTATGGTCTAAGTTTTGGTGTGTCTGGTCTGCAGTAACAAGGCTGAAACGCCTCCTAAGGTCGAATGAGCTTACCCTATTGTTTCGTGCTGCTGCGTAAGCGTAAACTGTAGCTGTGTCGGCAGAGCGGGTATGCTCGGGACCGCCCAGTAAAGTCGCGGTGTGTCACAGAGTGTCGCTGCTGACTGGGAAAACCGTTTGCCCAATTACATGTTAAAAACAAATTCATCAGAGGATGAGCAAGCAATTAATATCTGTTAACACTGCCTAGGCAATATGTTCTACATAGTGCTCATTGTTTAGCAGTATGAGCAGAGGTACAAGTGAGGGATTACTGTAGCATTCCACTCCATGATGACAGATAGTAACTCCTGAACGTGGCTTATCATACTTTCACAGATGCATGAGGATAGCACCTGTTGATAAACATTGAAATGCCCTGCCAGATGTCTGCCTTGTGCGTGTGCTTTTGCCACAATCACATGAATATAATTTAGGCCAGGAGATTCCTGGGGAGTTCAGACCCAAGTGAGACCCTGTTCCCTCATAAAGGCCACTACTGAGAAGTGCCTGCTTGAGGTGATTGTACTGTACAATACACCATTTTGGGATATCCATTGGGTTAATGCTGCCTTGTATATGTGTAAGAGGATTCAATTTAACACTACAGCTAAGTCAATGCCTAGTCTGGGATACTGAATGGAAACCCTTATTGATATATCTTTATGTCCAGTTCATGAGTTCTGGATGACTACCCCTATATAACACCCCTCTCTTGGAATCCCCCTGACCCCACTGAGCCAAGAAGTAGTTCTGTTTTGCAAGTTAAAAGGTTTATTTGAGAATGTAAACAATATATATATATATATATATATATATATATATATATATATATATATATATATATATATATATATATATATATCACACTTTATAATAAATGAATAATTGAATATCACACTTAATCTGAGCAGTAATCAATAATGGATAGTCTGGCACTAGCACACCTCTTTATAATCAATGATGAGTGGTTATAGGATAGATAAGATAGCAACAACACTTTTATGGTTTCAAATGGATGCAAGGTGGAATGAAAATGCAGTACAGAAAATAACTTGATAGGGTTTCAGCAAAAGACAATGTAATCACTTTCTTGGACAATTCACCCCCCCAGCAGCTTATACAACAGATAGGAATTTTGAAACACAGGCGAAATGCTTTGAATATGGTGACAATGCAGTGAGAAATATGCTGAAAATGCTTTTAATTCCCTTCAGGAGGTTCAGGGTGAGTGGTATCTAGTTAATATGAGTTCAGGCTCACTCTAGCAATGATTCAGCGATGGTTCTTAAGAGGCAAACGAAATTTAGCAGTTCAGGCAAAAGCAGCTATCTTTTTACAAGTAAAGAAATCGGGCCAAATCGCAAATCGCTGCAAAATTCGCGAATGCGTGAATCGTGATTGCGGAGAAAGTATAAGGAACGGTTACGGAGTTATGAACGATTTTGTGAAGGTTGATTTTTTGGACTTGAAATTCTAAAAGTTCAAAGCGACAGGTTACAGCTTGCAGCTAGAAAATGACAGGTGACAGCTTTGCAAATGACAGGTGACAGTAAGGAGGCAGTTCTGGTTAGATTAAAATAGATTGAATTATATTATTTTAACTAAGAGATTGGTTCTGCACAGTTCTGCTAGGTACTCACAATATATTTTGAAATAGGCCTCCCCACGGATCTGGTCAGGTTTTGGACTGGACTCCGGTTCTGGTCTCGGCACTTCACAGTGATCTGGGTCAGCTCTCTGGTTCTGCTAACAGCGGTCTGGGTCACTCTGGATCTCTGGCCTCTGGTTCTGGATACTGCTCTGCTTTCTCTGGGTACAGCACTGCTTCTGGATCTTTCTGCACAGCTTTCTCTGGACCCAGCGCTGATCTGCACGGCTCCTGGATGCTGCTACCGCTGTTAGGTTTGCTGCATGCTGAGGCCTACTGAGAAGAGTTCTCAGTTTGTGGGTTTAGGCCCTTGTTTTGAGTTCTGAATCAAGTTCTTTGGAGTTTTAAAGTCTAAGTGTTGAATCTGGTATCTTCTGGATGTTGTATGGTCCGGCAGAGCGCGTTGCAGCAACTGGATTTGAATGTGCTCTCCAGCTTCCAGTGGCTCTTTTTATGTCTTTTGAAAGTGGGTGTGTGTGCAGCATCACTAGCCAGCCCCTCTTTCAACTGCCCATTGGTCAAGCTTTCTGCACTGCTTTGATTGGGGGAAGGAAATGTGTGTCATGGTGATGCTGTAGGTTTTATGGGTCAGAGGATCCTCCCCTGGTCAGTTTGCCCACAAATCTATATTTGACCTAAAGACATATTTCATAGATACACAGTGGTTTGAAATTACATGCACCCATCACGTATCACATGAGGTATACTCTGTTCAAACTCTGATGTTTCTAAGAGCTTGCATTCAGAAACGGCAACATTTTGCGTTTTTTAACTGGTTTTGCAATATTGGTTTTTCATTAAAAATTATACACATATACACGGCCTGTCCATACATACTCCAGTAAATTCCCATGTCTCTAGCTTAAACACAGAGTCTGTAGTATACATAACTAGCAGGGTTTTGCCCCAGAACATCACACAAATTGGAGTTTGGGCTTGAATCGAAGGTACATTTTTTAAATGAAGGCTCTCAAAGTTATACATTCCTGTCATTTGATTACAAAGAGTTATCAGTGTTTCTGTAAAATATATATTTTGCTTTCAATTCAGTTCTCAGAGTGTTGGAGTCCGCCTCCAAGACTTGGGTGGGTCAGTGATCACATGTGTCTTCTGGCAGGCAGGCCTTTGTTGACAGGAAACAGTCAAAATCAACATATTCTATTCAAGTGCAAGAGCCTATTGTGTGGTCTCCAGGAGGCTCCCAGCCAGTCTGCCTTCTATCAATCAAGAGGTCATTTGAGATTCTAACTCCTGGTGTGACTCTCTGGAGGTGAGAGGTTTCCCAGCCTTTGGCCTGTTAATTAAATCAGATTGTCTTTTGGGAACAGCATTTGGTTAAGATTTTAATTAACTCCCAGCCTTTGATGTAAAGGCCTCTCCTGCAACTCCTGACATGCAGTTTCCCTGTCAGATTTTAGACCGCTAGCGCCGCCCTCAGTCGAAAGCGGGTACTGCATGAAATTTTTTTGGATCAGTCTTGAATTCAAGCATTTCAAACAAGAGATATTACATGGAAGTATATTGTCCAGGTTCAACAAATGGCATTGGTGTAGTTCTGCAGTAAAATAATTTTGTGCCCATAAATTAGCCATGTTTGACCTGAAGAAAACGAATTCCCACCAGTTATGGGTTGCTTTTGGCAATCAGCATTGCCCCTTTTACAATGGTTTTAGGCTCTGTGCCCTTCTGTGCTCACAACATAGGCAAAAATGGGTGGCAGCCTATTCATGCATTTCCCTGTGCATTTTCTGGGAAGTTCTGGCCATCATGATGTTTTCCATGCCAGTACTGCACAGTGTTTTTGTGGTAGGGCTCAGATGCATGGGTAAAAACATCCCACATATGCCAGAAGCCACAGCATATGTGTCTTTAAAGAAGTTTGTGCCCATTATGCACCCAAAATATATCAGTGGTTATGCTTTCCTTTTGGAGATGCTGGCACAGGCATGTTCTTTGACTAGATGCTTTTGGGGGGTGAGCTTGCTCGAAAGATGTAATGTCCTCCTCAAAGCCAGTCTCCAAACTATTCTAGGGCCACCACAGTCTCATATGTGAAGAGAATGTCCTCAAAGTCGTCCCCTGTCTCCATACAGACTTTAATGTGCAGCATCTATTTTTGTTTTTTTATTGACACATAAGGCACAGAATGTGGAGCCAGAATAAGAAAAGATTATCATGAAAGAAATGAACACTGCCCTGGTTTTCACCCAAACATAATGCAGAGTGTGGGTAGCCCAAGTGGGCACAACAGGGCATGGTTATGATGAACGAAATGGTCACTTTCTGGTTGCCACCCAAACATAATGCACAGTGGGAAGTAAGTCAGGAGAACGCATGGTTATAATGTGGGAAAAAACACTGTCCTGGTTGCCACCCAAACATAATGCACAGGGGGGGGAGTAAGTCAGAAGAAGACATGGTTATAATGTGGGAAAACACTGCCCTGGTTGCCACCCAAACATAATGCACGGGGGGAAGTAAGTCAGAAGGAGACATGGTTATAATGTGGGGAAAAACACTGTCCTGGTTGCCACCCAAACATAATGCACGGGGGGAAGTACGTCAGAAGAAGACATGGTTATAATGTGGGGAAAAACACTGTCCTGGTTGCCACCCAAACATAATGCACGAGGGGAAGTAAGTGAGAAGAAGACATGGTTATAATGTGGGAAAAAAACTGCCCTGGTTGCCACCCAAACATAATGCACGGGGGGAAGTAAGTCAGAAGAAGACATGGTTATAATGTGGGGAAAAACACTGTCCTGGTTGCCACCCAAACATAATGCATGAGGGGAAGTAAGTCAGAAGAAGACATGGTTATAATGTGGGAAAAACACTGCCCTGGTTGCCACCCAAACATAATGCACGGGGGGAAGTACGTCAGAAGAAGACATGGTTATAATGTGGGAAAAAAACACTGTCCCGGTTGCCACCCAAACATTACCCACCATGCATTTGTACGCTTCCAGACCAGACCTTGGCAAGCCTGGTAGATTCTACCTTTGCAGACCGTTTTCCGTTGCCTCATGGTCCTCTTGTTCTCTGTTCCAACAGCTCATCTGTTACATTACACAGATGCCTAAAGTGTATTAACAAAAGGGAGTATTACTGCAGCAAGAAAGCAACAGCTCGGAAGAATATATTGAAAATGGCAAAATTCTGGTCTAAAGAATCACGTGCCTAACCTCTTAAATGTGGATGGTTGCCATGTACGTGAACCTGCACTTCCTACAATACACATACAGTACCGTACAACAAGTCCTCCAGTTACGGATTTTGTGTACAAGTTCAGCTCCATAAAAGGGCCAAAATGTCAGAGAATCTCTAAGTACAACACCCCAGAGCACCCTACACTCTCACCAGCTATGGTAAACCGTATTGTATAACACTTAACTGCCCTGATATTGTATTATCCACTTCTGTGGGAATGCATGTCCACTGGCATGGGATAGATGGCAGAGGGCAAGAGGGCTATCCAGAGACTAATGCGACATTCCTGGACCGCCCTAATGGAATACCCAGTGCCAAAAAGCTCCTTCTGCTTGGTGTTCAAGTAGGTGAAATAGTTCAAGAGTTGCAATGCATAATTAATAACTCTATGATCATCTCCAGGATGGGCTCTTTCAAATGGGGTAGAACAGTAGGAGAAAGCACGCACAAGTCCACAGTTTAATCGTTTCATGAGGTAGCATCATAAGTACAGCCATGAAGGCGTAGCCCCCTAATTCGGCTATTATTGGCATCTTTCATACCATGCTTACAAAATGTACCCATCTGAAAAGGTGTGAACACCTGGAAAGTGACCAAAGGAGGAACGAGGCATTTTACAGGAGGTTTAAACCTTCATATTAGCGGGGAACCCTCACCCTTCATCAATCCAAGCCTACATAGTGCCATTTGTAACAAAAGTAATGAAATAAAACTTGATCATTCAAAATTCACAGTAGCTGTATGAAATGAGCTCACATAACACAACATAGATAAAAAAAAGAGTGACCGTGAACCAGGCACTAAAACGCAGCATTGGACTCCAAAGGGCTTCAAACCTATCCATGTACAGTATTGAAACACAGGGATGCCAGCCATGGCCCTATCACACTGAAAGGGTATTTGGCAGCTTCGTCCTAGTTGAACAGTACATCGTCAGCAACACAACAGATTGCCTGCAGTTTTTTTGTTTCTTTTGTCACCAAGTAAACGAAAGCAGCAACATTGAATGCAATGAAATAAAACACAAGGTCAGCTCACAAAGGCAGTCATTTTGATTAAAACCAGCGCCCACAAACTGCTCATCATTCATAGGCCCCTTTCCAAAACCCTTCACAAACCACTGGCTTTTGTGTGAAGCCCATAGACGTGTAATTGCCTTATCCCACCCCCGTACATGACATTGGCCCAAACTGTTACATTTGATCCCTTGTTGTTAACAGCATTACTTGTTGTGACTCATGCTCCCTTTTCCTGTGTCCCTGCTTGTCCCCCTTTCACCTCTTTGCTCTCCTCCCTGGGGTGCAACCATGGTGGGTAGCTGGTACCAAGAGAATTCCACCAAAGGAGCTAGAAGCAGATAGAGCAAGGGAATCGGTGGCCTGGTTGAAGGTGCGCCCTGGGGCGCTGCTTGCTTAAACCCCACCTAAGCAGCAACCTGCTCTTCTCAGAAATAACTCACCTGTGAAAGAAATACCTTGGTGAGCCAGGTCTGTTTTTTGTGAAGTGGGATCACTTATAATACAGCCAGACACTCTGTCTGTTATGAAAGTGTACTCAAGGCAACAGAATCTCTGCATAATATATGCATTTCTCTGCTGCTACATCAACAGATGTAGTTTCATCATGACTTTTTTGTGCTATTTTGCGCTATTATGAGAGGAGGCCAGTAGGCTCAACCCGTGTCAGTGTGGGAGGATGGATGCAAGGCCTGGAGCAGTCAGGACTAGTGCAAAAGCAACGGGTGCCAGGGAAGCAGCCCGCTCGCAGAGTGAGGGAGTGAGGGAGTGAGAGGGACCAGTTCTGCTTTACATGTGGAACTGGTTTATGTGAGAGAATGGTGCGGGATTGGCACACTTCCTGCATACTGCGTTTAAAAGACCCAGCCTCGCCACTGCTCAACAGATAAGGGGTTGTCCACAGCCTGTAAGCCCCAAGGGCAGTACAGGCGGTAGACAAATGGGAATTCCACAGAGTAAGCGCTGTTTGTGAGAAAACTGCCCTCCAGCTTGCAATGGTCGTGCGCACCGATCCATGAGGGCGAGTTGCACGTTATAGGAAATAGAAAGAAATACATAAATATTGGTTTCCTTGCTCATGGGCACCAGAAGACAAGTGGCAAGTGTGGAAGGTGGACTTCCAGGACTATGTGCGGCCACTATATGGGTCCCTTTTCTCTGTGCTAGATTTGCACAGCTTGGGGTATGCAGGGCGTTGCATAATTAAAAGCCTCCCATAGCGCGTCTTAGTGCCCTCAGGTGACAATGAAGTGGGGTGATAAAGGGGTGGCACTTGGTGTATAAAAATCCTGTGAGACTGCTATCAGGAATTTGGAAATGCACTCTTGTATTTTATTTTATTGCTTATAGTGCAATCCTAGCTCAAGTGCAGCAGAGCGCTTTACAACAGGATTGTGCCAGAAATGGGCTTGCCATTGTATACAGTAATGCAGTCCTATTGGTGTAGGGAGAGGGGATTTGTATTCCTCCGGCAGGTATTGTTGAAAGAATGAAGCAAAGACAAATATTATACTGGAAAGGTTTTACTTTTGGGTATGAGAGCACGCTCACGTGGACAGTGTGTGAAGAATTCAACCATCTGCATGGTGGGCATGGGCTCGCCTGAGATTTTTAGAATTTTTTAAGTGTATGTATGATGGTAGACCTGCCTCAGGAAATGTGTGGGGCTAAATCACATGCATTTTCCTATGCTCACGCTACAACAAACCCATAAACCTGTGTACTCCGGTACGGACACGGCCTACAGGTACAGGTACAGCCCGCCCCTGTCATATTTAGTTGGCATATGACAGGACAGGAGAGCACAATGTCATCCCGAAGAGGGGGGAGAAAAGCTGTTTGCTGGATTGTTTGCTGTGCTGTGGACTTGTCCCGTGGAGTCCGTCGTAGCTGTCCGCCTTTCTTGTTGGTTTGGCTTCATGGACTTTGGCACTCTATTATTCCGAGCTGCCGTGCTGATCGAGGAGGAAGTCTTTCGGAGCGACACCGCTTCGTGCCTGACCTGCGTCAGAGCAGAAAACAGGTGTTTGGATTTGGTCACGCCTCCTACTCACTGTGTAGCAACCTTCCTGTTACCATAATATCACTCTGCTCCAGCGCACCCGCTCTGCGCACCGCGAAGCACTGCAAAGGACTATTTGCTGTGCTGTGGACTTGTCCCATGGAGTCCATCGTAGCTGTCCGCCTTTCTTGTTGGTTTGGCTTCATGGACTTTGGCACTCTATTATTCCGAGCTGCCGTGGTGATCGAGGAGGAATTCTTTCGGAGCGACACCGCTTCGAGCATGACCTGCGTCAGAGCAGGAAACAGGTGAATGAAAGAGCGTCTCCTCCTCTCCTCTTGAGGCTTGAGGCGTAATGGTCAATGATCGACACACAATGAACAATAGACGGTGAATGCCACTTAAGCAATTTCTAATATCTATTTTCTCTTGCATTTTTTGAAGGTGTTTGGATTTGGTCACGCCTCCTACTCACTGTGTAACGCCCTTCCTGTTACCATAAAATCACTCTGCACCAGCGCACCCACGCTGCGCACCGCAAAGCACTGCAAAGGACTGTTTGCTGTGCGCGGTGCGTGGTGTCTGGTTTCCTTTTTGGCAAGATTTATGGACTTTTAGTAAGGCCTGTATTGTTATCACTAGCCTGATTTTGACGCCGTAAGCAGCACTTGTAGTTATGTTCAGGCATTCTTTTGTATGATCTAAAACGCCATAGGTCACCTGTAGACAATATATTGGTTAGACGTTATTCTGTCTGATTCTGTATAACTACAGGAGCTTAACTTTATGGATTCCACTCCACTGACTCTAAGGAACGGTAAGCGTCTGAGGGAATCTGTTAAAAATCTTGGGCACAAGATGTTCCCAAAAGCGAAAATGGAAGGGCCATATGCTATAGCAACAGGTCAGCAATCTTTTCTATCTGTTTCCATACAAGCAGCTCCCTTGTCCAACGCTATAGAGCAGGTGCCTCTTCAGATTCCTAATGATCAGCTCATGGACACAGAGCGGGCTGCTTCCGCATCAGTGGTAAAACAGAATATATCCTTTTCACTACAAACTGCCAACGACATGGACATTAAGTCTGACGCTTTCTTGGAGGCGAATGACAATGTTCACATCCCTATCTCTGACACCTCTCTGCTTGCACCGGGTGTAATTGCTGCCCTAGAGAGGCGAATTAGCCTCTCGTTAGGTCCGTCTACCCCTGTGGCAGCGTCCTGTGGACTGCGGGAACAAGTGCACTTTCATCCGACACCCTTCCCCACTTTAGCTCCGATCAATCACCCTACACCATCTAGAAACCCCTAGAGGGATCTTTTTGCGCCTAGCAAAATGGGCAGCTCGCCTACTCCTGAATTTCATTCCCATAGGACATTACAGTTAGATGATCCTTTATTTCATGACTCTCCTAATAAACATGTGCCACAGGAGCTTATATCTGTCCCGCTCTCTCCCCATTCGCCTTTGTCTCCAATTCCGCCTAATGAAAACTCCTCTCATCTGTTAGAGCAAGAACTACATTCTTTTCCGGTCCTCACTCGCATTCTAAACTTACTCGATAAAGGACATGAATTTACTCATGTGCTACTAAAAGACATAAAAGACACAATCTTAACTAACTCCATCAAACTCTCTAAAATCGAAGGGTTCATATTAGCTCAGGAAGCTTGTCACAATTTTCATATAACCTGTCCAGAACGGACGGCTGAGCTTGTAAAGAGGAGTCTGCCCGCTAATTTTTCAATGCAGGTTTCGACATCGCAAAGCACTCAAACGGCTGAAGTCACCTTTCTGCTAAATGGCATACCAACGTCATTTGCTAATGCCGTTGCTAAACCTAACTCACTGGAGCCCTCAACATCAAATCCTCCAGTGATAGATGTAGTAGAATTGGAGAAACTTCCACATGAGAGAATCCTACAAATTGAACAGATCCTGTTTAAATCACAGTTGTTTTCGGCCAAACTGCTCCAAAACAATACAACTGCTTCGGCTTCTGCTTCTGCGGAGCCCTCTCCTGATAGTCCATCAGCATTCACAAATCTCCTTGAGGAGTCTACCTCCTTAGAATCAATCGACATGTCTAAAAATATTTACCATCCATCGCGTAGAATGAAAAAATCATATCAGAGAGCATTGAAACGGAGAAACAAATCAAAGAGGAATAGTGCCTCTATCTCTAACGTTAGCAATGCAGCTACCTCCTTACAATGCTCAGCCAAAAACCGTGACAATGTAGATGCGAGGCTGAATAGCTCTCAAACTGGAAATGAAGATTTTCAGTTCAATTCTAGTCAATTGAACGAAGAGAGTTGGATGGCACTTCAATTAAAATTGTCTAAAAAAGCACAAAAAAGAGCGATGAAAGGCATGTGTTCTTCTGCTCTCAAACCTATTGATGAGAATGTATGTGAAGATCAAATTATTGTTGGAACAGCTGCTGGTTGTGAAGGCACCACACCTTCCAGTGTCTTAATACAAGCTAACTTGAATACATTTTTTCCTCTTGTAGAAAATAAAAAATCATCATGCTGTGGTACTATTAGTAATTCAAACAAAGGGGTACCTGAATCTGAAGACCTAGCTCCTGTGGTTGTTCAGGCGTTGATTCATCAACCTCTGTCTGCACCATCTTTGCTAGATCCCCAAGTATCTATTGTGCAGAATACAGCACCCCAGGTGTCATCCCTAGGCAAAGTGTCACATGTTTCTAATTTACCAAGAGTTGAATCAGTAGAACAAGTTGCCGACTATTTGAACATCTGTCCGCCTATTGCGTCTGTTCAAGTACCTGTTGCACCTTGCATCGTGGAATCAAAAAACATGCATGTTCAGTCTAATTCCACAGACGCACCTTCTGTCCCTCTCATTATTAATCGAGACTTATAGTCATTTAATGAAATCCCGGATGAAACGCAAACCCTAATTGGATGGTCCAGCAACCAACAAATTAACGGTGTGGTTCCCATCAATCGCACATTTTTGATGAACACTCTTTATAAAATTCCTTCTTTGCGCAATTTAATTTCGCAAGATATAGAGTCGGTAAAGTTACCTTTGATTAACAATAATCGCATGCTGTGCAAAGTAATATCGCCTATGATTGCGAAACTAATTTGGGCGTACAAAACTGATTTGCTCTTTCTGGGACTGGAATTACAAGCATTTTTATCTTTTGAAAAGGCAATTGAATTTTTGGAATTCTCACCTCCTTCAATTCTAAAAATTTGTACTGCTGCGAACAATTCTGTTTCTGTTCCATTGGAGAATGAAAAAATATTAATGCAACTGGCCTCTCTTACCTCTGCATTGAATGGTATCTTGGGGATCTTGCCTTTGGCAAAAGTCCCCGCAAATCTAGCAATTACGAACCCCTCTACTACGACGACCTCATAACGCAACAAGCTCACTATTCAGTCCTGGAACTGTTGTGGATTTAATAATCTTTTATCATGGTTCGCAAATAGGAGTAGGAATGACCCTCCATCTATTTTGTTTTGCAAGAAACCATGTGTTGTAATGAATTTCATCTTGATGGGTTTACTGCCGTTCATAATGCCGCGGCTCAGCCTTGGTCTGGGCGTCCAGTCGGGGGGATTTCTATTTTACTCAACAATGACCTCTCCTTTGAAATAAATTCCAATGCGTCCAATCAATTGTTTTTATTGATTGATATTGACATTAACATTTTTTGGGCCGAAAAAAGTGGTCCTGATATCCCTTTATTCTAATCCCTCTACCCTTGCCATTGAAGAGGCCATTTATATCTTAAATGAAACGTTAATGGAAATGTTCTATAAATATCTCTCTGCAGAAGTCCTGATCCGTGGTGACTTTAATGCAAATTTATACGCATCTTTAAATGTGCCCCCGCCACATGAATCTTCATACCATTTTCGAACTGCCCGCGCAAATGGTGTAAGATGGACACAGTTCTTTTCTTGCTGGGATCTTGTAGTGATTCAACCTCAGCGTCCTCAGGCCTTTTTCACCTGGCGTAGAGGAAACTCATGCTCTTCCATTGATTACATAGTTGCTTCTCAATATCTCTCTGGTATCATTTCTCTCATCAATGGCCACTTTCCATCTTATGGCGACCATGCCATACTCTCGGGTACTATGATTGTAGAAATCAAATCCTTTGTTAGGATGCAGGCACTGGCCTTAGTTCAGAGCGATCGACAGCTTTTGTCAATTCGCTGGATTATTTCAACTTGCCGACGATTGACATTCTTAGTCAATCAGGATTGGTGGCCTGATTCCTATCTCGAGGATAAAACCTCTCAGGCTGTTCTCGAGTGGAATCTGCAGATGATTCAAGGTCACCTAAATGCGATAGCAGAATCAGCGCAGTTACAGACAAACACTAACGCCGCAACCTTCCTTTTAGCAAATATACTTGCTAAACTAAAATCGGAAGGAAATAGCGAATTAAGAACCCTTAAGCGAAAGCTTTGTTCTATCGATTGCATTAGCTATTTGGCAGCCAAAAAACTTCTTGTACGAAAACATAAAAATAGCATAAAAGCCGCCTGAACTTCGTTTCATCTAATTGGTAACCAAAACATGGTACGCCTGATCTGTAAGCATAATAATCGAGATATATGGAAATTACTTAGGGCATCGAACAAAAGCTCCATGTCTCCTCTGGAATCTGCTATAGACGGCACTTCATGGTTAGTTTTTTTTAACAGAAATATCTCTTACCTCCGAGATTCACACTTGCTGATATAACTAATCTTGTTACCTACATTCCAGCGCTTTGCTCATGGTCTGTTGAGGACATACTGTGTGCTATTACAAAGCTAAAATCCTCTAAATGTGCAGGCCTGGATGGGCTGCCTCCCTGTGTAATTAAGGATGACCCATTCTTTTGGGCAACCATATTTTTGAGGATTTTTCAATCAATTGTTACTTTAAAATCTCTCCCGCCCCCCTGAGTCAGTTCCATTATTATTCCATTACACAAAAAAGGACCTTTAAACACCCCTCTAAACTTCAGGCCTATTGCGCTTATGGACGTGGCGTCTAAAATTTTCGCACTTCACTTACTGAAGGATGTCGAAACCCACATAACGGAAAATCGCATTTTAAACAAAGTCTAGACGGGCTTTCGAAAAAATATGGGGACACAACTAAATGCCACGATTCTGGCGCATTTAAATGCAGAAGCGCATGGTCCTCATCATGGACCAATTTTTATAGCGTCTTTAGACTTATCCTCCGCATTTGACTGCGTAATTCGCAGTAGACTTTGGGATAAAATGATGACACTTAAATTCCTGCTTTCCTTAGTAGCACTCATTGCGTAGCTACATCACAACACGTCTTTTAGAGTACGTATATCAAGCAAAGGGAGTCTGACCGAGCCTATTCCAACGGCAATTGGCGTCAAGCAAGGCTGCAACCTGGCGGCAGATCTATTCAATCTATATTTATCAGATATTGAAGGGTTATGGGACTCTTCCAAATCTTATATTGTCCGGCTTGGAAGGTTTCAACTCTTGTGGTTGGCGTATGCCGACGATGTGCTTTTGTTTGACAGCACCCATTCGGGTCTTCAGAACAAATTGGAAACTTTTCAGCACTTTTGTAGAGCAAACAACCTGACTATAAATTCCTCGAAATCGAATATTCTTGTGCTTTCTTCAAGGAAAAAGATGCGCACATTTTGCTGGCATATAGACTCCACCTATATTCAAATGTCACACAGACTACATATTTGGGTTACAATCTTGCAAAAAACTCGATCTGCTATTTTTTGGCAAAAAACTCTGGCCGGAAAAGTGTTGCCATTACAAAAGCAAAATGAAAAAAATAATTTTTCATAAATATTGTAAGTTTTCTTTAATTCCATTGTTTGAATTTTATTCTAAAAAGGTGGAGGCAATCATCTTATATGGATTAGATCTATGTTTATTAGATCTCTCCACCTTTCTAAATATGTTGCAAGCCAAATTGTGGAAAACTACCCTTTGTCTACCGTTTTATCTTCCGAATGCAATCTTACGACATGAACTAGGATTAAATTCCCTGGCATCGCGTCATAATTGGCGTATATTGAAAAATTATGAAAAGATGTGTTTTCCTTTTGAAAATTCGATATACGAGGATTTCCTTGTTATGTTGAGAGAATCCTATCCGGTATCGATTGTAACTTTCCACAAGCGTATACTAGCCATTTTAGCCGGTATTAACATTTCTTCTGAAGAGTTGCAATTAAAAGTAAGCACAGCTCACAAACGCTTATTTAGGAATGATTGGGCTGCTACCTGCTCCGAGATATTCTCTTATGGATCATTTTCTGAACACGCGATATTTAGACACAAACAATTGCCACGCTTACAATACTTCTTGCTTTGCGCCAGTGTTGAATCCAGGACTCTATATATGCGATTTCGCTTAGATCTAATTCACACGAAAGCAAGAACAAAATACTGGGTCTGTGAGTCTAACATTCCTTCTGATACCACCTGCAGATTTTGTAATAAGGTTGATTCAATTGAAACTCTAAAACATCTTTTTCTTACATGTTCTTTCTTTGAAACCGAGAGGCTAAAAAACATTAACTCTTTCAGCTCCACCCATTCAGTCAATGGAAGGGAATTAATATGGTCACGTTGTATGTGGGGCTCCTGTAATTCAATAATTCTGGCAACTGTACGCCTAGTGAAAATCATTGAGGCAGCAATAGCCACCCATTCAGAGACCTAGAATTTCAAAGTTTTTGCTTATGACTGGTTCAGTGATAAGATGTTTTTCCCAGAATGTATTTGTTTTTGGTTTTGCGAATGGTGAAATCTTTCTATGTGAAGGGATATTCATGTTTTATATAGAACAACTAACTTGGGATGTTTGTCTGTTTTTGAATATTATGTGTAATGTAGACACCTGTAAATATCAGGTTTTTCTTTTTAATTTTAAAAAGAAAAATGGTCTTGAAATATGTATAGTGAATGTATGTAAAGATTTTTATTGAATGACATGTAACTGATTTAAGCTATAATTCTGTAAGGATGGGTAAGCATCAAAAACAAAATTTAAACAATAAACTTTAAAAAAAAAAAAAGCTCCCCCCTGTCATGAACAGCCTGATTAACTGACACAGGCTCCATGGAACTGCCCTGCTCCTTTGTTTGTCCTGCAGCAGGTGGAAGTGATTTATATACCAATAGAGGGTACTTCAAATGTGCAACCATGGGGCCTGGCTGCAGAGGATAACAAAGGAGAGAATAAACCGCAAAAACCTTTCATATGTAACTGTGTCAACCTGAAGCCAGCTCCCGCCTCTCAGTATCAATGACAGTGAACTGACATGTCTGAGTCTATTGTGATAGGAGACCATCCCTGCTTGAGGGACACCATTCATAAAATTCAAGAATGTGGCTTGCAGAAGCCAGAGAGTTTGGTCTATCAGCATCTTCAAGGGAGATTTGCTGCTTTAAAAGAAATCACACAGGGAGAATCATTAACCAGAAAGACTCTTTGATAACAGCCGACAAGAATGTGGGTAGGGGGTAGAGGAGGTGAGCCCAGAACTCTTTCTGCTGAGAGAAAGGTTCCGCCATATTGGTTCCGGGACAACACTTGTTCCTGTAGTGCCCCCTTGCCTTTTTATGTTGCAAAGCACTCTGGTAATGACCTCACACATACAGAAAATTGTTGTTAGGGACTGGTTCACTAAGGTAGGCTCAGCCTACACCAATCACTGTGGCCCTCTTAGCTTTAAGAGAGGGCGGGAGCTCCTCTTTCAGGCAGATCATCTGAAGACTTCACTTGAAGCACGAGAAGAAGAACTCATCCTTGGGCCCTTGCTGAAGGTACTTTCTGCTTTACAGCTTCTGCCAGTGAACAAAGGCCAGGAACATCCAAAGAGGGAAGCAAGATCACTCACCTTTATTTATTTATTTATTTATTTATTTATTTATTTGTTTGTTTGTTTGTTTGTTTGTTTGTTTATATAGCGCTAAAGCTCGCGGGCATCAGACCGCTTTGCAATGAGACAGGACAAGTAGATACAGATATGGGACAGAAAAGTAGTCACATATATAAGTCAGATCCGTGGTGTGCTTTTATTGTCTTGTCTGGGGTTTATTTAAATAGTAAATTCTTAAGTTTCTTTCTGAAGTATATGTAGTTTGTTTCCAACCTCAGGGTCATGGGTAGTTCGTTCCATTTGAGGATACTTCTGCCCGGGAAGGCCTTGCCAAGACAATCCAGCTTTTTAGCTGGGGTAACCTCTAATAAAGGCCTGGAGATATGCTGGGTCTTTGTCATGTAGGCATCGATGGGCGATAGTGAGGGACTTGAATGTAATTCCCTCCTCAATGGCCAGCCAATGCAGATCTCTTCTGTCAATCGTTATGTGTTCTCGTCTTGATTTGCCCGTGATAGTCCTAATAGCATAATTCTGAATTACCTGACATTGCTTCAGGCATTTGCTACTAGCACCGAGGAGCAGAGAATTGCCATAGTCAAGTCTAGAGAGAATTGTAGCTCTGGCTATGGTGATGCTATGTTTTTGATTGAGCAGGGTTCTGATTTTATTGAGGAGTTTTTGATGGTATTGGCAGTCTCTTTTCAAGTATGTTGTATGAGCCTCGGCTCCCAGTGAGGCCTGCAAGTAAACTCCAAATGTCTTCACTTGGTCTGATATTGGTATTTGGGCGTTTTTGATGCTGAATGAAGAATATAATGGGTTCTGTTTTTTTCTGAAATGTGAGGACCCAAAGATCATTAATTTCTTTTTGGTACAGTTTAGGCACATCCAGTTATCCTTCATCTAGCCTTCAATGATGTTGTATATAGATTTGAGTTCATCGCTATCTTGTTTGTAATCTCCACTGAGCTTGAAGACCAATTGAGTGTTGTCAGCAAAATTAGTGAAGAATATGCCTAGTTGTGTCAGCATGGTACAAAGGTAGCACATGTATAGATTGAATAGCAGGGGGGAAAAGCTGGCACCATGTGGGACTCCACAGTCCACAAGTTTGGTTTTGGAGGCCTGGTTTCCCCAGACAATCCTGATTGTCTGTCTTGCAGAAAGGATGATATCCATTCATTCACGTCTTGTGAGCAGTTTCCTTATAGTTCTAAGGCCTCTCGGAGCCTCATGTGATCAAACAGATTAAAGGCTGCCGAGAGGTCTAATAAGATCAAGAGGCCTGATTTTCCCCTGTCTAATATACCCAGCATCTCGGTCTGCAGATCTAATAGTGCTGATTCAGTGCTGTGGCTTGTCCTAAAACCCGACTGTTGGGGGTGCAGGAGGTTGTTCATATCCACATAATTTTGGAGCTGTTCCGTAGCAACTTTGTCCAATATTTTCAGCAGAAAATTGCAGTTCGTTATTGGTCTTAGGTTTGCGGGGTCATGTTGATCTAGTTCTGGTTTCTTAAGTAATGGTGTAACCGTGACTGTTTTGATTAGGTTTGGTACAGTTCGGTCCCTAAAGGACGCGTTAACCATTCTTCTAAGAAAGGGAGCAAAAATATCAGTGTTTTCAAGTATTAGTTTTGGTGGTAGTGCATTTTCTATGCATGAGGTGCATTTTATATTAGCGAGCGTTCTCTTCATCTCTTCAAGTGTTATGGGTATGAATTGAAATTTGGTGTTTTTCAATTCAGGCTTGGTTTCACATGGTGTCTCTGGCCTTAACGATTTTGTTGTGGAAAGCCTTTTGGACATTCTCACAATCTAGTTCTGTTGGCTGGAAGGGCGGTGTAAGTACCTTGGGTTTATCGATGGCTTTAAGGATCTGAAAGAGTTTGCCGGTGGAGTTTGAAGCTGTGCTAATAAGTTCATTGTAATGGTTTTTCTTCAGTTCTGTGAGTTTGGTCTTATATCTACAGTCAGCGTTCTTCCAGTTCGTTTTGTTTAATTCGGGGGGTCTTTGAGCCATTTCCTTTCTAGGTTTTGTTTCTCTTTTTTTATTTCAATGGCTTCAGTATTGAACCATTTTTGATGGTTTATGTTGGTCCTAACTTGTTTATTTTTCAGGGGGGCATGGAGATCTAGCATCTCTTTTATGCATTGATTATATGCCAGAATGATGTTTTGACATGAGTCATCATCTTTAGTGTTGGACGTGATTTTATTTATTCCTTCTGATAGCATGGTGCTGGTGATTTCTTTTCAAGTTCCTGTCTAGTACTGTTTTAGATGGGTTATTTATTTTCTCTGTTTTTTGTTTTAAGGTGACTGAAACTTCAATTTTATAATGATCTGTCCAGATACATGGGTAGTTTCCTATTAGTGTTATATCTGAGTTGTTCTTGATTATCCAATCGAGTTGGTTCCCTGTGACAGCGGTGGGGCCTTTGTTAACTACTGTGAAGGCACATCTATCTAGTTCTTCCTCTAGCTTAATAGCCTCAAGATCATTGTGATTGCCTCTCCATCTCTTAATGTCACTGAGGAGTATAGTTCAGTGTTGAGTGTTTTAAGGTTGCTCCGGATAGAGATTAGTTTGTCGTTGAAATTAGAGATTAGGGATGGTGGCCTGTAGATAACTATTATGACCATGCAGTCGTTGTGGGTAGGTGTCAGTTTGAGGTGGATAATCTCACAACCGGTGCACTGTATGAGGGTGGCAAAGAGTTTGAGATTTTGTCTGGCAATTATCGCCACTCCTCCACCTTTTCCCGTCTCTCTGTTTTTAAAGTAGACATTGTAGTTAGTTGGTACTGCAGTATCTATGGTGGGGCCCATTGGTTCCTGTAACCATGTCTCAGTTAGACATAGGATGTCCAACCTATCATCTATGATATAATCATGGATCTCCTGAGCATGTTTGGGCAGTGACCTGGTGTTAAGTAATGCAATTTTAAGTTTGGGTGATTCTGGAGCATTCAGTTTGTGAATCTCTGGCACCTGTATAGCCTGTTGGACTGGAGCTGATAGGGTGCATTCATTCAAAAGTGTGTTGGATTTAAGGGGATATGGTCTGGAGCTAATATAGTCCTGGACTAGTCCTTGGTTCTGTAATATGGTGGCCTGACTCAGCAATTGGCAGAATTTAATAAACCCCATACCTGTGAGATAAACGGCAAGGTAATGTGGTGTAAATCTGGCAGAGTTCCGTGCTGTGTGCCGTGGGATGCTGTGGACTGGCATAGACTGGCTTCGTTGCGGAAGCGCCGGCGCTGAAGCACCAGACATTTCCTTAAAGCGACATGGGCGCTCTGGGAACTGTAGTTCCTGTCCGTGCGTGCCTGTGTGCCTGAGTCGGCAGGGGATCTCAGAATGCACAACAAGTTTTCAAAAATAAAGTGTCCACTTGGATTAAAGTCAGATCACATTCAGCGACCTAGGGAACAAAGGGAGAAAAGAACTCAGAAGACCCTCCAGCCATTTCAGAACCAGTACCCAGCCAACACACAGCAGGCCCTGCTACGCTCGGCAGCGGTCTCCCTAGACAGGAAGTGGCAGAAGGTTTCTGAACCCAAAACCAAGGATAAGACTGCTGCCTGCAACACACTCCTGGCCTATCAGCCTTAAAGGACAACGCAAGCTCATCAAAGAGGCAGGGAGAGGTGCAACGACAAGCACCTGCTGCTGTCTGCCTTAAAGGACATTCTTGAGCCAGTCGAGTTCCTGGATCAGCAACCACCTGCAATGCTGACTGCTGTCAAGCCTCGAGTTACCAGCTTCAAGCTGCAGCCGGTGATTGAATCTGAGGTGTCTCGACCAGCACTTCAAAACCGCTGATCAGCACTGAGACAACAATTCCTGACTCAGAGTCAATGTGAAGGCAAGCCTGCAGCCATTCACCAAGCTTTCCTCGCCGAATCCTCTAGCCACCTGATACCCACCACTGTCTCCCGTCTTAAACTCTGTTGCACAAGCCTGAAAAGCACCCTGAAGCCAACTCAACACTGTCTAGCACCAAGAACAACCAGAGCAAGAGGTACATTCTGGTTCTGAATCCCCTGGTCCTTCCCTGAAGGCCCCTAGAGACATTTTAAGAGCAGTTCTCCTTTTTTGCTGAAGCCAAGAAGCGTGGTAAAAAAAAGATTGTGGTTATTAACCACACTATCTCCTCTCCTGTCAGTTTCCAGGGTGCATACCTTTTCTCTCTTCAAAACTGTCTGTTCTCTGCATTCATTTAAAGGTGGGTTGTATTTCGTAGTGTTATTAGATTGCCTTTAGTGATAATTATAGTGTAGTTATTTTTATACAACCTTGACGGGGCACTCCTTATATCAACGGGTAATAATTGTATTTTTCACTGTGTTGCAAATAACCAACGATCCATGACCTTTAGAGGAGATAAACCCGCCGTTCCGTCTACGTTGCCAAAATTGGACTAGGAGGTTTATCATTTTAATTGTATGCTTGTTTAATCCAATCTGTTTGGGTCCATTCTGGTGTATTAGAGGTATGGGGCTGATTGATGGTTTAGAAAAAGATTCACCCCGGACAACTGGTAACCCATAATTTGATTTGTCACAATGTGGAAGACATTACTCCTCTGAAGGAGCTAGCCAACAATTTTAATTTAGGACTCATGTGATAGGCATATCCATAATCAGATCATCTTAAGGGAAGTATTGACCCACTAAGCTCTGCCCTGGGACATCACTGTGTGCTGGTGGCACCACAACCAGTGAAATGGCCGCAAAGTAGCCCTATGGGTGCTAAACCTCTGAAAATTGTGCAGTGAAACCGGAAAAGTTGGCTGCCAATCTACTTTGCCTGTGTCAGTGGTGGAACAGGAGACCACACTGCTAAAACCTGTCATTCGGCTGGCAACAGAGGGACAATGGAAACTACATGAAAGGCAGTGCTTCATTGCAAGGAAACCCAGAAGTGCTCTGAAAACCATTTTACCTTGGTTGCTGAAATTACAAAATAATGATTCCAAGCATCAGAAAATATCTAAACTCCTTGCTGGGTGCTACCCGTCAGTTTATTTAAAAAATCCACATAAGCACACAATGTCAGGAAAAGCAGATACCATCACAAGAATATCCACATTAAAAAGTGTGCTGGTTTGTAAAATCTGCCAGAAATGGGCAGAGTACCGCTAGCCGCCTGTGTGACAGCTGTCAGTTTATTACATTGGAAGCTTAACTTGTGCAGTTAAAATCACATGGTTGAAATTAAGTGACTTGCTATCAAAAACAATATATGTTGCTACTATTTAATCTCTATGTTTAAAATACTGTAATTGGAGATCTGTTTGCCTGTTGTGAAATTGTAAGTTTATTTTCAGCTAAGAAAATGTAATAATTGACTTTAAAGTAAATCTGATGCAAGCCAACAAACTTCAAAGCGAATTCCACAGTTTGCTCCAACAAAAGGCATATCTCCTGCTTCTCATCAAAGGCCAGGAACCCCCAGTCAGGTGTTAATCAGGAGGGGCGAGGATTTTGCTCTGCTGCTCCTGGGAGAGACAAAGGACTCCCTTGGCTGAAAAGAATATGCAGGTGCAAGTGTCAACAGAAACCCCTGCTAGAGGAAAGGGGCAGGGATTGCTCTTGACCCACCAAAACTTTGGGGGCGGGACAGACAGTTATGTGTATTCTTAAAGCACAAGAAAGTATATTTTTGAAAAGGACTGACAGAGGACTGTGCAAAATTGTCAGGTGTTAATGAAGAGGGGAGATGATTTTGCTCTGCTGCTCCTGGGAGAGACAAAGGACTCCCTTGGCTGAAAAGAATATGCAGGTGCAAGTGTCAACAGAAACCCCTGCTAGAGGAAAGGGGCAGGGATTGCTCTTGACCCACCAAAACTTTGGGGGCGGGACAGACAGTTATGTGTATTCTTAAAGCACAAGAAAGTATATTTTTGAAAAGGACTGACAGGACTGTGCAAAATTGTAAATATTTGTAAAATACAGTATTGTTAATATGACAATTCTGGTCACATGTTAAAAGTACTCAGAACTCTGTGCTATGTTCAGGGACAAGACTACAGAATTTGTGGTTTTGTAGCAATTTTGGTGATGCCAGAAACATGGAACTTCACATGATTATACCCAGATATCATGCAAACATATGTATAAAAATGTGGACAAATCTGACATTGGGTACCAGACCAAAAGTGCGAAAAATTGCCAAACCTAGACCCAAACTTTCACCGAGACAGGGCTGGGATGAATACTTACTCCACCAAATCTGTGATATCAATATGCTATTGCTAGCAAGTTTGTAAAATTGTAAATATGTCTTGTATGAAAAATAGATTTCATGTGCAGAAACCAGGGGGAGGTTATCCCTGGATCGTAAAATACAGCATCATCATGACACCATGTTTTCTTCTCGAATCAGGGGAGAGGAAAGACCCTAACCAATAGAATACCTAGGGTTGTGCCTAGTATAATTCAGCCTACCCACCCTTTTAGAAAATACATAAATAGAGACAGCTTAGGACCTGGAAACACACATTCGCCCACCATCCGATTGCTGGCAGAGCACTTTGCAAGAGAAATCCATATCCAAGACTCCAGACTCCAGATGTCAGAATTTTGAAAGCAGAAAGGCCCATTTCCAAAACTGAACCATTCTCAGCTTGGCCTTTAATAAATCCTGAAACCAGATTTTACCCCCAGACCTCCAAGGGGAACCACAAAGAACAGCCTGGCTGTGCTGTTTCTGCTTTCTTGCTAAGAAGTCTTGCCAGAATACAGAGATCCAACCCAGAGAAGCAGAGCGGTGACCAGATAGCTGTGAACCAGAACGAACCTGTCAGATCCAGTCCAATCCCGCCTTGCAGTATCCAAAGTGCCGTGCTGAGTGCAGAACCAGGGTGTCTTGAGTCCAGTCCGGTGTGCTAGCTGAATTCCTGTCCAGAAAGTCTCCCTGACCAGATCCCTGACGGGTCCATTCCAAACAGTGGTAGTGAGTATCCATAGCATAGGATTGTCTCTAGCATATGTATTGTCCATAAGTAATCCTATCCAAAACCATTCTATTATATCCAGAACTGCATTGTAGAAAATCTTTTGTCTTACCTGAATCTTTCTCTCATCCTTATAGTCCTTTGGTAATAATAGTGTTAAAATCATCTTTGCGCTAATATATTTTCTGAAGAAAGGCGAGCGTCTCGGCAGGCAGAAAACATCCAGAGGCGTTGCTGGGCTGGTGGCTGTGCTGTCATGTAGTTTGCGGCTTCATAGTCTCCCTAGTGTAAAGAAATCTTGTTTGTAATTTTAAAAAGCGCATCTTTCTTTTGCAAATTCTTCACCATGTATGCTAGAAACTCAGCTTTCCAACGAACCCAAAACCGCATCCCAACTCCTTATAATTATTCTGCAATCGCGCTTACCGCGCGCGGAACAGTTTGCCGTGAATTTGACATTTGGCTCAAATCTCTCATGTGTGAAATAGCTGTTCCTTGCATCCGACCTCAGAATTAAGTGTTCGACCTGCTAGTTACTCAATAATCATTGTTAGCGTTTATCTGAAACCATACAAAGCTGCACCCACTAGTATTGAATCCTCTTTAGTGAATTAAATCCATTTTCAGTGTTTTTACCTTTCATTCAAAGCCAAATTCAAAACCATTTTGGACCCATTTGCAATCATTCCTGTTTTTCTCTGTGTTTGCTGGGGGAAATTGGGATTCATACTGTATTTGTGGAGTGTGTATTCCTGAAACCTGTTTTCTCCCCTTCCATCTCTTTATACTGCATATTGGGGGGTTTGAGTAGTGTGCAGGGGGAAAGAGTAATCACATTGCATTTTGATTGAACCCACACAAAGTATTATTCTATGCTGGATTATTTTTCCTATCATTACTCCGTGTGATTAAAGAGAGTTCTTGTGACATCTCCCCATTGGTGATCCTTGTATAATATTAAATAGGGTGATATATATATATATTGTGAAATACATAAAATAAATCCTGTTAACTTTGCAAACCAGCCTGCTTCCTAGTTCAGTGAGACCGGGGGGATTCAAAGAGAGGGGCGTAATATAAGGGTATATCGTTCAGAAATAAAAGAACTTATAGACATAAATAAATAATTAAGGGTTCCAGCTGTGCATCACACACTAGGCATTGACTTAGGTGGAGTGCCGGGTTGAAAACACTTACATAAGATTGTTGGACCATGAATTAGGGAAGGAATATGGAGAAAAGTTAGCAAAAAGGATGGTGCACATATAGCACTATTTGAAAGAGTTGGATAAAAGAGGGAATACAGTTGGCAATGGCGAGGCTGCAGCAATGCCGTGGGAGAGACAATTGGAGTTCAAGCCTTCAGAATGGATGTATAGGTTTTGGCCGTGGCACAATTGTTTGCTGCCGAATTGACTGTGGTGAATTCAGCCGTGAAGCCAATTTTGCCACGGCCAAAACTGCCCCAATTTAAAAAAAATGCACACTCACCCACCACCCACTTACCTTTTCACCATCGAGGCATGATCTGACCCTGCACCGTCGGATCCGGTTCCTCCTACGCGGGTCGGATCCGATGGCGCAGGGTCCACTTTTTTTTTGTCCCCCGCCTCCTGACCTCCAGAAGTGGGGCCAACCATGCTACCCCCAAAGGTAATCACTACCAAACATGTGAGCGGGGGACACCAGCCACAACCCATGCTCCCCATGTTTGGTAGCGATTACCCAAATTGGTTGTTTCCAAATGACCAAATTGTACTGGCC
This sequence comes from Ambystoma mexicanum, assembly GCF_040938575.1. Lineage (NCBI taxonomy): Eukaryota > Metazoa > Chordata > Amphibia > Caudata > Ambystomatidae > Ambystoma > Ambystoma mexicanum. The sequence goes on from NC_090932.1 coordinate 1,393,308,660, forward strand.
GAATTCGGCCATTCTACCACTCGGTCAATTAGAAACGACCAATTTGGGTAATACCTTCAGAACACCTCCAGGGCAGAGGAACTCACAAACCCATTGGTAACAAAAGGGTAACACCCAGGAGGGTAAAGAGTGGACCAGTGTGGTGGATGATGACAAAAAAAGACGAGTGGCAAAAAGATGCTTCAGGTGCAGCATCTTTCACCTTGCCAGTGCACAGGAGATCCCTAGCCATTTCATTATATGCAGACAATGTGGGAGAAAGGGGCACTTTCCAAGGTGCTGCACAAATCGTTGGAATGTTAAGGAGGTTGGGGGTTGTGAGAACGATGAGCAAGTAATTGATGGAGAGGGATTACCCTTTTCAGTAAGTGAGGTCTTAAAGTGTTGTTTGATGGAGGGGCATACTAGTCATCCAACTATAACTCCACCCTAGGACACTCGACCTACACTGCTTTATGTTCTTTGTGTCTGTCTTTGTCCATGTGAGCGCCTTGAGGCCTACGGGCGAATGGCACTATACAAGAAACACTATAGATGGATGGATGGATGGATGGATGGATGGATGGATGGATGGATGGATGGATGGATGGATGGATGGATGGATGGATGGATGGATGGATAGATAGATAGATAGATAGATAGATAGATAGATAGATAGATAGATAGATAGATAGATAGATAGATAGATAGATAGATAGATAGATAGATAGACCTTTATAGGACTGGATGGATAGCCCAATCACATGCTGATATACTTGGGATTCAGTTACACAATCATTGAGGATAAGGTGTGGGTACATGTTTTCAAGTGAAAGGGAAGGGAGATGCAGGTGTCCAATATAATGCCTATAGAGGAGTGAGCTCCAATTGGCACAATGAGAAAGGGATTCACTTTAATATTATGTACGAGAAAAGCAATTTGGGAATTGTCCTCTTTTCCTGAGTAATGGGACAGGAAATGGAGATGATAGCATGAGGGAGGGTTGTGGAAGAAAGCTGTAAAAGTGTATAAACATGTTTTCAGTATAGGATCCGGCAGAAGGCTGATGCCATGCCAGTGATAGCAAGGGTTGGAATCGTCCTGATGATAAGTCTCAGAGCAGAGCTATCTGCCAAAATGATGGATCAAGAGATGGGTGGGCATAAAGCCAGTCAATACCCTACCCCATGATGAATGTCCCCTGTGGTGCTCGTACCCAGCTGGGCAGATAAGGCTGTGTGCTGACCTCCATGCTGTGAATGAAAGTGTTGTGGTTGACAGACTTCCCTTGTAGAGCATTGGGGAGTTGGTGAACATAGTAGGGTAGCCAAATGTATTCAGCATGGTTGACCTTGCCTTTGCATACCACCAGGTTAAGCTGTATCATGCCTTGAGGGAAGGTAACAAACACATTTGTCACCCAGATAGAACATTTAGATATAAAAGAATGTGTTTTCGGATACTTTGAGTAGCTTCTTTCTGCCAATGCCTCATGCATGTGCTACTAGGGAAGGCTTGTGAAGTGGCCTGTTGTAAGGATAACATGTTGGCTTTCAGGCAGAACATGGATGAACATGACAGAGCTTTTTGTCATGTTTTCAGTACAGTGCAGGTTTCTAGGCTCACACTCCACAAAGGGAGATGCCAATTAAGGCAACGTTGTAAGATTAGCGATTTTTTATTTTGTATTTGATTTAATTGCATTTAAAAAAAAAAAAACAAAAAGAAAACATCAAATTCATCAAATTTCATCATCATTAAAAGTTCATCAAAAAAGTTTATAAAAGTTCCTTTTCTCCATGGAGTTTCTATTAAATTCTCGTTCCATTGTTTCATTGTTTAGGGTGCCTCTTACCCTGTTCACTAATTAAAGATGATAGATTATTTTGGCAAAAGAGCTCGCTGTTATGACCCAAGACGTTTATGATCACTCATTAAGACTGACCATCTATCGTCATCGTTGCCCATAGTTTGAAAGTTCTGAAAAATAGGTGTAAGAAACTCTCAGTGCAAGGCACTTGATAAACACATGTTAGATAGATTCTACCTTTGACAGATCCTTACAGAATCTACAGGAACTGGAAGCACTCTACCCTCTTTTTGCCAATATCTTGTTGGTGTGGATTAAGTTGAGATGAATCCTCATAGAAATTCCTCTGAATATTGTATTTTGGAATTTTAAAAGGAAAGATTGGGTTTGTTCAACTTCATGACAGGCTGAGGCAAATCCTTTATCAATTTCGATGCGCCTGCTTTTTCCAAAGTCTTTATCCAATCTAGTTGGAACAGTTTTTTCTTCACCCTCTGCGGGTTGGACCTAAGATCATCTTCTGTGCAGTTTTGGTCTTCCAAGATATTTCTATTGTTTAAGACCCATTTGCCTAACGTTGACGATGTGTTCTTGTGTATTTCGCAGTTTAGCAAGGTCATGATCATGAGGCTATTTGGGAGAGTGATTTTGCAAAAGAGGGTTAATCTTTTCCACTCAACACTGTAAGATTAGTTATCTGGGGCTTGAGTTCAATGTGAAAGGGGACAAACTGAAGGCCATTGTGGAGATACAAAGTCTGTTACTCAGCAGAAAATGTTATCCTTTCTAGGTCTGCTAGAATGTTATGTTAGCTTTGTGGAGCACTTTGTAGACAAGAGAAGAAACATACTGTGTAAAAAAGTTGTGGAATTTGTTCTGGTGGCCCAAGTGTCACGAGGCATTTGAGACGATCAAAAGAGAAATTTTGTCTTGCAAGCTTTGTGTCGATTTAACAGAAATCTCAGATGTGCTAATGTGGCAGATGCTAGGAAGACAGAGTTAGAGACTTTGTTGCTACAGGAACATGTCAGGTGGACAGGAGTATAGCTTTTGCCTCCCACATTCGCAAGGGAGTAGAGCAAAGATGCTCTATGATGGAGCTGGAAATCCTTAGTTATTTGTAGGCTATGAACAAGTTTTGCTCCTTCTGTTGGGAAGGAAGTTCAGGATTAGGATGGACAATAGGCCACTTGTTTTGATTTTCTTAACCAAAGTCCTGGAGGGAGTTTGGAGAAAGATTATAGAGTGGGTCCCTTCTTAAAATGATAGAATTTTGAGATTGTGCATGCACCTGGAAGAGAACGTAGTGGCGGATGTTCGCTCCCTGAATGCCTTTCCCTTATGAGGATGAGGGAATTGAAGGTAGTGAGGAGGATATAGCAAGGTAGCAAGGAGAAGGAAGATATGTTGCAGATTGGGGAGTCTACGATTGTGGAAGCCGCGTGGGAAGAGGCTTTTCAAAGCAACAGTACCATAAAGAAAACGAAAGCATGGTGCAAGTGAGAGACATACGGGAGAAGTGGAGGGAGTTCCTGAGAAGCCATATTTGAAGGTGTTGGAGGAGGTAGGCACCAATAGGAGGTTTGTGTAGAACAATATATGATATGATAGGTTATTTATAACGCGCTTAATACCCAGAGGTTTCTAAGCGCAGACCCGGGGATCGAACCTGTGTTGCTCTGTGTCATCTTGCTCCCAAGGTGTGCACGTTGCCCCTGAGCTATCCTCCCGAGACATGTGAGCAAAGTAATTCCCACACAAGGTGTGCGGCCTACTTCTTTGTCACTTTGCCAGAAAGGCTTTTCAGGGATGACGAAAACCAAGATGGGACTATTGGTGGCAAGGGTTGACGCTGAGGTGGAGGAGTTGGTCAAAGTTTGTACTATTTGTCAGGATAGTGACAAAGTAGTCAAGTCACATGTGAATCCGGTGTGCCCATCTATTTCCACAAGATGCCATGAACATTTGTTGCATTGCATATTTTGGGACCTATTTCAGTGAGCGGGTCAATGCAAGACCATTTAGGCCCTTGTGGACAAGTACTTCAAGTGGGTTAAGGTGGGTGTGGTTGCTGAAGCTGACAATGTGTTCCCTAGCTTCATTGTGTGATCTCCACACACGTGACCGGGCCGAAAAGGACAATTCCCATTCAACCAAGGTAGATGAAGAGCACTGTTCCTGTGGAACTAGAAGGGAAAAGGGCTACAAGTGTTACCTGGTGTGCAGTCAAAATATCGAGAAAAGAAATGTTGAAAGACAAAAAAATCGAAAAAATAATACCGAAAAAAAGTCGCATTTTTTATTAGAGGGGAACCCCCAATTTCGAATGAAAAACGTAATAAAAAAGAAATTCAACTTTTATTTTCGACATTTTTTTTTCTCGATATTTTGACTTTCGACTATTTTGTTTTCGATATTTTGACTATAAACCATGTTACCTACGAGTTGCTAACTGACTGAACTCTCCCAGGCTTAGGTGATCAGAGATTACAACATTGGGGAGTCCAATGTTTATTAACCTTGATAAATTAATTTACTTTACACGAACAACTAATGCTTGGTGTGATTTATATTTATTTAATAGTGAATGTACTTACATCTAATATTGTAGGGGTTTTGCTTTCCCCTGTTGGAGTGCCGTTAGGGACCACCTGTCAGCAGATGACAGGTTCTGTTTGTCAACATTGGGGAACATGTCACACCCCCATGTTCATGCCCATTGCCTTGAGAAGGTACACTCAGTCTGGTAACTGTCCAGGGTCCCAGGGATGGGAGGACACATTCTGGCCAATCCATATTCATCTTTCATGTGGGGATAATGTGTTGCAAGGGCCAATGGTATCTCAACGACCCTGCAACATAGTAGATTGATACTAGTAACTAACACATATAGTTCCCATGTGTATCCTACCCAAACTGACCAATGTGAATGTTTGATAGGTTTTTGCGAAGGAACCTGAATTGTGACGTGACATCTGCTTACAAGATGAGAGCTCTGGAGGATACTTGTTTTTCTGGTGTGAACGCTGTCATTTTATTTGCTAATAAAAGGCAGTAACTTTGCCCCATGGCTGAGTCTTCTGTTCTTGGGGCAGGGAGTCTTTGATGGGCCCAAGTGTTCACTGCTGATAATTGGGGTGACTGCTAAAGAGTGGCGCCCACCTACACAGAATGAAACCTTAAGAAAGATTTTGATTTCATTTGGCACTCAGCAGAGCACAAGGATGTCCCTTCTACCCCTAAAACCTCAGAACAAATTAAAGCAGAGCCAAGGAGGTTGCGCTGGACAAAGTCAATCTTCTAACCATGGTGGCTTTAAAGGGGGATACTTTAATGTGTTTCAAAAGTTATATAGTCCAGTGGGGAAAGGTTACCACTGGTTTTATGGACCAGTCTTCTCATAAATATCTTGGAAATGCCTGTTGCGAAGCATACTGGAACTTGATGATGTGTACCTAGGGTCCTGAATTTCACCACCTCAGTGACATTGTAGCAAAGCACAAGCTTGGACACATCCAAAGCATATAGGAATATATATACCACAGACACTAAGAAAGAGCTCTGTCAGGTGACTTGCTTCTAGATAATTGGATTGGAAAGCACTCTTTTTAAGGGATCAAGGATATTGATGGTATTTCCGCCACTTATGGTAAAGTGCCTTTTTACACCCTCCTCTCCTTGAAAATGTACCCAGATTTGAAGTTCCTATGCCCAATATGGTGCCCACTTGGTGCCGCCCCTGCTGCCACAAGGGATGACCTACAATTGTTTTGATGTGGCACCACCCCTGTACACGTTCTGCTCCCGCTGAAGAACCGCTGCCACCATCGATTTTCCAGAGGGTGGAACAGAAACGCCACATTTTATTTCGGTCTACAAAGATCCTGCCCTCCAGGTGAAGGAGCAGGAAATTGACTTCAGGAGAAGATGCCACCTGCCTCCTTTGCAGTGAGCAGAATGTGCAGAAAAACAATGTGTCGGTATGAACGTGTTGTGGAAAATGAAAGGTTTTGCCTGTCCATCAAGGCCTTCGATCAGCAGGAACCGGGCCTGCTGAGAATAGCGCAAATTAGACCCAGTGTGAAGTGCCATCATAGGGGCTGGTAATTGCTACAAGACACTTTCGGCTTAATTAGCCACTGCGTCAGAGCAACAACATCACTTTCACTTCAAAACCCATGCAGACTGAGGCAGGAGGTGGTCCCCCTGTACCAAAAATATCTAGCGCAGGTTTCACGCTGCTTCCTCCTCAAAAATGCGCTGTCCCGATCTTCTCACCCTGTGCAAAATGGACGCCCTCCTTTCTGTGTGTATAGAAACACTGACACCCCACCGCACCCCTCCCCTGCCCTTCTATCAAGGTGTGCTGTTTGAACACAGTCACTGTACAAGTATCAGACGCATTCAGAGGGATCACCCATGCAAGCCATTCCTCTATTTCAGCAGCTGACCTGATTCTGAACATGCCCGAGCCATTAAGACAGCCGCGTTGCCAGAGCTTCTGCCAACGGCGGTGGCCCTTAAGTCGCCTCACTGCACATCTGCTGTGGCGTGTGGCAAAGCACGGGGAACGTTTAGTAAATCGAAAAAATCCGCATTAGACGCTGCTTTCCAACTTAGTGAAAACCATCGTGCGAGGATGTATGTGTGGCTGTGAAGACTTACAGTAAACTCCATTTTGCCCAAAGAATCCATCCAGGGTTTTGATAGAATTCATTGTGAAGAGGTAATGGATTGAGGGGATTAACCAAAAGGGCATTTTGTTGAAATCTGCAAATCTTTTTTTTTAAATATATCCCAGCCATATTAAAGGGCCAGTAAAGCGCCTGTTGCAGACTGCATCCTGATAGCAAAAGGATATTTGGAACAGAGGCAATATGCACCCTTAAAACCTATTTTGATAGTGAATGCAATGTGTGCCATATGCAAAGAATCTCAAATTGCACCACAGTCTGCAGAATGGATTGAGGAAATGTATTGTCTTACAGGTATGGAAAAGGTAATATACAGGAAGCAGGGAAAGCTAAAAATCGTCGACAAAATATGGGGGACATTTTTGAATATGTACTAGTTCCAAACAGATTTAAGTTGTTTTTGGGTGGGTGGTGGGAGGATGGAATGGGCTTTTTTTTTACTCTTATGTACTGCTTTTCAAGAGAATGTATCAGATTTCAAAACTTGATGTGTTTCTTCTCTGATTGTTACTGTTTAACTAAAATGAATGAATGCAGAATAAAAAAATAAAAAAAGAAAGAAACGTAGAGGAACGTCCCACGTCTACGTCGGCTGCATTGGCCATTTGTGAATAATGCTGTGAACATGTAGCAATATGGTAATAGAGCTGTAATCCAAACAATGATTGAAAATGAGGTTTAATGTGAAATGGTGCCAGAGTGGTCTGTCATGCATTGCAATGTGGGACTGCACCAGGCCCACCACGTGGATGACAGAGGCATTAATAACACTGGCAAATAAGGTAGGGACATAGACAAAGGAGAACTTGGTGTATGAAAAGGAGTATTTTACACCTCACAATGAAGAAGAGCAGATTCTTCTAGACAAAAGATGGGATGTGCCTTTTTAGCCAGGGAACAAAAAAACACTTTCCGTGCAAACCTAGAGTTTTGTTTCAGAAGTATTGCCCCGTCTACCTCATGGAAATGGGTGTTATGGCTAATTTGAGAAACCACAAGTTACAGTTGTGAAATATTTTTTTTTTTATATAAACTCAATTATTAATCATTCTACCAATGACCTACTTTTAGGTGTTGTAGCTGTTCAATAATGCCACTGAGAACCCGATTCTCAGCTGGCATCACAGCTCAAATTACTTTTTTTGCCTTCTTGGACAGGTATGATGCCAATTCATTCTGGCTTATTTAATTATTTAATTGAAAGTATGAACTCATTTTAGATTCATCGTTTTCTATCCATAGTGCCATGATGCCCAGATAGAAGTGACTGTGCGCTGTGCAAATACACCTGTTATGCTATGTTATACCTGTATTCACAAGTGCAAGGTAGCGGGGTTGAGGCGGGGGTGAAATATTTCAACAGCCAAGGGTGGTCATATTTTAAGCCCCCTGCAACGGAAAACGAGGTGTTAAGGCAGGTGTCTGTCTTTACCCCTTGTTTTCCAATCTGGGGGACACTGGTGTTGCTTGTCTCTCAACACAACAGGTTCTACGTGAGCATGAGCTTTTAATGCTGGCAAGAAACCAATGGAGTCCCATGGAATCTCCATGCTATTTTGCACCTGGCGAAATCAGGCTGATTCCACAAGTATCGACTGTAAAAGACGCCCGCGATTGTTAAGTACCCGGAGACATGGATGCTTTTTTCAAGCACGTAGTAGAAAACAAACGTGTAAAGGCGAGTGCATCTGTTTTTACACTTTGTTCTCTTCTACATCTTATCAATTATTACAATTACACAAAGAGGTTCTTTTGTACAGAACTGAAAACGTAAGTAATTCACTCTTTGATTTGAAATGACACAGAACGTATGTATTAAAAAATTCTAATGAATAAAGTGGCTGTCCTGTCCAAGGAGAGATTTTCAAGGGACTGAATCACCGCGGTTAGGCCGCACATTAGGCTTGTGATAGGCTACCCCGGATCTGCCTCCAGTGGTGTCAGTAGCAGGAAAACCCATTTAAAAGGTGGGTTGATGTGAATAAGGAAGAGGGGTTAATCAGCCGAGACACTTCAGTCATTATGCCCACTACTGCCAGGCCACTGTGCAAGTTCACACGGGAAATAATGGCTGCTACCATGCTTGCTGTGCCGAGAATCCCAAGGTGCATGACACCCAGTGAGACCTAAACATGTTTGGGGTAGCTTGAGGTCTTGCGACAAAGGAATGCGACCTAGATGTGTTTCCTGCTGCAATGGAATGGCAAACTGAAAAGTAATGGTGCAGGGTTTGCCCAACGCATTGCTGGTAGTTATGATTAATTCAGAAGCTTTCACAAATCCCACTTAAGTTTTGTTTAAGTTTTTTTAATTTTTTTTTATTTCATTTAGTTTATACAAAACTTTTTGAAAATAATTCCCATCCCCCTCTTACAGTGTGTCAAGGGAGCCGAGTCAGAACAAGTTGCTGCCGAGTCTCAATGCGCGAAGTTCACTGCTTTGCTGCAGATGTCCACCTCTAATCAGACTTATGATTCCCAGTTCCCCATTCAAAGTTCTATTAAGAGGACTAGTTTCTTCCGTGCCAGGATTTCTGGGATTACTCTTTGCCCCATGTTCTAATCTCAGCTTCCCCAACACACCAACATCTTACTTGCTCCGTCCTGTTTATCTGTCTTTTAGTAAACTTTCAAGATTTTGTAAGAAATTTGTTAGCCCAAAAATGTCTTTTTCATATGGGTTGTGGAATTTTCGCCATAGGACTTCACCGCATAGGGTGGAATATTGTCGAACTAAGTTTCCTAAGTGCAAGCATCTTAGGTCTTTCAGGCTTTCACAATCCAATGTGAGATGTTTGAGGGTCTCTTGTTGTTTATTGCAGAAGCGACAGCTAAGTATCGCTGTCATTTTCCGAGCTCTTATGGCTTGGCTTAGTCTTGTGTTGAATAGATTCAATCGAAATTTCATGTAAATTGCTCGATGTCTTGCATTAACTGTCCTCTTCAGGTATTGCTGCATTTTCTTTCGATCTTTAGCTTCGATAGCTGCATCTTCCATGAGCTTATGGCGATTTCGATCATTTACTGTCGAGCACCAATCCTGTTCCCATAGCTTTTTCTTAACATGATTTGGGTTATTTTTCAGTGTGCCCTGATCCGTGCCTAGTTGCATTAACTGGTTTCTACAGCCAATTGCCCATTTACACAAGAGGGTTTCCGGATTACCCTTCAGCGCGTCTTGCAAGATCTTAAACTGTGGAGTACAGTCAACTATGATTATTTTTCCGGTATATGGACAGCATGTTCCATAACACTCGAGCCTGCATGGATATCAGATTGAGTTCATATCGCACACATGCACTCGAGATTCCTTTTGTAGGTAAAGAACTCGCCTCCAGTATTGATTTTCCAATTCCAGCCATAAATTAGCAGACACTCCTAGGGCACTTTCAGCACCGTAGATCAATGTTGGTATAGCTTTTTGGATATAGTGGGCTAGTACTGGTAACAATGAGAATTTCCCAAACTTTTTGTTTATGATTACACCTTGACATTCTAGTTGTCTACATTTTTGTTTAGCGTTTTCTGTCCAGGGTGCATCATTCAGGTTACTGTTAATCCACACTCCTAAGTACTTTTCCTTTTTCACGCATCTCAGGATATCGTTACACAATCTCCATTTTGGCGCACATTTTGTGTTCCGTTTTTTTTTTAGTGAGATCTTGTTTTGTTTAAGTTGCCCCCAGTAGAATGGGTATGGCCAAATGTGGTCCTAGGATTCCTTTTCCTACATGACTAGGTTACTTGCAGACTTTTGCAGGAGGGAAGTGACCTTGCAATTTGGGAAAACGCCTGCTTTACATATTGTTTTTCCCCTTCTGTAATGCATGACAGGCTGAAAAAACATTGGTTTGGAGAGTTGTTCAGACCAATGCCCATAGTTATGATTATTTCAAAACCTTCATTTCCCCAGTCTTTAGTTTTTGCATCATTCACACCCATCAGGATTGGAATCCCCAGTCTTGTGTCCTAAGCTTGCTCTACCTACTTGCCTAACTTACACCTCACAGATAATGGGAAATGCCATGTCTAAATTGCTTGTGTTATTGTGCAGAAAGGCTGTTACCTAGCATGCAGTGATTCTTTCCAGGTGGGGACAAACCAAATTCGAATATTTTTTTCCCTTTATGTTAAAGTGTGGCAGGCTGAAAAATATGTTTTGGAGGGTTTCCCAGTGCAATGCCAGTGGTTATGATTAATTGAAACCCTTTCCATCCATCGCTGTTCGGTTTTGCAAATGTCACCCCAAGTGAGTCAAGAGATTGCTTTGCCTAGAGTCCCAAATTACATCTCAAGGATGCCACATGTGATGGGTCAGACACAGGGGCATATTTTGATTGCTTTGCTATGTACTTTTATTCAAGAAAAAGGAGTTGGAGGAAAACCTACCTTTCCCTGCCTCAACCAAAATAACCTGTGTCCAAGTCAGGATGTCCAAAAGTAAAAGTCCCTTGTCCTGTGTCCAAAACCTAAACTGACCCTCACATTCTAAACTGATTATAAATTGAAAGGGTGAATGTTCTTCTGGCTGTGTCCTTGCAGCTGTTCTTTGCCAGTTCAACTTAAGTAGTGCAAAAAGGAAGCAAACAACCAATGTACCTCAAGGATATGAAAGGGGTTCCCTTCCACTAGAATTACACAGTTTCTTTATAACAAACAGGCCCTCATCCTGAGTTGGTCAGTATCGCAGCGCTAATTGTGGCGGGATACCGCCCAACTCTATTAGTGTTACCGCAACTCGGTCCGGAACAATTTTCTCCGGATCCCGAGTTGCGGTGGGGATGTAAATTCCCCTACCCATTGGGTCCATTGGACCCAATCAGGGTTTATTGGCACTATTAGTGCTGTCACAATCAGTGCTGCACTAAGAGTGCTGGAAACGGACAGAAAGGGGAGATTTTTACGTCTAGCAAAAAGCTGGAAATAAAACTCCCACTTTCTGACCAACGTGAGAATAGGCAGAGCGTGTAAGAGGATTCAATTCAACACTACAGCTAAATCAATGCCTAGTCTGGGATACTGAATGGAAACCCTTATTGATTTATCTTTATGTCCAGTTCATGCGTTCTGGATGACTACCCCTATATAACACCCCTCTCTTGGAATCCCACTGACCCCACTGAGCCAAGAAGTAGTCCAGTTTTGCAAGTTTAAAAGGTTTATTTGATAATTTAAACAATATATATATATATATATATATATATATATATATATATATATATATATATATATATATATATCACACTTTATAATAAATTAATAATTGAATATCACACTTAATCTGAGCAGGAATCAATAATGGATAGTCCGGCACTAGCACACTTCTTTATAATCATTGATGAGTGGTTATAGGATGGATGCGATAGCAACAATACTTTTATGGTTTCAAATGGATGCAACGTGGAATGAAATGCAGTACAGAAAATAACTTGATAGGATTTCAGCAAAAGACAATGTAATCACTTTCTTGGAAAATTCACCCCCCCTTTTATGCACTGTAAGGAGATGAAGATGACACAGTTCTTAGGAATGCAATCAAATAGAATTCAGTTCAATTCCCCCCCAGCAGCTTATACAACAGATAGGAGTTTTGAAACACAGGCAAAATGCTTTAAATATGGTGACAATGCAGTGAGAAATATGCTGAAAATGCTTTTAATTCCCTTCAGGAGGTTCAGGGTGAGTGAAATATACTTGGGATGAGTTCAGGCTCACTTTAGCAAGGATCTAGGAGTAACTAGCAGGTTAACCGAATTTTTGGCAAAGGAAAGCAATGAAGCTGCTGTTTTCACACGTGGCTGGATTTTTAACCAAATCGCAAATCGCTGTAAAATTCGCGAGTGCGAGAATCGTGATTACGGCAAAAGTATACGGAGTAGCTAGTCGGTTCTAAGCTTGTTGAAAATCTGATATTCTAAGCTGTCAGTGGAAAGTTAAACCAAGTTCCTAGCACAAACGGTTCCAGAGATACGGACGATTAAATAAAGGTAGTTTTTCGGATTTGAAATTTTAAAAGTTCAAAGCGACAGGTTACAGCTTGCAGCTAGAAAATGACAAGTGACAGCTTTGCAAATGACAGGTGACAGTTAGGAGGCAGTTCTGGTTAGATTAAAATAGATTGAATTATATTATTTTAACTAAGAGATTGGTTCTGCACAGTTCTGCTAGGTACTCACAATATATTTAGAAATAGGCCTCGCCATGGATCTGGTCAACAGGTTTTCTTCACTCGCCACGGACGGTTTCTGCGCACAGCGTCTGGGTCAGCTCTACTCTGCTGGTCTGGGTCTCTGGTTCTGATCAGGTCTGTGGGTCCGGATACAGCGGTCTCCAGTTCAGCTGGTCTCTCTTTGGATACAACACTGCTCCCTGGCAAATGGCAAGAGTTCTTGCAAAGAATTCAAACAGCTCGCCTGGCTGTGAATAGTGGCAATGATTTGAGGCCTGCTAAAGAGGGATTTAGCTTGTAGTTGACCTCTCTGCTACAAATTCTGAAGTAAAGTCTTGGTCTCTGAAGGTGGATAGAGTTAAGTCTCTATGTTGGCTCTCTAGAGGTTGATGGAGGTAAAGTATGGATTTTCCCAGCAGAGCGTCCCGCAGCAGGTGGAATAGAATCCCCTCTCTAGCTTCCAGTGGCTCTTTTTATGTCTTTTGAAAGTGGGTGTGTGTGCAGCATCACTAGCCAGCCCCTCTCTCAACTGCCCATTGGTCAAGCTTTCCTTTCTCTCTTGATTGGGGAAAAGAAGTGGAGTGTCAGAGCGATGTCATTTAATGGCTTGCAGAAAGGACACTCCCCTGTCAAATTACATACAATTTATATTTGATCCAAATACATACTTCCCCGATAGACAGTTGTTTGGCATTGCATACACACATCATGCATTTACTGATGGTAGCCCCTGTTCCAATTCTGTCGTTTCTAGGAGCTTGGGTTCAAAAATGGCAACATATTTCACTTTTTGGTCAGGTTACCAATATTGGATTTGTCCCCGCATTTACACCAATGTTCGCAAAGCATGTGGGCATTAGGTGGTGGAGTGTCAGATTTTTAACATACATACATTTAGAGTAATATCCTCTTTTCTGCTAAAAACCCCCCTGAACATACCACCGGGTCCTAACACGTCTTCAAATGTGCACAGAAAAACCACAAGAATAATGATATCACTTATAAAATTTTCACAAGTCCGCTCTATGAATGATCCATCTTTTTAGATTTAAGTGCTGGCCCCAAAGGGGTGTGGTTTCCCAGGTCACATGGTGTAGAAACCAGTTTATCCAGTTTCTGCCAAGCTCAGAGACCCTGCCCCTCCCAGCTTCTGCCAAGAGGAAGCTATTTTACGGTCCCCCTAATAAACCATCTGCCTGGGCCCTGGAAGGCCCATTGTTCAAAAGGAAGCCATTTACGACTACCCTAATAAACCATCTGCCTGGGCCCAGGACAAGCCTTTGTTCAACTCCCTGTAGCTGCTCCACCCCTAATCTAATTAGAGAGGTGACAACTCCTTTTGGCAAGGGGAAGAGTAGCTGAGCAGGTTTTAACTCCTGTGGGGGTAGATGTCAGGCAGAATTCAGTTCCTTAACCAGGCCCCAGCTAATGTCACTTCTAGTTACCCAGTTTTCTGCATTCAAATAAACTAACAATTTTTACACATGCAGCTAGAATGCTGATTCTAAGTTTAAAACTATGACATTTAAACAATTGAAACCTATGTGACACTCAAAAGTAGGTCACTCATTTCTTTTAAACATTCAGATTTTTAGTGTCTTTCAGTCCAATTTTACTTAAACTGCTTAAATCCACAGCTCAGCCAGTTTTGCTGTGAACATTATTTTAGGCTCATCCTCTTTCCAGATTTTGTATGCCCACAAGACTTTATTCTGTCAAATGTCTGCTGGTGTTCAGTGAGATTGTTGGATATTCTGCAATGTTTGAAATGGGCATTCTGAGCTTGCCTTCAGAGAAACAAAGGGTGATTTTTAAAGTGCTTTCTAGCGAACAGGCACTGCTGTTTTTCTCTTTGGCACCCCATTTCACTCATGGCTCTTCTGACCCAGCACACCCGCACCGGGGGGTGGCAAGTCAGGCGACCATTTTGGTGTGCGCACAAACTGCGCGGTTTTCATAGATTCTGGCGCACATGTGGGCTTTTTCGGACATCTTGGATTTCCTAAGCCCACAGCACCAAATGTTGTAGCATAATAGTCCAAAACGTGGGTCAGAACACCCAACAAACCCCCCCGCCCGACTGCACTTGGATTGAGTCGAGGGGATGTCGGGTGCTAAGGATGTTGACCCACGTGCTCGGAGGTCCGCATCATCTTCTTCCAATTTCGCAGATGACAAAGTTCAGCATCCTTTCCTCCATCAGGGGTGGATCAGTCGGTTCTCCTCGCCGGTCCTGATGGGAGTATTGGGCGGTACTCTGGGCCCCTTGCTTCTCTGCTCCCGGTCTCCGGATCGTCATCCCTGGCCAGTCTCAAGGTTTTCTTTCTCCTAGGACGACAAAGGAAGAGCGGCAATACCTATTCATGGACATTTCTCCCCCACCGTTGATTTAGTGGGGTGGCATATATATTTTAGAACTCAACAGATATGAACATGCACATTTTTCTTAAATTAAGAGACAGGAACACATAAACTTGAGAAACACAGAATTTGATAGTCTATAGGTAGGATCTTTTAGGATTGGAATTGAATTACTCTGGAGCGGTACCCTCTGGGATTACCGAGGACTCCTCCAGTTGCTGCAAAGTGTGCCTGGGATGGCAACACTTCAACTGGTTTATGTGGACCCACTTGTCTTCCCCCTCTGCCAAACCGCCTTTGGGGATGCAGGTCTTGTAGGCCACAGGGGAGATCTTGTCTATAATCTCATAGGGTCCCTTCCATGTAGGCAAAAATTTTCGCTGCTTGGCCTGGTTCCTTTGGAAATTGTATAGATAGACCCGGTCCCCCACCTGATATTCCTTCCTGGAAGTTTTCAGGTCATAGTGGGTCTTCATACTCTCAGCTGATCTTTCTAGATTCCGCTGAGCATAGGCAAAATCATGCTGAAGGTGTTTCCTTAAATTCTCCACATACTCATGAGTTGTGGAGGCATTTATCAACGTTTGCTCTTGGGTTCTGTAGAGCAAATGCTGAGGAAGCACCATCTTGCGTCCAGTCATCAATTCAAATGGTGACATTTTGGTTGCAGATGAAGGGGTAGATCTGATGGCCATTAGGACCAGAGGTAATTGGATATCCCAACTTGGCCAAGAATCTGCCACAAACTTCTTTAATATGCTGACAATGGTTCGGTTGTATCTCTCCACTGCTCCAGAAGAAGCTGGCTGTAAGCAATGTGTAGCTTTCTCTTGACCCCCAGTATCTCCCACATCTTTGTCATTACCTCACTGGTGAAGTGGCTACCTCTGTCTGACTCAATCCTTTGAGGTAGACCAAAACGGGAAAAGATGTGGTTAATCATCAGGGCAGCTGCTGTTTCTGCCTTGCAATTTGGGCCTGGGAGACATTCCACCCACTTGGTAAACAAGCATGTCACAGTCAACATGTACTTATTTCCTCTAGACGAGCGAATCACAGGGCCTACGAAGTCGATTTGTAAATCTGACCTTGGCAGTGTCATCCCCCTCTTTTGGAGAGGCGCCCGGTGTGTGAGGGATGTTGGCTGAAATTGTGCACACACAAGACAACCCTTCAAGTATTGGTTGAGGTCCTGGCCCATGTGTGGCCAGTATGCAACCTCTCTTAAGATTTCGAGTGTTGTGTGAAACCCCCTATGACCGGCGGTGGCCGCATCATGGGCGTGACTTAACATCAGGCTTCGGAATGAGGTAGGAACCACCCACTGATCGTGGCCAGCTTTGGATTTCCTTACCAACAAACCGTCTTGGATCCGGAACATTTTTGGACATTTCATCAACACTCTAAGGTCCTCTTTCCCGTTGTAATCGGTATCCGTCAGGGGAAAGTTCTCAGGGTCCTCAATGTGTTGGTAAAATTTACCAATTATTGGATCCCCCTTCTGAGCGGTAATCAAATCAGCATCAGGGGTCTCCTTACTCCATTGTGCAATTGAAAGGTCATTGTGAGCATTTGTCTGTGACCTAGTGATAGCAGTGACCTGGATTTCCCCCAACAGGGACTCAATCTCAATTAGATCTTCTTGGATGGCCCCGGTTTTGGCCAGCTGATCAGCTAAGTCATTTCCAGTTTTGTCTGGTCCCTCAACTTTGGAATGACCCTTGATCTTTTTCCAATAGATGGTCATCTCATTCGAGGTGACCAGATCATCAATGTTTTGGATCAACTTCCCATGTTTCAAGGGTTTGTTGTTAGCACATAACATGCCTCTGGTTTTCCAATTAACCAGGTGCTCCACGAACCCGTTCCGTACATAATCCGAATCTGTGATTATGACCAGTTTGTGGAGTTGATGCTGGACAGCAGTGAGGATGGCCTGATGCACAGCCATCAATTCTGCCACCTGACTACTTCGGGGATCAATTTTGTATCCAGCGGAGGGTTCTGGGAACTCCTTCACCCAGGCATTCCCTACGCCAGCCACCAGTTCTTTCTCCCCGTTGTTGTCAACATGGTACGAGCATCCATCCACATAGACAGTGGGCATTCCCTCACACTTGTCCTCTTCAAAGACTTTGTGTGGGGAATTAAGGTATGCCTCCGTGTTGTCCTTGATTTTTAGACTTTCGTCCTCGAGACAGTTTTCTCTGGCACAATCATGCAAGTCAGCCAGACCTTGCGCGAGGGGACTCTTCTTGTTTTGGCCATATCTGACCTCCACAGGAAAGCCTTGCATTGACAGAATCCAGGAAGTAATTCGGGAATTACTCACATTTCTGGCCCGGATTCTGTCACTTTGGAGATATTGCAGAGGCTGGTGTGGAGTCTCCACTATGATGTGTTCCCCATGGATAAACGGGCGGTAATTCTTCAATGCCCACACCGTTGCCAGGTGTGCCTTCTCAAAATCGTTGAATTTTTCCTCCACAGAGGATAAAGTTTTGCTCGCATAGGAGATTACTTTATTGACCTTGTCATGCTTTTGGTATAATACTGCCGTCAAGCACGTATTAGAGAACCCCGTCTCCAGGAAGAACTCCTTGTTTCTGACAGGGTAAGCTAGGCAAGGCGCTTGTGAGAGGCTTCTTTTGAGTTGTTTTACCACCTCGGCTTGTTCTGGAACCCATTCCCACTTGACCCCCCCTTCAGGAGATGAATCAGGGGTCTGGTGATCTCTGCGTAGCCCTCAATGAACTTTCTGCTGTAATTCGTCAGTCCAAGGAGGCTCCTTAGTTCCCGCAGAGTTGTGGGGTCTTTCAGTTTTTGGAGTGCTTCCACCTTCTTTTCCTGGGGACAGAGACCCTGAGGAGTAATCTCATGCCCCAAGAAATTAACACGGGTTCGACACCACTGTGCTTTCTGAAAGTAAAGTTTTGCTCCGGCGGCCCTCAACTGTGTCAGAACATAACAGATCTCCGCTATGTGTTCCTCCACAGATGAACTTTTGATGAGGACATCATCTACATAAGCCAGGTTACCCCTCGCACCCAGGTCGGGCATGTCCTTATGTAGGAAAATATTGAACTCATTACCGGAGTTGAGGTATCCGAAGGGAGTCCGGGTCCATGTCTACTACTGGCCCCCAAAGGTAAAAGCCAGCTTGTATTGGTCCTCCCTACTGACAGGCATGGTCCAGTATCCATTGGTCAGGTCTATTGCTGTGAATACCTGTGACCCCTGAATCTGGGCCAGCCCTTGGTCAATGTAGGGCAGAGGCCATCGGGAAGTATGGACCCGTTTGTTGAGCTCCCTGAGGTCGGCACAGAGTCTCCACTGGCCGTTTGGCTTCAATATTCCCAGCACCGGATTATTGAAAGTGCTGTGGACTGGACAGATGATTCCCCGGAACTCAAGGTTCTTAATTATTTCAGTAAGGGACTCCATGGATGCGAGAGGCAAGCGATATTGCTTCACAAACACTGGAGTCATGCCAGGGTCCGTGGGGATTGTTGTTGTGTGGATGTCGGTGCGACCACAGACATATGAGTCTACCGCAAAGAGATCTTGGAAATCCAAGAAGACTTGTTTTAACTTTTGCTTCTGTTCCAGAGTCATACAGGCATCAGCTAGGTTGACTCTCTCTTCCACCATCTGCCTGAAGCCTGGAAAGACTTCTGGTTTGGCTATCTCAGCGGCCTCCTCCAGCTGGGTGGAGAAGTCCCTGGTAAGAGTGCTGATTTGGACTGGAGGCTTCAGGTGGGAAAGGCAGCCCTCATGGACCTGGAAAATCACCTCATTCCTCCTGAAGTCACAAGTCACATCTTCCTTACCATAAGGGCAAGAAATGTACACCAGGAAGTTCCCCCCCCATGGCGGGTAAAAATCCTGTCTGGTGTTGTATTGTCCTCACTGTCACTGTCAAAACAGTCCTTGGGGATTGGTCCTAACAGTTCATTTCCTAAATCGATGGAAAAATGTCGGTCATCAACTGCCATTCCAATAATGGTGCCTCCGGCTAGAGTAATACTCTTTAAGTCGCTGTTATCCACCTCTATTAGAATGGTGTCATGTTCTATGTTGACTAATGGAGTTGGGTTTAACCCCAACCCTTGCTGTTGGAGAGAAGCATTTAGGTGTATATAAGCATCAGGGTTTTTCAAATGTTGTCCTCTTTTAACTTTCACTTCCAGGGAGAATTGTCGGGTCCTTTCTGGGATGGTGACTTCCTCTTTAATCTGAATCTCAACTGCATAAGGTAGCAATTGAGCTGACCTAAATGCTTTTTCTGGATCATCAAAGCCCATGGGATTATCCGCTAATCGGGACCAAGCTTTGAAGTTTATTAGGTCCAAACTAATGGCAAAGCGATTGAGAATGTCACTGCCCAAGTAAAAAGCGGCAGTGACGTCTCGCACGACCCAACAATTGTGGACTATGCTCTTGTTGCCAATGGAGATTGTGAGCATACACCTGCTTGGCAGGAGATGTTTGGAACTAGGTGCTTCCAGGTCCATTTCCCATTTGTCTATCAGTTTGAATGTGGGAATGGCTGGATCTTTTGGGAGTTGGCGGAACATGGCTTCGCTGATGAAGCTCTTACCGTTGTTCACACACACTCGAGCGAGAACAGAGTCCTTCCCATCATTTAACTGAACAGGGATGAACAACTGCTCTCCAATTTGCTGAATATCAGCCAGGCTCTGAGCTGATTTCACATCTTTCTGGACTATAGGAGTGGGAGTTTCTGATTGTGGATCGGTAAAGAATTTCAGGGTGTTTCCTTCCAGTGTGGAATACCACCTTAAACTGGAAGGAAGGTTGATTTTTAGAAATAGAGAGAACCCCCCATCACCAGTCTGTTGTCCTACTGCTATTACTGTCACGTCTGGAATCTGGTTGTTCTGGAAGTGAAATTCTACTTGGTCAGATTTTTGTTCAACCATGTGGCAGGTGCCGTTTAAACTAACATGGTTGACACTCTGTTTTAATTTTATGGGTCGGCTAGTCTGGGTCCAGAGGACCTTGTTTACGCAATCTATTAGGGGTGACAACCTTCTCAGGAGGTCGTTCCCTAGTAAACAAGGGTTGCCCTCTGGAGTCACAACTATGACTGGGTGTTTCAACTTGTGTCGCCCAATTTTAATGTCCAAATCTGCCGTCCCCTCGACAGGAATTTCCTTCCCGTCAAAGTTCTGGAGTTGTCCAGGAAGTGAGGTGAGAGGAATTTGGTAATTCCCTCCCCTTCCTGCATTCAGTTCATCAAAGGCCCTTCTGGATAGAAGGGTAGGTTGAGATCCTGTGTTTACCAGCGCTGAAATCGTACCCTGCCCCTGTACTTGTACCGGGGCATAATATCTTAGCTCCTTCTCCTCAAGGGGGCACAGATAATGCACATTTTTGGACAACTGGTGGGCTAACTTTCTGGTTTTGGACATTGCAAGAGAAGAAATTTGTGCAAAATTCTGTGGAGAGCCTTGGGAATCTGAAAGAAAAAGTTGGCAACTGGAGATCAGAGCCATTGTGGGTTCCCCTGGTTCTGGTTCTGGGCCGCCCCCCCCTTTTTGGAGGCAGTCATCAGGATGGGTTTGAACCAGGGGATTTTGGTATTGTGGGTTCTGGGATGAGATGATGGGCGGCGGTAGCTCAGTCTCCATATCTCCCCAGTCTGAATTGGCATCCCTTGGGACCCATTTTTCCTTGGGAGGAGTTCCCCCATCTCTGAAGGAGAAGGTCCTTTCCCCAGGATCCCCTGAGGATCCCTCTCCCTCAAATTGGAAGACCTGTACCTCCTCCACAAAGTGGGTCTGTTTGGGTCCTTTGATTCTCCTACCCCCCCTCTGCTCCTTTGGAGGCAGACTTTCAGGGGCAGGGGATTTTGTTTCCGGTTCCTGGGTTTCCAGGGGCTGTTTACAATTTGGGAAGGAAGCTTCCTCCAAGGCTTTACACCCCCCTTCCCCTTGTGCCTCCTCCCTGGGAACCGGTGTATTATCGGGGTGCTGCCCCCGTCATTGTTCTGGAGCACCAGGTCCAGAGTTTGGGGCATTCTGCGGTGGCATGCTCATCTGAGGGTTCTGTTGAGCCCTCAGTATGTGACCCAGATCCCGGGCCATATTTTGGACCTGGCGCTCTAACTGGGAAACCCGCTCAGGCTGATACGGGGCTCTATTTTCTCCCCTGGGCTGATCCCGGGAAGGGTAGCTATCCCTTCTCTGGTAGTACCCCTGGTTGGGAAGATTTTGGTACCCCTCCACCCTTGGCCTCCCCTCTCCCGGATTAGGTTGTCTGGGCTCAGGGAATTGGGGAAAGAAGGATGGATGATTTTGGGGCTGGAAATTGGGTGGATACCTGGTGAAAAAATTTCTGCCCAGGATTTGGAGAATTTCTGCGCTCCTTGGGGAAGTTAGGAGGGAAGTGCCCCGGGTCAGGTGCTTGGCTGGATCCCCCCCTTGGGCTGGAGGAGTCCACACATAACCCATGATTGGTCTGTTTCCCTTGTAACGGGGACTTACATAGTCAGGAGAGCGAGGGACCTCATTTGTGGGACTACCTCTTTCACTCCCTGTATGTGACTGGCCCGAGGACCTTCTGGGCCTAGCATTATTAGGTGCAGGTGGGTTTTTAGGCCCCCTCATCTCCCAATCCAAAACGGGGGTGACCTTTACCTCTGCCACCTTGGCAGCAGTAGGGGTGCTGTTGGTTTTCGAATTTTTCTGGGTATTGCTTTTATTTTCTATGGGCTTCTGCACCTCATAGATCCGGGTAACCTGTTCAATGACCCAGTCTAAAGATCATTTCTCATGAAAATCTCTCACGAGCTGGGTCATTATATATTTGGGCAAGGCATGGAAAAATGTATTGACAAATTCTCTGCTGTCTGTGTGCACACTTCTGGTGGTCTGCGCAAAGGCACGTTTCAGTTCTTGCACGAATTCTTGTGGGGCCTGATCCTCCCCACATTGCAAATTGTAGGCTGCCTTGCGAGCCTCTTGAGGATTTCTGTGAACAGAAAAATGTTTCAAGATGGCCACCTTATAGGTGGACCATCTTAAATGATTTTGGTCCTCCAGCCCCGCAAAGAAAATGGAGTATTCTGGGGAGAATGTCCATTTGACGTACTGGATGCAGCTACTAATAATAATAATAATAATAATAATAATAATAATAATAATAATAATAACTGCTGTCCTTCAAATGGAAAGTCTCCATCATTTGCTCATAGAGCTCCAAGTGTTCCCAAACAGAGTACTTGGCGTTCTTATGATAAGGCGTGATGACACTCCTGATTGCCTTAATCTGTTTCAATGGGTCCTTAAGCAAGGCCCTTTTTGCCTTATTGGCCTTTTTGGTTCGGGTAACCCTTGTCCATTCATCCTCTCACTCAGAGGCACTGCTCCCAGAGGTTCCTGTCTGATCTTCCAGGTTTTCCCGGATTCTGCGAGAATGTGGGGACCTGGTCTCCTGTGTCCTGCGCCGTTCAGAGGAGTCTTCAGATTCCTCCTTGCTGCCAGGATTTGATGGGTACCCCCCCCCCACTGACCTAACTGGGCAGACGTTTTCAGGATGCCCTTAATGGGCCTATTCTCCTGGGGTTCCCCACTAAATTGCACTGTGCTTGGGTGCCCATACCCGGATGCCCGCCCATCCATTCCTGGGAGGTACTGGCCTATGAGCCCCATGCTTCTGGCTGGATAGTAATCTGCCATCCCTGTGGCCCGGTGCTCATGTGCGCCAGGGGACAGGGGGGTGGCAGAGTCCAGGGACTGAGAGAGATAAATGCCTCTGGTACTAGGGCTCCTGAGGTTATGCTCAGGAGTTTCCCTTTCCCAGCGAACCTGGTCTCTATCCGCCCCTGCTCCCTGTTGCAATGCAAGAGCCTGCGCCTTCAGTTCCTCAGTTAAGGCCTTACTAGACTCTATCAGTCTCTCCTGCATCGCTACCTGTTGTTGGAGCCTATCATTGTGCTGGCAGAGAGCCTCATTCTCTCTCTGCGTTTCCTGATTGGTCCTGGAGCACTGGGCCAGTCTTTGCTGCAGGAGGGTTACCTCCTGAGCTGTGTCCCTATTGGCCTGCTCCTTTCTTGCCAGAGCATCCTCCACCCTCCTGGTGTGCTCTAACAAGTTCTGGTGTTCTTTTTGGAGGTCACCCAGTCCCTGGAGGGCCAGGTGATTTTCTTCCATTTTCCTTTTTAAGTGGCAGACTTCCTGGCCTAAGGTATCCCTTTCCTGACTAAGAGCCTGCATCTGTGCCGCCAGGTCGTCCCTTTGCCTTTGGAAGGCACCAGTTTTCTGGCGCTCCTGGTCAAACTCTGCCTGGGTATCCAGGTCTTTCAAAATCAGTTTATTGCTCTCTGCCTTCTCCCTATCTAGGTGGCTTTGCAGGGTGACTACCTGCTCAGCACATGCCCTATTGAAGTCTAACTGTTGCTCCAGCTTTTTCTGGCTCTGCAGTAGGGAGTCCAAATCTTCTTGGTACTCCTTCTGCAAGGCCAGAAATCTGGTATCCTGGTCTGCTTTTTCCTGTTGCAGCACATCCATATCCTCCTTTATTTTAGTGGTGTACCGTCTGCTGCCATTTTCTGACTCCTGGCTCCTGAGCAGCCTCTGCTCAGAAGAGTCCAGATCAGATTGGGCCTTCTGTAATGCCAGCAGTTGCCTACTCGCCAGATCTTGGCCTTCAGCACATTTGTCCTGCATGGCTCCCATATGTAAATATAAATATGCCGCTACCCTGGCAATCTTGTGGTGCTCATCCTTGGCCTTCGGGGCCATGTATAGTTCACTCAGTGCTACATGTAGGGGACCCTGATCTCCCCATATATCTGACCCTGTTTCAGTGACCTGTTGCGCGATTGCCTGCAACCAGACCGTTTGGTCCTGATGATTCCACTCACCTCTCACAAATAGCTTATGTAATAAGTGTTCTCTGGCTATTTTCATATCTACCAAGGTCGTCATTCTGGAATTTGAGTTCCTTCCTGACTTACAGAAGTTTAGATTTTATTTTTGCAAAACAGACCTTTTCCTTAGAGCGTTCCTTTGAGGAGTGCTTTACAGCGTAACACAGCGTGGTGATCCGACCGGATATGTGTATCTGGTCAGCTGGCACACTGTATTAATCTGCACAAGTGATAGATCTAACCCAAACATCCCGGACGAGCCCCCAATTTGTAAGAGGATTCAATTCAACACTACAGCTAAATCAATGCCTAGTCTGGGATACTGAATGGAAACCCTTATTGATATATCTTTATGTCCAGTTCATGCATTCTGGATGACTACCCCTATATAACACCCCTCTCTTGGAATCCCCCTGACCCCACTGAGCCAAGAAGTAGTCCTGTTTTGCAAGTTTAAAAGGTTTATTTGATAATTTAAACAATATATATATATATATCACACTTTATAATAAATTAATAATTGAATATCACACTTAATCTGAGCAGTAATCAATAATGGATAGTCCGGCACTAGCACACTTCTTTATAATCAATGATGAGTGGTTATAGGATGGATGCGATAGCAACAATACTTTTATGGTTTCAAATGGATGCAACGTGGAATGAAATGCAGTACAGAAAATAACTTGATAGGATTTCAGCAAAAGACAATGTAATCACTTTCTTGGACAATTCACCCCCCCTTTTATGCACTGTAAGGAGATGAAGATGACACAGTTCTTAGGAATGCAATCAAATAGAATTCAGTTCAATTCCCCCCCAGCAGCTTATACAACAGATAGGAGTTTTGAAACACAGGCAAAATGCTTTGAATATGGTGACAATGCGGTGAGAAATATGCTGAAAATGCTTTTAATTCCCTTCAGGAGGTTCAGGGTGAGTGAAATATACTTGGGATGAGTTCAGGCTCACTTTAGCAAGGATCTAGGAGTAACTAGCAGGTTAACCGAATTTTTGGCAAAGGAAAGCAATGAAGCTGCTGTTTTCACACGTGGCTGGATTTTTAACCAAATCGCAAATCGCGGTAAAATTCGCGAATGCGAGAATCGTTATTACGGCAAAAGTATACAGAGTAGCAAGTCGATTCTAAGCCTGTTGTAAAGCTGATATTCTAAGATGTCAGTGGAAAGTTAAACCAAGTTCCTAGCCCAAACGGTTCCAGAGATACGGACAATTAAATAAAGGTAGTTTTTCGGATTTGAAATTTTAAAAGTTCAAAGCGACAGGTTACAGCTTGCAGCTAGAAAATGACAAGTGACAGCTTTGCAAATGACAGGTGACAGTAAGGAGGCAGTTCTGGTTAGATTAAAATAGATTGAATTATAATATTTTAACTAAGAGATTGGTTCTGCACAGTTCTGCTAGGTACTCACAATATATTTAGAAATAGGCCTTGCCACGGATCTGGTCAACAGGTTTTCTTCACTCGCCACGGACGGTTTCTGCGCACAGCGTCTGGGTCAGCTCTACTCTGCTGGTCTGGTCTGGGTCTCTGGTTCTGATAAGGTCTGTGGGTCCGGATACAGCGGTCTCCGGTTCAGCCGGTCTCTCTCTGGATACAACACTGCTCCCTGGCAAATGGCAAGAGTTCTTGCAAAGAATTCAAACAGCTCGCCTGGCTGTGAATAGTGGCAATGATTTGAGGCCTGCTAAAGAGGGATTTAGCTTGTAGTTGACCTCTCTGCTACAAATTCTGAAGTAAAGTCTTGGTCTCTGAAGGTGGATAGATTGAAGTCTCTATGTTGGCTCTCTGGAGGTTGATGGAGGTAAAGTATGGATTTTCCCGGCAGAGCGTCCCGCAGCAGGTGGAATAGAATCCCCTCTCTAGCTTCCAGTGGCTCTTTTTATGTCTTTTGAAAGTGGGTGTGTGTGCAGCATCACTAGCCAGCCCCTCTCTCAACTGCCCATTGGTCAAGCTTTCCTTTCTCTCTTGATTGGGGAAAAGAAGTGGAGTGTCAGAGCGATGTCATTAAATGGCTTGCAGAAAGGACACTCCCTGTCAAATTACACACAATTTATATTTGATCCAAATACATACTTCCCCGATAGACAGTTGTTTGGCATTACATACACACATCATGCATTTACTGATGGTAGCCCCTGTTCCAATTCTGTCGTTTCTAGGAGCTTGGGTTCAAACATGGCAACATATTTCACTTTTTGGTCGGGTTACCAATATTGGATTTGTCCCCGCATTTACACCAATGTTCGCAAAGCATGTGGGCATTAGGTGGTGGAGTGTCAGATTTTTAACATACATACATTTAGAGTAATATCTTCTTTTCCGCTAAAAACCCCCCTGAACATACCACCGGGTCCTAACACGTCTTCAAATGTGCACAGAAAAATCACAAGAATAATGATATCACTTATAAAATTTTCACAAGTCCGCTCTATGAATGATCCATCTTTTTAGATTTATGTTCTGGCCCCAAAGGGGTGTGGTTTCCCAGGTCACATGGTGTAGAAACCAGTTTATCCAGTTTCTGCCAAGCTCAGAGACCCTGCCCCTCCCAGCTTCTGCCAAGAGGAAGCTATTTTACGGTCCCCCTAATAAACCATCTGCCTGGGCCCTGGAAGGCCCATTGTTCAAAAGGAAGCCATTTACGACTACCCTAATAAACCATCTGCCTGGGCCCAGGACAGGCCTTTGTTCAACTCCCTGTAGCTGCTCCACCCCTAATCTAATCAGAGAGGTGACAACTCCTTTTGGCAAGGGGAAGAGTGGCTGAGCAGGTTTTAACTCCTGTGGGGGTAGATGTCAGGCAGAATTCAGTTCCTTAACCAGGCCCCAGCTAATGTCACTTCTAGTTACCCAGTTTTCTGCATTCAAATTAACTAACAATTTTTACACATGCAGCTAGAATGCTGATTCTAAGTTTAAAACTATGACATTTAAACAATTGAAACCTATGTGACACTCAAAAGTAGGTCACTCATTTCTTTTAAACATTTAGATTTTTGGTGTCTTTCAGTCCAAATTTACTTAAACTGCTTAAATCCACAGCTCAGCCAGTTTTGCTATGAACATTATTTTAGGCTCATCTTCTTTCCAGATTTTGTATGCCCACAAGACTTTATTCTGTCAAATGTCTGCTGGTGTTCAGTGAGATTGTTGGATATTCTGCAATGTTTGAAATGGGCATTCTGAGCTTGCCTTCAGAGAAACAAAGGGTGATTTTTAAAGTGCTTTCTAGCGAACAGGCACTGCTGTTTTTCTCTTTGGCACCCCATTTCACTCATGGCTCTTCTGACCCAGCACACCCGCACCGGGGGGTGGCAAGTCAGGTGACCATTTTGGTGTGCGCACAAGCTGCGCGGTTTTCATAGATTCTGGCGCACATGTGGGCTTTTTCGGCCATCTTGGATTTCCTAAGCCCACAGCACCAAATGTTGTAGCATAATAGTCCAAACGTGGGTCAGAACACCCAACAAGCGGTACATGCAGCAGTAATTGCATTACTGCACATTTTACAGCTCTGCCCAACTCAGGATGAGGCCCACAGTCTCAAAATATCAACAGGTCTTCACTTCCTTCATCTGGTTTTCAAATGTTGCCACAAAAATAAAATATCTTTTCGTCTAGGTCACAAGGCTTGCAGCATCAAGGTATAACTTCTCCTCTCTTCACAAGCACAAGTTTCAATACATCAGCTTTAATGTCTTTCAAAACAGTCTACCTGGTGTACTTCCCTGCCAAGTTTTACTTAAGAATTGCAATTCACAACCCACCAAAACAACACACCTGGTCTACTCTCCTGAAAGGTTTTATTAAAATATCTCAGTTCATAGTTCTCCAAACAATGTACCTTGTATACTCCCCTGCTAGGTATTACTCACATCTGTGTGTATTATTCTTTACAGTATTGTACTCTCTTCACATGCCTGGTATACTCTCCTGCCAAGGCTTCACATATGCGTATGTTTGTGAATTAGGGTGCAAGTCCCAGAGCCGTTTTCAATGTGCCTGGTAAACTCCCTTTGCAGTACTTTGCCAAACTTCAGAGAGGTTTCCCTTCGACCAATAATGGGTTATTGCCACTCTCCTGCTGGCTGTTTTCAATGCTTGTTCTTGTTTAGTATTTCCCCTGCTCTGGATTCACTGTTTTCCCATTATCTTGCATGCAACACAATTATTGTTTGCTTAAATGTTCCAGCTCCATTGTTCATGTTCTCTTAATGAGCCCTGCCTTCTCAATCGCTGTATCGTCCATGCAGTGAAGTGCCCCCATGTCACCCTTTTGCTTGTCTGGGCTCACCAGTAGTATCTGGCTGCTTCAGCATCCTCCGCGAGGGACGTTCACGGAAGCAGTCTTCCTTCTCTTCACATCAGCATCTCCTGCACTTTCTGGTCTTCTCACAGCTGTGGCATTCACGTCTGAGCTTCCACTGCTCTGTGTATTGTGACAGTGGTCATCCCGGGTTTGAGTCTCTCCTGGCGACGTCTTCCCAACCGTTCATCTGCTCTGCTGCACACCACAACCCACCTGCTTCCAGAACTGCATTAGGAGAGGAGATTCTCCATCTTTCAGTCTTGCTGTAGCTTTTAAACGTCCCGGTATGGGTCCCCTGATCAGAAGGACTAGACTGTATCACATGCTTCTTGTTGTTAAGCTGCTTTGCTCTTGTCAACTTCCTCATCCCAGCGGATTCATGGGAATCAAGATGTATTTGCCTATGGCTTTCAATATCTTCTACTGCACCGTATGCCATGCTGGTTTGAGATCGATATAGAGGACTACTATTATTAGTCCTTCCAAAGGGGGGCAGGGTCATTATGTATTTTCCAAGGTGAACTGACTACACTCTCCAAAGGTTGGTCTCCCCTCATGTGGTCCTCCTACAGAAAGCCACCCCAAGGTTTTGAGTCAGATAGCTTCTGCCCTTCCCGGGCCACATGGGGAAAAGCTTTCCCTGGGGAATCAGTGATGGCTTCATCAAATTCGTCACACATGCCATGGGGAAACAGTGTTTTCAGGAGTTGCCCAGAGCAATGCTGTTGGTAAGAATTAATTCAAAACCTTCCATCCATCAACTTTCAGTTTTGAGGCTGATGTGCTTAGATGCACTGGCAGAGATTGAGCTATACACAAATAAATTAAAATAACACTTACATTGTACTAAAAGATGATCTCTTGGTGGGCTAGGTGTTGAACGTGCATGCTTACCAATTCCCCTGTGCAAGGTGCAATCTGTGGAAAGAGTATGCATTCCAAATACCTGCAGAAACTGTTTTCCTTGGAAGGGATCCCTAGAATCTCCTTACTCCCACATGAAGTCAGGCACCATTGACCTTACCACTCCAAATATGGGAGTATTCCAAGGACTCATTCAGGCGAACTTCAATCCCTCTGGGACTTTGGATGGCCAAATTGACAATTGGGTAGTGTGAAATGCCTCCTAATACAGCATGTGGCCAGATGGCAATGTAATGGTGTTTGTCATGGTGGGATTTCCACCAGCCTGGCCTCTGATAACCTTGCAATCACATCGGTGGAACCATAATCGTCAGACATAGGATTCCTCTTCTTGATGTCAAGATTTACATTGCAGCCCTTAATCTGATTATTTGCAGGGAGCAAGTGTAGATAGGGAAGACCTCAAGCAACACACACTCTTTGGAAATGGAACTAAAACATCTCTTTGAGAAGTTAAATAAATTTCACAAATGAAAGAGAATAGTTCATTGTATAGTTTTCAGTTGCCTCTTGTTGTGTAGTCCATAGCAATACCCTTTTTATCCATGACATTGCTTATCTTGCATTTAGCCGCGGAATGACCATTGAGCCATCTAACCATTCTATTGTCAATCCAAATGATGAATGTAATTCTCTTGGCACTTTCCTTGAAACAAATGATTTTTTGAATGAAAGCATAACAAAATAACCCAGTGCACACAATATATAATAATGTCAGTTTAAAAAAGCAGCAAAATTTGACTTTCTACAAGAATTACATTTACTATGTGGAAAGGCTGCAAATCGCAATAAAAAAAAATTAAGTAAACTAGCTGGGGTACCCGGCGTTGCCCGTGTCCTGATCGAATGGTGTCTCATGTGCACTGGAGGATGTTGCTCTTGTCCTCATGTCAGCAAGACTTGCTTCAGTTTGCTCTGGCATTTTATTTGCCCTGGAGAAAGTTGTTCTCGTCCTCTGGTCGGCAAGTTGTGCTGCTGTTTGTTGTGTTACAGAAGTTCTTGATGTTTTGCATCAGATGGAGCTTCTCCAAGTGATGTTCGTTTTTTGTGTAGCATGTTTCAGTCACTCGATGGCTTCAGAACATTTGAGAAAATGTCCAAGAAAGATTGATTGATTGTGCTCTCTTCTCATAAATGTATTTAAGTAAACTGTAAGCTTTCCATTTCCCATATTTGGGTTGTGTGATAAAAAAAAGAATATTTTTTTAATTCCCTTTAAAATTGCTTTAATAAACACTTTTGAACTGTATACAGTATTAATAGATTTCAAAGGAATAACCAACACATTGAACATTTTTCTTCAGACACTTTTCCAAATTTTGCCTCCCATCTAGTACCTACTGAAGTGAATCGGGGTGAGCCTCAGTAAATGACGAGTGCATTTTTTGCATCCAAACATATACTGCAATCTTGCCCCAGACAAATAAGGAATTCATGCAAAATTTGGTAGCTGCAGGTTTAAGGTGTGGTTTTGTATAGCCGGACTACCATACAGACACAGATCCCAAAACGGTTTTGCATATAAGATTTTTGCATCCAATCATAGACTATGATCTTGCCCCAGACAGAAGAGGAATCCATGCATAATTTGGTAGAGGTGGGTTCAACAGTGTGGATTTGTATAGCCAGACAAACATGCACACCCACATACATACATACATTCTGCTTTATATATAATGATAACACATGACTCAGATCTCAGAAAATGTATTCTAAAATGAGTGCCATATATGTGTTGTTAATAATCAATGTGGTATTGTGTAATATATCTAACTGTTGGTGTTCCACAATGCTCTTTCTTGGGTCAGCTCCTCTATAAACTCTACACCTCTGCTCTTGTAGCCCTTATCGCTTCCTGAGGGTTTTCGTACCAACTCTTATCTGACAACATCCAAATCTTCTTCTCTTTTCATGAACTATTCTCTGATCTCTCCATCAACATGTTCAACTGTCTGACATTAAATATTGTATGGCCTCACACTCTCTGGTGTTAAACTCTACCAAAACAGAGGTGCTCTTTTTCCCTGCTAAAAGCTTTCTCTCATCACTTCATCTGCCTTTCCAGCTCCCACCTGATAGTCTTGCCTATTCTCATCACCATCTATGACCCTTCTCACACCTTCTCTATTTTCATCTGGTTGAAGTTGAATGGGGACAAGACAGAGGTTCTGGTGATGGTTCCATCCTCTTTTCTTTCTCTGTGGACTCCCTCTTTCTGGCCTCCTTCTCTTGGTCTGTTTCCAGCACCAGAGGCATCTGTGAGGGATCTACGTGTTAGGTTCTCATCTTCACTGTCTCGTGAGGCACAAATTGCATTAGTATGCCAATCATGACACTATAAACCTAGGGTCCAACGCAAGGTGCTACCCTTTCTTCTATCCAGGCTGCATACTCCTGCAGTAGCCTATCTTGTGCTTGGCACAATCGACTATGGCAATTCCCCCTATTCAGCTCAGCCACTTTACTTAATGTGCCGCCCCCAGCTCCTGCAAAATGCTGCAGCTAGGCTGGAGACTCAGACCTATTTTTCTACACAAATCTCTCCTGCCCTGGGACTATTGCACTGGCTTCCTGTTGTTCAGAGATTTCAAATCAAGGCCATGTGCATAATACATTGAGCTTTCTATGGCACTGGACCAGAATATCTATAGGTTCAATTTCCCCCATATGCACCCAATTGCCCCCTGCAGTCTCAAGAATCCTTCACCATCCAAGTGCCTCGGGTCTAGCTCACTCGTGTAGGTGGGCGTGTTTTCTCCATGGTCACAGCTAAGCTGTGAAACGCACTCCCTCAGCCGCTACATGCCACTAAATATCATCTTTCTTTCCGTCGTCTTTTGAACACCTTTCTGTTTAATTCATTTCTGCCCCTGTCTACTACTTGTTTGTTGCTACAGTGGGTGTACGATGCGCTATACAGATGCCAATAAGATAAGATAAGATCTCCAGAACTGGAACAGCAGCTCTCGCAACCTCCTAAATATTAGGAAAATCAGACACAGGCTTCCTTTCAACACAGCCAAACATCTCCTAACCACTCTTGTCTTCTCTAAACTAGACTAATGTGCCAAAATCCACTTTGGTCTCCCCAACTATGCTTTCTGTCCTCTCAGCAAGATCATTACATTAACAAACTATGTCCATTCATCGACAGTTGTTTTTTTCGATGGATTTTTTGCCGAATGTATTTTTCTCAAAAAAAGGACCTGAAATAAGTCCTGATTGAGGGTGTGTTGTTAAACTTCCTTGAATGAGGGCCTGTGCAATCATTCCTGTAAATTGTCATTACACTTGCCCTGTTTTATGTTATTTTGCAATGCTGCAAAAGCCACAAGCACAGTTTTAAAACTGCTTTGAGGTTTGTCTGGAAAGAGTCATTTATTTATTTATTTAGTTTTGCATTATAAGCGCTCTAAACCCGGAGGCATAAAGGCGCTGTTTACATAATAAGGAGTAACAAGTGAGACAACATACAATTTCTGTTTGTAGACATGGTAAATGGCCCAGACAAGGGTCTGTGCCCCATCCAGGGATATCCAGACCTTACTCTGGAGAGGAATACAAAGGAGTATCAGAGGAGAGGCACAGAAGAAGCAGAGTAAAACATAGAAAATAAGGTAAGAGAGTGGATGGAAAGTAGGGGTGGAGATTGTGAAATTGTATGTGCTGTTGTGTGAATGATGAGTGATCAAAGCATACCACTCATAGGGAAAGGGCTAATGCATAATCCTCCTAAGAATGAGTTTATAACCCATGGGAGTAGCGTCTACTATGTGTTTTCATGATGGGGTCGAGTAGTGCTCCAGCATCCCTGTGTGTGTTCTCCCTTAATGAAATAGGTCTTTGTTTAATTGTGCACTAAGCTTTCTGCATACATTTACAGGTGTAACTTCATTGTTATCGACATACATTCAATGTTTAACTTCACATGTGCACAGTCATGTCATGGTGGCTAGAACAGCCCAATCTGAATTCATCAGTGTAATTTAGCCAGCATATGTTGGCCAGTAGGAACAATATATTGTCATTCTTGCTGTTTTGAAAGTATAGCAGCTTCATTCGATAGATCCTGGCTCCAGAATAGAAGCTTCATAGAAATAAGTGTTGATCACTGAAAACAAGACACATATATGATTTAGTGAACAAACATTCAGAGTTTACTATAACATCGTCACTGCTTTATGTGACTTGTTCCTGCAAAGGTACAGACTGGCTAAAAAACAGTGATGCTGATGGTTGGCATGAGCTATGCAAGTGGTTAAGATTACGTCAATACCTTCCACCCATCACTTTTGATGGTTATAGATTGTCTTTCTAAGTGAGAAAACATATCGCCAGATGTCGGTTCCTTGCTTGCTTCGCCATAGGACACCAAGCATCACTTCAATGATGAGGTTCAACAAGGATGAAACATTTCTAGGGGTAGCTTGATTTTCAAAATTGAGGGTGATGTTGGTCTCACAGTTTGGGCTGTTCTAACATTTTAGTGGCAGTTCCAACACTGATTGGCATATGGTTGTTACCCTTCTGCAATGGTACTGATGGGATGAAAAAGTAGTCTGGAAGGTTGCATAGAGCTATGCCAGTGATTAAGTTTATTTCAAAACCTTCCACCAATTCCTTTTGTTGGTTAGTGTCAGTCTTCCTAAATGAATGAGGCTGTGCCGAGATGTGGGTCCACTAAACTCCGGCCTATAGGAAATGAAGCTTCACCTCACCGATGAGGCGCAACAAGGCTGAGTTATATCTGGGATCCCTTGAGTTCCCATACAGAGGCGATATGGTGCAGCTGTCCGGGCTGGCCTCCTCCTGTTGGTGACCTTTCCAATACTGATTTGCACATGGCTGTTACCTTTCTGCAGTACTGCAGATGGGCTAAAATGTGTGGTGTGGAATGTTGCCCAGAGCTATGCCTGTGGTTAAGATTAATTCAAACCCCCCCATCACCTTTGTTAGTTATAGTTTGTTTTCCCTAAGTGAGAGTGCGTATTCTCAGATGTGATCTTCTTGCTCGATGTGCCAAAGCAGCCCAATTACCTCACTGATGAGGACCAATAAGGCCTAAACATGCCTGGGTTGCTATAGTTTCCATGCAGAGGGGACATGACCTAGCAGTGTGGGCTAGTCTGCTCCTGTTGGAGGCAGTTTTGATACTGATTTGTATGCCATTGATCCCCTTCTGCAATTATGCAGATGGGCTACAAAACACTTGTGTGGAAGATTGCCCAGAGCTTTGCTAGTGGTTCACATTCATTCAAAACCTTCCACCCATCACATTTGTTTGTTGTATCTCTCCTGGAAATGTCCTGTGCCTCTGTGGGGGTCCATGATCCCATTGGCTGTGTCTCTCTTCTTCATCCTCTTACTGGATGCTTCCTGGTTGGTATCTTTGAAGTTTCAGTACTCTGTCCCTACTCAATGTGTAGCGCCGTACCCTGTTAAAGAGTTTGTTTCATCCTGTCCGTTAATATAGTGTAGAGTACGGGGCTCATTATAGCTTCCCGGGTATCCCGCTGGTAATTCTGGTGGGATATTGCAGAACTACTGTACCATCTCTGCCACCTAATATACCAGTGTTACCAGGATATTATGGCTGCAGGAGATGTCGGTAACTCCCCATTCCCCTGGAGTCCCAGAGGACTCCATAGGATGGGGATGCCACAATTACAGGCACCAGTATTACTGATACGTGTGATCGTGGCAATTGTCTACCGGTAGGGGCCTGAACAACCGACAGGTCAGGCCTGCTGGTACAACACAGACCCTACCGGCAGACTTGGAGTTGGTGCTGGTTGTTGGTGGTACACGTTGTTACCGGCACCTTATTTCCAGACAGGCAAACTCCAAAATGAACCTGTATGATCGAGCAGAATTTTCTCTAGGCAGGTGCATACTTATACTTTACTTGAGAGGGATGTACTTATCACTTTTGTTCGTTCAAATCAGCTGTCTCCCTGGCACAAATCACCACTTTTCAGGGTCCAGTGCATCTATGCTACATGCCAAACACACTCTTCTGTGACAGTTTATTTTCGTGTTGCAATTAGGTAGCTTGTTGGCATTTAACGAGGTTAAGCACCTACAACTGCATACACTGCTCTGGGCCACACATACACCTTGAAGATGAGGAGAGTGTGACCAAGGCGTTCTTTCAAGGACAAGATTCAGGTGCCTGTGAATACTGCAGCATCGGTGGGCACACAATTGAACACCTGCCTAGTCTACCCTGAACAGATTTGAGACCAGGGTTCAAGCCTGACAAGCATCTCATCAGCTGTTTCAAATAGGTCACACCTGAATAAACTGGGCCCCAGGTTATTTGGAATGTGTTCTGTAAAAGGCGCATTAAACATCTGAGGTACTAATCATCCATTCTTTAATTCATCCACTACGTTTTAACTATTCTAAATATTTGCTTGGTTTACGAATCTAGCACAGGATGCCAGGGAAAATGTTCTATATTTATTGTTATTATACACTCCCTGCTGTTTTTACAGTATACATTGATATTGATATATGTATTATATTATGTGTGGGATAGATTATAGTGTAAAGCCACTATAATACTGCAATGAGGAAAAAAGGAAATCCACTGAATTCCCCAGAGGCTGCTCACCCAGACAAAGGGTCTTTTATCACAGAAAAGGGTGATCTGTAAATCAGCCAATATTACAAATTTCCATTAGAAGTACTTATGGATATCTAATGCACTGCACATTCAAAAGAGAAAGCTTGGATGGAATAACGCAAACCTACAGCAGAGTTACCCTACACGCTTGTTTGAAAGTCATGATTCCAGTGTAGGGTACAGGACAGATGTGGGTCAGAAGGTCGGCATCATGTGTCTTGTAGCAGTGTTGCAGTAGACGCACTCATATCGACATTTCTTTTTTTACATTGTAGCATTTCATGGGCCAGAATGCATTGGGCCTGTTGGTAAGTACTACACACAACACAGGCATCCTGAGCTTCCAAAGGTGGACGTATGGGCTTCCAAAAATACTGTTCACAGAACAATCTTCACTTTTAATGCCCATCTCCCTACAGCTCAAAGTTCTTCAAAATCTCGGTTAAGCTAAAACTGCCCTCACAACAAACGTTATTGTGAATGTGTTTAACTGTACATCTGAGTTGGTATTTATTATGTATTGTTTTAATTTGTCGAGTGCGTTTAGGTGTGTTTTTATCTATTCTAATATTTAGTTTGGTGCTGGAAATAAGTGTGGAAAATTGGTAAATGCATTCAGGACTTATTCCCAGAGATTTAACAGTGTATTGTTATTAAAGTATTTTGAATTGATTGTTTTTTGCTACTATAGTGTAGAGCCACTGCTATACTTTTGTAGCACAGGGCAAAGGGAAAGGTAATGAATTATTAAGAGGCCACTCACCAAGAAGACAGTTAAGCTACTTGTGAGTTGTGCAGGACAGTGAATGTCAGAATCACATACATGGGGCGCATTGGCTTATACTGCACACGACACATACATCCTATCTTGCAAATTAGTTTGGAAAAGACATTTATACTGTGCAAAGAAATAAGCTGTACTTCTCAATGAATCCCGAAAACCAGGATTTGATCCACTCTACCAATGTTATTTTGTTGTGTCCACTAGACGTCACTTTTTATTGTTTATAATTTGAATGTGTCCCCTGCTTATTTGTACAGTGAATGCATTCATTAAACTGTACATATAATGCCTGAGTTGACGAGGTGTGTGTTGTAGACATCCTTACAATGTATGTATTTCTTCTGGTTTTTATGTGATCCAGCAGAGTGTGATGTGATGTGAAATATTGTACGGTGGGATTACTCAGTGTCCTCTATTTTGTTGTTTTCTGTTTATTATTTGTTCGTTTCCCCTATTTTGTTTCTGGTGTGGTATGCTGTAATCCAATGTTTTTCTATGGTGTGGGAAAATAAGCAAGTGATGCAGATTAATGTGTGTAATATGTGCTCTTACTTATAGAAATAATCTATTTGTTCCACTACTATTTATACAATACCTTTTTTCAACAGCTTGCAATACAATACCTTTTTTCAACAACTTGCAACGTTTGTTGAAAATATACCTTCTACTGTATAGAGAGATAATCTGCAGCCCTTAAGCCCATTTCTCCACACACCCCCACCACCTTCTTCAAAGGTATCGTTACAATGAATCTGCCCTCCCCTCGCTCTTCATGCATCCACCACTTGGGCACACATGAGTACCTAGTGCCGAGCTGAGAGTAAATCTTAAGCACAACTTCCAAACTTGCTCTTTAAGCAGCAATATTCAGGCTACCATGAAGGAGATTTTGCAGGCTGCCCTAGACTTCTACATGCCAAGACACATTGCAACTGTCTGTGCAGTCTGATTAGTCACCTGACTTCCAAAAAAGAAAGTGTGAATGGTATAGGATCTCAAATTTGTTTTAACTCATCATTTGGACAAGCATATATAAACATAAATAGCTCATGCACTAAGAATACAGACAAAATACATCCACATTACATACTTTTCAGTGCCCCATTCCTTTCGATGACCAGTAGTTTTGGGATTTATACACCTGCATTAAGTACCCTTCAGGTTCACCTACACCATTTCAACCAGATTTAAGTACAGATACTCAGGCAGAGTCTGACTCCATTAAAGACCCTCTCAATGAATCCTGCAGCAGCGGAACGTTCAGAATTTGATGTCTTATATATAATTGTCTGGTGTCCTCAGCATAGTACCTTTGCACCTATGAGACCACAAAACACAGATAATGTGTTCCTTGAATAATGTTGTGTCCATTATGGCCTCAAAGTTGACCATGGGACCTGGGCCATTCTTAGAGATGTCCACAGAGAGATGGGGCCTCATTACACGGAAGGCGGTAATGGTTAACGGTCACCGTTAATGGTAAGGGTGACCGTTAACCATTACCGCCTTACTACGAGGTTCCTTAGCAGGTTGGTGCTTTAACGCCTGCTTTTTGCAGGTGTTAAAAACCAACCCGCTAAGGGACCTTGGTGCTAATTACGGCACCGCAAAATTGCGGTGCCGTAATTAGCACCTTCCCCATTCCCATTATGCCCTATGGGGCAAAAATGGGAATGGGGAAGGGCAGTGGTGGAAGGGGGAATTACCGCCCCGCCAACCTTGGAATGGGGCGGTAATTCCCCTTTCCACCAAGGCGGTGCTGGTATTTTACCGGCATGGACCAAGGTGCTAATAGCACCTTGGTCCTCCGCCTTCCGTGTAATGAGGCCCATGGAATTCCACTGGATGCTTCAGTTGCTGCCTAATAGAAAGGTACCCTCTCTTCCTTAACGGCATCTCTGTTAACATTTATACATGATATTTTGGAGAGAGAAGGGAGAAATCACATATTTGGAGTCCACACTTATATTGAACATAGGGATGGTTTGCATGTACAGTCACCCACCCCCTACACTCTATTGTAACACCCCACTTTGGTATAGTCTACACTACAACACCTATTGCTTACTTAATTATCCTCTTTGGTGGATGGACTTGCCCACTGATGTGGTACTAGATGGCAGTCCATGTGAGTAAAATCCAGAAAGTGAAGAACCATTGCTAGACTTCTGTAATGGAATTCCCTGCACCACATAGTTAGCTCATCATGGGTCTATGATTTCAGGCAGTGCAGGTATAGCACGTACAGGAGCGACAACAAGTGAAGTGGTCCACACGCTGCTAAGTATGGTTGTCTAAAAAAATGGGGCCCTTTTAAATAGGGAATAACTGGTTTGAATGGGTTCACAATGCCCATACAAGTCCGGGATTCTATTGTTTCAATTTAATTCAAAACCTTTTTTTCTGATAAACTCCATAAAATACCAATACATATGAAAGAAGACAATGTTACATACAGGGTAGAATACCAGTGAAATAGAGGTCCACCATGACTAGTATAGCATAGTGTTGTTGCATAGACGTCCTTCTTAGGTACAGCCATCACTGCTTGGTGTTGAAATCAGTGACTATTAACATTTTCCATCCCTGGTAGGCAGATGACCCCCCAAGTAAATAGGTGAGAACACCTTGCAAGAGGCCAGTGGTGTTATCAGGCATTCTGGACAAAGTAAACCTCTCCATATCAGCAGAACAATCTCAATGGATGGGACAATAGATGCAAGATACAGGTGTCACAAAGAATAGTACACATTCACTGTAGATGGACTTATACAAGGATGCATGCCATTCCATAGCTGGATACATTAAATGCTATGAGAAAGGTAGCATGCACATGGTTAATTACACTGCAGAGTCCTTCCAGCAGTGGGCCATTTCGTTCACTATGTTGTGTATGCATACACCATTCCTATTACCTGATATGTTCCCCCTTCTATCTGTAGTTGCACTGAGGTGTGGAGTGCTTTTTGGCCACTGTGAATGCATTTTCCTCCATGTGTGTCCAACTGTTAGTCTGGATATAGGCTCTATTTGTGTAGCTTAATGTGACCATTCACTCAGTGGCATCCGCATAATGCGCCCACATCACAGAAAATAACGCAAATGAAAGGAGAGCAGAGAATGTGCTCATTTGATTTGTGCTATGTTTAGAAATGCTCAGGTTCCCTTAGTCATAAAGGTGACATGAGCATTTCAGGAGAGGCTGAACAGTGGTGCAAAGATTTGCTGTCGAGCCCCCTTCCATACATTAGTAGCAGAAGGGTGCTCCCAACACTAATGTATGACAGGATCCCAGCAGCCACCTCTTGTCCTCAGAATGTAAAAGATGAGTGGCAATTTGGAGAGCATGCTTTCTTTATGTGTATCTATTTATTTACTTGCATTTTGCCAAAAGCGAGCAGAGTAAGCCACGTCTGCATTTTATTACAGTATAAAAGAACCAGAAAGGGTGAAAAAAGATCAACAAATGTTAGCTAAAAAGGTGAATCTTAAGGGCTTTAGGGAAACAAGAAAATACATCTATAATGTATTAAAGATACTTATAGATTCTTATAGGAAGAGATTTCCAAAGACGAGAGCCTAGAACAGATGTTTTAAAATGACATATATGGCAGTTGCACTACTTTCCATCAAGGCAAGCCAAAAGGGAACACCACTGTATTCAAAAGTTTTCGCTAATTAAACATTTTGTTTCTTTCTTCAACCACTGTCGGATCATTGAACAAAGTTATAATAATATGGTTGACTTTCAATAATATCCTATAATGCAAATTAAGGGAAATGGCAATGTTTTTTGTTGTATTGAATTATAAAAGTTGTAAACCATCTCAGCCGTACTAGTGCTGATTTCAGTTGACCAGAGTTTCACTTCCGAGCAAACCAGCTGCCACGCTGATGCACAAAGCAGGATGTTGGGATAACCAAAAAGTTTCAGTGAGTGGATCAAAGAATAATTGTTGGCTGCTATGTTTGAATTTTTTCTTTCTTGTTTCTTGGAACGATAAGATGGTGCACGACAATGATCATATTTTGAAAACAGGCACTGCCAGCCAATGCAGAGATTTTGTGTGGTCTGAAGATGGGACAAATGTTGCTGCGGAATACCAGCCAGAATGGCATTTTCATAGTCTAGCTTATCTTAAACTAATGCACCTACTGCAGCAGAATGGTCAGTGGCAGCAGGAGTATATGGCAATACAGACTGTAGTAAATGAAGCCTACAAACAATCAACTAAACTATCTTCACTACGTGATATTCACTGCCCAAATTAGATTGCCAATAACAGCCAAGATCCATAACTTCATGTGTAAAGCACGCTGGAAGATGGCACAAGGGAGGCAGGGATGGCAAAAATCA
This sequence comes from Ambystoma mexicanum, assembly GCF_040938575.1. Lineage (NCBI taxonomy): Eukaryota > Metazoa > Chordata > Amphibia > Caudata > Ambystomatidae > Ambystoma > Ambystoma mexicanum. The sequence goes on from NC_090932.1 coordinate 1,393,349,596, forward strand.
TTGGGCCTCATTCCGAGTACGGCGCTAACCAATGGCGCTATTAACGCCTTGGTTCACGCCGTACCCGGACCGGCAGCTCCTTGGTGGATGGCGGAATTACCGCCCCATTCCAAGGTTGGCGGGGCGGTAATTCCCCATTCACCAAGGCTCTTCCCCATTCCCAAATGAGCCCCCATAGGGCTCAATGGGAATGGGGAAGATGCAAATAACAGTGACCGTTCATTACGGTCACCGTTATTGGCTTGGAGGCCCCTTTGCGCCCTCGACTTTAACACCTGCTCAAAGCAGGCGTTAAGGGCGAGGGCGCAAAGGGAACTCGGAGTATGGCGGTAAGGGATCACCGCCACCGGTCTCATTACCGGTGGCCGCTATCCCTTACCGCCATACTCGGAATGAGGCCCATTGAGCATATGTTTAGAAGTAAAACAGTCTCAGTCTTTGATTAATTAAACTGTAATATGTAAGGGATCATCCACTATTTGACGGAATAAAGAATTTGTTGAGTTGTTGACACGTAGATAAATCTGTCTGGCATCAGAATATGAGTGATATTGAAGAGCAAAAGGTGAAAAAAGAGACACCAGAGGCTGGATGTAAATATTAAAAAGCAAGGGGTGCAAGCATGGCTGCTGGGGTACTCCACATGAAACAGGAAGTAAATCAGAGAAACAGCCACCTATTTTAACTTGTTGGGTGCGATTCTTCCAAAATGAGTGAAACCAGCCCAGTGCCTGCTGTGATACACCAGCGCTTGAGCAGTAAGATGTTATGGTCTATGGTGTAGAAGGCTGCCAGAATATCCAACATGATGAGTAGAGTGCAAGCACCCTCATCAGCATATTTCAAGATGTCGTCCCATACCATCACTGTGGCTGTCTCAGTCCCATGCGCTGGACGAAAACCAGATCGAAAAGGGTCTAAAGGTTGGTATGTCAGACATTCTGGTAAACAACATGGTCACTTTGAAGAAGAATGAGCAGTGGTGCAAGAGAGTGAATAGATTGGTGGATTGGACAACAAGGGAAGCCTTCCTGTTCTTCTGAGGACCACCGTATTCACCATTTGCATGCAAAAATTGATGGTGATCAGACCACAACCAGCTTTGTAAGAATGCACATTTCTTGCATATGAAAAGGTGAAACCTGTGGCTCCTTCTAGTCCCCTCTCTTTCCCAACGCACCACTTCTTCCCTTAGTTCCCTGACAACCTTTCCCCATTCTACTCCACCAACAGCTCATGCCCTTGACACCGGACACTAGTGGCATTTTTCAACCTTCCCTGGCCCCTTTACCCTGAGATGCTGGGGAAGACTTACAGCAGGAATGAGACCGAACTTTAAGGGCACTTTTATAAGTTTTGTGCATTCCAAACCCTGACCCCACCTGGATTCCATGTATTAGTCCAGATGGTTTAGAGTGCACTGCTCCTCACACTGCTACCCTTTAAAAGTAGAAAGGATGCAGCAGCTGGACCTGCCACAAGCAACAACAGTGAGATAATTGTGCAATCAAGGGCTGGAGATACAACATTTGAAAATGTGACTCTTAGATATTCAGTAGAAGCATATCATTTTGACTGTGAAACACATGTCTTCTCCTCTGACAATCCAGAAGGGCCATACCAAGGTTGACAAGTCTGCCAGTGTGGAGGACGCAGCAGGCACAATCCCATGGGTCACCACTAGTGCACCTTAGGCAAAAGGAGCTGTCCATAATGGAGATAGCTTTCTTTAGTATGAACTCAAAACCTGTAAGATTCATTTGACATTGTACTGAGTCCAATGATCTGTACCCAGCCCCAATCCACCTGGCTGCCGGCAAAGAAGACTTTGCCTCCATGATGGCTAAAGTATTTGGATTGAGCCCAGTATGTGCTGCACACCTGAGGAAACCAAAGACATTATGCAAATGAGTCAGGGGTCAACCCATAAACTTACCAAAAAATTACAAAAGTAGTCAATAAAGGAGTGTATGTCAGTGCAAGAAGTAACACCGTTTTATTCAGGGACCCAGATGCAACTGGAACCGCAAATTCAAACAGAATGCGGAACAGAACTGTGTGAAAAGGCATGTCAAAGAAATGTCCCTAATTCAAGACTTTTATAGAATGCAAAGTAATAAGCATTTGTGATCGTGCAACATGAAAAAATCTCCCCACACAGAGCTGATTGGTGTTTGCACTTTGAACCCTTATAGAAAATCATTCATTATGTTCAATAATTGGGTCCACAAACCTTCCCACACCACCCTCAATTACAACCTGTGATGTCACAATCCACTCCCAATTCCAACAGCACAAAGTTAATTCATTGAAACATTTGAGATGACGAGTGGAACTTTAATCAACTGCCCTGGTCACCTCATCCTGGTTCACATGAGAATCGCTTACCACCATGTCACCTCCAGAGTCTTGAACCACGGACGCACTGTTGCACAAATGTTGCATATCAGGGACACTCTAACCCTTTCCCCAGAGAAACTGTACTACGAGGCAATTTGAAACCATTGTGGTTCTTTTCGGCTCCTCTAGAAAATTGGATTTTAAAAGTGATCTTGAATTATAAAATGGTCATGCATTCATTGCTCGAAAAATAACAACCTCTGTGTACTTCCTTCAGTTCTGGCCTGGGATAACAGACCCTGCAGTAAATCACCAGCCACAGCAACTTTTTCTGCACACAAAAGGTTAACACACATTTTCTTCAAAAGCAAGCTTTTAGGGCCTATTTACTGCATTTGTTCTAACACTAAGCTTGATTATACTTACCTGTGCTCCTGTATTTATTAATTTGTTTTATTATGGGCTTTATTGGAGAAGCATCAGAATGGGCCCCATCCCCTTTCACAGTGCTTCTCTCACAGCTGATATGTGCGTTGCTTCATACTGCGTTGAACTTGCATCTTCATTACATTATTCCCCTTTTTTATTCATTTATTAATAACTAACTCTTTTTGGGTGTCCCATTCTTTTTAGAAACTTTGTCTCTATGTATCCACATTTTTTCCTATCTTGTCATGTCTCCCCCAGTCTCCCCCCAACCATTCAAATGTTCCCCAACTACACACATTCTGTCCCATACGTTAGACGTTGGATCCAGAACTCTTTGTAATGTTCTGCATTATCAGGCTGTGTAAAAAGCCAACCATCAGGATCCTCCCCATCATTCTACCCATTATTTAAAAAAGAAGCATTTTTGTCAATACTCAAGGATAACATCAACTGTCATTTTTGCTTGTTAAAGTACACTTTAAGAATGTTCTTAATAATGCAGAAGGTGATGAGAATGAAAACCAACAAAGGGACAGTCATTCAAAACATTCTGGAAAGCCAGGTGGGCACCCATGTGAAGATACTGTCCAGCCAGTCTTTTGCTTGCACTCGACTAACTTTGCTTGTCATTTTTTCCTGGAGTGTCCGTATCTCTTATATGTCTGCTGTGAATGTACCAATCTTGGCGCAAACACCTCCTTCGATGAGCTGTTAGGAGGTCGAGCACAAAACGATTCTGAAGTGCTACTAGGCGCAAAGCCCTAATCTCTTCTTTAATTGCGTTGAAACCTTTTGCTGTTCAGTTTGCCAGATGCAGTAACTCATACCGAGTCAGCTGTACTCATTTCGAAACGTGTACTCCTGGAAGCAACAATGAAGTAAAGAAGGTAGAGCAGTGGAGAACAGACAAAACTCATCTGGGATAGCAGCTAAATTCTCTTTGCTCTTTTTTGAAAAATATTTACTTTATCGTTTCCTTCTCCTCATTATTTTTTGCTGCTCATTTTGCTGTGCCATTTTTCCATGCAGTGCAATCTTCATGGCGGTGCAATTTTGCGGCAGCTCTAGTGCAGGGCTGTGCAAAGTAATGAGAGCACAAACTCCACTCCAGTCAGGCAGAAGCTGGGCATATGCCTTGGATCTGCAAGCCAACCAAATATCCATCACCACTGCTGTTCCCCACATCAGTGATGCATTCTTCACCACCTTGGTGCAGCCCAAATTAGTCCCCAGGTAAACAGACTCACCTAACCTGAAATACAAAGTGAATTGTGTAAAGCGTCCTATGTCAACTCGTTGATGTTTTTCATGTAGCTAGGTTAAGGTATACACATATTTTCCCCAAATTGTTCAGCAGCTATCATTCACCTTGGCTATCATGTTTTGTTCAAAACCCACCAATTCTTCAGCATGGCACTGCATTATTCCCCCCTCCCGTGTGTTCCCATAACATACTGCTCCCTCTATTCTCATCAGTAGCCTTGTATGAAAGCAGAAGATGCTTTGCCCTTCTTTAGTTGTGCACTGTAATCGTTTATGGTCTCTTATTTGTAATTCCCCTCTTCAGGACCTTTGTAAAATATTCTATTACTGTGTTCAGTGTTTCCTTTTTTCCATAATTTTTCTTAATTTCACAAAATTATCTTCATATACCTGTTCCCCTTCATCTACCTACTGAACTATTACCTTTTTACCTTGCAATAAATCTCTAGTTTTGCATAGGGACAAGTGATATGATAAGATATTTTATTTGTATTGCGTTCATACACAAGTGTTTCAGAGCGTGACGAGGCAAGGGAGGGAACAAGAGAGGATAAAACAGCGATCTTGCTAGGCCCAGTGCCATTGAGAACACGCAAGTGCAGGGGAGAGGGAAGAGGGAAAGTGCAAAGGAGAGGGTAGAAGTGGAAAGTGCTGAGCAAGGGATAAAAACAACTGGTAGTGCAGCCACCAAGGTGTCAAGCGCAAAGTTGAAAGTGCTGACAAGGGGTGTCTGATAAGTGCAGATAAGGGGACTGTAGGGTTACAGATACAGACCCAAGTGCAAGGGTTACCAGGAGGCAGTGTGGGTGTGTTGCTGGGTGGGCAGGGACCTGGGCCCGAAATCAGAGGGTAGCCAGGTGTACGTTGCCGAAGTAGAGGTAGACAGACCAGCAGGGGAGAGGCAGAGCGAAGGCAGAGCAAAGAGGAAGGTAATGAGGTGCTTCCGGAACCAGACATGGTTCTCCTGAGGTTTCAGAGTGGCAAGGAGGCTGTTCTAGATGGAGGCCCCAGCCGAGAAAATAGATATTCCCCAACTCGTTGTTTAGAGAAGTGACTGTTCCTGAGGGAGTTGGAGGTGGAGGACTGAAGAGCTCGAGTGGGAAGGTATTTATGGAGGGAAAGTTGAAGATATTTTGGACCCAGGACAATGCAAAGGGTCTTGAATGTAATCCTTGCAGCCACTGGAGTCAATGAAGAGATTTCAGGGCAGGAGAGATACTATCCCAGGGCTTGAGGCCAAGGACATGTTGCGCAGTTCTGTTCTGGATGAGTTGCAGAGGGCAGAGAGTAGAAGCAGGCAGCAGATTTAGAAAAAGGCTGTTGCAGTAGTCCAGCCTAGAGAGGACCAGAGCTCTAGAGACAGTAAGCTTCTGGGGGAAGGAGAGGAAAGGAAGAATACCTCTGAGGAGGTGCAGTTGGTAGCTTGACTTCTTAGAGATGTCAGAGATGTGAGGAGGAAAGGAGAGTGTGGAGTCGAAGATGATCCCGAGGTTCTTAGACTCGCAGGTGGGAGCAGGAAGAGGGCCAAGGGAGGCCGCCCAGAGAGTGACAGGAAAGGAGGGTACAGGTGTGCCAATAAGGAGAATCTCCATCTTACTGGCATTAAGGCAGAGATTGTAAAAGTATATCTTGCATGAATACCGCCTGATAGTAAACATTGGCCCAAGCACATTCGCATTGCATTGTAAATCACATTTGAATGAACCTGAAATAGAATGACTACACCACCATTTTAAGTTGAGTAACTCCTGCTTTCTGTCCCATGTTAGAAATTGTGTTTTCGGCTCCAGCAGAGCAAAATGAACTTTGTACTGTGTCAACGTAGATAAACATGCTGAAGTGCTAAAGTGGATTGTTTGTCCTGCACTAAGGAAACCTTGGAATTAAACAAGAGCTGTGCTAATCAGTAATTTAGATGCCATCTGTACCAACAGTGTCTTCCCCGTTCAAATAGCGAAACAGAATGATGAATAGCTGAACATGTGATTTTGCAGAAATCTTTGTTTTTGCTCCTTGAAACTAAGCTCACTTTAAACTTAAGAACAAATGGTAGACAAACATAAGTAAATGAAATAAGGACTGTTACCTTTCTGTCCAATGTTTGAAAAACATAAGAAGTGTTTAACAGAAAACAACCAGCTATTCAAGAATGTTTTAACATGTATTAGTATTGTGGAACGGCTATGTACCCTAGGTTAATCTGTTACACAAAGAGGGGCTGGACAATGTGTCCGAGATTGTGAGAGAAATGTATAAATACTCATGTTTTTTAAATGTCGAGCACTCTCTCATCTCACAGTATCTGCTTGCACACATTGTGAGGTGTTGAGAGCCAGACAGCTGTTCTGCTACAATAAAGTGTACTTGTACCTTAGTACTTGTGACTGGCGTATTTCTCTTATGTGGTATTAAGCCTCGATATTCTTTTAATCTTTCAAGATCATTGGCGGTACACTACTCCTGGATAGCAGATAGACCGTCAGAGATAAGCAAAGCAGAAGAAGTGTCAGAGGGAAGCCTGAAGACAAGCTGAGTGTCATCGGCATAGCACTGAAAGTTGGAGCAGAGAGGGGCAATGCAGTGGGCAAGGAGTGCCAGGTATTGGTTGAACAGCCAGGGAGAGAGGTTAGACCCCTGAGAAACAGCACAGGTACAAAGTGAGATAGAAGAAAGTGCATTAGGCCTCCTGCTTCCTCATAAAACACTTCTTGCAGCAAGAAAACCTTGGGTACTACTATGTGTCCAATGAGAGAGCAGACGTAGCATGTGCCATTTATTCTCTCTCTTCCCGCACGCATCATTTAATCGCACCAAACATTTCCAGTTAATGAATTGTGTTCTTCCTCGGTGCCATGGTGGAAGCCCTCCCCATTCATCATGGTTCTTTTTCCCCTGTTGCTTTTCCATTCATTTGCGTTTCACATTTTTCTTCAAAAATCAAATAAAACAAAAGGATTAATGCTATATTAACACATATTTACATCATCACGCGCCAAAAACCTGAACATATATTTTTCTTTGCTGCACATTTTACATAAAAAATGTCTTCAACACCCTCTTTTGCAGTTTTTTTGTAAATTCTAATGGCTGTAAAAAAATTGAAAAAAAGTTCAGAGATACTCCACCTTCTGTTGTGCTTTGGGAGAGGGTGCTCTTGTCTTTGCGAACGTCGGTCATAGTAACCCATCCTCACCGACCTTCAATCTTGACCACAGTTGATGTTGAATAGATGATGGTGTGTGGGCCAGTGAAGCACTCCTCTTTCCACTTTCATATGTGGTTTACTATGAGGACCTTGTCTCCTGGATAGAGAAGTGCTTTTTGCGGAAAGTGTCCATTTGGGTGAAATGATTGTCCAGGTTGGATTTCTTTGTGATAAGTGTCAAATTCCCCCAAAATAGAGGAAGAAGAGTGTGTGCCAGAGATTGTACTCAATGGCAGAATAGGCACAAGCATTCTTCGCCCTGTAACAATTTCATGAGGAGTCAGGTGATGATCTCCTCCAGGCGTATTTCTCAGCATAAACAAAGCAAGAAGCAAGCAGTATACCCATGATTTTTCAAGTGTTTGCATAAGCTTTTCCAATCTCAACTTGAGCAGTCCATTCATCTTTTCTACCAAACCATTGGCTTGTGGATGGTAACCGTGCATAGTGTATGCTTTATCCCCGGCAGTATAGTGATTAACTTTATTAAATCATTAGCAAAATTTACATCACATTTCATCTGGAATCCCCCACCTCGGGAACACCTCCTCACAAGAAATGTTGCCGCAGGGCAGGCATCACAGGGGCCAGCCTCAAGCTTGCATATCAACATAGTCGATATGCATGTGCCGGAAGGGGCCTTCCGGTCGTGGCAATGTTCCTTGTACAACTCACACAAATTTGGCATGAATCCCCATAGGCCACATGCTCTTTTGATACCTTGGGCAGGCTAGTGAAGCTATTCCAATGCCAATTGTAACCGTTTTCTCAGCATGACAACCTTTCCACTACTATTGTGTTGCCAAACCAAGTCAGTTGGCGACAAATAACGCCTGTGCCTTTTCCACAAGTCTTTTTCTGCATCGCATGCTTCTCCCCGCAATTCAATTATCTGCACTATTGGTGTTGCATTAAAGTTTTCTGGTAGTGCATATTTTTCTTTCCTCACTTTTAATACTGAAATTAGAGGTATTTTGCCAGGGACCAGCACATGGAACCCCTCTGGCATATATGCTGCTTCTTTTGCTGCTCTGTCTGCTCTCTTGATTCGTAGTTAGATAAAATCTTGTCCTCCTGTATGGGCTTTGCACTTTATTAATGCTAACTCTACTGGGAACAGCAACATTTCTAGTAGTTTAATCAGTAATTCTGCATTCTGAAGGGGGGTGCCATCACTTCTTTTAAACCCGCTCCTTTCCCATCTTGCTAACCCGGAGTGCACTGTGGAAGTAACTGAATCAGAGAAGAGGTTTACTGCCTGGCCCTCTGAAATGTTTAGTGCTTCAATGAAGGCCACCAGCTTTGCTGCTTGTGTAGAGTAATGGTTTGGTAGTTGTGTCTGTGAGTACACTATCAACTCCTCCCCTTTGTGTACTCCTTGTCTATGCCACACCACTGTGCAACCTGAATGCCTTTGCCCTGTGGCCTGGTCAATGCTGGAACTTCTGTCGATGTAAATCATGCCCCCCCTTCGATCACTTCCTCCTTAACCAGGGTCTTCCTTCACTCCTGTCAATGCATGCTATGCAGTCATGTACATAGTCCCCTTCCTCTATTTTCTCTGCAATGAACTCTGCTCAGTGTATGGTCCTGCATCTCACCACTTCTATTGCTGGGTTTGTTAGTATTGCCACATACCCTGAAGATCTCTGAGTTGTCAGTGTTGATTATGTTTTCTCCATTATTACAAATAATGCATGTTCCACGTTCAAGACTACTGGGCAACCCATAGTTGTTGTGGAAGCCTTCTCATTAGCAAATGTAGCAGCGGCAAGTGCCTGCTCACATGGGAAATCCTCCTGCATCATTGCATTCAGTGACCCGCTGTAATATGCAAGTGGCTTGTGTCCCTGCCCCTTTTTCTGTGCCAGTACTGCTGTCAATACCTTTCCATCTGAATGTGAGAACAGGGGAAACTTTTCTTTATAATTGGGTGTTGCTAACACTGGTGCATGTGCTAACTTGTGTTTTAGCTCATCAAAGCTTTCGCCCGTTTCAGCTGTCCTTTTTATTTGTGTTTTGTTTTTCTGTGCTTTTTTAGTGCCTGCAACAATGGTCTGGTGTACGTGGAATAATCAAAAACCCATGCTCTGCAGCAATTGTACAAACCCAAAAACTGCTGCATCTCTTTCACCATTTTGGGTCGTGGAGTTTTGTGTATGGCCTCTACTCTTTCTGGTGTTATTTTTCTTCCATCTGCCAACACAATCTGACCCAATTACACCACCTATTTGTGACAGTATTGTAATTTCTCTCTGTCCACTTTGTATCCTTTGCTAGCAAAGTCAGCAGTGTCACTGAGTCCCTTCTACACCCCTCTTCTGCTGGTCTACACACCAATAAGTTGTAACCATATGGTATTACTGTGCTTGCAACCTGCACATTTCTCAAGTCCATTTGTATTACTCTGTTGAAGATGCTAGGCCCTTCCCAGTACCCCTGAGGCATTCTAGTATGTTTGAATCGGGTCCGTGGATACATAAAGGCGGTGAGCTACGTGGAGTATGGATGTAGTGCAATGGAGAAACAGGCATTTATTTAAGTCAACTACTGTGAAATAGTGTGCCTCCACAGGAATGCTTCACAAAATCGTTGCAGGGTTGGGGACCAATGGATACTCTGCCTCAATAATATTGTTCAGCAGACGTTATTCCTCTATACCAGAGGTCTTCAAACTGTGGGGCGCGCCCCCCCAGGGGGGCACAGCAACATCCCAGGGGGGCACCAGAGCCCAGCATGAAATGTGTAAAAGAAATTTTTTTTAAAAAATAAAAATCTTTTTTTTTAGATTGGAGGAAATGGGAAGGGGCAGCTCACATGGTCAGACTGGACCATAAAACGGTCTTAGGCACCAATGAAAAAAATGGCCAGCAGTTGCAAATGGATATTCAGTCCTTTAGTCACAGACTGTTTGAATAGTACCCAAGGGGTTGTTTATTGGTCAAATGTAAACAAATTGTGATCTTTAAAGAATATTTATTCAGCAACAATGGTCAAAACTACTAGCTGCATAGTGAAGTAACTCCTCAAACTGGCCCACGTTGGCCAAAAAAGTGGCCCATTTTGACTGGCCTACACTAGCATTTTGCATTTTTGGGACAGTCATCGCCCTATTGCCCTATAGGCCAGTTCAAGCCTGCCGGCTCATCCATAATGAGTGAGGGGGCGTCCACCCACTGGCCACCTCACCCATTATGGAGGAGCTGAGGAGCCAGCCCAGTGAAACACTGAGCACTCCCTCAGCTGCTTTTTCTAGCTGAGGGAGTGTTCCCGGGCTGGCTGAACTGTCAAAGGGAAACACTGTTTGACTTTGACAGTTCATTTCCCCAGCCGCACATGATCACTGAGCCATGCAACGCTGGGGGTGTTTTGCTTCGCCAGCCTTGCATAGCTCATTGGAAATGCTGGCTGGGGCACTGCATGTATGTATGTATGTGCGAGGGGGTTCTCGTGTGCCTCCTCGCACATACAGGCAGAGCAACCTGGAGCGGGGCATTTTAGCAACCACGCGCAGGCCCCTTCAGAAGGTACGTTTATGGTGATTTATTTTTTATTTAATTGTGTATGGATGTGTATGTGCTTGTGTAATGGGATTCTGGTGGGAGCAGGATGGGCGGCAGCACTGGGATAGTGGTGGGAGTGGGGTGGGGAGAGCCTACTCCCCTACTCCCAAGACAGAAAGGGTCTGTACTGGGAGTAGGGTGCGGTGCGGTGACGGCACGCAAAAGTTCATAGTGATTTCTACATACTGCCCATCTGGCACTTTTGGGGGGGCCCGGCCTTTCCAAACATTGCTCAGGGGGGGCCCAGGACAAAACAGTTTGAAGACCACTGCTCTATACAATGCCATGCCCTCCCTTTGCTTTTTTAAATCAGATAGATAGCTGTGTTGCAAGGTGATGAACTCACCTGCATTATGCCTTGCTGCCACAGGGCATGCCGTGTCTCGTATATGCCCCCATCTGCTTCTCGAGGAAGTGGGTACTTCTTTGCTTGTGCTCCTTCTTTTTACTTGATACGTACTGCCCCAGCCTCTTTAAGTATCCCTACATCATGGGGTCCTGTTATCCACAGGTTTTTGGGCATCTTTTCCATATCCTCCTGCAGATATTGAGCCTTCTTTTTTGTTATCTGAGTCATCTGGGGCACTGCCTTTTTTTTATGCGTAATGGACAAGGTATGCTCAGCTCAAACACCACCTCTCCTTTTTCATTGTCTTTTGTTGCTCCTGTCAGCGTGGAATCAATACATAAAACTGAACACCATTCCATGTTGTTCTCATCAGTATCAACCAGTATAATCATGTCTTTCCATACCACTACTTCCTCCAGGTACAGTAGAGTGTGTATGCCTGTACTAACAAAGGAGGTACAATGGGGCCTGAACAAAAAGTCTTTGGATAGCGGATAGCAGAAACACCTTCCATTCAATTCCTGGCAACCATCCCAACAACACGTGTACCCCTTACAGAAACATATCCATATATGTGGGTATCCCTCTCATTGTGGGGTGTGCATAGGAAGCCTGAATCAGTACATTTTGAGTGTGGTGCACACCATCCCTTTCTCTGAAAATGAAATTGTGGAATTTAATTTGCTGAACCGGTACCTCCCCAGAATATTGATCGGGTGCGTTTTGAATACAGTAATGGTGCTACAATCAGCTGTGTCCCTATTGTCAGGGGTAAATCTTGTCTCAGAGGAAATTTTAAACTTGTCCCTGAAAAGCCTTGTGTATCCAAACATTTGTTAGATAATGGAAATCCTTCTTCCTTAATGCATGCTCTGGTTGCTCCTGTATCTATAATAAAGGAAAATCCTCTCTGTCCTATCTGAACTGCTACCTCTGGTTCCTCCTCTGGGTCTTCAGTTACTGCTAGAACAGGGCATCCATATTGTGAAAATGTGTTTGTGGATGACATAAATGGGTTCCAACCCACCACTGTCACTCCTGTGTATTGGGGCACATCATTCTGTCCCCGTATTGTTACCCCTTCTGGTACTTGTGTCTGTATTGGCGCCTGAAATATACCCACTGTATCTGGAGTTCCTGCTATTTCCACACCTTGCACCTGCACTTATCCCTGGGTAGAAATACCTTGTGTTTGTGTGGGCTATATCCGCAGTTGCAGTTGCTGCGGTATTACCTGCATGTGTTGGGGAATCTGCTGCATGCATGTCTTCTGTTGTTGCCCTGCATGTGCAATATATGGGCGTGTTTGTGCAAAATGTCAAAAATGTCCAAATGTGAAGCACTATACTCCAAAACGTGGTGTCATTCCCCTGTATCCCATTCCCCTTCCACGTGTGTAATATCCTCTCACAGTCTGATACTGTTCCATGTACCCATTTCCTCTGCCTCGCTGCATAACCCCTGGCTGATGCAGGTATATGAATGTGGGTAGTTGCTGCATTTGTAGTGTTCCCCACTGTTGGTTGGGTGGCACCTGAGTGTAAGCTCCTGGCTGCATTACTGTGGCCACTGGAAGCCCTCCTTGCTGAGCTTGTGGAATGATAACTGGCCCTGTGAGTACTGCTCCCTCCATATGCATTTTTGCAATTTTTTTCTGAACTAATTTTTTTTTTCATCTTTTGTTGCATTATCGACTATCTTCTAATCCTTCTCCTACTTCCTTTTGCAATAGTGTACAATTGTTGCCTACATCTGAGGCCACCTCTTTGCCTCAATTTCCACTATCGTTTTTAAAGAAGTCTGCACATCGGTGAGGAGCCCCCTCACTAACGTGTGGTAAAAAACAAGGGTATTTTTTGTCCCATGACTGTTTATTTTCCTGTGTCCACAATTCTTGTATGGATCTTATGTACTCCGCAGGGTCCTCACCATGCTTTGTTTTACAAGCCAATATAGAACCCATCTCTGACATATCTGGATACAGCTGCCTTAGAGCCTTCCAAACATGTGCTGGAGAGTTGTTAAAGGGTGCTCCATCATGTATATTAGATTTTAATTTTACCCAGGCATATCCAGCCTGTTGCCATATTTTGTCTCTTCTCTCCCCAACCAATACTGCCAATAAACATTTTCTATCTCCTATGGCCAATGGGATTCCCGCTGTCTCCTTTCCAAAAGCATAAATCCACTTGTTCGCCCCAGCCATCAATGAAGGTAAACTGTAAACTAAATTGTCCCTGTCCATTGTCTGCCATGGTATGTAGTGAACCTCGCCCCTCTCTGTCTGCAAAATGAGCATCTTGGTGTGTGCTCTGCATTTATTACCATGTTGTGGTCTCTTGGCCACCGCTATTCTCGTTTTCCTGCTCCGAAGCCTATTTCCCCAGTCAACCAGTGACTCTTCTCTTTCCTCCTATTCTCTCTCATTTCTTCTCCTTTCCCGTCTCCTACCTGTCAAATTGCGTGTGTATATTTCGTCATCCCATGATCGCTGTCACCACTGTCTTCCCTAAATTACAACCTGCGATGTCAAAATCCAACTCCAATTCCCACAGCACAACGTTAATTCATTGAAACATTTGAGACGACCAGCAGAACTTTAATCAACTGCCCTGGTCGCCTCATCCTGGCTCACATGAGTATCGCTTATCACCATGTCACTGACAGAGCCTTGAACCACGTAGTCACTGATGCACAAATGTTGCCGATCACTGACACTTTAACCTTTTTCCAGAGACCCTGTACTACGGGGCAATTTGAAACCATTGTGGTTCTTTTCGGCTCCATTAGAACATTGTATCTAAGTGAACTTGAATTATTAAATGGTCATGCATTCATTGCTTGTTGGCAGAACCTGTTAACTCTAATCTATGACCTTGAAAAATAACAATCACTGTGCACTTCCTTCAGTTCTGGCCTGGGATCACACACTGTGCACTAAGTTACCAGCCACAGCTGCTTTTTCCACACACAAAAGGCTAACATACATTTTTGCAATAGTAAGCTTCTAAGGTCTTTTTACTGTGTTTCGTTCTAACAGTAAACCTGATTATACTTACCTGTGCTCCTGTATTTATACATTTTTTTTTTATTATGGGATTTATTGCAGAAGCATCAGAATGGACCCCTCCCCTTTTATAGTGCTGCTCTCGTAGCTGATAAGTGTGTTCCTTCATAACGCATTGTACTTCCATCTTTATGACACAAATATGAGGACAGTCCATCTTAGGGTGATAGATCAGTGGTGGTTTCCATGCCCCTAGTTTCTAGAATTGTGCAAAAACGTGGTGGCGGCATAATGGAACCTTTAGGGCAAGCATACAGATCACATTCATTAGATCCATCAGAATAGACTTCCCCACTGGTTAACTCTGCATCTGGATGATATATCATCAGACCCTTGCTGTGTAGAGGTCAGGTCACTCACTGCATTTGGGAATCAAAAGGGCAATGTCTTAGCCAAGAGAAAAAGCTGCATGTATTCCACTGGTAGTGGCACTTCCCAATGGTCAGCTCAAATATATGATAAATTGGCCTCCAAGTTGCTCCATTCGAACCTGGGAATTGATTTGCAACTTAATTGCACCTCTGAACTAGAAGCCAGATGGGCCCCAACTGACCACAAGGCTACCTCCATTTTGTGACTGTCAACCTTTGTTGTTGTCTATTCTCTTTCGTTCTCAACATGTCATGATGTTGGGATAACTGTTTGAGCCTATCTGAAAAAAAGAGTCAAATCACACAGGCGAGGTTGGATGTACATAGTTAATATTTGTTTTAAACTTAAAGAGTGTGAGATGTTTTACTCCATGAATGGTTATTGGCATTTGGTGAGAAAGCAAGAGAATATGAAAGGTAAAAGGATTGAAAATAATAAATAAGATGTAAGTCTTATGAAACCCCGGAGCACCCATTCCTGAAAGTAGCGGTAAGAAAGAATGTCAATGTTAAATGTGCAAATGAACAAAGGGTAAAATGGTCACATTGCTACTGCACCACAAGAGCAATACGTTTTTTAGCATTTGAAAAACAAAAGAACTGAAAGACTTAAACACAGACTGATTTTAGTGATTAGTGTGTATGGAAAACATTATTATACTGATCATGTTTCATATGACACCAACTAAGTAGGTCTAGCGTGCCCTTAGATTGCGATTTGAGCGTGCTGTTGGAGCTCTGCATGAAAATGGTTGTATGTACAGACATGTCTGGAATCTTTCCAGCTCTGAAATGTGAACGATTTTAAAATAAAAAGATAGCATGTAACGAAACCCCTCTGGGTGTTACTAGATGGTATAATAAACTATGGAATAAAGTATATGGCTTCCAGAGTACTGCACAATTGTGGAACAAAAATAAGAGCCTTTTTAAATGTGCAGGGTGAACAAGCTTTCAATGTTCAACAGGGATTCCAGTGTTTCAGCTCCAAAGTGGATACATCTTCTCCGGTTATAGCAAAGTAAAAGGTACCAGGCCTGGAGTGTTTGAGAAGACTTATGTGATGACACAGCCCCAGAGAGGCCTATATAAATAAGGGGCTGTATTTAGAGAAGAAGGAAGAGGAGAGCAGAGCAGTGTGTGGGGTGACACATCACACTTGTCTGTGTGGGGGCTTCAGATAAGGGATTAGCACAATCTTTGACAGAAGGGATATCTGACTTTGAAAGTACATGAGAATCCCTCCCTGCTGGGTGACCTTCCAAGAACATAGGTGGCCTATTCTGGAGAGCAACCCGAGAGAGTCATTGGGACTTATTCCGAGTCCGGCAGGAACCCTGCCGGTGCTACGGGCGGATTGCCGCCGGACTCTGAATCATTTACTGACGCCTGACCTCCCAGTGCCACTGACTCATTCCGAGTTCGGCGTTTGGGAAGTCAAGCGCATGTATGTTTGTAAATCCCCATTCCCATGGGAGTGGGGACACGGGAGCAACGGCACCGTTGCTAACGGTGCGGTTGCCCCAGTGAAAAGTGTGCCTACCGTGACCGCTGCGCCCGGCAGGGTCAGACTTGTTGGGCACAGCAGCCCCGGCAGATAGACGTATAGTTTGCTGGTCCGAAACAAGGGTGCCGGTGAGCTTACCGGCACCCTTGTTTGCAGACCGGAAAACTTATAATGAGGCCCATTGTGATGAAATTACTTCTGCTCTGCAGGAGTACAAGGGTGAGTATTAGTGAAACCACTTACTGCGCCCTCACAATTATACAAACCAACAGTGATCCCAAATGCATAAAGGTGAAACAGACACAGTTAAGAGATATAATTATTTTGCTTGCTGTGGTAATGTGGGGTGAGGGAATTCTATACTCTCAAGGCGGGTGTGAATGTTATTCAGAAGCAACCCAACAGCAAACCATAGAAGTGCAATACAAAGGGAATGTCCACTGAAGGTTATATCACAATAGATATATTTTAATTATCATTACACACCATCTGCCAGAATAACTAAATAGAAAACATTTTACAAAACCCATCCCTGTGGATAGAACAGGGAGCATGCAGAGTAAAAAACATGCAGCACTCTGAGTAATAGGAAAATCAACAAAAACAATGTTCTTTAAAAAGGGTATGTCTTTAAATGAAAAAGGTGCACAAGTGAACGAACCAGTCTCAAGGGCTCAAAATTGATTGAGGTAGGCAATTATGGCTCAATAGTATCTTTTCTGGGCCTATGGCGGTTTAGCGATGTCAAACCAGCCATTGAGCTGTTGTGCGAGCAGGCCAAGATCCGTTTGGGTGAAGCAAATTATGTGGGCCAAGGAGCAAGCTTCATGTGTAAAGCACGCTGGAAGATGGTGCAAGGGAGACAGGGATGGCAAAAATCATTGAGCATATGTTTAGAATTAAAACAGTCTGTTTTATGTAGTAGCTCTAGAGAGGATTGAGGGTGGGATTCAGTGACCCGGTTTCAGGTGTGTGGTAACCGCTCTGTAGCATTGATCCATGATGCTCCAGTGGTTCGGGTCGAAGGTTGGTGATGGTTCGAAGTGTTAGGATTCGAGTTCAAGTCATTCATCATCCCACTCATCATCATAATGCTTGTATTCGGAATTCACCATAAAGCACAAACACATTATAAACATCACCAATTACATTATCAAAATACAAAATTGGATTATTGAAATAATGACTAAAAACAAATCCGGTCCAGTTTACCAATATTGTAATAAAAATTGAAAAGCATGAGTAACAGGCTAATAATTATAAAATTCATATTGGCAGCATATCAATAGTTCATCAATACATTTCAGCAATTATTTGCCTGCTTAATTAGGTTCATTCTGCACAACCAAGCCCTATAAATAAATCTAGCTGTTGCATAAACCACATGAAATCTTACTGTGCTTCTACTGAGGGCCATGGCCATTCTAATTGTGGACACCGGGCTTCTCTCAGCACTGGTCCAAAATTGTCACATACAAACAAAAAATTAGCTAGATCTTCGTTACTAGCCCTGCACAGAGGACATTCTTGAGTACCATCCGAACATCAGAATTTCGTAAAAGCGGCCACTGGCAAAGTCCCGATCCTAAAGCATACGTATAGAGACCTTTCAGAAGGAGTATCGATCAAATCTAGATACTTCTACAAGCCAAACAAGTTCTTGAATGATAAAAACATTAGACCTAGCTTTAGACCAAAGGTCTTATCTACAAAAAGATTGATGCATCTACTATGAAATGCTCTTTTTGATTATTTGAAGAAGAATGGCCTTCTTTATAGTATCAGGGTGTTCCCAGACTCTCAGTTCATTGAGCTCGTACAACAAGTTCTTTACCTGCTTAACCCATGGCAACCTTTTGCTGACCTCCAGGGACACGATATGCTTTAGAGAATCACAATATTTGTCAAGTCCCTTGGTGGACATTAGTCTAAGACAATAAAAGACTGGTTTAGCCGCTATATAATCTCCAAGGACTGATACACCCAGTTCAAAATGCAATAGGGCTGACGGCGCACTCTGGGGTAGTGATAATGTGGGATGTTTTAACCCACAGTGCTATCTGATCTGCACAAACACACAAAAGTATTATTTCTGTGCTGAATTGTTTTACTCATTATTACTCCTTGTGTATTAAAGAGATTATTCACTGTTACATCACCCCATTGGTGATTATTGTGTACCCATAAAAAGATAGTGTGATTAAATTGTAAATACATAAATAAATATTTTAACTTTGCAAACCAGCCTGATTCCTGGTTCAGTGTGAACGGGGGGTGGGGTTCCAGGAGAGGGGCGTGATATGAGTGGTATATCGTTCAGAATAAAGAACTTTTAGACAAAAATAAATAAGGATTTCAGTTGTGCATTACATGCTAGGCGTTGACTTGGGTGTGTGCCGGATTGAAATCACTTACAATAACAATTGCGTAAGGAATTTACTTTCCAAGTTTAATTAGATTTTAGTGTTGCCACATCCCCAAATTTCAGCTCCATATATGGATGCTGGGATTTACTATTTCTTGAATAGCTCCAGTGCGGGGCTCAGAGCTGCTGCCATGCCTTTTGAAAAACTATTTTGTCACACTGCAGTGCTTTCCCAGATTGATTTTAGATGTGTCTGTCTGGGCTGACCAACTGCCCAATTCATGCAATCAATGGATTCCTAAGTAGTCGAAAAAGATAACCTGTTCAAGTGGCACCTCATCAACATCTATAGATAAAGGAATGTGTTTCTTAAA
The DNA here is from genome assembly GCF_040938575.1 of Ambystoma mexicanum. Taxonomy (NCBI): domain Eukaryota; kingdom Metazoa; phylum Chordata; class Amphibia; order Caudata; family Ambystomatidae; genus Ambystoma; species Ambystoma mexicanum. The sequence goes on from NC_090932.1 coordinate 1,393,368,429, forward strand.
AACTGGCTTAAAAAACATTATTTTTGTCTTTTTTGAATTTAGACTTAGTTCCAGGTCCTTACATTTATCCATAAAGATGTTTAATGTTACCCTTCAGACATATGGGGAAGTAGTCAAGACTACAGTGTTGTCCGTGTAGAACAAAGCCAGGAATTTGTCTGTGCCTAACTTTGGGCAATTGTGGCAGTTTAATAACAAGGCATCAATAACTTCCTGGATATACAGATTAAAAAGGATGGGGGCAAGTATGCACCCCTGACTAACACTTTTGGCAACACTAAAGGGCTGAGTGGTATCTTCCCCTATCCCATATCGTACCACAGCAGTATTCTCAGTGTAAAGATATATGATTATGGACAATAAATGATCTGGGATCTGTCCCCTCTACAGGATTCTCCACATAATGTTCCTTGAAATGGCATCAAAGGCCGTCCTACGATCCAGAAAAACAGCGTACAATCTAGATTTCATTAGTACAGTGTATTTCAGGATCAAAAGGGACAGTCTAAAGCCTTGATCAATGGTGCTCCTATTTAGCCGAAACCCAGCCTGTAAATCACTGATGATGTTACAATCATCTGCCCACTCCTGGAGGTGGCAGAGAATCCCCTTGCCAAAAACCTTCCCAACACTATCTAAATGAGAGATTGGTAAATTATTGGCTGGGGACTCTCTGCCTCCTTTCTAGTATATGAGGGCAATAACTGCGTTCAACCATGAATTAGGTATCATGCATGTATCCAGAATTGCGTTAAATATCCTGAAAAAAATTGACTACCAGATCACCAATTCATCCATAAATAGATCTATCGGGACAAGATGCGGTCCTGGAGCCCACCCATTGTTTGGTGAATGCAGACCCACTTGGACCTTCTCCACAGCAAAATGCAGTGCATCGCCTCTGCAGGCCTCACGACTATTTGTTATCATCTCATGAGCGGTCACTTCCACATTTACAAGATAGAGAGACGTGAAGTATCTCAGCCATTCACTGGCTGTGATTTTACAAGAGACGGTATTATCCCTGCTTGGCTCTTTTTCAGAAATTAAGTTCCAATGGGTGACATATCGACTTCCTCATCAGCCTCATCAGCCTGCATAAGGGATTTCTAGTGATTAGCGCACAATTCACTTGTTTTATTCAATAGCCTTGATCTATAGTTGGATCTTAATAATCTAAGGTGGTTCTTGTCTATTGCTGGATCCTGTTCTTACGAAAATTGCTATCTCAAATTTAGCCACCTTGCAATCTACATCATAGCAGCCATGTTTCTGTATCATTTATTTTTAGTTTGAGCTACTGGGCAACTAATAAAAGGAGTCAATTTTGCCAATAACTTTCCAAATTCCAGCATTATTTCATGAGCTGTTATCTCCCGTTGACTGATTTTACCCAGATTATTCCAAATTGAATCACAAATGGCTGATTGGATGTTTCTTGCTAAACCTACAGGCTATTTGACATGCTTGCGGGCATGTCCCACTAGTGTAATTGGTTGGGTTTCTATTAGGGAGGAGACGTTTGATGTGACTTCGGTATAGCCTAAAATCGTGATTACAAGAGGCTTCTGATCACTATCTAACCTGTTCAATATATTGAAGTCAATCAACCTTTCCAAATCCGTAGCACAAATCAAAATATAATTGATAATAGACACTCCATTGTCGCCTATGAATGTTGGTTTTTGCAGGCTTTAGACCTAGATTGAAAAGTGTACGAGCAGTGTCTTTGATCGCCTATGAGTTCTCCTTGGATAAGAAGCTTTTCGCTGGGGGATATTCCAAGCAGTGTCCTGATCATTCCACTGCGTCTCAAACTCTCCTATTGGCTCCAATTGCAGGTTCATGTCCCCAGCTACCACAGTGAAATTATGCGAGACCTCTTTGCGAGTTTGGGTGCTAATTAAATTGTTTGTTTTATCCACTGCACAGAAACCATTTGCTTCAGATGATTTGTTGTATATATTAAAGAGGAGAATGCTATCTATGCTTTCCATGTTGATGGTCAAAAGATGCAGATTAGCCAGACCTGTGGGTTATGGTACCACTTCCCAGTTTAGAGCTGAATCAATCCATTCATGGAGTCCCCCACTCGGCCTCCCTAAGGGCCACCTGTTGCAGGGATGTGGAAAGAACAATATCCCCATGAGTAGATATTTTCTAAAGCCCATGTTTCTTGAAAAATAATGACATGATAGCCTCCAACAAAAGAGACCTAATCAGTGTCATCCAAATGGCATTTCAGTACTGCTATATTCCAACAAAGAATCTAAATTCCTGTCTAACAGGAGTAATGATTAGATCATGGCTCACTCAATCCACCTCATGTAAGGTTTCGGACTCAATACCTATGACAGTTGCCAATTTACTTGAACTCCCATCTGGCATGGCCATTTCTTTGCCATAACCGTGCCTAGCAGCACTCCCCAGTTGATTGAAAAAAGTTCCAGTCGATCTTACCACTGTCTCCAGATTTCTTGGGGGATAGGTCCATGACTCTATAGTCAATATACTGGTAGCCAGCACCTCTGATCTAAGAAATATCTGGAGATAATCCATCAAGGTGTTCAGGACTGGGGCGTTAATACATCTAACAATGTCATCCCTTATTATGAACAAGCACCCTCTTGCGTGTCTAAATCAATGAATGCACTTATTTTTCAATGAATCTTGATCTTCAAATGCATTCTGTATTAATCAGGGGAATATCCCACACTATAGACATTTGATCGTACTTGTGATTGTTTTGTTTAAGCTACTTTCTTATATTGGTTGATGAAAAAAGAATATCAAGTGTCAACCGGAATCAAATTAGGCTATGTAAGTGGTGCACATGCTGGAGTGATAAGACCACCAAAATGTTGGGCCGCAGAAGGAGTTTGGACATGTATCACTTGCCCAGCTTGGGAGATTTGCCTAATCGTTGGTTCCTTTTTCTTTAATTGGGGAGGCAGTTGGTCTACGGATGTTTTAGAAAACGTGGGGGGCTTATTGCCTTATTGCTGCCTTAGTTTTCCTTCTAAGGGAATGGCAGAAGATGTTACAAGTGCAACATGTTCTCTCAAAGCTGGCTGCGATTTCTATTAGTATCCCCTCCAAGCACTTCCCATGCTTGCTCGTCACCAAATCGTTGATTTCAGCAAGCAACTCCTCAGACCTATTATTTGGAACATATGGACCACCAAGAGTACTAGATGTGGGGATTGGAGTAGGTCCGACATTTATCAAATTGGTTTCAGAGATAATCGGTGTCTGAATCGATATAGACACCACTACATTTGGTAGATTTGTTTTCTGTGTTAAATATATTACTGTTATACCCATCTCCGTCCCACTCTTCTCACTTTCATGGGGGCGAGTGACAGAAAGCATGGAGAATATATTATTGTTGTTATGGACAGATGAGGAATTGCTACCTCTGCTATACTATTGTTTAATAAATTGGGTGACTCAGAGACTCTCACACGCACTTCCTTATTTGGAATTTCTTAAGTGTCCCCTCCCGCAGAAGTTATTGAAGCCCCTTGATGGTAAATATTCGACAACACTTACCAATGGAACAATTTCACCAGAGTTTATAATGTTCACCGGAAGATCATCTTTTTTCCATCCTTCTTGCCACAGTCTTTATTCGATTTGGAAAGGGGAAAGTGCGTCATCTATGACCCCACGTCTCATGGATGGTCTATTGACACTGTCAGATGTGGAATCGGACTCCAGAGGGGCAGTGCAAATCTCAATTTCTTCAACATTAACAACACAATTGGAAGCGCTCCCATATTGCCAAACCTGCCCCCCCCAATTCCACTTGCTCCACTCTGTTTGTCGTTAGAAGATAAGGGGGTGGGTCAAGTCATTCAGTGAAGGCTGGTTCACGTCGATGAATTTTCGCACACAAAATGGACAAGGAACTCCTGTAATTTAAAACAAAATATCTTTTTGTAAAAATTATTTTTACAAATACAGACTCACACTTGCTAAAGCTACCAAAGAAAATGTTCAATCCCTATGGATGGTGTATCTCCCTAGAGGACGGTGGTGTGCCACCTATCTAGGAAGGGGATAGAAGAAGAAAATCTGCAATTACCTGCTTCACCCTATATTCATACATACGTACCATATTGACAAACTCTTATTGATGTAAATGGACAATCGGTAAGCCTACTTCTTATCGACGGCGCATTCTAAGCTTCTTATTGAGAGCAATGTGTAACAAATATAAGGATAAGGAGAGTAAAAATCACAGAAACCTACAAACGTTTAAGAAAAAGAAGATTTCAAGATTTGTAAAAACCGGATCTAAAATGAGGAATCTTTCAACTTTTAGTCGCCCTCCATTTTAGTCCCTGGTGGAGTATATGGACCCCAGTTAAAACACAAGAAGTCCTCTAGTCTTCCAGAGCGATAATGGCGGTATTTCAATAACTAACAATTCTCATAAGCTGCTCCCATAAGAAAACAATATTTGTTCACTAACTAAACTTTTTCTTATGCTATATTTAACGTTTGGCATTGTTTCAATCGAAAAATAACTGATCCATTTCTCCCCATCTTGAGAGGTGACTAAGTCAACCTGCTCAGATGTCGACAAATATGTACAATCAAACATTAGCATGCAGCATGCAGAAGAAAGAAAATGTTGATTCCATCGACGCACATCTGAGCAAAACTATACACAAAACCATATGTAGCTGTTGATTATTATTAGAAAAGAAGGGGTAGGAGTGTTCATTAAATATTCACACCTGTGTGAAGCCCAGAAAACCTTCTGCTTCACTGTCAAGCTCTTAACAGCACAGAGAACTGAAACTGTTTGTGCACTTGTCGATCTGCCAATTATATAACTTTGTTGCAAAGATCAAATATTGAGTCAGATCAAATAAACTGTTCTGGGTAGTGCTTTTTTTGGCTGGTGGTAAATGTCAGTAGGTCACACCTTGCACTGTATAACATTTCATGTGTGATTTCACTGCTCTTATTTTGGTTAGGAATACTTTTAAAGATATAAGTTCATATTAAGCACAAACAAGCCACCAGTCAGCCTGTCTCTGGCTTACAAGTGGCAGCAGAACCACGGAAACCACACTAGAACCTGTGTCACTCTCTCCCTTTCTTTCCAACTATGTCTCTCTTCTCTTCTTTCTACCTGAGAGAAAGAGCGAAAGAAAGTGAGAAGAAGTGAAGGAAATAAAAAAACGAGGGGAAAAAAGATGAAGACAAAGGAAGACAGAAAGAAAGGAAGACAAAAGAATAATTTTTACCGGGGAAGGGCGCTCAGCCAATCAGATGGCTGGAACAGCGGGTGAGAATACATAATCCCCACCCACTGTCCCAGCCCCATGAGGACCTTCCCTGGGTGGTGCTTAGTTTTCCCCTTTTTTTGCTATAGTTGGGAGGTAATAACAACTCCCTGTTGCCTCCCAAACCAATCCACTTACATGTGGGACTGGAGCATTGCGCTCCAGGCCCGTGGCTCCTCCTGTCTTTTCCATATGGCAGCCATCTTTTTTTTCCTTCCATTTTTCATCGGGAGATCAGCTGTGCTAGCAGCGGGCATCTCCTGAAGAAAAATTGTGAAACCCATTTGCACCTCAGACGAACCCCAGGGTGCGAATAGCTTTCATGTCCTGCCAGTCAAGTGGACATGGCCTTTGACCGCCCACTGCATTAGCTCGGGCTGGCAGGCCGTTAAAGGCCATGTCCATCCTCCTGGCAGGGCATGAAAGCCACAATAATACTGAGAATGGAAAATAAGTGAACATGGAAGAACTGAAATATTGCACAACCTTAGTTACACCCTCTGTTCAGGCTGCCTGTACAATTCCACCAGCCTTGTCAAAGCCAACAATTTTGGCTTTTGGATAGACATTGCATAGTTCTTTGCCAAGAATTACTATCATACATCCAGGGGCTACCACCATTTACCAGGTATTGCCACCACATGGCAAGGTAGTACTATCATTGGCCAATTGATTTTAGATTTGTCTATCTGGGCTCACCAACTGCCCGATTCATGCAATCAATGGATTCCTAAGTAGTCGAAAGAGATAACCTGTTCAAGTGGCACCCCATCAACATCTATAGATAAAGGAATGTGTTTCTTAAAAACTGGCTTAAAAACCATTATTTTTGTCTTTTCTGAATTTAGACTTAGTTCCAGGTACTTACATTTATCCATAAAGACTTTTAATGTTACCCTTCAGCCATATGGGGAAATAGTCCAGACTACAGGGTTGTCTGTGTAGAACAAAGCCAGGCATTTCTCTGTGCCTAACTTTGGGCAATTGTGGCAGTTTAATAACAAGGCATCAATAACTTCCTGGATATACAGATTAAAAAAGATGGGGACAAATATACACCCCTGACTAACACTTTTGGCAAAACTAAAGGGCTGAGTGGTATCTTTCCCTATCCCATATCGTACCACAGCAGTATTCCCAGTGTAAAGATATATGATTATGGACAATAAATCATCAGTGATCTGTCCCCTCTACAGGATTCTCCACATAATGTTCCTTGAAATGGCATCAAAGGCCGTCCTAAGATCCAGAAAAACAGCGTACAATCTTGATTTCATTAGTACAGCGTATTTCGGGATCAAAAGGGACAGTCTAAAGCCTTGATCAATGGTGCTCCTATTTAGCCGAAACCCAGCCTGTAAATCGCTGATGATGTCACAATCATCTGCACACTGCTGGATGTGGCAGAGAATCCCCTTGCCAAAAACCTTAAATATCATGAAAAAAATTGAACACCAGACCGCCAATTCATCCGTAAATAGATCTATCGGGACAAGATGTGGTCCTGGAGCCCACCCATTGTTTGGCAAATGCAGACCCACTTGGACCTTCTCCACAGCGAAATGCAGTGCATCGCCTCTGCAGGCCTCACGACTATTTGTTTTCATCTCATGAGCGGTCACTTCCACATTTACAAGATAGAGAGACATGAAGTGTCTCAGCCATTCACCGGCTGTGATTTTACAAGAGACAGTATTATCGCTGCTTGGCTCTTTTTCAGAAATTAAGTTCGAATGGGTGACATATCAACTTCCGCATCAGCCTCATCCACCTGCATAAGGTATTTCTAGTGATTAGCGCCCAATTCACACTTTTTACTCAATAGCCTTGATCTATAGTTGGATCTTAAAAATCTAAGGTGGTTCTTGTCTATTGCTGGATCCTGTTCTTACAAAAATTGCTATCTCAAATTTAGCCACCTTGCATTCTACATCATACCAGCCATGTTTCTGTATCATTTATTTTTAGTTTGAGCTACTGGGCAGCTAACAAATGAGTCAAATTTGCCAATAACTTTCCAAATTCCAGCATTATTTCATGAGCTGTTATCTCCCCTTGACTGATTTTACCCAGATTATTCCAAATTGAATCACAAATGGCTGATTGGATGTTTCTTGCTAAACCTACAGGCCATTTGACGTGCTTGCGGGCAAGTCCCACTACTGTAATTGGTTGGGTTTATTTTAGCGAAGAGACGTTTGGTGTGACTTCGGTATAGCCTAAAATCATGATTACAAGAGGCTTCTGATCAGTATCTAACCTGTTCAATATATTGAAGTCAATCAACCTTTCCCAATCCGTAGCACAAATCAAAATATAATCGATAATAGACACTCATTTGTCGCCTATGAATGTTGGTTTTTGTTGGCCTGAGACCTAGATTGAAAAGTGTACGAGCAGTGTCTTTGATCGCCTATGAGTTCTCCTTGGATAAGCAGCTTTTAGCTGGGGGATATTCCAAGCATTGTCCTGATCTTCCCACTGCTTCTCAAACTCTCTTATTGGCTCCAATTGCAGGTTCATGCCCCCAGCTACCACAGTGAATCTATGCGTGACCTCTTTGTGAGTTTGGGTGCTAATTAAATTGTTTGTTGTATCCACTGCACATAAACCATTTGCTTCAGATGATTTGTTGTATATATTAAAGAGGAGAATGCTATCCATGCTTTCCATTTTGAAGGTCAAAAGATGCAGATTATCCAGACCTTTGGGTTATGGTACCACTTCCCAGTTTGGAGCTGAATCAGTCCATTCATGGAGTCCCCCACTCGGCCTGCCCTAAGGGCCACCTGTTGCAGGGATGTGAAAAGAACAATATCCGTGTAGGTAGATATTTTGTAAAGCCCAGGTTTCTTGAAAAATAATGACACAATAGCCTCCAACAAAAGAGACCCAATCAGTGTCATCCAAATGGCATTTCAGTACTGCTATATTCCAACAAAGAATCTAAATTCCTGTCTAACATGAGTAATGATTAGATCATGGCTCACTCAATCCACCTCATCTAAGGTTTCGGACTCAATACCTATGACAGTTGCCAACTTACTTGAACTCCCATCTTGCATGGCCATTTCTTTGCCACAACCGTGACTAGCAGCACTCCCCAGTTGATTGAAAAAAGTTCCAGTTGATCTTACCACTGTCTCCAGATTTCTTGGGGGATAGGTCCATGACTCTATATTCAATATACTGGTAGCCAGCACCTCTGATCTAAGAAATATCTGGATATAATCCATCAAGGTGTTCAGGACTGGGGGGGTAATACATCTAACAATGTCATCCCTTATTATGAACAAGCACCCTCTTGCGTGTCTAAATCAATTAATGCACTTATTTTTCAATGAATCTTGATCTTCAAATGCATTCTGCATTAATCGGGGGAATAGCCCACACTATAGACATTTGATCGTACTTGTGATTGTTTTGTTTAAGCTACTTTCTTATATTGGTTGATGAAAGTGGTGCACGTGCTGGAGTGCTAAGACCACCAAAATGTTGGGCCGCAGAAGGAGTTTGGACACGGGTCACTTGCCCAGCTTGGGAGATTTGCCTAATCGTTGGTTCTGTTAAGTGACTTCAATTCAGCAATCCCACTAAGTCAGTGCCTTGTCAGGGATTGCTCCAGGGAAGCCCTTATTTATATATTCTTATGACAAGTTATAATCTGGATGATAAACCCTTATATAACACCCCTCTCTTTGAATCCCCCTGACCTCACTGAGCCAAGAAGTAGGTTTGTTTTGCAATTTAAAAGATTTATTGAAAATTAAACAACATATATATCACACTTTTATAATAAATTAATATTTGATATCACACTTAAGAATATGATGTTGATCAACAATGGATAATCTTACACTAGCACACTTATTTTATTACTTAGAAGTTGGTATGGAAAGGATAAGGTAGCAGAGAATACTTTTATGGTTTCAAGGAATGCAGAGATGGAAAAGAATGCAGCACAGGATTAAACTGATATGGGTTCAACAAAAGCACTTTTCCCCTTGTGGCAATTCACTCCCCCCCTTTATGCAATATAAGGAGATGGAAGTAAAGCACACAGTTTTCAGGAATACAATCAACATGCAATTCAGTTCCCGTTCCCCCCAGCAAGCTTAGAGAAACAAGGATGATTTTAAACACAGGCAAAAGTACTTTAAATGTTGTATGCAAAGAAGGGAAAAATATGCTAAAAATGATTTTAATTCCCTATAAGAGATTCAGGGTGGGTGATAGCTACTTTAAATTAGTTCAGGATCACTTTAGCAATGCTCTATGAATGATTATCAGGTTGCAAATGAATTTCAGCAAAGGAAAGCAAGAAGCTGCTATTTTGACAAGTGAAGAAATTTGAGCCAAATCGCAAATCGCGGCACTTTTTCCGAGTGTGTCGAGCGCGATTACGGAAAAAGTATAATGAATAGAAAGTTCTGGGTTCGTTGGAAAGCCTAGAATCTTAGCTTTAAAATGAAAGTTAAAACTCGCTCCTAGCACAAACAGTTCAAGAGATACAGACGATTTCGTGAAGGTAGATTTTCAGAAATGAAATTACAGTTTCAGAATGACAGATGACAGTTTTGCAGCTGTGCACGCACAGAATAGACACACGATTCCTTATGATGCAGTTATAATAGGTTAAAATAGTTTGAATTAGATTATTTTAAACTAAGAGATTGGTTTTGCACAGTTCTGGCTGAGTACTCAGACTATGAATTTGAAATAGGCCATCAGGGTCTGGTCAGGTTGGGACTGGACTCCAGGCGGTTGGTTCTGAAGTCACCGCTATCTGGGTCACCTCTGCTCTGCTGGTCTGGTCTGGATCTCTGGTTCTGCTCACAGCGATCTGGTCTGGTCTCTCTGGATACAGCACTGCTTTCTGGGTCTGCTACCGGTTCTGGCAAAAGTTCTTGGCAAAGAATCCAACAGCTCGCCCGGCTGTAGAATAGTTTGGTTGGATTGCTGGATTCTGAAGGCCTGCTGAGAAGAGTTCTCAGCTTGTGGGTTAGGCCTTTACTTTAAGTTCTGTAGTCTATCTGGAGTCTAAGTTCTTGATCTCTGGATGTAAAGTCTGGAATCTGAATGTGAAGTCGTCTGTCAAAATGCTCTGCAAGAAAGTGGAAAGTGAATGTCTCGCCTGTCCAAGCAGTCTCTTTTTATGTGTTTTGAAAGTGGGTTTGTGCGTGGGCATAACTAAGCCTGCCCCTCACAACATATCATTGGCCAAGCTCTCCTCTCTCCCTTGATTGGGGGAAGGAAATGGAGTGTCATAGTGATCAGGTAGTTTATGGGTCAGAGGATCCACCCCTGGTCAATTTGCACACAAATCTATTCTTGATCCAAATACATATTTATCTACGTACAAATTTTCTAATATTATATGTCCAGTTAACATATTTTCTGTAGCACCAAACCATCCGATCCCTGTCTTTGTAAGATGTCATGTCCACTTATGACAGAATTCTGCCCTTTTCATCAAGAACACAACCTGTAAACTTTTCCAGAATTTACACAAACATGCACAAGGAATATGGGCATCAGATGATAAAGTGTGCGATTTTTAACATACAGACATTCGGAGTAATACCTTATTGTCCACTACTACCCCCAAGAACATACCGCAGAGTCCTAACACCTCTTAAAATGTACACAGACAAATCATAAGAATGATGATATTATTTATATAATTTTGACAAGTTGTTAATGACTCCAATCAAGCATTCCCACTAGGTCAGTGCCTTGTCTATGATTGCTCAAGGGAAGCCCTTATTTATATATTTTATGACAAGTTATACTCTGGATGATAAACCCTTATATAACGCCCCTCTCTTAGAATCCCCCTTACCCCACTGAGCCAAGAAGTAGGTTTGTTTTGCAAATTAAAAAGGCTTATTTGAAAAATTAAGCAATAGATATATATCACACTTTTATGATAAATTAATATTTGACATCACACTTAGACATATGACAGTGAGTGATCAACAATGGATGATGTTATACTAGCACACTGGTTTAATTACTTAGGAGTAGTATAGAGGATAAGGTAGCTGAGAATGCTTTATTATGGTACAAGGAAATGCAAGGTGGAAAAGAAGCAACACAGGAATAAACTTGATATGATTTCAGCAAAACATAATATAATCACTTTTCCCCTTTTGGCAATTCACCCCCCCTCCATGCAATGTAAGGAGGTGGAAGTAACACACACAGTCTTCAGGAATACAATCACAGTACAATACGAATTCAGTTCCCCCCTAGCAAGCTTAGAGAAACAGGGATGATTTTAAACACAGGCAAAGTACTTTAAAGGTGGTATGCAAAGAAGGGAAAAATATGCTAAAATGATTTTAATTCCCTCTAGAGGTTCAGGGTGAGTGAGAGATACTTTAAATCAGTTGAGGCCAGCCCTATCAATGATTCAGGGATGGTTACCAGGTTGAAAACGGAATTCCGTAATGGAAGCAAAAGACAAATATTTTTACATGTGGCTGAAATTAAGCAAAATGTCAAATCGCGGCAATTTAGTCGCGTGCGTCGAGCGCAATTACGAAGGAACTATAAGGAGTAGCAAGTCGGTTTAGAGCTTGTTGGAAAGCTTAGAATCTCAGCTTTAAAATAAAAGTTAAATCACAAATGGTTAAAGAGATACGGACGATTTTGTGAAGGTAGATTCTCAAAATAAAAGTAAAGCTCAGAATGACAGATGACAATTTTGCAGCTTTAAAGTCACAGAAGGACACACAATTCTATGATGTAGTTCTAGATAGGTTAAAATAGTTTGAATTAGATTATTTTAAACTAAGAGATTGGTTTTGCACAGCTCTGGCTGAGTACTCACACTATATTTTGGACAGGAATGCGACTTCGTCACGGATCGGATCAGGATTGGCTCCAGTTCTCTCGCAACTTGGTACTGGTTCTGCGCGCAGCGATCTGGGTCAGCTCTCAGCGCTGCACAGTTCTGGTCTTTCTGGATCTCTGGTCTCTCTGGTCTCTGGAGATTGATGGATTTGAAGAAGTGGAAAGTGAATCTTCCTGCCTTGCTTCCAGTGGCTCTTTTTATGTCTTTTGAAAATTGGTGTGGATGCTAACTTTCTTTGCCCAACCCACTCACGATTTGATAGGTCAAGGATTTCTCTTGGACCTTATTTGAGAAGGGAACCGTGAGCCAGAGTGATGAGGTAGGTTTATGGTCAGAGGATCCTCCCCTTGTCAAATTGCACACAAATCTATTTCTGATCCAAATACCCATTTATCTATGTACCATTTTTCTAATATTATCTGTCCAGTTAACATATTTTCTGTAGCACCAAACCATCCGATCCCTGTCTTTGTAAGATGTTGTGTCAACTTTTGACAGAATTCTGCCCTTTTCATCCAAATAACGACCTCTGAACTTTTCCAGATTTTACACAAACATGCACAAGGAATATGGGCATCAGATGATAAAGTGTCAGATTTTTAACATACAGACATTTGGAGTAATACCTTATTTTCCACTACTACCCCCAAGAACATACCAGAGTCCTAACACCTCTTAAAATGTGCACAGAAAAATCACAAGAATGATGATATTATTTATATAATTTGTACAAGTTTGCACTATGAATTATCCATCTTTTTAAAATTATGCACTGGCCCCAAAGGGGTGTGGTTTTCCAAAGCACATGGTGGAATATCTGGTTTATCCACCTCCCCCAACTCAGCTTCCTCACAGATGCAGTGCCCCTCCCAGTTTCCTTCCAAGAGCAAGCTATTTACGACCCCCCTAATTTAACATTTGCCTGGGCCAAGGAAGGCTCATTGTTTAGTTTCCTGCAGTCCCCAGGTGCCACTCCCCTAATACAATCAGAGAGGTGTCATCTCCTTTTGGCAGGGGCAGCAGAATGCAGCCAGGCCTGGGAACACAGCTGCTGATCAAGTTTCAACTCCTGTCGGGGGTAGTTGTCAGGCAGAATTCAATCTCTTTAAGCCAGGCTTCAGCTAAATGTCACTTTGGTTCCCAGTTTTCTACATTCAAACCAAACTTGCAATGTTTACACATGCAGCTAGAACACTGATTCTAAGTTCAAAACTATGACATTTAAACAATTTCAACCTATGTGACACTCAAAAGTAGGTCACTCATTTATTCTAAACATTTTGATTTTAGTGGCTTTAAACCCAAATTCACTTAAGCTGCTGACATCCCCAGCTATTTTCAATACATACATTGGACAATTACTTCCTTCAAGTCATTTCAGAATATAGTTTTACATTGTATCCACCTCTTAGTAAGTCTTTCTTTGGCCTGGTTTGGTTCATTTGTTCAGTTTTACACAAGTGTCTGGTGGTTTTAAAACGCCGGCTTTCTGGTAGTGGTGAGCACCAGTATTGCATCAATTTTTGACATTAATAACAACAGATTTTGAACAGCACCATCGTTCTTTGCACTGGTGGGTGGCAGGTCAGGGGACCATTTTGCTGTGTGCAAAACTGCACGATTCTCCAGGATTCTGGCGCAAATGTGGGCTTTTCTGCCCTCTTGGATTTCCTAAACCCACAGCACAAATGTTGTAGCCTAATAACTTGAACGTGGGTCAAGACACCCAACAAGCCCCCCCGCCTGACTGCACTTTGATTTAGAGTCGAGGGGGAGTCGGGTGCAAAGGATGTTTTGATCCACGCGCTGGGATGTCCGCACCATCTTCTTCCAATTCCACAGATGGCACAGTTCAGCATCTTTTCCTCCATTCGGTTGGATCGATCGGTTCTCCTCGCCTGTCCTGGTGTGAATAGTGGGCGGTAACCCGGGCCCCTCGGATCTTTGCTCCCGGTCTCCAGGTCGTCTTCCGTGGTCAGTCTCCAGGTTTCATCTCTCCTAGGATGATAAAGCAAAGCGACAATACACAATCCTAGACATTTTTCCACCACTATTAATGGTGTGGCGAACATATACATTTTATACATCCGGATACATTTTTCAGTCGTATTTTAAAAAACAAGATATAACAGGAAGCATTTTCATACCAGAATCATGATATTATAGAGACCATATGCGAGATATTTTAGGGTTGGAACTGAATTACTCTGGAGCGGCCCCTCTGGGATTCCAGAGGATTCCTCCAGTTGCTGCAGAGTGTGCCTGGGATGGCAACACTTTAGCTGATTTACATGTGCCCACTTTTCTTCCCCTTCCGCCAGACTACCTTTGGGGATGCGGATCTTATAAGCTACTGGGGAGATCTTGTCTATAATTTCCAACGGTCCCTTCTATTTAGACAAAAATGTTCACTGTTTGGCCTGGTTCCTTTGGAAATTGTATAGATAGTCCCGGTCTCCCACATTATATTCCTTCCTGGTTGTCTTCAGGTCGTAATGGGTCTTCGTGCTATCAGCTGATCTTTCTAGATTCCGCTGAACATAGGCAAAAGCATGTTGAAGGTGTTTCCTCAAATTCTTCACATACTCATGAGTTGTGGAGGCATTTATCAATGTCTGCTCTTGGGTCCTGTAGAGCAAATGCTGGGGAAGCACCATCTTGCGTCCAGTCATCAGCTCAAACAGTGACATTTTGGTTGCAGATGAAGGGGTAGATCTGATGGCCATTAGGACCAGAGGTAATCGGATATCCCAACTTGGCCCAGAATCTGCCACAAACTTTTTTAATATGCTCACAATGGTTCTTTTGTATCTTTCTACTACACCAGAAGAGGCTGGCCGGTAAGCAATATGTAGCTTCCTTTTGACCCCCAGTATCTCCCACATCTTTGTCATTACCTCGCTGGTGAAATGGCTACCTCTGTCTGACTCAATTCTTTGAGGTAGACCAAAACGGGAAAAGATGTCGTTAATCATCAGGGCAGCTGCTGTTTCTACCTTGCAGTTTGGGGCCGGAGACATTCCACCCACTTGTTAAACAAGCATGTGGCCGTCAACATGTACTTGTTTCCTCTAGACGAGCGAATCGCAGGGCCTACAAAGTCGATTTGCATATCTGACCATGGCAGTGTCATCCCCTTCTTTTGGAGAGGCGCCCGGTGTGTGAGGGATGTTGGCTGAAATTGTGCACACACAAGACACCCCTTCAAGTATTGGTTGAGGTCCTGCCCCATGTGTGGCCAGTATGCAACCTCTCTTAAGATTTCCAGTGTTGTGTGAAACCCCCTATGACCGGTGGTGGCCACATCATGGGCGTGACTTAACATCAGGCTTCGGAATGAGGTAGGAACCTCCCACTGATCATGGTCAGCTTGGGATTTCCTTACCAACAAACCGTCTTGGATTCGGAACATCTTTGAACATTTCATCAACACTCTAAGGTCCTCTTTCCCAATGTAATCGGTATCCGTCAGGGTAAAGTTCTCAGGGTCCTCAATGTGTCGGTAAAACTTACCAATTACTGGGTCCCCCTTCTGAGCCGTAATCAAATCGGCATCTGGGGTCTCCTTACTCCATTGTGCAGTTGAAAGATCATTGTGAGCATTTGTCTGGGCCCTAGTGATAGCAGTGACCTGGATTTCCCCCAACAGGGACTCTATTTCTAATAGATCCACTTGGATGGCAAAGGTTTTGGACAGCTGATCAGCTAAGTCATTTCCAGTTTTGTCTGGTCCCTCTACATTGCATTGACCCTTGATCTTTTTCCAGTAGCTGGTCATCCCATTCGATGTGACCAGATCATCAATATTTTGGATTGACTTCCCATGTTTCAAAGGTTTGTTATTAGCACATAACATGCCTCTGGTTTTCCAATTAACCAGGTGCTCCATGAACCCGTTCCGTACATAATCCGAATCTGTGATTATGACCAGTTCGTGGAGTTGATGTTGGACAGCAGTGAGGATGGCTTGATGCACAGCCATCAACTCTGCTACTTGACTACTTCGGGGACCGATTTTGTACCCAGCGGAGGGTTCTGGAGACTCATTCACCCACGCATTCCCTACGCCGGCCACCAGTTCTTTTTCCCTGTTGTTTTCAACATGGTAAGAGCATCCATCCACATAGGCAGTGGGCATTCCCTCACACTTGTCTTCTTCAAAGACTTTGTGTGGGGAATTAAGGTATGCCTCCATGTTGTCCTTGATTTTTAGACTTTCGTCCTCGAGACAGTTTTCTCTGGCACAATCATGCAAGTCAGCCAGACCTTGCGCGAGGGGACTCTTCTTGTTTTGGCCATATCTGACCTCCACAGGAAAGCCTTGCATTGACAGAATCCAGGAAGTAATTCGGGAATTACTCACATTTCTGGCCCGGATTCTGTCACTTTGGAGATATTGCAGAGGCTGGTGTGGAATCTCCACTATGATGTGTTCCCCCTGGATAAGCGGGCGGTAATTATTCAATGCCCACACAGTTGCCAGGAGTGCCTTCTCACAATCGTTGAATTTTTCCTCCACAGAGGATAAAGTTTTGCTCGCATAGGAAATTACTTTATTGACCTTGTCATGCTTTTGATATAATACTGCAGTCAAGCATGTATTAGAGAACCCTGTCTCCAAGAAAAACTCCTTGTTTCTGACAAGGTAAGCTAGGCAAGGCGCTTGTGAGAGGCTTCTTTTGAGCTGTCTTACTGCCTCAGATTGTTCTGGACCCCATTACCACTTGACCCCCCCTTCAAGAGATGAATCAGGGGTCTGGTGATCTCTGCGTAGCCCTCAATGAACTTTCTGCTGTAATTAGTCAGTCCAAGGAGGCTCCTTAGTTCCCGCAGAGTTGTGGGGTCTTTCAGTTTCTGAAGTGCTTCCACTTTCTTTTCCTGGGGACAGAGACCCTGAGGAGTAATTTCATGCCCCAAGAAATTAACACGGGTTCTACACCACTGTGCTTTCTGAAAGGAAAGTTTTGCTCCGGCGGCCCTCAACTGGGTCAGAACATAACAGATCTCTGCTATGTGTTCTTCCACAGATGAACTTTTGATGAGGACCTCATCTACGTAAGCCAGGTTACCCCTTGCACCCAGGTCGGCATGGCCTTGTGTAGAAAAATGTTGAATTCATTGCCTGAGTTGAGGTATCCGAAGGGAGTCCGGGTCCATGTGTACTGCTGGCCCCCAAAGGTGAAAGCCAGCTTGTATTGGTCCTCCCTACTGACAGGCACAGTCCAGTATCAATTGGTCAGGTCTATTGCAGTGAATACCTGTGACCCCTGGATCTGGGCCAGCCCTTGGTCAATATAGGGAAGAGGCCATCGGGAAGTACGGTCCCATTTGTTGAGCTCCCTAAGGTCGGCGCAGAGTCTCCACTGGCCATTTGGCTTCAATATTCCCAGTACCGGATTATTGAAGGTGTTGTGAACTGGACGGATTATCCCCCGGGACTCAAAGTTCTTTATTATTTCAGTAAGGGATTCCATGGATGCGAGAGGCAAGCGATATTACTTCACAAACACTGGAGTCATGCCAGGGTCCATGGGAATTGTTGTTGTGTGGATGTCGGTGCGACCACAGTCATATGAGTCTACCGCGAAGAGATCTTGGAAATCCAAGAAAACCTGTTTCAACTTTTGCTTCTGCTCCAGAGTCACACAGGCATCAGCTAGGTTGACTCTCTCTTCCACCATCTGCCTGAAGCCTGGAAAGACTTCTGGTTTTGCTATCTCAGCGGCCTCCTCCAGCTGTGTGGAGAAGTCCCTGGTCAGGGTGCTGATTTGGACTAGAGGCTTCAGGTGGGAAAGGCAGCCCTCATGGACCTGGATAATCACCTCATACCTTCTGAAGTCACAAGTCACATCTTCCTTACCATAAGGGCAGGAAGTGTACACCAGGAAGTTCCCCCCATGCTGGGTAAAGATCCTGTCTGGTGTTGTATTGCCATCACTGTCACTGTCAAAACAGTCCTTAGGGATTGGTCCTAACAGTTCATTTCCTAAATCAATGGAGAAATGTCAGTCATCAAACGCCATTCCAATAATGGTGCCTGCGGCTAGAGTAATACTCTTTAAGTCGCTGTTATCCACCTCTATTGGAATGGTGTCATGTTCTATGTTGACTAATGGTGTTGGGTTTACCCCTAACCCTTGCTGTGGGAGGAAAGCATTTAGATAAATATAAGCATCAGGGTTTTTCAATTTTTGGACTCTTTTAACTTTCACTTCCAGGGAGAATTGTCGGGTCCTTTCTGGGATGGTGACTTCCTCTTTAATCTGAATTTCAACTGCATAAGGTAGCAATTGAGCTGACCTAAATACTTTTTCTGGATCATCAAAGCCCATGGGATTATCCGCTAATCGGGACCAAGCTTTGAAGTTTATTAGGTCCAAACTAATGGCAAAGCGATTGAGAATGTCACTTCCTAAGCAAAAGGCGGCAGCAACGTCTCGCACGACCCAACATTTATGGACTATGCTCTTGTTGCCAATGGAGATTTTGAGCATACACCTGCTTGGCAGGAGATGTTTTGAATTGGGTGCTTCCAGGTCCATTTCCCATTTGTCTATCAGTTTGAATGTGGGAATGGCTGGATCTTTTGGGAGTTGGCGGAACATGGCTTCGCTGATGAAGCTCTTACCGTTGTTCACACACACTCGGTCGAGAACAGAGTCCTTCCCATCATTTAACTGAACAGGGATGAACAACTGCTCTCCAATTTGCTGAATATCAGCCAGGCTCTGAGCTGATTTCACATCTTTCTGGACGATCGGAGTGGGAATGTCTGATTGTGGATTGGTAAAGAATTTCAAAGTATTTCCTTCCAGTGTGGAATACCACCTTAAACTGGAAGGAAGGTTGATTTTCAGAAATAGAGAGGACCCTCCATCACCAGTCTGTTGTCCTACTGCTATTACTGTCACTTCTGGAATTTGGTTGTTCTGGAAGTGAAATTCTACTTGGTCAGATTTTTGTTCAACCATGTGGCAGGTGACGTTTAAACTAACATGATTGACACTCTGCTTTAATTTTATTGGTCGGCTAGTCTGGGTCCAGATGTAACGCTCACCTGATTCCCACGGAGGTGCAGGTCTGGCTTCGAGTGCTGATGCTTCATCAATGGTGAAGCGCAGGACTCTGAAGATGGACAGGAAGGGCCCCTCTACTCTGGCTTCTCTGGTTCGCAGGAATATTCCCCTGTGCGTGAAAAGGGGGTTTTACCTACTGACTGAGTTATGCTCAAGCCTCCCACTCTCTTCCAACCCTCCACGATACCCTTCCACGATTCCCCGTGAAGTCTCACCTTAGGGTCTGGAAGGATGAGCTCTCCATCCTGCTTCTGATGCAGGGGCGCGTTGAAACCCAGTTACTTCACTGGATTGAGAATTGATGGGAGTTCAGGTAAGCTTGACTATTCAGGTAAGGCGCTGTAAAAGTTCTGCTGCAAGTTCAAAAGTCCAAGCTTAATAATAATTTTCATTGTCTTGTTGCAGCAAGCGCTAATGCTTATGTCTTTTTCCCCTTAGGGGCCGGGGTTCGGAATGCCGGAGATATGGCGCCGACCCGAAGTGAAACGTGCAGTTCCAGTAAATTACAGGTAAGTTCTGGATGAGCGCTCGGGTAATGTCTTTGCATTCGCTCATTCAATGTCTTTGTCTTTTTCCCCACAGGGGCCGGGGTCCGGAAAATGCCTGGAAGCGGCAAGACCCAAAATGAAATGGGAATGACCCAACAGGTAAGTCTTAGAAGGAAACTGAGCTTTTCCTATTCCTTTCCTTCTCTCACCTTGTTCTTGTCTTTTTCTCTCTAGGCTCTGGGAAGTGGCTGTGGATCCGGATGATCGCTGCTGAAGATGGAGGCGTCCAGGATAGGTGAGTGAAATGCAGCGCTGCAGCGATTGTAGCGAAATGCTTTTAAAAATGATGTCTTCCTTTTCAGGATCGTCGGTGTGATGTCACCGTAGTGCTGATTTAGCAGGTAAGGTCTTTTGTCTCCCTTTGCAGGTGACCCAGGATACTGACAGGCGTGGCTGAGGTCCAGATGCAGGAGCTGACATGGTGAGCGTCCAGCTGCGAGGAGCAGAACAACGCGAAGCGTGAGTTGCTGATTGGGTGTGGTTTAAATAGCTTTGGAAGAAGTTCCAAGTGTGTATCCTTCCACCGATCAGGTATGTATCCTTCCCCGACCACACCCGGGTGGAAAGTAGTCCCACAGGTAAAGTAGTTCCATTCAGGCCTCAAGAGGGCCTGGATGTAGCAGCATGGTCTGCAACAGGTAAGTGCACATTAAAACACTGAACACATGTCTAGCTTTATGAGCCTGGCGCCTAAGGCGCCAGGACAGGGGTCCAACATGAGCCTGGCGCCTAAGGTGCCAGGACTGCGTCCAAAGGGCCCCAGCTTGGGCCCGCTGGCACTCCCCTGGGGGAAATGATGCCTGCCTCTGGGGTTGCTGGGTCGGACCTGGCTCCTTGGAGGTAGGCATCATGACAGTACCCCCCCTCAAGGCCCCTCCCAAGGTTCTTTCCTCCGGGGGTTTTGGCTTGTTCGGAAATCTCCGGTGAAACCTTTGTACTAATCGAGGTGCGTGGACATGGTTACTAGGCTCCCATGATCTCTCCTGAGGTCCATATCCCTTCCAGTCAACAAGATAGAAGAGTTTCGACTTTACCACCTTGGAGTCTAAAATGTCTTTAACTTCGAATTCTAATTCCCCTTCAATTTGAACTGGATCTGGAGGCTTGGACAATCGGGTTCCTGGTTGTACTGGCTTCAAAAGTGATGCATGAAAAACTGGATGAATATGCATGTTGGACGGTAGATCCAGTTTAAAGGTCACTGGGTTGATTATAGCCTTGATGGGATAAGGTCCTATGAATCTGGGATTGAAGGTTCGCGGGCCCTTGAGGGGTAAATGTTTAGTTGCTAGCCATACCTGGTCTCCTACTTGGTAAGGAGGAGTTTTACTTCGGTGCAAATCAGCGTTTTCTTTATACTTTTTCTTGGCTTGCTGTAAATGACTTGCAGCTTCTTTGAAGGCTCGGGTTATTGTGGAATGCAGATGATTTACTGCGGGCATTTCCAGGGTCAGAGGTGGATCTAGGTCAGAGGTCCGAGGATGGTGACCATACAAAGTAAAAAAAGGGGTTTGTCCAGTTCCAGAATGCACTGAGTTGTTGTATGAATATTCTGCGATCCAAGGAATGTCTTTCCAATTCAACTCAGATTGGTTTAACATGCACCGAAGATATTGCTCGAGAGTCTGATTGGTTCTCTCGGTTTGTCCGTCGGTCTGGGGGTGGTGGCTGGTGGATAACCGCACATCTAATTGTGCTAATCGGCAACACTTCTTCCAAAAATGAGAGATAAATTGACTTCCACGATCCGAGACTAATACGGAAGGGAAACCATGTATGCAAACTATATTCTCCAGGAATTCCTTGGCCAAGGTGGAAGCTGAAGGCAAACCTTTTAAAGGGATAAAGTGGGCCATTTTGGAGAATAGGTCCACAATTACAAGGATTGTGTTGTAACCAGCACAAGGAGGCAGGTCGGTTATAAAGTCCATTGACAGGGTGTTCCATGGTGCCGGTGGAATATCCAAGGGTTGAAGTAGGCCGGCTGGCCTTTTCTTTTGAGCTTTGTTTTGGGTGCAAATTCCGCAAGACAGAACAAAAGACTTTATGTCTTTTCTCCAAGAAGGCCACCAGAAGTGGCGTTTGATTTTGTCCTCCGTTTTAGCGATACCAGGGTGTCCTTCCATTAAAGATTCATGATGATGGGCAATAACAAGTTCTTGCAATTCTTTACTTGGCAGAATCAACCGCTCCTGGAAGTAGGGTAAGTCATCCTTAACGGTGTAATGAGGACCCTTTTGACTCCATTCCAGTAAAGTTGAAGAGTCTAGAAGTTGTTTTACTTGCGTTTGGATGTCCTCAATAGTTTGCAATGAAGTTAAGCCTAAGATTCTTTGCTCAGGTATGATGGGCACAGGTTCTAAGCTCGAATTAGGTTCTTCCATGCCAATCCGGGATAAGGCGTCCGCTTTTCCATT
This sequence comes from Ambystoma mexicanum, assembly GCF_040938575.1. NCBI lineage: Eukaryota > Metazoa > Chordata > Amphibia > Caudata > Ambystomatidae > Ambystoma > Ambystoma mexicanum. Next base: position 1,393,390,629 of record NC_090932.1, read on the forward strand.
CTTGCAGCCAGGGCGATAGGTAATTACAAAATCAAATTCCGCAAAGAATAGAGCCCATCAGAGTTGTCGTGAAGATTGAGCTTTGGCTGTCTTTAAATACTGTAAGTTTCTGTGGTCCGTAATTACGGTGATGGTGTGTCTTGCCCCGAGAAGGTAGTGACGCCAAGCCTTGAAACAGATTTGATGGCCAGTAACTCTTTATCGGTAATTGCGTAGTTGATTTCAGGAGGAGAACATTTTCTGGACCAAAAGGCCACTAGGTGTAGTTGGTTAGTTTTCGGGTCTCTTTGCGACAGGACAGCTCCCATGGCCGAACTGGATGCGTCGGTTTCCACAATGTACGGGAGATCTGGGTGCGGGTGCTTCAATACAGGTGCAGAGGTGAATTTGGTTTTCAGGTCCTGAAAGGCTTGTTCGGCCTCAACAGTCCATTCGAAGCGTTTGTTTTTCTTTAGGAGAGCTGTGATGGGTTGGACTGTTCGGGAAAATTCCGGGATGAATCTTCGATAGAAATTGGCAAAGCCGAGCATGCTCTGAACTCCATTCACCGAGCTAGGAGATGGCCATTTGAGGATGGCGTCCACCTTTCGCGAGTCCATTCGGACTCCTTGAGGTGTCAGGATGAATCTGAGAAACTCAACTTCTGTGGTATGAAAAACGCATTTTTCGAGTTTTGCAAATAGTGTATGCTGGCGCAATTTCTCAAGAACTGCCCTAACATGTTTTCTGTGATCAGATTCTGAAGAAGAGTACACCAGGATGTCATCAATGTAAACAATGACACAGACATCGATAAGTTCCCGAAGAACATCATTCATAAAGTACTGAAATGCGGCAGGTGCATTGCACAAACCGAAGGTCATCACCTGATATTCGAAGAGCCCAAACTTGATGCGGAATGCAGTCTTCCATTTGTCGCCTTCTTTTATACGCACCAGGTGATAAGCTCCTCTGAGATCTAACTTGGTGTACACACAAGCGTCTTTCACCTGGTCGATAAGTTCAGGGATCAAGGGCAGAGGATAACGATTCTTAATCGTTATTTGATTTAGGGCGCGATAGTCTATACACGTTCTAAGGTCACCCTCTTTTTTCGGCACGAAGAACAGAGCTGAAGAGACAGGAGACTTGGACGGGCGAATAAAACCATTGGCTAGGTACTGATCTAAATACTGACGCAAATGCAGGTTCTCAGGTTCCGTAAGAGCATAAATCCTATTACAAGGTAGTTGAGAATTGGGTACCAGATCGGTTTGGCAATCATAAGACTGATGGGGAGGTAACGTGTTAGCCTGTTCTTTCTGAAAAACGTCTTGGAATTCTTGGTATTCTGACGGTAACTGTACAGGGGTGGAAGTTGCTGAGGCTAGACCCATAGCTGGATTTCTTGGATAACAAGTTGGTTCACAATCAGGAAAACTTATCTTCTTTGCTCGCCAGTCAATTCTGGGATTATGTGTTTCTAACCAAGGAATTCCAAGAATTACTTGAAATTGTGGGGCCTTGATCACATCAAACACGATTGCTTCCCGATGTCCATCCTGACCCACCAGTGTCACTTCAACAGTGGAATGCGTTACAGGCCCTGAGGCTATTTCGGTTCCATCTACTGTAGTAATGACATCTTGGGTTATTTTCGGGCAGGGAGGGAGCTTAATCCTGGAAGCCAATTCACGGTCTATGTAATTTCCAATAGCTCCACTGTCGATGTATGCTTTTATAGTATGCAACTGCTGAGGCTGTTTTAGGTCCACGAGCACCATTGGCATGACAAAATGCGAGGTCAAAGAGTTCGTTTTCAAGCTCGGCAAGGGGACCCCTACGCTTGTCGGGCTAGGTCGTTTCCCGAATCAGGTGTCAATAATTCGTTATCAGTAGCTCCAACCACCTTCTTAGGTGGTTTAACTGGACAATTTCAAAGAAAGTGACCGGAAGTCCCGCAATACAGACAAAGTTGCATTTGCCGCCTTCTCTCTCGTTCTTTCTGCGTTAATGGTCCTTTAACACCACCGATTTGCATAGGTTCGGATACGTCGGTACTCTTGGAGTTAGCGTGGGTTTTGATCGGTATTCGGGTTTCGTACTTGAACCGATCTGCTTTTCTATTTTGAAGTCTGTGATCAAGTTGAACCACCAAGTCTATGTAGTCTGCGCAGACCTGGGGTGGGTTTACTATCTGAGCTAGAACATCCTTAAGCTCTCCGCGCAGGCCTCGATGAAACAATGTGATCCTTTTGTTTTCTGGCCATCCAGTTTCCACAACCAGTCTGTTAAAGGTGGCAATGTAGGGCAGAAGATCCTGATTACCTTGTCGTAAGGATAGCAGTTCGTTATCAAGGGCCTGTCCTTGAGAGTGTCGAGCGAACAATCTTTCCATGCTGGCCTGGAAGCCCTGAAAATTCTGGAGAATGGGATCATCCTGATTTACCAATGGAATAGACCAATCGGCAGCACTGCCACTGAGTTAAGATAGTATAAAGGCCACCTTGGTCTGGTCGTTAGGGAAGGCTCCGGGTCTGCCTAGAAAGTGTAACCGACATTGGTTCATAAAGACGGCATATTTCTTGGGATCCCCCACAAAACGTTCAGGCGGGGCCAAAGCCATGTGTCCAGGTAGATTGATTTGTACCGGGTTATTCAAACCCATTGATGTGGAAATGTCTCCGGAATTAGGTAAAGGAGTGTGCCCTGACTGGGCCTGTAATAACCTTTTGGCTAGGTCATCTGTCTTTCCTTGGATAGGATCAGTTCTCTTTTGAGAGCGTTAGTCTCCTGGCGGGCTGAGTGCATCTCTGCCCGTAATTCCCCCAAAAGCTGGGCCAGCTGGTCAGTCTCGGAAGTCTCCATAGCTCCCGGGTGGGAAATTGCGGGTAGGCTTTGCGTTCTGTAACGCTCACCTGATTCCCACAGAGGCGCAGGTCTGGCTTCGAGTGCTGATGCTTCTTCAATGGTGAAGCGCAGGACTCTGAAGATGGACAGGAAGGGCCCCTCTACTCTGGCTTCTCTGGCTCGCAGGAATATTCCCCTGTGCGTGAAAAGGGAGTATTACCTACTGACTGAGTTATGCTCAAGCCTCCCACTCTCTTCCAACCCTCCACGATACCCTTCCACGATTCCCTGTGAAGTCTCACCTTAGGGTCAGGAAGGATGAGCTCTCCATCCTGCTTCTGATGCAGGGGCGCGTTGAAACCCAGTTACTTCACTGGATTGAGGATTGATGGGAGTTCAGGTAAGCTTGACTATTCAGGTAAGGCGCTGTAAAAGTTCTGCTGCAAGTTCAAAAGTCCAAGCTTAATAATAATGTTCATTGTCTTGTTGCAGCAAGCGCTAATGCTTATGTCTTTTTCCCCTTAGGGGCCGGGGTTCGGAATGCCGGATATATGGCGCTGACCCGAAGTGAAATGTGCAGTTCCAGTAAATAACAGGTAAGTTCTGGATGAGCGCTCAGGTAATGTCTTTGCATTCGCTCATTCAATGTCTTTGTCTTTTTCCCCATAGGGGCCGGGGTCCGGAAAATGCCTGGAAGCGGCAAGACCCGAAATGAAATGGGAATGACCCAACAGGTAAGTCTTAGAAGGAAACTGAGCTTTTCCTATTCCTTTCCTTCTCTCACCTTGTTCTTGTCTTTTTCTCTCTAGGCTCTGGGAAGTGGCTGTGGATCCGGATGATCGCTGCTGAAGATGGAGGCGTCCAGGATAGGTGAGTGAAATGCAGCGCTGCAGCGATCGTAGCGAAATGCTTTTAAAAATGATGTCTTCCTTTTCAGGATCGTCGGTGTGATGTCTCTGTGGTGCTGATTTAGCAGGTAAGGTCTTTTGTCTCCCTTTGCAGGTGACCCAGGATACTGACAGGCGTGGCTGAGGTCCAGATGCAGGAGCTGACACGGTGAGCGTCCAGCTGCGAGGAGCAGAACAACGCAAAGTGTGAGTTGCTGATCGGGTGTGGTTTAAATAGCTTTGGAAGAAGTTCCAAGTGTGTATCCCTCCACCGATCAGGTATGTATCCTTCCCCGACCACACCCGGGTGGAAAGTAGTCCCACAGGTAAAGTAGTTCCATTCAGGCCTCAGGAGGGACTGGATGTAGCAGCATGGTCTGCATCAGGTAAGCGCACATTAAAACACTTGAACACATGTCTAGCTTTATGAGCCTGGCTCCTAAGGTGCCAGGACAGGGGTCCAACATGAGCCTGGCGCCTAAAACGCCAGGACTGCGTCCAAAGGGCCCCAGCTTGGGCCCGCTGGCACTCCCCTGGGGGAAATGATGCCTGCCTCTGGGGTTGCTGGGTCGGACCTGGCTCCTTGGAGGTAGGCATCATGACACCAGAGGACCTTGTTTACACAATCTATTAGGGGTGATAACCTTCTCAGGAGGTCATTCCCTAGTAAACAAGGGGTGCCCTCTGGAGTCACTACTATGACCGGGTGTTTCACCTTGTGTCACCCAATTTTGATGTCCAAATCCGCAGTCCCCTCGACGGGAATTTCCTTCCCGTCAAAGTTCTGGAGTTGTCCAGGAAGAGAGGTGAGAGGAATACGGTAATTCTCCCCCCTTCCTGCATTTAGTTCATCAAAGGCCCTTCTGGACAGAAGGGTAGCTTGAGATCCAGTGTCAACCAGTGCCAAAATTGTACCCTGCCCCTGTACTTGTACCGGGGCATAGTATCTTCCCTCCTTCTCCTCAAGGGGGCACAGATAATGCACATTTTTGGACAACTGGTGGGCTAATTTTTTAGTTTTGGACATTGCTAGAGAAGACATTTGGGTAGAGTTCTGTGGAGAACCTTGGGAATCTGCAAGAAAAAGTTGGCAACTGGAAATGGTTTCGGGTTCCCCTCGTTTCGGTTCTGGGCCGCCCCCCCTCCCCCTGTTTTTGGAGGCAGTCATCAGGATGGGTTTGAACCAGGGGTTTTCGGTCTTGTTGGTTCTGGGATAGAATAATGGGTGGCGACAGCTCAATCCCCACATCTACCCAGTCTGGATTGGAATCCCTTGGGACCCATTTTTCCTTGGGAGGAGTTTCCCCATCTCTGAAGGAGAAGATCCTTTCCCCAGGATCCTCTTGGGATCCCTCTCCCTCAAATTGGAAGACCTGTACCTCCTCCACAAAATGGGTCTGTTTGGGTACTTTGTTTCTCCTACCTCCTCTCTGCTCCTTGGGTGGCAGACTTCCAGGGGTAGGAGATTTTGTTTCCGGTTCCTGGTTTTCCAGGGACTGTTTACAAGTTGGGAAGGAAGCTTCCTCCAAACCTTTACACCCCCCTTCCCCTTGTGCCTCCTCCCCGGGAACCAGTGGGTTATCGGGGTGCTGCCGCCGTCATTGTTCTGGAGCACCAGGCCCAGAGTTTGGGGCATTCTGCGGTGGCATGCTCATCTGAGGGTTCTGTTGAGCCCTCAGTATGTGACCCAGATCCCGTGCCATATTTTGGACCTGGCGCTCAAGTTGGGAAACCCGCTCAGGCTGATACGGGGTTCTGTTTTCTCCCCTGGCTGATCCCAGGAAGGGTAGCTATCCCCTCTCTGGTAGTGCCCCGGGTTGGGAAGATTTGGGTACCCCTCCACCCTTGGCCTCCCCTCTCCCGGATTAGGTTGTCTGGGCTCAGGAAAGTGGGGAAAGAAGGATGGATGATTTTGGGGTTGGAAATTGGGTGGATACCTGGGAAAAAAGTTCTGTCCAGTGTTTGGGGAATTTCTGGCCTCCTGTGGGAAGTTAGGAGGGAAGTTCCCTGGGTCAGGTACTTGGCCGGATCCCCCCCTTGGGCTGGAGGAGTCCACACATAACCCAGGATTTGTCTGTTTCCCTTGTAGCAGGGACTTACATAGTCAGGGGAGCGAGGGACCCCATTTGTGGGATTACCTCCTTGACTCCCTGTCTGTGACTGGCCCGAGGGCCTTCTGGGCTGTGAATTGGTTGGTGCAGGCAGGTTTTTAGGCCCCCCATCTCCAAATCTAAAACGGGGGCAACCTTTACCTCTGCCACCTTGGCAGCAGCAGGGGTGCTGTTGGTTTTGGGGTTTTTGGGCTGATTCTTATTTTCCACCGGTTTCTGCATCTCATAGATGCGGATGGCTTGCTCAATGACCCAGTCTAAAGATCTTTTCTGATGAAAATCTCTCACGAGCTGGGTCATTATGTATTTGCGGAGAGCATAGAAAAATGTGTTGATGAATTCTCTGCTGTCCGTGTGCACCCCTCTGGTGGTCTGCGCAAAGGCATGCTTCAATTCTTGCACAAATTCTTGTGGGGCCTGATCCTCCCCACATTGCAAATTGTAGGCTGCCTTGCGAGCCTCTTGGGGATTCCGGCGAACAGAAAAATGTTTCAAGATGGCCGCCCTACATGTGGACCATCTTGAATGGTTTTGGTCCTCCAGCCCCGCAAAGAAACTGGAGTATTCTGGGGAGAATGTCCATTTGACATACTGAATGCAGCTACTGCTGTCCTTCAAATGGAAAGTCTCCATCATTTGCTCAAAGAGCTCCAAGTGTTCTCAAACAGAATACTTGGAGTTCTTGTGATAAGGGGTGATGACACTCCTTATTGCCTTGATCTGCTGTAAGGGGTCCTTAATCAAGTCCCTTTTTGCCTTATTGGCCTTTTTGGTTCGGGTAACCCTGGTCCATTCCTCCTCTGACTCAGAAGCACTGCTCCCAGTGGTGCCCATCTGATCTTCCAGGCTCTCCCGGATTCTGCGAGCCTGGGAATGGCTGGCAGAATGTGGGGACTTGGTCTCCTGTGTCCTGGGCCGCTCAGAGGAGTCTTCAGATTCCTCCTTGCTGCCAGGATTTGATGGGTACCCCCCCACTGACCTAACTGGGCAGAGGTTTTTAGGATGCCCTTAGTGGGTCTACTTTCCTGGGGTTCCCCACTAAATTGCACTGTGCTTGGGTGCCCATACCCGGATGCCCGCCCATCCATTCCTGGGAGGTCCTGGCCTATGAACCCCATACTTTTGGCCGGATTGTAATCTGCCCTCCCTGTGGCCCTGTGCTCATGTGCGCCAGGGGACATGGGGGTGGCAGAGTCCAAGGACTGGGGGAGATGAAGGCCTCTGGTACTAGGTCTCCTGAGATTATGCTCAGGTGTTTCCCTTTCCCAGCGAACTTCATCTCTGTCAGCCCCTGCTCCCTGTTGCAATGCAAGAGCCTGCGCTTTCAGTTCCTCAGTTAAGGCCTTACTAGACTCTATCAGTCTCTCCTGCATGGCTGCCTGTTGCTGGAGCCTATCATTGTGCTGACCGAGAGCCTCATTCTCTCTCTGTGCCTCCTGATTGGTCCTGGAATACTGGGCCAGTGTTTGCTGCAGGAGGGTTACCTCCTGAGTCCCATTCATACTGGCCTGCTCCTTTCTTGCCAGAGCATCTTCCACCCTTCTGGTGTGCTCTAAAAAGTTCTGATGCTCTTTTTGGAGGTCACCCAGCCCTTGGAGGGCCGGGTGATTTCCTTCAATTCAATTTTTTCTTTTAATTGGCAGACTTCCTGGCCTAAGGTGTCCCTTTCCTGACTAACAGCCTGCATCTGTGCCGCCAGGTCGTCCCTCTGCCTTTGAAAGGCACCAGCTTTCTGGCGTTCTTGATCAAACTCTCCCTGGGTATCCAGGTATTTCAAAATCAATTTATTGCTTTCCTCTTTCTCCCTATCTAGGTGGCTTTGCAGGGTGACTACCTGCTCTGCGCATGCCCTATTGAAGTCCAGTTGTTGCTCCAGCTTTTTCTGGCTCTGCAGTAGGGTGTCCAAACCTTCTTGGTACTCCTTCTGCAAGGCCAGAAATCTGTTATCCTGGTCAGACTTTTCCTGTTGCAGGATCTCCATTTCCTCCTTTATTTTAATAATATACTGCCTACTATCATTTTCTGACCCCTGGCTCCTCTACAGCCTCTGCTCAGAAGAGACCAGGTCATATTGGGCCTTCTCTAATGCCATCAGTTGCCTATTTGCCAGATCTTGGCCTTCAGCACATTTGTCCTGTATGGCTCCCATATGTAAATATAAATATGCGCTACCCTGGCAATCTTGTTGTGCTCATCCTTGGCCTTAGGGGCCATATATAGTTCACTCAGGGCCACATGTAAGGGAGCCTGATCTCTCCATATATCTGACCCTGTTTCAGTGATCTGGGGTGTGATTGCCTGCAACCAGACAGCCTGGTCCTGATGAGCCCACTCACCTCTCACAAATAGCTTATGTAAGAGGTGTTCTCTGGCTATTTTGATATCTAGCAAGGTCGTCATTCTGGAACTTGATTTCCTTCCTGACTTACAGAAGTTTGTACTTTATTTTGCAAAACAGACCGTTTCCTTAGAGCGTTCCTTTGAGGGGTGTTTTTACAGTGTAACACGGCGTGGGGATCCAACGGAATTTTTATATTCTGTCAGTTAGCACACTGTATTACTCTGACAAGTGATAGATCTAATCCAGAATCCCCGGCTACGAGCCACCACTCTGTTAAATGACTCCAATCAAGCATTCCCACTAGGTCAGTGCCTTGTCTTGGATTGCTCAAGGGAAGCCCTTATTTATATATTTTTATGACAAGTTATACTCTGGATGATAAACCCTTATATAACGCCCCTCTCTTAGAATCCACCTGACCCGACTGAGCCAAGAAGTAGGATTGTTTTGCAAATTAAAAAGGTTTATTTGAAAAATTAAGCAATAGATATATATCACACTTTTATGATAAATTAATATTTGATATCACACTTAGACATATGACAGTGAGTGATCAACAATGGATGATGTTATACTAGCACACTGGTTTAATTACTTAGGACTAGTATAGAGGATAAGGTAGCTGAGAATGCTTTATTATGGTACAAGGAAATGCAAGGTGGAAAAGAAGCAACACAGGAATAAACTTGATATGATTTCAGCAAAACATAATATAATCACTTTTCCCCTTTTGGCAATTCACCCCCCCTCTCTGCAATGTAAGGAGGTGGAAGTAACACACACAGTCTTCAGGAATACAATCACAGTACAATACGAATTCAGTTCCCCCATAGCAAGCTTAGAGAAACAGGGATGATTTTAAGCACAGGCAAAGTACTTTAAAGGTGGTATGCAAAGAAGGGAAAAATATGCTAAAATGATTTTAATTCCCTCTAGAGGTTCAGGGTGAGTGAGAGATACTTTAAATCAGTTCAGGCCAGCCCTATCAATGATTCAGGGATGGTTACCAGGTTGAAAACGGAATTCCGTAATGGAAGCAAAAGACAAATATTTTTACACGTGGCTGAAATGAAGCAAAATGTCAAATCGCAGCAATTTAGCCGCGTGCATCGAGCGCAATTACGAAGGAACTATAAGGAGTAGCAAGTCGGTTTAGAGCTTGTTGGAAAGCTTAGAATCTCAGCTTTAAAATAGAAGTTAAATCACAAACGGTTCAAGAGATACGGACGATTTTGTGAAGGTAGATTCTCAAAATAAAACTAAAGCTCAGAATGACAGATGACAATTTTGCAGCTTTAAAGTCAAGGAAGGACAAACAATTCTATGATGTAGTTCTAGATAGGTTAAAATAGTTTGAATTAGATTATTTTAAACTAAGAGATTGGTTTTGCACAGTTCTGGCTGAGTACTCACACTATATTTTGGACAGGAATGCGACCTTGTCACGGATCGGGTCAGGATTGGCTGCGGTTCTCTCGCCACTTGGTACTGGTTCTGCACACAGCGATCTGTGTCAGCTCTCAGCACTGCACAGTTCTGGTCTCTCTGGATCTCTGGTCTCTCTGGATCTCTGGTCTCTGGAGATTGATGGATTTGAAGTCTGGGGTCTCCCGGCAAAGCGTCCCACAAGAAAGTGGAAAGTGAATCTTCCTGCCTGGCTTCCAGTGGCTCTTTTTATGTCTTTTGAAAATGGGTGTGGATGCTAACTTTCTTTCCCCAACCCACTCATGATTTGATAGGTCAAGGATTTCTCTTGGACCCGATTTGAGAAGGGAACCGTGAGTCAGAGTGATGAGGTAGGTTTATGGTCAGAGGATCCTCCCCTTGTCAAATTGCACACAAATCTATTTCTGATCCAAATACCCATTTATCTATGTACCATTTTTCTACTATTATCTGTCCAGTTAACATTTTTTCTGTAGCACCAAACCATCCGATCCCTGTCTTTGTAAGATGTTGTGTCAACTTTTGACAGAATTCTGCCCTTTTCATCCAGATAACGACCTCTGAACTTTTCCAGATTTTTCACAAACATGCACAAGGAATATGGGCATCAGATGATAAAGTGTCAGATTTTTAACATACAGACATTTGGAGTAATACCTTATTTTCCACTACTACCCCCAAGAACATACCACAGATTCCTAACACCTCATAAATTGTGCACAGAAAAATCACAAGAATGATGATATTATTTATATAATTTTTACAAGTCCGCACTATGAATTATCCATCTTTTTAAAATTATGCTGTGGCCCCAAAGGGGTGTGGTTTTCCAAAGCACATGGTGGAATTTCTGGTTTATCCACTTCCCCCAACTCAGCTTGCTCACAGATGCGGTGCCCCTCCCCGTTTCCTTCCAAGAGGAAGCCATTTACGACCCCCCTAATTTAACATTTGCCTGGCCAAGGAAGGCTCATTGTTTAGTTTCCTGCAGTCCCCAGGTGCCACTCCCCTAATTCAATCAGAGAGGTGTCATCTCCTTTTGGCAGGGGCAGCAGAATGCAGCCAGGCCTGGGAGCACAGCTGCTGATCAAGTTTCAACTCCTGTCGGGGGTAGTTGTTCCTGCAGAATTCAATCTCTTTAAGCCAGGCTTCATCTAAATGTCACTTTGGTTCCCAGTTTTCTACATTCAAACCAAACTTGCAATTTTTACACATGCAGCTAGAACACTGATTCTAAGTTCAAAACTTTGACATTTAAACAATTTCAACCTATGTGACACTCAAAAGTAGGTCACTCATTTATTTTAAACATTTCGATTTTAGTGGCTTTAAACCCAAATTCACTTAAGCTGCTGACATCCCCAGCTATTTTTAATACATACATTAGACATTTACTTCCTTCAAGTCATTTCAGAACATAGTTTTACATTGTATTCACCTCTTAGTAAGTCTTTCTTTGGCCTGGTTTGGTTCATTTGTTCAGTTTTACACAAATGTCTGGTGGTTTTAAAACGCTGGCTTTCTGGTAGTGGTGAGCACCAGTATTGCATCCATTTTTGACATTAATAACAACAGATTTTGAACAGCACCATCTTTCTTTGCACTGGTGGGTGGCAGGTCAGGGGACCATTTTGCTGTGCGCAAAAGTGCACGGTTCTCCAGGATTCTGGCACAAATGTGGGCTTTTCCGCCCTCTTGGATTTCCTAAGCCCACAGCACAAATGTTGTAGCCTAATAACTTGAACGTGGGTCAAGACACCCAACAAAGTCCGTACTATGAATTATCAATCTTTTTAAAATTATGCTCTGGCCCAGAGGGGTGTGATTTCCCAAAGCACATGGTGGAATTTCTGGTTTGTCCACTTCCTCCAACTTAAGTTGCTCACAAATACACTGCCCCTCCCAGTTTCTCTCAAGAGGAAGCCATTAATGACCCCCCCTAATTTAACATTTGCCTGAGCCAAGGAAGGCTCATTGTTCAGTTTCCTGCAGTCCCCAGCTGCTCCTCCCGTATTCCAATCAGAGAGGTGTCATCTCCCTTTGGTGAGGGCAGGAGAATGCAGAAAACAAAAATGCTGACAGTGGTGCACACCTGGTAACAATTGATATAGAAATTCAAATCATCATTATATGTACAGAAGAGCTGGTTTAAGAATTTAAAGGTGCGGGGGAGGAAAAAAGGCCTTGGCACAAAGCCTAAATCAGAAAAGAGAAAATAGAAGAGGACCCAAAAAGTGGGGCCCTCCCGTCCCCTGCACACTGTTTACTGATGCCACATAGGGCCTTCAAATATATGGATATAGATATATAACAGCAGTTTGTTAGTTGAGCATATAACAATTTATTTGGCAAAGAGGAAAACAAAATTTGCCAAAAGGCACATTCTGTTGTACAAAGTAATTCGTGACGTTTAACATATTAAAACAAATTGCGAAGAAGCAATAAATGATGGAGAGGTGATGCTGTCCAATTGTGGAGTGGCCGACGCGTTTCGAGGGTAACCTCTTCTTCATAAGGGCCCAATTGAATCGAGTTGCGGGACGAGTAGCCAAGGCAACAGGGGCATCCGTGTGGTCAACAAGTATTCGAAACAATTATACGATGCAGGGCATCTGCAAAGAGACACGTACTGCTGGCACCTGTACAGTGCGGGGAACACTGTTAGTGGAAACTGAAACCGGCAGGCAGTGGCTCCGCGCGGTCGTAACCTAGGGAACGAGCTGTGCTGGGGACACGCCGTCAGACGTAGAAAGGAAATGATTTGAAACATTTACTGTGCTTCCGCCGTCGAGCGTCACGTCGAGCGTCACGTCGTCCTGCTCTTACCACCTAACATCGGAGCTTCTTCGCAATTTGTTTTAATATGTTAAACGTCACGAATTACTTTGTACAACAGAATGTGCCTTTTGGCAAATTTTGTTTTCCTCTTTGCCAAATAAATTGTTATATGCTCAACTAACAAACTGCTGTTATATATCTATATCCATATATTTGAAGGCCCTATGTGGCAGGAGAATGCAGGCCAGGCCTGGGAACATTTGTTGAGTAAGTTTCAACTCCCGTCGGGGGTAGTTGTCAGGCAGAATTCAATCTCTTTAAGCCAGGCTTCGGCTAAATGTCACTTTTGTTCCCAGTTTTTCTTCATCCAAATCAAACGTACAATTTTTACACATGCAGCTAGAACGCTGATTCTAAGTTCAAAACTATGACATTTAACAATTGCAGACTATGTGACACTCAACAGTAGGTCACTCATTTATTTTAAACATTTAGATTTTAGTGTCTTTCAGTCCTATTTAACTAAGGCTGCTGACATCCACAGCTCAGCCAGTTTCATTATGAACATTATTTTAGGCTCTTCCTCTTTCCAGATTTTGTATGCACACAAGTCTACCTTCTGCCAAATGTCTGCTGGTGTTCATTGAGATTTTTGAATATCTTTCAATGTTTAAAATAGGCATTTTTAGCTTGCATTTAAGAGAAACAAAGGTGATTTCAAAGCGCTTTTTGAGCCAACCGGCACTGCTGTTTTTCCTTGGGCACACATTTCACTCATGGCACTCCTGGCCCATCACGCTTGCCCTGGTGGGTGGCAGGTCAGGGGAACATTTTGGTGTGCGCCAAAACTGCGCGGTTTTCCTGGATTCTGGCGCAATGTGGGCTTTTTCGGCCATCGTGGATTTTCTAAGCCCACAGCACCAAATGTAGCTGCATAATAGTCCAAACGTGGGCCAGGACACCCAACGGTTCCTTTTTCTTTAATTGGGGAGGCAGTTGGTCTTCGGGTGTTTTAGAAAACGTGGGGGGCTTATTGCCTTATTGCTGCCTTAGTTTTTGTTCTAAGGGAATGGCAGAAGATGTTACAAGTGCAACATGTTCTCTCAAAGCTGGCTGTGATTTCTATTAGTATCCCCTCCAAGCACTTCCCACGCTTGCTCGTCACCAAATCGTTGATTTCAGCAAGCAACTCCTCACATCTATTATTTGGAACATATGGACCACCAAGAGTACTAGAGGTGGGGATCCGAGTAGGTCCGAAATTTATCAAATTGGTTTCAGAGATAATCGGTGTCTGAATCAACATAGACACCACTGCATTTGGTAGATTTGTTTTCTGTGTTAAATATATTACTGTTATACCCATCTCCGTCCCACTCTTCTCACTTTCATGGGGGCGAGTGACAGAAAGCATGGAGAATATATTATTGTTGTTATGGACAGATGAGGAATTGCTACCTCTGCTATACTATTGTTTAATAAATTGGGTGACTCAGAGACTCTCACACGCACTTCCTTATTTGGAATTTCTTAAGTGTCCCCTCCCGCAGAAGTTATTGAAGCCCCTTGATGGTAAATATTCGACAACACTTACCAATGGAACAATTTCACCAGAGTTTATAATGTTCACTGGAAGATCATCTTTTTTCCAACCTTCTTGCCACGGTCTTTATTCGATTTGGAAAGGGGAAAGTGCGTCATCTATGACCCCACGTCTCATGGATGGTCTATTGACACTGTCAGATGTGGAATCGGACTCCAGAGGGTCAGTGCAAATCTCACTTTCTTCAACATTAACAACACAATTGGAAGCGCTCCCCCTATTGCCAAACCTGCCCCCCCCCAATTCCACTTGCCCCACTCTGTTTGTCGTTAGAAGAAAAGGGGGTCGGTCAAATCATTCAGTGAAGGCTGGTTCACGCCGATGAATTTTCGCACACAAAATGGACAAGGAACTCCCGTAATTTAAAACAAAATATCTTTTTGCAAAAATTAATTTTACAATTACAGGCTCACACTTGCTAAAGCTACCAAAGAAAATGTTCTATTCCTATGGATGGTGTATCTCCCTAGAGGACGGTGGTGTGCCACCTATCTAGGAAGGGAATAGAAGAAGAAAATCTGCAATTACCTGCTTCACCCTATATTCATACATACGTACCATATTGACAAACTCTTATTGATGTAAATGGACAATCGGTAAGCCTACTTCTTATCGACGGCGCATTCTAAGCTTCTTATTGAGAGCAATGTGTAACAAATATAAGGATAAGGAGAGTAAAAATCACAGAAACCTACAAACGTTTAAGAAAAGAAGATTTCAAGATTTGTAAAAACGGGAACTAAAATGAGGAATCTTTCAACTTTTAGTCGCCCTCCATTTTAGTCCCTCTCTCATAAACTGCTCCCATAAAAAAACAATATTTGTTCACTAACTAAACTTTTTCTTATGCTATATTTAACGTTTGGCATTGTTTCAATCGAAAATAACTGATCCATTTCTCCTCATCTTGAGAGGTGACTAAGCCAACCTGCTCAGATGTCGACAAATATGTACAATCAAACATTAGCATGCAGCATGCAGAGGAAAGAAAATGTTGATTCCATCGACGCACATCTGAGCAAAACTATACACAAAACCATATGTAGCTGTTGATTATTATTAGAAAAGAAGGGGTAGGAGTGTTCATTAAATATTCAAACCTGTGTGAAGCCCAGAAAACCTTCTGCTTCACTGTCAAGCTCTTAACCGCACGGAGAACTGAAACTGCTTGTGCACTTGTCCATCTGCCAATTATATAACATTGTTGCAAAGATCAAATATTGAGTCAGATCAAATAAACTGTTCTGGGTAGTGCTTTTTTTGGCTGGTGGTAAATGTCAGTAGTTCATACCTTGCACTGTATAACATTTCATGTGTGATTTCACTGCTCTTATTTTGGTTAGCAATACTTTTAATGATATAAGTTCACATTAAGCACAAACAAGCCACCAGTCAGCCTGTCTCTGGCTTACAAGTGGCAGCGGAACCACGGAACCACACTAGAACCTGTGTCTCTCTTTCCCTTTTTTTCCAACTATGTCTCTCTTCTCTTCTTTCTACCTGGGAGAAAGAGCGAAAGAAAGTGAGAAGAAGTGAAGGAAAGAAAAAAACGAGGGGAAAAAAGATGAAGACAAAGGAAGACGGAAAGAAAGGAAGACAAAAGAATAATTTTTACCGGGGAAGGGCGCTCAGCCAATCAGATGGCTGGAACAGCGGGTGAGAATACATAATCCCCACCCACTGTCCCAGCCCCATGAGGACCTTCCCTGGGTGGTGCTTAGTTTTCCCCTTTTTTTGCTATTGTTGGGAGGCAATAACAACTCCCTGTTGCCTCCCAAACCCATCCACTTACCTGTGGGACTGGAGCATTGCTCTCCGGTCCCGTGGCTCCTCCCGTCTTTTCCATATGGCAGCCATCTTTTTTTTCCTTCCATTTTTCATCGAGAGATCAGCTGTGCTAGCAGCGGGCATCTCCTGAAGAAAAATTGTGAAACCCATATGTACCCCGGACGAACCCCAGGGTGCGAATGGCTTTCATGCCCTGCCAGTCAAGTGGACATGGCCTTTGACCACCCACTGCCTTAGCTCGGGCTGGCAGGCCGTTAAAGGCCATGCCCATCCTCCTGGCAGGGCATGAAAGCCACAATAATACTGAGAATGGAAAATAAGTGAACATGGAAGAACTGAAATATTGCACAACCTTAGTTACACCCTATGTTCAGGCTGCCTGTACAATTACACCAGCCTTGTCAAAGCCAACAGTTTTGGCTTTTGGATAGCATTGCATAGTTATTTGCCAAGAATTACTATCATACATCCAGGGGCTAGCACCATTTATCAGGTATTGCCACCATATGGCAAGGTAGTACTATCATTGGCCAATAAAATCCCATGCTATGTCCGGGTACTCACATCATATATCACATCAAATGGCATGTGTTGCTCTCATTTACTAGGCATCGTCATCCTAATTTCAGGCAATAACAACACTGGCATTCATCAACATTAAACATCGGGTACTCGCATCATTCTGATCATACAATTCATTGTAATGTGTGTTGGATGCTTTAGAATGACATTTTTAACATTTTATACAAGGATACCCTTCAATTCCACATTAATTGGTTGGCCCGATACACCACAACCAGAGATTTAAAATCTGCACACGAGTTACAACATTTAGGCGCATAACAAATGTATATAGACGCAACATTTGTGCAGGGACAGTGAAGAGCAAACGTGATGTACAAGTGTGAGAGTGTGTGTGTGTGTGTGCGCGCGCGCCCGCGCGTGCGGGTGTATGTGTGCCTGTGTGTGTCTATGTGTAGGAGAGAACCAGCTATGGCTTGTAAGTGTGAAACTGCATTAAATCAAGATGTTTTGCTTCGCACAAATCACATTATGATATGATATTTTATTAATAGCACGCCTATACACAAGTGTTTCAAAGCGCAACGAGGCAAGGGAGAGGAATAAGAGAGGACAAGACAGCAACCTTACTAGGCCAAGTGACAATGAGATTGCGCAATTGCAGGGAAGAGGGAAGGGGGAAATTGCCAAGGGAAGGGGAGGAGGAGAAATGCGAGGCATAGAATCAAGACATGGAAAAAAAGAGTGCGGCCAGCAGGTGACAGTGCAGGGGTTAAGTGCAGACAAGTGTTAGATAAGTGCAAGTAGGGGGACTGTAGGGTTACAGATACAGCCCCAAGTGCAGGGTTGCCAAGAGGCAGTGCATGTGTGCAACTGGGAGGGCAGGGCCCTGGGTCCGTTGTTCAGAGGGTTGCCTTGTAACCAGTGCAGCATCAGACAGGAGATCAGCAGGGAAGTGGAAGATAGAAGGCAGAAGCGAAGAGGAAAATCTTGAGCTTCTTCTGCAGCAAAAGATGGTTCTGCTCAATTTTCTGAAAGAGATCTGCCTTAGCTTTGTGTTGCATTGCATGTGCTGACTTTGTGTTACTCTGAAAGGCAACATTGCACATTAGAAATGGGCGGGAATTAGTGGGTACCAGCATTAGAGGTTACAGCAGGATCTATGAAAATAGCCTGCACTAATTGAACCAAGTACAAAACACATTCTGTCACATAAAAGTTTGACATGGGAACATGGGAACATGGCAACATGGGAAAAGTCACGTGACGCACATAAGGAGGAAGCTGGAGGTGATTTTAGACCAGGAACATAGGGGTAGTTTTAGGCGACTCCTCTTCACATCTGAGAGATAAAATGGTTCCAGGAGAAAGCTGCATCTGGATAAGATATTCTGCCGATGCGTACCACTGTTTGGGCTGTCAGAGGACGTGGTGGGGGAGCAAAGATGAAACAAAGGCATAGGTTGAGCAGCACAGATGTTGAACGCTTGTTGGGCAACATTGCAGCATATCTTTATTCACAAAGTAATCCAAATTCATACCAGCTGAAATGACTTGCAACTTTTCATTTGTTGTTAACCAGATAATTGCAGACCACTTGTGCAACACTTGTGGAATGTCCTAGAGTTCACTATTAGCATTGCTTCCTCAAGTATTTGCAGCCATCTTGAAATGTCATGTGAAACAAAGGTAAAAATGTCAACCCATGGAATTTCCCAATTCCCCAGGAGATTGGATACCTTACTGCCCATGGTTGTCTGGTTATTGGCACTTCAAAAGCTATAATGACTCGAAAAATGAAGGAATCAGAAGATCCGTTACTTTATATCCAGAATTTCCAAGACGCATGAGTACTCGAAACGCATGAATCTTGGACAAAATCTATACCTGTATTTTATCACATATTATGCCAAGGGTTGCCAGAACCAGTGCAGAAACAGCTCAAGAAATTGGTAGGAGTTGAGGCTAAACCGTGGGCTGAAATACAGTTAACTATCGTGCATTACTGTAGATTGTTGCAAGAAAAGAATCCAAAAAAGGAGGCAACTCGAAAGGGTGAGGAAGCGAAGCTGGTGCAAAAGGAATTATCAAAGTATGCTCTTGATGGAGCCATGCTAACTAACCCAGCTGAACAAAACATGCAACAGGTGGCTAATCCACAGCAGAATAACCAGGGTAACGTAGGACTGTACCCGAGGGGAAGAGGATTTAGAGGAAGAGGATGGCAGAGCAATCAGAGAGGTTTCCAAGGTAATCAAGGAGGCTTTAAAAATGTGCAAATGGGTAATCCAGATATGTCAATTGGACAAATAATCCGACCACCGCCAGTATGTTGGCTTGTGGAATGATAGGGCATTTGGCGCGCATGTGCAGAAGTCAAGGCACATGGCAAAATAGCCAAGGAATGTGAGCAAGCACGCCGAATCACCCTGCAGTCTCACAACAGGGCGGTGCACAGAATCGCACGGTGCAGCAGCAAGCGCCAGGCGTGCAGCAAGGTGCGCAACAAGGGGTACAACCACCGAACATGGGAAATTTGCCACAAGGGCAATCCCAACAGGCACCACCGCAACCTTTTCAGGGCATAAACTCCGGAAGGGGAGGCAACACTGGGAATGGAGAAAATCCACAAGTGTACAGTGGGCTGAACTTATATATGAACTAGGACATCTCACTGGGAACCCTGATGTGCTCTATCCTATCAGTGACTCCACACCCTCATAGGGAACCTAGGGTGAATGTCGTTAAAGGGGGTAAAGAATATTCCTTCCTAGTTGACACGGGTGCAACACGCTCATGCATAAGAGAAGGCAAGTTTTCCTTGTCCGGCGAGGCCATAGATACTCAGAGTTCTCTTTACAGACACACGCCCAGTCTCTGTAGGAGAATGCGAAATGAATGTACCTTTGTTGTATTCACGTCAGACCCCAGTAAACATTTTGGGTCGACACTTAATGACAAAATTGAACATGACGATTTCGTTCATGGAGGGCATAATATGCTCCACTCCGGGAATGCATTACTCAAATGTATGCAAAATGATCGGAGCATACTCAGGACACATAGCCATGAGAGCTTTACCCTTAGAGTCAGAAATGTTTGCATATGGCATGCGTGTGCTTATGGCAGGATTGCCAGGCCTCACAGAAGATTGCGATTTTATTCAGACCAAGAATACCCATGCATGAAGAGGAGGGACAAGTATTTCCCTTGATGATACATGCTGCAGCAGTGCCTGGGAAAGTAGCATTGGTTGAAGGTTACGATGATGAGGGCAGACAATGGTGCGCGATTATCGCCATTGAAGAAGTGTATCGAGTGACTGACGTCACCGTTGATGATCTGTTTGAAGAGCAACCAGACTCAGAAGACACAAGGGTGGAAGTGATTTTCGTATTTTGGGTAAGAATGATCAGGAGAGAAGTGTCTCAGAGAATGATGTTGGCGCTGAAGCGTCCAGAATATTTTGATGAGGATATAGCTAAGGTACCTGTCTCAGTATGGACTACAGGACCCTATGACGTAGGCCTCCTGAAGGGGGTGGGAGAAGTGAAAATGAAACTGAAACCAGGAGCAATTTTACCGAGAGCCCGGCAATATCCCATGTCCAGAGAGGTGGATGAAGGGATCACAAAGACAATTTCCGCGATGATGGACCAGGGCATCTTAGTGACGTCAGAGTCACCATGTAACACAGCGGTTTATCCTGTCAAAAAATCAAAGGGGGGGTCTTGGCGTTTAATCCAGGATTTAAGAGCATTAAACGATATTGTTGAAGATGAGTTCCCTCTAGTCCCTAATCCATCTACAATCCTATGTAATATACCCGTTGAGACAAAATATTTCACGGTGATTGATTTGAAAAATGCCTTTTTCTCAATCCCGTTGTACCGTGACTCACAAGATCTGACGTCATTCACGTTCAGACAAATGCGTCTGAAAAGCACGAGGTTGCCACAGGGGTACTGTGAGTCCCCATCAATTGGAATGTGTTGATTTACAGTATGTGGATGACATTCTAATCTGCAGCGCCACAGAAGAGCAATGCAGACACGATTCTGTTCAGCTACTGACTATATTGGCTAAGAAAGCATATAAGATTGAAAAGGAAATGTTACAATATTGTCAACAGGAAGTGCTGTACATAGGCCAGCTGATCTCTCATGAGGGAAAGAAGGTGACCCCAGAAAGGGCTGAAGCAATATTGAACACGGTTAAGCCACACACGATAAAGCAAATGCAGAGCTTTCTAGGCCTGTGCAACTATGTTAGAGCATGGGTTTTCGATTACAGCTCGTATACCAGGCAGTGGCGTAACACAAAATGTGGGGGCCCCCCTGCGAGCAATGCTGAGGGGGCCCCCCAACTCGGCAACAAATCACGGGTTGCGCCACACTCTGGGCCGGCCTAGACTGTCACGCTTGCACAATACGCATGAACGTGCTGCTGAAGGGGTATGCCGCACACTGCACTAGGAAAAAGATATAAATATGTGTTTTAATGCAATATACAGCACACTTTCTGAGATAAATTGGCGATAAAGCCAGAGTGTTTGCAATTGTTTTGTAGGGTACCACAATCCAATACATGCAAGTCACCAACAGTGCACAGGAACATTAATGCTTCCAACTGGCTGCACAATGTAGACCAGTGTAAACACGTAATAACATTATAGTACAGAATGCCAGGCCACATTTAGACATACCTAGACTGTTTTCAGCAAAATGCCAGTCAAAGCAATAACACTCATCAAGAAGAGAGCACACAATAAAGCATGTGTCTCCATGGCCTCGAACAACACGGCCAAACTCTTTAAAATCTGCAAGGAACTGGTCAATCCTGTTGTGGTCTATACCTCTTCTGTTCCCTCCCATGCCCTTTGTACAGCTCTGGCCTCTCATTTCTCTGCTAAATCTCAGGACATCCTGTCCTCTATGTCCTCTTCCTCTCTCGGCCCATTTTGGCCATCTCTTCTCTCCTCCTCCTTTTTCCTCTTTCTCTCTGACAACACCTGACAAGGTTTCTAGACAAGTCCGATCTATGAAAGTGTCGACCAAACAGGTGCTCCGCTGCTCCTCCAGAACCATCAAAGCCCATATTGACACCCTCGCTCCAGCCTTGGCCGATTTCTGTAATCACTCTTTCGCCACTGCAATGTTCCCCTCTCCCTTTGAGCACTCCCTTGTGCACCCACTCCTCAAGAAGCAGTCTGCTGATCCTACCTGCTGGAAAACTATCGCTCAATCTCCACCTTTCCTGAGCAAACTCTTGGAAAAGCTTGCCATCTCCCAGCTTACTCTCCACACTGAATCTGTTGGTTGTCTCCATGACCATCAGTCTGGCTTCAGAGCTGCCAGAGGCATGGAAACTGCTCTCCTTAACACCTGTGCTGCTCTCTAACCTTGATTCCAGCATTCCTTCTATTCTCATCCTTCATCTTTCCTCTGCTTTCGACAGGGTCAACATCGCCATCCTGATCAATCGACTCTGTGAGAACCTGGGCATCACAGATCAGACCCTAGAGTGACTGACCTACTTCCACTTGGACCGCCACTCCGCTCCCAGGTCGATCGTGGTCCCATTCTCTCCGCGACCTCTCTCTACCTGTGGCATTCCCCAGGGCTCTATCCTCTCACGCTGGTTTTTCAACCTCTACTTGGCCACTTTGGCCTCCCTGATCTCTACCTTATCCTCTAACTTTCAGTGTTGTGCAGATGACTCAGCTTTCCTTCAGGCTCCCCGCATCCTCCTCTCCTCTCTTGCTCATTCCTGACTGTCTATCCACGATTCAGGATTGGTGCGCCTCCAACAATCTCTGCCTTAATGCCAGTAAGACAGAGATCCTTCTCATTGGGACCCTTGCCACTGTATTTCCTCTCTCACTATAGCAGACCACATTAGGCCCTCTTCCTTTGCCTTCCTGCGAGGCAAAAAACCTTGGTGTCATCGTCAACGCCACACTCTCTTTCTCTCCTAACATCTCGGACATCACCAAGAAGTCCCACTACCAGCTGCTCCTCCTCAAAGGGACTCTTCCCTTTCTCACTCTCCACCAGAAGCTCACTGTCTCTAAGCTGGACTACTGCAACAGCCACTTTCTCAATCTGTCTTCCTCTAGTCTCCTTCATCTGCAAATAATCCAGAACAGGACTGCAAGACTTAGCCTTGGCCTCAAGCCCTGGGATTGTATTTCTCCAGCCCTGAAATCTCTCCACTGGCTGCAAGGATCAAGTTCAAGAACCTTTGCATTGCCCACAAGGCTTTCTGGGGCCAGTGCCAACACTAAATCCGATGCTCTCTTCCAAAATACCTTCTTTCTCTAACCCTTCACTCAGCTACCTCCAACTCTCTAAGGCTTAGACATTTCTCCAGGCAGAGAGTGGGGGTAGACCTCTCTCCTCTGCTGGTGCCTCCAACTGGAATGGCCTCCCTGCCCCTCTCAAACTTGAGACGGACAACCTGAAGTTTCGGAAGCAGCTAAAAGCTTTCCTCTTCTCTGCTGCTTTCGCTCTCTCCCCCCCCCCCCCTGCTGACCTACCTGATCTACATGTCTGCTGTACTGACTGGCTGCTTGGCTACCCTCAGAGTCTCTCTGAGTCCAGGCTCTTTCTTGATTGGTCACCCTTGCACTGCCTCCGGGCCTACCATGCACTTAGGGGTTGTAACTGTAACCCTGCAGTCCATTGTTCTCCTTGCACAACCAATAGCTGCTCTGCCCTGGCTGCACTTACTGAGAGCATTGCTGCCCTGTTTTCCCCTCCCCTCTCACTTGCACTTCCCTGCTCCCTTTTCCCTTGCACTTCTCGTTCTCACAATGACACAAGGCCTAGTGAGATCGTTTGTCTTGTCCTCCCTCTATCATCCCTCCCTTGTGTACACTTGTGTACAGGCGCATTATAAATGACTTGAATCACATCATATCATTTTATCACAGATGCCCAGAAAAATATACAATGCCACAGTAAGAAATGGCTAGACTGGCAGCACCCAAATGCCAATCTAGCCAGGTAATTAAAGTTAGCAGGACTACTTTATCAGAAATGTCCAGTTAAAAGAAAGTCATACCAAACTGAGGAATGACTAGACTGGCTAAATCAAAATGCCTCTCTAGCCACTAATACCACATATCATGCCTGCTTAGCCTGGACATGGACAACCATTATGATTTATCACACAATCCTGCCCCCCCACACATCCACTCTCCCTCCCACCCACCACCCCAACCTCCACAATCAGCTCCTTGGCCCAGAATTACCTCTGCATCCCTCTTCCTTGTCCCAGAGCTTTCGTATGAGGCTCCTTGCCTCATAGGTAAGTACTGGGATGAGGAACAGTGGGACTAGGAGTGATGAAGATTACAGGTAGCTAAATCAGGCATTACCTCCATGTACCTCTACCTCTTCCCAGTACTTTTGTATGAGGCAGAGTGCCTCAAACACACGTACTGCCTTGTATATAAGTACTGGGACGAGGAAGAATAGGGCTAGGAGTAAGCAAGGCATTAAACACAAGTAGTAGCGCAACACCATTGAGTTGACTGGGCTTCAGCACTACCCCCCCCTGACATTTTGGGCTATATTGACTCAACTTGGCTAACCTTTAGAGCAGTTGCCAGACCAAACAGGACACAGATTTTAAACGGCACCTAGTTTTTGCTGTTAACAAGAACCCAGCAATTACCAACGTAAAGCATTTCACTGTTAGTACCTGCATTCAAATTCCACATTGTTTAGGCGATTGAAATCGTGATGTGGGTTTAGTACTTGCATGCCAGGGGAGTGATTGGAAGGGTAGAGAGGGAACAGGAGACTTATAGGAGAGAGTTAACTGCTTGTAACATTGAATCTGCACTAGAATAGTCTCATTAAAATGCATAAATAATTTGGATGCGCCCACACAAATAAGTTTCCCCTTCCCCACCGCATGTGAAGTTAGCGCCTCTCCCAACATTTGAAGGGTTAGCCCCCCCGAAATGAAGGTTTTCTTGTGCCCCTGTACACAAGCACACACACCATTCACCTTATACACACCCAGTCATCCACACATTTAAGTGTGCACCCTTTCACCATACACTCACACAGGTAGCCACCTATACATTTATGTGTGCACCCTTTCACCATGCAGGCAACCCCCACAGCCACCCATACATTTAAGTGTGCACCCTTTCACCATACACACACAGGCAGCCGGCTATACATTTGAGTGTGCACCCTTTCACCATAGACTCATACACGCACACCTCATGGAGTTGAGGGGGGCCCTATTACTTAAAAAAGAAATTGGGGCTCATTACGGGTCCAGCGGTAACCGTGCCGGTGCTACCGGCGGGTTGCCGCCAGACCCATAAAAAATTACTATGGCCTGACTTCCCGGTGCCACCGTGCTATTTAAAGTCCGGCGGCTGGGAAATCAGGTGCCGGTAATTTCGTTAAACCCCAGACTCCACGGGAATGGGGACACAGAAGCACCTGCACCATTGTTAATGGTGCCGGTGCTTCCGTGACAGGTCTGCCTACCGTGGCTGCTGTGCCTGGCAGGGTCAGACCTTTCGGGCACGGCAGCCCCACCAGGCAGACCTGTAATATGCCGGTCCGGAAACAACAGTGCCTGTAAGCTTACCAGCACCGTTGTTTCCGGACCGGCATGGTCAGAATGAGCCCCATTGTTTCTTTTTTAAGTCACTATAACTTCATTAAGAAATTATTTCAGTTAAGGACCGAACCATAATCAAAATAATTTCTTTATGATGGCTGAGTGGCTTCAAAAACAAACAATTTCTTTTTGAAGGCATAGGGTTCCCCACCCCCCCTCCCCCACCCCATGACATGGAGGCCTCCAGCCTAGGGTCTTCCATGTCATGGGGTACGGGGGCCCTCAGACTTCAAAAAGAAAGTTTCTTTTTGTAGTCACTCTGCCTTCATAAAGAAATTATTTTGATTATGGTTCGGTCCTTAACTGAAATAATTTCTGTTACAGAAATGTTCTTTATGAATGCAGAGTGAATTTCAAAAGAAACTTTTTTTTTTTTAGAAAAAAAAATATATTTTTTTTTACTGGGGCCCCCTCCCAGCCATGTGCTGGTGGGGCCCCCCACACCGCGGGCCCCCCCGCACCGCGGGGGCTGCGGGGGCCCCTGTTACGCCAGTGATACCAGGCCTTTACTCCAGACCATAAAGAAGGCCCAGGTGACAAAGGAAAAGATTGAATGGTCTGAGGCGATGGAAAAAGGGTTTGCTGAACTCAAGAGAGCGATTTTTGCGGCTCCAGTTCTCGGAATTCCTAATTATGCAGAGGAATTCTACCTGTTCTCGCACACAGATGGCAGCATTATGACGGCAGTGCTCGCTCAATGAACCTTGTTGGGGTACAAGCCCCTGGCATATTACTGGACCCAGTAATGAAAGGCCAATTCCCATGCGATCAAAGTTTAGCTGCAGCAGCGTTCACCATAGAGAAGGTGACAACCATTGTAATGAGATATTCCATGACATTATACGTCGAGCACTCATTATTTGCCATTTTAGAGAAACCAAAGGGAACATTGACATCACAGAGAGCTTCTGCTTATGAAGTGATCATATCAAATCCATCGATCAAAATATTTTGATGTAAAACAGTGAACCCAGCCACGTTCATAGCTGAGCAGGTCTCTGAAGGAGAACAGATACATGACTGTGCAAATTATGAAGAATTCTATGATGAAATCCCCAGGGTAAAAGAAAATGCCTTGGCAGGAGGTGAGATCGTCTTTATTGACGGGTCTTCGAGAATCGAACAAAGTGATGGGCAAAGATATACAGGCGTTGCTGTGATGAAACACATACGGAATGGAGAATTTCGAGTACTCGTCAGTGCACGAATACCATCTCATTATTCAGCACAGGCTGCAGAATTACTGCCATTGATACTCGCCATCGAAAATCATCCAGACCACGGAGTGACGGTGTACAGTGACTCCACCTATGTGATGTCAACAGTGCACGCAGGCCTAGCGTGCTGGAAAAGGAGGGGCTACCTCCGAGCAGACGTCACGCCAGTACAGCATGCAGCCTTATTGGACAGGCTGATTAAGGCACTACAGCTCCCAGTGGGCATAGCGGTCGTGAAATGTGCCGCCCACACGAAGGGGACAGATTTTGTGTCACGCGGAAACCATGCAGTAGACACGGAAGCCAAGTGTATGGCATCCAAAAGTGAGACGGTTATGGAAGTGGAAGTGGCGTGCACCCATGAGAGAATGATGGTGGCACGAACCACACCCGAAGCCTAAAGCAATGTGGGGCAGACACAACTAATGGAGCCTCAAGGGGAGGCACCACAGGACGAGAAGAACCTGTGGAAACGTTGAGGGTGTTCCTTAAACCCCTCTGACAGATTGTGGCAGCAAGAGAGCACTAGTAAACCAGTAATGCCTGTAGCCATACTAAAAATAGCACTGGAACAATTGCATTACCCAATGCACCTAACAAAAGAGAATCTAGCAGCAATGTTCGCGGAAAATGGTTCATGCCAAATTTAGCTGAGCATGTTGCATTCTTTATGGTGAACTGCATAATCTGCCAGCAATTCACCGCTGAGCACACATTAAAAGTAATCAGAGGAGTTATCCCCAGGCCAAATGGGCCCTTTCAGCATCTGCATGTCGATTACGTCGACATGATTCAAGTATGCAATGGGTACAGATACTTAATTGTTGTGGTGTGTCCATTCTATAGATGGATAGAAGCAGGTCCATGTACACACCCATACTCTACCTGTGCGGCCAAATTCCTAGTAAGGGAAGTGTTTCCTAGGTGGGGGGTGTGTGAAGTAATGATATCAGATAATGGGGCTCATTTTGTAAATGCAGTCTTTGAACAGATTAGCTTGTTTCTTGGTATAAAGCACAAGTTCTCATCGGCGTATCATCCAGAAGGTAATGGGATTTGTGAGAGGCTAGACGGCTTGTTAAAGGAAAGGATAGCCAAGTTGAAGCTTACTCTAAAGAGGGAATGGTTGCACTGCCTTCCATTGGCATTGTATGCTCTTCAGAACCAACCAGGCTCCGACCATCATCTTACACCACACGAGATAGTCACAGGGAGGAGGATGAAGACTCCCCTTACCCCTCGAGACAGAGCTAAATGTGATGCCCAGCCAACCAGAGAGGTCCTGGGATCCGAAATGCAAAAGTACCTGAACTGCATGACATCCAGCCTTACTGTAGTTTCAGACCAGCTGCAGCGACTACGAAAAGGGTGCAGTACAGCACAAAACACAGAGGGGGACACTGTAACAGACCCAGCTCAAGGTCTATGTGTTCTACTCGTCTTCCCTGGAGATACTGTGTTGGTGAAGAACCATACGAGGAAAAGGTGGGATGAGCCAAGATTCAATGGTCCTTTCTTCGTGGAGGACTGCCCTCCGTCAGCTGTGAAACTACAGGGCAGGAGAGCATGAATTTTTCTCAATGACATTAAGCCCTATATCTGAGAAAGCCCCCTGCCTGCACCAAAATGCGAAGAGACTACAGACAACGGGCAAGAACCACAGCACATGCAGACAAGATCCATGACGAGGAAGAAGTGTGGAACAGAAAAATTGATATGAGGCCGGGAAGCCCAAAGGAAACACACCAACACAGGTTACAAAGAACATACAAAGCGCTTTATTCAAAAGATACAACAATTACCAAAAGTCAATTGACAAACGGATAGCTATTCGGCCCTCAGAGTAACAGAACGAACTATCAACGGTAGTTCGCCGTGTTAGTGTGAGATACCGTACATTGGGATACTCAGGTTTTTATACTTTTTATCCAGCTCTGGCCAACCCCCTCGCGGGTTAACCATTCTTAGAACGAGGCCTAGGGTTCGTTGCCAGGTCGATCCCATAATGTATGCATTTTGATCAGTTCCGCTGATACAGTTGTTCATTTACACATAGGTCAGGGATAGGACAAGGTCTCAGTTCGCGACCCCAACAAGTGGCCTGCAGGCATATTACTTATTCATGTGTGCGGAGGTCACAACGGCCAGAATCCCACTCGAAATGTCATTCGGCCTCCATTTTGATGTTCAGGGTGACTTCCACACTACAAGAGAACCTAAAATGGCGGCTAAATCCAAGATGGCGATTTACACAGTACATTAAGGTCAAGACCTTGCCGCAGAATCTATTTACACAATGTTTTAGACAACTTGGCGTAGGCCAACATACATTCAAACAATGCGATAGGAGGTATAATATTATTTCGATTTCGACAGACCCTTCTTTTGGCCTATGCCAAGTGCTAAACATCATTCCTAATACTTTTGAAAATTACTCCATGTGTTATCATCCATAGATTCCACATCATTGTCTGTAATGTCTATAGCCATAAGGTCGTTCATAAAAACCTCTTGTAACATGAATTCTTTAGATGCTGTATCTGGGGTATATATTTTATGCCCTATTGCGCTCACTGCTTGAGCACAACACCCCCCTATCATTTCACACATACTTGGGAGGCATTGAAAACAGCAACAAAGGATTAACAGAATCCCTAAAATAACCATAATAACGGAAAGCACCTTCCAACCCGACGATCGCAAAGAATCCCAGAACCAAGTACTAAGGTTCCAGTCTCCTACAGGGATATGGACTTCAGAACTGAGAGTATGCAAGTTCTGAATTGCTTTAAAAATTGTTGGTGAGGAGTCTGGAACGAAAACACAACAAGCGGACCCTACTAATTTGCATACTCCACCTCGTTCTGCCAAAATTACATCTAATGCCATCCGATTTTGAAGTGCTACCAATCTTATTGCCTTTTGCTCTAAGGTCATATTGTAGAGTATGTCCGTGGTCCGGTTGATCGTTCTCTCCAGTACCCTTGCTAATCCCCTAATGTTCTCTGAGTTTGCTATTTGTCCCCAAAAGGGCACAACTGATTTAGCTATGTCCCCCAATACTTGCCCAGGGGTATCTCCGTTGTCGTCTCGCCGCAGGCGAGCCTTAGAAATCTCTAATGTACTTGCTACAAATACCCCGGGTAACAATATTCCTAAATAACAAGTTCCCTGCCAATCCTTGGGCAACCAGGGAAATGCTAAACTACCACAAACAAAATAAACAGGCCCCCCTACATACAGAGGCCTGTTTTCCCCAGTCAAATTTACAACGTTTTTACAAGCTTCAAAATCTCCCATTGGCCTAGTGCCATTTCTCTGTACACAGAAGGGAACCGAGTCAGGACTATGATTTATAGAATAAGAAGGAGGTACAGCGTCCTTATTGCCTATCGGAGCCATTTTAAAGGAAATCAGAGTTTGAAAAGGAAGATATAGTTTGTCAGACGGCCTAATAGAAGCGACGTTAGGTTTACTTCTATTTGCGAAAAGCGAGCATCCCAGGGGAGTCAATTCACGTTTCTCGAAATCATTCAGATTAGTTCCATCAAAGTTCCTTGAGATGCTATCATTCCATCGGCCAAAGAATAGTGCTCTAAGAGAGGCATAGCAAGCAGTCGTTAAAGGTAGAGGATGTATTTACCATCCCAGTCCCTTGTTCCCATGTTGCGGTAAATGAATACAAATCCAACAATTACTCTTATTAAAAATGGCATGAGTAGCATTCATTACTATCATCAGAGTGTTATCATGATACTTCTGTCTATGTTGGGAGTCTCTAGGGGACAGAGTGTGAAGGTGTACAGAGGGAGTCAAAACAGTTGGTACAATCTCGGTCGGTAATAAAGGTTTCAAAGGATAGATTTCTTCAAAATACCAAAGTCCTACAGCAGCAGTTGGAAAAATAACAATAATCATTATCAAAACACAACAGTACGTTTTCGGGGCCCAGGCACATTGTTCATTATTCGATTTGGTCACCCCCTTATTTACAAGTCCAGTGCGGGGAGCAGCGGTGAAGGTGGCAGGCATCGTAGTTTCTCAATCGATGGCCCCAATGTTCATTGCTGGCGACATTATGGTCGCGTGATTTCTTAGTCCTTCCCAACCCTAGCCAGCAGAATCCCTTTTTGTTCAACAAAACTTTCTCATAACAAGACAATTTTTCAATCACTTCCTTTTTTCCAAATGCACGAAACTCGTGCCGTAGTGACCAACAACACCTGATGGGGTCCCCGCCAGCGAGGCGCGAGACAGGAAGACCTCTCGTAGGCCTTCGCGAGGACCCAACTTCCAGGCTGTATATCGTGTCCTGGGCCCGTGAACCGTACAGGTAAAGCAGCATGCACCTGGTGATAAATGAAATACAGGTTTTTAGTTAACTGGTTACAGTAGTCTACAAGCAATACATTTTCCACCTCCCTCAGGGCTTTAGGTTTCGGGAGACCCCAAATGTTAGCAGGTCTCCCCATTACTACTTCAAATGGAGAAAGCCCAGTTCTAGTCTTAGGTGTGGTACGCATAGCTAATAACACAATAGGTAAGGCATCTGGCCATTTTAGTTTGGTATCAGCACATGTTTTTGCAAGTTTATTCTTTAGAATACCATTGTGTCTTTCCACCAACCCAGCGCTTTGAGGATGTCTAGCTGAATGAAATCGTTTCTCAATACATAGGGCTGCACATATTTGCAAAATTACTGCTGTGATAAAGTGAGGACCATTATCCGACCAGATTATCCTCGGGAGCCCAAATCGAGGAAAGAATTCTTTTACCATAATCTTTGCAGTGGTCATGGCGATAGCATCTTTGACGGGGAAAGCCTCGACCCATTTACTGAAGGCACAAATAATTACAAGAACATATTTTCGATTATTACATCGCTCCATTTCAATAAAATCAAAGTGAATAACCTCAAAGGTGACAGAAGGGGGCCCGAAACTTCCCCTTGGAGTCACTGTCCCCTTACCCACATTGTGCTGCAGGTAGATCATACAGTTCTGGACGTGCCTCTTTGCAGTGTCCAGAATCTTGTCATTTACCCAAACTTGTTCTAACATTTTCGCAATCTGCTGGGCACACACATGCGTAGGACCGTGTGCCATCGTAACCATTGCCAATACATAAGAATCAGGAAGCAACCATTTCCCCTCGGATGTATCCACCCAACGCCCTTCGTCATCCAGTTTCCCCATTCCTTCAGCCCATCTTTTAGATTCTTCTATTGTGGCATCAGTTTGAATATCTCGCACATACCCAATACCTTCATCCATTATGCAAGCATCTCTCATTTCCCTTGAGGCATACATGTCCGTGCTAAGGTCTGTGGCCATTTGTCTGGCTATCAAATCCGCAAAAGCGTTCCCTTTTCCCACATCATCTATAACTTTCCGATGTGCTGCACATTTTATGATCGCTAACTGTTTAGGGAGTGAGAGTGCCGAAAGTAATTGCACTATCAAGGGGCCATGCTGAATCTTGGTCCCATGTGAGGTCAGGAACCCTCTATCCGACAAGAGTTTTCCAAAGTTGTGAGCCACCCCAAATGCGTACTGACTATCAGTATATATATTTACTCTATGCCCTTGGGAAAGTTCACAAGCTCGGGTCAACGCTATAATCCCTGCGGCCTGCGCAGAGTTATGCGAAATTCTCTTAGTTTCGACAACTTTGCTCAATGTAGTAACTGCATAAGCAGCTGTAGATGTACCATTCGAAAGTTTGAAGCAGGAGCCATCGCAAAACAGCTCCCCTTCTGCATTATCCAAAGGAGTATCTATGAGATCTATCCTGCCCTTCGTTTCTTGTTCAGTGGTATACAGGCAGTCATGTAATTCTTCGTCACCGCAAACAGTGTTTTGCGGGAAAGGTAAGAGTTCAGCCGGAATAAGAACACAACACCTCTTAATTTGAATATGAGGGGCAAACAGAATTAGTTCATACCTTGTTAACCGTGCTGAGGTGAGGTGTTGCGTCTGGGTTTTGTTCAATAGAATATCAACAGAGTGAGGTACCATCAAAATCAAATCATGGCCTAGGACCATTCCCTCACTCTGTTTTACAGACGCGGCAGCAGCAGCGACAGCGCGCAAACATCTTGGCAAAGCGCATGCGACAGGATCAAGGGCGGAGGAGTAGTAGCCACACGGCCTATTCTTCCCTCTGTGTTCCTGTGTTAACACAGCCAAAGCACATCCATCACATTCATGCACAAACAACACAATGGCCTTGTCATAATTTGGAGTACCCAGAACCGGTGCCGAACATAGCGCGGTTTTGAGAAGCTCAAATGATCGTTGATTTTCCGATTCCCATGGCAGTGGCAGAGAAATGCCCTTCTTCGTCAAAGCCAACATCGGTTTTATCACTAGTGCGTAATTCGGGATCCACAACCTACAGTAAGAAGCCAAACCTATCAGGGCTCTGACTTCCTTCTGTGTATTTGGAACAGACATGCCAGAAATGTGTTTTATTCTTTCAGGTGTCAATCTTCTCCCCTCCTTTGACAAGAGGTATCCTAAATAGGCAACCTCCTGACAACAATATTGAAATTTTTTAAGCGAAGCTTTGTGACCCTTTTTAGCTAGATGAACGAGCAACAGTACAGTGCCTTCTTTACAGGCAATCTCAGAGTCTGCAGCCAAAAGCAAATCGTCAACATATTGAAGCAGCGTACAAGTAGGTGGCAATTCAAGGGTGTCGAGCTGCTCTTTCAAAGCTCTACTATAAATACTGGGACTTTCAGTATACCCTTGAGGTGCCCTTGTAAATGTAAATGAGCGTCCCCCCAAGGTGAACGCAAACAAATATCTGCTTTCTTTATGTATAGGGATACTAAAGAAAGTGTTTTTTAAATCCACAACGCTGAAGTGCGTAGCCGTAGCAGGGATCATTGTTAATATCGTCATCACATCAGGCACAATTGGAAATTGTGGGGCGACCACTCGGTTAATAGCACGAAGATCAATTATAAACCGGTATGGAATTGCATTGTCACCTTTCTTATATACGGGTAAGATCGGACTGTTACACAAACTACCAGTAATCTCCTCGATCACCCCACGATGTACAAAATCGGAGACAATGCATTTCAAGGCACGTTCGCCTTCGACTGATATTTTATACTGCGGGATGCGTGGCAGTTTCACCCCATGTTTCAGAACTATTTTAACGGGCTCAATCTGTAACACTCCGACATCATTGTTGTCCACCGCCCACAAACATTCCCGGACAATGCTGAACTCGGGAGGTAAAGGTCGAATCAAGAACTGAGAATTAGGAAGTGGCTGTGGTGAAACCGTTAGCCGTACTCCATCTGAAGAACAATTAATTACTGTGTTCAATTTCTTTAACAAATTCAACCCCAGCAAATTCTCTCCACAGTTCGAAGTGAGAAGAAAAGTACAATGGTCCATGAAGGGACCCAAAGAAACGGATACCGGTGCAGAAACCGGACAGACAGTTGGTATACCAGAAAACCCTACGGAGACATTTGTTTGCCCTGACAGTGGGATGTTTGGAACCCGAGAAGGATCAAGGGAGCACTTATGTGCTCCAGTGTCAATCAAAAACTGGTGTTTCCTATTCCCTACTAATAATTCAACGTAGGGTCCTTTCTGATTAACGGGAATAGGCGAAGGTTCCAAACCCTGCTTCGGGCAATCCTAATGAAACAGAGCCTCGTCAGAAGGAAGCTCTTCAGAAAGATAGGCAGAAGAAGGGTGATCAAATATGTTTCTCGAGTCCATACTCGAGGTCTGATTTTCCCGTGAAAAAGGTTGCTGAGAATCTTGTAAAAGCTGACCTCTGTCAGGGCCCCCTGCTCCAGGGCGGCCCCTAGGTCGTCTACCCATACCCTCAAACGCACTGTTTGACCTCTGGCGAAGGACAGGGCAATGTGCTCGCCAATGACCTTCCTGGCGGCAATAAGCACATTGATTAATATTCACAGGACTTAAAGGAGTATTTCCTTTTGGGACGTACTGACCTCTAGTCTGTGTCGTACCTCCTCTGGGGTTTCTAACAATTTGTTGTAATAATACTTTGGTTTTCAAATCTCCCTTTCTCTTTTCAATTTTTTTCCTTCTCATTATTAACATGGTTCTCATAATACTGAGCCATGTGCAAAACCTCAGATTGAGATTTTGCCTGCCAAGCTCTCTCAGAGGACATAATCTGTGACTGGATGTCAGGTAACAATCCACGTACAAATTTGTCCACGAACAACCTTTTCCCCGACTCTGTACCTAAATCCTGTCCACTGAAGTCAGAAAATACCTGCTCGAATCTATTAAAAAATTTGGTGGCGCCTTCAGTTTTCCCTTGGACA